>NC_044553.1:90658777-91943777 GCF_007565055.1 Rhinopithecus roxellana | reverse complement strand
ATCTGGACTATTTCAGGAAGGCAGGCAGGCCAGCAGCCTGGAGGATTGGTTGCAGCTGAGGGCTCCCATGGGCTTCTCCTGGGTCATCGCTGGGAGCTGAGACCACCTGTGTAGCACCTGTGGGAAAGGTGGGCCTAATTACCCCAGGGATCCCGGCTTTGCTGGCCTTGCTTTTTGGCCTCCAGATTTGCTCTGATTCTGACAATTCCGGGGGTATCAGAGCTCAGGTCCAGAGGAAAAGCCTGGAGTGAGTGAGGCTGCGAGCTTGTTCTTCAGAACTCTGCATGCTTATCGGGGTGTAATGCCTGGCTCTTGCTGTGGCCCCAAGCTCCTCCAGGAGAAGGACGCTGCTTCTGTCTGGTCCAGGATGGTATCAGGGTCTGGGTTAACTACGCATGTTCTTGAGTACACAAAAAGAAAAATGTAGCATCAGCAATCTTGTTCAGAGTTTTTCGATCAGAAAAATATAACTTAAGAACGGAGTGTGCTGCCTTAGTTTTAGCAGACGTAAATACTGTAACCTTAACAAAATCACATTTCATTTTGAATTCCACACTGCGTGCTCGATGGCAAGAGGATATCCTTATCTTTTCAGAGCCTCGGGCCCCCCAGTGGTCTTTATCCTTCCCTGGCACATAGTGGGTGCTTAATACGTTTATCCAATCAGTTCATGAATACTACAAACTAAAAGCAGGGGCTTTGAAGTCAAGATCTGAGTTTGACTCTTAGCATCCCACTAATTCGCTGTATGACCTTGGACAGATACAACACTTCTGAGTTTCAGGTTAATTTGTTGGGAGGATTAAGTGAGATAACGCATGCTATATATTATACATGTGGTCTCTATTAATAGGGAATAGTATATATCTAGCATAAAGTATGCGCCCCATTGGATGTGCCCCCGGGGCACCCGTAATTGTCCTGTCTTGAGAGACAAGCGCTGGCTTTACCTCTGCCTTTGCAGGTTAAGGAAGGAGGGCAGAAGGGAGGGGAGGCGGCCCAACTTTCTGTGCCTGTCAGAGCAGGGCTGGGCAGCTGCGGGCTAGGAGGAGGATGCAGGCTCAGCTTCTGCCCCCGCCCCCAGCCTGCAAACCGAGGAAGGCTGGCCTGCGGCTCTCAGGCAGCTCTGGCTCCGGCTCCGGCTCCGGCTCCGGCTCCGGCTCCGGCTCCCAGGGAGCGGCTCCGGCAGGCGACTTTGTGGCTCCGCAACCCAACTTTTTCCCCTCCGGCTTCCTCCGGCTCCGGGGCCCTGCTGCTTCTGGGACCTCCTCACCCCCAGACGTTGCTGGTGTGTGTGTGTGTGTGCGTGTGTGTGTGTGTGTGATGGAGTTTCGCTCTTGTTGCCCAGGCTGGAGTGCAGTGGCAGCAATCTACTCACTGCAACCTCCGCCTCCCGGGTTCAAGCGATTCTCCTGCCTCAGCCTCCCGAGCAACTGGGATTACAGGCGCCTACCACCACGCCCGGCTAATTTTTGTATTTTTAGTGGAGACGGGGGTTTCACCATGTTGGTCAGGCTGGTCTCGAACTACTGAGCTCAGATGATCCACCTGCCTCAGGCTCCCAAAGTGCTGAGATTACAGTCGTGAGCCACCGCGCCCAGCCCGTTGCTGTATTTGAACAGAAAAACCAACACTACATAAAACAAAAGGACAGCAGCCGAGGAGAATGGGATCGAAAGATGATCTGCTCCTTCGGAAGAAAACCCAGGGTGCGGCGGCGACTCGCAGCGCTCCCCGCGCCCCAGCGCCCCCGCAAGGCCCAGGCAACGTCCGCGCTCCCTGCAGAGGGAGGCCCGCCGGTGTTTGGGAATCCCAGCGGGGTCCCCAGCTAGCCGGTCTCCCAGCCCTGACCTTACTGAGATTTCTCACTAGGTCACTGTTTGTTAAGAAAACAGAGTAACAGAAACGAGGCAAAGTCCATAATTTTCTTTTTGCAAAATTCTCAAGTTTAGGGCAAAGGCAAAGAGGGGATGAAGTGTGCCCCGACTCTGTAAGATATTCCTTCTCAGAGTTGTCTCCAGTGCAGGACCTTTCCCCTGTCTGCCTGCCTAGAGATGCTTCCTTGATTACTAAGAGACTGCACTGAAATGTGGCCTGTCTCTCTCTCGGGTTTCTGTTTCTTCCTGAGAGTAGAGGAGGTACATTTTCCTTCCTCCTCCGTCCCTCCCTCCTTTCCTTCCCTTCTTTTCTTCCTCCCTTTCTCTCTACCTTCCTACCTTCCTTTCTTTTTGGTTGAGTATATGTTACTTGATTTTTATTTTTTCTGATAATGATGACGCTTTTTAATCTGTTGCTTTCTTTTAGAAAGTTTGACCTTTTTTTTCTCTCTCTCTTATCACTCGCAGTCAGCCAAAATGTAAAGAAAATGTTCAAAATTAATTTCTAATATATGGGTAGAGTCCTCCTCCCAAGCCAGGTCAGTGAAACCACTGATATATTTTTTATATAATCTTTAATGTAATAGTACTATCAGTTTTCTACCTGATAGGCTTGTTTCTTTCTCTCTCCCTTTCGTTTTCTCCTTCCTTCTCTCTCTCTCTTTTTCTTTCTGGGACAGCACAAGGACTTGTTCAATCTCATCTTCATCAATTGCTAGCTTTGTGACCTTGGAGAAATCATTTAGCCATTCTATGCCTCCATTTCTTTATCTGCAAAGCAGAGTTAATAATGTCCAACCTATAGGGTCATTGGGCTGATAAAATATATTACATATCATAATGTACTCTCCACATAGAATACACTCAATGGGAACTGTTATAGTAATAAGTTATGGTGCTGCTCTTCTGAATAAAACAGGTTTTCTCATCCTCACCCCCCACCTTCACCCCCAACCCTTTAAGAAAAGTTTAGTTAACAGGTTCCAGGCTCTGGGATCTTAGGTTAGTCAGGTCTTCACAGCCCTTCGACTTAAATATTCATATCATTGCCCTAAAAGAGAGAGCAGTAGTTGCTTCCCACCTGAACATCTGTATCAACCTTCTAGTCTCTCTGCATCTACTCATGCCCTACTTTAGTCCATTCTCTAAACAGCAGTCAATATGGTCTTTTAAAAGCAAAAATTCAAGAGAAAACAAGCATACAAAAACCCCAGAAATTCCAGATTATGTCATTCCCTTTCTGGAAATCCTTCAGTGGTTTCTCTTTCGTACTTAATGTGAAATCTAAACCGTGTTCTCCAAGACGATGGCTTGCCTGTGTGGGCCCACCCCAGCCTGTCTCCCACCATCCTGCCCCCTGCTGTGTTTCCACTCTAGGACCACTCTCCTACCTTTCTATTCTCTTGAAGGCAGGACGCTCCCCGCTCTGAGGCTCTGCGCTCACTGTTCCTGGCCTGAAACTCTCTTCCCCTGACCCATGGACTCCCACCTCATATGTCACTTCCTCAGAGATGCCATCCCACTACCTGATCTAAAGTAGCATCCACACCCCACCCCCAGTTACTTGCTATTTACTTTACCTTATTTCCATAACGCCAAAATTATTTATTGATCTATTGATCAAATGAATGAACCCACAATTTAGGGTGAAAAAAATAACTTGTAAACAACTAGCTCAAGCCAAAAGACCACAGAAACAAATGCAGTAATAGCTTTCAATGAAAGGAGAGTCACAGGATTAACTAATTTCTAAAATCAAAACAATGAAAAAGATTATTATTAATAAGAAGTCTGATTCTGTGGCCTGTGGTCAGGACTTGGGTGAATATAATTCTGCACAAGAGAGAGAAAATGTGACTTCTCTCAGCCTGAAGAAGATGGAAAAATTTTCTCCAAGCAGCTTCAGTGAAAGTGAGAGGAGGGAATGGGTTTGTTATTGTAGCTATGACAATCTCCTATGTATTCCATACTTACACTGACTGAGTTTGTTAAGGTAACCAGATTTTGCTCACCTATTTTGTTCTCAGGCTCTCCTGAAAGGCCTGTTTTCTTGACTTAAAATAAAATTTTGGCTTTTGTTGAGGAAATTCTAGGCTGGGTACAGTGGGCTAACACCTGTAATCCCAGCATTTTAGGAGGCTGAGATGGGCAGATCACTTGAGGCCAGGGATTGGAGACCAGCCTGGCCAACATGGCGAAATCCCATCTCTATTAAAATTAAAAAGTTGGCTGAGTATGGTGGTGCACACCTGTAGTCCTAGCTACTCAGGAGGCTGAGGCAGGGGAATCGCTTGAAGCTGGGAGGCAGAGGTTGCGGTAAGCTGAGATGGAGCCACTGCACTCCAGCCCTGTCTCAAAAAAAAAAAAAAATCTAGAAACAACATATACTAAGCAATTGGGTCAGAATTATTCACGTCTCAACTTACTCTTTCTGAATTGCCTGGCTTGTATTGTTTAGAGCCTTTGGCTTTGATGGCTTTGGGAGTTTGTTGAACTATTGCAGATTTTGTATGCTTTTTCCTTGAGTAATTTGGTTTTGATCAAATCCCCAAATAAACTTTTTCCTAAGTTCTTTCCCGCTTAGTTTACAAGCTCCTATGTATTCCAGAAGAATGTAATCCACATGTTTAAATTCATGTACACTCAGCTCATCCCAGGGTCATTGGCAGGGAGATGGGTATTCAAAGCATATGAAGAATAAGAAGTGTTTCCTAAAACATTTTGTGTGTGTGTGTGTGTGCGTGTGTGCGTGCCTGAAATAATGACATATTGGCTCAGAACCCTAAATAGGCAACTCCATCAGTTAGGTATTACTCTGATGTGTGAAATAGGAAGGTTTTAAGCAGTAGATGATACAGGTGCATATTATTCAAATTTAATTTTTAAAAAGAAGTTATTTCTATTTTCCTGTTGTCATTTCTGGATTTTCCCTCTCTATTCAATTCCTGAGCAGATACTCCCAGACTAGATTAATTTTCCTATATGAAAAGCCAGGTCAGAAAGATAAAATAGCCATGTGATTTGGGGCAAGTTAACAACTCTGAGCCTAGGTTTCTTCCTCTGTTAAACAGAGATAAAGGTGTTCAATCTGAAAAGTTATGGCAAGAATTAGAGATGGTGCAGATAAATCTCCTATAATAACATATGACCTGTACTAGAATTTTAACAAATAGTAAATGGTCTGAAAAATCCAGGCGTAGTAACATTTTATGAAGTTTTACACTATTATCACCAAAGTTGGCTGTCAGGTATGTGTGTGTAGAGGAGTGTGCAAAAAGGAACGACTGCAGTATGGCCAGGTGGTCAAGGTAGTGCCCTGGGTAGGGTGCTTTCAGAAGGGCTTCTTCAGGAGAAGCAGAGCTTTCTGACCTACATGTTCAGGCAACCAGACACTACTGAGCTTAGCATCTGTCGTAGATGGTTAATTGGCCATTTGCCTAAGGCCAACCAAATGTTAATAAGGGTCACAGTGGGTTTCGGGCCACATTTTGGAAAACATTGTCCTAAATAATATCTGTTGGACTTCATGACTTTTGGGACTTCACCTTCCCTTCCTTTTTAAAATATCGGCTTTCTGGTATGCAGTTCTGTGAACAGAGCAACCACTTCTCTTTGTCCACAACCACAGTCTCTTTGTCCCAGCATGCATCTAAAATGTGCACGAAGTCACCATGAACATGAGGTATCTCCAGGTTCTAGGATCTACAGACCACAGGTTATGTTTTTTCTGTTAAGAGGGAGTATTTAGAGGGAATAATTAAAGGCAAAGGAAGCCATCCTAGGCGATCATGGGAAAGATGGTGTCAGATGGCAGGGCAAACCACTGTGGTAACCTCTAGAAGTAATTATGGACATCTGGATTGATGAAAAGAACTAAAGGATGGCAGACATTCTGCATTTGGGACTAGGCTTTCCCAAAGGAAAATAAATGGAAAAAACATGTTTGCCTTAACTGCTGACTCATGGTACAAAGTTTTAATTCAGAGACTTTAATTGAAAATGCAGCAAGAATGTAAAAGATTTACATTAAAAATATTTTAGTATATTGGCAAGACATTAATTACAAAACCAGATGGTCATGGTAGAAAAATCAACCAAGAGGCCTTTGTTTTTCTTTTGCTTTCTTAGCATGAAAAATTTTTACTTTGCAAATTTCAATCTTCTGTTAATTATAAACAACATCACCGTTGTATTAAGATTAATGTAAAGAGTGATTATCTGTTGTTTTAGAATATTTTAAAAAAAACCCAGAAATCATCATGATCAAAACCTAGAATATGAAAGCATTCTTGTGATAAATGTTTCATGACCAAGACACTAGTTCTTTCTCCCCAGAGGCTGGCCTAATGAGACCATATTTCTTGGCTCTTATTGACCATGACCACTGTCTCAGTCAGGGGTCATTTGTTTGCAACAGAAGGTTGGAACAGAACAGCCTGAAATCAGCTCAAAAAGGAGAGTTTATTGTAGGGATACAAGAGATTTTCACACTCAGAGAATCCATATTCAGGGGATATATTGGGCCAGAAAGTTCACCTGATAATATATCCCTCCCTGTTTCTCTTAAGGCACAAAGGATCTTCTTTCTATCTTCCTCTGCACACCTGCTCTAGGATAAACACGTTGCTTTCCCAGGCTGACTTTTCCTGCTTTTCTGAAATTAGTGCTCTGAATAATAGGCCCACCGTGGCTGTCTATTTGCGTTTAGATCTACCACTGTTCTCTTCATTTACTGTGTGTCCCATCTGTCTTTTATCCCTCTTTCTCTCCTTTCTTGTCTTCTGTCCTTTCTTAAATTAATTTAGTTTTTAAAAAAGTATTGCATTTCCTATTATCTATTTACTTTTTGTTATACATTCTTTAGTTATTCTTTTGTGGTTACCACAGAGATTATAAATATGCATCCTTGATTTATTAGAATCTACTATAAATTAGTATCATTAATACTTCTAGGACAATGAAAGAAACTTCCAGCATTTAAGCCCATTGCTATGGTTTGAATATATGAATATTTACATCATCTTCAAATTTGTATGTTGAAATCCTCATCTTCAAGGGCATGACATTTGGAGATGGGACCTTTGGGGGCAATTAGGTCAGGGTGATAGCACCCTCATGAGTGGGATTAATGCTCGTGTAAAAGAGACCCCTGGAGAGATCCTGCATCGCTTCTACCGTGTGAAGACACAGCAAGAAGGTATCATCTATAAGCCAGAAAGCAGGCCCTCACCAGACACCAAATTTGCCTTGATCTTGGACATCCCAATCTCCAGAACTATGAGACATAAATTTTTATTGTTTATAAGCCACCCAATTTATTATATATTGTTATAGCAGCCCAAACAGACTAAGACACCCATTTACCCTATTTTGGCTATTGTTATTGTTGTCATATATTTCTTTTCTACATCTCCACCTCCCAGGTTCAAGTGTTTCTCCTGCCTCACTCTCCTGAGTAACTGGGATTACACGCATGCGCCACCACGCCTGGATAATTTTTGTATTTTTAGTAGAGACGGGGTTTCACCATGTTGGCCAGGCTGGTCTCGAACTCCTGACCTCAGGTGATCCACCTGCCTTTGCCTCTCAAAGTGCTGGGATTACAGGTGTGAGTCACTGTGCCTGGCCCTCATTATCATTTTATTTTTTATTTATTTTATTTTATTTTATTTTTTTTTTTTTTTGAGGCAGAGTCTCACTCTGTCGCCGGGGCTGGAGTGCAGTGGCCGGATCTCAGCTCACTGCAAGCTCCGCCTCCCGGGTTTACGCCATTCTCTTGCCTCAGCCTCCGGAGTAGCTGGGACTACAGGCGCCCGCCACTTCGCCCAGCTAGTTTTTTTTTTTGTATTTTTAGTAGAGACGGGGTTTCACCGTGTTAGGCAGGATGGTCTCGATCTCCTGACCTCGTGATCCGCCCGTCTCGGCCTCCCAAAGTGCTGGGATTACAGGCTTGAGCCACCGCGCCCGGCCTCATTATCATTTTAAACAGTCAATATTCATTACATTTTACCTGCATATTCACCTGTTCCATTTCTCTATATTCTTCCTGGTATTACCGTGTTTCCATTTAGGATCATTTTCCTTTTGCCTAAATAACTTCCTTTAGTATATCTTTTACATAGATATCTGCTATCAACACATTCTGTTTTTATCTAAGAGTCTTTGTTTTGAACTCTACTCTGTGGTCTCTCAATGAGTTTATTTTCTATTAATGGTACTTTCTGTGCCCAAATTTATGCAAATAAATTGGTTTCCCACCTT
The DNA here is from genome assembly GCF_007565055.1 of Rhinopithecus roxellana. Taxonomy (NCBI): domain Eukaryota; kingdom Metazoa; phylum Chordata; class Mammalia; order Primates; family Cercopithecidae; genus Rhinopithecus; species Rhinopithecus roxellana. The sequence goes on along the minus strand of NC_044553.1, from coordinate 91,935,639 downwards.
CAAGGACAGATTACCAGAATTATGATAAGTTTTTATAGTATATGGTTCAAAGATGTATCTTTTACCAAAAAGAGAGGATTCAAAGTGCATTTTATAACTGAAGACCTATCACGTGTTAGGTTTTCAAGGCCTACTCTGTGTCAGGCAATGTGCTAGTCACTGGGACTGTAAAATTAAGTGAGGCATGTTCTTCATAAAATCCAATGAGCATATACTAGTGGGGGAGACAGATGAGTAAATGGTTACATTAAATGTGATAAGAATTATGCATAGAATATTTTAGGAACCAAAGGAAGAACATCCAAAGTAGAATTAAGAATCAGGGCGTATCTCCCAGGAAGACACCTTGGATTGAATTTTAAAGGAGTAGGAGTTGTTGAAGACCCATGTATCAGTTAAGAGTTTGGTGAGGGGTTGCTTCCTGGCTTGTAGATGGCCACCTTCTTACTACGTTGTCACATGGACTTCCCTCAGTGGACATGGAGGAGAGAGAGAGAGACAGGGAGAGAGAGAGAGAAAGAGCATGCTTCTGGTGTCTCTTCTTATACGGACACTAATCCTATAGGACCAAGGCCCCACCCTATGACCACATTTAATCTTAATTACTTCTGTAGAAGCACACTGGGGGTTAGGGCTTCAGCATATAAATTTTGGGGGCCTGGAAACATTCAACCCTTTATAGATAGATGGGTTTTATGAAAAAGACATGAAAGCTATTTTTGTGCTGAAGTAGAAGAGGCAGTAAGAAGGGCAATATTAAAGAACAGGAGAGAGAGACAACATGGGTTGTTGAAATGATGGCCACAAAAAGCCAATGCATGAAGTCCTTAAAATAGCCTATTAAAAAAAATGCCAAAGCATAACATTGGATCCCAGAGGGAAGGAGAAAGGAATTGGTGCCAGTGAAGATATCTATAGGTGTTCTGGGAGGAAACTGTCACCTAGTGTTAAGAAGCAAAGCCATCTGGGAATGTGGTGATGGTCAGGAGTAAGGAGCTTGGGGGAAAAGGTGGAAATGTGATTGCTGAAGGGACAGCTGCACCAAGAGACCATGGATTGATAATGGCCCAGTTTCCCCCTTTGGATGATGATACCAGTTTAGGTAATTGCTTTACATATCTTTGAGGTTGCTAATCTGCTCAGCCGTCACTACCATTTTGCAACAGCTCTCATCTGAAGACAGCAAATTGAAACTTGAGTTTAAAATCTTACCTTTAAGTCCAGAAGTACAGGGTAGGGAACAATACAGTAGCAGATTACATTAAAACTAAAAGAAATTTTAGTTGACAGGACTATAAAAGTTAGTGCTGCTAAATGCCTTTTTGGCTGCTTAAGTACAATATCTATACCAAAGAAGGTAAAAACCCCTCTCCGATCTGTGCCTGTCAGGTTATAACTGGAGAATTCTGACCAGTACACATGAAGAACACAGATAAACTACGTTATAGTTACACAGAACGACAGACAGGACTCATGCTTTGCTATGTGACATGTGAACATAGACTCCCAGGGACATTTAAACTGGAGAAAAGAAGATTCAGCAATAAGAAGATCATTGTCCATTTCATCAGTCAGTTTATCTTTTCTATGAGTGCTATCACTTCAAAAGATCTTTCACACCTGCTGACTTACTGCATCCCTATGACTTCTCTCAGACTTGGGACATTACTGTCCAGATTTCACAGACAGGGAGACTAGGACACCTAGAGGATAAATACAGGAGACAGTATGGGCAACTGACATTCAACAACTTGCTCAGCCATCTCACTCCTGACTTACATGATAAATGTTTTCTTTTCTGTTCTCCTCTGATAGCAATCCTCCCATTCTTCACAGCCCAGCTTAAGTTCCCTCTACAGAGGCTTCCTCTGCCTCATCAAGCCCTGACTGATTTTCGTCTCCTTTGAAATTTGACAATGTCCAAAACAATATAAATAAAAGGACATATTTTGCCATGGAATGTAATACTTGCTGATATATTATTTTGTGGTGTTTGCTCCAGTTTTAGATGTGTTGGTCACCTCGCCCTACATATAATGAGAGTTTGGGTTATGTTTTATTCTTTTTTCTTACGTCCCACAGGGCTTAGCCCTGTGCTAAGCACTGAACAGGTATTTGGTATTATGCCCTTTGCTCTGTAAGGGTATCTTAAGTCTGTTTTCCGTCGTTTACAGTAGAATAGTTAAATCTGGGTAATTTACAAAGAACGGGAATTTGTTTCTCACAGTTATGAAGGCTGAGAAGTCCAAGGTTGAGGAGCTATGTCTGGTGAGGGCCTTCTGGCTGATGAGGACTCTGCAGAGTCCCGAGGCATTGCAGGGAATCACACGGTGAGGGGGCTGAGCATGCTAACATGTACTCAGGTCTCTCTTCTTGTGCTTCTAGAGCCACCAGTTCCCCTCCCATGATAACCCATTAATCCATTAACCCATTAGTCCATTAATCCATCGATGAATTAATCCATTCATGAGAGCAGAGTCCTGATGACCGTATCATCTTTTAAAGGCCCCATCTCTCAATATTGCCACGTTGGGGATTAAGTTTCAACATGAGTTTTGGAGGGAAGAAAGACTCAAACCAACACTATATATCTCTGTCTTCCAAGGCTATTGACTATGCACACTTGCTTGAAAAGGTGATCAGAAATAAAGAACAGTCAGTGCCTCCACTTGTGAGGTGTGTAGAGATGTGAGAGACCCATGGAGAATTGTCTTCCAACTGTAGATAATTCTCAAATATTCCTGTGTTAACATTTTAGCAGTTAATCAGAATTGCCAATCAAATCTTTGACATTCTTCTGATCAGTAGAGTAGGTCATCAAAACTGGAATCCCATGGGGTTTAAAGTAATTGTTTTGTTTGTAAAATATATCCTGCAAATATTTTTATTTTTCTGAATTGATCTTTTTAAAAAAAGTTATTCCTGACTGGTCTGAAGCATCTGTTGTCCATTTTAAGTTTTATTTCTGGACAACTAGTTTCTGAGACCTCATGTATTTAAGAGCAATGCTTTTTATTTTCTCTGCATTAGCCATCCACTGGCTATTTATTTAACAACAATCCCATTGCACCGAATACATTGTCCTTCATGACGTATTCTCAGCCTTCAAACTCATTTGCCCATGTATGCTCTGCCCCAGCCTAATTACTGGAAGTTCCCCAAACATGACCTGTTCTTCCATCCTCCATGCCTTGTGTGCACTGTTCCCTCTGCTGGAAGGCTTGACTCGTCAAACAAATTCCTACTTGTCCTTCAAAACTAGACTTGTGCTTTACCTCCCTTCCTTCCTTATGTCCCCTAAGTGGAATTATTGACCTCTTCCTTCGTGACCTTTGTTCATTTCTATGATAGTGCATATTATATTGTATTGTAATTATTTGTTTATATAATAATCTCCCCACAGTTAGTGTGTGGGCAGAAACCATGTCTCTATATTCCCAGATCAAAACAGTAGATGTTCAAGAAAGTTTTTTCTTTGAATGAATGAGTACATTGGTCAGACTTCCTAGTTAGGAGTTACTGAAACAGACTCAAATGGTCTCAAGAAAAAGTAAAGGATTTGCTAAGTAGCTACTGGGGACAGATCAAAAGGTTGGAAGGCTATGTTTGGAAAATGGACAGGATGCGAGGAAACTAAGGAGGCCAATCAGCAGAAATAAACAGATTTTCACTACCATCTTATATTTGTGCATCATTCCCGCGAGATCCTCAGGCTGAGGAGGGAGTTTTATTGACAGCCTGTGTCACTCATGGACAAACTGGGATAAGGTTGACCTACCCCGTCAAGCTTGCAAGGCTGACAGATGGGGGCAAACACTACTTCCCACCAAGATTACACACAATGGGGGAAAAGCAATTATCTGAAAGGAAACTGGGATGTCATCAGTAGGGGAAAGAAATGTGTTTAACTCCAAAAAATGACCAATGTCTACTACTAATAACTGAGACTTTCCAACAAAAAGAGACTATGATTTAAAAATCAATTTAACATTGGATGGTTTGATTACCAGCAAAATCACCCATGACATTTAGCACCTTTCTTTCTTTTCCTTGATGAACTCAGAACTCTTGCATAGATTTAATAATGTGTTATGTACCCCCTGGGTGTCTGATTTACTGACTTGAGCTGAATGATTGGACTCAATACAAATAAAAAGAGTTTGCAAACTTCGCCCATGGTTTTCCAGACATCAAGGAACTAAGCTCTTTTGCTCCCTGGAGAAGCTAAAAATTCTAAAATGAAGTGCCCTCTGCTCTGGTTTCTGCTTTTCAGCATTTCTCTTCTGTTTTCACATACTTTTGCTGCTTTAAAATTAAATCTAAGAAACTCATTCCATATTTTTCATCATCTGCTTTTGAAAGTGAATGTTATGGATTTATGGTTTGGGATTCTTTGATGTTAGAGCAGCAAACTATGCTTGCTTCACTTGTTTTTGTTTCATTTTTTTTTACATTTATGAGGCTTTGATAATTTGATTTATTAAAATACCACAGTCAATGTAGGGGAACTGACACCATTTGCATTGATGGAAAGCATCATGAAACATCAGGTGCTAGTTCCCCATGGAGCGCTTACTTCTATTATTATATCTCCCCCTCCCCTTTGGTCTTCAGGAAAGTTTGGCATTAAACTTAAGCTGCACCCAAAGAGTATTCATTCCTAGAACATTTCAGTATTTTTGGATTGGATTCCATCCCCCAATTTTGATTTTGTATCTGCCAAGATGTACAGAATGATACATCTAAAGCTAGTTATGATATACAAGCTAGTTTTCCTTATCAAGAAACAGAAATGTTCCTTCCTCTTACCCTTTAATGATTGCATATCCGGTATATTAAAATTTGAATTTCATATTGTATCCCTTTAAATGTATTAACGAGTACAGTCTGGGAACTTTACATTATGAATCCCTAAGGATGAGTCATGACTAAAGGGCAAGATCGACCCTTTCTGCAAGTGGAGGGCATTTTTCTCTTTTTTCTATAGGAAGTGACAGATGTGGAGAGAGGGAGCGAAAATAGGATGAGTTTCCCCAGAATGAAAACCTGGATACGGGCCAGGTGCGGTGGCTCAAGCCTGTAATCCCAGCACTTTGGGATGCTGAGGCGGGTGGATCACGAAGTCAGAGATCGAGACCATCCTGGCTAACACGTTGAAACCCTGTCTCTACTAAAAATGCAAATATTAGCCGGGTGTGGCGGCGGACGCCTGTAGTCCCAGGAGAATGGCGTGAACCCATAAGAGCTTAAAACCACAGAAAAAATGTCAGGGTTGGAAAGAGTCCCCAGACTTTTCATTCATTGTAATTCCCTCTACCAGTCCACTGGGTTTCAGGAAAACAGGAACGCTCACATGCTACTGTTTAAGTGAGTGAGTCACTGCGTGTGTGTGTGTGTGTGTGTGTGTGTGTGTGTGTGTGTGTGTGTTACAGGATATTATAAGAATAGAATAGGGAATCTTCCAGGTATCTGAGGAATAGAAAAAAGCCAGGTCACCTGGGAACCAGGACTGGAAAGTCAGAAACCGAAAGGATTCTATCTCTTTCCATTTGTCAGGGACTACACAGTCTCTTTCTTGTCCTCAAAATCGACCATTCAGCTCGCAGTGGAAGATAGCCTTATTACAATAGTCCCTCCTTATCCAGGGCTTAATATTTTATGGTTTTAGTTACCCACGATTAACCATGGTTTGAAAACATTACATACAATAAGATATTTTGAGGACAGAGAGACTATATTTATACAACTTTTACTACAGTATATTGTTATAATTGTTCTATTTTATTATTAATTATTATTGTTAATCTCTTACTGTGACTAATTTATAAAGTAAACTTCATCATAGGTATGTATGTGCAGGAGAAAACATAGTAAATGTAGAATTCAGTACTACCAGAGGTTTCAGGCATCCATTGAATGTCATGAAACATATTTCCCACTTAGAAGAGGGGATTAGTGTATGTTTTTTCACCCAACAAGAAAATAGAAAGACAATTAGAAAAGTCAGAAAATACAAAAAATCCTGGTTTAAAAATGAAGCAAACTAATCTATGGAATTATTTTGAACTGATGAAGTGTCAAGAGAGAGAATCCATTTAACTGTGGTACTCGGAATATTCTTAGCGTGATGCAAGTTTAATAACAAAAATTACAACACCTTCCTAATGGATTCATTCACATGACCTAATAATAATAACAATAATAATGAACTCTTATTGACATTTTACTATGTGTCAGGCACTGTGCTAAGTGCTTTATAGATTACTTAATCTTCAAACAATTATTTGAGGGTAGGTATTATCTCATTTTTTTTCAGATGAAAAATTGAGGCCTAGAGAGATTGAGTGACTCTACCAAGTCACATGGCTCTTCAGTGGCAGAGCTATTCTAAGCCGCATGATTTACTTCTGTGATATATTGCTTCTGGCTAAGCTATGTTATCCAATCAGCAATAAATTATATTTACATAATCAGTATTATAAATGTTTTTTTGATTTTTTAAAGAATTATTCTATAAATAAAGCATGTAAGACTTGATTATAATAACAAAAGAGAATATAAACATTATCAACCTTGATCACATAAAAATAGTAATATAAAGTTAGGGGAAAGAGAGGGGAACAAAAGGAAAACAGCATTGACTTCCTCATATTTCTCAGTAAAAGAGATATTATTTAACATTACTACATCAAAAAAGCTGTATTTTTAAAGTTATATACATAGCCAATAGAACTCAAAATAAAAACAGGTTAACAAAATTTGGAAGGGTGGTTAATATATGTGAGTCAAATTTGTAATTTTTTAAAGCACTACTCAAGAAATCCTTGAAGTTGATAAACCAAGAAACAGTATAAGCTGTTATTTGAATTATGTAGATGACTACCAGGAAAAAAAAACTATAAACAAGTGAAAACCAGTTACCTACAAAAAGTGAGCCTGGGGTGCTGATTATGGAGTGAGATTTTTAGTCTTTATTTCTTGCCATTTAAGTGATTATTTCCATGTGCACACATTACTTTTTATAATAGGAACCATGCCCATACTACTATTCACTTCAGTAAATCTACATCTAGGTTTCCATCCCCGAGAAATGCACATGTAAGTGGCACCAAGTGAGATGAGGGGCTTCTTCCAAAGGCTGGAACCACAACCCCCCAGGGGGCTCTGGGTAAACATCACTAGCCCCAGTGGTCTTGGGTTCTTTTGTACCTATCTGAATGCCATTACACGCCCACCCATCCCAAGGTTCAGCCCAGAGATGGAAGAAAACAAGGACACTTCTGAACTTTTCACTCACTCTTCTCTTTTACATAGTCCCAGGTGGGAGTTCCACTTCCTCTTCCGGTCTATGTCTTACCATTCTAATCCCAGGGCACAAAAAGCCTCAAGGTTTGGCCTTAATGGTAGATGGGGTACATGAAGGAAAAGTAGCTTACAAAAAAGGGTACACAATTTTGGGAGGTATTTGAAAGGTATTGTCTCCTTTACATACATGGATGCATGGAAAATAGCCTGCAAGGATACAGGCCACTACAAGAGCAGTTGGCACCTCTAGGGAGAGCAGTGGGGGAGGGAAGGATGTATTCATGTAGGACACAGGTAATGGTGGTTTTTTTTTGGTGCTATGGACATTTATTTACTGCTTTTCTATGTTTAACCCATTTTAATCATCACAATAGCCAAGTGAGGTTAGTTTTTACCTCCAGTTTAAAAAAATTAATAGACTATTCTTTGAATAGTTTTAGGTTTACAGAAAAATCATATGGAAAGTATAGAGAGTTCCTATATACTTAGCCTCACACCCTCCTCCCCAATTTCTCCTATTATTAACACTTTGCATTAATGTCATACATTTGTTATATTGATGAGCCAATGTTACATTATTATGACCCAAAGTTCATGGTTTACACCAGGTTTCACCCTTGGTGCTGTACATCCTATGGGTTTTGACAAATGCACAATGTCATGCATCCACCATGACAGTATCATACAGAATAGTTTAACCTCCCTAAGACTCCCTGCACTCCACCTGTTCGTCTCTCCCCCTAATTGATTTTTAAAAATCCATGATTGTCCTACTTGCCCTGCATGCATTTCCCTCTTGCCCACGAAGTGAAACCTGGTCCACTGCACCTGTTCCTTCAGTTACTGACTGCTGCCTGTGATAATAGTAGCATGAGTGGTCTTCAAGCACCTCATATCCTGCCACTACCGCCACTTGTCTGGGGAAAACCCAGACAGGATGAGATCCACATTCCCAGCTGTCCCTGCCTTCCAAGGAAGAGAAACCCTAAACCAGAAGCTAAAGAGTGAAACCAGATATCCCAGGGAAGGGGTGGGGGATGTTAAGTCCCCCGGTGGTCTGCAAAAGAGGTGCCAAGCCAGAAGCCCCAAAGTGCTGGGAAAACCAGCACAGAGAAGCAGACAATGCCAGGAAGCATCTCAGGCATGGTGGAGGCGCTTGGGGGGACTCAAATGACAGGACTGAAGATTTGTGAGGATTTGTGAGGCACTCAAAAATTGCAGAGCGATGACGAGCACTAGGGAGCTCTCTTGCTTCCTGGAAAAAATCAAAGCTTGACTCCCAAGGTTGGCACTGGGGGCATCTCTTGTGGAGATAGCTCAGAGTGAGGTTGGGAGATACTTTTCTAGGAAGTGTTTTTCAAATTTTTTTAGCGTGACCTATGGTAAGAATATATTTCAGGTTGAGCACGGTGGCTCACATATGTAATATGGGAGGCTGAGGCAGGAGAATCACTTGATCCCAGGAGTTTGAGGCTGCAGTAAACCATGTTCACACCACTGCACTCCAGCCTGGGTAACAAAGAGAGACCCTGTCTCAAAATAATAATAATAATATATTTCATATCAGCATCTAGTGCACACATGTGATGCACACACAAATACCCACACACTTTCAGCATTAGCTGGGAACTTACTAGAAAGGCTAGCAATAATCAGAATCTGCATTTTAATAAGATTCCCAAGTCATTATGATGTACAGAAAAGTTTAAGAAACTGCTTCAGGGGGCCCCAAGCTAAACATGACTAAATTATAATGTATTTAACTGATGTTAAGTACATTAGTTAATCTCACTCTGTAAGTTTCCTCCCTTGGCAACCAGAGCCCTTTATAAATTGTCTAAATACTGCAGGTTGGGATTCTGTTTTCCATCCCTCTAAAAACCTCACTACATAATAACTAAAACTAATAACTTACTTGTATTATCAAGCTAACCATGTGCCAAGACCTGTTCTAATGCCTTACTTCTATTAACTCTTAATCCTCTTTGTTACTTAAGTAAGGTAAATTCCATTATTTTGCATTTTATGTATGAGGAAATTGAGGGATAGAAAGTTTAAATAACTTTCCCAGGTCACATAACTAATAAATGGAGAAATAAAAGTATAAAAACACAAAAGGGAAAGAACAAGAGCAGGAAGTGTATAAGGGATAGAAAATGGTCAACAGGCCGGGTACAGTGGCTCACATCTGTAATCCTAGAACTTTGGGAGGCCAAGGCAGGAGGATTGCTCGAGCTCAGAAGTTAGAGACCAGTCTGGGCATCATAGGGATACCACGTCTCTACAAAAATAAAAAACAAAAATATTAGTCAGGAGTGCTGGCACATGTCTGTGGTCCCAGCTACTCAGGAGGCTGAAATAGGAGGATCACTTGAGCATGGGAGGTCAAGGCTGCAGTGAGTCATGATCATGCCACTGCACTCTAGCCTGGGCAATAGAGTGAGACCCTGTCTCAAGAAAAAAGAGAGAGAGAGAAAGAAACAAAGAAAGAGAAAGAGAGGAAGGAAGGAAGGAAAGAAGGAAGGAAGGAAGGAAGGAAGGAAGGAAGGAAGGAAGGAAGGAAGGAAGGAAGGAAGGAAGGAAGGAAGGAAGGAAGGAAAATAAATAGAGGTATAGGATATCCTATCTAGAATTATGGAGGTTACCATCAAAAGAACTAAAAACAATTTTAAATGAATTATCTCTAGAGAATGAAACTGAGTAAGATTTTCCATACTATTTTATTTGTTACCATGTGCTTTGTATTATTTGTTACTGAGTAAGCTCTTCTATACTGAGTAAGCTCTTCCATACTATTTTATTTCTTACCATGTGCTTTGTATTATTTTGATGACATTTTAATTCTAATTTAAGCTTAATATAGGTATTTAAAAAGTCCTAGGTTCTTCTTGGGACCAGCACTTTAAGATAAGCAACACTCATGACCAGCGTCACCAACATTGGAGCAAGAGTGAAGTCTAAGCACGTGATCTTCAAGAGGAAAGCAACTCAGTCAGTGAGCCTGGAGGTCCTCCTGCACTCTTTGTGTTTGAAGAGCCCATGGGTTTCCTCATAGAGGACCGAAGGCCTTCAAGAGAGCCCTGGCCCTGCCCCACTCTCAGTCAGGATTCTGGCAGGAAACAGAAGTAGTTGAGATTCTGAGGACAATTCCACAAAATGATGAGTTACTGAGGCATGGGCAGGGTAGACAAGCCACAGGGCATGCTGAGCAACCAGGGACTAGCAACCTTGGAAGCCCCATTACCACTCCTGGGCTTCCAGGGGAGAGGCAACGAAGCCCAGTGGGAGCTGCGCCTTGTGTAGCAGATGTGATTGTTGCTTTACCCTGAATTCCCTTAACCTACATTTGGGTTGACCCGCGTGAGGTGAGCACTTCCTGCCGTGCTGACAGCTTTCCACCTCCTCTTCCCACCTTTCCCAGGTGCCTCTCCTCTCTGCTTCCTTACCTGAGGGCTTTCCCCAGTTCCAGGGAGCTGGTTCCGCCTTTGCACAGGACAGAGCTAAAATGCAGGTAAAACACCCCCAGAGGCAACAAACTAACTAGGAATGGTAGTCAGTGGTGAATACACAACATTCCTTGGTTGGGAGATTCTGAGAGGAATTCTGCGCTATTCTTCAGAGCCCAGTAGGACTGAGCCTCTGATGCCCACAGTGGCAACTGCTCATCAAAGCTCCCTCTTTTGGGTTTTCTTCCTTCTCTGTCTCATTTCTCCTTTTCCTCACATGTGCTTCCTGTCATCACCTCTCCAATCAATCATCTTCAGCCAAGCACTTTTCTCAGCATCCACTTTCGGGGAAAATATACCAAACAATGACACCATGGAAAGGAGGCTGCCCATAAGAGGCTGTAATTGGAGGGAGCAGGGAGGAGTTAAGATAGCAAGGTCAAGTTCAGTTTATTGGTTTATTTCTATAGTTAAGATAGGAAGGTCAAGTTCAGTTTACTTCTATAGCTGCTGTAACAAATTATGACAAACTTGGTAGCTTAGCTTAAAACAACTGAATTTATCTTCTCACAGTTCTAGAAACCAGAAGTCTGAAATCAAGGTGTCATCCGGACTGCAGTTCCTCTGAAGGCTCTAGGGAAGAAGGCTTCCTTGCCTCTTCCTAGCTCCCAGCAGTCCTTGGCTTCTGGCTGCATCACTCTAATCCCTGCCTCCATCTTGACATTGCCTTTTTCTCTGTGTGCCCTCTCCTCTTCTTATAGGAAACTAGTCATTGGATTTAGGGCCCGCCCAAATTCACTATGACTTCATCTTAACTAATTACTTCCGCAAAGACCCTATCTCCAAATAAGGTTACATTCTGAGTTTCCAGGTAGATATGAATTTTAGGGGAGACTAATGAACCCACTATCGGAGGGAACATAGGAAAAGATAGGGGAGTACCTAGACTTCCATGTCTTTCCATCCGACAATCTCTTTCAAGAGAACAAACCCAATTAGAAGCAAGAGGGCAAACGAGATTGGGATATGCAATATGCAGGTCCAGCATCCTGGGGTCCAGAGAAAGATGAAGGTGACCTGGAGACAGGAGGGAAGCAATGGGGAGTAACCTACCTCTTTTTGCAAAGGCTTTATTTCTCCTGTGATTTAAAAAAAAAGAAAAAAGAAAGAAAAAAGATGTTGGCAGGGCACGGTGGCTCATGCCTGCAATCCCAGCACTTTAGGAGGCCAAGGCAGGTGGATCACCTGAGGTCGAGAGTTCGAGACCAGCCTGACCAACATGAAGAAACCCCATCTCTACCAAAAATACAAAAGTAGCCAGGCATGGTGGTGCATGCCTTTAATACCAGCTACTCAGGAGGCTGAGGCAGGAGAATCGCTTGAACCCGGGAGGTGCAGGTTGCAGTGAGCCGAGATCGTGCCATTGCACTCCAGCCTGGGCAACAAGAGCGAAAATCCATCTCAAAAAAAAAAAAAAAAAAAAAGATGTACTGACTCCCCTAAGGGCCCATGAGATTCTGCATCTTCCTGGGGTAGCACTACCTGCCCACAATAGGAAGGATGGTTATATGGCAGGGTGGGAGCGAGGGGCGACAACTGCCCTGGCATCTGAGGTCAGACTGGGTTTGCACACCATGTGGAACCCTGACCCTGTCCAAGATGGAGCATGCTGCTTTCCACTTCCTGTCCCTGCTCTGGTTTCTCCTTGTTTCCTTGTGCATGTCTGGATTGGCACACCCCAATCTATTTGGAAGACTCAATTCACTTACACATGATGTCCTGGTCATGAAGTCCCCTTTGGTTTATGCTTTTGATGTTTTCTGCCCATACCACCCAATTCCCTAGGCCCAGGTTCTTAGCTGCACTTTCTTATTTTTCCTAACTCTTGAATTCTTACAGCAGATAGATGTTTTCAATTTACAAGTGATGAACGTAAACCTCTCTTTTAACATAATAATCATGGATCCATTAAGAGCCACTATTTATTGGGTACCTAGTGTCTGCTAAGGGCTATGCTAAGTTTTCTTTATAATATTACTTTATTCATGCATCAACATGATCTAACTTAATCCTCTCTACACTTGAAAAAGTAGGCATTATCAATACAGATAAAGAAGGTGAGATGAAGCTATTTGCTCCAGGTCACATAGCTTGTTTAGTGGCAGAGCCAGAATTCAAACTCACTGGTGACAGACTAAAGATGTGCCTCTCACGTTTCTTCCCATGAAACTCTGCCTGGCCCGGCAGCGAGGACAGCTCCAGCCTTTGATTTACGTGTTGTCCTCAACATGGCAAGGACATTAGCCAGGTAAGGAACAAGCAAATACCAAATGTTTGGCTGTTTGAATGTAAAATGGGGTTTACATTAGAAGCACGGAAACCAAGTGCAAATCAAATGTGATTATGAAGCAACAACTGATTATTTTTTGAAATGTCCCTTCTTTGAAACGTTACCTGGATAGATGAGATGTTTGATTTAATCAGTGTTCAATCACAAAGTATTTACTGAATTAATTCTCTTTTTTAAAAGAATTGCCTTTAAATACTGTGATCCCTTTCACTTAAATTTTAATTTTAAAACCATTTTTAAGTGTATGGTTCAGTAGTGGTATGTATTTTTTTTTTATTCAGTAAATATTTATTGACATTTTCCAGATTTGTGGCACTGAAGAAAGTACTATAAGGGACAAAAAACATTATAAGACAGTCTTCACATTCAGGCAGTTCTCAATGACTTTGTAATAATTGTTTAATTTTGAAAGTGTGCTTAACTTTTTGTAAGCAACTAAAAATTATTCAGCAACGTGTTTGAGTAAATGAGGTGAGAATCCAAGCTGGATATTACCATTTTCTATTAAAGATGAGACATAACCCCCAAGTTATGAGATTGAATTCCTTGACTAGTTCTGAATATAATTTTAAAGGTGAAAGTCTTAACATTCTCAGTGATTCCCATAGTCATAGAGGCCTGAAGAGCACGTCTTTATGAGAACCAGGCATTTTCTATAGCTTAAATAAGATTTCACACACATATGTAACCATATTTTTAACAACAATGATTGATAAAATAAACAATAATCTTAAAGCACTATTGACTTTATAACAGCCTTTTGTTCATTAATAATACCCAAAGTTCAATTACCATTGCTATGATCTGAATTGTGTCCCTACAAAATTCATTTGTTGAAGACCTAACCCCAATATTATGATATTTGTAGTTGTGGCCTTTGGGAGATAATTAGGCCATAAGAGGGGATTAGTACCTGCTATGGTTTGAATGTGTCCTCTAAAGTTCATATGTTGGAAACTTAATTCCCAGTGCAGCGGCATTGAGAGGTGAGATCTTTAAGAGTTGATCAAATCATGTGTGCTCTGCCCTCATGAATGGATTAATGTCATTATCAAGGGAATGGCTTTGCTATTGAGAGAGTAGGTTTGTTATAAAACCCTTCTCTTGCTCTCTCATGCTCTCTTGCCCTTCCATCTTCCGCCTTGGGATGATGTAGCCCAAAGGCCCTCACCAGATGCTGGTGCCATGCTCTTGGACTTCTCAGCCTCAAAAACTGTAAGAAATGAATTTCTTTTCTTTGTAAATTACCCAGCCTATGGTATTCTGTTACAGCAATACAAAACAGACTAAGACAGTGCCCTTATTTAAAAAATAAAAATAAAAATAAATTTTAAAAAAGCTACTCATCCACCCAGGAAGAAGGCCCTCACCAGGAACTCGACTATACTGGCACCAAGATCTTGGATTCCAGCCTCCAGAACAGTGAGAAATAAATCCCTGTTCTTTAAGTCACCTAGTCTATGGTATTTTATCATGGCATCCCGAGCTGACTGAGACAACCACCAAGAGTGACTATCACGAAGCAATGAGTAAGGGCAAGCCTCATTTTAGGACACTGTAAAGGATCCTCATACAGTTTCAAATTACGGAATGTCAGACATAGACTGGACGATGGTGGTCATATGACCCAGCAATTTCCAAACTCAGGGTGCCATAAGCCTTTGTGCAAACTTTTCCTTTTTGCTTTTAGATGCAGGGGATTTGTTACATGGGTACATTGAGTAATGGTGGGGGTTGGGTTTCTACTGTACCCATCACCCAAATGTTGAACATTATACCCAAAAGGTAATTTTTGAGCCCTCATCCCCCTCCTTCCCTCCCTCCTTTTGGACTCCCAAGTGTCTATTATTTCCATCTTTATGTCCATGTGCACCCATTGTTTTGCACCCACTTATAAATGAGAACATGCAGTATTTGGTTTTCTGAGTTAGTTCACTACAAATGTTTAAAATGTCTCTTGGGGACAGACGTGGTGGCTCATGCTTATAATCCCAGCACTTTGGGAGGCCGAGGTGGACGAATCACGAGGTCAGGAGTTCAAGGCCAGCCTGGCCAACACAGTGAAACCCTGTCTTTACTTAAGAAAAAAAAAATTAGCTGGGCAGAGTGGCATAGTGGCAGGCGCCTGTAATCCCAGCAATTCAGGAGGCTGAGGCAGGAGAACTGCTTGAACCCAGGAGGTGGAGGTTGCAGTGAGCCGAGATCATGCCACTGCACTCCAGCCTGGGTGACAGAGCTAGACTCTGTATCGGAAAAAAATAAATCAATTAAATAAAATACCTCTTGGTCACCAGGACGTACAGCTTGATGAGTAAAGCACATGTTGCATTCCAGCTTCCACTTGCCCTCTTGGCCACCAACTACCCACCCATACCTATCAGCCTTGCCCCAACTTTGCCTGATGATACGAATTACCTGGGGCCCTGGTGTAAAATAAAGATTTGCTGATCACTCCCCTGAAGATTTTGATTCAGTGGCTCTGAACTGTGACTTTGGGATTC
This sequence comes from Rhinopithecus roxellana, assembly GCF_007565055.1. Taxonomy (NCBI): domain Eukaryota; kingdom Metazoa; phylum Chordata; class Mammalia; order Primates; family Cercopithecidae; genus Rhinopithecus; species Rhinopithecus roxellana. The sequence continues at coordinate 91,920,037 of NC_044553.1, read as the reverse complement.
TGTACTTATCATGATAACCTTCATGATTTAATAACCAGACAAAATGAAAAACATTGATTTAGACCCAGCCCTCATTTTACAGATGAAGTCAAGGGGGATAAAGTGACTTTCCAAGTCCCATAATGAGTCAGTGAACATCATTGGAATAAATGTATAGAAGTCCCAAGTGATCACATTTAATAGGCCAAGAGTCCTTTCTCTCTCTCTCTCTCTCTCTCTCTCTCTCTCTCTCTCTCTCTCTCTCTCTCTCTCTCAATGTGTGTGTGTGTGTGTGTGTGTGTGTGTGTGTGTGTGTGCATTCGATATCGCCTGGGTTGAGTTAGAGAAGCAGAGGCACTATGAATGATATGGAAGGAGGCATTGCACATAGGAATTAAACCACATGCAATTGTGGGAGTGAGAGGAGGAATCTAGCGTTAACACAAAAGTCCAAGTAAATGCCACACCGCTGTCTCTGCATCTTGTGTTGGGGCAGCAGTTGGGAATGAAAGTTGAACATGGAAAAAGGCAAACTGGAGCCCACCTGGACAACTGGAACCCATGAGGACAAACTGGAACCTATCTTTGTCTCTCAATACTTCCAACCTTGATGCTGAATTGCCCTGCAGAAGCAGCTGGTGCCCGTTGCCAGGGAGTGGCCCTGATACATGGCCCAGGACTTGGAGAAGCTGAAGGAAGAGCTCCAGGAACTCTGGGTTGCAGTGATATGCCCCTGTGTGAGGTAAGCTAGAAGAGCAGTGACAGCGTGCACAGTGCCACAGTGCGTGGCACCTACACCAACCTTCAGAGCCTCAACATGGACACTCCATCACTTCCACAAACTTCTCTCGTGACCATCCCTATCCCAGGAACAAGCAGAGAAAGAAATCCTTAGAAAGGCAGTTTCGGCCTGGCTAAATCAACACAGTACAAAACCAACACGTGTTCTTGCATAGCTTTTACTGGATTGAAAGTGCCAAGAAAGTTCTGTTAATTATTACAATTCTACACAACATCTAGTAGGATGCTTTGCATATAGTAGGTACTCTGTAAATCTGTTCCATTTGGATGAAATAACCTAAATATTAGTCTTGTTGGTTTGCAGTCACACATGAGTAGGCAAGCCAAACACAGCTGTGCAGCCATCAGAGAGCAGAAGTGATCTCTAATGACTGCAGCCCACTCCTCACCCCCTTAATTGCTTCTCCACTGTGGCTCCTAAACTGTCAAGTGCACCATGCATTTAATATCCTTCCACACTTAAGATTGCTCATGATCTGAAATCGTGTCAAGAAGATTTGAACAAAAGTGGGAAATTAAGATCCACAGTAAAATCCCTAGAAGCTGGGAGTGGAAAAAATGATAGAAAATAACCTGCCACAGTCCTAGCCAAGAGGGCAGTTATTATAACTGGAGAGGAGGGAGCGAGGCGATTCAGCCCAGGTGAAGAGGCTGCCAGCAGCCCCCATATCCACAGCACCAGAGATTTTTTCCAAATCCCACTTCAAATCTCATAATCCCTCCATCCTTAACTGCTGAGGATGAAGTCATCCTTTCCTTCATTTCAGACAGAGGCTCACCACTTCTGCTTTAGGGCACTGCTGTGGTCTAGCAAGCCTGTGGCTTTCAGGCTGGCTTAGAAAATCCAGTCGCACATGGAAAAACACAATATAAAACATTATGGTCTCTTTTCCTCCTTTATAAACAGATGTCATTAACTTTGGATCAAGCAAGGGCATAACTGTTCTAGATCACTGAAGGAATTGCAGAGCGCTTTTCAATATTGTCAAGGGATGAACTTTCCTGTTGCAGAGAGGTTGTAACTACGGTATCATTGGAAGGCTGAGAAGTATCTATTTTCAGAGATTTGTCACCCTAAAAAACCCACAGAAAATGGAACAGAAAGTATAATCAGAGTAATACATAGACATGCTCACATCTGCGTATTGCTGATACCTGCCTGAGTTATCTAAAATTCTCTGGTTCCACTCACAGGATTTTCAAAAAATAGGAGGTTTTTCTTTTCTATGATTCCTCTTCATTCTGTCTTGTGTCTGTCTGTCTCGTTATATCCATCTAAGTATTTATCTTTCTGTATCTATGTGGTGATCCAGTCTTCTGGAAGCCCTGGTTAATGTAGAGGTAGTAAGTCATTCACTCATTCATCAGACATTTTATGAGCAACCACTATTTGGCAGGGACTGTGCTAAGTGCAGAGTATACAAGGGTAAATAAGTTGCAATTCCTGTCCTTGGATCTTACCAGTCTGTTGGTGGGAACAGCCTTTTAAACAGGTAAACTGCAAGATGCTAAGATCTAAGACAGCATTGAGTGCTCCGTGAGCAGAGGAGGGAGCAACTCACTGCACTTAGATAACATTTTCCAGTTGTCTCAGAGAATCACCCTCATGCACACATTTCCTGGGCCATAAAATATCCTTACAGATCATTTTGAGTTAGTTTTTGAGGGTTGAGCTAGTTCAGTGGAATGAGGGGTTGTCTTTCTCTGCCAAGGCCTCGTCTTATGTCAGGGAAAGAGGGGTGGGTAGAGAAAAACACAACAACCGGCAGGAGGGGAGGAGGGCCCTTGTCTCTTTGTCTGCCAAGGGACTGGCACATTTAAATTCCTTGGTGCTGTTAGTGAATCATTAGGTTGTTATGAATTTTGGATGTATGTGTTTGTCTCCCCTTCTGAAACTCCCTCCTTACCCTCTCTTCTGTCTCCGACTTCTTTTTAAAATGGTCAGCAGTAATCTCAAAGTCAAGGGAGAGTCTTGGTTTTTGTCCTTTTGGTGGATTGACCCAATCACATTGTGACATTTGTCTGAGTCATTAGGAAATCTACATTCCAAGGTCTATAAAATCCCATCCATGCCTCAGCAGGGAGAGGAGAATGCAGAGCTGCCAAACTTCACACTCTCCCAATCCTTGCTGAGTCTAAATTTGGACCCAAATGCAAAGAACTGGGGTTCTGTATTCATTTATAACTGGCAAAAGGCAACTGCCTAGTTTGTGAAAAAGGACTTCATGGCCATCAAAAGCTGTTACGGTGTCACGTGGTGATGAGTTTAATGTAAATGAATCTGGAACATCTGGATCAAATTTCCTCTCAAACAAACAGGGTTATGAAAACTAGTGGGCAAAAATATCTTCTGGCCAAAGGCATTCTGGGTTATTCCTGAACCCCAACTGTCTACAGCAGTGATTTAAGAAGGGGCCCAGCAGCTGCTCTGCTGCTTCTCCCTGCACCTGGGTCTATGGCAAATGAACCTGGAGCAAAATGGGCTGACCATGTAACCATCATTGTTGGAATTGAAAAACTGGAGAAACGTATTCATTTAACAATGGTTTATTAAGCACCTACTATGAGCCAACTATTATGCTATGTTCTGGGGATATTACAGGAAACAAGCCAGAACCAGACCCTGCTCTCTGGGAACTTATAGTTTAGAGACAATTTAGAGGCACACATTAAACAAGTCAGCATAGAATCCACATAATCGGGAATTCTTGGAATTGTTCAGACATACATGAGACAGCATAGAATATGATGGTTGGTGTAGGTGCCGTGGGAGCTCAAAGCAGCCCACGTGAGTCACACTGTGGGTGGGTGTACTGAGGAAGTGGCCTTTGTGCTGAAAGCTTAAGAATGTCTGTTTAACCACCATATTTCTCATCAGCCATCTCAATGCCTCGTACCTGGCAGGGCCTTAAGAAATGTGTGTTAAGTGAATGACTTCTCCAAACAATGTAGAGAGTTAGATAGGGAGGGAGCGGGACAGTAGAAGAGGTAAAGGGCCCATGCCCAAGGTCAGGGTTAAGAGTTTTGAAATTGCTGGATCATATGATTATCATGGTCCAGTCTATGTCTGTCATTCTGTAATTTGAAGCTGTATGAAGACCTCTTACAATATCCTAAAATGAGGCTTGCCCCTACCCATTGCTTCATGATAGTTACTCTTGGTGGTTGTCTATCAGCTCGGGATGCTATGATAAAATACCATAGACTAGGTGACTTAAACAACAGACATTTATTTCTCACAGTTCTGGAGACCGGAATCCAAGATCTTGGTGCCAGTATAGTCAGGTACCTGGTGAGGACCCTCTTCCTGGGGGGTAGTTTTATCCAGCCTCCTCCCCACCTCACCCTTCCCCATCTGACCCCTCTTTATCACCTGGTAGTGAGCTTTCTCTTCTATCTCATGTCCTGATAAGTCATTGCAATGAGAACCCAAGGTCTCTAGGGTTTAATAGATCGCTTCCTAGAATTCCTGCTTTCAATGCATTTTTGGCCTGTGCAGATTCATTACTTTCTTTTTGTCCAGCACGTCATTTAAAAATCATTGTTTAAATCACATATTTTATACTTTATCAGAAGGGGTTTTCAGATGATCTAGTTGAGCATATTTCTGGAAGGAGAAAGGAAGGCATTTATATCTTCTCCACATTACTAGGTGAAAAGCTTTCTGAGGAGGGACTATTAATCTCTGTGCCAATTAAAGATTGATTGCATTAATCTTATTAACCCTTGTTTCTTGTTTTCCCTGGGCATTATCCACAGACCCTAGCACAGTGATTAAACAATTAGATGCTGTGGTGGTTCATTGCATCTGTCAGTTTTGCTAGGCTGTGGTGCCAAGTTCTTTGCTCCAACAGTCTAGATGTCGTTGTGAAGGTCTTTTTTTTAGATGTGCTGAATATTTACAACCAGTAGACTTTAAGTAAAGGAGAGTACTCTTCATGTAGGTGGGTCTGAGTCACATCCAACTGACCAAAGGCCTTAGAGCAAAGACTGAGGCTTCCCAAAGAAGGAATCCTGCCTTAAGATTGCATCAGAGAAACCCTGCCTAAGTTTCCAGAATGCTAGCCTGCCCTGTGGATTTCAGACTCAAGACTGCAACATCAACTCTTACCTAAATTTCTGGTCTGCCAGCCAGCCCTATAACCTTCAAATTTGCCACCCACAGTTATGACTCAATTTCTTAAAATAAATCTCTCTCTCACCCTCTCCACATATAAAAATATCCAATTGGTCTGTTTCCTTAGAAAACCCTAATACAGATGCTCAATAAATATTTATATTTATTCGTTAAATAAAATACTTATGAACAATAGGGATTTGATAAGTGCTTGTTATTTAATTGTGTGACTTTTTGAAGCCTCTGTCCTGAGGTCTGCCTCCCTTTCAGGACTTGCCATTTTTTGATAGAAGAGCACAACCCTGCTTTAGCTATGTTCCACTTCCTATGTTGCAATACAGCGTTGGCAGATATTAAGAAGTATGTGCCAAAGCTTTCTAAATATCTGCCAAAGAATGGGTCCCATTCTTCAACCTGTATTCAATTTTGTGTAATATAGAATACCCTTGTGCCAGTCGCAAAATTGAGACTGCTGCTTAGAACTGGTATGGGTTTTAAGACGCATCCAGGAGAACCACAAGGGCTTCTGGGATTCCACAGTCTACTCTGCCCAAGGTTGCAGCATAAAAATTATTAGCAAATTTTATACAATCTGCTGGCTAATAAAATGTGTTGCTTGGGGTTTGCAGCATTTCTGGGGCATTTCTCTCTACGTTTATTTTGTTATTCAGATCCTAGACACCTTTTACTGTCGGGCTGGTGAAAAGCCTGGGGATAAAAAAAAATTAAAAATTGGGGCCGGGCACGGTGGCTCATGCCTGTAATCCCAGCACTTTGGGAGGCCGAGGAGGGCAGATCACCTAAGGTCGGGAGTTCAAGACCAGCCTGGCCAACATGGTGAAATTCTGTCTTTACTGAAAATACAAAATTAGCTGGGTGTGGTGGTGCACGCCTGTAATCCCAGCTACTTGGGAGGCTGAGGCACAAGAATTGCTTGAACCAGGGCAGGGTTGGGGGGTTGCAGTGAACTGAGATTGGGCCACTACACTCCAGCCTGGGTGATGAGCAAGACTCTGTCTCAAAAAACAAACAAACAAACAAAAAATTTAAAAACCAGAAAATTCAAAGGCTGCAAAGAAATGAGAAGCAGTGGTGGACAGAAAGATGGAGATGTTTGCAGAACTTCTGAAGGATGGGGAGCACAGCAAATTTCACCTCTACTTTTCCAAGCTTACACTTCACACTTACTTCACTCCCCTGGCAACCCCTTTGCAACTTTCTAGGCTTAAGAGAAGCTGGGCTGCCGAAGGGCTGGTTCTTGAGATGTTGTCATATGGATGGTTTTGACTCGGCTTGAACATAAGAGAAAGAGCTTTCAGTTACATTGTGTAGCTTGGTGTATAAAAGTAGGGTAATTTTAAAAAAGTATAGTTAATCTAATATGGCTGTTTCTTTATGAGAAAAAGTTGGAGCCAGGTTATGGAACAGTTATTCTGGCATTTAAAAATATAAAACTGCTGCATGCTGCGGAGTATTATGGTCAGGGCTGTGTCTTTCTGGAATTCTTTCTGGAACCCTTGATCTATACCTTAATCTGGAGGTAGCTAGATCGGCATATACATCTGTAAAAATTCATCAAGCTCTACATTTTAGATTTGCACCCTTTACTAAAAGTGAGCTGTTTCCATTTTTAAGAGAGAGAGAGAGACTGGATGTGGTGGCTCATGTCTGTAATCCCAATGCTTTGGGAGATCAAGGCATGAAGATCACTTGAGCCAGGAGTTCGAGACCAGCCTGGACAAGATGGTGAGTCTCTCCCATCTCTACAAAAGATTTAAAAAATTAGCTTGGTTTGGTGGCACATGCCTGTAGTCCCAGCTACAGGGGAGGCTGAGGCAGGAGGATCACTTGGGGCCCAGGAGGTTGAGGCTGCAGTGAGCCATGTTCATGCCACTACACTCCAGCCTAGGTGACGGAGCAAGACCCTGTCTCAAAAACGAAATAAATAAAATAAAAAATAAAAGAGAAACAAAAAAAGGAACTCATAGTGTAGAGGGCAGATTAGTGCTGAGTTCCTCTTCTGAGTCTCCACTTGCTCTTAGAGGAGCAGCTCTGTGTCTCCTTTGTCCAGCCTCCTCTACTTCCTGTTTCCACATCTTCCCAGCCTCTCCATATGATCACCTCAGTCTCAACAGGAACATCACCAGCTTCTCCCTCCGCACTAGCTAATGGGAATGCCACCAGAACCTTCCTGATGTGTACCAGAAGCAGTTGGGGCCACGCCAGGGAGGAAGGTTATTCTGGCATTTGAAAGAATGAAAACATTGTCCTGTGATACACAGATGTGCACTCAGCATCCACAGGGCTGGCTCAGATGTCAGCCAGGATCTTTGACAAGCAGCTTCTGCTCTTTGAAAACCCCCCTTCTACTTTTTAAAAGAACTCCTGTTCTTTTAAACTTCTATCAGGCTAGAACAGATATTCTAAATCTCATGCAAAGGCAAATACAGGGCCTGTCTTGGACCCATATGAAGATTGAGTTTTGATTTTATCTTCTGTTTATTTATCTGGCAGAGCTGATGTTATGTTCATGGCCGATAGACATGAATGTGGAACTACTCGGACCTGGTGCGTTTCATTCCCCAGCATGCTTACCTTGACTTCTCTTTCATTTATATCCTCTAGTTCAACCAAATTCATAGAAGCATTATCTACTGGAAAATGAAGTTAAAACAAGCTGGGTTCTCTCCAAAAAAAGCAAAACTTGAAATGTTTCTTAAAGGGAGGGAAAATACATCTGCCTTACTCATCACAATCTTCTTCCCATGCTGTCGGCCTTTCTTCCTCTCTCCCTCTCTCTGTCTGTCTCTCGTCACCTTTCAACCCCATCCCCTCTTCAACACTGTGTGGTGCAGGTAAGCTTCTGGGAAGAAAGCAAACAAGAAACAGGAAGCATGACTGAGCTACACCCTTTCTCACCTTATAGGTTTAATAAAACATCCTCCTTCATTGTTGGGATAAGAAGCTTTGGTAAGGAAATGAATGAGCTTTGCTAAGCAAATGAACCAGATTTATGGGCACAAATGCATGCTTTTGTACATTCCACACTGGCCAGATTCACCAAAATAAAATATTCTCCTGCCCCCCCATATTTCAAGGGAAAAAGAGCTTAAGTGGAAGCAAAGCATATACAGACAGAGAGTTTGGCAGCTTAAAAAAAAGTCTTTAAAGATTTTCGTTGAACCTTGGCTTTTGTCTCTAAGCCCTCAGGGGAAAATGTGAGCTTGTTTCCTCACTGAAAAAATATCAGGGCATTTGACAGGCTGAATTCTTTGATCCTCAAATGTTTCGGTGATTTCTCCAGTGCTCCCCCGACGCTCTGTCCCTCTTCACCCCCTACCTAACTGAGGCTTTGTAACCCGATGCTCTATAAAGAGCTTTTCCACAGGAGCATCAAGAGATGTCCTTGCTCAATATTAAACCTGTCCCCCGACTGCCCTCCTTCCAAACACAGACCCCTCCTGAGGCTTCCACCGCAAGGCTTGGCTGGCAGGAGAAACTGGCCCAGCTGTTTTGAATTAGGGGCAATGGGAGGCTTCCTTGTAATATATGACTTAATCAGTGTCCCTGAAGTAAACAGTCCAAGCTGTGGCTGGAAATGACCCGACATTGGACTTCATCAACCTCCTTTGACTCTGAAGCTGAGAATGAATTTGGATCTCTATAGGTGTGTTATAGGGTCTCATTAGCAGATAGATAGCTGTCCTTGGACCTCTGGAGGAGTGAAGTATATCACGTGGTAGTTGTGTATTATTAGGGTTACCAGATAAAACACGAGGCCCAGTTAAATTTGAGTTTCATATAAATAACAAGTAATCTTTTAGTATAAATATTCCAAATATGGAATGGCAACCATGTTGTAATTGATACTTCAGAAGTGAAAAAGCCACTCTGTTCTTTGTGTTACCTCCTTCCCATTGAGGCAAGGGGGGTCAGCTCCTGTAAGGCTCCATCTGTAAGCCTTGAGTCATTTCTGTTTCTATTGGTTCATGATTTCTCTTTAATACCAGTCTTCTGTCACTTTGACCAGGTGAGGAGTTAGTTAGCCTCATGAGTAAGCAGGGTGACAGCTGTCAACGTGTACCACCCTATAAGCCAGAGGCTGAATGCTTAAAATGTAGTCATTATATAGATCAGTTCCTTTATATCTTAGAGTTTTGTTAACTACTAGTTGTATTACTCATCATTAAATAAAAAATAGAAACGTAAAAAAAATACAACATTTGAGTTGTTATAGTTTTCCCTAACTGTAATCATTAAGAGCATTGTGTCAAGTTTTTCAGCTTTATAACAAAGCTTCTTTATAAATCTTATTTCATCGTTATTGTTTAAGGCCTGCATGGAAAATGACTCATGAGAAATGAGGTGGAGATGGCAGAGCTGCTTTGGTATAATACTGAGAAAGGAGTCAGGAGGCTCAAGGAGGTTGCAATGCTCAAATGAATTTACATGTAAGACTAGAGAACCTGTCACCTGACTACGTTCCTTGGGAGGCCTCTGGTATATTCTTTTCACTAAAGGACTAAGGAATGCATTGGCGCAGGGTCTCAATATCTTCAAGCTCAGTGGTTCATGGGAGACGCTACCACAGTACTGGAGAAGCCCTGGGAAGGCAGACAGTCCCAGGGCCTCACCATCCCTGCTTTCTCCCAAACCAAATGGCTCCTACAACAAATTCCAGTTCCTACCAAATGTACCACACTCCTGAAATGGTTGTGAGAGGTGAAGGCTCCTGATTGCCTTCATCCAAGGATACCTTCTCTGTCAGGGAGCAGAGTCTTCCTAGCAGATGTACACCCAAAAGGGCAACTTTTTTGATCACGTAGGCCAGAGCTATAGCTATTGGACAAAATGGGAGGAAAAAACAACAGTAGAAGCTTATTAGATTGGACAAAGGAAAGGAAGCCCCAAATCATCCCTCATGCTAGTTAGGAAAGACAGGGCATTTAGGATTAAAGAGATTTCTCAAGAAACACAACAGGAAATGAGGTGAGGCCTTACAAACAGTGACCAGAAGGATACACTGGGACAATGAAAAACCAGACAAGATTTGCAAGAGCCAATGAGAAGAAGACCAAGACAAGAATCATGGCACTGAACATAAAGGACAATGAAGAGCTTAGCTAGGAAGCACCAACTCCGCACAGGAGGATATAGTAAGAAACGACGAGAGGAAAATTGTTAGCATGGTGCATAAGGCAGCCTAGTCTGCTCACTTAGAAAGTCATAAGGAAAGAGTAAATATATTCACATCATCAACACGGGAGGCAAAAGCAGAGCTAGCTAAAAATTAACATGATGATAAGAGAAAAGGGGGAAAGGAAAGGATTAAAAGAAAAAAGAAGAAAATGAAACAGGCAAAGATACAGAATTTAAAGTTTAATTTTTATTTATTCCTGTTCTCACATTTTATTGTATTTCCCTGGCAGACAGCCCATGTTCTGGTAAGTCTCGGGGAAGGGGAGGGGTTGGCAGAATAATGTCACTGTTGGGATTTGAATCTTATTACTTGGTGCCGTTAGTGTTGGGCAGACATTTATAAAAATTACATGCTGTGGTGGCAGTTCATTTTTTTAAAAAAATGAATCTGGAGCTGAAAATTTAGGACAAAAGTGAGGGTTTCAGATTAGTTTAAAAGAAATGAAAGAAAATGGGACAAAGGCGTTGAGAAGGTGGGGAGCCCGCTGGCAGCAATCGGCTCAGAGGGAGCTGGAGAGCCCGTGGGTTAACGAGAATGAGAAGAGCCTGGCTGCCAGATCCCTGATGAGCCAGAGACATTTGCTTCATGGAACTTGTCTTTGGATCCTTGCTTCTCTAGGGATTTCCCATTAAATTAACATTATGGGTTACAAGTGTAGACAAAATCACTGGAATTGTGTTTGGATGGTGGATATATCTATTAGCCCTGCTTTTTCTTCTCTCTCATCTTCATCTTCCATTTTCTTTCTTGGTTTGCTCTCATCTTCTGCTTGGGAAAATATTGACATGTCTCCTTCCCTTCACGTGCCTCTTCTCCATTCTTTTCTCTCCTTTGCTTCTCTTTGCCGTGACAGTGATGGGGCCATATTAAAGTGATGCCTGTCCGAGAACTGCTGCTGCCCACATTCTTCCTGCACAGATTCTGTAGCTGGCACTCTGCTCCCCGGGGATAAGACCTGGCTCCTCACTTAGAGAACTTCCCTAGCCCATGCATAGTGGTCTTCATAGCAGCTTCTAAGGTTCTTTGGAAGGGTGGCATCCTCCACCCAAGTCAGGGCCTCCCCTGCCTTGCCCCCATCTCCTCGGCCTCTGGAGCATCTTCCCTTCCTCTTCCTTCCTGCTGCAGCTTTGGCAGATCATTTTCTTTTCTTTTCTTTTCTTTTTTTGAGATGGAGTTTTGCTCTTGTTGCCCAGGTTGGAGTGCAATGGCACGATCTCCACTCACTGCAACCTCCGCCTCCCAGGTTCAAGCGATTCTCCTGCCTCAGCTTCTCTTGTAGCTGGGATTACAGGTGCCCGCCAACATGCCCAGCTAATTTTTTGTATATTTAGTAGAGACGGGATTTCACTATGTTGGCCAGGGTAGTCTTGAACTCCTGACCTCTGGTGATCCACCCACCTCGGCCTCCCAAAGTGCTGGGATTACAGGCGTGAGCCACCACGCCTGGCCCGTCAGATCATTTTCTAAAACATTTGCCCAGTGGGAGAAGGAAGGGTTTCAGGTGCATATTTCCCTAAGTAACTTTTTGCTAAAAGGCAGCCTGGGAGAATATTTATAATCCAAATTGTCCACAGAGATTGCCATCCTGTGTGACCCTCATCACCTAAGGGTTCTCTGGGGTCTGAGATGGGGGGAGGTAGAAGGCAGCCTGCAGTGCCCCCTCCCACACACTGCCTGCTCTTGCTTTGTCTCCAAAGAGTGCTGACACCTGCCTTCTGAAAAACAGAGTCTGTAAAGTGATATTTGTCCCTTTCTAATAGCAGAAAAGTTGTCAGACTGGTTCTGAGCCTCCCAGATGCACTGCTCTTTGCTGCACAATTTGATGCATGTTACTGTGTTTTAATCACGAAACTAGTGCATCCAGGATCATTAAAAATGATTTTCATAAGGAAATCTTTCAAAATGATTCCTGGTTGCTCAGTGTCTTACTTTACTTCTGTTACCCTTGCTTGCTAGTGTGCGTTTTTGTTATTTATTTGGTGTTGTGCAGATCAGAGAAGCATTTTCACTGGCAGTATCCTCATTTGCATCTCTTTATGTTTTTAAGACAATAAATGGCATTTTACTTCAAAACTCTCTCACATGCATGGACTTAGAAAGATACAGACTAGACTCATATTTCCTGTATTAAAATATTTGCACAAAAACACCATACTTTCTGACTTGTCAAACAAGCTAATGTGTCTCCTGAGAATTGTGTGTTCAGACTTGAAGAACTCCATGAACTTTTTTGTGTGTGAATCATTTGAGCTTTGAATGGGCTTCCTCATGGGGAGATATGATTGCATGAAATATTCGACTTCTACCTGAAATGTATCATGAGGTAGTCTTTCAACAAAGACTGTTAGTTCTACAATGGATAAGCAGTGTTTAAGAAAATAAACTCTGCATGGACAAAAAGCTTTCAGTTTCTTGCATATATTCTGTCTTCTCGGGAGACCAAAGAGCTCTCATGAGCTCATGAAATTTGAAACTCAAAGATTCGTCTAATTGATCTATTTCTGTTTCCACATTTTATTCCCAGTGGCCAGTTTCACACCCATAACATTTAAGAGACTTGGAAAACCTGGGAGATATTTTCAGCCTGTCAGGACGCCTTTTCTTCCCCGCCTTCCTTTGACTTTTTAAAAGGAGCTATTGACTCTCACACTTAATTTTTGCACCAAGTAGCCCATCTCTTAGTCTTTTCAGATCCTTGCAGGGAATTTAAATGATGAAATCCAATTCTCCATAAGCAAAGATATTTCATAGGCTTTTAGAAGTGGAAGAGACTTGGAGGACATTCAGTCTTACCCATTTAAATGGCTTCAACCCAGGAAACGATCCAGGTAGAAGGAGAAGGAATCCCACAACACCGGGAGAGACTTCACACAGAAAGAAAAGATCATTTCCACCTTCAGACTCCAGACATCTTTCACCATCGACTCCTGACATCAAAGGGACAAGAAGTGCGGGTGGGACCTAAAGGTTTGACTTTCAGTTTGGGCTTAAAATGAAGTGACAGGGTTTCCCTATAATCAATTTCTTTAACTTCTAGGTAGACTAAAGTGTCTTTCCTTTGAGACCATAGCTGAGATGAGCCCAGCATAATTTCCACTGCCTGCAGCCCACAACCTCATCTTTGGCTCCTACCATTTGGCCCAAAGTCAACTTCTCTCTAACCCCTCCCTCCTCCCTGGGAAGACTCTGTTGCCTGATCTTTATTTTCTTTTCCCACACTCCATTATACAGCACGATATCTGCCTCTGCATTTATTTATTAGGACTCAGATCTGTAATATACAATGGTACCCTTCCTGTATGATGCTGTATCTATGTAACAGAGAGAATGAGAGGCTCTGCCTGCCATGGAACTGTCATGGCCAGAGACTTGCAAAAGAGCTAATCCTCAGGAGGCCCCTCAGAGCCAAATGGCTTTCTCAAAACTTCACCCTCACGATCCAGCGGTCCAGACAGGCAGCCATAAACAGTTCCTTGTGGGGGACTGCATTTGCAACTGGCAACCTTACACCCACATGTCTGGCCCTCATTTAGTATGCTAGCTATATTTTTTAAAAATTAACATTTTGCCTAATAAGCCTCCTCTTTGTCATTGTTGCTCTCGTTCAACATGTCCAAGCAGGCTACAGAGCCAGGGTGTATTTTTCTTTAAGCAGGTAATACAGTCATATGTTTCATAACTCAAAATGACATTTTAACAGTGTGCACTGAGAAGTCTCACTCCCAGCCCTGACCCTGGGCACCCATTCCCACTCCCCTGTATGTAAGCACTTCTATAAGTTTCTCATCTATCCTTGCAGTGCATCTTTTTATTTTTACTTTTCCATGTTTTTTAAATAACATTTTTTATTTTAGAATAAAAATAAAATTTTTTATTTTAGAATAAAAATAAAATTTTTTATTTTAGAATAAAAATAAAATTTTTTATTTTAGAATAAAAATAAAATTTTTTATTTTAGAATAAAAATAAAATTTTTTATTTTAGAATAAAAATAAAATTTTTTATTTTAGAGCCAGGCATGGTGGCGAGTGCCTGTAGTCCCAGCTACTCGAGAGGCTGAGGCAGGAGAATGGTGCGAACCTGGGAGGCGGAGCTTGCAGTGAGCGCAGATCGCGCCACTGCACTCCAGCCTGGGCAACAGAGGGAGACTCTGTCTCAAAACTAATGTAATCATTTTTAGATTTACAGAAACATTGCAAAGACAGTAGAGAAAGTTCTTGTATGCCCTCATCCCATCTCCTCTATTGTTATTATCTTACATGGTCATTGTGCATTTGTCACAACTAAGAAGGAAGCACTAACTGGTATGTTACTATTAACTCTGCGTTTTATTCATATTTCACTAGTTTTTCCATGGATGTCCTTTCTCTGGTCTAGGACCCCATCTGAGATCATGCATTGGTTGTCTTGTCTTCTTTGGCTCCTTTTTGCTGTGATAGTTGCTCACATTTTGCTTGGTTTTGACGACCTTGACAGTCCTGAGGAGCACTGTGCTGGGTATTTTGTAGAATGTCCCTCAGTTGGGGTTTGTCTGATGTTTTTCTCATGATGAGACTGGGGTTATGGATTTGGGAGGGGAGACCACAGAGGTATATTGCTACTCCCATCACATCATATCCAGAGATCCATGTGTCCACATGACTTATTATCCTTGATGTGAACCTTGATCACCTGGCCAGTGTAGTGTCTGCAGGTTCCTCCATCATGAAGCTACTTCCCCCACCCTCTCTTTTCATGTTCCACTCTTTGGAAGCAAGTTTCTGAGAGCAGCTGCACTCAAGAGGGTCTACAGTGTTTCTTCATCTGTGCGTGGAAAATTGGCAGGGCCCTTAGGAGTGACAAATCTGTGCTAAGACTATTCCTCCAAGTGGTACTTTCCTAGCAGGATCTCACCTCCCAACAGGACTCACACATTGTCAGAAGCAGTTCATGCACTTCCCAGGATACTGGGCTTTTGCTCTGCCATTTTAATTATGTTTCCTACCTAAGCCCTCTGATTCAAAAGCAGCTTTGGCCGGTGTGAGCTCCATACCCTCTAGTCTACACTAGGACAATGCTCTCTCCATTAAGGTTCAGTGGCTTTGCGTTGGATTTTGTTTTGATCTGAGCCCTGAAAAAGAGTGTGTTTGGATACAATAGAGTATCCAAAGAGCGGATGGTTATTTGGATACTTGCACACAGGTTTAAAATTAAACATGTCTGCTTTTTAGTTCTAGCTCTGGAAATTTCTGTGGGGAAATAAACATCTTTTAATCTATTTCTGTGTTACCACGGACTCCTGCACTGTAGGCTTGGGAAATTCATTTTGCCTCCCAGTCTCAGAGTTCCTTCTTGCCAAGTGGAGATGACAGCGTCAGGCCCGGGCTGCATATCAGGTCCGGGCTGCATATCCTCCCAAGCGCTCTGTGCTGGACTGGATGGACCCAAGCAGGCAGCTCCCGATGTTAAAGGTGGTGTGCTGTGAAGACACTGAGTGCAGAATGCCCACTCTGTCCTCTGTGAGGGGCTCACAGGCCACGCAGCAGGGAGTGGGAGTGCTCCGCGGTTCTGGGAGAAATAGCTCCACCCACATATGAGTAAGTGTTGTCTGCTCTGTTATTGCAGCAGTAGCACCAAATTTCTTCCACTGTCAGTTTATAAAAATAAGAGAGAAAACAACCTATTCTGATGAAAGAGTATAAACATTCTTGGAAGACATACTTTTTTTTTTTTTTTTTTTTTTTAGAGACAGGATCTTGCTGTGTTGTGCAGGCTGGAGTGCAGTGGCACAATCTCTCGGCTCACTGAAACCTCTGCTTTGCAGGCTTAAGCAATTCTCCAGCCACATCTTCCCATATAGCTAGAATTACAGGTGTGCGCCACCAACACTCAACTAATTTTTTTATTTTTTGTAAAGCTGGGGTTTTACAAAAACCTGTTGCCAAGACTGGGAAAACATAAATATAATCTCAAGAGTGGGAATGTTTTTAATGAGAAGTAAAAATATCAGGTCAACTGATATGGCTTGTAGAACTGACAAAATGAAAATTCATTTTACCGAAATCTGGCAGCCCCTTCAAGACTCTGCTGAAGACTCACCTCTGTTAAAGCACAGTCTTAACTGTAGGTGAATCATACCATGTTAAATTCTCAGTACTCACTCATTCTTTCAACCAGTAAGCATTTATTGGCCTCCACTCTGAGCCAGGCACTGTGTTAGTTATTCATCCTAAAGAGCATGAAAAATATTGTTCTAAGTGTCAGCACTACCTTCATGACTCATTAAAATCTTTTAAATACATTTATCCAGGACCAAAATATACATCTTCAAGCCAAAGATTATATTATTCCTTGGCCACACCTTCCAGCAAGTCATCGTTTCTCTAACACAAACTACCCTGGCCCCAGAGAAAGTCAGGAGAGGAAAGTATGTGTGGGATGTTGTGGGTCGATCACATTAAAAGGATGTGACAACTTGATGTGGGTTTGTGATATTTCAATTGGCTTATACCAGGCAGGGGTGACAGATAGATTTATGTGGGGCAACTGTGTCCTACTCCTTTTGCATTCCTTAATCACAAAAATGTGGCAGAAAACTAGATGTTGTAGATAGACCATGGAATTATGTGGTTTCCACAAAGCATTGTATTTGGCAGTGGTTGGGAGACAACGGTTGTTCTCTAAAGATTCTGGGTTCTCTTAAACATGAAGGCAAACATTTGGGCATTCAGTCAATCCCAACAAAGGCCTAAATATTATTATATCCAGGGCTTGTCTTGTGCTATGTGCTGAGCGAGCCATTGGCTGATGATAGAAGAGGCTCCCCTACCCAAAAATATTCTACCCCTCAACCTCTTCCACTTCCCATCACCACCATTTATTCCTTGCCTTCCCTTCCCACTACCAAATCTCTCTCAGATCTCCTTGGCTGCCACCCCTAGGCTTTTCACAGTGAAAGTCCTAGTGTACAATACATCTACTGAGATGGGTAATGCCTTGGTCCATTGTCAGCCATTAACCACCTAAATTTGTTTATCAGATTAACTTAGCCACTTTGCAAGGCCCAGAGAGAATAGGAGGACAAGTGATTTATTGATTTTTGGTGGCAGAGAAGAAAAACCTAGAACAAAAGAATCTAAATAAATTGGCAGTATAGAACAGCAGTTATTCATGTGGTTCTCAAAGTCAGACTGCTTTCCTCGTTTACTCACTCTGTCATCTCCAAGAAGTTTCTTAACTGTTTTTCCTGCATTGGTACAACAGGAATGACAATAATAAGAGTACCTGCCTTATAAGATTGCTGTTGTGGCCGGGCGCGGTGACTCACGCCTGTAATCCCAGACTTTAGGGAGGCTGAGGCAGGGGGATCATGAGGTCAGAAGATCAAGACCATCCTGGCTAACACAGTGAAACCCCGTCTCTACTAAAAACACAAAAAATTAGCCAGGCATGGTGGCGAGTGCCTGTAGTCCCAGCTACTCGAGAGGCTGAGACAGGAGAATGGTGCGAACCCGGGAGGCAGAGCTTGCAGTGAGCGGAGATGGTGGCACTGGACTCCAGCCTGGGGGACAGAATGAGACTCCATCTCAAAAATAAATAAATGAATAAGATAGAAAGATTGCAGTTGTGAGGGTTAAATGAGAACATTTTTATGTTAATGCATGGTAATGCCTGGCATATATTAGGTTGGTGCAAAAGTGATTGTGGTTTTTGCCATTACTTTTAAATGGCAAAAACTGTGATTATTTTTGCAGCAATCTAATAGTAAGTGCTTGATAAATACGACATCTTGAAGAGAGACCTGAGTAGCCAGATGTTAGCATGAGGGCCCTGGGGATTTTAATCACGTGCAGAGGGTAGAGAAACATTCCTGGGTAAAATATATTTGAAAACAAAGGCTCATAATAGTTTTGCTAGCAATTTGTTTCTACCCTACATGTGGCACCCACAAACTTTTCTTCTTAACACTCCCTAAATACTTTACAGGTTTCCATCAACAATCAACAAAGGGATTGCCTGCTCCAGTTTCTGCAAGGAGTATCCACTTACATTGTCCCAAAGGAAGGAGGACTCACGTTTTCTGAGTCATGGGTCAAATGTTATCAAGTTTTTCATTCATTATACAGTAGAGAAGAGGCTAGGATCATGTCCACCCTGGGTCACTACAGTAGCTTGGGTGACAAGTAACTTGGCCATTGAATCCCCAGGAGAGAAGAAATGCTTGAGTCCAATCATTTATACAAATACAAGGACAGAAACAAGGTCAAAAGTTGAAGTATAGAAGACAGAGAGAAAAGCAATTTTTAAAGTCTAGACAGCATATTAACAGCAAGGGCTTAATGTGTTGTACTCTGTTTACAGGAGCTTTTTGCTGACAGCACAGAACCTGAGCCCTCCTCTCTCCTCATAGCAAGTTCCCTTCTGCTGTGTCAATAGAAGCCACCTCTTCTCAATCCTTGGAGGATTGGCGATCAGAGCTTGTACTTGGTGTCTGCAGAACAACGGGAAACAGGAAAGGGAAGCACATCTTGAGGAATGACAATATTGGATAGAAGGTGAATCTATCACATCAGTCTGGTAGCAGCTCACAGTTGTATTTTAGCCTCCCAAGATTTTTTTTCTAGTAGCAAATGAAAGGATAGATGAATAAGAGATCGTCAAACCTTTTCTATACGTATTTTGCTTTCCTAAGGAAAGCAATTTGGGAAAGAGTTTTTCTTTCCTTTTTAAGCATGTTTCTGAGGTTACAAAATGTGTCAGGTACCGTGGCTCATGTCACTAATCCCAGCACTTTGGGAGGCCAAGGCAGGAGGATTGTTTGAGCCCAGTAGTTCAAGACCAGCCTGGGCAACATAGTGAGATCCCGTCTCTTTAAAACCATTTTTTTCATTTAAAAAATATATAAATAAAATTATAAAATGACTTTAATTAGAGTATTGGGGCAGTGGCTGGTGGGAATGTAAATGCATTTCACCTTTCTGAAAGGCAATTTGACAGTATGTAACAACAAACCATCAAAACAGGCATATCCTCAACCCAGAAGTTCCACTGGTAGGACTTTATACTATGAGGACAGTAGCATAAATATTTAGATAAGAGAACATTCTCATAATATAATTTGTAATAACTCCCCAAATGGAAATAATCGAAAGACTCCAAAATAGAGGATGTGTTATATATAATACAGTGGGTATACCAAGCAGCCACTGAACACCTTCTTTAGAGAAGTTTTTAATAGCATTGAAATATAAAGCAGTGTTTAAGATTCATTGAGGGTTGGTGGGCAGGTGCTAAGTGTACTGTACGATGGACTCCTGAACCTGGAGACAGATTGCAGGAAGGACTGATCTCTCAGGGTAAAAAAGGCAAGAAGGCTTTTAGCTGCCTGAATAAAATTCTGCCAACGAGACCAAAGCTAGCTATGGAATCTGTCTGCCATTGTTCACCTGAGGCACCTGAATGAATGAGCAGATTTCTCATAATTTGTGTACTGAGCTCTGGTTACATAAGCCACTAGCTGTTTGTGTAAATGGCTGTTTTACCCTTTGCTGAATTGGAAGGAGTCTGTTTGATTAGAACAGTTTATATAACTGAAATCTGAGACTGAAGGGAAGATTTGGCGGGGACTGTTGATTGCATTGGAGGGTGGATTGGAAAGGAAACTTTTCCAGGGTGAGAGGCTCTTATTTTGAGGCACTGATGTGGAACAAATTGTCCCCAACACCCCACCTAACCACATTAACACACAGCGGGATCTAGCCCATCGATAGAAATGGGCTCTATTCCTTCTTCCAGGGGGAGAACAGATCTGTTTCTTTCCAAGGATCAAGCCAGGTTAACACACATGTGCACAGAAGCCAGTCAGAATGCAATGTCGACGGCATGGGCTCCATCAACATTCCAACCCTCCCTGCTTTTTAAAGCACAAAAAACATTTTCAGAAAGGTTTTTTAAGGTGGGATTTTATTTTTGTAAGAGTGGGTGTGTCTGTTGTCTTTTTTCCTCTTTAAAAACTTTTCCCCCTTTTTTCCTTCCTGAATTTTAATGAGTTCTTAAGTAGGAGTCTGCCAGGATTTTAACATTCAACAAAAAAAGGTACAGGACCTTCCTCTCTCTGCAAAGCCAGCCTCGGGTGCATTTTCCAGGTCTTTCTCCCACACCCACTCAGCTTACACCTTAGAGGCTGTGTGGGTGCTGGCCAAAGCCTCCTGCTTCCAATGCATACGCTTCCTGTTTTGTCTTTCACCTCATTTGGACCCTGGGGTAGACTCAGTTCTCATCTTTAGAATCTGTTATTTCAGTTTTTGGTCTCAATGTCACTTAATCAGGAAAATGCTAATTCCTCAGGAGGGAGAATAAAGTCATGACTCTCTTCGTAGGTTTATGTTAAAATCTCCTAGGAGCCCCTCAGCAAGTAGCCCAACTCCTTACCTTTAATTTTCCATCTGTAAAGGGAAAACTGTAATGTGTGTTTAGTCCTCAAATGCAGTAACACCTGAGAGCCATTTGGGAGCAACTTAGGTTGTGTCTCATTCTCTGAAAAGGTGTAGAGAATGTGTCAGATCATTTAAATCGCATGCATCTTCATATGTACAAATCAAATGTGTTTCCATCTCTATGTATGATAGCAGTGTTTATTCACAAATGTGCACATTACAGAGAAGCTGTATGCAAACTCTGACCACTGTCTCCCAACACATACAATGGTTTTCTGTGGGATCCCCTCTCACTTCAGCTACTTGCCAATCCCTGCCCTCACCAAGAAGGCCCCCTTCTAATTCGGAACTCTGCCCTCAGGAAGAATTTTGTTGTTCAAATTTCATACCAGAGGAACTACAGTCTTGTTAAAATAGTAACAAAGGTGTGAATTACTTAGTGTGGTTGATCCTGGAGAGGAGAGGTGCTTATTTCTTCTACTCCAGGATGTCCTCTATTATAAAGTCCACCATCAGTTTAATATAGTAATAGCTTTGTCTTTCCTAGAGGAAGGGAAGACTACTACATTGATTATATTCATTAACAAGGAGATACATTCCAAGTTCAAGGGCAGGAAAATGGACATTATCATTTGTTTACTGTGGTTAAGAAAGCGCAGACTCTGGAACAGATTGCCTGGATCAGATCTCTCCAACACTGAATAGCTAGCTGTGTGACCTTGGGCAAGTGACAACTTCTCTGTGCCTCATTTCTTCAACCATGAAACCAAGATAATAGTATTTCTCTTACAAGGTTATTGCAAGGACTAAACGATTCAATACACACAGGGTTATTGCAAGAACTAAACAATTCAATACACAAAGTACTTAGAACAGTGCTTGGTAACTGATCAATACATTTAAGAATTGCTAATCCAAGTGAATCTGCTTTTTTTTTTTTTTTTTTGGTGGGGGGGGATGGAGTCTCACTCTGTCACCCAGGCTGGAGTTCAATAGCGCAGTCTCGGCTCACTGCAAGCTCCACCTCCCGGGTTCACGCCATTCTCCCACCTCAGCCTCCCGAGTAGCTGGGACTACAGGCGACCGCCACCATGCCCAATTAATTTTGTTTTTGTATTTTTAGTAGAGATGGGGTTTCACCATGTTAGCCAGGATGGTCTCAGTCTCCTGACCTCATGATCCGCCCGCCTCGGCCTCCCAAAGTGCTGGGATTGCAGGTGTGAGCCACCGCGCCTGACCAAATCTTTAATTTTCTTATTCCTGAAACTTGGCAGTGCATGAAAAATATTTTTTTCTAATTCCATACAAATCTGGTGAAATGTGGATATCTTCTCTCCCCTCCCCATGAAATACAAATCTGTTTAGACACACAAAATAGGTTCATGGGTGCGATGACATTGAAAAAAGCTCCCCTTCTTCCTGCTAACCACAATCATACAACATAGTCACACAACACTGCTAACACTAGATGTGTTTCCCCACACACCAAGCAAGTAATCCTCCAGTAACAGACATCAGCTGGATGTCCTCTAATTCAATTCAACCTGACACTCTCTACCTGGACACAGCGTCAGATCCCACAGGTTGAGGGTTCAGTCCCCAAGACAGCCACCTCCCCTACTGCCCAACTTCAGATGCCAATCACAAGCCGCAGGTTGTTTTGCTTGTGCTTCTGACCCATCTGCTATAAATGGGGGTTCCCACAATCCCCTCCTATGGTTTGATTAATTTGTTAGAATGGCTCACAGAACACAGGGAAACCAGCTTATTATAAAGGATATTTTATTTTATTTTTTTGAGACCGAGTCTTGCTCTGTCGCCCAGGCTGGAATACAGTAGAATGATCTCAGCTCACCGCAACCTATGTCTCCTGGGTTCAAACAATTCTTGTGCCTCAATCTACTGAGTAGCTGGGATTACAGGCTTGTGCCACCATGCCCAGTTAATTTTTTTATTTTTAGTAGAGACAGGGTTTCACCACATTGGCCAGGCTGGTCTCCAACTCCTGGGCTCAAGCCATCCACCCGCTTCAGCCTCCCAAAATGGTGGGATTACAGGGGTGAGCCGCCGTGTCTGGCCGGAATATTTTAAATGATACAAAAGAACAGCCAGATGAAGAGATACATATGGTAAAGTCTGGAAGTGTCCC
This sequence comes from Rhinopithecus roxellana, assembly GCF_007565055.1. Taxonomy (NCBI): domain Eukaryota; kingdom Metazoa; phylum Chordata; class Mammalia; order Primates; family Cercopithecidae; genus Rhinopithecus; species Rhinopithecus roxellana. Next base: position 91,897,376 of record NC_044553.1, on the reverse strand, counting down.
TAATACTGGAGCCTCTGTCCCCTTTGAGTTGGGGAATGAATACCCAGGATGTAGAGGTGTTCTGTTCCCCTTCTTGGATGCTCCCCCTCCCACACACCCAGTCCTTTTGGGTTTTTCTGAAAGCTTCATTACATAGGCTTAATTGATTAAATCATTGACCATTGGTGTTCAACTTAACTTTAAGCCCTCTCCCTTCCCCTGAGATTAGGGGATGGGGCTGAAAGTCCCAACCCTCTAATCATGCCTTGGTATTCATGTGACCACACCCCAACCCAGGGGTTGCCAACCATCAGTCAACTCATTAGCACAGAAAAAGGCTTTGGCAATTCCAAGGATTTTAAAAGTTATATGTGCCAGGAAACAGAGATCAAATATATATTTCATAGTATCATTGTCCACCCCTACTCTTCAAACACCAATCCCTTACATCAAAAGGATATAAAAACTCAAAAGATACTGCCATATTACCAGAAACCAATTCAGTTATTAACAGTTGGTCTAGTCCATCATATGGTATGAATATGTCTCCCAGGGTGAGGCCACTCAGGTTTGCAGACTTCCATTTGATCTTTTCAGGCTCCAAAAGCCAGAGTGCCAACCTGGGCAACATAGTGAGACCTTGTCTCTACAAATAATTTAAAAATTAGCTAAGTGTAGTGGTGCACACCTGTAACCCCAGCTACTCAGGAGGCTGAGGCAGGAGGACTGCTTGAGCCCAAGAGGTTGAGGCTGCAGTGAGCCATAATCAAGCCACTGCACTCCACTCTGGGTGATAGAGTGAGACCTTGTCTCAAAAAAAGAGAAAGAAAAAGAAAAAAAGTCAGAGTGGCCTCAGCAAACATATAGTTTACATCTGATATAATTGAGCTAAGAGACAATGTCATCTCTTTCTCTGAGCCTCTCTCAAGGTATATTAATACAATATTGGATGATATGGTTTGGCTGTGTCCCCACCCAAATCTTATCTTGAATTGTAGTTCCCATAATCCTCATGTGTGGTGGGAGACACCTCCTGGGATGTAATTTAGTCATGAGGGCAGTTACCCTCTTGCTGTTCTCATAATAGTGAGTTAGTTATCACGAGATCTGGATGGTTTTATAAGGGGCTTTTCCCCCTTTTGCTTGGCACTTCTCCTTGCTGCTGCCATGCCATGTAAAGTTTCACCATGATTATAAGTTTCCTGAGGGCTCCCCAGCCATGCTGAACAGAGAGTCAATTAAACCTCTTTCCTTTATAAATTACCCAGTCTCAGGTATGTCTTTTTTAGCAGCATGAGAATGAACTAATACATTGGTTTTCCCTTATTCCATAACCCGTTTACTTATTCTTTTACCCTCGGCTACTATTTCTCTTTCTCTGCATTTATACCCAAACTTTTCCACCTTTGGAAGGAACACTGTGCTGGTCTACACCACAGGTGTAATACTAGTCTAGCAAATACCTCTCCCTCAATCCATTCCTATTCAGATAAGGTAGCATTACTCAGGTGCAGAATTAGTGAGCTATTTTTACCACTAGGCAGGCAATACAGCTGCATTCACTGTTAACCCCAATTTTGCCAGATGGGATGAAGGCATAACCCACCCCTATTAGGCCCTTAGACATTCTGACATAAGGTTTAAAAACATAGTTACCATTTCTTGCTTAGGAATCATCCCTGTTTCCAGTACTTGTTATTACAGCCCTGGTCCTGTGACTACTGCATTAGGTAAGTGGAGGAAATTGAGCTGATGTGGGGAAGAGAGGAAAACAAGGTATAGTCGTTATACCAGTGTGCTGCTCCCTTGGTAAGAATTGCATAGTCATCCCGGCATCCCACCTTACCCACTCTTCCCCATCTCCACCAGAAAGCAGAGGAAACTCTAGGGGGGACACTCCTTTAGTCCCACTCATGTTGAGCATGAGCACACACTCATGAAGGTGTACAAACCAGCCCTTCCTGCATTTATCTCTCCCACCTTAGACAACCAACATTTTAATTGCATGTTCTGCTTCTCTGTTAAACTATAACTCTGAGAAGGGTAACTCTCTGCCCATTGCTGTACAGTGTGTTCCTTGGTCTAAAGAAATGAAGGTCAGCTGTCCAAATTCACGCAATATCATCTGTTCTGGTTTTTTATAGCACTCTGAGCATTTGCATCTTCCACTGTGTAAGCAAAGCCAAATCCAGAATCAGTGTCTATTTCTGTCAAGACCCATTCATAGTCCCTCAGGGCCATCAGCATCAGTCTCACTTGCCAGCTATGTTCAGGGCCTTCCAAGCAGGGAATCTGCCACATAGTCATAGGCAGTCTCTGTCTCTTTTGCTGACAAACAGAACAGTTTTTACTGGCATTTTGTGTCCCAGAAGATGTTGGAGGAACATGTCTAGATTAGCTCATCTCTGCACTGCTGCACAACCCCCATATCCACTCATGTTATAGACCCAAGTGGCCCCCTTGAGCAAGCACATGGGGATATCTACTTAATGATTCCAGACACCCGGAGGGAGTTATTCTGATGGGCATTGAGATGCCTACCTTAAGGCACACCTTAAACTTCCATAGTAATTTCCAAAGGACCATGCTCCATATGGGCATCCCTTTAAGAGGCCAGATTTCCTTTGCCCTCCTATACCATCCGGCCTTTGGTCACTGGTTGTGAGTCAGTAGAAACCCAAACCTAGAGGCTTTTAGCACTGTTCAATATTTTCCATCACTGCTAGGAAAACAGCGTGCAATTCAGCTCACCATGCTAATTTGCTTTTACCTTCTTCAGTCAGAGAGTGGCATCATTCCCAGTGGTATGTTGCCCATTCACCATGGAACTGCCATCCACAAACCAAGAAGCTCTTTGTCAGTCAAGTGACAGAGTCCAGCAGCCCCTCACACAGTTCCAGAGTCAGTCCTAGGGGAAAAGTAGCTCCTTGCTTGTGAGAATCTCCTTGAATTCCTCAGGTAGCATGACCCTGTATAAAACTTTCCATTTTATTAGCAACTCTTCTGGGCACTGCTGTCCACATTAGAGTGATTCTCTAACACCCATGGGTGTTTCGGGTTTCAGGATCATTTTATATGCTTCAGTCATAAGGGTACCTTACATGAATGTCCCATAGCAAGGTAAATGCCCCTCAAATGGAAAATCTCTAGTTCAAAGCCCTAGTAGTTGTGTTACTGGAAAAAGGTCCCAATCCAGACCTCAAGAGATGGTTCTTGGAGCTCGCGCAAGAAAGAGTTCAGGCGAGTCCACAGAGTAAAGTGAAAACAAGTTTATTAAGAAAGTAAAGGAATAGGCTGGGCATGGTGGCTCATTGCCTATAATCCCAGCACTTTGGGAGGCCAAGGCAGGGGGATCACGAGGTCAGGAGTTTGAGATCAGCCTGACCAACATGGTGAAACCCTGTCTCTAAAAAAATACAAAAATTAGCCAGGCATGGTGGCACACACCTGTAATCTTAGCTACTCAAGAGGCTGACGCAGAAGAATCGCTTGAACCCAGGAGGCAGAGGTTGCAGTGAGCTGAGATCACGCCACTGTGCTCCAGCCTGGGCAAAAGAGTGAGACTCCATCTCAAAAAAAAATGAGAGTAAAAGAACAAAGAATGGCTACTCCATAGGCAGAGCAGCAGCATGGCTGCTCGACTGTGTATACTTACAGCTATTTCTTGATTATATGCTAAACAAGGGATGGATTATTCATGAGTTTTCCTGGAAAGAGGTGGGCAATTCCTGGAAGTGAGGGTTCTTCCCCTTTTTAGGCTATATAGGATAACTTCCTGACATTGCCATGGCATTTGTAAATTGTTGTGGAGCTGGTGGGAGTGTCTTTTAGTATGCTAATGCGTTATAATTATAATATATTAATATAATGAGCAGCAAAGACGACCAGAGGTCACTTTCATTGCCATCTTGGTTGTGGTAGGTTTTGACTGGCTTCTTTACCACATCCTGTTTTATCACAAGGGTCTTTGTGACCTGTATCTTGTGCTGACCGTCTATCTGATCCTATGACTAAGAAAGGCTAATATCCAGAACCTACAAAGAACTCAAACAAATTTACAAGAAAAAAAAAAACAACCCCATCAAAAAGTGGGCAAAGGTTATGAACAGACATTTCTCAAAAGAAGATATGCATATAGCCAACAGACACATGAAAAAATGCTCAGCATCACTGGCCATCAGAGAAATGCAAATCAAAACCACAATGAGATACCATCTCACACCAGTTAGAATGGCAATCATTAAAAAGTCAGGAAACAACAGGTGCTGGAGAGGATGTGGAGAAATAGGAACACTTTTACACTGTTGGTGGGATTGTAAACTAGTTCAACCATTATGGAAAACAGTATGGCGATTCCTCAAGGATCTAGAACTAGAAATATCATATGACCCAGCCATCCCATTACTGGGTATATACCCAAAGGATTATAAAGCATGCTGCTATAAAGACACATGCACACATATGTTCACTGCGGCACTATTCACAATAGCAAAGACTTGGAATCAACCCAAACGTCCATCAGTGACAGACTGGATTAAGAAAATGTGGCACATATATACCATGGAATACTATGCAGCCATAAAAAAAGGATGAGTTTGCGTCCTTTGTAGGGACATGGATGCAGGTGGAAACCATTCTCAGCAAACTATTGCAAGAACAGAAAACCAAACACCGCATGTTCTCACTCATAGGTGGGAACTGATCAATGAGATCACTTGGACTCAGGAAGGGGAACATCACACACTGGGGCCTATTATGGGGAGGGGGGAGGGGGGAGGGATTGCATTGGGTGTTATAGCTGATGTAAATGACAAGTTGATGGGTGCTGACGAGTTGATGGGTGCAGCACACCAACATGGCACAAGTATACATATGTAACAAACCTGCACGTTGTGCACATGTACCCTAGAACTTAAAGCATAATAAAAAAAAAAAAAAAAAAAAAAGAACGCCTAACCACCTGGGAAGGCAGCCCAGTAGGTCTCAGCCTTATTTTTTACCCAGCCCCTATTCAAGATGGAGTCACTCTGGTTCGAACGTTTCACAGTTGTCACTGGGAGGTGTTCACTTTTGAGCCATAAGCCCTGGTCTATGTTCCATATAGGACTATCAAACAAAGAATTTGCCCCTACCAGCACTTGAGCTTCTATACTACACTGTGTGGGCTCAGGCAATCTTACTAGTTCCCAATTAACTTGCCCAATTAATAGTGATTGAAGGGCAGATTTTCCCTTCTGTTTTGCAGTAGTAGGTATGGGAAACATTTCCCAGTCAGATACAATGTCCATCTCCGAAATACAATCAGGCAAAAGAGATGCAACCACTTTACATAAAGCATGTTTAAATATACTAATCCTCCTACCAACTTTTATGTTTGTTAAAAGACAAACTTTTTTTTTTTTTTTTGAGATGGAGTCTCGCTCTGTCGCCCAGGCTGGAGTGCAGTGGCCGGATCTCAGCTCACTGCAAGCTCTGCCTCCCGGGTTTACGCCATTCTCCTGCCTTAGCCTCCTGAGTAGCTGGGACTACAGGCGCCGGCCACCTCACCCGGCTAGTTTTTTTTTTTTTTTTTTTTTTTTTAGTAGAGACTGGGTTTCGCCGGGTTAGCCAGGATGGTCTCGATCTCCTGACCTCATGATCCGCCCGGCTCGGCCTCCCAAAGTGCTGGGATTACAGGCTTGAGCCACCGTGCCCGGCCTAAAAGATAAACTTTAGACAAATTAAATTTAATAGTCTAATTGAGCAAAGAATGATTCACAAATCGGGCAGCCCCAGAATGAGATTAGGTTCAGATGACTCTGGGGCTGCCACACGGTCAGATAACATGTATGGACAGAAAAAAGAAAGTGACATACAGCAAACAGGAGTGTAAACTAAAAATAAAATTCTAAGCACCCCCAACCAGCTAAATGGACCCTTCCTCTTGGCCAAGGGTATTCCAAAGTTAAGTAGTTCAGGCCATGATAGTAAGCAGGGGTTGGACTTGCCTTGTGATACCCTCCTTTTTCTGGAATTCAGGCATAACTGCCCAGCATTAATATTAAAACAGAGATCTTAAAATTTTTGTAGCAATAAGACACCAAATTCCAGTGACTCATGCCTGTAATCCCAGCACTTTGGAAGGCCGAGGCAGGCAGATGCCATGAGGTCAGGAGTTTGAGACCAGCCTGGCCGACATGGTCAAACCCTGTCTCTACTAAAAATACAAAAATTAGCTGGGCCTGGTGGTATCAGAGGCATGTGAACCAGAGCAACTCCATCTTAAATAGGAGATAGGTAAAATAAGGCTGAAACCTACTGGGCTGCATTCCCAGATGGTTAAGGTGTTCTAAGTCACAGGATGAGATAGGAGGTCGGCACAAGATACAGGTCATAAAGACCTTGCTGAAAAATAGGTTGCAGTAAAGAAGCTGGCTCAATCCCACCAAAACCAAGATGGCCATGAGAGTGACCTCTGATGTCCTCACTACTACAATCCCATCAGCACCATGACAGTTCAGAAATGTCATGGCAGTGTCAGGAAGTTACCTTATATGGTCTAAAAAGGGGATGCATGAATAATCCACCCCTTGTTTATCATCAAGAAATAACCATGAAAATGGGCAACCAGCAGCTCTCGGGGCTGCTCTGTCTATGCAGTAGACATTCCTTTATTCCTTTACTTTTTTAATAAACTTGCTTTCTCTTTACTCTATGGAATCGCCCTGAATTCTTTCTTGCATGAAATCCAAGAAACCTTTTTTGGGATCTGGATATGGACCCCCTTCCTGTAACAGTGACAAGCGCCTGTGGTCCCAGCTACTCGGGAGGCTGAGGCAGGAGAATCGCTTGAACCCAGGAGATGGAGGTTGCAGTGAGCTGAGGTCATGCCACTGCACTCCAGCCTGGGTGACAGACCAAGACTCCGTCTCCAAAAAAAATATATATATATACCAAATTCCAGCCTGGCTCTAGTATAGCATCACATGACAGATAGCAGGTCCTAAAAGAAATCGAAGTATTTTACCCTAAAATACATTTCTTTGACATATTTTGAAATGGCCTTGCAAAGCTGTCTCTTGTGAAAAAAATCTACATTCTGTAGAGAATTCCTTCCCCTTTCCAGCTCTTCATCCTGATCAGGAGAGAATTAACTAAGAGTCTGACAGCTTTTTAAGTCTGATAAGAAACATTTACAATCTATTCTCTCTGAATCCTGTTACCTGAGGCTTCATCTGCATAATAAGAATCTTGGTCTCCACAAACCCTTATCTTAACCCAGACACCCCTTTCTGTGGATTCAGGACTTTAGATAAACGCAATCAATTGCCAATCGGAAAATCTTTGAACCCACCTATGACCGGGAAACCTGTGTCCTACCTCCAGTTGTCCCCCGTTTCCTGACCAAACCAATGTATATCTTACATGATTGATTCGTGTCTTAGTGTCCTATGTCTCCCTAAAATGTATAAAACCAAGCTGTAACCTAACCATCTTGGGCACTTGTGGTCAGGCCCTCCTGTGGCATGTCCTTAACCTTGGCAAAATAAACTTCTAAATTGATTGAGACTTGTCTCAGATACTTTTTGGTTACAGAGGTACAGAAACAACTGTATTGGTTACAGCTTGGCATTTGCCTTGTTTAAGCAAGGCTTGAAGAGTTGGCTGCCTGTGACTGGCTGAGATTCAGCAACTTGTTGCAAAGTAGTAACAGTCTGTTTATACATCCAGTTAGGTTAGGGTTCACTATGTATGGAGAAACCTAAACTATGTAAGGAGGCAGCTTTAGACTAAATTAATTTAACATCCTAATTCCGTCAACTCTTACTTTCCTGACTACAGCCTCCATTAGGATTTTACAGACAGGTTTTGAAATCACAGTACATTGGGTTCCTGTGTCAAGGAGCCCTGGAAATTCTCCACCCCTGACCATTTTACCCACTCTTGTGCAAAGGGCCTTTGGGTCCCTGACAGGAGGTTGAGCCAAGGGACCCCAGCCCTTTTGTCAATCTTTATCTTGATTAATCTGCCTGACTGTTGCTTTAGACAATTTTACATCATTTTTCTCATTATAATCTATGCCTCCTGACTTTTCGTATTTCTCCAAACGAGGGTAAATACAGCAAACCTGTCTGGAGCCCTTTAATGTTGGTCCATCCAACCTTAAGAGCTTTGTTTCGACCCCATACGTTTCCATTTTATTCACCCCATTTCTTGATAATCATATAAAGATTTCCACCCTGCTCAGACAAATCCCATGACTCTCCTCTTTTTCCTTTTAGTTTCACCTTTATCAATGTTTTCTTTATTCACCTTATTTCTTAATAACCATTTAAAAATGTTCACCTTCCTGGAAAGTTCTTTTACTCTCTTCTCTGTCTTTTCCCATTCTCTTGTTAATTAATGTAACATTTTAATTAGCATCTTTAAGACCCATGAGGGGAAGCTGTGACAACAAACTGGATAAAGCTTCTCGAACTTTATTTTGGGTTTGCTAAACAGTAAGGTTATATGGGGATCTACATTAAAGGTGCCCCCTTAATAACAGAATTTACAAAATTCAGCAGGTGAACATCCCAGTCATTACAAAACTGGTCCCACATGGCTTGCATATGAAGCATATCAGCTGCTGTAACTGGAGTGTTCCACTTAGCATTTCTAGGTGGAGTCTGGCAATCTCCATCCTCAGAGTAAACAGACCTTAAGATGACTTTTATCCAGTTCACCAGGCTGGCTGTTCCCTCAGGAATCACCTCCAGTCCATGACTGTTCCACAGTGAGCTGTGGATATTGCATCAACCCAAACATATCTCTTCCACCCTGCAGCATTTAAAACCAAAGATACTGCCTGTAAATTAGTTACTCTCACAATCCATTTTAGTAAAGGTTCTTCAGGAAGCTGATGATACTGCAAGGCTCTTGTATTGGTTCAAGCCCCAAGAGCGCACCAACAAACAAGACAAGGTGGTGTGAACCAACACGCTGTTTTAATGAGCGCCTGGATGCATGTGGGCTGAGGCCTAAAATGGCGTCAGCACCAAATGAGGACAGGGCAGGGGTTTTATGGTCTCCTATAAACAGGAAGTGTCTCAATATGAGGTAACTGCTTCGAGTTACCCAGATGGCTTCTCTCTCCATCTTCAGGGGGTACGTGTTTTTTGGCCAGCTCTCTTCCTGCTTCTGCTATCTTGCTGAAGCACGCTGCTGGCGCAACTGGTCTTGCCTTGGGATTGGGCCTGAGAAGGGAGGAATTATTCATTCCCTTAAGCCTTCAGGTCGAGGGGAGAATCTTTCAGATGCCAGTCTACAAAATGAAACAATTCCTTCACACTACACCCTCTGGTTTCAGTAGCTTCTTTGTTTTGCCCTTTCCACACACTGACTCCTTCTTGGTAAACACAGGTCTTAGAGGCACTTTCTGTAATCCTGGCATAATTTTTTTCTAGGAGATAGCTCTGAAGCTAATGCCCTTTTTTGGGTAAAAAAGGACAAACAGGTGGAGGGTGATAAATTTTATTCTCAGGTGACCATGTGGCCACCTATTAATACAAGAGTTATTAAGAAATAATTTTTAGGCTGCTAGAAAGGATGAAGGTTCTCGGTGGAACTTTCCTTTAATAAAAAGCAACCCCTGAGCCATTTCCTTTCTAACTGAAAGCAGCTTGAAAAACCAGACTGGCAAGCATTGATATGCAAATGCAGGTGGCTAGAAACCAGGTCCACCCAACATGGCAGTTCCTGACCTCTTATCCTTGTCACCACGTGTGGTGTCTGAGGCTAATGACTGAGGCTAATGACTGAAGTTCTAACTCACTGAAATCTGCACTGGTGTAGCATTGAGGTCTGACCCAGCACTGTCTTTTAATTTCATTTTAGCTATTACAGATAGCAATAACCACACAATTGTATACTTTACTTTTTGTTGTTTGTTATAAGTTTCCATTTCTTTATGCATCCATCAAACCAACTCTCCAGGAGTTGCATGCATCTCTAAATTTCATTGGAGGTTTTGCCTTTAGTAACTGAGTGCAACACAGCTACTACTTCATACCATGGTGATATGGCTCCAATGACTGCAGAAACAACATAGGTCCTTTGTCTCACACCGATAAGATTAATGACATGGACACACGTGGAGTGATTTTAAGGAGTGAAAAGTTTAATAGGCAAGAAAGAAGAAAGAAGAAAAAAGAAAACAGCTCCCCTGTACAGAGGGAGGGAGGGAGGCTCCAAACAGAGAAACCCCACATGCTGCAGAAAGCTGTTGGTTATACTGGGAGGTTGGAGGAGGCAGTGTCTGATTTGCACAGGGCTCGGGGGATTCATTTAACCAGGTGTATCATTCATGTAGCCCTCAAAAAAACTGATCCTGGCCGGGCGCAGTGGCTCAAGCCTGTAATCCCAGCACTTTGCGAGGCCGAGGCAGGCGGATCACGAGGTCAGGAGATCAAGACCATCCTGGCTAACACGGTGAAACCCCGTCTCCACTAAAAAATACAAAAAACTAGCCGGGCGAGGTGGCGGGCGCCTATGGTCCCAGCTACTCAGGAGGCTGAGGCAGGAGAATGGCGTAAACCCGGGAGGCGGAGCTTGCAGTGAGCTGAGATCCGGCCACTGCACTCCAGCCTGGGCGAGAGCAAGACTCCGTCTCAAAAAAAAAAAAAAAAAAAGACTGATCCTCCCACCATTGTCTTTTAATATGCAAATGCAGGTGGCCATGAAGTACTGCACATGTGGTGTTATCTGGAGGTGGTCATGACACCTGCCACACGTGGTGACAAGGATAGAGGTCAGGAACTGCCATGTTGGGTGGACCTGGTTTCTAGCCACCTGCATTTGCATATCAATGCTTGCCAGTCTGGTTTTTCAAGCTGCTTTCAGTTAGAAAGGAAATGGCTCAGGGGTTGCTTTTTATTAAAGGAAAGTTCCACCGAGAACCTTCATCCTTTCTAGCAGCCTAAAAATTATTTCTTAATAACTCTTGTATTAATAGGTGGCCACATGGTCACCTGAGAATAAAATTTATCACCCTCCACCTGTTTGTCCTTTTTCACCCAAAATCACATGTTCCTGTGAGCCAGAGGCCAGTCTAGTAAATCCCACTTCTGACACCAAATCTGAGGCTATTGAGGAAAAACAAACTCAGTTTCTCCTACTATACTCTCACAACACAGAACACTTCTGTAACTAAATGTGTGAGGATTTTTCCCCACACACCAAGCAAGCATCAATTCTACAGCTCTAATTCAATTTATTTCTGACACTATGTACCTGGAGTTACCATCAGATCCCACAGGTTGAGAACTCAGTTCTAGAAGACTGCCCTTCACTTCAGATGCCAGTTGCAAGTCTGGGTCTCTGGGATAAGTCAGGATTCCCACAACCTCCTCCTCAAATTCAATTAATTTGCCAAAGTGACTCACAGAACTCAGGAAACACTTACTTATATTTACTGGTTTATTATAAGGGATATTACAAAGGACACAAATGAAGAAGTGTATAGGGTGAGGTTATGTGAGGAAGGGGCACAGAACTTCTATGTCCTCTCTGGGTACACCACCTTCCAGGACCCTTCACATGTTCAGCTATCCAGAAGTCCCCTGAACCTAGTCTTTTGGGGGGTTTTATGGAAGCCTCATTACATAGACATGATTGATTAAATCACTGGTCATTGGTAATCAACTTAACCTTCATCCCCTCTCCACTCCCCAGAGGTTGTGGGATGGGCTGAAAGCCCCAACCCTCTACTCATGGCTTGGACTTTCCTGTGATCATCCCCCATCCTGAAGCTACCTGGAGACTTCCAACCATCAGTCATCTCATTAGCATACAAAAAGACATTACTTTGGAGATTTTAGGAGTCATAGGCCAGAAAATAGGATGAAGACCAAATACGTATTTTACTGTAGCACAGTGGGTTTTCAAGGCTCTTTGAAATCTACTCATATTCCTGATCTACTTGTTGAAACCTAGAGGGAGCCACTTTGGCAAGTGTGGAATAGTGGTTCAGAGTCTAGGTTTTGGACTCAGGCTGACTCTAACTGTGTGGCCGTGGGCAAGTTCCATGACTTCTTTGAGCCACATCTCCTCATGTACAAAATGGGAATAAGAACAGTATCTACTCTGTGGACTTAGCCCCTTGATAGAAGCATGTTTTTTGAGATAAACCATGTTAGGCACTTGGTACAGGGAAATCACACCACTGTTTGGGAATGGAGGATGATTAACGCATTGTTCCCAGTGCATTTCTAGCCACCTCCCCATTACAAAAGAACTAAGAATTGGGAATCTAATACCAAAGTTCTTAAAAAATCTCCTATAATATGAATTAGGGGAAAGAATAACAACAGCAGCAGCAACAAAAGTTAAATAGTGAGGTGACATATTTCTAAATATTTAAGAAATTGTTACTTGACTAAAAGAGCCTGGATAAATAAAATACTCCTAGAGTGACAATGGAGCAGGAAGAGTCCCAGATTTGCTCTGGGGAGCTGGATTTTAATCCGCACCTCCCATGCCTCACCAGCGTTAGAGACAGTGAATGGTCATGCTGTAGCTCACAACTCTCCCCCAGTGACATCAGTTTGGAACACCTGGAGCCTAGTACATTTTAAGAAAACTCTTCTAAATGGCCACAGGATCTGACTTTCAGCAGGCAATGCTTATTTATACACTGCACATGTTTGTTTGTTTTCTGAGACAGAGTTTCACTGTTGCCCAGGCTGAAGTGCAATGGTGCAATCTCAGCTCACCACAACCTCCGCCTCCCAGGTTCAATCGATTCTCCTGCTTCAGCCTCCTGAGTAGCTGGGATTACAGGCGTCTGCCACCAGCCCAGCTAATTTTTTGCATTTTTTGGAGAGACAAGATTTCACCATGTTGGCCAGGCTGCTCTCGAACTCCTGACCTCAGGTGATTCCCCCCTCCTCGGCCTCTCAAAGTGCTGGGATTACAGGCGTGAGCCACCATGCCCAACCATATATATTTTTTAAAGGCCACTAGGAAACAACAAAATGTTAATGGTTGTTATCCCTGGGAGATAGGGTTATAGATTATTTTAATAATTTTATAATTGTAAGTTATAATTTTATTTATAATTTAATTCATAATTTTAATTCTTTGTATTTTTCTGCACTTTCAATAATTTGTTTTGTAATAAACATGTATTGTCTAAATAATTCAACAATTAGACATTAGTCTATATGCCAGGCACTTTGCTAGGCATTGAGAATGCAGCATCCATTATTACTGGTGTTTACAGCCTAGAAGGGAATAAGACATTTAATAAATAAATACACAAATAATTAATTGCTTTCTCTACAGAGAAGTCTAGAAGATTATGAAGTCAAGAGGGATTTGACCTAGACCTGGTTCTGGGAAGGCTTCTGGAAAAAAAAAAAAAAAAAATTTAAATCTGAAATCTGACTAGGCACAGTTCACCCCTATTATCTCAGCACTTTGGGAGGTCGAGGTGGGTGAATCACTCGAGGTCCAGATTTCAAGACCAGCCTGGCCAATATGACAAAACCCCATCTCTACCAAAAATAAAAATAAAATTCGCCAGGTGTGATTGTGTTCCCCTGTAGTCTCAGTTACTCAGGAGGCTGAGGTAGGGGGGTTGCTTGAACTCAGGAGGTGGAGATTGCAATGAGTGGAGATGGAGCCTGGGTGACAGAGACTCTGTCTCAAAAAAAAAAAAAAAAAAAAAAAAAAAAAAAAAAAAAAAAAGTTGAAATTTAAAGGAGGAGAGAAAGAGGAAGATATTTTAGGTGGAGAAAATAACATGTGCAAAGAGCCTGAGGCATATGATGTATTTAAGAAACCAAGAGCAGGTCAGAGTAGCTACAGCCTGGGGAATGGAGGGTGTTCAGATACGGCAAGACCAGAGCAAGCATGGCCTTATAGATCTTATTAATGGTTTTTGCATTTTATTTTAAGAGGAATTGAAAACCAAGGTTTTAAACAGAATATAGTAACAGAAAGCTATGTCCATTTCATATTTTATTTTTAATTTCAAATCATTTGTTATCTGTAAGGAGTTCTTGGATTTGGATTTTTAAGACCAATTCAACAGACTCATCCTATATATGCATAAAAGTGTTTTATAAAAAGCCTTTTTTTCTTAGAATGTTAGCTTCCTCTGGCCAGGCACAGTGGCTCATGCCTATAATCCCAGCACTTTGGGAGGCCAAGGTGGGAGGTTTGCCTGAGCCCAGGAGCTTGAGACCAGCCTTGGCAAGATGGCCTCATCTTAATGAAAAAAAAAAAAAAAATACAGCAACACAAATAACACTTTAGATTTCTCTATACAGGGAGCCTTGGATTTTGAGAGCTGCACATCACTGCAGCCTGGCTCTCCCATCATCAGTTTGGGGCAATGGAGCATGCTGGAAAAGACAGGAGCATAGAGTAGAAGGCTGAGCGGCAAGAGACCCTCTGGCATACACCAGGGAGTTGAGGCATGAGACCACCACATGAGCATTCTGTCATGAAATTCCACGTGCCATGGAAATGCAAAACAATTTGATTCCCAGACCAGCTGTGGTCAAAACACAGCTGAACAAATGACAACAGCTAGAACCTGACAAATTGGGAGGGTTTTTTCAGCTGAGGAGTGCAAAGCTGGGTCGCTGTCATGCCGATTAACTGTAGTTCAAGCTTAAGTGATGATCTCTGGGACCCCATCCTGAAATGGTATATGAGTAATCCTCACATGCCAACACGAAGTTACATTTGTTACAATGCTTTTGAGTTTGCTTTACATTTTTATTTTAAACCTACCCTGCTCTATCATCTTAGGAAATCATTGTATCATAAGTAATTAGCCATGTGGCTGCTAAATAACAGATGAGAGGTTTCCAGCAAATGCCCCACTCTAGTGCTCTTAAATCAACTGGGTATGTCCTGACATCCAGGTGATTTGAGTGGCAGAGGTAACTGCCAAAACACACCTCTGCTCCTGGAGTAACTCGAGGTTTAGTGGGCTCTGGAGCCACAGTACCGGGCATCTGGTAGTCAACCTTTTCCTGTAATGAGGAGTTATTAAATATTCACATCAGGAATTGAGGCTTTAGTCCGCCCTCAACTGGTCTTCCAACCTGTTACCTATTATGCCTCACACTTTATATACCCCCGAATACAGCAAGAAGAAACTTGTGAATGTTCTATAAAATCTGCTACTGACATCAGGGTGGGTCTTTGAGGCTTATGGTTATCCTAATAAAACAAAGGAATGTGTAACAGACTGTAGCCAGCAGACCACCAACTACTTTATTGTTTAAACACAAAAGCAAAACTTTGGTAAACCTACTATACCTGAGGCACAGCGTGTGGCTGTTTCCTAACCCTTGAAGACTCTGTTATGTACCCAACTTCAAATGACATGTGTATGTTTCTTGTTTTCCTCCATGTGAGTAGTTTACTAAGTTACATGCTTAGACAAGAAATACCTGTTGATGGAGTGGTTATGAATTACAGATTGGAGCTTGCAAATCAATTTGGAATTTAAAAAAAATAAATTCAAACCAGATCTGTGAGGCCAGCTTCTCCACAGACAGTATAAGCATGAGACAAAAGAAGAGCCCGAGCAGACAGGCAGTCAGGTAGCCCTAAGATAGTGGGAAGGAGGTCCCCTGTGACCCCAGAATCCTCTTTCTTGATCTCTTCCTTTCCCCACCGCTACCCGCATGCTCGGGAACTCAGTATCCTACTCTTATCAATGCAGGAAAGGATCTGTATCAGCAGAGGAATGGCAGGAAACTCTCAAAAGAGTTAAATGCAGGGAATTAAATGAAGGAGTTATTTCGTGAGATGTGGGCCGGTAATGGAAACCAACAAGAGACAGAGGAGCGCCCAAGGACTACTACCAGCAAGGAGCTGTTCCTCCACACTAAAGGGGCCAAGGGCGAAAGAGTCCTTATGAGAACCAAGTAGTCATTTTAGTAAAGGAAGCTGGTGGGGCAGCCTTACAGTGATCAGCCTCCTAAGGCACAGAATTTGGCCGTAGAAGGACAGAAAGCCCATCTGAAGGGGCAAACAGAAAATAACCAGCACAGAGCCTAGCATTAGATTATTCAATCTGTTACTGTGTTCAGGTTCATTAGTATCCAAAACCTAATAGATGTGAAAGAAAAGTTAGGAATCATGCTAGTATTTTATTTTTAATCCTTGCACTAAAAAATTTTCAACCATCAGTGAGCAGATCTGGGAGGGTGGAAAGAACAACCTATTTCTGTTTCCCAATCACATCCAAAAGGTAGTGGTCATTGGTCCTTCAAATGATCAGTGATGTGAGGGAGAGCTTCCAGGTGAGGCCTGATATAAGACCCTGTTTGGGAGGGTCTTTCGCCCTCCCAAAGCGCTGCTATTCATTGGACAAATATTGAGTCCAATGTAATGTCCACTTGCAACATTTTGCATGTAAAAGAATTTTCTAGGCCAGGCACGGTGGCTCACACCTATAATCCTAGCATTCTGGGAGGCCGAGGCGGGTGGATCACCTGAGGTCAGGAGTTCAAGACCAGCCTGATGAACGTGAAAAAACCCCACCTCTACTGGAAAAAAAAAAAAAAAAAAAAAATAGACAGGTGTGGTGGCACACGCCTGTAATCCTAGCTACTTGGGAGGTTGAGGCAGGAGAATCACTTGAACCTGGGAGGCGGAGATTGCAGTGAGCCAAGATTGACCCACTGCACTCCAGCCTGGACAACAGAGTGAGACTCTGTCTCAAATTAAAAAAAGAAGAGAATTTTCTTATTAAGTTTTGTTTAATCATCATGAATCCATGCCCCTCATTTTGGTCTTGGACTTTTGACAGAGCCTTCCCCAAAATTTCTATTCCTCTGGCCATTCTCCCTTCAAATCATATCTCCCACAGAACCATCAGATTATTCTATCAAGAAAAATAAATCCCTGCTTAAAACCTTGCCCTGGCTCCCCATTATCTATAGCATCAAGTCCAGACCCCAAAAATGGACTCCCAGGTACATCTGCAGCCTCATTTTTTCTCTACTCTCCTCCTTGCCCTTTAAATAACAACCTTGTGGGCACTTTTATTTATGTGTGTATTTATTTATTTGCTATTTTTATAGAGACAGAGTCTCCCTGGTTTGCACAGATTGGTGCTAAACTCCTGGGCTCAAGCAATCTTCTCACCTCAGCCTCCCAATGTGCTGGGATTACAGGTGTGAGTCACTGTGCCCGGCCATGTCAGCACTTTTTCTCCTGTCTTTCCAGGCCCATGAGACCCTCTTCGGCCCCCGTTGTTGACCTGCCTGCCTCCCAATGGTTATTTTGAGAAACAGCTCAGGGTAACAACTCCAGGCTGCCATGCTGAGATGCTCTCTAGCCCTGACTCTTCTTCAACACAGAATTCCCTGCATTACATTGAAATGCCTCATCTCCCACCTTCACTGGGAACACCCTAAAGGCAGGAACTATGTCCTATTCATTGAATAATCAGTAATCCTCCCCAATATAGTATATGGTAAAAGTTGGCATTCAAAAATATATGATGAACTAAACTAAATGATGACTTCCCAAAAAGAAAGTGTTCCCTTAAAGCAAAGTTCCCT
The DNA here is from genome assembly GCF_007565055.1 of Rhinopithecus roxellana. Lineage (NCBI taxonomy): Eukaryota > Metazoa > Chordata > Mammalia > Primates > Cercopithecidae > Rhinopithecus > Rhinopithecus roxellana. Next base: position 91,879,845 of record NC_044553.1, on the reverse strand, counting down.
AGGACATAAGATTTTTTTTTTTTTCCAACTCTGTAGGAACACAATATATACAATATTTCATTACTGTTACTAGGTTTCTCTGCATGTTCAGTGTATACCTCAACCCCTTAAGAATTGGTTTAAATGAAAATCCAAAATGTTTTGAAAACTGATTGGTTAAATGATGTTTGGTAGAATAAATGAAAGGAATCGAAAGTTGGCCGGGCGTGGTGGCTCATGCCTGTAATCCCAGCACTTTGGGAGGCCGAGGTGGGCAGATCACCTGAGGTCAGGAGTTCGAGACCAGCCTGGCCAACATGGTGAATCCCCATCTCTACTAAAAATACAAAATTTAGCCAGACATGGTGGCATGTGCCTGTAATCCTAGCTACTCAAGAGGCTGAGGCAGGAGGATTGCTTGAACCCGGGAGGCAGAGGTTGCAGTGATGCATTCCAGCCTGGGCGACAGAGTGAGACGCCATCAAAAAAAGAAAGGAAGGAAGGAAGGAAGGAAGGAAGGGAAGAAGGAAGGAAGGAAGGAGATGAAGGAAGGAAGGGAATAGAGAAAGAGAGAAAGAGAAGAAAGGAAGAAGGAAGGAGGAAGGAAAGGACGAAGAAGAAAGTAAAGAAAGAAAGAAAAGAAAAGAAAGAAGGAAGAAAAAAAGAAAAGAAGAAAGAAAGAAAAGCAGAAGAAAAGAACGAAAGAAGAAAGGACAGAAGACAGTTTTCTTTCGTTAGGGAGTGGATGTCTTTGGCTGTGTAGGTTTTGCTTTTGAGGGACTTTCTGTCTTAGGACGCTTCCTTCCGGACAGGAACTAATATCCTAAGGAAGAAGGAAGGAAGGAAGGGAATTGAATAGAAAACATAAGCCATAAAGCATCTGACTTATAGAGGCTTTAAAACACCCTGCAGTAGAAGAGGTAAAGTTACACAGATACCTGAAGACAACAGTAGAGATCATCTGGAAATACTGGCAATGAGAGGCTGACCTCCATGTCCCCATGGGCCTTATCTTTCTATAATTCTAAAATGGCTTTCAAATACAGGCTACTCCATCAACTTGGAGATGTAATCATCCAGTGTCATTTCACAATGGTGCAGCTGTAAGACTTCCTTGTATGGTCTGGGAGTGTGTTTCTAAGAAATGGGAGTGCTAAACAAAATGAGTCAAACATACCCCAGTTCTCATGGGCTATATCCTCTGACAACATTATTTATCACCTAAAATCAATATCCTCTAGATGTCTTTATCTTCTTGGTGTTCTCTAGCACTCCTGTCCCGGTGGGTTGAACCATATCTAAAATGCAACCTCATCCATTCGACTGGAACTCACCCACCTAGAGTTACTGGAAAACTTGCATTTCACATTTGGCATGTTACCTCAACCATCAAAATAATCTGGAGTTGGTTTATGCTTTGGAAAACTATTTGCTGCAAGTCAAAAAATCATTAGTCAGAAAAAGGATGTTAATGACAGAGAAACCAGAGCAGCATAAACAAAGCTAAGATACTGGCCGCCAACCACTCAACCTGAGGAAGGGCAGATGGAGGGGGTGCTTTTTGGCCCTCAGACTTCATACCAGCTTACCAGTGCCGTAACTATCAACACCATCTGAGGGGGCCTAAACAAGGAAAGCTCATGTGGTCAAAAGGGGCAAGGAGATGCTTCAGAAATTCCAACTCTTCTTGAAGAGTGTACAGTGCTGGGAATCAAAATTAACAAAATTATCCAATAAAGCCCCTGCCTCACCACTGCAATGCAAATATTTTCTTTTCCTTTTTCCCCTCAGAATGTGACGTTAAAACTCACCTAATTCAATGGCTGTATGTATGTATGTATGTATGTATGTATGTATTTAGAGACAGCGTCCCACTCTGTTGCCCAGGCTGAGTGCAGTGGCTTGATCTCGGCTCATTGCAACCTCCGCCTCCCGGATTCAAGCAATTCTCATGTCTCAGCCTCCCAAGTAGCTGGGATTACACACATGCACCACTGTTCCTGATTAATTTTTGTATTTTCAGTAGAGACGGGGTTTTGCTATGTTTACCTGACTGGTCTGAAACTCCTGACCTCAGGTGATCCACCTGCCTCGGCCTCCCAAAATGTTGGGATTACAGGCATGAGCCACTGTGCCTGGCCTCGATGGTTCAATTTATATGGGCAACAAGCAACTGGAAACCCTGACATTATAAGCAGCATATTTTATTGTGTATGGTGTGGTCTAATTCTGGACAAACCACTTATAAAACCACCTATCCTCCACTTAGGTCTCCAGTGAAAGAAGCTTTAACAGTGACTGCAGCTTCATCTGTATAGTTGCTTCTCCTCTAACAATTATGGCCGGGACACAGCGCCCTTCTCTAGAAATGAGTGCTAGAGCCAGGGAGCAGGGGAGGAGTCAGTCTATCCAAATGCAAGTTCTGAATGTAAGAAGGTGTCTGTTTTGTACGCACTCGCTTTGACAGCACATATACTTTAAAAATAAATTGGAGTCATACAGAGAAGATTAGCATGCATGGTCCTTGTACAAGTATGATGTGCAAATTTGTAATGCAAAGCTTTCCAAAAAAAAAGTGAAGTGCTGACACAAGTGTGAAGACCATGATAAACAGGTATAGAGATTACCATTTGCTCCACCAATGGCAAATTTTTATTATTTTTTTTTAATTTTTTTGAGACAGAGTCTCACTCTGTCTTTAGACTGGAGTGCAATGGTGCAATCTCAGCTCACAGCAACCTCCACCTCCTGGATTCAAGCGAATCTTCTGCCTCAGCCTCCTGAGTAGCTGGGATTACGGGTGCATGCCACCACACCCAGCTAATTTTTGTATTTTCAGTAGAGGTGGGGTTTCTCCATGTTGGTCAGGCTGGTCTTGAACTCCCGACTTTGTGATCCACCCACCTTGGCTTCCCAAAGTGCTGGGATTACAGGCGTGAGCCACTGTGCCTGACCCACCAATGGCAATTTACCCGAATGTGTTGAAAACTTATGTCCACAAAAAAATCTGCACCGCTGGGCACGATGGCTCATGCGTGTAATCTCAGCACTTTGGGAGGCCGAGGTGGGTGGATCACTTGAGGTCAAGAGTTCGAGGCCAGCCCGGTCAACATGGTGAAACCCCATCTCTACTAAAAATACAAAAATTAGCTGGGCATGGTAATGGACGCCTATAATCCCAGCTACTCGGGAGACTGAGGCACAAGAATCTCTGGAACAGAGGTTGCAGTGAGCCGAACTCCAGCCTGGGGATAGAGCAAGACTGAGTCTCAAAAATAAATAAATAAATAAATAAATCTGCACATGGATGTTGATAGCAGCTTTATTCATAATTGCCAGAACTTGGATCAATGAAGATGCCCTTCAGTAGGTGAATAAATAAACCACAGTACATTCCGACAATGGAATATTATCTAGGAATTAAAAAGGAAATGAGCTATTAAGCCATGAAAAGACATACAGGAAACTTAAATGCATTTACTGAGTTAAAGAAACCAATCTGAACAGGCTACATGCTATATGATTCCAGCTATATGACATTCCGTCTCCATAGGCAAAACTATGGAGACAGTAAAAAGATCAGTGGTTGCCAAAGGTTAGGGGGAGGAGGGGATGGATAGGTGGAGAACACAGGATTTTTAGGGTAGTAAAACTATTCTGCATGATACTGCAATGATAGATATATGACATTATACAATTTGTCCAAACTCATAGAATGTATGACACCAAGAGTGAAACCTAAGGTAAACTACGGACCTCGGGTACCAATGTAGGTTCATCGATTGTAACAAATGTACCACTTTGGTGGGGGATGTTGATAGTGGGGGAGGTTGTATGCATGTGGGCAAGAAGTATATGGGAACTCTCTATATTTTCTGCTCAATTTTGCTGTAAACCTAAAAATTCTCTAAAAAGTCATTTTCTTAAAAAAAGTCTAGCATATTTTTAAAAAAGATATAAAGGAAGCAGAGTGAAAGTAGATCTTTTAAATATTTGATTTAAATATCAGTGTTCAGCCACTGAGAGGTTTGGAGTAGTCAAAAAGGGATGTTTCATTTTTAAAATTTTTGTGGGTGCATAATAGGTGTATATACTTTTGTGGGTACATAGTAGGTGTATATATTTATGGACTACATGAGATACTTTTCATACAGGCATACAATGTGTAATAATCACTCATGGTAAATGGGGTATCCATCCCCTCAAACATTTATCCGTTATGTTACAAACAATTCAGTTAGACTCTTTTAGTTATTTTTAAATGTGCAATTAATTTGTTACTGACTATAGTCACCCTGTTGTGCCATCAAGTACTAGGTCTTATTCATTTTTTCTAATTATTTTTTGTACCCATTAACCGTCCCACTTTCCCTCCACTATCCTTCCCACCCTCTGGTAACCATCCTTCTATTCTCTGTCTTCATGAGTTCAATTGTTTTGATCTTTAGCTCCCACAAATAAGTCAGATCATGGGAAGTTTGTCTTTCTGTGCCTGACTTATTTCACTTAACATAATGACCTCCAGTTCCATTCATGTTGTTGCAATTGGTAGGATCTCTTTCTTTCTTATGGTTGAATGGTACTCTATTGTCATATATGCCACATTTTCTTTATCCATGCATCTGTGGATGGACACTCAGGTTGCTTCCAAATCTTGGCTGTTGGGAACAATGCTGCAACAAACATGGGAGCGCAGATATCTCTTGAACATACTGATTTTCTTTCCTTTGGGTGCATACCCAGCAGTGGGATTGCTGGACCATATGGTAGCTGTATTTTTAGTTTTTTTAGGAACTTCTAAACGATTCTCTATGGTGGTTGTACTAATTAACATTCCCACCAAAAGTGTATGAGGATCTTATTTTTATTTTTATTTTTATTATTTGTTTTAAGATGGAGTTTCGCTCTGTCACCCAGGCTGGAGTACAGTGGCACAATCTTGGCTCACTGCAACTTCCGCCTACTGGCTTCAAACAATGCTGCCTCAGCTTCCTGGGTAGCTGGGATTACAGGTGCACGCCACCACATCTGGCTAATTTTTGTATTTTTAGTAGACATGGAGTTTCACCATGTTTGTCAGGCTGTTCTCGAACTACTAACCTCGTGATCTGCCTGCCTCAGCCTCCCAAAGTGCTGGGATTACAGGCGTGAGCCATCGCACCTGGCCGAGGGTCTTATTTTTAACATGTCTTTTTTGATCCAGCTCCATCCTCACCAGATTGCTTTCCTCAGTATGGAAACCTCATGCCTGCCTTCTTTGGTGTCATATCAGAACTTGGCCATGGGGCAGCATGAGTCCTCCTTGGTCTGTCCTATGGCTTCAGGAGAAGGCCCTGCTCTGTGGGGAGGAAGGAAGACCATGACTTTCTCCAGCACATCTTTCCCATGCACCCACAGATTTGGGATCTGGTCCCAACAACCCACGTGAACTTGCTCTGAGTTCCTGACAGAGGAAGCTGCTAAAGTGAAGAATTAACTTCCACCCTTAGTGGACAATCACTTGAGATGCACTAAGGGTTGGACCACCGTTGGTCAGAGCTCTCACTGAGGCCAGGCTCAACTCTGGGATGAGATATCTAGCTGAGAGTGGCCTGGACAAATGGAAACAGAGGCAATGTGACTTCCCCTTTCCCTATTTGCCCAGCTTGATAATGACACACAGAAAGGAGACACAGTGTATATGCAAGTTTAACAGCACAAGTAAAACTAACAATTTTCCAATAAGAAGTGACCAATTTATTCAAAATTTGAGAAGTTTAAAGTACAGGCTTGAAGCCTACTGTTCATACACAGTCATTATTAAAGTATACATTTCTCAAACATTGCAATCCCACCTCCAAAGCCACAGATTCTTTTCTCCTTAGTCTCTCAGGCCTGAAAGTCTTTGTCCGTATTTCTTCATTCTGCAGCCTGACGGTCACGCCCCGGTACTGAATACACACACACAAAGCAAGGGACTCTTATGAGTGTACGGTGGGCAAGAGAGACCTCTGCTGGATGAATTATGGCAAACAAGTGCTGCTCTGCACTAACACAGAAAAACAGAAGAAACATTTTTTACAGCGGTGCTTTTGGAGGAGGAGAAAAATTGTTTTTGTTTTAAAATCACCTTTTAAACTATGAGATTAAAAACCAACCCCATAAGATATGTTTTTTTAGGTTTCTAGAAATACCGTTTGTGGACTGTGCCATTTCTACAGCACTTTAATATTTATGCTAAGCTTTTTTTTTTTTTTTTTTTTTGAGACGGAGTCTTGCTCTGTCACCCAGGCTGGAGTGCAGCGGCCGGATCTCGGTTCACTGCAAGCTCCGCCTCCCGGGTTTACGCCATTCTCCTGCCTCAGCCTCCCGAGTAGCTGCGACTACAGGCGCCCGCCAGCTCGCCCGGCTAGTTTTTTTGTATTTTTTAGTAGAGACGGGGTTTCACCGTGTTAGGCAGGATGGTCTCGATCTCCTGACCTTGTGATCCGCCCGTCTCGGCCTCCCAAAGTGCTAGGATTACAGGCTTGAGCCACCGTGCCCGGCATGTTAAGCATTTTTTAAGAGCTCCATATATTCTGCACACAGTTTCTAAAAGCATCTTAACTGCCTATTAGCTGAACTGTTTCTTTTCTATCCAATTGCCTGCCAGTGTTCCGCATTTTCTATGCACAGGCAGGGATGTGTGAGTCATGATTCTCATAGACCCGAAATCACAGGATGGACTTCAAGACTGAGTTTTCAGAACTCCTAGGGAAAGGAGATGTGTTTGAGATAGGTCAGCGGGGGACAAAAGCATTCAAAGAAAACTTGACACACCTTGCCAAACTTTTCACCTTGGCTGCATATTTTCAGAATCCTTAGGTCCTTAATGGGGGTGGGGGCGGGGAGAGTGACTGCTTTTGAAAAGAGGAAGTTCCCTTGCACACAGCATATATCCTGATGCATTAAAATATGCTCAACTTTGCAGTGTCCTCTTTACGCACTGTATTTCAGGGGCACAGCAAAGGCATAGCTTAGTGCTTCAACTCTCTGCCTCTCATGTAGTGTCTAATTATACTGGTTTCTAATCTAACTCTGCCTAATTAGGCAACTTCGAGCAAGTTTTCCAAATTTCCTAAGCTTCGGTTTCCTCATCTGCAAAACTGGATTGGTTGTAGTGTCCATGCAAAGTGTTACTAGGAGAGTTTGATGAGATAATATATATTCAATGCTTAGCATAGTGGTGGCTGGCCTATAGTAAATGTTCAGTGAACACAGGTATAATTATTAAAGGTGAGGTAAACACGTACACAAATGTTTGTGTACATGTCTCCTTCCTTCTTCCCTCCCTCCCTCCCTCCCTCCCTCCCTCCCTCCCTTCCTTCCTTCCTTCCTTCCTTCCTTCCTTCCTTCCTTCCTTCCTTCTTTCTTCTTTCAACAAATATTTATAGAGTTTCTACCATGTCCAAACTCCGTATGGGACATTGAAGAGTATAAGAAGCTGAAAAAGTTATGTTTCTATTCTCAGGGAGCTTTCAGTCTCTCTGATGTTTTATCATTTGGATATAGATCAGTGATTCTAAAAGCTGTTTGCCAACATCACAGAATGGCCTTAGAAGAAAATTTCCCAAATTCTCAGGAAAATAAATAACTAACTTTTACTTGAAATATTAATTTATGCCTTTCAAATCTTAAAAGACAGAAAAAGTCATGATAAAAATCATGCTAGACCAGGTGCGGTGGCTCATGCTTGTAACCTTAGCACTTTGGGAGGCCAAAGTAGAAGGATTGCTTGAGCTCAGGAGTTTGAGACCAGCCTGGGCAACATAGAGAAACTTCCATCTCTACAAAAAAAAAATTTTTTTTAATTAGCCGGGTGTGGTGGTGTGAGCCTGTAGTCCCAGCTACTCGAGGGGCTGAGATGGGAGAATCACTTGAGCTCAGGAGGTAGAGGCTGTAGTGAGCTGTAATTACACCACTGCACTCCAGCCCAGGTGACAGACCCCGTTAAAAAACAAAACAAACAAAAAAACCCACTAAAAGATTGCCAATCATAGATGTCAGTTTTTGAGAGGAAAGTTGTTGGTAGGCAAACCTTTAATTTTGGGCAAGAATAAAAGCAAGTTGATTTTAAGTTTTCTCTGGCTGTATGAACATTTCTTCCAAAGGACATGGTCAGAAATCTCCAGGGAATTTCAAACCTCTTTTCTAGGGAGAGTCCGGTTCTTCTGGTGTAGACTGGCACCCCGGAACCATCATCAGTGCAACATGGCTTCCTCTTTCATTCCTCCTTCACCAGCTCTGTACTGCCGCCTGCCAGGTGCCAAGAAGGGTGCTGATGCAGATCCGCGAATAACCAAGACACCATCCCCTGCCTGGGAGAGCTGTGCTGCTCCATCCTCACTGCAGTCCCACACTCTCTCAAATGGACCCTTCAAGATTATGGCAGCCCTTATTGCTGCACTATCAGGATTAGGCCTGGAGTTGTGAACCCAGAACAGCAAATTCAATTCCTCTCAAATCAGTTTCTCAACATCATCCTTTAACCTCTTAGCAGGATTGAGGGAGTTTCTTTCTTGTCATTAGGCAGGTTGTGGGACTCAGTTAAACCAAGCAGCAAAGAGGTTAATTGACCAGGTTTGTGTTGTTATTTATATGCCATGTAAACACCCAGCTGGTCCTGGCCTTTACATTTGGCCATATCTCAGCAGGGATCACAGGATGAACTTGACACTTGTGAGACTTCCCAGAGAGTTCTTGAGATTGGGAACACATTCTTTTGAAGTGTGTCATCCGCTTCAATCTATTCTTTAGGACAAATCCTAATAATCACACCTGTCCTCCTTATAAAAGTCCAACTGTGGATGAGGCAATTTTTCCTTTTTCTGTCCGAAGAAGTGATTATTATCTTTAAAAAAAGACAGTCTTACAAGAGGCAAGTTCAAATACAGATTAAAATAATAATAATACTTAGCATTTCCGCCCCACCTTTCATCTACAGAGCTCAAAGTACTTGGCAAACATTAATTAATTCTCAAAACAGCCTTATGAGGTGAGTAGGGGTATTATCTTTATAATAATATATAAATACTGGCTGGTTCATGAAAGCAGCCACTTAAAAGGGACAATGCTACAGGATTAGTTTCAGAAACAGTCTTCTCACCTGGTCTAGACTTAATAATTTTGGGTAACACATTTGGGAGTGCCAAATTTCCTAATAATACGATATCCTAGGGTGAACATATATACCCTTTCAAAGTGATGTCTCTAGTGGTTTAAGGCAGTCTTATCTATTTGAAGGAACTTTTTAATGTTAAAAAATTCTAATTGCGGGTTGTTCACTCGAAACGATGTCAGTCTACACATGAAAGGATTCTAAACTGTCCTAGTACATAAAGTTTAGTGGCGAGAGTCTGGGATTCTATTTCAAATGCATTTGCACTTGAAGGGGTTGTGACAATTTCAAGGTTTTATGTTTTTACTCATCGATTTAAATTTTGAGCATGTCGCAAATCACAGTTCCATGACTTGTCAAAATGGGTACCAGCCAGAATTTCTGTCTCATCACCAAAGATGAAAAATACCAAGACCGAGTAAAAGCTGACCAGGAATGCATTAAATTGGCTCCTGAATGAAACATACAAAAAGGTGGTCTATTTTTATTTGGTGTCCTTTTCTTCCTTTGTCTCCTGTCATGACCTCCCTTAGCAAATAGAATAGTATTCCATTTTCCAGTTGCTAACCTGAATTCCCCAGAGTTGATTTCTGAGCACAGTACCGTCAGTGAAGCCCACCGCATGTGGCGTATGTCCTGTCACAGCTTTGGTTCCATCTGTGCTTATTTTTCCTGAAGACAATGCTCGTCTATGCAAAATTGTACTGGCTTCTTGATCCTGAAAAATTAATTATTTGGGTTAGTAGAAATTATACTTTTTCTGTCCTAAACTCGCCCCGCATCAAGAATTACCTTGCATCCAGGAAGCCCTCAGTAAACATTAATTCAGGATTTTCTTTGTTTTGTTGAAGTGTAAAAGCATCGCCAGACTCTGGCTGAAACCATTGTTTATTGTCTTAGTTGGGTAAATCCTCTATTTTAAAATTGTATTTGTTGCTCCGAAATTTTTACTAACTGATCCTAGTTTGTGAATTTGTCCACTTGATCATGGAAGAAACCTTATATACCACTTAACCATGCAGTATTGATCCGCTAAATCTATCTGCTTGCCTCTGTCAATGGCTTCACTTAGCAGCCTCAAGAGAGAAAACCTGGTTTTGGTCTCATGGCTTTGGTTGAGCTGATGGTCTCCAATCTCCAAAGTGGGATAAACCAGATTCCTTCACTGTGTTTATCTTGGCCCGCCATGTCTCTTTAAGGAGAAAATGGTCCAAATAAAGTGCTTCCTCTGTGTATTTTGACAGGAAACACTACTAATATGCTTTCCTTTTGTTGTGTGCCCTTCTCCTTTCTCCCAATGTTGTTTAAATATTTTCAGTACAATGACATATTTATTAATCCACTACTCTCTGCATGGGGCATGAAATGATTGGTTCTTTTGTAAAGCCCTCTTAGAAAAGGTGGTTTCTCCAGTGAGAGTTAATAATATTACCACTATTCATGTAAAAAAATGCTGAGACAATCTCTTAAAAATGGAACACATTTATCTAAAACAGCTGGTAAAGAAAGCACGCAGGCCCAGCCAGAGGCGGTGAGGTCAGAGGTCAGGGTTAACACCGATCTCGGTGGAACTTTGAAGCTGACATTTTACAGATTATATGTGTCTCAGTGCACAGTGGGCATGGCATATAAATTGGACTTAGAGGCCCCTATTTGTTCTCTGCATTTTTATGAGCCCACAGAGCTCTTCTTTGAAGCAGCATACATAGAAAATAAAAACTCATTTTAATGTTGTAGAACTATTTACAATAAATCACATTTACATCCTGCCTTTTCCTAAGTATAAGATCTCTCTCCCTCTCTCTCTGTCTGTCACAGACACACACACACGCACACAAACATACACACACATTCGTGGAGTCTATTTCCCAACCTGGGTAGCTTATTTTTCACCTTACAGTATTGTAAACCTAGCTTCCTGTCTCTCGTTGCCTTGACTTAGGAATCAGATCAGAGATGCAGCTATATTTAGTACCACAAGGACACCTTTTGTAAGTCATGTGAGGTGATTCAGCTAGAACGAGCACTCTTCACTCCCAGGACAATCCCCTGATACCATAAAATGCTTGCTATAGCATGGCACTTCAGCACTAGAAGAAAGCATCTGATTTCAAAGAGATTGAGTTCCACTCTGGAACTAATTATATCATTCGTTTTATGGATTTTTTTAAGTTGCTAGGTGTTTTAACTGGAGAAGGCTGGCGACTGAGAAAGAAACGTACTGGCAGAGATTCTGCCATGGGCACTTTAGCCACCTAATTAATTTTCAATAAAAACTCGCAATAGTTAATTTGCTCTAGACCCCAATGTAAATCAAACTGAGACAAATAGGTTAAAATTAGAAATGTGTGATGGAAACCATGTTTATGGTCAAAATTACCTTTCACCCTGGAAATAACACAGATTGATAGGGAAAGAAAATGAGACCACACAGGTTTTTGTTCAAAGAGACTCTTAAGTGAATTAAATATTTTATTAAGGGGAAACCTGGACCAAAAAAAAAAAAGTATCCAGGATCTATGAAATGATGTTATTTTAATAAAAAGTAAAGTTTTAAAAAGAGTTACCTTAAAAAATTAAGACATCACTTTCATTATACAAAGTTGTCTGGTACCCCCTTTTATTTTTTTCCCCAGGTTTAACATGATGCAGGGTATAATAGTAAAAATATTATAAAGTTATTAAGTTCCTGGGTCTAAGTTGGCAGACATACCCACCCAGCGCCACAGTCCTTCAGCTCCTATGTTCCAAAACATTACTTTCCAACATCTAGTAATCATTTTTACTTTTATGAGAACACAGACATAGATTTTTTATGATTTTATAATTATACTTCAATCCTCCAATTAAAATGCCAAGATAATATAGATATCTTTGGCCCGGACTATTGGACAAATATTATTATTAAAGTTCCCTCCAGGATTTTATACTTGCAAAATATTTTATGGGCTTTAATCGTTTTAAATTGCCTTAACTTTGCCCATTTTCTACATGCCTCTCTGTTATTGCTCAGGCAACCCTTTCATTTTAACCCACAAACTACTCATGTGATGCAAGGTGAAATAAGCTAATTTTTTAACATATTGGAATGTTAGTCTCAGTGATTGTTAGCTCTTTCCGCATCCTTTGCTGAACATGGCAATTTAAACCACCCCTGAATTCTATTTTTATTTCACTTTTGCCAAGTTCACAAAGTAAATTCCCTCTTTCCCACTCAATCTGGCTTTTCTTCCTGCCCCAAAGGAATGATGTTGTCACTGTGATGTCTTCTAATGCACTATAAATGCCGTGATGAATTGGAGGCAGACTGGTTTCTTCTGAGTGGGAGTCCATTATCCTGTCAGAATGTTCCTTTCCTGTAACTTAATTTTTATTGTAACAAATGACTAAGTACCAAAAAATGAAACAATGTGATGGGCCGATCTAAAGTGGCCTTCCTCTGATGGTAAGCGGAGCGGAGTGACAATTGTTTGCAGCTGCTTTCCAGAGGGCTCTCTGATGACATTCACTACCCAAATTGGAGTTATCAAAAGCATTTTCTGGGCGTTTATGGAAGATCTTCATTCACACTGACTGACTAACAATACCAATATAAATAAAATGCTTTGCAGAAGAGGTCATGTTAAGAATAAGAGTGGAAGAGACAGCTTCTCAAACCTGGCTGCACATAAGAGTCACCTGGAAATCTTGTTAAACTGAAATTCAGGGGCTCAGCTCCCATCAAAGAAGATGCCCGTTGAGTTTGCTGAGGTGGGACCTAGTAATAAGCATTTTAAACAAGCATTTCTGCTAAATCTGTTGAAGCAGTCACACACATTACGCTGTGAGAAGCATTAGCCTAGAGCTCTGGTCAATTAATCTTTTCAATAAATCTCCACTGCACACTTGACCTTTGTTTTATAACAAAGCATTTTTTTTCCTGCTTGAATTTCTAACTAGGGTGGTTCACTCAAATCCTAGTTCCTAGATCAATTTGAATATGATCTGTTCACAATTGGTCCATTTTCCCCTTGTTTGTTTTACAGATGAATAACCAACATGTCTGAAAGGTTAAAATCATCCATTACAGATGATGTGAGAATATTAATCTGGAATCCATCAATCCCCAGAAATCCAGTAAATTTGGCTTATAAGTGACCAAGCCTTTATCTGGACCAGAGAGTTCACAGATTTCACCATATTCCCAAATGGGTCTGTGACCCAGAAAAGATTAAGGACCAGTATCCTGGAAGTGAACAAATTTGGCCTCATTAGTGCAAAATTTCTGTATCAAATAAATGGTTTCAATGTCTAAATGGTATAACTGATTATATGTCTAAATAATATAACTGATATTGAGGTTCTAGCTTTACAGGTGATTAACATTTTACAATAAAAATAAAGCTAATTTCAACCCTTCTGAAATACTAGAATGTTGTTTGATATTTGAAGTTTAATATGTAGTGTAATTGCATTGTCCCAGATTCTGTCCTTTGCTCCTAAATAAGAAACATTTAGGAGCAAAGGACAGAAACACTAGGTTTTACCTCTATGGGTTTAAATGGAGTCTATTTTGGAGGCAGAGTGAAACTGAACAAATCCTAGAAAATCATGGAATCTCAGCATCAATTCTTCCATCTATTAAACATTTATTGAGGGCCCATCAAGAAAAATAAAAACTATCATATGTTTATTGGAAGCTGAGGCTAGCAGATTTGTGAAATATCCCAGGTTCATCTAAACATATGCACACCTGTGAATTGTTATGGTGGCATTCTGTAGCCATTAAACTTTCAGTTGGAATAATTTCAGTAAATCACAGTTAACTTTATCAATCCATTTAAACTGTAAGAACAAAAGGATGATTTTTTTTCTTAAAAAATGTTTGAACATCACTTAGTTAAAAGGCTGGATGAGAGTGGGAGATGATTGTTGGGGAAAGAAGCAAAATAATAGGTTCGTGAGTAAAACCACAAATCCTTTAATCTATTGATTTCCACAGAAATAATGCTAACCTTTGTGGATAATCACAAAACATGAAATGAAAGACATGTCAAAGAAATATCAAATATTCTGGCTGTACCTAAACAACTTCTGGTAGGAAGACAAGATGTACTTTAAGGGATTTCCAAGTATTTCATTTTAATCACAAACCTTGAGGTGTTAAAGGGGTTCATGAGGTCTCAACTCATTGTCAACTAATTATCTTAAAGTTGTTGTCAGCACATTCTAATTATTATGCTCCTGTCAGCTCCACCACTGGGGGTGCACAATCCTAGAGTAATCAGTTCCAAAAACAATACCACCACCACCAACAAAAAAAACCAAACAAACCAACAAACCCAGGGATGACTTACCTGGCTGCTGCTTAGTTTGCTAAACTAAACCATTGCCGTTTACTAAACCAATGCACACATGCACATGCAAAAAGCTTTTAGGAACTTTCATCTTTTTAAAAGGGCAAGGGAAAAAATCAATAAAGTGGTGGCCTGGCCAGCAGTAGGGAATAGTTGAAGCAGCATGGGTGGCTGAGCTGTATGAGAAACAGATGTAAGCTCTCTGGGAATTGGGCAGGCATTTCTCTTTACAGCCAAATCAACCAGCCAATAGAAGGCAATTAATGTCCCTACCATCGGTCACCCACCCATTCCCAAAAAGATTATTTGGTGTGGCTGCTGAGGCCAAGAGCAGAAAGGGGCATCCACCCAGCTGGAGAACATATGATTTGGGCTCACACTTCACCCAAGTCATTTTCTTAAATATGATTTATTTCGAGGTCTGAATCAGCAGGGAAGGGCTCTCTTGCTGTTCTGACTTGGCACATTCTACCATCAGACAAGTCTAAATTCATCTGTTGCCATTTACATCCATATCTTTTTTTAAAAATTTATTTTTCTTGGCCTAGGAATCCTTTTAGAGTTGGTAAAAGACACGGACCTGACACAAAAGGATTCTTGCTGGTGTAGAGTTAGGTATTACAGAGTTAAGGATTTTGAATGATTCAACTCCTTTGGAAAACCGGCAGTTTCTCATAAAGATAAACAGGCATCCACCCTACAACTCAACAATTCCAGTCCTAGGTATTACCTGAGAGAAATCAAAAGATATGTCCACAGAAATAATCATTTAAGAATATTCAGAGCAGCACTGGGCATGGTAGCTCACACCTATAATCCCAGCACTTTGGGAGGCCGAGGCAGGTGAATCATGAGGTCAGGAGTACATGACCAGCCTGGCCAACATGGTGAAACCCGTCTCTACTAAAAATAAAAGCTGGGCGTCGTGGCGGGCGCCTTTAACACCAGCTGCTCGGGAGGCTGAGGCAGGAGAATCGCTTGAACCTGGGAAGTGGAGGTTGCAGTGAGCCAAGATTGGTACCACTGCACTCCAGCCCAGTGACAGAGTGAGACTCTGTCTAAAAAAAAAAAAAGAATATTCAGAGCAGTATTAGCAGCATTACTCATAATAGCTCCAAACTGGAAACAGCCCAGACGTCCATTCACAGTAGAAAGGAAGGATAACCAAGTTGCATATTCATACAACAAAACACTACTCAGCAATAAAAAGGAATGAACTACAGATACACAGCATGATAGAGAATCTGAAAAGCCTCGTGGTGATCAAAAGAAGCTGGATATAAAAGAATACAAGCAGTATGATTCATTTATATGAAGTCTACAATTGGGCAAAATTAATCTACAGTGAGAGATGTCAGAAGTCAGAAAGAAGTTGCCTTTGGTAAGGGGATAATTGAGTGGGAAAGGACACAAATAAACTTTTTGGGGTGATGGGAATAGTCTATATCTTGTTTTGAATCATGATTATGTGTGTGAATACAGCGGACAAAATGCATGGAGCTGAACACCTAAGATCTGTACATGGCATCGTATGAAAATCATGTCTCAAGGTTTTTAAAAATTGAAAAGCGAAGGATTTTTCTAAACCCAGATGATGCAACAGAAAAAAAAAAAAATGAGGAAATCAAAAAATAGGGAAAATGGGAGGGGGGAGTGGATGATGCTGGGGAAAACCAAATTAATTAAGGATAAGGATACATATGAATGTATGTAGAAATACCCAGCCATCTACCTAAGATTTTCTCGAGTGCTTACTAAAGGCCTAATACTGTGTTAATCACTTAAATATACATTATCTCATTTAATCTTTTTCTTTGACCCTGTAGTACACAGAATTGGATTAATCATATTCCTTGGTTCATGACACATTCTCATCATTGGTCCATTTGTGGCTAGTTTGCTAGTTTTATTTAGTTGACTACTTATTTTTGTTCATTATATGTGTTCACAAGCCCGCTGCTCCATCACAAACTAGCACCTTGGCTATAACCAGTTATCTCCCTATTTGATCCTCTCTGCCCTCCCATTCTCCCTTATTCCCTCTCATTCAAAGTAATCATCACCCTGGACCTTGTGTTTATCATTCTTTTTCTTTTTTGCATATGATTCTATTGCTGCTGTATGAACTCATGAACATATAGACTTCAATGTTATTTAGCTTTAAATTAATGAAAAAATATGCTATACATAATCTTTGGAGATTTATTTTTTCCTTTAATATTATATTGCTAAGATTCATTTATATTATTGTGCATTTCTGTATCATTTAATCTTTACTACAACCTTGTAAAATTGGTGTTACTGTCCACATTTATGGAAGATGAAGTTGAGGCTCAGAGAAGTTGATTAACATGCCTACGGACACACAGATAGGAAGGGGCAGAGGCAAGATTCAAAGCCGGATCTCTTAACCAATATACTACACTGCCTTCTCAATTCTATTGCCAATTATCTATAGCCATATATCTATCTATACCTATTTGTATCCATATCCATTGCTGTACATATTTATATATAAGCATAAATGTCTCCAGGTAATAGAATACAAAATAATCAGTCAAGTTCATCTAATTATGCATTGTTGTACCCTGATAGAGAAATATGAACACATGCCTATAACTTCAAGGGTCAAGTCCTCTAAAATTTAAGATATACAGGCAGGTAGTGTCTAAGGAAAAGCATTTGAAGTCAGAGTAGTGTGTGTGTGTGTGTGTGTACGAACGCGCACATGCAGTTTCTGGAGAGTGTCTGAGAACAACATCCTTATTTTATTTAATCTCATATGCTAAAAGGGCAAATGCATGGGCATTGTTTAACTGAGTCCTTGCTCTGCACCTTATAACTGTATACCAGAGGCCATGGAAACTGAATCACTCTCTCAGGATGCCGTTACAGCCAAGCAGAATCTCATTAAAAATCAATTCCTCGGGTCCATAAAGCCAGTTTATTTTATCTTCCTGGAGTGCCTGCTGCTAGCAGTTACACAGTTCCATTGTGTGGCAGTCTTGTCTGTTAAGAACATTGCACAAAACGGCTATTTAAAGATTTTCCATTTTTATGTTAAACTTTATAATTTTACAGTAGTTTAAGTTTACAGGGTTTGCTTTTCAAGCTTAGGGTATCTTGTTACATGGGTTGGAAGTAGCATTGCCAGTCCTAAGGTTCCACTAATTAAATATTTGCCTTTATAAACTAGATGTTGTCCAATGTGAATGTGCAGATTTAATTGGGCAGCAGGGCTCCTGAGCTAAGAAAGCCTGATTTGGCCAATTTCAGCAATTTCTCGTTCATTGCCACTTTCTGACTGTTGAATTGTGCCTAGAGCCTTCACTAGTAGTAACACAAAAATCAGCTAGGGAATTTGCTCTTTGCAGTAACCCTAATTCAACTATCTCCAAATATCTAAGAAATCAATATCAGCCAAATTTTATAAATGGGGAGTTGAAAGCACATAGAGATTTAGTGACCTGTACAGGTCACCCTGAATGAGCAACACAGGCAGAAGAAATTGGAGAGGCTACTCTGGCCCCATCTGGAATCTTTTAACTCTTTTGACCCCCTTCAGCGGGCTTCAGGGCTCACTGATTTCAAAGATCAGTGACCTTTTTGGGATAGTGCTTGGCAGTGAAACAGAGAGGGTTGAATTCCTTAGATTTTGGCTACTGTGGTCCATGACGCAGTTTGAGTTTGTTTTTTAGAAGAGTCTGTGCTGTTAGTGAGGAGAGTAAGGAGGGATGGGGAATGGTGTGTTGGGCTGGGATTGAAATAGGAAGATGTTTAAGTGATCTTAAAACACAGTCACCCAGTGTTCCTTCCCTACCACGTGTTGGGGACTAGCATAAGCATGTCATTACATTTTATTTTAAAGGTTAGAAGTTGACATTAGAAGGAAACAAATCCAAAACAATCCTCAACATAACCTTTTTCAAATTCTCAGTGGAAAATAACAGGGTTATCCTCTGTTATGAACCCTTGCAATTTTGACAATTGTATTTCTCCTCAAGAAACCATCCCAGGCGGCTGCGGTGGCTCATGTCTGTAATCCCAGCACTTTGAGAAGCCAAGGTCGGCGGATTGCTGGAACTCAGGAGTTCAAGACCAGCTTGGACAACATATTGAAACCCTGTCTCTACAAAAAATACAAAAATTAGCCAGGCATGGTGGTGAGCAGCTGTAGTCCTAGTTACTTGGGAGGTTGTGGTGGGAGAATCTCTTGAGCCTGGAAGGCGGAAGCTGCAGTGAGCCAAGACCACGCCATTGCACTCCAGCCTGCGTGACAGAGCATGACCTGGTCTCAAAAAACAAAAACCTGCACTTTACAGAGGAGACACAGAACATTAAATAACTTTTCCAGGTCACATACTTAGGTATTGGCAGAAAATGGACCATCACTCAGGATCACCACCTTCCAAGCCAGTGCTTCTCTCTGTCACCCCTCTGCCACTAAGAGCACCTTTAATAAGCCCTACACCAAATCGTCTTTGAATTTAGAGACATTTTAGTCTGGGCTTGAAAACATAAAACTGAAATATTGCTACATTACTGTACAGTGCTAATGTTTGCTTAGGGTGAGACTGGGCTAGGAGAATAAGATCTAGGGAGAACTCCAAATAAGAGCCCCCAGCCGGGTGCAGTGGCTCATACCTGTAATTCCAGCACTCTGGAAGGATGAGGTAGGAGGATCACTTGAGGTGAGGAGTTCAAGACCAGTCTGGCCAACATAGCAAAACTCCGTCTCTACTAAGAATACAAAAATTGGCCAAGCATGGTGGTGTGCGCCTGTAATCCTAGCTACTCTGGAGGCTGAGACAGAAGAATCACTTGAACCTGGGAGGCAGAGGTTGCAGTGAGCTGAGATTACCCCCAAGAATGTGAAAAGGGATTCTCCAAGAGGGAGAAAGAGTTTTAAAGACTACTGAAGCTTTTAGAAAAATTATAGGTCCTTGGCTGGACACAGTGGCTCATGCTTGTAATCCTAGCACTCTTGGAGGCTGAGGTGGGTGGATCACTTGAGGTCAGGGGTTCGAGACTAGCCTGGCCAATGTGGTGAAACCCTGACTCTACTAAAAATACAAAAATTAGCCGGGTGTGGTGGCGTGTGCCTGTAATCCAAGCTACTCAGGAGGCCGAGGCAGGAGAGTTGCTTGAACCTGGGAGGCAGAGGTTGCAATGAGCTGAGATTGTGCCACTGAACTCCAGCCTGGGCAACAGAGCGAGACTCCATCTCCAAAAACAAATAAATAAAAAAAAATTATAGGTTCAGAAAGTATGCAGTGTTAAATAGCCCCTGAAGCTGCATAAAGCAAGAAGGTAAGAACATTTTTAAAAGCAAGGAACTTCTGAAGGTTCATAAAAAGTAAAGTGCATTGCAGGGAACCATAGGAAAATCATTCATGAGCCTCCGAAACAGTGGCTTGACTCGGCACTGAGACATGGATCTTGAGCAAAGACAGATGGAAACCTGTTTTACAAAGGACCACAAGAGGAATTGTCTCATAAGAATGTGTAGCTAGAAATGGCTTTACGTGCCTGGTTCATCTATATGCCTGCTACTGCACCTATTTGTGTACATTTTATGCTAATAGAGGCCCTAAAACTGATGTAAGAATCTGTGTACACTAAAAAAAAATTCTGATTCCCCGAGCTTTGCTGAAACGGAGCCTAGGGAGGGAGATGAGGAGATGGGCATGGGTGATGGGGAGCAAGAAACACAGTTTTTGAAGGAAAAGCAAAAACTTCATTCCTTGGGCGGGATGGTAGAGGGTGGGGTTGAAGGGAGTCTTCAACCACGCCAAGTCTAAACAGACTGGGAGGCTTTTATTTGGAACTCTCCTTTGGCAACGTTTTATCACAGCATGGTTTCCATTCTTGGCGGAGAAAAGGACCTGGAGGCTACAGAACTGGCTCAGTCTTCACTCTGACAATACGTTCACAATAATGGAAGACATCTTTTCCCTATAACTTTGAAAAACATGAAAGCAGATATTGGCTCTGAGTATGTCTGATAGTCTAACTTTATTTCCTGTCAACAGAAATAACTGTGATTTATATGTGGTCATCAACTTCACACACTCACAGACAATTCAGATTGAGAGAGTACAGCGAGATGTAATGCTCAGAGCCGTGATGTATGCCTATCCAGCAAAGCTTCCCGGTCCAAGGAGACCTCAGGGACTGAGAAAGACTCTTTAATATTCTCACTCTTCTGACACTCTATCCTCAAGTGCATCCTTCCAGTGAGGTATATTACATGGGCTTCAGACGAACTACATGTCAGCTTTGATCTCTGAGCCCCTCACCTACCCTTCTTGTGAACCTAAAGGTTGGTTGGACTGAATCCAATAATTATAGTGAGATGCTGAAGGCTGAGGAGCTGATTCATGTTGGCATCCAGTACACTGTTTTATTCTTTTAGTATTCGTTTACATCAGAGGAGTGAGAGCATTTTAAAAATTACATTTTCTTCTCAGAATGGATTGATAGCGCAGGCAGTGGAAAGTGAGTGAATACACCTTTTCAGTTAATGCCATCTTATGTCATCTGGTTTTGAATTCAAAAGCATTTTTCCACCGTCCTGTTGTTATACTGTATAATTTATTGAATTTAAGATGTCTAGAATCATAAGATGCACCATTACTTTATGTGCCACTAAGAAAGAAAATGCTGCCAATTAAAATATCATCTAATAATTTTTCACATTTAAGGTTTTTGTACTTTATCCTTATTAAAAGGGTTCTTTTATGTTTGTTTAGATAGATTTTTCTTATGTATCATGCTTCTGTTGACATGACAAGAAAAATATATTTAAAATAAACTAAGGTTTATTTTGGCTAAGATTTTCCTAAAATTCCTTCATGTTCAGAGTCCAACTCTTCAGAATCCCTTAGAGACCGAATCTTCAATGTCTATGTTATCGTACACAATGCAGTGTTTTACCCCAAAATATGACAATAATGCACAATGACAACTACATCCTGACCACTACCTGACTGACAGCGACTCTAAGTGCTAGCAATTGTAAAATGCCATGGATTGTGAGAAGCCAAGACTTTGAGATACATCCTGATTTTAGAAATGTTAAAATGTAGGGGGGAAAGTGCAGCTTAGAATGGAAGAAATATTTGTTTTGGTATTGAAGAATGGTACCAGATTCACTTACACACAATTTAAAAATAGTTTACAAAAATTTGTATTTCTGGCCGGGTGTGATGGTTCACACCTGTAACCCCAGCACTTTGGGGGGCCGAGGCGGGTGGATCACCTGAGGTCAGGAGTTCGAAACCAGCCTGGCCAACATGGTGAAACCCCGGCTCTACTAAAAACACAAAAAAATTAGGTGGGCATGGTGGCGCATGCCTGTAATCCCAGCCACTTGGGAGATGAGGCAGAAGACTTGCTTGAACCCAGGAGGTGGAGGTTACAGAGAGCCGAGATCATACCATTGCACTCCAACCTAGGTGACAGGGCAAGACTCTGCCCCCCACCAAAAAAAATTTATTTCTTAGGTTCAATATCAACCTCAGAAAAGTAGGCAAAGTTTAAATCATTCCCACCTGAAGCTTTTTGCTTTGATTGAATGACTGTTCCAGGATAAGCAGTTCAAAGCAATTCATAGAATGCTAACTGGGCATACTTAATTTCGCTTCTAGAAATACTCTGGAGGCTTTCTGCTCCAGAAAGAAGTGACTATTGTGAGTGTATCAGTCAGTCCATTAAGCTGTGAGTCAGTTTCATACAGTTCCTGGGAAAGGCATCTGCCAATATTTATCGGTCTTCCACTTAAAAAGAAAAATACAGTTTCAAAAATAAAAAGACATATTCTTTGTATTTGGCAAAGACATTTGGTGGCAAGAAGAAAAGTGGCAGTCTTTTCCATTTTTTGTGCCTATGCTTATGACAAAGTAAATGACGTGTACTTTTCCAACGTTAGAGCCAAGAATTTTTTCTTTATGACATAGTTGTAAAACTAACACATTTGTGAAAAAGTTTTTTTGGAGAAAAAAGGGAAATTTGTAGTAACCACTAGAATTAGATTGCAGAAAATATTGTTATTTGCATAAAAATTAAATTTTTTTGATCACTTAATCGGAATGTATAGAAAGTCACAGAATTATCATAAAATTTATAAACATCCAAACTTTATTTACTCTCAGGAACTTTAATTAATTAATTAATTAATTAATTAATTAATTAATTTTTATCTAAGTTTTAAGTTCAGGGGTGCACGTGCAGGTTTGTTACACAGGTAAACTCACGTTATGGGGGTTTGTTGTACAGATTATTTCATCACCCAGGTATTAAGCCTAGTACCCATTAGTTATTTTTCCTGATCTTCTCACTCCTCCCACCCTCCACCCTCTGATGGGCCCCAGTGTGTATTGTTACCCTCTATGCGTCCATGTGTTCTCATCCTTTAGCTTTCACTTATAAGTGAGAACGTACGCTAGTTGGTTTCCTGAGGAGCTTTAATTTTTTTAGCTACTATTTCACATGCACGTATACAATCGCTTAAGAGCAGATTTTTTTTGGCTGTCATTTGCATTAGACCCAAAGGTAATTAAATGCTGGTGATTCTGTCTATGTCCAGTGGAGGGCAGTAGGGCACATCTTTAGAAACGGGATTTTCATTACAGATTGGACCGACATCAGCCTGAGAAATCATACACTGCTTTCCGTGTCTCTGCAGTCAGGCTCCGGCCACAGGCCCCGTCAGGGGCAGCAAGGCCACGGCGAGGTGACTTCAGGGGGCCAGGTGGCAAGAGTTGAATCTTTTTCTCGGTTCTGTAGAACATCGTTCCCCAGCCCCCAGGTGTACAGCACAGGAAAAATGCAAGACTCTGTGACATGCAAAGGGGCTGGCACTGAGCCTACTGCTTGGCTGCTGAATTTACCTTTGGTAGTAAATTTGAGGAAATGTGATTAAAATATACTTATTCCCTTCCCAAGATTTCTGTCTTGGGGTTAATTTCTACTTAGATTGCATGGCCTCCCGCTTTCTACTCTGATGAAAGACAATGAGGTTGGGCACGGTGGCTCACACCTGTAATCCCAGCACTTTGGGAGGCCAAGGCAGGAGGATCACTTGAGGCCAGGGATTCGAGACTAGCTCGGCCAACGTGGTAAGACCCCTGTCTCCACAAACATTTTTTAAAAAGAAAAAAGACAATGAGAAGATGTCATGGCTTTGGTGCTATGGGTATCCAGTAATACAAAAGCCATCTCTCCACACTAGCAGTGGCCAGGGTTTTGCCTCCTTCATACAGTGTCTATACTCATCAAAATTGCAAGGGGACTTACCTGCAGGGGTGCCTGTGTTCTTTTGAACTTTCCATTAAAATGAAGTGCACTGGGCAGTAGTCCACCTAATGTCATTTTTGTTTTTCAACTTAAAGAAAACACATTTTAAAATTATCCACATTTCTTAATGAGGTCGCAAATGCTTAGGAATGAATTATTCTAACCTTGTGCATTACTTGAGTCCATAGAAACACTGGATGCAACACAGAAAAAAGTAGATTCTAAAGGTATCATGATGTGATGGCTTACACCTGTAATTCTAGCACTTAGGGAGACTGAGGAGGGAGGACTGCATAAGGAGTTGAAGGCCAATGAGGCCCACATAGCAAGACCCTGTCTCTACAAAAAAATTTAAAAATTAGCTGGGTGTAATGTCACATGCCTGTAGTTCATGCTACTTGGGAGGCTGAGGTGGGAGGATCACTTGGGCCCAGGAGGTCATGGCTGCAGTGAGCTGTGATTGCATCACCGCACTGCAGCCTGGGTGGCAAAGTAAGACCCTGTCTCAAAAAACAAAAACACAAACAATAAAGGTGTCATGAAAGTGTAAGTCTTAGACTCCCTGCCCACATTTTCATCAGCACAGAGTAAATCCCCCAGACTGTTATTATTTTATCAGTGCTAAAGGGTGTATAACAATGTATGCACAACTTAAGGAATAATAGCAAGATGGACACTAGTGTACCCACCTCCCACAGTATACCAGTACTTTGATACACCTGTTTGCTCTCCCTGCCGCCATTCACCCCTTCTCTCCCAGGGGTAACCACTCTCCTAAATTGTTATCTTTTCTGTGTTTTTCATTATAATATGAATTTCTCTCTATTCTGTTCCATTGGTCTACTTGTCTATCCTACACTAAAATCACCCTGTCCAAGTCACTGAAGCTTTCCAATTAAGTCTTCACTTCTGGTAGGTCAAGTGAAATCCCCCTCCACCTTCTCACACCTTCAACTCCAGTTCTTTTTCAGGGCTGTCTTGACTGTTCTTGTTCCTTCACAGATTAGTCTTAACATTCATGATTAATCATTATTTGCATAAAAACTAAAAGAAAATTAGAGGATGAGAAGTTGACTCCTTTAGCGAGCGTCTCAGTCGCCCAACCTGGTTTAAATTCTGGCTCTCCTTACTACCTGTGCTGCCTTAGACTAGTAATTTAACCTCTCTGAAGTTGGCTTCCTCATCTGTGAAATGCAGTTAATATTAGTACCTACTTCATAGGATTGTTGTGAGGAATACAATGTGATAGGCAAAGCACTTAGAACATTGCCTGGAAAGTGTTCAACAAATGGCAGCTATTTGTTTTGTCATTGCTGACTTGAATAGCCAGGGAGCTTCTGAAGTCACACTGCCCTCAGCTGGAATCCTGGCTGTCCCCAACCAGCTGCATAACACTGGACCAGTTTCTTTCTCCAAACCTCTGTTTCTGAATTTGCATAATGGGGATAATATTAGGGATGTTTAAAGATGACATGAGAAAACCAAGGGAAATCACTTAGTGTGATGTCTGGTAAGCTATATGTGCTCAATACAATTTTAAGTAGATTTCTTTCTTCTTCTTTTTTTTTTTTTTTTTTTTTTTTTGAGACAGAGTCTCAGTCTGTTAACCAGGCTAGTGTGCAATGGCATGGTCTAGGCTCACTGCAACCTCCACCTCCCAGGTTCAAGCGATTCTCCTGCCTCAGACTCCTGAGTAGCTGGGACTACAGGCATGCGCCACCACAGCTGTCTAGTTTTTGTATTTTTAGTAGAGACGGGGTTTCACCATGTCGGCCAGGCTGGTCTCGATCTCCTGACCTCAGGTGATCCACCCTCCTCGGCCTCCCAAAGTGCTGGGATTACAGGCATGAGCCATCACGCCTGGCCCATAGATTTCATTTTTAAAGTGAATTGCATCTTAAGGCTAAAAATGGTCTGTACCCTTGCTTCTGAGTATCTACAAAAACACTTGCCTGGGAGTCATTGAAAAAGAATGCTGGTAGTAACAAAAAGTTGATAAACTCACCTCTTATGATCTTGCAACTTTTCTTTGTTTTCAACTATCGGAGGTGCAGGGAGGAGAAACCGTTCCTCACTCAGGGCTGGATTCTCTTTCCTGGGTCCCTCCTCTGGTTCCACAGGCTGCTTTACTGGCTGAGGGCAGACAATGCAAAGCCATGTCTTAACTTGTTTTCCAGAATCAGAGGAAAGTTTAATATAACAAAATTTTATAGCTCCTGCCCAGTAACATATATTACTTAAAAAAAATAAAAATACCTTTCCCTTATCATGCATTATTCTTTTACATGTACATTTTTCCTGACGTATTGAAGTGATATTCCGCGGTTTGCTGTGAGTTGGAGGTTTATGGCCCTTCTGTGGCAGATCAGACCAAACATAATTCATTCATAGCTACTTAGTGCTCAGGGAAATAAACCCCTGAACTTAAATAACTATGGTGTGACCTCTGTAAAATATTATTTATGGCTTTAAAACTACTATTATGTAGATATCAAGATGTGCCAAATGTTATAAACCAAACACCAGCCAGCAAATGGGACAACTACTATTCCATTTATTTTTTTCCTTCCTTTCTGGATATTTCTCTGTAAATACTATTTTCGTTTAAATGGATTCTGGGGTAATTACCTGGCAGGGGAAAGCAATGTTTATTTACACTTTATTATAGAATATTATAGCAAGTAAAAAATTCTCTTTCACAAAGAAGCACCACAAAAATGTGAACATTCATTAACATACTGGAGTTTAATAGGAAAGATATTGATTACTTTTGAGCATAAAGTAACTATTCTCACTATCAATGAACTAATGTAACCCATCTGCTATTCATTTCTGCAAATTAATTTATGGAGGAAAACCTGACTGTATGTTTAAGTTATCCAGATGGGATACGCTGAGCATTTCCATGCTGTTAAGAATATATGTGCATTCTCAGCTCTCTTCAAGATTTTCAATGTTTAGAGTGCCATCTCTGCATCTTACATTATTAGATGCATCTCTGCATCCAATAATTTCCTGAATTATTTCCTATGCATTCATCTATATTGTAGGAAATAAAATGTTCAGTGGTAAGAAAGTAGTGGAGTCATTGGTTTCCTAGTTGTCATTCAACAAATGTTTGAGGACCCATCATGTGCTGGTTATGGTACTTGGCACTGGCAATAATAAGGATTAATGAGAAAAAGAATTATCAGCTCTCGTGGGACTAGCAGCCTGAATATGGAGATAGATAAATGAATAATCAGCTTTTAGGCACATGGCAAATGCTCCAGAAAGAAATGGAGTAAGTACCAAGAGAAGACTAGCATAAGGACAGGGCATGGGAGAGGCAAGGAAGACTTGCAAAGAACTTCACAGAAGATGAAAATACAGAGCCAAGTCTTAAGGAAGAATGAATGAGTAGATTCTGGTGGTCAAGTGGAGGAGCAAGACCAGCATAAGCAAAGACACAGAGGTTAGGGCCTCTTCAAATCATTCAATATGGCTGGAATTTGGTGGGGTGTTGGAGGAAAAGTGGATGAAGACTTAGAACGAGGCCAACCATGAAGTTGTGTATGTCCTGCTGAGGAGTTTACTTTCTCCTGTAGGCTGTGGGTAGACATGAGTGATTTTGCATTGAGGGGTAACATGATGAGACTTGTTTTGTGTAGCTCATTGTGGCTGTGATGTGGAGAATAAACTGGAGCCCAGTTAGGAGGCTTCTCCAACTTTCAGAAGAGAAATAGCAAAGCCCTGGGCCAGGGAAGTGATAGAGAATTGACTGAAAGTGCATTTGGAATATAGAAGCAATAGGATCTGATAACTAGGTTGATTCTAAGAGGAAACAGAAAGGAAGAAGTCAGGGAGGCAATTCAGGGGTCCTTGAGTGGACACAGGAGTCATTTTCAGCATCTGATGCTATTCTTGGAAGGATGGGTTTGGAGAAGTGGCCAATGAAGTTAGTATGGCCCACACAGAAGTTATGGTACCTATAGGGAGGGCATTCAGATGTGTTCAAGAGGTTTTTGGAAATGTGAGTTTGGAAAGAAGTTAGGGTTGGAGACACAGATTATGCCACTTATATGTATGATGTTCAGTAATATTCTTAAAGATACATGAAAGGGAATATATGAGCTAATTAGCTCATCTAAGTAAAACTTAAGACCACAATTCAGTTGCTTGTAAACTACATTGAAATAACAGATAAGCCTTCATCCTTCAAGACCTGTAGGAAAAAACAAAAAGAGTAGAAGCTGTTTTACATGCTGTCACTTAGCATGAATAGGAAATGTTTCCTTTCCCATTTCGGATTCTTTAACAAAAATTGGAAATGTCTTTTACTTATTAAAATAACAAGAATTAATCAAGTCTTCCTTTGAAAATACTCATGGTCCGGCCGGGCGCGGTGGCTCAAGCCTGTAATCCCAGCACTTTGGGAGGCCGAGACGGGCGGATCACAAGGTCAGGAGATCGAGACCATCCTGGCTAACCCGGTGAAACCCCGTCTCTACTAAAAAATACAAAAAACTAGCCGGGCGAGGTGGCAGGCGCCTGTAGTCCCAGCTACTCGGGAGGCTGAGGCAGGAGAATGGCGTAAACCCGGGAGGCGGAGCTTGCAGTGAGCTGAGATCCGGCCACTGCACTCCAGCCCGGGCAACAGAGCGAGACTCCGTCCCTTAAAAAAAAAAAAAAAAAAAAAAAAGAAAATACTCATGGTCCATTCCAATGATTGTCATTGCCTTATCCAGAAGTTATACTTCCTATTTTTTTTAGAACATTACTTACTTTTATAGAGTTCTGTACAAAACTGAGCAAAATATAAAGGAATGTATTTCTACCTCATTGGTCTTGATGACTTTCTAACACCTCATACATTTTGATGGATAAGATTAATGAGACCACGTAGTGTTAAGCACCTCGGACTTTCAGAACAAAGGCCTTTTAGAAGAACAAGGTATCATTATTAATGACACATCATTTACAGTTTTCATCGGTAATGTAAGGTTTCAGCCACTATAATAGGAACTTAGTTAAGAGCTCAATGTAGAGGGCAAGGCTATTAGCTAAGGTTCTTGACAGTAATACCTTTTGCTTCTAAGGAAAAAGATAAATCACACTCAAATTGATCAAAAAGACAAGCCAAGGGGTTCAGAAAGAGGTGAGCCACCATTCGCTTACTAAATTTCTCAAAGACCTTGTCATCAATGAGTCCTGGTGGTGAGCCCTGCCCTCATCATGGGTTTCCTTTGCTGCCAATCCCTTGCCTTCTAGGTATCCTGCTCCTCCAGAAAAATGCCTCATGCTTCAGACCTCATCTTTCCCTTTATTCTCCTCTCCTGTCTCCCTACAACCCACAAAGTTTATGTTGGGCTTCATTGCCACAGGATTTTTCTCTGTCCTAAGTGAACTTGGACAACAAAGTACATTAAATAAAGGAATGCTGGTGTGCTCTGGTAACCTAATTGACATGAGTACGCTAATGACAGCAATCTTTATTATTATTATTATTATTATACTTTAAGTTCTAGGGTACATGTGCATAACGTGCAGGTTTGTTACATATGTATACTTGTGCCATGTTGGTGTGCTGCACCCATCAACTCGTCAGCACACATCAACTCGTCATTTACATCAGGTATAACTCCCAATGCAATCCCTCCCCCCTCCCCCCTCCCCATGATAGGCCCTGGTGTGTGAAGTTCCCCTTCCCGAGTCCAAGTGATCTCATTGTTCAGTTCCCGCCTATGAGTGAGAACATGCGGCGTTTGGTTTTCTGTTCTTGTGATAGTTTGCTAAGAATGATGGTTTCCAGCTGCGTCCATGTCCCTACAAAGGACACAAACTCATCCTTTTTTATGGCTGCATAGTATTCCATGGTGTATATGTGCCACATTTTCTTAATCCAGTCAATGACAGCAATCTTAATGCAAGGTGGCAAAGCAGTGGGGACACATTTTTTCCTGAATACGAGTTGTCAGTGTATTCAGTGTATTGTATTGCTAACAATCAGGTAAATAATAGAGGATGCCTGCGTACATAGCATCAACACTATTAGAAAAATTGGCAAATTCCTGACGAAATGCTGCTCTGATGTAAGAATCTCTTTGGGACCTTAATATACTTCAGGTTCATGAAGACCTTCTTAATGACTCTTTTAAAACTACTCTGTTTTGGTTGGAGGAGACTTAAGAGACATTCTCTTGGAGGAAACAGTTAAAGTTAATTTTTTTTAAAAAATTGCCATCTAAAATCAGCCAGCTCTGTTTTAGGTAGAGACAAAAAAATCTGGAACACAAAGAAACGTCCAATAAAAATAACAGAAGAAGGAATTTTTTTTTTTTTTTTTTTTTTTTTTAAGACAGAGTCTCACTCTGTCACCCAGGCTGGAGTGCAGTGGCATGATCTCGACTTACTGCAACCTCTGGCTCCCAGGCTCAAGCAATTCTCCTGCCTCACCCTCCTGAGTAGCAGTCACTCACCACCACGCCTGGCTGATTTTTGTATTTTTAGTAGAGGCGGGGTTTTACCATGTTGGCCAGGCTGGTCTCGAACTCCTGACCTCAAATGATCCATCCACCTTGGCCTCCCAAAGTGCTGGGATTACAGGCATGAGCCACCGCACCTGGACAGGAATTTACTTTTTGATTATGTATATGCCCTTGGACTTCTTATATCCAAGGGCATATAGGGAACTAGTTGATGACCTTGCAGCTCTACCAGCAACTCTGAGAGTTAACTCAAGATTGTTGAGATCTCCCATGACAGGAAGACAGCAACAGATTTTAAGTAAGGTAGAAAGGGTTTTGATTATATATTATGAAGTGATATTTGCTCTAAAGGAAATTCCAGACTATTAGTCTGTCTCTGAATTTTAATAATTACATAGGCCAGGTTTGGTGGCTCACACCTGTAATCCCAGTACTTTGGGAGGCCAAGGAGGGCAGATCATTTGAGGACAGAAGTTCAAGACCAGCCTGACCAACATGGTGAAACCCCATCTCTACTAAAAGTACACAAAAATTAGCTGGCTGTGGTGGTATGTACCTGTAATCTCAGCTATTTGGTAGGCTGAGACACGAGAATCTCTTGAACCTGGGAAACGGAGGTTGCAGTCAGCCAAGGTCACATCATAGCACTCCAGCCTGGGCAACACAGTGAGACTCTGTCTCAAAAATAATAACAATAATAATTTTATACTGAGCAAATTGGTTAGTTGATTTGATTGTGGAGATACCTGGAAAATCTTTCGTGTCATATTACTGTTTTAATTTTTTTAACTATCTGAGGAAATACAGTGACATATTACTGTTTTAGGAGCTCTCACGAACTACTTTATTTTCTCTTGTGTGCTTTTATTTTACAAAGTTAGGTCAAAGCTCGTTTCCAGTCCAATTGCTGAGGTTCACTCTTTTCTATCTCACTTCCTGAAGATACCTCCAGCTAGGGAATATTTACTGGGCAACAAGGGAATTCAGGCCAACAAGAAGCCTGAGACACCAGACAAAATGCTACAGCACAAGAGATCATTGCAGGGAAATGTATTCCACTTCAGTTTTAAAGTTTCTGCTGCTTTGAAGTCCAAAATATCCAATAAATAATTGCAATTTATAATTCAAGTAAAATGCAGAAGACTACTATGATCACATTCTTTAATAACTTTTAATACTACAAAAAATTTTAAATTGACATTTATTAAATTCAAACAGTATTTGAGGACTATCTAGTTTATATACATGTTGAGGTTGATAAAGTTCAAATTCTGTTTTAGGAAGTCAACAATGAATTGAGTTCATTTTAACTGAATGTTATTATAAAAGATGGTTTTCTTGCTGCAGTGTAAATCTGCTATTAAGAAATTAGCAAAGTGGCTAGTGCTATTTGTGCCTTTAAGATCATAGTTCAAAAGAATTAAGCAAAGTCGATAACAAAGGTAAGACAAACATAACCTTTATTCTCTCTCAAACACCCAGAGAACAGGGCCTGGAACCATATTCATTAATTTAATCAGAATCAGAATACTTTAACTTTCATAGTCTCATTTAACATTTTATAGCAATATACTGATCATTCTAAAAATAACAAAATACATGTTGCTCTCAGCTACATAGTAAAAAAATGTAGTAAATTCTCCTACCCAAAATAGAGGAGGGCTGGGCTAGTGAGCTGCTCAAACATTTGTAACAAATAAAAATTTCTCTATGTACATATAATGATATTTTCAAAGCCTAAAATCACCATACAAAATCTAATAATAAAATTGTGTCGTGTTCAGGAGTTGGGAGGCCAGCACATTGAATTAACAGTGTTTTTGGTATATGCAAATAATGGGATAGAATATCTTGAATCAGGATTGTCCCAGAAGTTCTAAGGCAGATGCAATGACATGCACATTGTCCATTGTTCAGTAATTTTCAAAGACTAAACTATGTAAACTATTCAATACAATTCAATACTACTTAACTGCTAAAAAAAAAATACTTCAAGATCTTGCACTGCCTTAAGTGAATGAGTATAATCAAATTAACAATTGGAAAATAGCTTAACAGCAGGCACTGAAGAATTCTGACAAATACCAAATAACTGTTTGTGTTTACCAATAAACTGGTAAGATGATATCACAAACGGGTTTTTTGAAAGTTATTTTGCCATACAAGGTTTTTTAAAAATAAAACGATTGCTTCTTAGAATAACTTTAAACATATTGATTGATGTTAGTCAATCAAAATCAATTGAATGATTTGAGTTTTAACATCATCTCAAAGGTTCAGATAATCTTAAGATTCTAGTTTACATAAAAGACTATATATGCCTTAGCACTGATTCAAATACGATTACTAGAAATCAACAGATTTCATTTGAAAGGATACATTTTTTTCCAGATACAAGGGAAAAGGTATGAAGCCCTTTCTAAACAGACACATGCACACACACACTAAATGATAAAGAAGATTGAGCTAGGAGACATAGATGTGACTTTAGGGAACTTACTTTCCCTCGAAGATCTCTTCCAGCTGTCTGATTCTACGTTAAAGCATTTCCTCTGAACTGTACAAACTGGTCTCACATTTTCAAGTTTCTACACAGTACCTGGCAAAGTTTGCCTGTTTGCTTTTATACGAAAATACTAAAATATTAAATGAATAACATAAACCCTGTCCTACAACTCTGTATGCCAACTAGTTTTCCTGAGATAGTGATTTTTTAAAAATTCATTCCACAAGTCATCAAGAGCTTCCTACGTTCAAGGCAGAGTGCCAGACCAAACCTGGAACATCATGGTCGTCACTGCCCCTGGGAACAAATTACTATCTGAAAAAGTGAACTCAGTTGACTGCTTCAGGCCCAACCTGGTTCAGGGTCGCGATTCCCAAATTTGAGGGAATATGGGACTCTCCAGAGGAGTTTGTTAAAACACAGCTTAGAGGGTCTCATCCCAGCCTTACTGTGACTGAATCTCTGGTTGGCGTCTCCTAATCTACCTGCATATTTAACAAGCATGTTCTCCCTCACGCTTCCACATCTCTGCAGGTAATTTGTGGGCCTCACTCTCCATTCCAACCCACTCCCCCCACCAAAGAAAAGAAAACCACAGTACTGTAGTGGCAAAAGCTCTGGACTCAAGAGTCAGGAGTCACTTGCAGCTGCCTGATCTTAGTTACTTCACATTGCTAGGTCTCTCAATCTCTTCCTCTAATAGGGGTTGAACAGGAGTCTCCATAGGCATCCCTTCCATTCTCAGACTTGAAGAACCTCACATGGCAACCCGGTGTCGTGGAGGTGGGAAGAGTTTGCAAGGATGTTTTACTCTGCAGTCAACATCCCTCCCCGCGGCAAGACAGTCTAGCGAGCCCCCCAAGAGCAAGGGGGTAATTCCCTTCTCTGGTCCCCTCATTCACAAAGGGAGGAAAAGCGCGGAAAGGTTGGAATTGGGTGAGGAGCGAGGAGGAGATGCCCAAAGAAGCTCGCAAGAGTTTTGGCAAGAAGCAGGAAGGATCCCTGGAAAGCTGGAATCACTCCTCGTAGTCGTCGTCCTGGTCCTGGTAGCGAATGTAGACGATCAGCATGACAAAGCCGGTGAGAATGCAGAGTGAGCCGACGACCAGGTAGGCGATGCCGAGGAAGGGGTTCTTGCCACCCATCCATGAGATGCTGCTGAAGATAAGGAGCTTGTGGCCGCCGAACGCGCGCACCGGGTAGTTATAGGTGATGTTGACGCGGTAGGCGCCCCGCGGCAGCCCGGCCGAGTAGTTGCCCTGGCGGATGCGCGCGTACAGCTTGCGGAACGTGGGCAGCGCCGCCGTGCGCATCCACACCACGAAGTCCTGGTTGATGAAACCGGTGTTGTTCGGGTCGGGGCTGAGCTCGTAGACCGGCCGGCGCCAGTTAGGCGGGGGCGCCGTGCCCTGGAAGGCCAACGCCAGGCTGCCGTTGACCAGCGGCGGGTTGCGGAACTTGACGTGGTAGTCGGTCCACCAGGCGATGCCGGAGCGGTCGAGCGGCACCTCGACGTAGAGCCCGCCTGGCAGGCGCTGGTGCCAAAGCGAGAAGGAGTCGTTGAAGAGGCTGTTGGCGATGGCGCCGCAGGGGGCGATGGGCAGGCCGGCCGCGCTGAGCTGGTAGGGGGCACACTCGTTGACCGGGTGGCGCAGCGCGCTGGGCAGCCCGCTCAGCTGCGCGTCGTCGCGGGACACGCTGTAGCGCCGGTTGTTCTGGTAGAAGTTGGTCAGCTCGTAGTAGAGGTACACGGGGCCCTGGAAGAGCTCGGGCAGCGAGAAGTACCAGGCGCACGAGCAAGGGGGCGGCGGCGCGCGGCCCTGGCCGGCCGCGGCGCACACCGAGCAGTTGCCGGTGCCCGAGTCGCCGGTGTAGTCGTACTCCAGCTCCTTGATGCCGTTGGAGGAGTAGTAGAGGCCCAGGCCCAGGCCAATGAAGGCCAGGCCCGCGCAGAAGAAGAGCGGCAGCGCGATGCTGGCCGACAGCAGTGGCTGCCAGGCTGGGAGGCGCTGCTGCGTGAAGGCGGTGTTGTCGGGCTGGTGGGCGCCCCGGGCCGTGGCGCTCCAGGTCATGGCGGCCGCGCGGGGACCGACGCGCGGGCTGACCGAGGCGGGCCCTGCCGCGGGGCGCCTCCCCCGCCGCGCCGTGCGAGCCCGGGTACTGCTCGCGGGTCGGGTTTCCAGCCGGCTCAGGTGGGTTTTTGCCGGGCCCCGCCTCTGCCTCCCTCAGAGGTGAGTTTACCTCCAGGCCCTACAAGCAATGCCCGCACCCCCCCAGTTCCGCCTCCGCCCAGGTGCGCTCCACGCTCGCGGGTCACCAGGAGCCGCACCTCCCCCGCCCCTTCCGAGGTGAGCAGGTGGGTGTTTTTTACCTCACCTGGTAGACTCAGTCTCGCGTTTCCTCTCAGTCCGGGTCATGGGACTCCAGCTCCTCCTCTCCGAGGTGAGTGGCGGCCCCAGGCTGCCTCTGAGTGGCTCATACCTGGCTCAGGTGCCACCTTCTCTTCCGCCTTTCAAGTGACTAGAGTTCCTGGGCCAGTCTCCCGAAATCAAAAGGCGCTCCGGCCTCCTCTGCTGAGGGCTTGCACCGTGGTCCTGGAGGCTTGAAGATTTCAGGTTGTTAATCCCCCTGTTATTTGCGGGGAAAAGGTGACTCTAGACCATTTTGTCTCTTAGGTTAGCTTCAGAAAACCCTTTCGCCCAGCTTTCAGTCTCAAGTTGGGAGTGTCCAGGGAATTACGTTATGATAAATCTGTTTCGAATTCAACGCCTGTATTCAAATTTGAGCTTCTTTTTTTTTTTTTTTTTTTTTTTTTTTTAAGGGAAAATAATTTTCTGGCCAGATCACCCAGTCTGGCTGTATAACTAGGAAATGTGGAAAGTTCTCTAAAAATAAAATGATCCTTAAAAAGAATGAAAGGCTGGAGAGGTTCAGAGCCTTTAAATAACTCTCTAGCTGGTGGAGAAACCAAGAAAGGAAAAAATGTGCTGGACTACATGTGATTTTGTTTTCTTTTCAGATTATTTGCCTGACTAGAGAAAGGCCCAGTCCAAGGTCCCAGGAGATCTAGCTGCTATCCACAAAGCAATCTGGAGTGTCTGGCCTAAGGAGGTGAACTACAAGGATTTATAGGATTTATTATAAAAAGAACTCAGATTAGCTCCCTAGATTGCCTGGGATTCTGGCTTGCTTTTTTTTTTAAATCTAGGTTGGTATATTACCAAGGGGGTATTGGGACATTCTGATTTCTTACTAAATCTTCCCTAGGTATTGTGTTCTTGCTTCTCCTCCAGCTTGTAAAATGCAAGTAATACAAATGTTTTCTCTATTACACTACACCTAGCATAATATAGTGTATTCAGGAGTCATTCAAAACCCATTGAAACTTGGAAAGTTAAAATGCGTATTAAATTGAACAGAGGAATTTTGTTAGCATCTTCCAGGTATTCAGTCCTATGCTAATTAGACAAAAAAGGACCTTTGACCTCAAGGCATTTGCAGTTTGATAGGGGACATATTAGGAGTAAGAATCAAAATAGCCAATAATAGCTATTTATCATAGGGTGTAATCAAGTATCAAATTGCACTCTACAAGTCACACTAAAATTAAAAAGTAATATTGTTTTAATACTGGAACATTGATTCCATATTGTTAAATGAATGCAAGTTGGAAACTTTAGGTATTAGAGAAGACTGAGGGAAATTCAAGTGACTTGAATTTCAGTTCCCTTACTTCTTATCATACCCCAAGAGAGGAAGTTCCAAAATTCTCAACAAGTTCCCATAGTGTGATTCAGTCTCCATTCACCCTTTTTTTCAATAAAGAATAAATAGTTCTTTGTATCATTATGGTTGAGTTCCACCCACCCCTGTATCATTGAATCACTAGTCCACAAAACTAGCCTCTAGGAAGGAATTCAGTTTTCACAACTTTAGTAGATTTTTTTTCTTTTTTTTTTTGAGAGAGAGTTGTCTCCCTCAGTTGTCCAGGCTTGTCTCAAACTCTTGAGCCCAAGAGATCCTTCTGCCTCAGCTTCCCAAATTGTTGGGGTTATAGGTGTGAGCCATCACACCAAGTCTATCTGGTAAATCTTAAGTCTTTATCTAGTAGATCACCACCACACCCTAAAAGTGCAAGCTCCATTCTTGAGCTCAGAGCCTTTCTTCCTTTTCTCCTATCCCTGGATGACCTAAAGGTACTAGTTTATTCATTCCACTAAGAAAGGTGACAGATTTTCAAAGTCAAAAGAGAATATTTAAAGACAAGGAATGGTCAACAGAGTTAAACACAGCTGAGGGTTCAAGTGAGATAAATGAAAAGGAACTATGGGGTTTGACTTTTGTGGGAACACTTCAGATGGTTTGTGTGGCAGGAATCAGGTTATCATCAGGTGCAGGGAAGGGGAAGTAGATAGCAAGATAGGAAGACACTCTTTTTTTTTTTTTAGAGATGAGGTCTTGCTGCGCGTGGTGGCTCATGCCTACAATTCCAGCACTTCGGGAGGCCAAGGCAGGAGGATCACTTGAGCCCAGCAGTTTGAGACTAGCCTGGGCAATATAAGGAGAACTTGTCTCTACAAAAAATAAAAATAAATTATCTGGGTGTGGTGGCATGTGCCTGAGGCCCCAGCTACTCAAGAGGCTGAGGTGGGAGGATCGCTTTAACCAGGGATGTCAAGGCTGCAGTGAGTTCTGATCGCACCACTGTACTCCAGCCTGGACAACAGAACAAGACCCTGTCTCAAAAAAAAAAAAAAAAAAAAAAAAAGAGACTGAGGTTCTAAAGGAGAAAGCCCATTTTTAGAAATGTGTGGAAAGGGAAGGATAAAGGCAAGTGATATAACTGTCTAGAAGAGCATGTATCCTAAAGGAAAGGCTTCTTTTATAGAGGTCAGAGAAGTGTTTATTCTGAGAGAAAAGATAATCGTGCAGATGAGGTTGAAAAGAGGGGTGGCAAGCTCAGTGATGGTTCAAAGGCAGAAGCAGGCTGGAGACGCTGATCCACCAGCCAGAGCCACTGGTTTCAGAGAACAGGTGCAGGGTTATCTCACCTCTGAAACGAGAGGGCAGGGTGATAAAAATGCCCTCTGCAGAATGCAGCTGGGCATTGGGCTCCTGCACCTCAGGCTGGGAGAAAGAAATGACTGAGTGTGACCAGCATATGGTGGTTTTCAGGGCAGATGAATTTGAAAGATTAAAAAGTTCAAGGTATTGCAGTCCTTGTGGAGGGGTGGCTAAAGTGATGCGCCTTAGTAGTTAATCTGAATGGCGAGAAAATGAAACCAATCCTGTGGATCAAAAGAAAAAGAAGATACTGGTAGATTGGCAGTCCTAATGATGTTAATTGGCAAGTGCCGTGAAAGCTGGGAGGAAAAAGTACTGGTATGAGATGGGGTGTTAAAGATCTTGAAGGTGAAGCTGTACCAAGGTCCACATATACACTGTATTTCCCCTTCTAGCTCATAAGTTCTGAGAGGTGGAAGACTGATACAGATATACGTTGTCACGTTCCTCAGAGTTCACTATGTAAGGAAGGTTCAGATCTCATGTCTCTCATTTTATTATACATGTTGTGATGTATTAAAGGACACTTGGATCATGTAAACTCTTTAGTACCAGTAAAATAAGAAACAAGTTCACTCTAAACAATTCTTTTTTTTGTATCAGTATTATTAAGAACTCAAAGGAAAAGAAAAAAGGCATTTCTAGTCCAAATACTGCTAAAATTACTTCCTTTTTTTTTATTTTATCTCCCAGACTTTATCCATGTAAATATGTAATTTTTAATAGGTTGTAATTAAGATATATACACAATTATTCTAGTTGTCAAATTGCCTCATTTTGGAATGAGATGAAGATTGAAATAAATATTTTCTATGTTCCTTAATGGTGCCATAATTCATAGGTCTATCATATTTAACTGTTGTTGGACATGTAGGTTATATCCAGTTTTTCAGTATTCCAAAGAATATGATAGTGACCATCTTTTTTACATATAACACTTTTTAAAAAAAACTTTGTGTCTCCCTTTCCCCCTAACGTTTTCTTTCAGATTTTTTTCTTTAGGATAAATTTCTAAAAGTAGGAAAGGGACTTAAAGGTCAAACTCTTTAAAAATACATATTGCTAGAGTCGTATTTACACTGCCACACCAATGTATATACTTTGATACTTTCACCAAAAATTTGCCAACAAAACGAAGAGCTAACCACAGAATATATTTCGTCTATGGCAATAAACTCTCAGATACTAGGAGAATAGTATAGGATAGGGGAAAGAATGCTGGCCCAACCTTAAGGAAGTTCAGATTCTACCCTGAAAGTTCCTTAGGATATAACTATGTGACCTTGGTCAAATTGCTTAACTGCTCTGTTCTCATAATTGCTTATCTGCAACCATATCTGCAAAATGATTGTTAGTGTGTCTTTTTTTAAGCAAAGATTTCTGTTCCTCGTCTTCCTTACAATGACTCATTGAATAATAGCTATCATTTATTGAGTGCCTCTGTGAGCCAGAGCTTAGAGTCACTGTGTAAGCATGTTATATACATTGTCCTGTCTAATTCATACAAAAATGGGGACATTCGGTACAATTATCATACTCAATGAACTGATGCAAAACTAAGATTCAAGCCAGTGCAATGGAGGCTGCCTGAGTTCTCATAGTTGTAATGGGGAGATGAGGGATTCAAAGGTCAGCTTAATTCCAGCGTCCTGCATCTTCAACCATGCTACACTGTAAGGCCTTGGCATATTTCCTTCTCAAAAAACTCCAAATATGTTAACCTTGAACCAGTGTTTATTGTTACAGATCTTCTCTTAACACCCCAAAGATAAGCAAATTCTGTTCCGTTTACACAGAGTCCCAGGAACAGCTGAGTTGCTTGTATTTTTGTTTTTACAAAAGCTTTTGTTTTAAAGCCAGCTTTTGTTTAGCATGCTCATTTCTCTTGCTAAAATAAAAATAACTTCACTTGTCTGGCTGTTCTCAGTTTTTGCATTTAGTTCATTTAATTCATGATTATTTATCTTACTGTAACAGAACCTGGGTTTTTAATTGGCATTCCCTTATATAGGTTTATACTGCTCAAGATTGTTGCCTATTACTCTGCCCATGGGGCAGCTTTTATTTAAAAAGAATCAAATTAAATTGCTTCATAAAATTACAGCATGTGCTCAGAAAAGTTTTAAAAAAATTCAGTGTGCCTGGACTTCATTTTTTATTAAGAACTGCATTCAGCAGACTTCCTGTTTCAAAAGCTATGGAGTGGTACCCCCTAGTGGAAGATGCAGAGAAACTTTAGTTAACTAGCACTCCAGAGGCACAAAAGACAGAAGCGAATTCTCTCCACTCCCTGCCGTGGTGTGTTGGTTCTTTGTCACTAACTTACTGCAAAACAGTGGTCAAGGAGAGGGTGAACTCACACCTGTAATCCCAGCACTTTGGGAGGCTGAGGCAGGTAGATCACCTGAGGTCGGGAGTTCGAGACCAGTCTGACCAACATGGAGAAACTCCGTCTCTACCAAAAATACACGGGTGTGGTGGCACATGCCTGTAATCCCAGCTACTCGGGAGGCTGAGGCAGGAGAATTGCTTGAACCCGGGAGGCAGAGGTTGCGGTGAGCCGAGATCGTGTCATTGCCCTCCAGCCTGGGTGACAAGAGCAAAACTCCATATCAAAAAAAAAAAAAAAAAAAAAAAAAGAGGCTGAACTGTGAGCACAGTTGGGTGGGTTGAGTTGAGTTGCAGGGGGTAGTATAAAGTGAAAAATGGGACTGAGATGGGTAGCAAGGTCTTAAACAGCAGAGGCATTAGGTATGGGATGGCCAGATTAAAAGACAGTTGGCAGGGTGCAGTGACTCATACCTGTAATCCCAGCACTTTGGGAGGCCAAGGCAGGTGGATCACTTGAGTCAGGAGTTAAAGACCAGCCTGGCCAATATGGAGAAACCCTGTCTCTACTAAAAATACAAAAATTAGCCAGGCGTGGTGGCATGTACCTGTGATCCCTCAGCTACTCGGGAAGCTGAGGCAGGAGAATCGCTTGGACCCGGGAAGCAGAGGTTGCAATGAGCTGAGATCACACCACTGCACTTCAGCCTGGGCAATAGTGCAAGACTCCATCTCAAAAAAAAAAAAAAAAAAAAGAAGAAAAGAAAAAAAAAAAAGGATAAACTAGCAAGGATAGGGTTGGACTTGAATTGCGTGGGTAGAGTTTGGCTGTAGGGGTTGTGCTTGGTGAGTTGGCAGGAGAGCAACACCAGAATAGGCAGAGGACAAGTTAGGTGACAGAATTGAGATCGAGGGAAAGGAAGAGCTCCATACAGGTAAGAAGAGAGGGGGTTGACTCAAAAGTGAATTAGGACCACGCCCGGTGGCTCATGCCTGTAATCCTAGCACTTTGAGAGGCCAAGGCAGGCAGGTCACTTGAGGCCAGGAGTTTGAGACCAGCCTGGCCAACACAGCAAGACTCCATCTCTACTAAAAATACAAAATTACCTAGGCATGTTAATGCACACCTGTAATCCCAGCTACTCGGGAAGCCGAGGCATGATAATTGCTTGAACCTAGGAGGTGGAGGTTGCAGTGAGCTGAGATTGTGCCATTGCATTCCAGCCTGGGCGACAGAGTAAGATTCTGTCTCAAGGAAAAAAAAAAAAAAAAGAAACTGAATTAGACTGCCCAGTGTGGCCAGTGAGAAGGGTTTATACCCAAGGTGAGGACTGGAAGAGGGAGGGGTACACCATGACAGTGTCTTGGAGCCTGCCAATCTTTTGAGGCTAGAAGCCACCTCCTCTGCCATCCTCTGTCCCCAATGTAGTGAAACTCACTGGTTTGGGGAAGTCTTCACCTCAGCGACTTCAGACTGGCTTTATCCTCTGCATAGTGACTATATCTATTTGAAACTTTGGGAATTTCTTATTTATCAGGTAAAAAAGTAAACATTTCAAAAATTTCAGAAAGTTATCAGATTTTAAAATTGAATAAATATCTGTTGCTACATCAGAGCAAAGCCATATATAACAGCCATAAACTAGGGAGGGAGGGGTGACATCCTCTAGGAAAACTGAGGTGTCCAACAAAAACATGCTTAGATGTCCTTCCTATGTGAGATCATCAATAAGCCAAATACGCATACTCTCTTTTTTTCATTTTTCCCCCAGAACCACCAGGAAAAATGAATAAATAAAAATTAAATTTTAATTTTTTGTAGAAAGAGAATCTAGCTCTGTTGCCCGGGCTGGTCTTGAACTCCTGAGCTCAAGCAATCCTCCTGCCTCAGCCTCCCAAAGTGCTGGGATTACAGGCATGAGCTGCGATGCCCAGCCTTAATAAACATACTTTCAATTCCATTACCTAGGTCACTGATTCAAAGGCAAAAACACCTCTTGGTCCAGCACCCTAGGAACCTATGTCATGTGTGCTGATCAATACTGACTTGTTAATATTCAGTCTGGAGATCGTATACCCATGGAGGGTTGCAGGGGCCCCTGACTTTTTCGCTGAATGCTAACTCTAAATTCGTAATGGTTGTGTTTAAATTTTTAGTTTTCTTTCTGTAGGAAAAGTTCTGTGAGGATGGCTGCATTGTGTCACTTCTAAGCCAAAGTTTGGGAATCTTAATGGAACTAAGACTGTAGATGATACCAGGAAGTTCACTCAGAGCAGGCTCTGATGTGATGATAGGAGCTCTGGGAGCCACTTACCTACTTCAGCTTGGTATTTCATCTGGTGATTCTCTTTGACTTAGTCGGAAATTTCTGGGATGCAAGGAATGGAAACTTATTCAAGTCAGCTTTGATAAAGAGGTTGTTATTGTTCAGAGACGAGGGATGTCACAGAAGGAAGAACTGAAGGAAGCAGATCTGGCTGTCACAGGAGTAGAATGTCATCAGGCAGCTCCCTTCTCTCTGCATTGTCTGTTGCCTCTGCTTCTCTCTGCAGGTCAGGCAGGCCATCTTCAGCAAGGCTCTTGGGTTTTGCACCTCCAAAGTTTGGTTTCTATATGGTTTTTGGTTGCCGCAGCTTTAACTCTGGCACCAGTGCTATATCACCTTACAGGTGATACAGGCATGAACCACCACACCCAGCCCCACTTTTAAAACATTACTGCGTAAGCAAATTCCTTAATAAGAACATCTATAAACCCAAGTCATGTGTAAAGGAAAGGTACCAGCTTGATGAGGATCTAGATCCAAAGAGGACCAGTTCAGGGAACTAAGCATGTATAGGCTGGGCATAAAAATCTTGAGGTGAACATAGTAGCCATCTTCAGCATCCTTAAAAGGCAAGGAGTGATTTTATTCTGTATTACTCCAGAAAATGAACCTAGAATACATGAGGGTCATTACCAAGGAAACTGCCAAGGCCAGGTGCAGTGGCTCATACCTGTAATCCCAGCACTTTGGGAGGCCAAGGCAAAAGGATTGCTTGAGCATAGGAATTTGAGACCAGCCTGGGCAACATGGGAAAATCCTGTCTTTATAAAAAATACCAAAATTAGTTAGGCATGCTGGCGTGTGCCTGTGGTCCTAGCTACTCGGGAGGCTGAGGTGGGAGGATCACTTGGGTCCAGGAGGTGGAGGCTGCAGTGAGCTATGATCGTGCCACTGCACTCCAGCCTGGGTGACAGAGTGAGACCCTGTCTCAAAAATAAAATAAGTATTGAGGGTGACTTTACACAATAGAACA
The DNA here is from genome assembly GCF_007565055.1 of Rhinopithecus roxellana. NCBI lineage: Eukaryota > Metazoa > Chordata > Mammalia > Primates > Cercopithecidae > Rhinopithecus > Rhinopithecus roxellana. The sequence continues at coordinate 91,836,432 of NC_044553.1, read as the reverse complement.
ACATACAAAAAATACTTCACAGCATAAGAGTGAAGGCAGAAGGAATATATTTTGTAAAATAGAATGGAGCTGAGTGAGAAGCTGGTTTGTGAAGCACCTGCCATGAAATCCTGTGGCCTTGCTGGTGGCTATCTGCAGGGCTGCCTCAAGTTTCCTGTGGCCAGAGAAGGGAAAGGGTAAGTCATTGCATCTGTGAGAGAAAAGAAGCCATTAGCTCAGAAGAACTCTAAAGATTTCTGCCTCAAAGAATAGGAAAAATGTGGCCAGGCACGGAGGCTCACGCCTGTAATCCCAGCACTTGGGGAGGCTGAGGCAGGCGGATCACAAGGTCAGTAGATCGAGACCAGCCTGTCCAATATGGTGAAATCTTGTCTCTACTAAAAATACAAAAGTTAGTTGGGCATGGTTGCGGGCACCTGTAATCCCAGCTACTCAGAAGACTGAGGCAGGAGAATTGCTTGAACCCAGGAAGCGGAGGTTGCAGTGAGCTGAGATCACACCAGTGCACTCCAGCCTGGGCGACAGAGCAAGACTCCATTTAAAAATAAATAAATAAACAAGAAAAATGTTCTCTGTTCTCCTTGGGATTCTCCCGGAGATGTTGTGAAATCAGGGAAAAATAACATCTTTAACAACATACTTATGGTAAATACCTCAGTCAGTTCTTAGGATTGTTTCCTGTAACATCTGCCAGAGTGAGACAGAATGGTGCTCGGTCAAAGCACAATTCAGAGGCCCCATGATCCAGTCTGGGTGTGCCATTCTGTGGGTCTCTGCCCTGATGTCTAAGGATGGGTTAGAGGACCTAACAAGATGTCCTCTGAGGGGCAGCTTCCCAACATCCCATTCTCCTGTCCTTGGACTTCTAAGAAAGACAAGGTTTGAACAAGGATTCTGTGGTTTAGAGAGTTTGAAACTGACCTAAAAGAAATGAGTGCATTGCTGTCCTTCACATAATCCTCTGCAAATATCGCTCATTTCCCAAAGTTCAGTAGTTAAGGAGTAGCAGTGAGTTACAAGATTAAACATCCTTCAGTTAATAGGGTTTCTTAAAAAAAAAAAAAAAAAAAAAAAAAAGATTAAACATCCTGATAAGTTCCTGGCACACAGAGCATCCGTGTTGCCAGTTAAATACAGAGCCATATGTTTTAATAAGCCAGCAAGCTAGGGAGGGATTGACAACTTCTTATTAAAACTGAGGTACATAGCAAGGACATATGGTAGACAGAAGGCCACTGCATCTCAGCTTGGAGGTAGGCTAAGAAAGGACTGTCTGTCTGTGCTCAGATTCTCCTTAAGAAATAATTTAGTGTTTGCTCCAACAAGACAATATACCAAGTACGGCCTCAGTGATTTTAGCCTGAACAAAATTTAAATTTCTTATAACCAAATGTCAGTTTTATCCATAAACAAATCTCAGTAAGTCCCTTATAGAACATCTAGCTTTTTATACTGAGAAGGGTATGTGTGCATATGTTTTAAAATAATATATATATAAATTAGAAAGTTGGTTTTGGATTTAGAGAAACCAGCCCTTCTTTGTGATAACAACAGCTAAGATCAATTGTCTATTAATGCCCTCTGGTTCTTCTTTTTTTTTGAGACAGAGTCTCGCCCTGTCACCAGGCTGGAGTGCAGTGGTGCAATCTTGTCTCACTCCTACCTCCACCTCCCGAGTTCAAGCAATTTTCCTGCCTCAGCCTCCCCAGTAGCTGGGACTACAGGTGTGTGCCACCATGCCCAGCTAATTTTTGTATTTTTAGTAGAGACGAGGTTTCACCATGTTGGCCAGGATGGTCTCAAACTCCTGACCTCAGGTGATCCACCCACCTCGGCCTCCCAAAGTGCTGGGATTACAGGCATGCGCCACCGTGCCCAGCTGCCCCCTGGTTCTTGATAATAAAACCATAGCATTGATGAACCAGAGAAAGCCTCTGATGAACCAGAGGAAGGTCTCTGTATTTTTTGTAATTGTAGTAAACACTGTATCTAATCCTCAATGGACTGTTACTCTTGACCTTGAAACACAGTGGTATTAAGTGCAGGTTTCTTACAAGTTTTTGTGGCTGAGGGTGAGAGTGGGGATGTGGAATCAATACTGAGCTTGCATATCTCGGCCTATAGCTGATTTCAGTCATCTGAGTCAAAGATTATGGAAAGGTCAATAAAAACTGTGAGCACTCTTAGGTTCTTATCAGATTGCTCCACAAAATTGATAAAGAATTTAATAATGATCAGTGGTGAAATAGGTGTGCCTCTAGAACCTTGTGTAGAACATTGGCCCAAGAGTCCCAGAACTCACATTTTATCAGTCAGGAAGTGGCATGTATTTTAGATGAACCACCTAGTAAATTAGGAGGAGAGTTTAAAAATTACCTTTGGGAAAAATGTGACAGACCAAACTCTGGTCCAATCAATAAGGAAAATTTTCTCATTAAAAATATCACCATGTGCCAGGCACGGTGGCTCATGCTTGTAATCCCAGCACTTTAGGAGGCTGAGATGGGAGGATCACTTGAGCCCAGGAGTTCAAGATCAGCCTAGGAAACATAAGAAACCCTGTCTCTACAAAAAAATTTTAATTAGTCGTGTGTGGTAGTGCACACCTGTGGTCCTAGCTACTAGAAAGGCTGAGGTGGGAGGATTGCTTAAGCCCAGGAGGTCATGACTGCAGTGAGCTGTGATCACACCAGTACATTCTAGCCTGGGCAGTAGACCCTGTCTCAAAAAAAGACAAGCTGGTGCGGTGGCTCACACCTGTAATCCCAGCACTTTTGGAGGCTGAGACAGGTGGATCACCTGAGGTCAGGAGTTCAAGACCAGCCTGACCAATATGGTGAAATCCCATCTCTACTAAAAATACAAAAATTAGCCAGGCATAGTGGTGCGTGCTGGTAGTCCCAACTACTCAGGAGGCTGAGGCAGGAGAATCACTTGAACTCAGGAGGTGAAGGTTGCAGTGAGCCAAGATTGAGCCACTGCACTCCAGCCTGGGCAACAGAGTGAGACTCCGTCTCCAAAAAAAAAAAAAAGACAAAACAAAACCACCAAGCTGGGTGCTGTGGCTTGCACCTGTAATCTCAGATACTAAGGAGGCTGAGGCAGGAGTATCACTTGAGGCCAGGAGTTCGAGACAAGCCTGGGCAACGTTGTGAGACCCCCATCTCTAAAACAAAAAAGAAAAATACCACCAAGAAGGGATGTTACCTGTCTGCTCACAAAACCAGGTGATGATTCAACCTTTATTTCAAGAGTTCTGTGGGAATAGTGTATATGCACCAGAAGCCCTCCATAATATAGTGGCACATGATTAAAGAGTGAAAGTGGAAAGTTATAACATTAATAAAACATAAGCCAAGCTAATCTTCATTAACCTCCCAAGAGGGCAACAGGAGAGGTACAGGTGGGTACCAACTGTCTGTTAGGGCAAAACCCTAAAATGCCTGATTGACTACAACTGCATGGACAGATAGACCTTCCATCTTCACAGAGAGCCTGTCAGCTGGTGCAGAAGAAGCACCTGGCCCTTTTAGCTTCATCTCAAATGACCATGGCAAGGGCAACACGCTAGAGCTTAGAAGCCTGGTGGGCTAGGCAGCAGGTGTGACAACAACAAAGAACAGGCTTCTGAAGGACTGGACCCAGGTCTTCCAGAAGCAGAGAAAGGACTTCCCATTGTCCCCTCCCCTGAAGGTCCACACAGCCCACCTCTGGCTGACCTTACATTCAAGTAGACCTTACATTCAAGATTTAGTCCTGGGAATCTTATCCCAGGACTAAAATGACAGCATTTCTTCTGTCCAGCTTGTACAAACAGAATACTCAACCAGAGACCAAATCACTCAGTTCCCAAAACACCTGAAGATTTTTAAAAAATTGTTAAAAATCAGAGCTCTTTATTAGAAGCAATCTGTGGGTGATAATAAATCTGCTTTTAGAGCTTTATTTAGTTAGATTTTTTTAAGGTGCTAAATAATAGAAGGTACTGCCAGCACCATCTCTGACCAGTCTGCAAACTTAGAGCATTCAGCCTCTGCTTGCAAACTGAAAAGTTAGTTTCCTAGACAGCACCTGTGGTCTGAACTTCAGTACTTCTCCAAGGAAAATCTTACCAGGAAAACTGCCTCAGAATCTGTCTATTAACAGAGCTGATAACCAAGTTCTTTAAAGTAATAGTAGCTTTATATTGAATTTTATACTTTCCATGTTCCGAGGTGGCTATTTTCATTGCATACGTCATCCCACTAATGTGGCTACACATATTTGTTTGTTGATGCCTGACAGTTCAGGTCAGTCAAATTGCCTGCCCCTCTCAGGTGGTGTGCTCTCCACTCCCAGAGATGTGGGATTTAACAGAGAGACACTAGATGGACATTGTTTGAAGTTTTAGGTTTTTTTTTTTTGAGACAGAGTCTCGCTCTGTCGCCCAGGCTGGAGTGCAGTGGCGCGATCTCGGCTCACTGCAAGCGCCGCCTCCTGGGTTCAGGCCATTCTCCTGCCCCAGCCTCCCGAGTAGCTGGGACTACAGGTGCCTGCCACCATGCCCAGCTAATTTTTCCTATTTTTAGAAGAGATGGGGTTTCACCATGTTAGCCAGGATGGTCTCCCATCTCCTGACCTCGTGATCTGCCCGCCTCGACCTCCCAAAGTGCTGGGATTACAGGCGTGAGCCTCTGTGCCTGGCCTTGAAGTTTTAGATTTTTAATTAAATTTTATGTTGATTTAGGATCATAATTCCCATAATTCTGTTGCCCAGGCTGGAGTGCAGTGGTGTGATCTCGGCTCACTGCAACCTGCACCTCCTGAGTTCAAGTGATTTTCATGCCTCAGCCTCCCGAGTAGCTGGGACATGCACCACCATTCCCGGCTAATTTTTTGTATTTTTAGTATAGACAGGTTTTGCCATGCTGGCCAGGCTGGTCTCAAACTCCCAGCCTCAAGTGATCTGCCTGCCTCAGCCTCCCAAAGTGCTATGATTACAGGTGTGAGCCACCACGCCTGGCTCCTCTACCTATCTTCTAAAAAATAATATAATTGACATGCAGTTGTTTTATAAACAGAGAACATGAAAAAGGATTCTGTATTTTAAAAAATTCAAAAGAAAAAATATCAAAGAGAGTCCTGTGGTTTTTAAAGGCCTTCCAGGTCTGAAAGACTGGTTTCAGACTGCCATGTTGCACAGAATTACCAGAAAAGATTTTTAAAAACATCTCCCCTGGGAGAGTCACCAGGTGATACTGATGTTGTCAGTCCCTAGCCAGCTAGAGGGCAGAGCCACCTAATTTAGCTATTGATACATCTAACTCCTCTGCCTCTTAGTAAATGTGGGCCCTCAGGTTACTTGAATTTAAGAAAAAGAAATTCGTTTCTCCTGAGCGGCAACATGGAATATTAACACCAATCCTGAAGGATGGTAGCAAGGCTTAAATGGAGTAATGCCTAATCCAGTGCCGGCACACAGTAAAGCCTAGTAAATGATACGTTGGTCTCCATAGCATCTAGCCCATGGTTCTCAACCGTATCCATAGGTCGTTCCATGCCACAGGTCTTCCTTCTCCCTTTGCAGCATATTCTAGACCAAGAGGAAGTAAAGTAAGCAATGACTTAATATGGATGTTACTGTTGCTGCCAATTTGTGGAAATCATTGTTTCAAATGCTCTCCATATAAAGTGATAAACCCCTGATAAATGACTTATATTTTCACCCTTTTAAAAAAAACCCTTTGCTGCTTTTCTTGTGGCTTTCCCATTGTGGTGGAAATCCCCCTTAGAATCCAGGTAAGCCTAGAATTTCATTCAAGAAACATTTGCAGTTGTGCCTCAAGCAGTCTGCTAGGTATTGATATGATCTTCATTCCCCAAAGAACTTGAAGCCAAGTGGAAAAGACAAATCAGTAAAATAGAAGTTTCTACATCATAACATTTTAGAGGAATATTTGTTGTTTTGAACATCTCACTTGCTGGGAGAGAGTAAAAGAGTAAACTTAATTTTTAAAATTTCTTTTTCAAATACAGCAGGATATTTAAAAAGCAATTCTTATGGGGGAGTTACCAATTTTGTATAGAATACGGTTCAAACCACTTCAGAAGGGCTGAGATCAAAGAGACTTAATCTTGAAGAGGTCACAGAACCCGGAGGCATTGTCTGGGAGGCATTGTTCTTGGGGTAGGAAGCTTGGCAGCTCCTCAGGGGGGATCAGCTAAGCTGATACACACCCCTGCTCCTCCCATCCCTTCTCCATGTGTGCTGTACCTCTTCTGCACTTATGCCCCCAGAGTTCAGTGGCAGTGTGAGCAATGGAAAATTCCTTTGACCCCAGAACTGAGCTGTGAAGGTCATGCCAAGGGATGCATCTTTTCAAAATAGAACCAATGGATCTCAGCTCAGCTTCACTTTCTTTCTCTAAAGTCCAAGATACATTCAGTAGCCCCATAATCTCCTCTGTCTTGAAGGGCTGCAGGGAGAATGGTTAGAATAGTCATTCTCCATGCAGAAGACTGGCCATCTGCTAAACTTGTAGACATCAAGATAATATCCTTTTATCTATCCCCCTAATCTTAGCCTTCCCTTTACAAAATTATCCTAAACATACTATTTCATCCAAGGTATTTCTAATGATTTTGTTTCTGTGGGAATAGTGTATATGCATGAGGAACCCTATGTATTATAGTTTCCGGTGATTGAAGAGTGAAAGTAGAAAGTTGTAAAGTGCACATAAGTTATAGTTTCAGGTTTGTCGTGAATTGTTTTGATTTAAAATGTGATCTGTAGTTATCTATGCAATATGATCATTTGTAACTCATGCGATTGTAACTCACGTGACGATGACTAAGGCAAAGATAAAAGTTTTGTAGCAAGAGCAGTTAACTATGCAATTTTGAAACTTGTATTAGATTTTACTATTTTATTATTGTAATGTATTAGATTTTACTATTTTATTATTATTTCAGTTCTGATGCCCTTTTGGTTTATGGTTTGTGACCATTAGATGGCACTGTGCATCTCAAATATGGAAAGCACTTGGAATTCAAATGCTAGGCTATGCAGAAGAAAGTAACATGCATTAGTTAATATTTTCATGTTATAGTTTAAATCCGGGTAGAAACATTTTATTTTTCATATAAAATTTGCCAATGTTATAGTTTATTATAACATACAGAGAAATCTGGAATGTAATTCCACAGTCTCATATGAAACTTACCTTGCATACAGAAACTGTTCCTTTCTATATGACACAAGAATAATCCCTTTCAAACTTAGACTTGGGCCTGGGGCTCCTGAGTCAAATGAGAGAATACAACTCCTTCACCTCCACTTCAGATCACTGTGCTGCTGATTTTCTAAGAATGTTGGTGAACTGGTATATTTGCTGCAGTGGTCTCCAACCTTTTTGGCACTAGGAGCTGTTTTCATGGTAAACAATTTTTTCATAGAAGGGGAGGGGATGATTTCAGGATGAAACTGTTCTACCTCAGATAATCAGAGATTAGATTCTCTTAAGGAATATGCGACCTAGATCCCTTGAACGCAGTTCAGGATAGGGTTTGTGCTCCTGTGAGAATGTAGTGCTGCCACTGATCTGACGGGAAGTGGAGTTCAGGGGGTAATGCTTGCTCGCCCGCCGTTCACCTCCTGCTGTGTGGCTGGGTTCCTAACAGGCCATGGGACTGTTACCCATTTGTGTCCTGAGGGTTGAGGACCCCTGGTCTAGTGTGTTCTCTCATTTGTAGGTCCTTATCACCAGAAGCATGTGCTTACAAATAGGACGCAAATTCATTTACAAATTACAAGTCATCTGAGGTGCTAGTCTGAACTCTAGAAAAGAATACAATTAATTGCCTTTCAATCCCAGAAGCTAGCTTTATTACTCTTATCTTTAATCAGGTAATGGAAGATGAGGTTACTGACATTTCATCCCCAGACTTCATCCCCTACATAGCACAGTCCTTGATACACCAGCAATCTCTTTGTTGCCCTTATCTCCAGCCTTCTCTCTTGCTGTACACCCCCTTCACTCCAGAGCCCTGCCTGAGGCCTTGTGTCCTTTCCTTCTACAACTCCCCTGGAGCAGTCTCACTTGTGCCCAGGACTCCAGTTCCTTGATGGTATTAATGTTTCCCAGTCTGTATCTTCAGTCCATGTAGCCACTTCTTCCACTTGGATGTCTTCAGGCACTTCTAAACTTAACTCATCCAAAATAGTACTCATTATGCCCAACTGCAAACTTAGTGTTCCCTCTCTCAGGGAATGCCACCATCATCAGTGACATGCCCCATGCAGAGATCTGAGAGTCAGGATTAACCTTCTGTTGCTCTCATCCCTCAACTTACCCAGGGATGAGGGGAGGAGCCAGGATTTGGAACCAGGAAGTGCAGCTCCACATCATGATCCCTTATCTACAACATGATAGAGAAATAAGACACAAATTCATTTACTAATTACAAATTATCTGAGGTGCTAGCCTTAACTCTAGAAATGTGAAACACATTTTCATTATTTTAATTGAAGACACTAGTATCTATTTAATAAAACTTTGTCATGTGGCCCTGTTTCAGTATGTAGATATCTGAGAGTAAGAGGGTAGTTTTTTTGTTGTTGTTTTTACCAAAACTCTTTTTTCCTGCTTTTTACTGTTACCAGCGGCGAATCCCTCTGTTATAGCAAACTCAGTTCTTGCCTCCTCAGAAGAAAGAATTTGACCACGGGGCATAAAGCAGAAAGATGGTGCAAGGCAAGTTTTAGAAGAGGAGTGAAAGTTTATTAAAAAGCTTTAAAGCAAGAATGAAAGGAAGTACACTTGGAAGAGGGCCAAGCGGGCGACCTGAGAGATAACGTGCGTGGTTTTACCTTTTGACTTGGGGTTTTATGTGTTGGCATGCTTCTGGGGTCTGGTGTCCCTTCTCCCTTGGTTCTTCCCTTGGGTTGGGCTGAGATAAAAGCACTATCTTATGTTCAAAGATCACGTAATGTAGGGTAAAGGAGAATAACTATATTTACACCATCAGAACACAGTGTATAGGTGCCGTGAGGGAGATGTATACTGGGGGACATGGGTACAGGGAGGGAGAATTTAAATCCTCATGGTGGTTCCAGAAAGATTACACTGAAGAAGGGTCCACATGTGCAATGACCAGCCAGTGCCTGGGAGGGGCTGTATGCTCAGTTTGTTTATTGGAGTTGTATGCATGCTCAACTGAGGCGTTCTTCCCTTACCAGTCAAAAGTTCCTAGAAGGTCATATATACCAGTTAAAGTCTGCCGCTGTTGCCTCTTAATCCTCATGCTTGAGCCCACTCACTCAACTCCTGAGATCTTATCGGGAAGCTGCGGATCACAACTTTCAGGTTTTTTTCTACTAGGAGACTGCCTTCCCCTGGGGCCACCTGTGACCAATTATTATTTTAGAGAAACAGGGTAACAACCACCTGACCATCACTTGATGGTGGCCTGGCATTCCTGGTGGGGGAGGAGGAGCCCTCTTCTGCCCTGCTCATACCTGACTAGCTATCTACCATAACAGTACCACAGCATCCTTGTCTCAAAACCTTGCAGTAAACTTGCAACCTTTTGCCTTTCAGGTTTTCACCTCCACTTTCATCTCCCATGACATCTTTTTTTGAGACAAGCAAAGCCTCTCAGTTCAGCTTATAAATTTTTGAATTCACCCCCCAACCTAAAATCAAACCAGAGCTCTGCAATTGGAACATAGCTACAGAAGTTAACAAACTGTATTGTTATTTGATATAAGAAAATGTGATCACAAACATATGCATTATTATAAAACCTATTTTAAAATGAACATTTCAAAGGACAAATAACATTTTTCATCAGTTTGAATACTGTCTCACCTTTTCAGAAGTAATACCATTGCAAAGATCCTTTCCCCATACGTAAGTTTTTCTTTCTCTTATAATCCAAAGCCTGTGAGTGTATATCCAAAGTCTCATTTCTCTACTTTACTTTATCTCATAATATAGTTTTCCTTTATCTTTTCCATTTTTCATTTAATATTGAACTGGAGCATTTTTTAGCATTTCATTCAGTATCTGCTATGTAATCTTTTTGTTTTGTTGTGTGTTTTACTTTTTTGTCAGGGATTTTGGAATACTTCTGTAGGATATGTTTTCTTAGATAACATGTAACATAAAGGGAATCAAATTTAAAGGAAAAAATGTTTAAATCATCTTCTCAAGACCAATAGTATATTCTGACTGAAAGAATCTCCATATGGATATCATTCAACCACTTGATCAAACAGCATTTATTGAGCACTGCTAAGCCTGGCAATAATATGATGGGCACTGGGAAAATGAGATAAAAGCACAGTCTTATGTTCAAAGATCACATAATGTGGGGTAGAGGAGAATAACTATATTTTAGACCATCAGAACACAGTATACAGGTGGTATAAGGGAGATGTATACTGGGAGACAAGGGAACAGAGAGGGAAAATTTAAATCCTCATTGATACAGGAGTTAAAAAGAAATATTTAGGCAGATAGTGAGAGTAAGGAAGTCTTTGGTAAGGTTTTCCTTTTAATGAAAAGCAACCCCTAAATCATTTATTTTCTAACGAAAAGCAGCCTGAAAAATTGAGCTGCAGACATAGATAAGCAGGCTGGAAGCTTGCATGGGTGAATGGCTGGCAACTGTGACAATAGGGAAAGGCTACCTGAGGGCTAGGCATGTTCAGCATGGCAGTTCCATCTTCCCTTTTCTTTGTCAACCTCGTGAATGGTAAAGAACAGAAAACGTGGCACTGGCAAGGTAGAAAATCCATTTGCATAATAAAAGAGTAGGGTGGGGTGGTCAGCTTCTACTCCTGTTATGTAAGCATCACACCTGGTCCAACCAATCTTTGGGCCCTATGTAAATCAGACACCACCTCCTTTTATAGACAGGTTTTAAGCCAGTCTATAAAACCTGTGTACTTCAGGCGCCCCTCTCTCTCTGCAGGAGAGAGATTCTCTTTTTCTCTTTCTTTCGCCTATTAAACTTCTGCTCTTAAACCCACTTCTTGTGTGTCCATGTCCTCGATTTCCTGGTGTGAGAGAATGAACCTCAGGTATTTACCCCAGACAATGACTCTACTTCATCATGGTGGTTCCAGAAAAATTACACTGAAGAAGGGTCATAAGCTAAATCTGGAAGGATGAATCAACACAGCCATTATTATCATCAGTGAAATAGATATAATTGGGTTTGAACTTTGGAACTTTTATTCAGAAGGAAAAGAAACATTTTTCAAATAAAGTTACAGGATATTTTTTGCATTTTTGCATATATCTTACCTAAGATATCTCTTGGGACTTTTTTACTTCAATTATATTTAAGATTTAAAATGTCAGAATGTTTCACATTTTGTGTTTATGTCATAGTTTTTGGCATGCAACTTATGCTCAATTAAGGTGAAATGTGCCTACAGTGAAATGTACACATCTGTTCAGGTACTGTGGCTCATGCCTATAATCCCAATACTTTGGGAGGCTAAGGCAGGAGGATTGCTTGAGTCCAGGAGTTGGAGACCAGCCTGGTCAACATGGTGAGACCCTCTCTCTACAAAAAATACAAAATTAGCTGGGTGTGGTAGTGTGTGCCTATAGTCCCAGCTACTCAGGAGACTGAGGTGGGAGGATCACGTGATTCTGGGAGTTCAAGGCTGCAGTGAGCTGTGATTGTACCAGTGCACTCCAGCCTTGGTGACAGAATGAGATCCTGTCTCAAAAAAAGTACATATCTTAAAGGCAAAATTTTATGGATTTACCAAATGATACACCCTTGTAACTACCACAAAAAGTTTATCATATAGAATTTTTTTCATCATTCCCAAGAGTTCTCTCATGTTCTCTTTCAGTTGACATTCTACATAGGCAACCACTGACCTGGTTTCTATCACCACGGAGTTTTCCCTGTTCTATTTCTTTAACAGAGAAAGGGCTATTCATATTTTCCATTTCTTCTTGTGTCAGATTTGTATGTGTTGTGTTTTTCAAGAAATGTGTCCAATTTATCTAAGTTGTTGAATTTATTGGCATAATGTTATGCACACTATTTCCTTACTATTCTATTAATAACTATATGATCTGTGGCATAAAACGTAAGCATATACTTACCATAAATCCTGCCTTAAGCAAAGTATAGGCTGTGAAGCATATAGCATTCTTGCCTTTCCCAGAGGGGTCCACTTCAGTTGTTTTGCACATTCCTTCTGAAGCAGTATACCCTTTCTTTATGGCATATAAGCCCTGGGTTGGGGTTGGGGGAAAGTGTGGGGATCCACCATCTCATCTCATGGCTGCCCTAGACATGGCTTCTGTTCCTAAGTTCCTATTAAAGGTTTATTTCTGAGAAAATGGATTTGTCAGCCTCTTTCTTCAACATCTCAGCTACCTTAATTTTGGGGGGGGGGGGGTAGGTTTGCATAGACCTGCTCTCTATGGAACATTCACAGATTTTGATTTTTAAAATTATTATTCAGGCTAAAATATCATCTAAATTTACTGTGATTTCTTCTTTAACTCAGTTATTTAGAAGTATGTTGTGTGACTTCCAAATATTTGGGAGTTTTGAGATATCTTATTGTTACTGATTTCTAATTTCATTCTGTTATGTTTAGAGAGCATATTCTGTATTTTTCAATCCTTTGAAATTTATTAAGCCACATTTTATATTTCAGCACGTGATCTATCTTGGCAACTAGTCCATGTGCACTTGAAAATCGTGTCTATTCTGCAGATACTAGGTGAAGTATTCTCTATAATCAATTAGGTTAAGTTGGTTGATAGTGTTCAAATCATTTATATTAATATATTTATGTCTAGTTCTACAAAGTACACAGGTGAATTAAAAATGTTCAACTATGATTATATATTGTATATTTGTTCCTTCAATTTTTTTTTTTTTTTTTTTGAGACAGGGTCTCACTCTGTCATCCAGGCTGGAGTGCAGTGGCGTGATCACAGCTCACTGCAGCCTTGACCTCCTGGGCTCAAACAATCCTCCTGCCCCAGCCTCTTGAGTAGCTATAGATGCCACAGCTACAGATGCCTACCACCATGCCCACCTAATTTTAAAATTTTTTTATAGAGACAGGATCTCACTATGTTGCCCAGGCTGGTCTTGAACTCCTGGGCTTGAGCGTTCCTCCCACCTTGGCCTCCCAAATTTCTGGGATTACAGGCATGAGCCACTGTGCTGAGCCTATTCCTTTAATTTTCATATCTTGCTTCTTATACTTGAAGCTTTTTAGTCACATAAACGTTTATATTTTTTATGTTTTCATGATGAAATGACCATTTTTTATTAAGGAATGTCACTCTTCAACTTTGATAATTATTTTTGACTTGAAGTTTATTTTGTATAATAATAGTATATCAATACCAGGTTTCTTAGATTTGCTTGGTCTATGTTTTCACTTCCTTTTACTTTCAACCTATCTGGATCTTTAAAATGCATTGCATCTCATGTCAAAGCACTTACTTGAATCTTGCTTTTTATTCATCCTTGCAATCTTTTTCTTTTCTTTGGATTGTTTAGTTCATTTATATTTAATATAATTATTGATTTGGTAGGATTTAAGTCTATCATCTTGCTATTTGTTTTCTGTTTGTCTCATTTTTTGTTTCTCATTTCCTCCTTCATGGCTTTATTTTGGTTTATACAATATTTTTAGTATTCTATTTTAATTCATCTATTGATTTTAAAGTTATATGTCTGTATATTTTTATTTTTTCATGGTGGCTCTAGGGCAGCACTCTCCAACTGAATGTTCTTTAGTAGTTAAAATGTTCTGTGTCTTTCCAATATAGTAGACACTGGCTACATGTGACTATTGATACCTTGAAATATGGCTACTACAACTGAAGACTGAAATTTAAATTTTATTTATTTTTAATTAATTTAAGTTTAAATTTAGTCACTTGTGGCTAGTGACTACCATAGTAGTCAGCACAACCTTAACAGTCTATTTAGAGTTAATAATGTACTATTTCATGTGAAATGTAAGAATCTTACAATAGTACAATTTTGTTAACTCTGTCCTTTTTTTCTTTCTCCAAAAGCATTGCTTAAAATAAAAAAAACCACACGCAAACAAAACCTTCTGTCCTTTTTTGTAATTGTTGTCATGTATTTTACTTCTACATGAATTGAGAGTCCTACAATATATTTGTCTTTAAATAGTCTGTTGTTTAAAGAAAAAAGAGAAGAAAAAAGTTCTTTATATTTACACATCTACTTACCATTTCTGGTGCTATTTATTACTTTCTGTAGTTTAGATTTCCCTCTGCTATCATTTTCCATCATCCCCCCCAAATTCGTCTATTGGTATTTCATATAGTTTACAATGAATCCTCCCAGCATTTATCAGAAAATGTCTTTTTTTGTTTTCATTTTTGAGAAAATGTTAGAATTCTGGCCAGGTGTAGTGGCTCACACTTGTAATCCCAGCACTTTGCAAGGCTAAGGCAGGAGGATTGCTTGAGCTCAGGAGTTCAAGAACAGTTTGGACAATGTAGTTGAGACCCTGTCTCTACAAAAAAAAAAAAAAATTAGTTGGACATAGTGGTATATACTTGTAGTCCTAGCTAATTGGGAGGCTGAGGTGAGAGGATCACTTGAGCTTAGGAGGTAGAGGCTGCAGTGAGCTGTGATTTTATCACTCTGGGCAACTAAGCCAGACATGGCCTCAAAAAAAAGGCTGGGTTGATCTATTCTTTCAGTACCTTAATGACATCATTCCATTTCTTTTGGCCTACACTGTTTCTAGTATGTGATTCATAGCATTGTTCCCCTTATGTCTTTGACTTTTTTTCCGGTTTCAACATTTATTCTATATTTTTGGTTTTTAACCTTTTGACTACAGTGTAGCTGGTGTATTTTCTTTCTTTATCTTATTTTATTTTTTATATTTATTCTGCTTGGAGTTTGTTGATTCTTCAATCTGTAGGCTGATGTTTTCCACCAAATTAGAGAAATTTCAGCCAATTTTTTTTTTTTTTTTTTTTTTTTTTTTGAGACGGAGTCTTGCTCTGTCGCCCAGGCTGGAGTGCAGTGGCCGGATCTCAGCTCACTGTAAACTCCGCCTCCCGGGTTTACGCCATTCTCCTGCCTCAGCCTCCGGAGCAGCTGGGACTACAGGCGCCCGCCACCTCGCCCGGCTAGTTTTTTGTATTTTTTTTAGTAGAGACGGGGTTTCACCGTGTTAGCCAGGATGGTCTCGATCTCCTGACCTCGTGATCCACCCGTCTCGGCCTCCCAAAGTGCTGGGATTACAGGCTTGAGCCACCGCGCCCGGCCAATTTTTTTTTTTTTAATTTCACTCTACCCCATTTTCTTTTCCTTTCTTTTACTGAGATTCTAATTGTTATTATTTTTTATTTTAGAGATGGGGTCTCGTTCTGTTGCCTGGGCTGGAGCACAGTGGTACAATCGGAGCTCACTGCAGCGTTGACTTCAGGGCTTAAGTGATCCTCCCACCTCAGCCTCCCAAGTAGCTAGGACTATAGGCATGTGCCACCATACCCAGCTATTTTTTTTTTTTTTTTGGTAGAGATGGTGTTCTCATTATGTTGCTCAGGCTGGTCTTGAACTCCTGGGCTCAAGTGATCTTCCTGCCTCAGCCTCCCAAAGTGTTGGGATTAGAGGTGTGAGCCACCATGCTTAGCCTTGGGACTCCAATTATATATATACTAACTTTGTAGGGTTGTTCCGAGTTCACTGAGGCTGTTTACATATTTTTTCCAATGTTTTCCTTACTGTTATTAAATTATATCATTTCTATTGCTCTCTCTTAGAGATAATTGATCCATCCTTTTGCCACCTCCAGACTGCTCCAACCATCAAATAAATTTTATATTTCAGATATTTGCTTTTTATTTCTAATATACCCATTTGGTTTATTTCTTTGCTGATCCATCTCATCTGTTTAATCATGTGTTCATCTTTTCCCATGCATCCTTACATATATTTATAATAGCTGTTTAAAAGATCTCATCTGCTAATTCCAATATTTGGGTCATCTTGGATTCTGCTTCTATTGACCATGTCTTATTTTGATTATGAGTCACATATTTCTGCTTCTTTACAGGTGTAATATGTTTTAACCTACTGTCGGATATTGTTATAAAGGAGTTATACAGAGTCTGGATTATGTTATCTTCTTTTAAATGGTGTTGAGGTTTATTCTATCAGGCTCTTAAACTACTAAAAAATCCTCTTGATCTTGTTAGGCTTTGTTTTGTTATGTATTATTATTATTTATTCTATGTCAGTTTTATCATTAATCCTGAAACATGGCCCTTTGTCTGGGTCATGGTATTTACTCCTAAGGTGTGGCCTCTTTAGAATTTCAATTGAACGCATGAGGTGCTTAGTAAGGTCTCTCCATTTAGGTTGGGACAATATTCCAGTGTTTGCAGTACTGCACGGACTGTGATATCTTGGCCCAGTTCTCTTGTTCATAGCAACCATTCTCTTCTAGGCCTCATTAAGTCCCATCCTGCACATGGGCTACACAGGAACCCTTGTGAAATCTTCTTTGTCCTCTTCTGCACACTCCTTTCTTTCTGGTATTCTGTCTTACAAATTTCAAGGATGACAACCACTCTAAACTTTTATCTAGATCTCTTCAGCTCAGCAAGACTTCCGTATTTCCTTGGATTCCACTTCCTTTCAGTCTAGTCGGTGTCCCCAGACAGAAAGCTGAAGAGGACATATACATCACTTTGTGTTTCCTTTCTTTCAAGGATCACTGCCCTGCAATGTTTGTCAAGTGTCTGGAATCCATTATCTTGTGTATTTCTAGTTGTTTCTAGTGGGAGAATGTGACTAGCATTAGCTACTATGGCCAGAAGTGGATGTCCTCTTATGTATGTTTTGGTGTATTGTCTACAACTTAATAATGTATGAAAACACACAATCACATTTTTCCTTTTTAAAAGTAAAGATCTATCTTTCATTACTGTGTCAGGCCACTACTCTTCATGATTATAGGTATTCTTAATCTAACTTCAATAACCATTAGTTTGTTGAAGTTCCTTTAAATGATTATAATTAATATTTCTAAATTATAATGATTAATAATTAATATGAAAAATACATCTGTAAGACTCATTGCAGTTTTTACCAAACATTGAAAAGACATTTTTAAAGAGTTTAACACAAGATTTGGGTATAGAACAAAGTATATTCTAATATGCTTCTATTTTCTAAAGTGAGATACAATAAAATTTCAGGACAATAAAATCATCTGTACAAACCTTGTTCACTGATACAAGATTTAACTTGTAATTTCTTAAAAATAGCAGGGCCGGGTGGATCATGCCTGTAATCCCAGCACTTTGGGAGGCTGAGGCAGGAAAATCACTTGAGGTTAGGAGTTCAAAACCAGCCTGGAAAGCATAGCAAGACTCCAGTCTCCACTATAAAAGCAACAACAATAAATAACTTTTTTTTTCTCCTACTGGTTATAATTTCATGGGCACATCAAAGCAAATGCCAGAAACAAACTTGCCACAGACATTGTATTTCTAAGAAAGCTGATCTACCTCATCAACAGCATCATAATTTATATGTTTTACTTTACTGTTTAACAAACCATATCAAAGCAATCTAAACAATAATGCTATTTAAATCAATCAATCAGATAAGACCTATTGAGTCAGTAATTTTCTTGAGAATATGACCTGCTCTGGGAACCTCTAGCCTAACATTCTGAAGACCCAGAGAATGTGTAATAAACAACATGCAGATACTCAGCTCTTATTCTGGCTCCTCATCTGTAAAATAAGGTTTGGTCCAGAGTTCTCTAGCACATCTTCAAATGGACCCATTTTTCCTGTGTTCTTCTGGCCTATCTTATTACAATGCTGGTTTTTGCTTTTTATCATAAAACATTCATTCTATATATTTATTTTCATCTTAAAGTAATGATGGCCATATTTCTGTGTGATTATAACAATCTTCAAATAACTATAAATGGGAACAAAAACAAACATGCAGCTAAATGCCAGGTAATTTTACTTTATTATTTTTGAGTGAGACAGGGTCTCGTTCTGTCACCCAGGTTGGAATGCAGTGGTGCAATCAGAGCTGTGACCTTGACCTCCTGAGCCCAAGCAATCCTCCCACCTCAGCCTTCTGAACAGTCAGGACCACAGGTGCACATCAGCACACCTGGCTAATTTTTAAATACTTTTTCGTAGAGATGGGGATCTCACTATGTTGCCCAGGCTTGTCTTGAACTCCTGGCTTCAAGTTATCCTCCTGCCTTGGTCTCCCACAGTGCTGGGATTACAGGCATGAGCCACTGTGTCTGGCCCCAGGTAATTTTAAAAGTTAAAATGTGTAACAATTATCCCATAAATATAATGCATTGAGTCTCTGATTGCTATTACATAAATAGACCAAAACTGAGAAACATAGCTTGTACATTTACATGGAAATATAGATGCTAGAATGATATCACTGCCTGCCATCAGTTATCTAAAATGGAGTCCAAGTTTTTAAAGTCATTTCCTCAGTAATGTTAACAAGTACAGGTGTTTCCTGATTTCAGTTGTTCGGACTCTTAAAATGAGTAACTCAGGGAAATGTGTAAAATTCCTTTGTTGACTTCCTTTCTCCTGTATCAAGACCAAGTTTCATCTTAGTACTCAATGTGGTTTTTGTACCATTGTACCCATGAGCTTATCATTTGCCTTTATTTTTGTTATACTCACCAGAGCACTTTTGTGTTTCTTACTGCTTGTGTTATTTTTCAAGTGTTCCTCCACGTGTGTGTGTGTGTGTGTGTGTGTATGTGTGTGTTATATTATTTTTTATTTATTTTTTGAGACAGAGTCTCACTCCACTGCCCAGGCTTTAGTGCAGTGGTACAAACATGGTTTATTGCAGCCTTGAACTGCTGGGCTCAAGTGATCCTCCCACCTCAGCCTCCCGAGAAGCTAGGTCTATAGGCATGTGCCACCACACTGGCCCTAGTTTTAGATTTTTTTGTAGAGACAGAGTCTCACTATGTTGCCCAGGCTGGTCTTGAACTCCTGGCCTCAAACAATCCTCCTGCCTCAGCCTCCCACAATGCTGGGATTTCAGGCATAAGCCATCATGTCCAGCCTCCTGCATATATAGAATCTCAGTTTAAGTGATTATATTTGGACTAAAAGAATGTGTCAAAAAGTCTACCTGTGAGCTGGGCACCATGTCTCATGCCTGTAATCCTAGCACTTTGGGAGGCCAAGGGTGGGAGGATCACTTAACATCAGGAGTTCAAGACCAGCCTGGGCAACATATTGAGACCCTGCCACTACAGAAAAATACAAAATTAGCTGGGTGTGGTGGTACAGCCTACAGTTTAAGCTATTTGGGAAGTGAGTTGGGAGGATCACTTGAGCCTGGGAGGTCGAAGCTGCAGTGAGCCGTGATTGTGCCAGTGCACTCCAACATGAGTAACAGGAGTGAGACCCTTTCTCAAAAAATATTACCTCTGATTTGAAGGTTCTCTGCAAGTGGCAGGGTTGAGCCCCCTGTATTGTCATGGATCTGTGGCGGGGGCCAAAGGATGAGGCGAATGGGAGGGGATCTGTGGCAGGCAGGAAGGATGAAGCGAATGGAAGGGAATGTGAGCAGCAGGATGAGGCAGAACTGATAACATTAATACAATGCTGTAGGGCTTTGCAATGTGCTTTGAATTCAGTTTCTCATTTAATTCTGTGCAATTATATGATTTGTCCAAGGCCATCTAGCAATTTTGTGAGTATGTAAACCAGGGTCTTTGAAAGCTATTGTCTCCTATGCCTAGAGTTCTTAAACTTGAGAGCAGAAAAATCACCCAAATTTGTCAAATCCCAATATTTGGGCCATCTAACTCCCCATGCCACCCCAAAAGGTCATGAATGGAAGATCTGAATTAACTTGCTATTACCTACTGGCTTCTAAAACTAAAATTATGTTGACTACTGTATTAGTCCATCTTCACACTGCTATAAAGAACTGCCCGAGACTGGAAAATGCATAAAGAAAAGCGGTTTAATTGACTCACAGTTCCGTATGTCTGAGGAGGCCTCAGGAAACTTACAATCATGGCGGAAGGGGACGCAGGCACAATCTTACATAGTGGCAGGCAAGAGAGAGAATGCAAAAGGGAAAGAACTCCTTATAAAACCATCAGATCTCATGAGAACTCACTCACTATCACAAGAATAGCATGGAGGGCACCACCCTGCATGATCCAATCACCTCTCTTCCTCAACAAAACACATGGAGATAAGAATTCAAGATGAGATTTGGGTGGGGCACAGAGCCACACCATATCATTCTATCCCTGGCCCCTCCCAAATCTCATATCTTTTTACATTTCAAAACCAATCATGCCTTCCCAACAGTCCTCCAAAGTCTTAACTCATTTCAGCATTAACTCAGAAGTCCACAGTCCAAAGTTTCATTTGAGACAAAGAAAGTCCCTTCCGCCTATGAACCTGTAAAATAAAAAACAAGTTAGTTCCTTCCAAGATAAAATGGGGTACAGGCATTGGGTAAGTACACCCATTCCAAATGGGAAAAACTGGCCAAAACAAAGGGGCTACAGGCCCCATGCAAGTCCAAAATCCAGCAGGGAAGTCATTAAATCTTAAAGCTCTAAAACGGTCTCCTTTGACTCCATGTCTCACATCCAGGGCACACTGATACAAGGAGTGGGCTCCCATGGCCTTGGGTAGCTCCACCCCTGTGGGTCTTCAAGGTACAGCCCCTTTCCCGGCTGCTTTCCAGGTGTTGGTGTTGAGTGCCTGTGGCTTTTCCAGGCCCCTGGTGCGAGCTGTAGGTATATCTGCCATTCTGAGGTCTGGAGGATGGTAACCCTCATCTCACAGCTCCACTAGGCAGTCTCCCAGTGGGGACTCTGTGTTGGGGCTCCAACCCCACATTTCCCCTTTCATTGCCCTGGCAGAGGTTCTCCATAAGGACTCTGCCCCAGCAGCAAACTTCTGCCTGGACATCCAGGCATTTCCATACATCTTCTGAAATCTAGGTAGAGGTTCTCCAACCTCAATTACTGACTTCTGTGCACCTGCAGGCCCAACACCAAGTGGAAGCTGCCAAGGCTTGGAGCTTGCACCTTCTGAAGCAACAGCCTGAGCTGTACATTGGCCCCTTTTAGCCACGGCTGGAGCTGGAGCAGCAGTGCATGAGACTCAGGGTGCCATGTTCCAAGGCTGCACAGAGCAGCAGGGCCCTGGGCCTGGCCCACAAAACCATGTTTTCCTCCTAGGCCTCCTGACCTGTGGTGGGAGGGGCTGCTGCCAAGATCTCTGTGACATGCCCTGGAGACATTTTCCCCATTGTCTTGGCAATTAACATTTGGCTCCTTGTTACTTGTGCAAATTTCTGCAACCAGTTTGAATTTCTCGCCAGAAAATGGGTTTTTCTTTTCTATTGCATTGTCAGGCTACAACTTTTTCAAAGTTTCATGCTCGGCTTCCCTTTTAAACCTAAATTCCAATTTCAGATCATCTCTCTCAAGTTCAAAGTTCCACAGATCTCTAGGGCAGGGGCAAAATGCCATCTGTCTCTTGGCAAAAGGGTAGCAAGAATCACCTTTGCTCCAGTGTTGAATAAGTTCCTCATCTCCATCTGAGACTACTTCAGCCTGGGCTTCATTGTCCATATCACTATCAGCATTTTGGCCCAAACCATTCAACAAGTCTCTAGGAAACTCCAAACTATCCCACATCTTCCTGTTTTCTGCTGAGCCCTCCAAACTGTTCCAACATCTGCCTGTTACCCAGTTCCAAAGTCACTTCGACATTTTCAGGTATCTACAGCAGTGCCCCCCTCCTGGTACCAATTTACTGTATTAGTCTGCTTTCAAACTGCTATAAAGAACTGCCTGACACTGGGTAATTTACAAAGAAAAGAGGTTTAATTGACTCACAGTTCCACATGGCTGGGGAGACCTCAGGAAACTTATTTAGGTTGGTGCAAAGTAATCGTAGTTTTTGTAAACATAATTGTGTTTACCTTTAATGGCAAAAACCACAATTATTTTTGCACCAATCTAATACAATTATGGTGGAAGAGGAAGCAGGCATGTTCATCCTACATGGCGGCAGGTGAAGAGAGTGTGCAAAGGAGAAAGAGCCCCTTATAAAATAATCAGATCTTGCAAGAACTCACTCACTATCATGAGAACATGAGGGAAACTGCTCCTATGATCCAGGGTGGTTGACATGTGGGGATTACAGGTCCCTCCCTTGACATGTAGGGATTATAATTCAAGATGAGATTTGAGTGGGGACACAGAGCCAAACCATATCAACTACATAGTAGGATTTTATTAAATTAGTACTGAAAAGAAGCAGTACCTTAATTTACCTACTTTACTTGTCCAGCATTTTGAATGAACATTTGCTAAATTTCTGTGTTCAAAACAAACGATTCTTGTGCTTCAGCTTCCTAGGTAGCTGGGATTACAGGCATGTGCCACCATGCCTGGCTAATTTTTGTATTTTTAGTAGAGATGGAGTTTCACCATGTTGGCCAGTCTGGCACATATACATTTTACACCAAATAGGATCATGATGAATTATAGTATGATAGCCTGCTTTTTTCACTAACAATATATTGAGAAAGTCTTCAGTGGCTACTATAGTAAATAGTTATGGCTACATCCTGGTAAAATAGTCAGTTTAAAGTGAAGCTCTCTGTATTCGTCCATTTTCATACAGCTATGAAGTAAAACCCGAGAATGGGTAATTTTTTTAAAAAAGAGGTTTAATGGACTCACAGTTCCACATGGCTGGGGAGGCCTCACAATCATGGCAGAAAGTGAAGGAGGAGCAAAGCCATGTCTTACATGATGGCAGGCAAGAGAGTGTGTGCAGGGAAACTGCCCTTTATACAACCATCAGATTTTCTGAGATTATTCACCATCACAAGAACAGCATGGGAAAACCTGCCCCCATGATTTGATTACCTCCCACTACCTCCCTCCCACAACATGTGGGGATTATGGGAGCTACAATTCAAGATGAGATCTGGGTGCCACACAGCCAAACCATATCACTCTCCCCCCACCTCCCACAGCTATGAAAAACATAACTAAGAAGGCCTGAGTGACCTTAACATCAAGATCATTTGAACTGATAATAAACATTTTGTGCATTAAATTTTATCACTATAAAAACTATTTAGTTCAAAGGCTAAAAGAGTGTGTAGAGGTTTTCATAAATGACTTAAAGGCAATTCCAAAGGATTTTGAAAAATCCAAGTATGATGCCCAATGACCAGAATGAAATTACTGACCAGATGGTCACTGAGTATACCAGAGAATGCCATCAAGACCTAGAGAAAACCCAGTAAAGGGTAAAGAGAATGATGCTATTACAGCAAAATAGTCATTTTCCTTTCACAGGTTTCTTACACAAGCCATACAGTTTAATAATTTGGTTATGACTTGTAGTTAATAACTACTTGGCTTGTTAATGGACAAGAACCAAATGAGAAACGTTAATGGAACAACCTGACCATTAGCTATATTAATAATAGCTTTAGAGAAAGTGATTACTATTTTAAACCATATTCACATGCTTCCTATCACTAATCCTTTTTTAAAATGTCAAAGATATTAAGTTCTCCATTCAGAATTAAAGAATTTTAAACCATTTTATTTCGAGAGAGGGTCTTGCTCTGTTGCCCAGGCTGGAATACAGTAGTATAATCATGGTTGGTGATCAGTCTCAACCTCCTAGACTCAACCAATCTGTATTAGGCTGTTCTCATGCTGTTGGTAAAGACATACCTGAGACTGGGCAATTTACAAAAAAAAAAAAAGAGGTTTAATTGGACTCACAGTTCCATGTGGCTGGTGGGCCTCACCATCATGGTGGAAGGCAAGGAGAAGCAAGTCACATCTTATGTGAATGGCGGCAGGCAAAGAGAGCTTGTGTAGGGAAACTCCCCCTTATATAACCATCAGATCCCATGAGACCCACTCACTATTATGAGAACAGCATGGGAAAGACCTGTCCCCATGATTCAACCACCTCCCACTGGGTCCCTCCTACAACACGTGGGAATTCAAGATAAGATTTGGGTGGGGACACAGCCAAACCACATCACAATCCTTCTGTTTTAGCCTCCTGAGTAGCTGGGACCATAGGCATGTGCCACACACCCAGCTAATTTTTAAAATTTCTTGTAGAGTCAGGTTCTTGCAATGTTGCCCCGGCTTACACTATTTTAGTTTGGAAAGATATTTTTGCCTCATTTGGTGACATGCTAGTTTCACGTGTTAGAAGTGGATACAAAGAAATGTTTGCAGTGACTAAATGCAGTTAGATTTGGCTCCCCTAAATAATTTATCTCTTCTTTTTTATTGTGTATGAAGTCTTTTTTATTGTGTATGAAGTTTCTTTTTTTATTGTGTATGAATCTACAAAACTATATTTGGGCTCTTATAAATCTGTTTCTTAATAGAATGGCAGCAAGGTTTTCCAGGGTTCACACAATTGCTAGAAAGGCACTTAGGTAATATAAAGGATTTCAAATGAAAATATTCTAATATGGGTAGATTCAAGTAGGTGAGATGTCAAAAATAAATTAGCCATAGGAGAGATTTGTATTTGTTTTGTTTACATACATAAAATATTTAACCTCACTAGATTTTCCTGTTAGAAAACAGTAGCAAAAATGTGTTATAAAGTTGTTGCTCTTGATCACCAGGCTGCCTGGGCAGCTGTCAGTACAAAGTGTTACTAACTTGACTGCTTTTTATGGGAGGATTACTTTTATTTGTGCTTTTCTGTTCTGATCTCAGTCCCTGGAATCTGTCTTACTTAAGTGGGCTTTTGAGGCAAATAGTAATCGAAGGTCCTTCTTTTGGGGAAACCTAAGGAAGGGCGAGAAGCTCTGCCTGTCTCCTGGATCTGCCTGCCCTCTTAGGACTCTTCACCTTTGGGCTTCCTTCCCTTTGTTCTCTCTCTCATCATGAGCTGTCCATCCACTGATACTCTAACAGACTGGCTGTCAGAACCCTTTGGCTAGCTGAAGTCCTCACTCTCTGATCTCATCCCCCTGTGCCACCCCGCCCTGACTTTGCCTCTGTTTCTTCCTCCAAGTCGTTGAAGATCTTTCCTTTACCCATCATGAAGTCCAGAAACTTCAGAGTGATGTTTCTAGTTGTGGGTCTTTCTTTACTTGTTCTGCCCAATACACTGCATCATTTTCAGTATGAGACCAGTCTTTCTTTCATTCTGAGAAATGTTACTATATCTTTGAAATATCTTACCTTTTCTGCTCTTTTTGTCCCATGAGGAGGACATTGTAGCCCCACTTATTTAGATATGCCTTTGCATTACTCAGAAATGGATATAGACAGGCACTTCTAGGACCGCTGCCCTGCAAACCATTCTCTCCTGCTTGCTGAGAGTCTTAGTCTTCTTCCCCTTTGTACTCAGTGTATAGTAGCGGTAGTTTTCAATCCTACTATCCATTGAAATCATGCTGGGATGGAGCTTAGGCATTTGTTTTTCCAAAAATTGGTCAAATATCAGCTCTACCGTGTATTAGCTGTGTGATCCAATTCAGTTAACCTTTCAACTCTCGGTTTCCTTATTTGTGAAATAGAGATAATGACAACATTTCATTTGGTTGTCATGAGGATCAAATGAATAATGTTTGTAAAGTGTCTTGTTGGCTGGTGGATGCTCAGGGAATTATAATATAGAAGCCAAGGTAACAGCTGAAGTGTACCATGTGCCTGGCAAGGTATCAAATGCCTTATGTGAATTATTTTATCTTCAGAGTCCTTTAAAGTAAGAATGTTTATGATTTGTACAATGCTCTAAAAATTGTTTTCATTTACCTATGTTGCATTCCTTTCTTTATCCTTTGGTATACATATTTTTGTACTTCTTAGCATATTTATATTTCTTACTCTAGTTTTCAAATGTTATTTACTGGAATTTTTTTTTTTTTTTTTTTTAGACAGGAGTCTTGCTCTGTCGCCCAGGCTGGAGTGCAATGGCGCAATCTTGGCTCACTGCAGCTCCTGCCTCCCAGGTTCCAGCTATTTTCCTGCCTCAGCCTCCTGGGTAGCTGGGATTATAGGCACACACCACCACCCCTGGCTAATTTTTGTATTTTTAGTAGAGACGGGCTTTCAACATGTTGGTCAGGCTGGTCTCAAACTCCTGACCTCTGGTGATCCACCCACCTCAGCCTTCCAAAGTGCTGGGATTACAGGTGTGAGCCACCGTGCCCAGCCTATTTACTGTTTTTTTCTAGGTTGTTTATCATATATAATTTTAGTAATTACATAATATTCCATTAAGTTGCTATTCTATAATTTACTCAGCCATTCCACTATGGCTGAACTGGTTCTTCAGGCAAAGAACTCATTTTACTTTGAAGCTTCTGATGTACACTGTCAAACTGCCCCTCAAAGCCTGTGCCATTTTATAGTAACATGGGGTCACATTTGACCTGGCTATGCTACTCTCTAAATTATCTAATTCTATTAAATGGAATGGGAGTTGTGTGAAATGTTCCTTAAGAAATCAGAAAAATGGCAGTGATTCAATCAAGCAACCAATCAATTTAAAAAGCATTTTGATAATGTACTAGGAATTATATACAGAGAAGTCTAAAGTTATAGTGTGACTAAGACAAGAAACAGTAATAGTGATCATGGAATAAAATCCTCTAGTCTATAAAAGGACCTATAATACAGATATATCTGTATTGCAATAGTTGCTGTATTATGTCACATACAAGCCATTAGTGATTAGCATGGGATGTGTAGAGAGAGGGGACCCCTTGCTTCCCTGTTTTCAGGGTCAGGGCCAGCTCTGGATAGAAGTTGTTACATAGGAGAAGTTGGTATTGGCAGACAGTTCCTTCTTACGAAGACCTTGTACTGTGTGCTGCTTCCTACCTGACCTTATGTCACATAACATAGGCTGGAGACAAGAGTTTTCCTGGAGATTAATTTTGAGATGCTGATAGCAAAGATCTTCATTCTGCTAGGGCAATTAAGGTGGGAATGTAGGAAGTTGGGGCTGTTGATGACCATCTTCCCTGGCTGTATTTAGGAAGCCAGTTGCAGGAAGAGAAAATGAGGAACAGGGAGAGGGAAACAAAACCAACAGATGATGAGACGGGGAAGGAAGGAGAGAAAAAGTGTTTGAGTGAGACAGTGAGAGGGTAGCTTGACAATTATTACCATGGTAGCCTGCATTTTGCCTGTAATTCTTTTGGGGTTTAAATACTTCACGTCAAATGTGTGACTTCAGTCAGGCAATTTTGGGCAGCAGGCTGAGAGCCACAACATAGGTGTTTCTTTTTAACTAAGGCCCATGCTCTTGCCATGTCTTGGGTGTCATTCCCTCCTGCCACCTCAGAACCCTGTGATCTCTCTCCTCAGTGTTGCTTACCCATTCTAAACAAGCCCTTCTTCTAGTGATTCCATCTTCTTCCTCAGCTCTCACTCTCCTTTCCATTCCAGCCAAACCTCTTGAAAGGGTGTCTACATTCACTCTCTCACGTCCTTTTCACCTCAGCCTACCCCAACAGGCTTCTACTCACAACCCCCTACTGAAACTGTTGAAAGATTACTAAGGACTTGTCCATGCCAACTCCACATGCCATTCTTTTTAAATTTATTTTTATATTTTGTAGAGACAGGGTCTCACTTTGTTGCCCAGGCTGGTCTTGAACTCCTGGGCTCAAGTGATCCTCTTGTCTCATCCTCCCAAATTGCTGGGACGACAGGTATGAGCCACAGTGCCAAGCCCATGTGGCATTCTTTAGTCCTTGCCTACTTAATCTCTTGACATCATTTGACCTAGCTGACGATTCCTCCCTGCTTGAAAACTTTTTGGTTGGTTTCCATAATACCTGGACATCACATCTTCCTGGCTACTGCTTTTCTCTTACCTCCCTGGCTACTGCTTGTCAACCCGCTTGCTTGCTTCTCCTCCACCTATAAATGTTGAAGTTGCTGGAGGGCTCTGTCCTGGGTCCTCTTCTCAAGTTGCATTTTCTTCCTATCTTCCCATGAAGAGTCTGATCCACTATTCTAGCTTCAGTTACTATCTGTATACCAATGGCTCTCAATTTTGTCTTTAGCTAAGAGACTGCCCCTCTGAGTGTCACAACCACATAACCAATTCCCCACTTCAGATTTCTGCTTAAATGTATCAAGATATATACAAACTTGACAAGTTTTGAATTGAACTCTTCATCCTCCCCTCCTACCCCCAACTCTTTACCTCTGCCCCAATCTCCTCTTGCCATGTTTCTTTCCTTTTTTGAGATAGGATCTCACTCTGTCACCCAGGCTGGAGTGCAGTAGCATGGTCATGGGTCACTACAGCCTCAACCTCCCAGGCTCAAGTGATCTTCCTGCCTCAGCTCCCGAGTAGCTAAGACTACAGGCACCCGCCACCATGTCTGGCTAATTTTTATATTTTTTTTTTGTAGAGACAAGGCCTCACTATGTTGCTCAGGCTGGTCTCTAGGCTCAACTGATCCTCCTGCCTTGGCTTCCCCTGCAACAACAGGCATGTGCCCTGGCTAATTTTAAAAAGTTTTTTTTTTTTTTTTTTGTAGAGATGAGAGTCTTCCTATGTTGCACAAACCTCCTGGGCTTAAGCCATCCCCCCAGCCTTGTCCTCCCAAAGTGCTGGGATTACAGGCATGAGCTACCGCGCCTTGTCTCATGCTGTTTCTTAATTCCCTAATAGCTCCCTAGTCCACACAGTTGCTCAAGCCAGATTCTGCAAGTCATCCTTGATACTGTCCTCTTCCTCATTCCCTTCAATCTGTCATCAAGACCTCTCAGTTCTACTTCTGAAATGCTTCTTGAATTCATCTATTTATCTTCATCTCCATCACTACCACCTGAGTCCTGGCCACCATCTTCTCACCTCTGGACTTTGGCAACAGCTTCATAACTGGTCTCCCCACACTCGTGCTGTTTCTTCCAGTCCACCCCCAGAGAGATATTTTATTTTACTAAAAAAAATAATGGGACTACAGGCACATGCCACCACATCCAGCTAATTTTTTAGTTTTTATTTTTTTGTAGAGACAGTCTTGCCATGTTGCCCAGGCTGGTCTTGAACTCCTGGGCTCAAGCAGTACTTCTGCCTTGACCTCCCAAAGTGTTTGGTTTATAGGTGTGAGCCACCTTGCTTGTCCCTAGAGAGATATTTTAAAACACAAATCCTCATCTTGCCCTCGCTCTGCTTAACAGCCTTCAGAGGCATCCAGTGACCCATAGATAACGTCCAAAGACTTCCCTATGATCTACCAGTCTGGTCAGTGTGACTACCTTTGCAAGCTCATTTCAGCCACTTTCCCCTTACTTTCCTCAGCTCCAGCCACATAGGGTGCTTTTGGTTCCCAAACAGGCCAACCCATCTGTCTTCTCGGGAGCTCTGAATGAGCTGATCTCTCTGCTATTTGCTTCTTCAAGGAAGCCTTCCCTGACCACCCATCCAGTTGTAATACATCACCCCTTGGCACTGTGGGCTTTTCCTTCACTGCACCCTCCACATACATCCTCTTCTATTTGTTGTTTTTCCTCCTTGTGGGACTATAATCCCCAGGAGGGCAGGCATCATGGCTATCTGACTCACTGCTCTGATACCATTTCCAGTCTTGATAGGTACTGATAGGGTGAAGATGGAGTGTCTGGTGTCCTCATATTCCAGTCCCAGGACAGCTGTGTGGCCACCTACCATTTGAGGACTGTTTTCTTTTTTAAAATTAAAAAAAAAAATTAAAGTCTACACCCCATGATTCTATATGGGGACTGTTTTAGCCCCAAAGTCCAACAGCAGCAAATCCTTTAGTGTCTCTTAAAGTTAGAGTCCAGCTGTTTGGAGGAAAGGGCGACAGAGTTGACCCACATGGTAGATGTGACATCTTCCCCTGGAGCACTAAGGCCAAACAGGAGCCCCCTGGACGTTTGGGAGCATGCTTCACAAGCCCTGCCTAAAGCTAAGATGCCATTAGAGTGATAGGCTGCATCCCTGCCTTGTTCTCTAAGGAAGCTTTGGTGTTTTTAAGACAGGCCCTCTCCCCCCTGGCCCATTGTCCTTATTTGTTTCATTCTATATAGTGCTGTTATTACGGGTCAGGCCTCCTTGCACTCATGTGAAATCGTTGAGAACCTACTCAATTAGAAAGTTCTGAGCAGGGCCTTAGAGGAATGGGGGCTAGAAAGATGAATCTGGGGCCAGGCACGGGGGCTTATGCCTGTAATCTTAACACTTTAGGAGGCGGGGGCTGGAAGATCACTTGAGCCTGGGAGCTGGAGGTTATAGTGAGCCATGATCACACCGCTGTATTCCAGCCTGGATGACAAAGCAAAATCCAGTCTCTAAAACAAAAGAAAGGAGGGAAGAAAGGAAGGAAGGAAGGAATGAAAGAAAGCTGAATCTGCTCCAAGGGAACCAGTATAGCAAGACAGAATGTAATCAAGTATCTTAAGAGTGGCCTAGGCTTGGCTGGGCGCTGTGGCTCACGCCTGTAATCCCAGCACTTTGGGAGGCCAAGGCAGGCGGATCACCTGAGGTTGGGAGTTCTAGACCAGCCTGACCAACATGGAGAAACCCTCTCTCTACTAAAAATACAAAATTAACCGGGCATAGTGGCACATGCCTGTAATACCAGCTACTAGGGAGGCTGAGGCAGGAGAATCGCTTGAACCTGGGAGGGGGAGGTTGCGGTGAGCCGAGATCGCACCATTGCACTCCAGCCTGGGCAACAAAAGCGAAACTCCGTCTCAACAACAACAAAAAGTGGCCTAGGCTTTATGGGAAACAAATTGGTTGTGGCTGGCCCTCAGGGAGCAATATTTGCGGCATAGCAGAGTAGGCCAAAAGGCCCTCCTCGGAGACAAAATCTGCAGGGGCTACGGGGTGGGAAGCATCAGAACGCTGGCCACTCTGATTGCAAATACAACAACATGGAGTGTTCCTAGAAGAGGCAATTTCTTCCGCGTGTGTGTTGGGGACAGCCTGTGTGTGAACATTTTCTGCCCTTGCCGCGCAGGGATGGGTGGACCAGGAACCACCAGCAGAGGAAAAGACTTATTACCTCTTGGCCATGTCTGTCTCCAGAAGAACCGACCTTTCCTGCTCTTTGTGCAACGAGGCACACCTTCCGAGGAAGGAGGCGAACAGGATTTCCATCATTACTACTGCCTTATTAAAACACACATACACACAACTGTGTAATTAGCCTCTGCAGGAAAGGCGCACAAACAGGATGCGTTCGAGCTGACCCCGGTATGAGCCATCCCTGTAAAGATTAGGAAAAAGAACCTCCCCGCCGTTCGCCTGCCTCCGGCCAGGGCCTCTTGGGGACGGCCCTACAGGGTCACCGGCCCACCGGGGAGGTTGGGAGAGAGGGGGCGGGCGACTCCTCGCTGCGCGGGTTCCTGGCTGGAGCGCCCTCCTCTGCGTCCTCCCAACCTTCCATCCCTCCCCAGGCCAGTCTCCTACGCCTCAGGTGTTTGCTCAGGCTGGGCCACGAACCCTTTCCTTTTTGGCCTGCGCCCGGGGTGGCCCCTAACGCGCAGCGCACGGCCAGACCCAGCGCTACAAAGAGGGCGCGCGGGGCGGTGCAAGCGGGCACTGGACTCCCGGGGGCTTGCGCGGGGTTCCACCCACCGCAGGGCCGGGCCGCGGACCGCGCGCCACGCCCCCGGGGTCCGGAAGGCGCGGGAGCGGCTGCAGGGGTTCTGTGAACTTGGAACCTGGCGGCGCGAGGTTCTCACCGGGGATGCGGCGGCGGCGGCAGCCGCTTCCTGGTTTGAAGCTCGCCGAGTGGGGGAGAGCGTGAGCCTTCGGAGGCGGGGGCAGGAGGAGAAGCAGGAGGAGGCGGGGGAAGAGACGCTTGGGGCTGGAGCTCACCGGACGGGTAGCTCCGGCTCTCCAGGGAGAGGAGCTGCCCGGCCCTGGAGAAGGGGCGAGTCCCGCGCGAGCCCCTGGGAAGCGCAGCGCGCTTGGAAGGGACGGTCGGGCCTCCCCGGCCCGCTGAGGGCTCGGCGGCGGGCTCCCCTCCTTTCCACCTCGGGAGGGAGGGAAGGAGGGGAGGAAAAAGTCCCACGGAGGAGGCAGAATGGCCAGTCGAAGGGCGCTTGGGCGCTGTCTTTTCCCAGGGCTGCCTCGACTCCTGCAGCTGCCCCGAGGGCTGGCCTGAGACGGGACTCCGCGTTCTCCCCCTGCGAACCAGCGCGGCCCCCCGGGGCCGGGGCAGCGGCGCCGGCATGTCGTCTGGCACCATGAAGTTCAATGGCTATTTGAGGGTCCGCATCGGTGAGGCAGTGGGGCTACAGCCCACCCGCTGGTCCCTGCGCCACTCGCTCTTCAAGAAGGGCCACCAGCTGCTGGATCCCTATCTGACGGTGAGCGTGGACCAGGTGCGCGTGGGCCAGACCAGCACCAAGCAGAAGACCAACAAACCCACGTACAACGAGGAGTTTTGCGCTAACGTCACCGACGGCGGCCACCTCGAGTTGGCTGTCTTCCACGAGACGCCCCTGGGCTACGACCACTTCGTGGCCAACTGCACCCTGCAGTTCCAGGAGCTGCTGCGCACGACCGGCGCCTCGGACACCTTCGAGGGTTGGGTGAGTAGCGGTGACCCCTTCCCTTTGTGTCCACGCAACTCCCGTTCCCCTTATGTTTTTCAAAACTCACCCGAGTCCCGCTTTCCCATCGCTCTATGGCTGAGGGAATTCCCTCCAGACTTTGGTCCTCGTCCAGGTGGCCGCGGCACTGGTGACGCGACCGCGGTGGGTGTGTGCAGGCGCAGGTGTGTCTCCAGGAAGCCGGCCTGGACACGATCCCCTTTCAGGACGGCGGCTTGGCCTAACGGGAAGTCGGGCAGGGGTCCAGGGCGGTGTCACCCCTTCCGCCCAGTCTTTGGATAAGGAGCTCCAACTTTCAGCATTCGAGTGGATACGTAGGAAAGGCAGGGAAGGAGTGATACGAAAGGGACTTGATTTGGGTCAAGGGCTTCAAGCGCTAACTTAGGAGAAAGCCGTACATTCTCGCGAGTATTATTCATAATGTTTATGGATGCATGTTGGTTCAGCCGCTCAGACGTGCACACGTGTTTCGGCTTGCACATCCCAGAGGTACATGAGCTACACTGGCAGGGATCTGAGCGCCTGGGTCTGCACGTTGGCAGTTTTATTATTTAGCAGTTTTCCAAGGAGATGAGATTTACATATACTTGCAAGTAACTCAGTCAGTCCGAGGTGGGAGTCCTGAGGTTTGGGTTTCTGCTGCTGTTGGTCTGAGAAGAGGCTGCAAGGACTCCTCAGGAGGTTGTTAACTGCCTTCCCTCCCCACATCACCAGCCTGTGTTCCTGGCTGTTGACGTGTAGCTACCCGCAACTTCCCACTTGCCTCTGCTTTTCACATAGTTCCCATGAGGCAAAATTTCTGCTGTAAATAAATTAAAACTTCTAGAGCACTCTACACGGTGCTAACATGCTTTTACTGACTAATCCTCACACTGTCTTTGTGATGCAGGTGTTGTCATTCCCACTTTGAGATGATGGAATGATAATTATAATAAAGTAGTCTGGTTTAGCCAAATGGAGTACGTTATTTGAAGACTCTCAGGAGTTTAATAGTTTAAGTTCTGGAGGGAGTCAGTTTTGAACCCAGTATCAGTATTGAAAATCTGTTTGAAATTTACAAGTGGTGAAATCAGATGGATGGTGATGGAGGCTCATTTAGGTATTTATTTTATACTTTGTGGAATTGGTAGTTTCACCGTATATTTTCTGAAATTAAAGATGGCTTGTGGAGCTATTCCTTTCTTTTAAATAGAAGTACAAAAACTGTAATGACTGTTTAACTTTAATCGTCAAATTATATTGAGTTAATTTCCCTTCAGCCTAATTTACTTTGTGGCACTTAGAAGTGGGGACTAGAGAGGAATTGCTAAAATACAGTTAGATATTTACATTTATCCTGTGAATTTCTGGATATGAAATAGAAGTGAGTGTAGGCATCCAGATGGAATTGTTGAGTTCTATTATTGTCTGATTAGGAGTTAGGTTGGGCAAAGCTCTAGAGGAGCTCACTAGGTTCTGAAGTATGGTGGTGCAGATTGGCCAATGGCCATGAGAAGCATCTCTTTCTGGAGAGAGCCTAGACTGGTCCTTCTCAATCATCATAATCTACCCACTTGAATCACCCAGGGACCTTTCAGAAATCCCCACTTTTAAAGATTCTAGATAGGAATCTCTGGGCTGTGGGACCCCATCATCCGTACTTTTAGGCTCCCCAGGTGATTCCAGCATGCAATCAAGGTGGAGAACCTGAGGCCTACATGAAGGCCAAAAGATGAGGACTTCTTGGTGTCATAAGTGTAGGAAGATCCAGGTTGTCTGACTAGGTGGCATATACAGAGCTGCTTATTGTTCCACTGGATAAATAAAGGATTCAGTGTAAATCAGATTTCAGTATTTATGATGGTCTGAAATAATTACACTTAGATGTTTAATCCACTGGTGGTGTTTTGGAAAACGTGAGTGTTTGGTTGGTAAGGAGGGTCAGCATTTAAATGACCTTGAAACCAACGGTTTTTCATGCATTTGTATGCATCAGAGGGCAGATTTTTTTTGATTTTTTTTTTAAAAAGATTTTGGGTGTTTTGGAACTCTGAGGATATGGTAGATAGGATGGGCAGAGTGTTTCTTTTCTTTTTTTTCTTTTTAAGAAAATCTTGTTAAGAAAATATTTGGAAATGTATGGAATGCATGCTTGTTTTTTTTTTTTTGAAAATTATCCTTTATAGGTTCAAAAATGCTTTAAAAAATAGAGATGGGGTCTTGCTCCCTTGTTGACCAGGCTGGTCTTGATCTCCTGGCCTCAAGCCGTCCTCCCACTGCACCCTCCCAAAGTACTGGGATTACAGGTGTGAGCCACTGCATCTGGCCCAAAGGTGCTTTTGAAGTTCATGATTGCAGAAATACTTACTTATCTTTAGTATTTTAAATTGACATGTCTAGTTTATTCAGAGAGTTACATGTGGAATAATTGAATTTACTCCATAATAAATTTATGTGTTGCAAGTGGAACTACAGATTACTGACTTAAAAAACAAAAACAAAAAACTCTTGAAGTAGCAGGTTCAAAAAACCCCCAAAAACCTAGTGACTTAGTTTTTGCTAGATCATGAGAAGCTTTTAGCTGTAGATTATGGATGAGAGGATTCAATATGGTTAAGATCTCAATTCTTCCTAAAGTATTCAATAGATTCAATATAATCTCAATCAAAATCTTTCTAAGTTTGTTGTAGAAATTGACTGACTTTAAAATTTCTATGGAAATGTAAAGTACTAAGACCAGTCTAAGAATAGTTTTGAAAAAGAACAAATTGGGGGACTTACACTGTCTGATTTCAAGGCTAACTGTAACATGACCGTAATCAAGATAATGTGGTATTGGAGTAAAGAGGGTCATACAGATCAGTGGAATGAATAGAAGAGAGTCTAGAAATAGATCCACACATATATGATCCACTGATTTCTGATAAAGCTGCCAAGAGGGCAACTCAGTGGGGGAAATGATAATCTTTTCAACTAATGGTGCTTGAACAACTGGATAGCCATATGCAGAAATATGAGCCTTGACGCTTACCTCACATCATACAAAGACATTAATTCAAAATGGATTATAAACCTAAATGTAAGAGTTTAACTGTGAAACTTCTATAAGAAAACAAAATTGTAGTGACCTTGGGTTCAGCAAAAATTTTTTGGATAGTGTACAAAAGGCACCAACTATAAAAAAAATCTGTAAGTTGGACTTTATCAAAATGAAAAACTGTTGCTTCCCAGAGAATGTTTAAGAAAATGAAAACCCGGCCGGGCGCGGTGGCTCAAGCCTGTAATCCCAGCACTTTGAGAGGCCGAGACGGGCGGATCACGAGGTCAGGAGATCGAGACCATCCTGGCTAACACGGTGAAACCCCGTCTCTACTAAAAATACAAAAACTAGCCGGGCGAGGTGGCGGGCGCCTGTAGTCTCAGCTACTCAGGAGGCTGAGGCAGGAGAATGGCGTAAACCCGGGAGGCGGAGCTTGCAGTGAGCTGAGATCTGGCCACTGCACTCCAGTCCGGGCGACAGAGCGAGACTCCGCCTCAAAAAAAAAAAAAAAAAAAAAAAAGATGCTCAAAATCATGAGTCATTAAGGAAATGCAAATTAAAATCAAAATGAGATCTCAATATGCACCCACTAGAAAGGTTAAAATTAATAAGACTGACCATATACCAAATGTTGGTGAGGAAGTGGAGCACCTGGAACTCTCATATGCTACTGTGAGGA
Source organism: Rhinopithecus roxellana (assembly GCF_007565055.1). Classification (NCBI taxonomy): domain Eukaryota; kingdom Metazoa; phylum Chordata; class Mammalia; order Primates; family Cercopithecidae; genus Rhinopithecus; species Rhinopithecus roxellana. The sequence goes on along the minus strand of NC_044553.1, from coordinate 91,800,075 downwards.
ATGTAAAATGGTACAATCACGTTGGAAAATAGTTTGGCAGTTTCTTAAACTATCAAACATATGCCTACCATGTAACTTACTCTTTAGTATTTACTAAAAGAAATGAAACCATTCATACAAAGGCTTGTCCACGAATGTTCATAGCACCTTTATTTGTAATAACCCCCAAACTGGAAACATGTCAAATGTCAGCAGATGAATGTTTAAACAGTTGTGATTTATCCATAGAATGGAATATTACTCAGTAATAAAAAAGATGAACTGTTACACATGTAACAACAGGAATGAATCTCAAAATAATTATGCTGAGTGAAAGAAGCTAGACAAAAAAGTACGATTTCATTTATGCAAAATTCTAGAAATGAAAAGGAGTTTATAGTGACAGGAAGCAGATCAGTGGGTGCCTAAAAATGGAGAGTGGAGGTGAGGGAGGTGGATTACAGAGGAGGCAGAAACTTTTAGGGGAGATAAATATTTGTATTATTCTGATTGTGGCAATGGTTTCACAGTTATAAACATATGTCAAAGCTTATTAAATAGTTCATTTTAAGTATGTGCATGTTACTATATGACAGTTATACCTGAATAAAGCTGTGGGGAAAAAAACCAATAAGGACTTATCCATATTTTACTGAAGGTGTTAAGATGCTAGTAAATGACAGAATTTCAGTTGAGCCAAGTCTGACTCTTGAAAACTATATTTCGTCTTTTTTTTGTTTTTTTTTTTTTTTTTTTTTTTTTTTTTTGAGACGGAGTCTCGCTCTGTCACCCAGGCTGGAGTGCAGTGGCCGGATCTCAGCTCACTGCAAGCTCCGCCTCCTGGGTTTACGCCATTCTCCTGCCTCAGCCTCCCAAGTAGCTGGGACTACAAGCGCCCGCCACCTTGCCCGGCTAGTTTTTTATATATATATATATTTTTTTTTTTTTTTTTTTTTTTTTAGTAGAGACGGGGTTTCACCGTGTTAGCCAGGATGGTCTCGATCTCCTGACCTTGTGATCCGCCCGACTCGGCCTCCCAAAGTGCTGGGATTACAGGCTTGAGCCTATTTCGTCTTTAATGCAGAAAATATTTATGAGAACAGGAGCGTAGAAAAAACAAAATCACAATAAAACAAATTAGTTTCTGATTTTTGGACACTGTCTGATTTTCTAAATTATCACTGTCAGTTTTTTTTTCTGTTGCTTCTAGAACATGTTTATTTTGCATAATTCCTCTGGCTTCCAAAAACTGAAGAATTGCCTCTGTTTAAACCCTATTTTCTTCTTTCGTGTACTTGCTCTTGATTTGCTGACGTTCTAAGTGGGGACCAGCATCTAATGCTTAATGCAGAGTGCTGGGGACATGGGGAGGCAGGAGGAGCTGGAGGCTGCGTCATGGAAAGACCTTGGCGCCCCCTCAGGAAGGAAGGACCGGCTTGGCAGGATCCCAGGCTGTTTTCCTGGTTCAACCCTCTTGAAGACATTGTGTTCTCGGCAGCCTTGGAGGGCCGCTTTCTCTCAATTTCTCAGTGAGGTACCTGTTTTGTAATCAGTCCTGTCAGGTGAAGCAGCCCGGTTACTACTGAACAATCATGGATTATCTTTTCCCTTCTTTCCTGGATCCAGGGGTCTGAATTTATAGCACCAAAATTCTTCCAGATTTTCTATTTAGTGGTTCATTCTGTTTTGTATTTTGTAGTGCAGTTGTTCTCATGATTGATTTTTTTCTGAGCTAATTGGAAGGAGTGTCTAACACTGACTGATCAACTCACGGTGTTTAAGGGGAAAAACATATTTTAGAATCTTGAGGGAGTTTTATTTCAGTGTATGTGAATTGGATTGGCTGTGTAGCATCTTCATTTTCATTGTAAGAAGAATTTTGCTGCAGTGGGACCAGCTGCTTCTCATCACAAACAGGTTGTGGCTCAGATATTTTCCCCTTTGGAGAGCATTTTCCTGGCCACATTATTATCTTGTTGTCTTTCGTTGTACTCATTCCTCTCTCAGATCATTTTTTTAATGAATTTGCTTATTGTACTTTGCTCCAGATTACAAGTGGCTTGAGAGCAGGGACCCACCTCTCTTATTCACTGTCCTAACCCTGGGACAATGTCTCATACACAGTAAACATTAAATATTTGTTAAACCAAATTTTATGTGATTGGGGGACAAGTAAAGTATAAATACTTTGGGAGCATCTTTCTAAAAGAAATAAATGAAAATAGTTGAGGAGTGACTGGATGAACAGTATTCCTCTATTAAATCTATCAGTGACATACCAATATGTGCTTGAAAGACTGGGCCTGGCCGGGCGCGGTGGCTCAAGCCTGTAATCCCAGCACTTTGGGAGGCCGAGACGGGCGGATCACGAGGTCAGGAGATCGAGACCATCCTGGCTAACACGGTGAAACCCCGTCTCTACTAAAAAAAAAACACAAAAAATTAGCCGGGCGAGGTGGCGGGCGCCTGTGGTCCCAGCTACTCGGGAGGCTGAGGCAGGAGAATGGCGTGAACCCGGGAGGCGGAGCTTGCAGTGAGCTGAGATCCGGCCACTGCACTCCAGTCCGGGCGACAGAGCGAGACTCCGCCTCAAAAAAAAAAATAAATAAATAAATAAATAAAAGACTATCATTTTAAAACTTGTAATACGTTATAACGTTTTTCACTTGTAATTTTCACGCCCAAAATGTTTAAGTCAGGGCAGAAGCAAAGACATCAGCATTTAAAAGGTTGTGCCTCAGCCTTGGAGAGGAATGAGGTTGGTGGGTGGAATGTGAATCATTTTATCTTATGCAACTCTTAGTGAAGTTTTGGTATGTAGCAAGTGTTTAGAATGGTGATTAGTGGTGATGGTAAAAGTGTGCTGCATTTTTATGAGAAGAGTAGCATTTGTGTAGAATAATAGAGGTGCCTGGGATTTTTGGTAGTCCTTTTTTATTTAATAAAGCAACTGGGGCCAGGTGCTATGGCTGGCATCTGTAATCCCAGCACTTTGGGAGGCCAAGGCAATAGGATCCCTTGGGCCCAGGAGTTTGAGACCAGCCTAGGTAAAATAGTGAGACCCCATCTCTACAAAAAAATAAAATTAGCTAGGCACGGTAGCACATGCCTGTAGTCCCAGCTACTTGGGAAGCTGAGGTGGGAGGATCACTTGAGCCTGGGAGATTGAGGCTGCAGTGAGCCATGATCATGTCACTGCACTCCAGCTTAAATGACAGAGCAAAACCCTGTCTCAAAAAAAAAAAAAAAAAAAAGCTGAAAAAACAGTCAACTAGATCGTGTTCCCCTTTTGTGTTGACTTCTTAGCTTCACTTTATTAGAATGTGATAAAAATGAGGCCTAAGTGGAAACTCAATCCCTGTCCATTGTTTTCCACTCTTATCATTACTCTATCCAAAATAGTCTTTCTCAGTTGCCAAACCAACAGTCATTTCTTTACTTAAAATTCCTCTGTGGTTCTCCATTGCTCTTAGATAAAGTCCAGAGTCTTTTTTGTTTGTTTGTTTGTTTGTTTTTTTGAGACAGAATCTCTCTCTGTTGCCCAGGCTGGAGTGCAGTGGCACAATCTCGGCTCACTTCAACCTCTGCCTCCCAGGTTCAAGCGATTCTCCTGCTTCAGCCTCTCAGTAGCTGGGATTACAGGCACGCACCACCACGCCTGGTTAATTTTTATGTTTTTGGTAGAGACAGGGTTTTGCCATGTTGGATAGGCTGGTCTCGAACTCCTGACTTCAGGTGATCTGCCCGCCTCAGCCTCCCAAAGTGCTGGGATACAGGCATGAGCCACCACGCCCAGCCAAAGTCCAGAGTCTTTAAAGTGGTATAGGATGTTCTCCATGATCTGTCTCCTGTTTTCCTCTTGAGCCATTTCTCTTACATTTCCCCAAATTACCATGAGCATCTTTCAGTTCCTCAAAAGGAGGAACTCTTTGCTTTGCTAATTCTTACTTGTGCTTCAGGTCTCATTGTGGACATTAATTACCCAGACAACTGTCCCTGATGTGCGAGTCTAGGTTTGGTCCTCCTCCTAGTGTTCCCTCAGTATCCTGAGATCTCCTTTGCCGCTGTCTCCTCCAACCTGAAAGAACGGACGTATGAATGGATTGGCCTCTAATGGAAGCGCGTGACACTGGTCACAGGGAGTTCGGGGTGTAGTCGTTTGAGTGATTGACTAAGATTCATCTGCTTGGCTCTTGTGGTACTGACTCTGACAGACTATTACATGTTTCTATTTGAAATGCCAAGCCCTAGGTGAGCATCCAGCCACCACTGAGCATGTACAAAGTACCAGGCATTGTGCTGTATCCTGTAAAGTCAAGTGGACAGGACACACATGACCCATTCTTTCATAGGTCTTGTAATTCCAAGGGGGAGGGAGATTGGGGTAAAAAACAAACAAAAGCAACTAGTGAATTACAGAAGTACTTACAGGCAGGTAAGCCCCTGGTTTGGGGAGGTCAGGAACATCTTCCTGGAGGAAAAACAAAGGGCTGGCTTTTAAGGACCCAGCATAGAGAGCCACAGCCTGCTTCAGTTAAATGACTGTGAAGAGTCTTTGCTCAAAAGAAGAAAAGGAACTTCTGACCTGAGAATGTTTTCCAGAGGGACATCTCAGATGCCCTTTTGGAAGGTAAATGTTCCTGACCCACAGAAATGTTTCCATCTTTGGGAAGTTTGGGAGGGAACTGTTTCCATGCTTTTGAACAGATGACCTGCAAAACAACTTTTGACTCTGCAAAGGCAGAAAGTGGGAACTCTATATTTGAACGATCAAATACCTTAAGTTTTGTATAGATCATAAAATAATCATAGATGTTGAAGCAGGATCATCATCTAATTCGGAACAACAAAAAAAGCCTGATAGCTCTTAGACCTGCAGACAGCCTGTAAGTATATTCATTTGGCACAGATGTTTTTAACATTGAAACTGAAGGCATTTAGTGCTGTGGTGCTCCAGTTTGCCACAGACCCCACCACTCCCTGTTATGAAGCCAGCTCTCTTGACTCATTACTTGCTTGGACCTGGGACATGTTTAATTTTGTGACACTATAGCTCAAGCCTTTGTTTTCAGAATGTGGGAACCAAAGTTCTAGCCAAAGCATTACTGTTGCCCTAACAGGGGTGTCCAGTCTTTTGGCTTCCCTGGGCCACGTTGGAAGAAGAATTGTTTTGGGCCACACCTAAAATATGCTAACACTAACAATAGCTGATGAGCTAAAAAAAAAAAAAAAAAAAAAATCCTCAAAAAAAATCTCATAATGTTTTAAGAAAGTTTACGAATCTGTGTTAGGCTGCGTTCAAAGCTGTTCTGAGCTGCATGCATTGCAGCCCGTGGGCTGTGGGTTGAACAAGTTTGCCCTAGCTCATGAGAAGTGTCATATACATACATTTAATATGTGTTAATATCTATCTAATCTATATCTACAAAAATATAGATATACTTACTTAGATTTATTTAGATATGTAATATTTATTAATTTATAAAATACATTAGATGTATATTTACTTAGATATTTCTTACATAAATATTTGTGTCCTAGTATTTCAGAGAAAGCTAGCTTACTAGTAAATATATGGGGAGTTAACTTTTTTGTGTGTTACTTTTTTTTTTTAGTTAACTTTTATTGTGTTAACTATCCAATTTAAAAAGAAAGCAAACTGCCAGGCTGGTGTGGTGGTGTGCATCTGTAGTCCCGTCTACTGGGGAGGCTGAGGCAGGAGGATTGCTTGAGCCTAGGAGTTCAAGGCTGCAGTGAGAGCTATAATCGAGCTGCCACTCTTCAGCCTGGGCAACAGAGTGAGACCTTGTCTCAAAAACAGAAAAAACAACAAAAAACCCCTCTTTTTATTTCAGTATACAACTCCCAGCAATATGGGAATGCTATACTTTAATGGGAGTCAGGAGAACTGGGTTCAAGCTGTGACCTTAGGCAAGCCCCTACTTATCAAGGTCTCCTTTCCCGGTTATATTGTGAGGGGGCCGCATTGAGTGATCTCTAAAGGCCTTTACATCTCTAAAGCCTCTGCTTCCATGTATTAGGCAATTACATAATTCCTTCCCTTTCGGAGTAATTGGTTTGGTTTAAACTGTCAAAACGAATTATGTGTTATCAAAGTTAGTAACTCCTAAGAACTAAATTGGTCCAAATCTACATTGCTCAGAGTTGGAGAGGATTTAGCTCACATCTAAGTGACTTGTATAGCATTGCTAGTGATGTTGGTATTATTTTCTTGGTTTAGAATCAGCCTTAAGGAAATACATTTCAAGCCATGCAGTTGTATTTCTTGATTGACGCTAACGCATTCCTTGCTCTATGGGATGGTTGTAAGTTATGTCCCTGTTACGTCAAGTCAGAGAGAGACTGAGAATCCCACTGTTTTGCTAGAAGCCATTCTCACTAGTATGGCAATTACAACATTATTGTCCCAAAGCATCTGTAGCCACCAGTCTGTGTATCCACCCAAGGTGATGACAAATACTACAAATCACCGTAGGACAGACATTTTAATTAGAGGGAGGAATGAGCCCAAGGGTATTGACTACCATAGTGTTTAAGTGCTATGTTAAAGAATTTTATGAGACAGGAAATTTTTGTTGAGAATCATGGTCCTATCTGGAGATATTTATCAAGATTATTATGTTAGTATGCTTCTGTAGCACCAGTAAATTAGAGCAGTATCTGTCAAAGCACATAGGACTTTTGTAGTAGAAAGTCCACTTAATAGGAAGCTTACCAGCAATGCTTTTATTATGTACTGCCTTCCCAAAAGTTTCTTTGACTCCAGGTAAGTTTTACCCTTGCACACTTTTGACCTCACAGGGAGAGAAATGCTTAAAAGTTACCAAAGATGTTTAGTTTGTGTTTGTGGAAAAAATTAAGGAATTTGCCAGAGCATAAAACCATGGTCAACATGAGCCCTGTCATAATTGCATTAATAAATTAAGTCATATAGGCCAGAGTGAGCATATTCTATACCTTGTCCTGTATTTCCCATTTCAGACCTAGCCTTTGTTCTCCAGGCACTTAAAAACCGCAAAGCTGCATATTTATTAGTAAGTCACATCTGTCCCTTGTACTTGTATAGCTCTGTCTCTCCACTTCTCATGTCACGAGCACTTAAATATGATACAGTGCCCTCTTTCCTTACAATGGGCTTTGGTTTTTGCATCTGTGATGTTGGAGGGCTGGGCCCCTTGAGCTCTCTGGTCCTTCCAGTGTCAGAGTTTTGTGGTTCTGGTAATGATTCCATTGGACAATGGAAATTCTGCTCCCTTCTGAAATATATTCAGGAGACTTCTGGACTTCTGATACTCAGGTTTGTTCTGGGCTCTGAAGTTATTTTGGGAAGTGCACCCAAAAGTCACACGTGTATTAGCCTAATTCCATAAACAGAATACATTTATTTATTTGCAAGCTGTGGGCCTCTTAGATGCTTTATTATAGATTACTGTTGTTTAATTATGGTACTGAAGAGTTGAGAGCAGATTCCATCTAAAGCAGTGCTTTTGAAACTGTTGTTGAGCCCTAGACCCTTTTAGTGATGATGAGAGCTGTGGAGCCTGTTTCTGGAAAAATGCACGTATGTGCATATTGATGATATTCTGGGAACAATGTCATCAGATTAGTAGCCCTCCTAAAGCCTTTCCTAAACCTAAAGGACACAGGACCTCAGGTTGAGAAACCTCAGTTAAAATAAGGCTTTTATTAATTCCTAACATTCAGGGTGTGGTTCTGGTGTTTCCTTTGTATTTGAGGACATTTTCACTTCAATTAATTATAGAAAATAGTAGAAAATAGGAGCAAGGAGCTACACATTTTAGAGAAAAAGATATTCTTAAAAATGTGTTCTCACTTGTGGCTCCTGGTGAAATATACTAGATGATGACCCATTTTAGGACCTATTTGGTTGTGTTATTTAGGTATTTTCAAAAGCCTCTATTTTTTGAAAGAGTTTCTTTGAGGTTTGCAGTAGATGAAAACTTAAAAAAACAAAACTAGGACAGTTTGAGTGACCCTGGCTTGGTATCTTTTGTTAATATAAACTTTTCCCTTGTAAAAAGAAATAGGATTCATCTTTTTCATATACTTTTTCTTAAAACATTCACCCTCTTTTTGAGCTGCAGTGGGCATTATGGTGCTCTGCTGTGTTAGTCTAAGACAAAATGATGAGATTGGTGAGGCCTGCCTGATCTTCTTACCCTTTGAGCCCCAGTCTCCTATGGTCTGAGTCCCCGTGACCCAACAGGTTTTTTGGGCCTCTCTGGAATTCCAGTTCACTCAGCCAGTATCTTACAGACAACCTGATGTTGGTGGAAATTGAGCTGAATGGAGATTGTCCACAGAGCAGCCCCCTAGCTAAAGGTAAAGTGAGAAGCCAGCTCTCTAGACTTCAGGCCAAGATTCTTTCCCGACTCCACCTCAGTGTATGGTGGAGGCAGCAGGGAAACCATCCAGTCAGTCATTCATAGGTGTTTATTAAGTACCTACCTTGTGTCCGAGCCTCTTCTAGGTATTACAGATAGGGCAGAGAACGCAAGACCCAGCATCTTGGCTTTCCAGCACTGCTGCCCTAGCACAGGGAGGTGGATAGCCAGCCGGCAAACGCACAATGAAGAAAATGACAAATGCTGGGTAGGTACCAAGTGGAGAATCAAAGCAGGGTGACATGATTCAGTGTGACAAGGTGGCTGCTTTATCTGGAGTGGTCACTGTCTGCAAAGGACAGGTAAAGCACTGTGCAGCAACTCTGCAGCACAGAGACAGTGACAATTTGGCTGAGGCCTGACTGACAAGAAGCACACAGCCCTGTGGAGATTAGAGAAAGAGCATTCCAAGCAGAGGCAACAAAGGCCCTGTGGTGGGAACAAGCTTGGCGGGTGGAAAAACCATGGAAGGTGGTAGAAAGAGGGTTGGCTTGGTGTCAGCAAGCTGGGGCATTGTCCCAGATCTGTCGCTTCCTAGGAGTATGAATGATGAGCAAGTCCCTCCATCTCTGATGGTTAGTTTTCTCTTCTGGAAAATGGTGCTAATGTTTGCTACCTCATAGGCTTGGTGTGAAGATTAGATTAACTACATTAAACATGCCCAGCACAAGATAGGCACTGGAGAAATGCTAGCTTTGGTTGCTTTTTAAATTAATTAATTTAATTTTTTTTTTTTTAGAGACGGGCTCGCCATGGTACCCAGGCTGGTCTTGAACTTCAGGGCTCAGAGTATCCTGCTTCAGCCTCCCAAAATGCTGGGATTATAGGCAAGAGCCACCATTCCTAGCCTAGTTGCTTTTTTTATTTTAATCCTTAACAAAATTATTTATTTATTTATTTTCTCTAATCTTGGTAGGCGAAGCTTTGGTTGCTTTTAATTTCCTGAGGAAATGAATATTTTGACAAGGGCCTTCTGAAAAGAATCGTACTGGTTTAGGAAAGACACCTGCAGGGTTGCCTCTTAGGAAAAGGGGTGGTGGTGTGAAAGTTTCTTAGGGGTGGGATAGGGTATAGTCTTGTTTGTGCCCTCAAATGACATCACAGAAGCATCTGGTTATCTCCACTGCCTTCAGTAACATGTTTTCTAAAGAGAGGATGGGGAAAGGAAACCAAGACTCTGAAGTTTTTTCCAGATTTTTTAGTTTCTGAAATGTGTATTCGTTTTCTATGGACTCGTAAATATGAATGGAAAGTTTCAGTAATTTAGATGGACAGGATAATTGCATTGTAGTGATATAACTGATAGGGCCCCAAATTGTTTTTATTTGTTACAAAACTATACATTTATGGCTGAGAATTAATAAACATACTAACAGTAATCGTAAAGGAAATAAAACCTCAGCCATTGCAAAAAAAAAAAAAGACAACCCCCCAAAACTAGATATAATTGATTCTTGCTTACTTCTGAAAGCTCATTTACTTTTTTGATTGTAATTTTGTGGATTAACTCTGGATAATTTTGCCTATTTTGAATAGTTTTAGATAATGCCTATTTTGGCATCTCCCTGATCAACATTTATTTGGTCTGTGTTTAAAGGAGATACATTGACATTTGCCTACGTCACATGAATTAGGATGTAAAATCTATAATTATGGACTAATAATACACAAATACAGGCTCTGAGTAATATTTATTGGACAACTACCATAATTATCAGTGCATCATAGTGTGATGGTTGGGTGTCAGCCAGATTGGGGTTCAGCTATTCATTCTGCCTCTTATTAGCAGGGATAATTTAACTCCTGCAAGCCTGTTTTCTCATCTGCAATACAGTACCTGCCTCACAGGGTTTCTTCAGAACACAGTGAGGACTTATGTAAGCCATCTACACAGGGCATGACATATACCACCACAGAAAAATGATTGTCGGTGTCACCATCATCACCACCACTCTACCCTCAGCACTTCAATATGAAGGGATGGGCCCAGCCCTTTTCTGAAGTTAACTTTGAAAGCAGTAATACATTTATTTACATAGAATTTAAGAGAAGGGATTTTTGAGTGCCACTTCCTCACTGGTTTTGCTTTTTATGTAGGATTCTGGAATGTAAATCAGTAGGAGATTTCTAGTTCCTGGTGGAAGAGAAGAGGGCTTCCTTATCCTGGAATCACAGGGATTGGGGGTAAATTCTGTACATAGGTCCTCTCTGAAAGATCTTGCAAGGTATATGGGAAAATGAAGCTGGAATTATTATAGTTACAATGTTGGCCAAAGTTGGTTCATGGAAAACCTTGAAATTAAGTCTGTTGGTTTGCTTATTCAATATTGGACAGCAGAGGGTCTGAGTTAGTGAGAACTAACAAACCAGAAATAATTCAAGTTGCAATATTTAGCTGCAAAGGACAGAAAGAGGCCTTTGAAAAGCTGAAGTGAGTGCTTTTATTGTTGTAATTAAGGGAAATAATGGTAAACAGGCTCTTTCAATTGGCATTAAAATATATTTTCCTTGATTAGTTTGAATATCCAATACAAGTTGGTGGATGTGAATTGTTCTGTCATGCTTTCAAGGAGGAAAACTGCAGTTTTAAAAGTGCGTCATTCGGGGCGGGTGTGGTGGCTCATGCCTGTAATTCCAGCACTATGGGAGGCTGAGGTGGGAGGATTGCTTGAGGCCTGGAGTTCGAGACCAACCTAGCCAGCATGGTGAAACTCTGTCTACTAAAAATACAAAACTTAGCTAGACTTGGTGGTACGCACCTGTAATTCCAGCTACTTGGGAGGCTGAGGCATGAGAATCGCTTGAACCCAGGAGGCAAGGCGGAGGTTGCAGTGAGTCGAGATCGTGGACTCCAGCCTGGGTTACGGAGTGACAATCTGTCTCAAAAAAAAAAAACAAAAAAAAGTGCATTATTTGAATATGGATTTGTAGATGTGATCAAGGACACCAACAATTTTTTTTTTTTTTTTTTTTTTTTTTTTTTTTTTTTTTTTTTAAGACAGAGTCTCACTGTGTCCCCCAGGCTGGAATGTAGTGGCATGAACATGACTCACTGCAGTCTCAACCTCCTGGGCTCAAGTGATCCTCCTGCCTCAGTCTCCCGAGTAACTGCCACCACGCTCAGCTAATTTTTTAATGTCGAGACAGAGTCTTGCCGTGTTGCTCAGGCTGAACATTTGATTTGGCTTGCAGAAAATATGAAGTACTTTTTTTCCTATGTGGACTCAATTAAACATTTTATTTTACGGAGGTAGGATCTTACTCTATTGCCCAGTCTGGAGTACAGTGGTACAATCTTAACTCACTGTAACCTCAACCTCCTGGGCTCAAGTGATCCTCTTGCCTCAGCCACCTGAGTAGCTAGGACTACAGTTGTGCACCACTGTGGTTGGCTAATTAGAAAACTTTTTTTCTTGTAGAGATGGGATCTCACTGTGTTGCCCAGGCTGCTCTCTAATTCCTGGCTTCTAGTGATGCCACCCTTCAGGCCTCCCAAAGTGCTGGGATTACAGGCATGAGCCACCGTGCCCCACCTGGGGACTCATTTTGAAGGTGATCATTTCTACTTTTATTTGTTTACTGGACACTTGTTCTGGGACGTAGATCTTTCACAGTTGATTTTAAGTTAAAGGTTTCTGAACTGTATATATACAATATTTCAGAACAAAAGTTTCCTTTGCTTCATAGTATGGCACAACAGTGTTTGCATTTGATGTTTAGCATAGCCTTGGTTTTGGTTGTTCAGAAGCCTTTGTTAGCTCTTTGGCTGTGCCAAGAATATATTGTTTTTGAGTCTCCTTGCTGGGCCTCCTCGCCTTCTTGTCATGCACATCCTGTACCTGGGTTGTGGTTGTATTGATTTGCTGGGGCGCTGCTGTTGCAAATGTCTGGAGTGAATGAGAATGTGTTTGTGGGTGTCTGCCCTCACCTTGGCCACTGACCTGCTTTCAACCCTGAAGTACTGCCATCTGCATGAACATTAGGGACCCCCAGCCTCCTCCCACCACCTGGTAAGGTGCCCTGCACATGCTTGGGATTCAGGAAATGTTTGCAGAAAGAAAAAATTCCTTATCATTCCTTATTCTCTGTCTTGAGTCTGAATCATGATTCAAACACTTTTGCTAAAAGGTTTTCCCTTGAAAAATTCATATTTCAGATATAGATATTAATACTTTTTTTTGGTGTGTGTGAGTTTAAGAGCAGCCTCAGGAGTAGTTTAGAGAGAATGAATATACCAGTACGGTTTTTATTCCCTTGAAGACTTAAATAAGTATTAAAGGTGTGTGAAAAGATTAGCTGAATCCCAGGTTCCTCAAACAAAATGTTAAGTTTTGTTTGGGTGATAAGAGATGGATTTCAAAATAGGAAAAAGCGAGAGACTGAAACCATCATCCAGCACACACTATGTCAGGAATGTATTAATGAAAGCCTGCCCTTGATAAGAACAGGACACCGTCAGGGGGCATAAACAAGATCTAGGTGCAACTGTGACCTTGAGTTTAAGTTGCCATTTAAACTCATTTTCCTTAAACTGTCATTTTCTGACAACATAAGTGACTCCTGAAGTTGCCTCATTAGAACTTCAGTATGCATTTTTCTCTCTAAACTGTTTCTGATGGGTGTTGACTCCTTCTGTTGTCATTTGGTCCTGTAGGACCAAACTTATGTATGTAGAATTTTATTTTAAAATAGGAAAAATCATGATTCTGAAAAATTGTGCCTGTCAAGATATTAAATGAGTGTTCCCATTAATATTATTGCCATTAATATTTTGAAGTCAAATTACATAGTGACAGCTCTCTGCCTGAAGGATACTTAACATTAAAAGGAAGAAACTGTCTGAGAGAATTGGAAGAAATGCTAATGAGGCCTCCCCACCACTCTCCTTTTTAAGCCCCTCACCCACCTCCTACTCCTCCATCCCCTAGACTTAAGTAGGTCCCATTACTTTTCTTCTGCTTGGGCCATTGTTTAGAAAGGTCTGAGTCTTGGGATGAGCTGACCTCCTGTTCAGGCTTAGTCCTCCACCTGCTCTGCCTGGGTCCCCTCTGTGTTCTCCCTGGGCCAGGCCTTCCCTTCTGTGTTTTCATCCTCTCCTGTCCTCCTGACGCCTTCATTTAATTTTAACTTTTTTTTTTTTTTTTTTTTTTTAATTAAAGTTAGGGTTGCAGTGAACTGAGATTGAGCCACTGTACTGCACTCCAGCCTGGGTCTCACTCTGTCATCCAGGCCGGAGTGCAGTGGCGCAATCTCAGCTCACTGCCACCTTAACTCCTAGGCTCTAGCCATCCTCTTACCCCAGCCTCCTGTGTAGCTGGGATTACAGGCATGCGCCACCATGCCCCAGCTAATTTTAAAATTTTTCATAGAGACGGGGTCCACTAGGTTGCCCAGGCTGGTCTCCAACTGTGGGGCTCAAGCGATCCTCTTGCCTTGGCCTCCCAAAGTGCTGGGATTGCAGGCGTGAGTCACTGTGCCTGGCAAAACCTTGATTTTAAAAACATACCCAAATCTCTGTTGAGAACTCAGCCTTTCAGTCCGTGTTGGCCTTTCCCACTTTCGTTTTGAGGTGGGGCACAGTGTTTTTCTTTCCCTTCTCAGCCTCTTCCCGACAGCTGTCTGCAAATGCCCTTCCCTGTCCTGTTGGTTGTTCTTCCCGGTGCCCATCCCCAGGAGACTGCGCTAGCAAAGCTCAGGAGTGACAGTGTAGTCAAGTCAGTTCTTTGTCTTGTTGGCTGCTACCTTATCCTTCAGATTCATTGCCCCCCTGTTTCTGTGTTTTTCCAATGCTTACTGAGGTGTTTGAGGTGTTTTTAAGTTTCTTTTTTTATCTCTTTCCTCATCCCTCAACCTCCCTAAATATTGGTGTTCCATTGGTGTTCCCAGGGTGGGGGGGTGGAGGTGTGGGGTGGGCCGCTGGGGCAGGTGGGAGGTGGTTTGTCTTTACTTTGTTTTCTTTGTCACGGTACATGGTCTTGTCAACTTGTAAGTCTCAACAATATTGCCCATATGCCAAGGACTTCCAAAGCTCTGTCTCCTGTCTTTCCCCCTGAGCCCAATTACTGCTTCTGGAACTGGGGCAGGCTTAGGACAAACTACTTTATACTCCGTCTTCTTTAATGTTCACAGTAGTCTGTGAGAGAGGAGGAGCACTGTAGCACCTGCCTTTCCCACCCGAGGAAACTGTGGCTTAGACAGGCCCAATAGCAGGTCCAAGGTCCCATGTCTGATATGCTTGCCGGACAGACCTGCTTGGACTAAAGGATTTTAGGCATCTCCTAGTCAACATGTCCACAATTAAATATCCCATTTTTCCCCCTGACCTGCTCCTCCTCCCATTTTCCTGGTCAGAACTGGCCTTACCATTGTTCAGTCACCTGGCCACCATTCTAGACTTTTCTTTCTCCTTCACCTCTTTGCCCACCTCAGTTGATTGCCAAGTCATGCCAGATTGGCTTGGTAAATACTTCCTGAGTCAATTTCTTCTTTTCCCCCAATTACCACACTTGTTTATATCGTACATGTGGATTATTGTGATGGCCTCGGAACTGGTTTCCATGAATCTAGTTGTATTCCCTCAAATCCATCCTCCACAAACTGCCTGGATGAGCTGTCTAAAACTCAGCCCTAACCTCCCTCCTGCCAGAAGTCGTTTAAAGGCTTCCTGTGCCCTATAAAGTTCAGGCTCCTGGGGAGGGTTCCCAATTGGCTGGCCCTTGCCTGCCTTCCCCATTCCATTTTCCACCTCTCCTTGCCTCCCAGTTTATGAGCTAAGTACTAATGGACAGACTAGGTTTTCTTGCCTCTGCTCATGTCTAATTCACCTTATTTACAATAAATATTGAAGGAGGATGGAAGGTATTCCTTTGCAATTTGTACAGAAGGACTTGTATTACATTAGAAAAGATAGGGGTGAAGAAGTTACATAGAAAAAATACGTCACTCTCCGTGTAACTACAAAGACATCCATAAACAGGCCTGAGCATGCCACATGTACGTGTCAGCACACTGTTCCGTGTTTCACTTCACAGCATTCACCGAGCACCTGCTGTGGCCAGAGACCACCGTAGATGCTGGGGGTGAAAAGCTCAAGGAGCTCTCCCTGTAGTGAGGGAGACAGCAGAAACCCACAATTTCATCACGGGGTAGTTGAGTTTAGGAATAGAAATGGGTACCGGATAGTAGGGGATTGTGAACCTAAGTATTCAGGGAGAACTTCTTGGAGGAGGTGATGCACAAGTTCAGTCTTCAGGGAAAGTCAGTAGTAACCAGGTTGAAGGTAGTGTCAATTCCTTTTCTCCTTTTTCCTGTTTGGGATTTGTATTTTTCCCATGAAATTTTACCTGTACAGGTCATTTTACACTGGACTAACAATGCTCAAGTGCTTTTTAAAAGCAAACTGTGCCTGGTTTATCCCATTGGTAGGAACATTTCTCATGAGGTCAGAGGCTTTGTCTTGGTTCCCGTTGTATTGCCAGTGCATGGCCCCTGGTAAGTGCTGAGTAATGTTGGTTGAATTGGATGCCTTGAGGTGAGGCATGAGAAAGAGTTCTCCTCCTCCCCCTGAAGGTGACAAAGATAGGTGTGACAGTTGAGACTTGCATGGGGCTGACCTTGTGAGGTCCTAAGCCTGGTGACCTGCCTCTGCAGTGTAACTGGGCTGTCTCATGGAAAGGGCAGGGCCTTTTCTAGATGGCCAACTCTGTGTTCTGAACAGGAGTGCCAAACTCATTTGGAGGGGAAGGGAGTGCCCTTTTAAAGCCTCAACTACTAATTAAATTCAAGCAGAAGGATGGTGAAGGTGGAGCTAATTCATTTATTAGCATATAATATGATCAACCTAACTCATATAAATGTAGATTATCTTGGTTTGTCTTTTCCTGGCAACAGAAAAGGCTTGGAGAGCTGCCCTGGATTGTGAGTTAGTCAGTGAGCAGCTGCTTAAAGATCTGAAAAATCCTAGAATATGTCATCTCTGTAGGCTTTATCCTTTAATTAATTATGGATTTTTATCTCCGTATATGTGAAGTCAATGATTGACTTGGTTCAGACTCTGTATTGTTGGCTCAAACCTGCCATTCCATTGGGCTTCATCTATGTTCTATGGGTGTGAAGCGTTTGTTTTTTCAGAGACCCATTTCCACCAGCGGGTTTGCACTGTAAGTGTTTCCACAGGAACTCTGCCCTTTGCCACTGTTGTGGCTGTGCAGCAGAACCCACAGGGCGGAGGTGTTTCAGCCCTCATTGAAATGCAACAGATCTTAACATCTCTTGCTGCAAATTTTCCAGTGTGTTCTGGTCTACCTTGGTATCTTAAAACCAGGCTCACTGACTAACCACATGAGAAATGACAGTGGGGTGTCTTAAATGATCTGTTGAAGACCAGCATCCAAAAACATTGCCCTTAGTATTTCTCTCTACCAGCTAATATTAGACAATGCCATGTAGAAGCTGCTCTTAGGGTTTGAGAACTGTGTCACCTCATTCTCAAGATAGCCAAGGAAGGGTCACCTCTGGAGAAGGCAGTTCTGTTTTTTTCAGTTTCTCCGTGGATCAGATACTGTTCTGAAGGAGGTGGTTTTACTGATTCCTCTCACACAGACTTCTTGCCTTTACTTTTATCTGACTGCTGACAGGGTGGGCTGGAATATAATTGCCGCTTAAATGGACTTGACTTTCAAGGCCCAATTGGCATTTCCAGTATAGCAGTTGCCTGAGTCATCTAGTTTTGGAACTGATAAATCAAAAGACTGGCTTGGAGGCTAGTGTCCTGTCTGGAGAAGAGACTTAATGTAACTTCAGTTAGGAAATTAATGAATCTGAAATAGTTGTAACCCAAGGAAGAGATTTTCCAAAAGAATGTCCCTTTAGAGAAATAATGACCAGTTCCCTAAAAAAAAAAAAAAAAGACAGTAGACTGGATAGAAAAGACTCACATGTTGACTGATTTCTCTTATGGAACTATAAAAGGATCGGTCTCTAAGGAAATGAGGGTCTTCAATTTCATTGGTGATATTTCCATTTGTTCTGGAGCTGTGATAGAACCAGGACTGGAGAGTGCAGGGCACGATGACAGATTTTTTTATGTAGCACTTTTAAACATAAAATATATATATATATATATATATATATATATCTAATGTGCCGACGTAAGACCTGGCCTTTTTGTAATCAAGTAATATTTTGAGTAATAATTCATTGCACAACAGCCCGTGACACACTGTGAAAGAGTAAAATTGGCTTAAAAATTTTAAGTACAAAGACATTTCAGAAGAGTTTTGTCTATAACTTTGTTAGACTGAAATAAGTGGAATTACGTTTGGCACCAGGAAATGGATCTGGATTATTTAGAACAAATGTTTTCCAGGTTTGAATCTTCTATGTGGAAGTACAGCCAGACATCTTAGCCTTTTCCCTGGTCCAGAATCCTGACAGTTCTTAAGCCCTGTGCCTCCAGAATTTCATGTTTATGCTGCACAGGGCCTGTATTTTGTAATGGTGGCTCTTTTGGATGATGACTTACTCGATGGTGAAACTTCCAGTAATCCCCCTCATCATACTGAAATGATATCAGTATATCATCAGAACACCATGGAGCTTGTTATTTGAGGGACACAGCTTGCTTGTGTGCTTGGGAAAGAAGAGGTTTAGCATGGTTTCAGGTCAGTGATGAGCCCAGTGATCTCTGCCAGTTCCCTTAGCTCTGAGAATTCTGATGTCATGCACTTAACGCTGCCAGAGTTGCTGCTTCATGACACTGGATGCGTAACAAGAAAGGAAAATAAATGTAAAACGCCTAGCACCACCGAGGAAGTAGGGTCAGGAGTTGAGTTAGACAGTGACTGGCATTTCCCATCCACACTAGTACAGAAGTGTCCTGTGGTATGAAGGGAGGCAGGCTGGGGGCGGGGGGGTCCATTGTATGCCAGGTGTTTCCATGAAAATAAGCTGTTGAGTGCCAGGTGTGGCAGCTGCAAACAGGGATTTGGGGGGCAAAACTTAATCTTTTTCTTGTGACTTTTAGGCACTTGAATGAAGTGCCTCATGTATCTCAGTAACTTATTTGAGAGGAAAAGAGCCACAAGCAAGGCAGTGGAAAGTGCTGGATGGTTGCCTTGTGACCAAACCTGTTCTTTTCAGGCCTCTGGAGCCAGCTGTGGAATGATCAGTCCAGCAGCTGCAGGTACGCCTTGGGTGGCACTTGGGTCTGTAGTCAGCAGGGTTGCCTGTGACTGAGAGTGGCAGAGTGGTCCATTGCACTGATGAATCCTGACCCTGCCGATCTTTGCTTGGGTGATGGCTGTTTGTGTGCTATTTCTAGAAGTTCCTCCCAACGCTTGCCTATGTGACCTGTTTTCACCAGATCCAGATTGCTAGCCCCTTAAAGCTCGAAGAACCTTAAAGTTCATCTGGAACAAAAGATTTATTTATTTTTAACCCAGTGGCCACTGTGAACCCCCCAGTTGATTGTTTGAGGCTGGTCTTGAGAGTGCCCTGCTTCACGTGCTAGTTTTCCAGTTTCCACTTTGGGAGAATGACCTTATCATTAGGCTGGCCAAGAAGGCTTCTTTCTGTTCCTGTCACAGTACTAGGCTGTATACTCATTCAGCCTCAGTTCCCTTTTCTGGTATATTTCTTAACAAATTGTTTCCCTCTTTCCACTATTTTTAGGGGTAACAAGTCTAAGATATTTACATATAAATGACTCTTCTTTCTCAAACCCTTTTCTAGCAAGCACTTTCTGGGAGGACAGTGTCGTACCGGGATCTTCTGTCACTGTGGTCCCTTTGAGGCTAGAAAGAGCAGATTGTCGTGAAGTCTTTTGTCAGCATCTTCATGTTTATAAACATACTTGGTTTTCCAGACTATGTAGGTTTTAGATTTCAAGTGAAAAGAGAATACATTGTTATGCAGCAATAGAAAACAAGACAGCTACAACAAAATTGTATTTTTTCTCCATCCAGAGGCTTTAACTTTCAATATCTGTATGTGGAGACCAGGCTGACAGCCACAGCAGTAATTTCATGGTGGCTGAAATAGCTGTGAACTGTGCATTAACTTGTTCCTTCTCTCTTAAATTCTGCTGCAGTGTTGGAGCAGGGAAGGCGAGCAGAGGAGTGATGAATAGAGTAGCAGGTGGGATAATGTACAATAATAGGAGGTACACAATAAGGATTAATTAGGTGTCAGGCTAAGTACTTCATGTGCATTAACTAATCCTCAGAATACCTTCAAGATATTCAGATTCTTTTATTATCTTCCTCTTTGTGAGGCAACTGAGGCTCAGAGAGGTTAAGATACTTGCCCCAAATAAGTGGTGAAGGCTGGGCACAGCGGCCCAGCACTTTGGGAGGCCAAGGCAGGAGGATTGCTTGAGCCCAGGAGTTTGAGACCAACCTGGACAACACAGCAAGACCCCACTTCTTTTTTTTTTTTTAAAGTTGTGGAGCTAGAGTTTGAGCACCTGCATGGAACCACGAGGCTGCGTTACACCTGCCTCAGGTGGTTGATATGAGGAAAAATAAAAATTTTTCAGATGGACTCTGGGTATTTGCCTTTTAAGGCTATATGCCTTTTAATTCTGATATCAAGTGGTAGAGAAATGATTAAAGGTTTGAGAGTTGATAGGGCCCTGGATAGCAGGAACACTTTACATGTGTTGCGTGTGCATCTGCAGCAGATGACAACTCCCCAAACGGACATGCCTCCCTTGTTCAAGAAAGCTTTTCAGGGTGGCACCAATTTTTTTTTTTTTTTAGCAATTTAATGAATGAGGTATCAAATTATCACATGATACAAATCTGATTGATCTTCTTTGGGATATGTCTCCCCTTAAACATCGTGCTGGCTACATTATCCATTTCTATAATACCTTTGATTTTATCCTCTTTACTCCTGTCAGTGAACTCCTAGGTAAACTCACAACTGAATTTATCAGCACAAGCATGCTGCATTGTGTTGTACGTTCTGCAAACAGTGACTTGAGATAGTGTGTCATTTCCCAGTTCTTAAGGCTGTGGCCTACACCGATGGCCTTATTTTTCCCTTTTGTTTTTTTTTTTCAAAATTAACTGTTATTTTGCCAATAATTTTAACATTTTATTGGAGCAATTATTACGTGTCTGGGGTTATGCAACACATGGGATGTGCAGAAATAAAAAGATAGTTTCCCTGCCCTCAAGGAGCTTGTCTTATAGGGGAAACAGATTTATAAACATTTCTAGGGCACAGAGATTTTCATGTGTGTGGTACTATGGTGTTAATGCAGAATTCTGTAAAGGAATAAAGCTTTCATGACCAAAGCAAGCATGAGCAAATGTTTCACATCTTTCTGCCTGTGTTTTGTGAGCCCATTCAGTTTAATGTGGGCTTGATTTAAAGTCGACCTGCAGTCCTGGACTTCAACCAAACAGCCATTATAGTAATGAACATTTAAATGAGTTATTTTTCCAAAGCATTATAGTTTTTCACATCCATCTTTTCATTCCCGCATTAGCTAATGATGTTGATGTCCTCATAAGCATTGTTTAGGAATGGCTTAGGAATTTTACCGTATGTTTACTTTGGCTTGTCTGCTGCCCCTTGCTTTGTAATCTGTTCACCGGTGATTCAGTTGTTTCTTTGAGTCCCTTTGAAGTTGCATGTTGACGGGTGGGGACTGGTGGGGAAAGAAATCCAGAGTAGATACTCCTAAAGCTATGAAGTGAAAATTCAGGAGGGACTGTTATAACTCCACTTATTTAAGGTGGTTTGGTTTGTGCCAAGCTAAAGGAGGGAATATTGATTGATTTACTTTTTTAAAATGAAATTAATTTTTATTTAATTGTTTTCCCTGGAGTTGTGGGGATGAGGTATTGTGGTTTAAAGCAGTTTGGTTGTGCTGATAATTTTTTTTATTATTATTATCTTCAAGGCTCCCTGGACAGTGTTACTGCAGGTCTATTCATGCTTTCGTTCCTCCTTTACCTGCCTTCCTCTGCTTTCTCTGGGCATTGGTACCCATACCCAGGTGTGGTCAGTTGAAGTAACTCCTGCCTTGCTGGACTTAACAGTGGTGTTTCTGGGCCTAAGGCAAGTGGAATATCTGTGGTTTATTTCCTAATCCCAATTTTGTGGAAGTTTGTGTTCTGGCTTTGATTCAGTTACTCCTAAGTAGTGGCCGGTGTTAACTAGAGGCTGTATGAGACAAGACACTTAATGTAGGCCCCTTGGAGGTGATGGGTCCTTTTAATCAGAGTTTGGCTAATAATGACTCTCTCCGTTTTATACACTAAAGCCTGATATAACTAGTAATGAACTTCATTAATAATTTGTATTGGCAGATGTGAGGTATCACACATTAAAACTGTTTTACACCATGAGCATTGACTTCATTCAGTCAGTGAGGGAGGATGCAACCACCTTTGCCAAAATAGGAAGGAAGAGAGGACCCAGAGTTTTCAGGGAACGGAATTAAATAGTACTTTAACGAGCTTGGTGGAGGCAGTGGGGTGAGGAAAGGAAGTTAATAGGCCCAGGGAGGAGAGTATCTTACTGGTTTCTCCAAGCTGATTCATCTGGGTGCCAGGAGAGCTGTGGAAACCCACAGGGGAATGCCCCGGTTCCTTTCCATCCTTCTTTCTGGTAAGGGTTTAGATCAATTTATTTGACAGTCAGCCTTCCAGTTTTATCAGCACCGATCTCTTTGTACAACTTCCCAAATGTACAGACTCCAGACAGATGAGTACAGTTGGTGTTTTCCGGGGAGGGTGTTTCTCCCTGTGGTCTGTCACAGCCAGAGAGCAGGGGGCCAGAGAGAGGACTGATTGCCCGTATGTTTCAGGCGAGTCATCAGTGGTACACCCAGTTTTAAAATGCTCCGGGGGTGTGTGGCCATGAAGTGGATTTTGAATGAATAGAAGGAAAAAGCTGGTGGATGAAAAACATGAGCCATTTGAACCGTGTGTGGTGTCTGGAGAGACAGGTGGTCTGACAAAACAGACAAAGTTTGCTTGGGGAAACAGAAGCTTTGCCTCCACCTCTGAAGCTTGGGCTGGGATGAAACAAGGCACTTTTCTATTTAGACTGTGTTTAGATGGAGGGAAGCTTCTTTAGTTCTTTATCGGGTACAGTGAAAGGCAGAACTTTTCTTACTTGCATTCTTAATTTTAGTCAGCCATGCTGAGCTGGGTTTACACCCACCTTGGTATGTAATTTCTGTGACCCTTTCCTCTTCCTTCTCTCCTGTCATAGTCACCAAAAGCCACTATGGGTAGCCATTCATTAATATCACCTTTATTAGGAGTCCTCCAGGCTCGGTTAAGGTCTCCCTCCATCTTTCCACCTCCCTATTTTATGCCTTTGTAGCCACTGGCACTCTGCCTTGTGGCACTTGCACGTAACTATTTATAATCAGTGAGTCACCCTCCTAGACTGTAAGCACCACGAGGGCAAGGTCCACAGCCCACCAGCAGCTTCAGCTTCCAGCACAGCACTTAGCACACGATAGGCACTCCCTTAGTATTTGTTGTACTTGTCAGTGTTTGTTGCCTGAGTGACTGACACAGAAGTGTTCCCTGCTGGAGAAGGGATTTGGGTTAAATGGAATCATCCAGAGAATTTGATAAAATGATGATGGCTATCCGTTTATGCTCTTAAAAGTATGCACTTGAGACCTCTAAGTAGATGTTTATTTGCTTAACCCTTTCCAGGGTGCATGTGTTTATCCTGTTTCCTTTCGTATGCATTTTCTGTTTTGCCCCTCACACAGTAATTCTTGGAAGCAAGTAGATCATTGTTTCCATTTCAGTTGAGATCACTTTAGGGGCATGTCTGGGACTTGATGACAGGTCTTCCACTATCTTATGCTCCCTACCTCACATTTATTGAGTACCTACTATGTACCAATCCTTAACATTTGTTATTCCAGTTTATCTCCCATCAGTCCTGTTGAGTTAGATATTGTTATCCCTGTTTTACAGATGAGGAAATCAAGGTTCTGAGAAATTAGATAATTTCTAGGAACATACAGCCAATAAAAAGGAAAGGAAGAGTCTGAGTTCAAACCCAGTTCTTCGGTGCTAGGGGTACAGCTGCTGTCTGTAGAGCATGCCAGATGACACCTTTTTGACTCTTTTGGTAGGGAATGGGGAGGAATGCTTGCCACCTTAGAAATGCTGTTTGCGGTGGCTCACACCTGTAATCCCAGCACTTTGGGAGGCTGAGGCGGGTGGATGATGAGGTCAGGAGTTCAAGACCAGCCTGGCCAACATGTTAAAACCCCGTCTCTACTGAAAATACAAAAATTAGCCAGGCATGGTAGTGTACACATGTAATCCTAGCTACTCAGGAGGCTGAGGCAGGAGAATTGCTTGAGCCTGGGAGGCAGAGGTTGCAGTAAGCTGACATCGTGCCGCTGCACTCCAACCTGGGCAACAGAGCAAGACTCCGTCTCAGGAAAAAAAAAAAAAAAAAAGAAATACTGGTATGTCCGAATCTGTGTTCATTCTTATGTTCATGGTTGTTTTACAAAAGCCGTATTTAGCAAGTACTCAATGGCAAGTTATGCCAACACTGTGCTTGGCATAACTTGGATATATAGGTGAATGAGGCAGCCATACAGAGAAATATGACAAGAGTATGTTTTAAATGCCCCAAAGAAGGTTTATGGAAGGTGCTGCGGGAATGTAGAGCTGGGAAAATAACCGTCATTTATATAGTGCTTTATATGCTGTCTCTTGCTTTTGTATTTGCCCCCATTGTATTCTCTTTCTCTCTCTCCTTTCCTCCACGTCTCCTCCCCTCTCCTGAATTTTAGGATTTGGATGCATGTGTACATTTAAGATTTGTTCTAAATACATGAAAGCACGCTTGCTTGTATTTACCTGTCCAAAGCCTGTTGACCACTGGGCTCCAGAGGACCACTAGCATTTGCTGTTGCCCCACCTGTTTCTTTGTATAGAAACAGCATACAAAACATAGAGAAGAGAACTGACAGTTATTTAGATTTATGGGCTTTTATAGAAAATAAGAATTACTTTTCTTCTATAAAGTCAGTGTTTACACCTTGTCTGCTCACTCCATACTCCTCTAGAGACTAAAGCACATCATTGCTTCTCAGAATCATTTCTGAAACTGAGGCTAGAAACTACAACAGAGGCTCTCTCCTCACCTGTTCATCAGCGTCCCTTGTCTCTTAAAGTCACTGAAAGAATGTCCCCCCTCCCCCATGGAGGGGTAACAACACTTCGTGTCTGTCTATTCCAGGAAGCTGGAGTGCTTTACAATGCTTTACCCAGCATCCCTGGGGGCAGGATCGGTGCATGTAGATGTTTACCCTGCCAGCCCCTTAAAAGGTCTTCTCTTAGCTTAGACCCTCATGTAATCCAAACTACTAATAAAAATTCCCCAATAACTTTGCTGTTGTAGATCTTACAGTGCTCAGAGACTGGCCCTTTAATATCCATGGTTGGCAAACATTTCTGTAGAGGGATTGTAGGTTATTTTGTCTCTCCTTGTAAGAGCTAGTCTGTCTTACGTGGCCTCAGTCAAGGAAACAGGTAGTTCAGTTGCTTCCTCTTCATGGCATCCTTTTGATGAAGCACCACTTACTTTACTTTGCATATTAGGGTGCAGGATACATGGGTACGTGTATTTTTAATCTGTCAGTCATTTCATGTAACGTAAGTAGAACTCATTTAGGAAATTGCAGAAGTTTCATGAAAAGATACTCTACTAAAAACCTTTAAGAGAGCTATTGATTCCCAAAAATAATTGATTGGGCCATAGCATCAGGTGTGCTGATACAGAACCACATCGTTGTGATTTATTTCTGCTGTCTATGTGAGGGGATGGAGGACGCAGGCTTCTGAAAGAATGTGTTTATAAGTCTTCATTTTCCCAGATGGTGATTCCAGCTAAGGTCCTGCAGAGTTGCATTCTGCCACCCTTCCTGGAGCCTGAGAGGTGGGTGAGGAGTGCAGGTGGTGTTGCCACGTGGTGGCATGTCAAGGAGGCGGGCAGGAAAAGGCAGACTGATTTTTGGTAGCATTAGTCTTTCTTCTCTCCTTCTCTGCTTTTCTGTATTCTGAATTTTAGGATTTGGATGCATGTGTACATTTAAGATTTGTTCTAAATACATGAAAGCACGCTTGCTTGTTAGAAGGACATATTTGAGGGAACTAAGTGGTGTTCGGAGGCGCAGTGAGGATTTGAGAGATTCTGAGGGATGCACGTTGGGTGTTGGTGGTTTTCTGGTTGGTATCATAGTGTCATGTTCTCTTCTCCAATTATAGGTTTAGCTCTTCGGGCCCAAAAAGACAAGATTAGTCAGGAAAGTGACATGCACTTGGCATGCTGTGGCTTCTATTGAGGAAAAAGTGACCTAAATTTGAACATCCAACTTCAATTCTTAGTAATTGGCAATGGCTCCTTGTATCTCTTTCTGCTTGGCTATAAAACTATAAAATGCTGCTGTTAACTTAGAAGGCTGCTACTCACAAGGCTAGATGAACAGACTTTTATATTAACAACTCAGACTAACCCTGGGAAGCATCTGTGCTCCCTCATGGATAAGTTGCTTTCACGTTTTTCACAGTCAACCTGGGTGGCCCTCACCATCAAGAGTGTGGAATCTCAAGAGTAGCAGCACAAAGGGGTGGCAACTTGAACCCCTGGGTTCTAGTCCCAGGTCAGCTGCTAACTGCTGTGTGAACTCAGGTCATCCAATGAGATCATCTTTTGACAAAAGAATAAGACCATTAATCACTAACGTCTTTTCCACCTCTGAATTCTTTGATCTCTACTCTTGTCGATTTCCTCCCTAATAATTTCTATAGGTCTGCTTTTTGAGCTATTTCCCTTATTTATCCTTTCCTTAAAATCAGATTTGTTCTCATTTTTCTGGTCCCACCCACATCCACATGGCTGTTAAAGAACACAGTGAATTGATGTAGAAAGATGTCCCAGATAATAGGCTGGGTGCGGTGGCTCATACTTGTGATCCCAGCACTTTGGGAGGCCAAGGCAGATGGATCATTTGAGGTCAGGGGTTCAAGACCAACCTGACCAATATGGTGAAACACTGTCTTTACTAAAAATACAAGAAATTAGACAGGCGTGGTGGTGTGCACTTGTAGTCCCAGCTACTTGGGAAGCTGAGACAGGAGAATTGCTTGAACCTGGGAGGCAGAGGTTGCAGTGAGCCAAGATTGACAGAGCAAGACTCCATCTGAAAGAAAGAAAGAAAGAAAGAAAGAAAGAAAGAGAGAGAGAGAGAGAGAGAGAGAGAGAGAAGAGAGAGAGAGAGAGAGAGAGAGAGAGAGAGAGAAAGAAAGAAAGAAAGAAAGAAAGAAAGAAAGAAAGAAAGAAAGAAAGAAAGAAAGAAAGAAAGAAAGAAAGAAAGAAAGAAAGATGTCCTAGATATATTGTTGAGTGAAAAAAATATACTAATAGAGAGGCATGCCTGATATGACCTATTTCTGAAATGAGAATGATAGTAATATCAGTATAAGTCTGCATCATTAATTTGAAGCAGTTTGAGTCAGATGTGTTTCTGAATTCAGGATTTTTTCAGTTTTACATAGGACAATGTATTAAATTCATTTACTATTAAATAACACCTCCAGTGGGGGCTGGGGTGGCATCTGTAATCAAAAATGTTAATACTTCTGTGGCAAAACATGGATATTCATACTAAGTGGGGTAAATAAAGATTACACACTGCCTTATGTCAGTTCAGGTAAGATTTTGACAACAAATGTTATAAAATTTGTTTGGGTTTTGGAACTTTTTGAATATTGGGATTTTAGATAAGAGATGTGGACCTGTATAGTCAAAGGGGGGAAAATTCTGGAAAATGAAGCATCAAACACTTAGCAATACTTTTCTTGAGTGGAGAAGTGGGGTGGGTTTCTGGGGGACTTTAATTTCCCAAGTTATATTCTTTTCCTAGTAAGCGTGTATAATTTTATAATCAGAAAAAAATGATTAAAGATACATATGAGATATAAAGATTTACATAAAGTAGCTGGAAACATTTAACCAATCTGTAGCTGTTTGAGACTTATTTATATTAGGACAATTAAGACTTGTTTTCTCAATTTTTCAAACTTTTGTAATGTGATTATATTTCATATACACTTAAAATTTTTTTATAGGTGATAGTATTGGGAAAAACAAAAAGGAATATGTGATAGTAATTAAAATGTCAGTGGAGAAAAATAAGGCCCTTGGAGTACCCTGTGGGAAATTAGGAGTCACTTCCTCCTGGATGCTTTATATAGCACATTATACTGACCTATTAAATAATAAGAATCAGGCTGGGCATGGTGGCTCATATCTGTGACCCCAGCACTTTGGGAGGCTGAGGTGGGAGGATCATATGAGGCCAGGAGTTCTGGACCAGCATGGGCAACATAGCAAGACCCGGTCTCTACCAAAAAAAAAAATTTATATATATAAATTAGCCAGACATGGTGGCACATGACTGTGGTCCTAGCTACATGGGACACTGAGATAGGAGGACTGCTTGAACCCAGGAGTTTATGGTTACAGTGGGCTATGATTGCACTGGTACACTCCAGCAGGGTTAATAGAGTGAGACCCTACCTCTGAAAAAATAATAATAAGAAGAAGAATCACATGGACGAAGCAAATGATGATAACCAAAATATAATGTATGGGAGATCACTTTATAAAGATGTAAGGCTATACAATCATTTAAGATGTTTTTGAAGTAACATTGCAATTCCTAAGCAGACCAAAATGAATGGTTTGGTCTTAATGGGATTTTGTCTGAAAATTGGCTGGAATACTTGCTTCCAAACAGAAGACATTTGGAATTTCATATATGGAATATGGATGAGATGGTTGGTATTTGATTGTTTAATGTTATCAGTCAGTATAAAATGATATATTATTCTTAATTTTCACACTTTTCCGTATTTCTAATCCTAATATACTCATTTGTTACCTTTTCCCACTTAATTGTATAATTGCAGTTTCTATGTTGCTTATAATAGCTGCATAATATTTCAGTCACTGGTTTACATAATTTACCATCTTATTGCTGTTTCTATTTGTGTGTGTGTGTGTTACAAATAACATGTCTGCACCTATAACTGTTTCTTTTTCCTTTTTTCCCCCCTATATTTAGGGGTTGTTTTCTTAGGGAAGACTTTTTCTGAATGCATGAGGAACTTATTCTATAAGCATTTATTCAGCATCTACTGTGTACAGGGCTCTGCAGACACAAAGATGAATTTTAGAACCTATGCACAAGCTGTGTCCATTTCCTGCATTCTCTTCCTTCCTCTCCCTTCACCTGACAAATTCTCCATTTAAATTCCACATTCCCAATGAGGCCTTTATGTGTTCCCCAGAGTATTTTAGGCTTTTCTATACTTTTTCTTCTCATTTAGTCACAGTTATATATTCTCTGTACATCTCAGAATAACTAAGATTACTTTATTTCTGCCTTCCTCATTAGACTATTAAACAGTAAACTCTGAGAACAGATCTTATGTCTGATTTGTTTTCCTTGGTACCCTCAATACCGAGGACATTGTGACTGGCATGTACCAGGCACAGAAATTCAAGTGAGTACCTGCATAAATGAATTAGATGAACAAATATTTGAATATGATTCTTGCCTTGAGAAATTTAGATTAGAACTGAAAAATGGATTCAATGGATAATTTTGATGATGTATAAGTGCTTTATAGAAAATAGAAAACCTTTTCCTAGCTATTATCTTTTCCTCCTTTACACTGAATTCCTTGCAAGAGGATTCAATTCCCACATGTCATTTAATGTCTTCCTTTTGTCCGTATTATGCAGTAGAAATGGGCTCATCTTAACTTCTTTTCTGCTAAAACTGTTGCTTTTCTATGCAAATCCTACTTTATTTCTCATTGCACTGAACACCATTATCATTAACCTTTTTCACTTTTTTTTGACATGTTGGTTATCTTTGTTTTTTTTTTTTTTCTTATTATTAAAAAATTCTGTTTCTTCAGCATCCCCGCTTTCCTGGTCTTATCTGATAGCTATACCTATTCTGCTTTATATGACCTTTTAAAAACTGTTAGCTCCTTGAGGGAACTGATAGTGTGATCTTTTGGTAGGAGACTTTAAAAGATCCACTTTCTTATATTTTAGTGTATCCCTTGGGTCAAATGGAGGATTTTTTTTAAAGGATGATCATCAAATAAATATTTAAGTAATCTGACCAAAATTTATCTTCTTACCTTTTTACTAAAAAATACACTAAATAATTTTAAGGGAAGATTTTATAATCTCATATTCAACATGGACATTTCTTGATTACTATTGCCCTAACTTTATTGGTTGCTTCATTGGTGGCTTCTGAATTCATTTCTTGGAATGTTACTATTCAGGGCCAACTTTGTTAGTATTGCTACGTCATGCTTTAATTTTTTGCCACTTACGCATTCTAGCCAAACTGGAAGATCTCCACCAAAAGACCTGTATAGTCCTGTCTGAATTTAGAAGTGTCACTTTCATGAGAGGCAGCAACGTCAGACCCACGGGACTCAAGTGAAGTCTCCTTCCATGATAGATCTTCTTATAGTTGGTAGAAACTGGCAAGTGACTCACCAGGGCTGGAAGCCTGGAAAACAGCCTACCGAGGAGGGTAGTCTTTCTGGTAACACATTGCCACCCCTTGGAAGCATCCAGAGAACCGGAAGAGCAGGAACTGCCTGTCAGACTGACTGAGCGCTTGGCATTCTTTCATGGAAAGATGACAACTCATCCAGGGTGAAAGAGGAAGTAGAGGGGGGTGGCAGAGAACAGGAGGGTGACCTTACATTTCCATTGTTTTGCAGGCTGCCTGGTCGAGTGCAGTGGGTTGTTTGGGGGTTGGGAGGAACTGGAATCATGTACTTCTATTGTTGTTGTCCAGAGTGGATGTCCTGTGCTAAGTTGCCAAGGAGGGGAGCTTGTACCCATTTTATCCTTGTGCTCCTTTGTAATCCAGATGGTTTGTGATCTGATATTTCTTTCACGCTTAGCCCTGGACTCTACCAGTTAGAATTCTAGTATCATTTTAAGAACTGGGATTCTCCTATGCCAAATTTCTGTGAAATCTGAGAGCCAACAGACCGATGTATTTTTCCGGGCTGTCTCTGGCTTTGACAATGGCATATTTTGAGTGTCAGTTGATTTTTCTCTCAGTTTATTGGCTTAAGTAGTAAGAGTCAAGGGATTTAACTGTAGCAATAGTGTTATTTTGATAATTTATTAAGTGTTGTCTTGGGATATCTTGGGGGGGGAAAAGAGTTATCTTGTTTAGTTCTTTCTTATAGGAAATTTTGTTTTGTTTTGTTTTTGAGATGGAGTCTCCTGTGTGGTGGCATGATCGCAGCTCGCTGCAACCTCCGCCTCCCAGGTTCAGGCGATTCTCCTGCCTCAGCCTCCCAAGTAGCTGGGATTACAGGTACCCACCACCATGCCTGGCTAATTTTTGTATTTTTAGTTGAGAGAGGGTTTCACCATGGTAGCCAGGCTTGTCTTGAACTCCTGACTTCAGGTGATCTGCCCACCTCAGGCTCCCAAAGTGCTGGGATTATAGGCATGAACCACTGCGCCTGGCCTTATTTAGTTATTTCTTACGATGGCTAGAACCCTCCCAAGAGTAAAATAAAGACTTCAGTGGACAACCAGTGGTGAGTTCACTTTCTAGAGAATGGTGGGTCTTCGGAACACTGGTCAGTACTCCCAATTCTGTGGCATATCGGCACATCTGCCATCTTTGGTCAGCAACCCTCCAGGACTGCCTTCTTTACACGTGTGCCTGAACTTCCAAGCTGTACTGGGCAGGTTGGTGTTGCCCATTTCTCCCATGCTATTGAACAATTACTCCATGCAGTTACTGTTCTTCTTAAGGCCTCTCCTCCCGTCTCACTCTTAACACATGACTTTGTATCTGACTTTACTAAACAACTTGAAACTTCCTAGAATGAGCTCCTCCGTTTTCCTGTCCTGATGCCTGCAAACTTATGTGTAGTCACAGTTATCTTCATCTGGTTTTCTCCAGGGGTATCCCATCTGCTCCTGCATCCTCCTAGGCCTTGCTCTATTAGTCGTTGTCCCTCCCTCTCTTTCTAATTTTCAGCCACGTTTCTTTGCTGTCTCTTTCTTCTTGGCTGCCAAATGTTCTGTGTTCCCTGTTTTTGTGTTTCTCATACCTACTAATGACTTACCTATTTGTCACCTCCAGTGGACATGCTATAGTCCTTATCTTTCTGGAGCTTCTTGTATTTAACCCAATGTATCCACTCTTCTCTCTTGAAGAGTTTTTAGCTTCTGCAATGGTCCATGCTTCTGTTCTCTTGCTGCCTCTGTGTCTTGTATCTCCTTCGTGGGCTTCTCTTCCTTTGCCCACCTGTTACTGTTGGAGTTTAGTTCTGGGAGTGTTGCTCTTCTCTCCTCATACATACTCTGGCTTTGGGACTTCATCTGCTCTCTGGGTTTTCACCCTCTATGTGCCAGTGATCCCCATGTCTCTCACTTGCACTGCCTGGTGACTAGGTTCTGCTTGTTGTCATGTGTGTATCTGAAAGGCTCCTTAAATTTTCCAGGAGCTGAATGCACAACCATTTCTCCTAAACCTCCCCTTTTTTTCTGTATTTAGAGACCATGTTATATATGGTGGTTAAGATTAGGGCTCTGGAATCAGATCTGGATTTGAATTGGGGCTCTGGTACTTCCTGGATGTTTGAACTTGAACAAGTCGCTTAATTCCCTGAGCCTTAGTGTCTCTTTTAAAATGGGGGTAAAAATAGTATCCATCTCAGAAATTCGTATGAGGTAGATTGTAATGCATTTGTACAGTGCCTGGCTCCGAATAAGACTGGAATAAATGTTAGCTGCTGCTGTTCTCTTTCAGTTTCCCTCATCCGTGGAGACATCCAAGCCAGAAACCTGGGAGTCATCCTTAATGCCGTTTTCCTTTAGCTCCTTAATGCCTGTTTTCTTTAGCTTCTATACCTATCCAGTCACCCAGTGTGGCTGATTTCTAATCACTGTTTACTTCTTCCTTCTGGACATTTCTCAGTTTTCCTTTCTGTTGATTCCCATTACCACTACCTGTGTGAGGCCTTTATTCTTACTTTCCAAGATGAAGCCACAGCCTCCTGCCTTCTTTATGTTCCTGTGATCCTCCCTCCACTGTGTTACCAGGCTGCCTGTCTGTGTCTAACAGGGTTTCCGCCGTGGTTGAAGCCCTCTCGTGATGCTCCATTATATGCAAATCAAAGGCCAAGTTCCTTAACGTGGTATTCCTGGCTGTCCTGCTGGCCCTTGGTGGCATTCTAGCCTCCCTCTCACCACTGCATCCTTGAGCAACACAGTCTTGCTGTGTTCCCTGCACATGCCATATTCTTTAGGCTCTTTCCCACCTTTGTTAGCCACCCTGCTTGGAATGCCCGCTTCCCTGCTTTTGCCTTAGTAACTCCTTCTCATCCTGAGGACTCAGCTCAGGTGTCACCTCCTCCAGGAAGCATTCCCTGCCCCTTCCAGGATAGGTTAGGTCATCTTCCATAGAGTCCTGTCATTCTGTGTGCCCATGATGCATTTACCACATTGGATCATAATCTATTTAATGTGTCTTTCCTCCCAACCTCAGTCCTGAAGGGCAGAAACCACGTATCATTCCACTTCATATTTTTGTGCCTAGCTGGATGCTTGACATGTAGTAAGTGCTCATGAAATGTTTGTTCATTGAATGGACTAAATTCAAGCACCAGTAGACATCTGGATGACCCTAGTTTCCTGTTTCTGTGAACCACAATGCTCTGGGGCAGGGCTGGGTATCAGAGGTTCAAGCCATGGCTGGAGCAGCCACCCCTAAAGTAGACACCCTAATATCCTTCCCACTGAGTTCCTAGTTCTACATCCTGGAGTGAGGCTGTCAACTCTGAAGTGTCAGAGTGTGTCTGAAAATTATTCCTGTGAAAAATAAAATTTTTCACATTGCAGGCCTCATTTTTATGTAGTTTTCCCAGAGAATGCTTTAATATTTTAAAACGTATGGTAATGTTAACACTTTCTATTTGCATAAGAACTTCCCTGATGGGAGATACTGCAGGTGTAAATTTTTCTGAGGAGTGTCACACCACCGTGGAACTGTTTTCCCTTGATCTGGAGATAGGGAACTTGTATACTCTGAGAGAGAACTTCTTTGAGATGTAAAATAGACTGACCCACTTTAGAGGCTGCCTGTATCCTAATTTTCTATTTTAAAAGGATGATGACTGAACACTGAAGAGCTCGGGACATTTTAGAACTGTGCTGTCCAATATGGTGGCCACTAGCCATATGTGACTACTTACGTTTAAATCGAATTAAAATAAAATGAAGTGGAAAAAATTAAGTTCATCAATTATATTAGCCACATGTAACTGATGACTAGTGGCTAACTACCATATATAGAACATTTCTATTATTGCACACTATTCTACTGGACAATGCTGTTTTAAATTTGGAAGTCCTGGTGGGTAATATCAAAGCCACCTTACCACAGAGTTTTACAGAGCTATGAAATAATTCTTACTGGGAACACCAGATACTTACTATACCATTTTATATAGTGTATGTGGCATTTTATCACCTTATCATTAGAGCATGCCTGTATCTTTACGGACAATAGCATTCAGACACCAAATAATGTTATATTGTCTGTCTGAAAATGTTTTCTTATACAACTTAAAGGGAAAGAGAGGAATATGTCGTGAGTAAATGGAATTATTTTTCTCTGCACCACATCATTATAAAAACTCGAAGAGGCTGGGTGCAGTGGCTCACACCTGTAATCCCAGCACTTTGGGAGGCCGAGGCAGGTGGATCACTTGAGGTCAGGAGATCGAGACCAGCCTGGTCAACATGGTGAAACCACTGTCTCTACTAAAAATATAAAAATTAGACGGGCATAGTGGTGGACTCCTGTAATCCCAGCTACTCGGGAGGCTGAGCCACGAGAATCACTTGAACCAGGATGGTGGAGGTTGCAGTGAGCCGAGATCGCGCCACTGCACTCCAGCCTGGGCTTCAGAGTGAGACTCCGTCTCAAAAAAAAAAAAAAAAAAGAAAGAAAGAAAAGAAAGAAAGAAAAGAAAAAAACTCGAATTGGCTAAAACGTATCCTGGAACTAAATATTTACATTTCTTAAAGAAAGCCATGTGTGTTTTCTTTGGATGAAAGAATAACAAATGATTTGCATTGTTGGATAATATAAAAACACTTTAAAAGTTAAAATTGAAAGAAAGGCAGGATCTTCTACTTTCCTTTATTTTCCTCCCCAGTTACCCAACCCACTTGGCTTCTAGGAGCCTGAGAAGTTGAAGAAGTAAACAGGAGTTTAGTTCAGGTGTTACCATTCTAGGAAGTTCTAGCTATCTGGTAATATGATGGAACTCACCAGAATCTTTCATCATGGAGCAGCTACTTTTTACACTTGGATACCAGTACCCTAGATGGTGGGAGGGACTGGAAGGATCTTTCAGGTCAGGGGTGATGGACTTCTGCAATCCCTCTCGCATACGCTGTTCAAGTTACCTACAGTGGCTACGCACGGAAAGTAGGGTGTGAGTCATTCCGTGATTGACAACCCCAGTGGACCATAGGTGACTCCCACCTGGGTGGCTTCGGGAACTTAGTTCAGAGTCTGCAGCAGGTGGGATATTTTTTGGATTATGGAGAGCTGTTTGATTTCACATCAGTGGGTTCTTCCCTCAGCCTTGTTCATATTAGTATCTGAGTAAGTTCTCATATATTAACCTTTTCTGAGAGAAGAGATGTGAGGATGAGGGTGGAGGGTGTGAATCCTATTTTCACCATCCTGTTTCTCTTCTTCATGTAGTGCCTCCTTACTGAGGAACAGAGTAGAGGAGCTGTAAGTTGGGGTATAGTGTGGAAAGGTTTGTGAGAGACTTAAGAACAAAGGGTGTTTATCATAGGTAATTATCACAGTGTTGTTAGAGTGTAGGCAGAGCAGCTTCCTAACCAACATTACAAGTTTATTTTGCTAGTGACACCTTTTATTGACCAATGAAGCATTAGAATTTCAGCGAGTTAATTGTTTGCGAACTTTGTTCATGGTCTTTCTGAAACTTTCAACTCTCTGTTTAGTTACAGTGAGGCTCATTATATAACCTTTATTGTCCTCGTTTGAGAAGAGGCAGTATAGGTAGATAGGAACATGGGCTTGGGAGCAGATAGACTGGGAATAGAAATCCATGCCTGACACTTGGACAAATTGTTTAAACTTCTGAACCTTAATTTCTTAATCTGTAAAATGGGAGTAATAATAATGCTTACCTTACAGGCAAGGGGACAGTTTCTATGTGTGGAATAAAAAAAGGAAGGTAAGCTGACTCATTTTCAGAAAGAGCTTTAAAAATTAATAAACATGCCATATTCCTTACTCTTATTTATTATTACATTTGATTTATCTAAGTTTTACCATGCATATCTACTTAGTGTTATCAAACTGTAAGGAGGAAGGGCTCTTGGTAAAATCAGTGAGATAATCTCAGAGTCTATGCTCTTAGGAAATTAATAAAAATATTAAATCTGATCAAAATGATCTGTTTTAATAGCAAATTCCTTTTTAAGACTAATTGCTATACTATCTAAAAGGAAACAAGCCAAGTGCAGTGGCCCATACCTATAATCCAAACACTTCGGGAGGCTGAGGCAGGAGGATTGCTTGAGCTCAGGAGTTTGAGACCACCCTGGTCATCATAGTCATACTTCATCTCCATTTTTTATATTATTCCGTTCATACATCAGCACTCTACTGGTTCTGTTTGAAATATGTTCTGTATTTAAAACTCAAATCTTGTTGGATCTCTGCAGGGCTTGTGACCAATGAGGTCATATTGGTTGATGGTTGAGAAGGCTTGCTTCACTCTGCATCAGAGAATGACTATCAATTTTTTTTTAACTATCCTATCATGTCCTCTCTTCTGTCACCCATTTTGAAGAGCGGCAGAACTTGAGGTTCAGTTTCCTCTGTAAATATCCAAGTATATAAAACCCAGGAACTTCTAGAATAACCCAGATGTGCTTTAATATTCTTTTAATATGTTTGATCACAGCTGGGGGAAAAAAACCTTTTAATTCTGTACCTTTCTAGTAGATAAGTGAAGAGCAGGGGAAGAGACCTTTAAATATATTGCTATAAAAATGTGTGATAAGTTTCTATCAAAATGGGGAGATTGCAGAAAAGGCTTCCCTTGGCTCCCAAGGATGTGTAGCAGTGTGAGCAATGCTCATGCCATGTGCCTTTCACACAGGGTTTGCCTTTATCAGTCTGCTTTCCGATGATATGTACATGAAGAGTACACTATGTGAAGAGAAGAGAGAATGATTGAAAATGTTTTATTATAGAACTCTTGCAGTGAGTTGCTGTTTTCTAGATTTTACTTTTTAGGGAACAAAATAAAATCCTTTGTTAAAACTGGAAAAAAAAAAAAAAAAAAAAAAAAAAAAAAAAAAAAAAGGAAACAAGGGGCCAAGGGAAATGGGGAGACTGGGAAATTCAAAGGATTATTTCTTGGCAAACAACAAAACCCTTGATTATTTGAACATTTTGCTTTTTTGAGTAATATTATTTACTGATTACAGTGCAGTCTGAGTAATAACAAATCCGTCATCCAAAGAGTTTTTGAGGCTAGACCACTAAGTTTTGACTGTTCATATACATTATTACATATTTGTAAAAGTTGGGTTTCATGTGACTCTGACACAGAGGAGGTGGAATAATCAAATGTTCCTCTCTAGCATACTGTGCAGTGATCATAAGGAAAGGGAATGAAGGTTCCTTTTTCCCTAATGCCTGTGTTGCTCAGGCCAGCATTCCTGAAGATGCGTGTTCTGTTGAAGCTTCATGATGTGTGGATGACCCTCTTTGCATCTGAGGCTGGGTTAATCCCCAGAGGTACAAAGACAAGTCAGAGATGGCATCTGTCTTGAAGATGAGGTTATCCTGAAGGGGATATGGACATTGGCACAGGGGATGCTAGCATCAAATGATGGGTGTTGTAACAGGGAGCTGGGAGATCATAGAAAACAGCCTCTTACCTCATGTGAGAAGAAGGGAGGTTAGGGCAAGGCTTTCTGGAGAAGTCACCTAGACCGAGTCTTGAACAATGGGTAGGACTTAGATGATGAACGGGTGAGAGAGAAGGAGAAAGGCATTGTAGACTAAGGGAACAGCATGAGTGTCAGTGCATTAAACTGTCTGTGTATACTTGCAAGGGCAAGCCTTTCCATGTCAATAGTGTATAAAGCATAAGGGTGGGAATCAAGGACCATAAAGGTGCAGTTGGGGGCCCAGCCATGAAGAGCCAAGTATACTCTCTGAGGGCTTAGAGCATATGCTTCTAGCTGATGGGGAACTGTTGAAAAATTTTAAGCAGGGGTGTAAATGGTCAGATTTGCCTGGTTTGCTATGGCAGCTCATTGAGTCATAGATTTGGGGCTGGATGGCAGGGACCTATCATGATAAGCCGGCTCAATGTGAGAGGATGAATATGTGTAAGAAAGCAGTGAAAGTCAGGGCTGGAGAGAAGATGGGTTTGAGAAGTACACAAGATTTGGAGTTGATACAACTTTGATCAACTGGCTACGGGGAGTGGATGAGATGGAAGACACCAGAATGACACTTGAAGTTCTGGTGGCCATTTTGGACCTGGGGAATATAGGAGGAAGAATTGGTATGTAAGGGCCAAGGTAACATACTGATTTTAAAAAGTGTCCATCTGGCAACTGAATGTGAGTCTGATGCTCTGGGAAGATGGTGTCTGGAGACAGGAATCTGGGAGTCATCACCTAGAGGTGGTAGTTAGAGCCATGTGAGTAGGTTGGTGCCCAAGGAGAACTCTGAGGATGAAGAAGGCAACAGGCAGGGGATGGAGTCCAAGGGAATACCAGACCAAAGTGGAGGGATGGAGGGAGGAGGAAATTTCTAGAAAAGACTCAGAAGAATGGGTCTGGAGGTAGAATCTGTGGTGTCACAGAAGCAGGGGCAGGGGACAGTTTTTAATGAAAAATTTTTTTACATATATATGTAAAAAATATGTGAATATATAAATTGCCCAGGCTGGTTTTGAACTCCTGGCCTCAGGCGATCCTCCTGCCTTGGCCTCCCAAAGTGCTGGGATTACAGGTGTGAACTACCAAGCCTGGCCTGGAGACACTTTTAAGAGGTTTATAGTTGAGATAGCTAACCCAAGTCACCCTTAGTATTTGATGAAGTAGCAGGCAAGGTAGAATGGGATTGGGAACTTGAAGAGAATGGAGACCATTTGGAATATCCCAGTCACTGAAGGAAATGGGAGATGAGATGACTGAAGAAAAGTAAAAGAAGTGTGAGGAGATGCTGAGGCTCAGCTGAGATTAGAAACTGAATTTACAGTGGCCCAAGCATATGTGGCTCCCCAGCCTGTGTGTCAGAGGCAGCAGATGGTGAGACTGGTCCAGGGTGGATTTTTACCAGTCAGATGTAGCAGAAGAGAAGGTGTGAGGACGTGTGTATGTGTGTGCAGGGAGTACTTTTAAGAATAGGAATGGCCAGGTGTGGTTCACACCTGCAATCCCAGCACTTTGGAAGGCTGTGGCTGGTGAATTGCTCGAGCCTCAGGAGTTCGCGAGACCAGCCTGGGCAACATGGTGAAACCCCATCTATACCAAAAAGTACAAAAACTTAGCCAGGTGTGGTGGTGCGTGCCTGTAGTCCCATGTACTAGGGAGGATGAAGTGGGAGAATCACCTGAGCCCAGGGAGGTCGAGGCTGCGGTGAGCCGTGATTGCGTCACTGTACTCCAGCCTGGGCAACAGGGTGAGACCTTGTCTTAAAAATAAAAATAAGGAACAGGAAGGAGTGTGGCTAGCAGGGGCCTAAGAAGATGGAAGGAAGCAGTTCATAGACCTGGATGGCTTATATGG
Organism: Rhinopithecus roxellana; assembly: GCF_007565055.1. Lineage (NCBI taxonomy): Eukaryota > Metazoa > Chordata > Mammalia > Primates > Cercopithecidae > Rhinopithecus > Rhinopithecus roxellana. The sequence continues at coordinate 91,760,719 of NC_044553.1, read as the reverse complement.
TTAAAAAGCAGATGTAATAGGAGAAGGGCAGGAGGCTGTAGGGTGATGTAGTCTCCAAGGTAGAGCAGTTTGAGGGAGTGGCCATGGGAATGGCTGGGAGAAGTGGCCTGGCAGTGAAGGCCAGTGAGGTAGAGGATAGCCCACAGGGAAACTTTTGTAGATATGGGACTTTTATTCCACTTGTAAGATTCACACTGAATTATGACATTGGATGTATAGAATAAGAAACTTCATTTGGATGTTTAAGAACACAGTAGATAGATGTGTGTCCTAAATGTTTTGAGCCATATGCAGGGGGCAGGTATAGGATAGTGTATCTGAATATGCTGTTGGGATTCTATTGTCATTTATTTATGATGTGGTAAAAAGTCTGACCTTGTGTCTCTTTAAGGGAAAGTTTTGACAATAAATATAACTTATGATAATACTTTTATGTATTTACACTTTTCAAAGTCATTTCATAATGTTTGCTATTCAGTTTAGTTTAGTGGCTCTGGGTAATCTATTTAAAGTCAATTTTAAGTTTGTTAGTTTCTGTAGACTACAAGTGTAGAGGGAATATGTATTTCACATATTTCACTGGGTAAGAGAATGGATTATTAGCAAGAACTGAAATCTAAAATAAATTTAAGCAGTTTCTAGTGCTGAGGGACGCAATAGATTTATACTGAATTGTATATTTCTGTATTTGATTTTTTAAAAAAAACTGCAGGCATCTGTGTCTTCTAAGGTGAGAAAAAGCAAAACATATCATGTATTTTCTGGCCTCCTACTATGTACCAGGTGGTATGAGGACATAAAGAGGCATAAGATAAGATTCTTGTCCCTAGAGAGCTTCACATTTAGCTGAAGAAACAAAACATAAACACAGGAAAAGTTAGCTAATCATGCAGGGTTTAAAAAGCAAGGCGTGACATGACTAATGGGGAGATGCATTGTTTAGGCAGTAATTCCTACAGGAGTTCAGAAGAAAGAGATCATTTTATGCTGTGACAGTAAAGGAAGGGTGTAAAGACTTAAAAAGAGAAGAGAAAAGGCTCATGTAGAGGAACTGAAACTTGGGAATGACTGAAACCTTGTTCTACCACTTATGCCTTACCTTGTGCCTCAATTTCCCAATCTGTATAAGATAATGATGATGTATTACCTCCCAGACTGTCAAAAGATAAGACAGTGATTGCAAAAAGCTCTTTGCAAATAAGGCCTGGTCCCTCCATAAAGTGTAGACAGTAAAAATCGTACACTTTTTGAAAGTATTTGAAAATGTAGGTTACTGGGGTATAATTTCTGTCGTTCAAGTTTGCCAAGTAAGATTTTTAAAATTAGCATATTGACAAAAGTTTGACTTTCTTCTTTTTCCCAGTAAGGAGAGATTTGTAAGACTGAAAAAACTTTAGGCAAGCAATTAGACACATTATTACATTGGGAAAATTGCTTTTATGGCCGGGCATCCCTTTCTGTTTCTTTATTTCCTTGAGCAAAGATAATGATTGATAAGGAAGTAAAACTAGAAAGGAGCCAGATCCAAACTTAGGAGGAAAATATTTTGTCACTGATGGAAGTTCAGTGGAGGTTGCAGGTTGGCTGATGACTACTTTGGGTGAACCCAGCCTGACACTCAGCATTTTGGAGATGATAGTCTCAGAGTTCACAGGTTTCCTGGGTATCAGGAAATGGATGTCGGTCATTTCAACTGTACTGTTAATTGCTTTGGGAATATGAATGGTATTCATTAGGCAAGGAGGCTTGTACCCAGCTCTGTAATTAATGTGAAACCTTTTCATACAGCCAGTGACTCTTCAGCATCTCTGTACTTCACGTTTATGTGTATACTTAGGCTTGCTTTCGTAGTCAGAGGCTTTGAGGCATTCAGGGCTCTGGGAGCTCTTATTATAATGGAATGAAAATTGGACCCTAGAACTTTGGACCTCCCCAGCCTTAAATCCACTGAGAGGAGCTCTCTGTCTAGGGATGTGGCTCCTTCTGCTGGCTTCTTCCCTTCTCTAAGATAGCAGTAAGATGCACTAAACATGAGATTTCTAAAACATATACTTTGATGAGTAGGAAAGTCTGTTTTCCTGAATAGATGCTGTTTTATAGTATTTGAGACCTGCTGTTTTATTCAAATATTGATAAAACCCACATAAAAGCTCTTTGTGGTTCTTAATTTTTAAGAGTGTAGAGGGGTCCTGAGACCATTGCTTTTGGAAGTGATGACCCAAGGGTTATGTAAAGGACTTTTTCTTACTTTGGCAGACTGGAGACACAGAGCTCAGAGAAGGCAGAAAGTGTGATAAAGAACAATAGGAAAAGTGACGAGAGACAGGCAGATGAAGAAAGCATGAACTACCATCACAGAGAAAGGGTAGAGTCAGTGGGTAATTCTCAAAGGGATGTGCATCCCCTAACCCAATCTAAATGCCTGACTCAATGTCCTCAGAGGACACGAACCCTGGAAAACAAGTGTGAGATGATACTACTCAGGTATTGCAAGTGTGTGTGTGTGTGTGTGTCAGAGGTCAGCCCTGATGTAATTGCCACCAAGGTCACTGTGGATGAGGTCATTGTGGGTGAGGTTACAGTGTAAGAGGCACACCTGAGCTGTCTTTTGGTGCTGTTCTCGTCCTGTGATTTCCCTATTTTCAGCACCCAGTAGGCAGGTGCTCAATAAATGTTTGTTGGAGGAATGGGTGCTGGGGCCAGCCCCCTAACTCTGGCCTCTGTTGGATGTTCTGTGACCTGGAATCATTCTAGAAGGAAAGAGACTGCCCAGAGTGGATTTGTGTCCTGCTTGTGACTTTCTTGGTAACAACTACAATGAATATGCTCCCCAGGCTCTTAATCTGGAGAGCTCTTGATCTGGGGGTGAAGCTTAGTATGAGGGCCTTGGAGGAGCTTCCAAGTGTCTGAGAGCCTCACGAAATGGGATGCAAAGTTAGGAATTTCTAAGGAGAAAGAGCAACCTCTGACTCCCAGCGGGCTGCTAAGCCCTTTCTTAACTAAGGTTCATCCTCCCATGTTGCCTGCTGGGCTGCGTTACAGCAGCCTCTATTTCCAACATCTGCTGTAGATTTCTGACACTCACAGCCTACTCTTCACCTCTTCTCTGGCTGTTACCAGTACTTCCTCATTATCCCTGGTCATGAAAAGAAAAAAAAAGAAAAAAGAGAAGTGTCTGCCCAAGATGATCTTGCCTTTGAGCCTTGTGTGTTTCCTGGCAGGGAAAAGGCCCTGGATTACCATGTCCTCCCCTCTGGCTGCTTCATGCCGGATCTTCTGTCTAATACCTGACACAAGGAAACTCCTCCAGACTGAACTGCAAGGAAAGGCTTTACAGGCAGAACAGGCTCTGCAGAGTTGCTGCTCAATAGGCCAGGGGTCAGCAGACTTCATGATATGTGCCTTGGGCCAAGTGAGTGATCCTCATGTCGATCTTTCCCATCAGTGAAAACAGAGCTGGCACCAATCACCTCCTCTCTTATAGACTGTGGAGCCATCTATAAGATGGGCCGATGGTTGGAGTGTGCTGTGAAAGTTTGAATGTTTTTGCAAATTTTATTTTATTTTTTGAATTTGAAGTAGAAAGATGTTTGATTATAAATGGTGACTTTTCCCTTCTAAAATCATTTAAAATTTTTGTAGCCTTTGAAAATGACATTTAATTATAGGCCCTCAAAGTGCAGTTGAGAATAATTGTTATTTTTGGGGAATTGTTTAAAGGATGTTCATTCATGCATGCATTTTTTTCATTATTCACTTGTTCAGAAAGGTGTGGAAGTCTAATGTGTGCCAGACACTGGGAAACAGTGATCCTGCTGTCCATATTTCCATTCTACACCCAAGCTGTGTACTTGGTTCTGTGGTTTGGAGCTTTGTAAATCTGCTTTACCCTCTTTGCCCTAAAGAACGTTACTAGAACTTGGTATGCAAAATACACCACTGGCTGATTGTTGGGATGCTTTCGAGCAGGTTTGTAACCACTTTCAGTGTACGCTGAGTGAAGACCCACTAAAGCAGTGGTTCTCAAGGTATGGCTTGCATCAGCATCACCAGGAGGGTTTGTTAAAACAGCTGCCTGGACCCCCATGCCCAGATTCTGATTCAGTCCCTGACTGCATTTCTAACAAGTTCATGGGGGATACTCATGCTGCTCGTCTTGGGGATCACACTTTGCGAACCTCTGCATTAGAGACATTTCTTTAGACCTAAGGGCTTTAAAGTCTCCTCTCCTGAGAAATTGGTGTGGTTTTATGAGGGTTTATCGTGAATCTTGTTTGTGAACCTGGTTTTCTTTTTGTTTGCTTTGCTTCAGAAATTCAGATTCAAATTTGTAGCTCAACTTTAAGAATTTTAACAGTTTGCATCTTAACTTTTCCCAGTCTTGATTTCCTATTTCATTTTCCCCATTCTGATTTTACATGTTGATACAATATAAGTTCCTGTACTGACTGTTTTGTGGAATGTAGTATATATTGATAAATCTGATTGCAGTCATTGTTCTTTTCTTGGACATTTGTCTTTTGAATCAACTCTAAAGTATATGTTTTGACTATTTAATGCATTAGTTATGGGAGTAGTTTCCCCAGAAGAAATAGATTATTAATAGCAACTAACCAAAGGATTGGAAAGAAAAAATTGGGAAGAAGGTGACAGAAAGTTCTTGGTAAAAAATAGAACTTTACTTTTAAACTATTGATGCATAGATAATATCTGCAAGCAGTAACACATATGCATATATCTGTATGTTTATGTGTATATATATATGTGTGTGCATGTGTATGGTTTTTTATTTTTATTTTTATTTCTTTTTGAGACGGAGTCTTGCTCTGTCACCAAGGTGGGAGTGCAGTGGCGTGATCTCTGCCTCCCAGATTCAAGCGATTCTCCTGTCTCAGCCTCCCAAGTAGTTGGGATTACAGGCGCCCGTCACCGACACCTGGCTAATTTTTGTATTTTTAGTAGAGACAGGGTTTCACCATGTTGGTCAGGCTGCCTCGAACTCCTGACCTCAAGTGATCCACCTGCCTCAGCTTCCCATAGCGTTGGAATTATAGGTGTGAGCCATCGTGCCTGGCTGTGTGTGTTCTTTTAAAAACTGAGAACCCTAATATATACAAAATATACTTTCTTTGGTTGTTGGAGAAAAAGAGAAGGGATGAGGCGGTGATGAGAACAGTGAAGGCAAACTACAGTGGTTGCCCAACTTTACTGGAGTCACCTGGAGTTTAAGTGTGATGCCGGTTTGCTAGACCTGGGGGTGGGGCCTGCATTTGTAATAAGTGTATCAGGGAAATTCTGGCCCGTGAGAACTGGGAGAGATTTAGCACTGGGTAGAAAAATGAAAGGCCCTGTCTGCTTTAAACCTGCTCCAAATCTTTGTATCCATTTTTGGATAGGGAGTTCCTGTTCAGATTTTCTGCAACTTTTTCTGAAATCGAAGAGTGTAACGGGCACAATATCATTCATATTAGTCTTAGCTCCAAAAATTACTCATTATGTTAGATGTTCATTAGAAGTAGTTTGTAGCTGATTTTTTTCTCTCTCTTTCTTCTCTCTCTGTCTGTATTTCTCTCTTCTACTTCTGTTTTTAGTTGGAGAGAAGACACTTTACCAACAACTTGTCTGAAAACAATTTGGAGATAGGAGTACTCATAGAAAACTCTTGGGGTTCTCACTGTGGGTCTTCTCCAGGGGTGTGGATAACACCAAACACTGCAGTATGGAAACTGGCGCAGAGCGGGATGTGCTGTGACACTGGCCAGCTGGAGACAGTTGGGACAGGGGGTGACTTAACGTTAACATGGGAATGTTACATACACAGTCTAGAAAGGCCAGGTGTTCTTTTGCACTGCTGCCTCAGGCTCTCTTTTCATCTATTTAGTGAATAACCAAATTTATCACCTGTAGTAATCAGTTACTAATTTAGAATTTAATTTCTCTAAGAGTTACCTGGATTTAGGGCTCAGTGAAGACAGTTTTTATTTAAAAGCATTTTTCTTGAATAAACATTTTATTTTAGAACAGTTTTAGAATTACAGAGAAACTGTGAAGATAGTACAGAGAATTCCCATATACCCCACAGTCAGTTTTCTGTATTATTAATGTCTTACATTAGTATCCTACATTGTCACAGCTAATGAATCAATAATGATACATTATTACTAATTAAACTTCATAGTTTATCAGATTTCCTTAGATTTTACCTAGTGTCCCATTTCTGTGTTAGGATCCCATTCAAGATATCACATCATGTTTATATGTCTGCTTAGGTTCCTCTAGTCTGTGACAGTTTCTCAGACTTTCCTTGGTTTTGGTGAGCTTGACAGCTTGAGAAGTCCTAGTCAGGTATTTTGTAGAATGTCCCTCAAATTGGGTTTGTCTAATGTTTTTCCTGTGGTTAGACAAGGGTTTTGGGAGGAAGACCACATGGGCATAGTACCATATTTCATTCCATCGTGTCATATCAATTGCATAATTAGCTTTTACATGCATACGTGCTCTCCAAACGACCTATCACTGTTGATGTGAACATTGGTTTCGTGGCTAAAATTATGTTTGTCAGATTTCTCCCATAAAGTTCCTCTTCCCCATCTTTCCATACTGTACTCTTGTGAAGGAAGTCACTGTGTGTAGCTCACACTTTAGTTGTGGAGAATTATGCTCCACCTCCCTGAGGGAAGTAGTACTTAGAGAAATTATTGGGAATTCCTCTGCTTGGGAGATTTGTCTGTTCTCCCCCATTTATTTATTTATTCTATCATTTATTTGTATCAGTATGGACTCCTGCATATTTTATATTTCAGGTTATAATCTAATATCACATGATTGTGTTGCTCAAATTGTTTCAGATTTGGGAGCTGTTTCAATTGGCTCCTGTGTCTCTGTGACATACCCCCGATCCTGGTGGGTTTTTGTTGTTGCATGTGCTTTTAAAAATCAATTCCTTACTCTTTCTGGCACTACGAGATGCCCCTGGCTCACTTTGTATATTCTTTGCCCCATCCCTAGAATCAGTTATTTCTCCAGGGACCCTGGGTTCCTTTTGTTGGAGAATGGTTTTAGAAACCAAGTTCTGGACACTGCGTGTCCTTGTAGCCACTGAGGTGTCATTGCTTTTAGGTCTGCTCAGCTGACAGAACAGAGAAATAGGTGCATATTCACCCTTGTATTTACACATATCTATAAATATTGCTATATGTATCCATCTGTATCTATATTAAGTTGAACATGAGTTCATGCTAATGTTTTCAACTCCAATACAGTGTTACAGGGATAATTCTGGCCTTTCCCCCTTGTCTGCAAACTCCTGCTCCAACAGTGGAAAACTGGTTCCTACCACCCACCATCCATTTACTTACATGCATAGTGGTTTCAGAATTGTTAACTTGTACCCCTTATGAAAAAGAACTTTATTGGCTAGAGTTCAGTGGTTATGTGAAATTCATTATGTGAAATTCATTTTTCCCTTAGATCTAGAGTCCATACTCATTTCTAAAGGTGCTTAAGCCAGCACCTTTTCCCTCACTTCTTTCATTGAGGTTATTTCATGCATTTTGATACAGTTGATTCTCATGTCATAGTCTGCATTTCATATTCCACCCCAGGATCTCTTGATACCCTAACTTTTTTTAATTGCATATATTCAAGTTCTATGTGCTATAAAGTTCTATGGGTTGTAACAAATGCTTAGTGTTCTCTGTCTATCATTATAGTATCATAGAGAACAATTTCACTGCCTTAAAAAAAATTATCTCATGGGCCTCAACTCACCATTTGGTTTAACAGTCCTGCTGAGAGAGTCCTGCCAGTTGCGTCTGAGAGACAGTCCTGCCAGTTGCACCTGCTGAGAGAGTCCTTCAGTTGCATCTGAAACCAGTCTGGTCTTTGATTTTACCTGATGTTCAGAAAATGCTCTCAGGCTGTCACTGGGCTGAAGACCTAGTTGGGTTGTAGCTATGGCTGTGAATCTGGTTCCCAAGAACTAGCTGTATTCATCTGTTCTCACACTGCTGTAAAGAACTACTTGAGACTGGGTAATTTATGAAGAAAGAGGTTTAATGGACTCACATTCCACAGGCTGTACAGAAGCATGACTGGGAGGCCTCAGGAAATGTAAAATCATGGTGGAAGGCAAAGGGGAAGCAAGCAGCATGGCGGAGCAGGGGAGAAAGAGAGAGGGAGAGCGAAGGGGAAAGTGCCACACACTTTCAACCAACCCGATGTCCTGAGAACTCACTGTCATGAGAACAGCAATGGGAAAGTCTGCTTCCATGATTCAGTCACCTCCCAGCAGGCCCCTCCCCTGACAGGTGGAGATTACAATTTAAGATGAGGGGGAACACAGAACCAGACCCTATCATTCCGCCCCTGGCCCCTGCCAAGTCTCAGGTCCTTCTCAACCAATTATGCCCTTCCCAATAGTCCCCCAAAGTTTTGTTTTTGTTTTTGAGACAGAGCATCAGTCTGTCACCCAGGCTGGAGTGCAGTGGTGTGATCTTGGCTCACTGAAACCTCCACCTCCCAGGTTCAAGCAATTCTTCTGCCTCAGCCTCCTGAGTAGTTGGGACTACAGGCATGCATGCACCACCATGCCCAGCTAATTTTTTTGTATTTTTAGTAGAGATGTATTTTTAGTAGTAGACATGCATTTTGCCATGTTGGCCAGGCTGGTCTGAAACTGCTGACTTCAAGTGATCTGCCTGCCTTGGCCTCCCAAAGTGCTGGGATTACAGGTATGAGCCACCATGCTTGGCCTGTCCCCCAAAGTATGAACTCATTCCAGCATTAATGAGTCCACAGTCCAGTCTCATCTGAGACAAAGGCAAGTCCCTTCCACCCATGAGCCTGTAAAATCAAAAACAAGTTAGTTACTTCTAAGATGCAATGGGGGCACAGGCATTGGGTAAATACTCCCATTGCAAAAGGGAGAAATTGGCCAAAACAATGGGGCTACAGGCCCCATGCAAGTCCAAAATCCAGCAGGGCAGTCATTAAATCTTAAAGCTCCAAAGTAATCTCCTTTGACTCCATGTCTCACATCCAGGGCACACTGATGCAAGGGATAGGCTCCCAAGGTCTTGGGCAGCTCCACTCTGTGCCTGTACAAGGTACAGCCCCTGCGACTGCTTTCATGGGCTAGCATTGAGTGCCTGTGGCTTTTCCAGGTGCAAGATGCAAGCTGTTGGTGGATCTACCATTCTGGGGTCTGGAGGACAGTGTCTGTCTTTCCACAGCTTCTCTAGGCAGTGCCCCAGTAGGGACTCTGGGGGGTTTCAACCCCACATTTCCCCTTTGCAGTGCCCTCGTAGAGGTTCACCATGAGGGCTCCATCCCTGCAGCAGACTTCTGCCTCGACATCCAGACATTTCCATACCTATTCTGAAATCTAGGTGGAGGCTCCCAAACCTCAGCTCTTGCCTTCTGTACACCCACAGGCCCAACACAATATAGAATTTGCCAAGGCTTGGGACTTGCACCCTCTGAAGCCACAGCCCAAGCTGTACATTGGCCCCTTTTAGCCATGATTGGAGCTGGAGTGGCTGGGACATAGGTTGCCAGGTCCCAAGGCTGTACAGAGCAGTGAGGGCCTTAGGCTTGGCCCCCAAAGCCATTTTCCTCTTCTAGGCCTCCCAGTCTGTGATGAGAAGGGCTACTGTGCAGATCTCTGAAATGCTCTGGAGATATTTTCCCCATTATCTTGGCTATAAACATTTGGCTCCTTGTTGCTGATGCAAATTCCTGCAGCTGGCTTTAATTTCTTCCCAGAAAATGGGTTTTTCTTTTCTACTGCATGGTTGGACTGCACACTTTCCAAATTTTGTGCTGTGCTTCCCTTTTGAATGTAAGTTCCAATTTCACACCATTTCTTTCTTCACTCATATGAGCGTATACTTTTAGAAACAGCCAGGCCACATCTTGATCTCTTTGCTGGTTAGAAATTCTTCTGCCAGTTACCCAAAATTATCTCTCTCAAGTTCAGAGTTCCACAGATCTCTAGGGCAGGGCCAAATGCCACCAGTCTCTTTGCTAAAGCATAGGAAGAGTGACCTTTTACTCCAATTCCCAATAAGTTACTCAGTCTCCATCTGAGATCACCTCAGCTTGGACTTCATTGCCCATATCACTATCAGCATTTTGGTTTCAACCATTGAACAAATACTAGGAAGTTACAAGCTTTCCCATATCTCCCTGTCTTCTTCTGAGCCCTCCACACTATTCCAACCTCTACCTGTTACCCAGTTCCAAAGTTGCTACCATACTTTTCAGGTATCTTTATAGCAATACCCCACTCTTGGTAAAAATTTTCTGTGTTAGTCTGTTCTCACACTGTTATACAGAACTACCTGAGACTGGGTAATTTATGAAGAAAATAGATTTAATTGACTCATAGTTCTGCAGCCTGTACAACAGCATGTTAGGAGGTGAGGGGGAAGCAAGCACATCTTATGGCAGAGCAGGACAGACAGAGAGTGAAGGGGGAAGTGCCACACACTTTCAAACAACCAGATCTCTTGAGAACTCACTGACTATCATGAGAACAGCAAAGGGGAAGTCTGCCTCCATGATTCAGTCACCTCCCAGCAGGCCCCTTCCCAACGCGAGGGGATTACAATTCGAGATGAGATTTAGGTGGGAACACAGAGCCAAACCATACCATGGGCAAAAGGTGATTTTATAAGAGGTAAGAGAATGAGACAGGTGAACATTTTGAAGCCTTGTGTGGCAAATTTTAATTAGCCAGGTTTATTAAAAACTCAGCTACTTGGGAGGCTGAGGCAGGAGAATTACTTGAACCTGGGAGGCAGAAGGTTGCAGTGAGCCGAGATCACACCACTGCACTCCAGCCTGAGGAACAAGAGTGAAATTCCATCTCAAAAAAAAAAAAAACCTCATAAATACATTAAGATTTTATTCACAGTGTGGTGGGTATGGTACTCAAGGCCTTTAATGGGATTTTAATAATCCAAACCTAATTCAGTCCCAGATGACTGCAATATAATGGAGATAATGCTGCTTTACTTTTCCTTACTCAGAAGGAGGTCTGCTGAGGGTAGCCAGGGAGCCTTTCCCAGCACTCTTCTTTCTCTTTTGCCAGTTCTGCTTTCTCTCATTCTGTAAACATGACTTTGATCCTTGATTCTTTGCTCTTTGAACTGTACAATTGCTCCTTGGGGGTCAGTCCGCTGTCTTACGGTTCAGTTATTCCTGTGTGGATGACTCTACCTGCAGCCCAGCCCTTTATTTTAAGTTTCAGGTCCCATTTATCTTTTTCTCAAACATTTCTAATCTCCCTACAAATCAATATTTTTAAAAACCAGAGTCATCCCAAACCAACTGACCCTCTAGATTGCCTTACTTCTTGCAGTTTTAGTCTTACAGTATTCCAGATACTAGAGCCGCCTTTGGGCTTTTCATCATCCCTAATCCTTACTCACCAAGTCCTGCTGAGCTTCTTTTGTGATATTTCTCTCCTGCCTCCTCCACCACACACTTGTACCACTGAGATAGTCTCTTAATTCTGTCCAGTGCTTCCAGCCCAGTCTATACCCCTCTAGTTTGTCCTCCAGCCTGTTGTTTTAGGACTGTTGCTAGCCTAATTATTTGAAATGAAATTTCTGTTCTTAACTTGGCATCCAAACCTTTCGTCCATTGCATTTCTAGCTTTACCTTCTAATTTCTAGCTTTACCTTCTAATTCACTTAAATGAGATACAATTTAATCAAACCACGTATTCCTTGCAGCTTCTGTGCTGTTTTCCACATCTCTCTCTTTCCCCATCTTGGCAGGGTAAATTTTAGAGGTGGAATGAAATTTGCAGGTGGAAGTTATGGGGATATGGATTGGTTTTAGCTTAACATAAGGATGACCTTTCCAACAGAACTGCAAATGATGGGGTGGGTATCATGGAAGAAGTCTACCTGTTATCTCCCAGGTCATCTGCTGTCATCTCCCCTTTAAAGACCTCATCTTCCATATCTGCACATTTGACTTCTCCTCTCTTTTGAAGCTGCTTGTTTCCATGTCCCATGACGTTAAACCTGGGGACTCCTCCCACCTCTCAGATGGTATTTTCTCTGGTTCTTTCTTTCACTCCTTAAGTGAATCTGTTTTTTCTTTTCTTCTTTTCCTGTGCTCTTTCTTGAAAAGTTTTACAGCTCTTAGACTTAGTGTTTACCTTTTGAGAATCATAACCCCAGCCCTATGTTTAACTACATGATTTGTCTTTATTTCCAACTTCTTGCCAGATATTTCTATTTGAGTACTTTTGTGTCCAAATTTAAACTCATTTCCTTCCCTTTAAAACATGTTCTTTCCCTGAGTTCCCTGGCTGATTAGTGGCAACAGAGATTGGCAGATCTTTCTGTAAAGAGCCAGAGAGTAATATTTTTGTCTTCGTGGGCCATAAGGTCTCAGTCACAACTACTCATCTTGTACATAATATGTAACTAAAGGGTTGTGACTGTGTTTCAGTAAAACTGTACTTACAAAAATAGGCAGCAGCTGGCATCAGCCTTTGGGCTGCTGTTTGCTGACCCCAATCTAGGATACCCAGGCCCCAAACTCCATACTCCTTTGGGCTTTCCACTGCTTTTGTTTGCTCTCTTCCCATGATTATTAATTTCCACTGATTTTACCCTTAGCAAACGGTTCATACTTCTAGACCATAGCTGTCTCTCTGTTCATTGATCTGGTAGACAAAATGTTCCTTTTACATGTTAATCTCTATCATTTTACATAATCAAAAACCTCTAGTGGCTCCCCTTGGCCCACAACCTAAGGTTACAGTTCTCTGGGTGTAGCTTTTTCTACGTTTTGCCTCCAGCCTTCTCTCTTACTCCTGTATGGACATTCCTCCAATGACACTGATCAAGTTTGTGTTCTGATATTGGTTCTATCTCTTCTCACAAGGCGCTCCTGACTCAGAATGGTCTCACTTCCCACTAATTGAAACTTGCCTTCAGGCCTCAATTCAGGGTCCCACTTCCCAGGTAAAGCTTTGCCCTAGCCCAGTGATTGCTCCTCCTCTTAATCTGTATAGGGCTTGTTTTTTTGTTTTTTTGTTTTTTTGTTTTTTTTTGAGACAGCATCTCTCTCTCTCACTTAGGCTGGAATGAAGTGGTGTGATCACTGCAGCCTCCAACTCCAGGGCTCAGGTGATCCTCCTGCTTCAGCCTCCTAAGTAGCTGGGATTACAAGCATGTACCACCACATCCGGCGAATTTTTAAATTTTTTTGTAGAGATGGAATCTTATTATGTTGCTTAGGCTGTTCTGGAGCTCTGGCCTCAAGTGATCTTCCTATCTTGGCCTCCCAAAATACTGAGATTACAGATGTGAGCCACCACACCCAGCACTGAATAGTGCTTTTGATGTTGCCACTTACCTGTTCAATTGAGACCACAGTGGGTTGTAATTTGTGGTGCTCCTCCCTCTCCATCTGAATTTTTTTTTTTTTTTTTTTTTTTTTTTTGAGGCAGAGTCTTGCTCTGTTGCCCAGGCTGGAGTGCAGTGGCACAATCTCGGCTCACTGCAAGCTCCGCCTCCCAGGTTCACGCCATTCTCCTGCCTCAGCCTCCCAAGTAACTGGGACTACAGGCGCCCGCCACCACACCTGGCTAATTTTTTGTATTTTTAGAAGAGACAGGGTTTCACCATGTTAGCCAGGATGGTCTCGATCTCCTGACCTTGTGATCCGCCTGCCTCGGCCTCCCAAAGTGCTGGGATTACAGGCGTGAGCCACTGCGCCCGGCCCGCACATCTGAATTTTCAGAAGCTGTTAAGGAAAGCCCAGTAGATGCTCAGATGTCATAGGTAAAGGTCATATATTGAACTCTTTGTCTTTCCTCCAGTTCTGCTTCCCCCTTGGAGTCCTTGTCTCAGTTAATGGCACCAAGGATCATCATTGCCTCGTGATTCTGACTCCTCTTTCACCTCCATCCTACCTGCATCAGTTACAAAAAGTCCAGCTGCTGCTCCTTCCTATGTCTTTCTCCTATTTGCCCCGTCCTCTCTATCGCTTCTGCTGCTGACTTAGCTCAAGTCACCACTGTCTTTCACTCAGATCATTGGAATAGCCTTTGAACATGAATTCCCACCACCAGTTTCTCTCCCCTTGTAATCCCAACAGTCATGTATCGGGATCTGACATGTAGATATGACCTTGTAACTTTGCTTATTGAAACCTCTCAGTGGCTCCCCATTGCCCTGGGATAAGGACCAGCCTGCCAGCATGTCGTGAGTCCATTATTGATTGGATACACTTTCCTCTGCAGCCCTATTTCTGACTTGTCTCATTTACATAGCTTACATTTGAGCATCTGTAACCCCTATTACAGATGTGCATTTGCACATTCCCCCTCTCTGTGTAGATGCCTCCCCTCCCCAGGTCCACCAGGAAAACCATCACCTGAATTTCTAGGCATTGTACAAACATTCCCTCTTTTGTGGAACTTTCATCTCCTTCCCTCCAGAAGACCAAGAGGAGTAAAGGTGTTATAATAGAGTAACTGTTGGGATAGACACATAGACTCGATCTATTTTCTAATGCCCCCTCAGATTCAGAGTCTTCCAAAGTTGGCCTGGAGACTGAGCAATGAATAATTAAGCAAACAAGTCTCTGAAACATCTTGAAATGCTTGTGTATGCTAAATATGTAGTTTTGAGTTCTTGTTTTGGTTTTGCTGGAGCTTTTGCCTTCTTCCTCCATTACAATGGATGATGAGAATCAACAATGTAGAATTCTTCTGGGTTAGTTTATGTCTTGTTTTTCACCTGGTATCTTCAGTTTGTTAAGACATTTTTCCTTTATTGTGAAGGTTCCCCTGCAAAGAAGGAGGCTTATTTGTGGGGCCGATGACCACTGTCTCTAGGCAACCCAGAGAGGTGTGAAAGAAAAAAGGGGGCTGTGAGGCTGCAGGGAGTATATTCCCCATCTCCAGCCAGGGTCACACCTGTCACTTCTGTTTAGTACCTCTTCCTAGTAATGACAGTGTATGCTCCCTTTCTGGAAGGGTCTACTTAGCAGAAACGAGGAGGGGCGAGCTCATGTGGAAAGTGCCTTTTTGAAGTGTTCTTTTATGTGGGGGACACACGGTATGGAGGGGATGCACAGTTACTCTTCTGTGGTTCCCCTTTGTTACTCCAGGGTCTCCTTTGCCGATGAGGTCCCTAGGGACGCCTTATCGGAGAAGAAGAAAAGTACCTTCTTGGTTCTTTTTTGTTTTGTTTGTTTTATGATGGGATTTCACTTTGTCACCTGGGCTGGAGTGCAGTGGTGCAATCGTGGTTCATTGTAGCCTCGACCTCCCAGCCTCAAGTGATCCTCCCATCTCAGCCTCCCAAGTAGCTGGGACTATAGGTGCATGCCACCACACCTGGCTCTTTTTTATTTTTTGTAGAGATGAAATCTCCCTGTGTTACCCAGACTGATCTTGAACTCCTGGACTCAAGTGATCCTCCTGCTTTGGCCTCCCAAAGTGTTGGGATTTCAGGTCTGAGCCACTGCAACCAACCCCTTCTTAGTTCTGGAGAGCACAGTCTTGCCTGTGGTCCTATACCAAGAGTCGTCTCCTGATTTCCAGAGAGGACATTTGACTTCTTCAGGAGAACTCACCCCACTCCTTTTGGTCTATTAGGAGCACCAGAAGCTTTGGACCTGATGGGCTGGGCTTGGTCTCTTCAGAGCCTCTGTCCTCATTCACAGAGGAGGTATCAGGTAGGCCTTCCAGCACAGAATTACATTACCTGGGAATTTAAGTGGGAGGAATTGCAGTGGAGTATTTTGAAGAGCCTAAGGCATCCTTCATTTAATTTACATTTTCGATTCTTCAGATATTGGAATCAAAGATTGAGACACACACATAACACCATAGCACACAGTAGACCGTTTCTACCTTTAGCCATCTCCTTGTTAGAAAAAAAAATAGTTTTGTCCTCAGAGGTATCCAACTTGACTATTTGTGATTTTTGCTATGGGCAGAAAAACTTTGAAAAATTAATTTTAATGTAAAAGAGTTTTACTTTTGCCAGAAGATAACACCTTCCTATGCCAGAACCTGGGGGTAATGGGATCTGAGTTGAAGTAATTCTAAGTTTAAATTTGTAGCAACCGTGTGAGTATGTTTAGCTGGGAGGGGGAAGAATTATTGTGAGCCTTAAGGATATATTTTAGAGAGTTTCTTTAGTAGTCTTCAGATGTCTACTTGCTCTGTAAAGTTCAGAAACTGTTTAGGACTTGGAACTTTAGAATATTAGATAGAAAAGGATTGATAGGCTTAGTCTACTCTGTTTTTGAGAAGCTGAAGCCCGGTGACCTCCCCTAGTGGCAGGTGGGCAATGTCGGAGTTGTGATCACGGCCTGGGCCTCTTTTCCAACCTGCTCTCTGACCTCGCATAGGATCCAGATTGAACAGGTAAAGGGTGGACCAAAGCTTTAATCAGTAAGGTAATGACAGTGTTTTCTTTCATTTGAAACCAGTCAGATTTGACAAGCCCTACTTTTCTGTTCAGTTTTTGCCATCATTGTTTACTGGAAGTTTTTAATCTGTGATTTCTCTTAGTATGCTTTGACACATAACACCTAGTCTGATTGTTACAGAGATAAAAGTAGAAAATTAGCAGGGATGTAGTATTTGCCTCATGCAACTTCTTTTCCTTTAAACCCCTTCCCACGTCGGGGGGACACATTGTGTGTCTACAGCATGTGACGCTGACTAGGACTCTCCGGGCAGCTGACTAATGGCACCTAAACTGCCTGCTGCATTTTCCCTGCCCCGGCACAGACTTGCTTAGCAGCTCCTGCCTCGGGCCCTCATTGAGAACCATCCAGCGGCACATCAGGCTGGTGCCACTCCCAGTGGCCTTGGCAGTGAGGCGGTGAGGCGGGAGCACCCTCAGGTGCTGATAGCACACGTCTTGCCCAGGTTCCCAGGGGAATGAGTGATGTGATGACCTCATGTGCCAGAAGCCAGGGCAGGCATGCTTCAGGCTGAGAGAAAGCAACAGACGGACCTCAGGCAGATGCAGTCAGAGCAGCCTCAGGGGAGACTGGTGCGGCACCAGTGTGGCATCTTCTCAGTGTCTGAATGTTGGTGTTCACTGTTTGTGTGACCTCACCCAATTCAGTAACCTTCTTGAGCCTCCATTTTTCCATCTGTGCAATGGTGGTTATAATACTTAACACTGCAAGTGGTGAAGGTGAGAGATAATATATGTCAAGCACTTAGCAGTTGACCAAGCTAAAGACATAGCTGTTGTTTTTATTATTAGAAACACAGCCTAAGCCAGGCACAGTGGCTCACACCAGTAATTTTAGCACTTTGGGAGGCCAAGGCAGGTGGATCACTTGAGCTCAGGAGTTCGAGACCAGCCTGGGCAACATAATGAGACCCATCTCTATAAAAAATACAAAAATTAGCTGGGCGTGGTAGTATGCACCCATAATTCCAGCTACACTGGAGACTGAGTTGGGAGGTTGACTTGAGCCCAGGAGACGGAGGTTTCAGGGAGTTGTGATTGTGCCACTGCACTCCAGCCTGGGTGACAGAGCCAGGCTCTGTCTCAAAACACAAACAAACAAACAAAAACAAGAAAAACCAATACAGCCTTATTTTTCCTGTTAGGTTATTGGTACAATCCTGTTAGAATTTTTTTCTTTAGGAATTTGAATGCTCATTTTTAAGCTTGATAATTTCAGGTGGAAGAGAATCATGAAATGCTTTATCATGTTTTTAGGTTCATTATTTATCCCTAGAGTAAGACTTAGGAAAGCCATAGAAAAGAGCCATCCAGCCAAGAATTGAATTTTGTCAACTTCTTTATTACAGAGGTTTGCTCAAAGCCCATAGAGTCTAGATGAACCTTCTACCTTTGCCCCGAAAATTGTTTTTTTTCTTTTAATATGCTAGATCCCTCTGCTTATTCCAGGCTGAAATGAATGTTATGTAGCTAGAAGTTTCCTGTCTGTGATCAATTCTAATGGCTTTTGTGAAGGGAAATGGTTGTAAATTATTACCAGTTAATTAAATGAATGTTTCTCTTGAGTCCTTTGTGCAGGCTTTTATCCAAGCCTGTTTAGAATCATGGAACATTAGAGCTAGAATATTTTTAGACAACTCTTGTTTCATGGACAAGGAAACTTAGCCAGTGATATAAGTACTTGCCCAACTCCCGCAAAGTGATGCCAAGGAAAAGCAAACTTTGGCTGAGGGTGTAGGAGTGGCTATGCTGGGGATCTGCGGTGGGTACATCAAGCTAACAGAGTATAATTTCTAAGCAGTGAGCCCTTGTCATCCATATGTCACCAGTATTCCTTGGAGCCATCTTGGAGTGCTTTTGTTTTATACAAAGTGCTATCATGTAAGACTATTCTGTAGTAAATATTACCATTCCTATTTTTATAGGTGAGGAAATTGAGGTGGTCAGATGACCTTATTTAGTTCTTAGGTCAACTCAACAGATATGTATTGAGTGTTTACTTGGTTCAAGGAACTCTGCTAGGCTCCTTGGGAACATAGTATCAGATCCTGCTGCAATGGAGGTTACAGACTCATTGCAAGTGATGAGATACATGTATGAAAATGTAAGTAATTGTTCAAGGTATTGATAAGTGTTAAGATAATAATAGTTGAGATGTGAATTTTGAGACTGGAGGGATCAATGTGAATATCAAATCCTGGCACCAGTTTCTTCCTTCTGCTCCTGAAGCTGTGTCATCTTTTGTGCTCAGTTACCCATCCAACCTGCAGCCCTGGGAGCTCCTCTGGGGAGTCTTGAGTACCTGGCAATTGTCCCAACCCTGGGAGTCATTCAGTAAAGGTTCAAATGAATGAATGGATAGATGCAGTGAAGAGAGACAGGCTTTCCAGGCAGAGAACATGGCATGAGCAAATGCGTGGCTGAGTGATAGAGCCAGGAGGCGGGCCTGACTAGGAGAGCAGGTTTTAAAGAGGGATTTTTTTCTTCTTTTTATATTTTAACTTTCTAAAGTGACAATGGAAGGAAGGGAATTTTGAAAACAAAGTTTGGATAGATTAGTGGGAAGGCAGCGAAAGGGGAGCCCAAGTGGTCCTGAAAGTCACGTGGAGCAGGGTGTTTTATTCTGAAGACTCTGGGAAGCCAGCGGAGGCTTTGGAGGGGGAAGTTGATGAGAACAGCACTTTAGAAAAGGCTGTTTGTTTCTGGTGGGGTGTCCCATGACTGCAGGAGAAAGAATGAGGGGAGGAGGCCTGCAGTGACAGGGATCCTAGAGTGATGGAGGGAACAAAAGGAAAAACAGATGGTCACGGTGCCTCGAATTGGAGTGGCTCCGGGATTTTAAGCCTGGGAATGCAGAACAACAGTGGTTCTAGTGATTCAGTGATAACCACTGGAAGCTTTAGGAGAAAACATGGGATTGGAGCCCTTTAAAGCGGGAATTGGCCCCTTAGAGAGAATCTAGGTCAGGCTTCCCAGATGTTGGTCCGTGGTCTGGCTATATCACAGTCACCCACAGAACTTTTAAAAACAGCAGATGCCTAGACCCCATTCCCTTGCCCCAGAAAATTTAAAATCAGTAGATCACCTGTGGGGCCTGGGAATCTTATATTTAATCCCTCTCTGTGGTTCTTTGGCAAAAGAGGTTGAATGGCCTTCCTGATGTCACAAACTGGTCAGGACAGAGCACCAGGATCCAGGTCTTCTCTGTCTTTGCTATTATTACGCAGCCACAATGTGGGAGATAGGGGATAAGTTCAGACAGGGAGGTGTAGTATTTGAGGCAGCGCTGATTCATGTGAGTTCAACACTGATGGCTTTTTGAGGAAGGGGTTACTTGGCATGAGAACTCAAGGGTTAGATGGCTCTGAGGGTGCATGTTGGGAATCATTCAGCCAAGAAATGCTTTCCCGAGTGGCTGCTGCGAACCAGGCACAGGATAGAGCTTCAGGGACTCTAAAGTGTAGAACAGAGTAGTAGAAACAACATAGAGAACCCTAAAGGCTGAAACTGTGTTTATGTTTTGTTCTCTGAGCTGTTTTGAGTAAATTTAGGTATAAGTTACAACGTATGGGTTGAAATTCATTATTTTGGGTATGGATGTCCAATTGTTCTAGCACCATTTGTTGACACTGAGTTTTTATACTTTTGTTCATTTGTCTATTTGTGTATAAAAATCACGTTTTTTTAACAGACCACTGTTATCTGGGTTTCAACAAGGGCCCAGGAGTTGTTCTTTTTACCAAGAGAAGTGGTCTTTAGGGGAGGGGGTCAGTGTATTTATTGCTCCTTGAATGACTGTTAGAGTAAGAATGCTAAGTGTGTTCATTTCAATGTGGGGCTGCCCTAGACTCTGACCTCAGCTCTGTCCTATTAGACACTCTGTCATTGCATTAGCCAATGACATAGGTAGCCTGGGGCCCTGATTTGGGGAGCCATAAAACTGAGAAGGGAAGTGAATGAACTGACTGGATTTGCCATCCAGTGAACCCTGTGACCTGGAACAAGCCAAAATATTGCAGAAAAAAAAATGAAGCACTTAGGTTTTTGTGAAGGTTTTGAGCCTAACCACTGCACAAGCACAGGATGTGGGAAGCAAAGCCTTATAGCACCTAGAAAAGATGCACAGGTTTTAGTTCATTGTAAGCTCAGCCTGGGCCACTGGGGCTTCTCAGAGCGCCCGTGTATTCTCGCTGCATCGGTAAAGGGCACTGTCGCTGTGAAGATCAACGTTAGTGATAATCTTGCTCTCGCTCATGAAGGTCAGGTCACACACTCAGGCTGATTTCACCCTTTAATGGGGATGTGGAGAAATTGGGGCATGTCAGGAGGAAACTGACCAGAATGGTGAAGGAGGAGAAAATCATGTCCTACATGAAGTTGCTGAGAGTTTGAGGTACCCAGATCTATTTTGTTTACTCATTTGTTCCACAAACCATTTTCTGTCCCCTTATATGCAAGGTAGGGTCTCCTTGGGGATAGGGCATAATGACTACAACATGATGTGGGTTCCAGCAGTAGTCTTCATAACAGGTGTGGAGTTGCCCACCTGTCTGAAAGAGGTCTAGGAAGGTCCCCCTATACAGGTGGGTCTTGAATTGATGGACAAATTGGAGTCTGACAAGTATGAAAAGGAAGAAAGGAGTTTCCAGCCAGAAAGATCACATATCCCCAAATCACTAGGCAATAAGCTACAGATGAGTAATGTGTAATTTTCATAATTTTGACTATATTCCCCAGTGTGCTGCTTGGCCCATAATGCGTTTGGTTGCTCTCTCAAAATAAATAACATACCTCCCTGGAGAGTGTACAAGAATTAAGAGATGAGGATGCTGGGGTATGCAGCTGTAGTGGTGGGAAGAACTTAGGCTGAAAGGTAGGAAGGGGTATAGTGTCTAGGGCTATGTGCTATGCTAAAGAATTTGGACCTCATCATGGACAGGAGAGGAAACACTGACGGTTTCTAAGTTAGGAAGCCACATGGTCAGATTTTAATTTTTGAAACATATCACTGGCAGCAGCTGGAGGACAGTAGTCTGGAGATAGAAGGCAACTGGAAGCCCGTTCAGGGAGGCCAGGTGAACCACGGCAGTAGGAGTGGAGTGGGGGTGGATCCAGGAGAGACTTTGAGAGTGGACATGTTGGGATCTGAGAGCGATTGCATGTACCTGCTGAGGAGCTGGGCTTCTGGTGTGGTAAATACAGGTAAATACAGGGCTCAGGAGTGAGAGGAGGGCCAGGAAAGGGTGGTGTCCTGGAAGTAAGGAACGAGAGATTCATGAAGAGGAAGACAGAGAGATCAACTGAGATGAAGACAGACATATCTTTGTATCTGACAGTAGGACGTCATAAAAGTTGCTAGAGCTGTTTCAGTGCTGATGGGAGGCAGGGAGGCAGACTGCAGGAGATAGCATGAATGTTAGAAGGCATAGAGGGATGTGATAATTGTTGTCAAATATTTGACCTATTCTCTTTGGCTGACAATTCGGATATGTTTTTTGAGTGCAAGTGATAGAAACCCCAACTCAAACTGGCTAAGACAAAAGGAATTTGTAGGCTCAAATAACAAAAAAATCCCAAAGAATCAAGCAAGGCTTGATCTAAGGATTTAAATGATGTTATGAAGAGCGGTTCTCTTTCTGTCCCTCAGCTCTCCCCTTTTTGTTGGCTTCATTCTGTAGCTCAGTGGGGGGACAACACAGGTGCCAGATACTCCCAAGTTTGTGTCCTTTCAGACTGAAGTTTAGCAGAAGCGAGATCTTGTCCCTTCTTTGTAGATCCACGATTCCTAGTTGGACCTACTTGGATTTTTGTGCCCAAACCTGAACCAGTAGATGCTGATACCAGGTAGGGAGTTGTAATTACACTGATAGCCAGAGAGAAGGAATGTGCCTGCCCCAGGCCAGCTGTGCAGAGTTCAGTCAGTGTTCTGATCTGCTAGGCCTGGTCACATGTCCACTCTGGAGCTAGGGGCAGAATCCCAGATGAGCCATTTGGACTACATGTGAGGGAGGGGTAGTTCTCAAATAAAGCTCAAGTGTTATTCCCAGAAACTGGGATGGATGTACTAGCTAGAGACAGTGTCCACTGGAGCTGTAGAGGGCGAAACTAAGGTAAATCAGTGGAAATTATTGGTCTTGCTGCATTTGTATTCATAGAGAAAGATCTGTCTATGATGTACAGGAATGGAATAGGCCAGCTGTTAAGGTAATGAGCTGGTTGTCACTGGGAGGTATCTAAGCACCCGCCATGAATAAATGATAACAGCCCATCAGCAGTGTATAGAAGGAACGAATAACCTCTAAAGCCACATTTTGCAAACTGTTTCTCTGTGACACAGTAAGGAATACATCTTTACATTAAAACCCAGTGTACCCTTTTATATGTATACACAAAACTACACACGAAAGTTGCATGAAGCAGTACTTTTCCTTACTACCTGTAGCATGTTCATATTTTCTGTTCTGTTTTTATTCTACTTTAAAAATCCCTGTTGTGGGCTAGGTGTGGTGGCTCACACCTGTAATCCCAGCACTTTGGGAGGCTGAGATGGACAGATCACTTGAGGTCAGAAGTTTGAGACCAGCCTGGCCAACACAACGAAACCACATCTGTACTAAAATTACAAAAATTAGCCAGGTGTGGTGGCATGTGCCTGTAGTTCCAGCTACATGGGAGGCTGAGACAGGAGAATCACTTGAACCCGGGAGGCAGAGGTCGCAGTGAGCTGAGATGGTGCCACTGCACACCAGCCTGGGCGACAGAGCGAGACTTTGTCTCCAAAAAAAAAAGAATTCCCTATTGTGTGCAACCCACTAAGTTGCTTTCATGTGTCTCTAAAAAGTTTCAACCTGCAGTTTGTAAAGCCTTGTTCTGAGGTCCAGTGTTTTACCACATCTGCCCTAGGTGGACAACACTTAAAGACCGTGTTTAAATCTGGCTTTTCCACCACAATGGGTGGCTTGGGTCAAAAATGCGGAAGGAAACCTGTTCTACATGTGAGAACTCCTGCTTCTAACTGGTGGAATCTTCTGCTGTCTGTCAGAGTAGCTCCTGACCCATCTTGAGATGGAAAGGCCTTTGTGGGCCCTCAGGGAAGAGTTGAAGGGAGTTTACGGGCTGGCTGTGGGCTGCAGGATAGCAGAGGCGGCCAGTCAGCAACTGTGCCTGTGCCAGCAGTAGTTTATGTTGTGAGGTCAAATGTATGTGTATGTATGTATTCTCTGGCAGGCCTTTATATTGAAGATGAGGGAGTGGCTTTTAAAAATAACGTATTTTTGACTTGAAACAAGTCAAGGCAGAGAGTGGAGACAATTAGAGGCTGATATCCTGTTTAGTCATCTCTCTTGAGAGCTCTATTTTCAGAGCTGTTCTATAAAGGTTCACAAGTGGTATTAAGATAGTTAAGAGGATATTGTTAGTAGTTATGATGCAAGTAGCTGATTTGAACAGGGAGGTGATTTATAGTGTGGTAACCACATTGGTAACAGGTTTTATGTAGCGAAAGGGAGGGTTGTAAGAATAGGTTGTTATGCAGGTTAAGCTTTCTGAGTCTGAACAAAGCAGGCATCTTTTATTTTGAAAAAGTATATAATCAGGGTGTGGTGGTGACCTAGCGCAAGTCTAGTGCATTTTGGGGGGCTTTGTCATGGGTAGATACAATTTTAAAAAAAATTAAGTCGTACTGTTAAGAATCTTTGAGATCGGCTGGGCATGGTGGCTCTCGCCTGTAATCCCAGCACTCTGGGAGGCCGAGGTGGGTGGGTTGCCTGGTCTCAGGAGTTCGAGACCAGCCTGAGCAACATGCCTCTCTAAACCAGGCATGATGGCATGTGCCTGTGGTCCCAGCTACTTGAGAGGCTGAGGCAAGAAGATCAATTGAGCTGGGAGGTCAAGGGTACAATGAGTCATGATTGCAGTCCAGCCTGGGTGACAGACCAGAGGGAGACTCTGTCTTAAAAACAAAAAAACAAAAAACAAAACAAAAAAATCTTTGAGATCATATGTGGAGGCTATGTTAGAAATGCTAGGCCAACACCAACTGCAGTGGCTCACACCTGTAATCCCAGTGCTTTGGGAGACTGAGGTGGGAGGATTGCTTGAGCCTAAGAGTTTAGACTGGGCAGCATAGTGAGACCTTGTCTCTACATACATACATGCATACATACATACATACATACATACATACGTACCTAGATAAGCAAGCAAGCTGGGCATGGTGGCATATGTCTATAGTCCTAGCTACCTGGGAGGCTGAGGCAGAAGATTGCTTGAGGCCAGGAGTTTAAGGCTGCAGTGAGCTATGATTGTGCCACTGCACTCCAGCCTGGGAGACAGTGAGACCCTGGCTCAAAAAAAAAAGAAAAGAGAAGAAATGCTAAATAATGATGCCATGGACTTTTCAGATTGGAAGAGTGAGGCTCAGTGTGGTAAAGGACATTGCTCAGGGTCCAGAACCAGCTGTGACAGAATCAGACTAGAGTTCTTGGCCTGGTCTAGTAGGGGGCACTTTCCACTGTACCAGGTGACTTATTTGCAGCTTATTTAAATTTAATATTCAACCAAAAATGATCATTTGTATCTCTACTCAAGCTTCTCTATAAGTCAGGCTTCTCTTCAGATGGAAGGTCAAAGGCAGAAATGGAACCACAGCCAAAAAAGAGAAAAATAAAATAAAAATGGAGCCATGGGCAGAATCTGGAAAGATTTATTTAAGGACAATTGTAAATTCATGTATTTGAGTCCACAAGAGCCTCACAATGCAAGGCCTAGAGGTGTTCATGGATAGCGAAGTTAGCATCTGGTAGGAAGAGGGGAATCCATCCACCTCAGCTAGTGGTGATCAGAACAGAGCCAGAGGGTGCTGTTCATCCTGGGCACCATGCTGCATGGGGTCTTCAGGAAACTGGACTATATGCAGAGGACGAGACCACATGAAAAGACTTCAAGCTGCATTGCTTGCAGAATGCATGTCTTGATATTTCAGCTGATAGGTAACTTCAAGGTATGTTGATACTCCCGTGACTGGTCAAGAGTAGCAGCCCGACACAGTGTCTCATGCCTGTAATCCCAGCACTTTGGGAGGCTGAGGCAGAAGGATCATTTGAAGTCAGGAGTTCGAGACCAGCCTGGCTAACATGGTGAAACCCCATCTCTGCTAAAAAATACAAAAACTGATGAGGTGTGGTGGCATACACCTGTAATCCCAGCTACTCAGGAGGCTGAGGCAGGAGAATTTCTTGAACCCAGGAGGCGGAGGCTGCAGTGAGCTGAGATCATGCCGCTGCACTCCAGCCTGGGCAACAAAGTGAAACTACCTCTCTCAAAAAAAAAAAAAAAAAAAAAAGTAGTGAGTGCAAGGCTCCTACACTTCCTTCCCCAGTGCTTCCTTAAGATTGACTAGACTTTGGTGGAAAATTGTAGCAGAGACTCTTTATACATTTTATTCCATAAAACTAAAGATTTGCAGTTGACCAAGCCACATGTGTTCATTACCTTGTATGTTACCATTATTTCTCTATTTCATATTCTTCATGTGGTTTAGTAAAATGCTGCTCTTATAAGCCATATGCATAAGATATGGAGGTCTCAAAAACAATTACCAAGTATATGGATGTGCCTCTCTATATTATGACTAGCCAAAAATGGGAGAGAGTACAATTTAAGAGGAAGGAAACTCTGAAAAAATGTGGTTTCTTTTAGATTTGCTTTTCAATCTTTACAGTTTTTTGAGCTTTCACTTGTTTCCCTGCCCCACTACTGTTTAATGAAAGACTTAGATTTATTTGATTTGTAGCTGTGATTTACACATTAGGTCTCTCTTTGATTAATTGTTTAAGGCCCACAAAAAATATTTTAATACTAAAATATACATTTTTTTTTTCTCTTTCTAGGTGGATCTCGAGCCAGAAGGCAAAGTATTCGTGGTAATAACCCTTACAGGGAGTTTCACTGAAGGTAAGAATGAGTTTTGGGTAGTTTCCAGAATATATGTAATACATAATCCTGGTTTATACTCAGTAGGAATTTCTATCATGGAAATTATAAAAAAGAGCATGTTGTAAGAGATGCTTAAAAAAATCACTTTCTTAAGTTGGGCTGGCTAGTATTTTGTTGCCCAGTGGTCTATTGGTTCAGGTTGCCAAATTAAATATATTTGCTAAATCTGGCAATCTCACATTTCATTTAACACACTCACTGAGTTTTTGTTTTTATTCAGTGTCATTGTAGCTGAATGGTTTTTGCGTCTTTTTGGTTCATGACTGTGGAACTCTACTTTACATCTTTGGTTTTGTGCCAACCTTTTAGTTTGTCTATGAAAGAAATTTAGGGATCCAGTTATCTTCTTTTTAATCTCTATCTCATTTGTGACCTGTAAGGGATTCTGTTCCTCATCTCTAGCTACCATACTCCCTACTCCCCCATCCAATTTTTTTTTTTAATTGAGGTAAAATTTATATGGGGGTGAAATGATAGATTAGAAGTGAACAATTCTTGAATTTTGACAAATGCACAAAACTGCATAATCAGCAGCCCAATCCAAGATACAGGACATTTCCATTATTGTGAACATTTCCCTGTACCCTTTTTCAATCCCCGGCTACCAAAGGCAATACGTAAAGTGCTTTATTTCACCACAGGTTAGTTTTACCTACTCTAGAAGTTCATATACATGGAATTATACAGTATGTTCTCTTTTATGTCTGGTTTCTTTCACTCAGCATACTTTCTAGAAGATTCATATCATTGTGTACATCAGTATTTTTTTCATTTTATTTCTGAGTAGTATCCCATTATATAAATGTAGCACCCATTTGTTTACCCGTTCTCCTCTTAGTGGACTTTTGGGATTTTTCCTATTGTTGTCTATTATGTGTAATACTTTTATTAACCTTCTTACACATAAATTTTCCTGGACATAACACTTTCATTTCTCTTGAGTGATTATATAGGAGTCGAATTGCTGGGTAATAAAGTAGGTGTATGTGTAACTTCAGAAGAAATTTCCAAATGGTTTCCAAAGTGGTTTTATTACACTCCCACCAGCAATGTATGAGAGTTCCAGTTACTCCATATCCTCATTAACACTTTCTATGGCTGTTGCTTTTCATCGTAGACATTCTAGTGGGTATGAAATTATATCCTGTGGGTTAAATTTGCATTTCCCTGATGTTGAGCATTTTCTCATGTGTTTATTGGCCATTTGTTTGTTTTTTTGATGATTTTCAGTTCCAGTCTTTTGTCCTATTTTATAAAATTGGATTTGTCTTTTTATTATCGATTTAGAGGAGTTCTTGTTTTCTGGATATGAGCCCTTTGTGAGAAATATGTATTGTGATTACTTATTCCCAGTCTGTGGCTTGCCTTTTCATTTTCTTAATGGTGTCTTTGAGCAAAAGTTTTAAATTTCTATGAAGTTCAATTTATTAATCATCTCATCTTTTGTAGTTCGTATGTTTTATGTCCTAAGAGATCTCTCTGTCATAGGGTCACAAAGATATTCTCCTGTGTTTTTTTTTTTGTTTGTTTGTTTGTTTTTTTTTTTTAGAAGCAAATAGTTTTAGGTTTTCTGTTTAGGTCTGTGTGCCTTCTTAATATTTGTGTGTGATGTGACAGAGGAGTTGAAACATTTTTTTTTTCAATACACTAATGCAGTTGTTCTAGCACCATTTATTGGAAAGTCTCCCCCGACCACTTGAATCACCCTGGAACCTTTGTTGAAAATCAGTTGACCATATAATGTGGGTCTGTTTCTGGATTATCTGTTCTGTTCTGTTGATCTATTTGTCCATCGTTATGCCAGTATTACACTGTCTCTCATTACTGTTGCCTTATAGTGAGTCTTGTGTTTACATAGTATGAGCCCTCTAACTTTGTTCTTTTTTGTATGTTTAAGGTTATTTTACCTATTCTTGGTATTTTGCATTTTGATGTCAGTTTTAGAATCAACTTATATATTTCCAGACAAAATCCTGCTGTATTTTGAATTGAAGTAGTGTTGGACCTATAGATCAGTTAGAAGGGAGGGGAATTGACACTTGATAATCCTGAGTATCTTTAAACCCATCTATAGTCACATTAGTCAGTTATCGTCCTTGGACATAGTGTTTGCTCATAAGGCATAGCCAGTGTGAGGTTTTGGTAGAAATCCCAAGGTGTTTTAAGCCCTTTAATTTTATGACACTCAAACTTCTCTTTCTCCTATGGGTGGGAAACAGCTGAAATCTCAGTTCCTATCTTTCAGCGTTCTAGCTCTTGCTCCTATCTGGACCTCTTAGAGTTTCCCTTGCACATGCACAATTTAGGAAGATGTGAGGACTTGAAGAGTTTACATATGTGGAGGTTCTTCTTTCTGTGGCCCCATCTTTCCAGGCTTTCTTTCCTCAATATCTAGTCATCTGGTAGTCTTGAATTTTGTCTATTCTGTTTTCAAGCCAATAAAACTGTGGTTCCATATTGAGTTCTATTTACCCAACCCTGCACAACCTGGGGAATAATCTGGAGAAGAGCCCTACAAATGTGGGTCTCACCTAATGCAGTTTCCCTCTTTCACGTGTCAAATTCTCTCTTGTTTGTGCATGTTTTTGGTTGTTCTCTCACATCATCAACTAGTTGTTTTAAAATATATTTTCCAGGTATTTTAATAGTTTGTCGGGAGGGTTGGTCCATATCAAGCTACTTCACTATTACTCAAACCTCATGAAGATTTTTAAGCATGTGGCTTAATGGTTTGTATGTTTGGTATAGGCATTTTGCAAAATTGGGTTATACTTTCTTTGAGAAATAGTTTTCTCCGTTCCTTTCAGTCAACCATTCGCATTCATGTGGGTGAATTGTTTTAATGTTAAAGTTTTTCAGTATATTGTCTCCATTATTAAATCTTGTCTTTTTGCACAAACCTGGATTTAGCAGAAACCTGAAATACTTGTCATAAAAAAAAACTGTCCAGGTTACAGTTTGGTGGGTGTTCTGCCTGCTCTAAGGTCTTTTTGCTTTGCTTGGTATCTTTTATGTACAGAGAAAAATGAGTTTCTTCCTAGCCTAGTCAAATAAAATGAATGTAGTATTATGGAACATTGTTGATAAAACATTCTCATCATGCACATAGAACATGGATCAACTATGGTAGAAAGAAACACAACAGAGAGAAAGAGGCCAGGAGGAGGAGTGGGTAAGATTCTGAATGAGCTGAATCACCTCTCTGCATTAAGTTACAAGGGGCCAGTGAAGTAAGGCGATGCATGTTAGACCAGGTCGGATTGTGCCATAATCATTACATGACTTTTTTAGAGCCGTGCCAACTCTCTAGGACTAAATGCTTACCAAATACATCTGGTTGTTCTCATTGTATTTATTTATTAGTTTCAGTGATAAGAAGAATGAAATGGTAAGTCATACTGGGGCTGAGTTCTTACTAGGTCATTGCAATTGTTTCTTTCAGAGCTGACCCTGGGTGAAATTGTGAGATGAATTGAGTTTATCTTTGGTAATTCCATCTTTGCTTTAAGCTAGTCCTTTCTGTCTGCCAACAGTTGTCTCTTACTGCAGCAAGAAGCCCAGTGGTCCCTGTCCAGAAAGAGTTGCTGATAAGGAAGACAGTGAATTCATAGGCTAATTCACATTAAAGTGATAGAGATTGATGTCATAGTACTCTACTCCTCTTAGGTGTGTTTGCATATTTTAAAAGATGCTGGAAGAGCTGCTTTATCCATAAGAAATAGACTTTTAATGCTGAAATTTTAATGTTGAAATCTATGGGTCGGATATATTTTAGGAACCACAGATCTGTTCTCTGTGTCTCTGTGGGTGCATTGTTTTTTCAGTTTGGCTCCTAGACTGGGGCTCAGCTTCAGCTTACACGTTGCTGCTGCCTTTAAAACACAGCTCCCTTGTCACATGCAGAGGACGTGATGGCTGCCTCTCTGTTTGTGATAAGAAAGAAGGAAATGGAGCCCGCCTCCACCCGCCCTCACCACCCCCGCCATGTGCCTGACACAGCTGTGACAGTAACCTGGGCCTGGCACTGCGAGCATGTCCCTAGCTTGGCCTCACTCCTGGAAGCCACGTTAGATTATGCCCAGCCATAAAATGACAGGTTGGCTGGTGAAACATTTGGAGCTCTGGTTCCCATCTTGGATGCTGAAAGCCTTCACGGAAAAGCAGCATAAGGTCAGGCCTGCACAGTGTGTTTTGGGCTGTGAAAAGGGCATTGTCCTGGGATCCTGGAGGCATTGTCAAAGCTCAGGAAATGTTGGCTGATCCTCAGTCTGTCTCACGGGGTTGTCTTGAAGGTCAGATGATATAATATATAGGGAAGTGCTTTGCGAACTATAAAGTACTATATGAAGGTATGTTAGTGGGATTTTCATTTCCATGTTCCTATTGTCACAGCAAGAAGATCCCAGTCATTTCCCTTACCCCTGCCCCAGGACCATCTTTTATATACTTAGCAAGTTTGTTTTATCTTAACATTGATTTTATGGCCAGGCATGGTGTCTCACACCTGTAATCCCAGCACTTTGGGAGGCTGAGGCAGGCAGATCGCTTGAGCTCAGGAGTTTGAGACCAGCCTGGGCAACATGGTGAAACACCATCTCTACAAAAAATACAAAACTTAACCAGGTGTGGTGGCACACACTTGTAGTGTCAGCTACTTGGGAGGCTGAGGTGGGAGGATTGCCTGAGCCTGGGAAGTGGAGGTTGCAATGAGCTGAAATCATGCCACTGCACTCCAGCTTGGGTGACAGAATGAAACCTTGTCTCAGAAAAAAAAAAAAAAAAAAAAAAGACTTTATTTTATACAAGAAGCCTCAAGAATTTCATGGAACTAGCATAATGTTGGTTTATCTCTATGCCTGTTTTCATGATCTCCTATGGGGGTTCTGCCACAAGCTCAGATTCTATAATCTCAAAGATCTCCTTTTAAAAAGAAATTACTTAAATTGGACTGTGGTCTGTGATATACAGGACTGGCATTGAGGCTACTGACTGCTACTTACCTCATTCTGTCTCATTTTTAAGTTTTTCATTAATTATACTGAATTAGCTCAGGCAAAAACATTTTTGTTAAATGTAAGACGTGATTGAGAAATGACATGAGAAAAACCTGCTGGGTGCAGACCTGTAATCACATCATAGATGCTGGAGAGATAAAGATAAACAAGACATAGAAACTCTCACAGGAGCTCATAGGAGGGAAGGCAGATGCATATTACGTATGCACTGCAGGGAGCCAGGTCCCATGGCAGGAATAAGCCCAGTTCATGTCCCAGTGTTGGCACATGGGACTGTGTAATCAATTTGGCCGGGAGGGTTTAGAGAAAGCTTTTCAGGGGAGGTGATGTTTAAAGCAAGTCTGAATGATAAATAGGACTGTGCCTAGAGAGGGAGACAGTTTGTACAAGAAACGAAAAGGGGTGTGGAGGTGCTAAAGGTGGGGAGTGTGGAGGTGCTGAAGATTGGGGAGTGGGATGGGGGGATGTGGCCAGATATTTGGGGGTGGGGCTTAAGTGTGGGCTTGCCCAGGACAGGCTCAGTTTGTTGGTTACACCAGAATGATTATACAACAATGCCACTGTTCACTTTCAAAAGGGTGCCAGGTCAGACAACAGATTGCATGTTCACACCACTTCTAGGCTAATAGAAATGATAAGATACCAGTGAAAGGTTTTAAGCAGAGATCTGATTTGGTGGCCGTAGGTTCAAGGGTGGAGAAGGGGTGTTAGTTCATAAGAATAGATCTAAGGTGTGGAGAACCATTATAGAGACTTGAAAGGTTGTCTCAGGGCAAGATTATTAGGGCCTGAATTAGGTTGGAATATGTAGGGGTGGAGAGGAGGGGGACAGCTTTGAGAGATGTCTGTGTAGTAAAATCAATAGGAATTAGCAATCCACTGGATGTGGGGGATGAGGAAAGAGAAGTCTCAGATGATGCTCAGATGGTGCCTCAGAGTCATTTACCAGGGTAGAAACTGGGAGAAGATGATGAATTCAGCTTTGGACAAGTAAGAGTTTGGGGTGCTTGTGGGAAATTTAAGTTACAATGTCTAGGAGAAATTGGAAATAAGATTCCAGAGTTTGGCAAGATGCCTGGGCCTGAGGTGTTGCTCCAGGTGCCAGGTGGAAGATAGGCACATGAATAAAGAGGCCCAATGAGAAGATTTAGCAAGAAAACCAAAGCTTACCAGCAGCAGAACTCTGTAGAGCATTAACATTTAAGGACTTTGGCTCATGGATTATAATTTATCAAACCAACCAAACTCTGTTGAAGGTTTACTTAATGAACACCCATTTTGCTAAGATATTACTTGTGCAATAGTACCTGAGTGCTTGCTGTATGCCAGGACTGTTTCACCAGATGGTTTACCGTCTTCCAAATGGGCACGAAACTGTTTGATAATGAAGTTAGAAGAAAGAACAGAACACAAACGGCTTTGAAAAGTAGTGTTTGCATTGGTGGTAACAGTGGTTTCTTCCAAGTTTGATGATACAGTGTGCTGTGTGCAGGTTTACGCCTAATGCTGGGGTAAAAAGAACAGATGAACCTACTCAAAACCTACAGTGAGGGGTCTTCATTGAACT
Organism: Rhinopithecus roxellana; assembly: GCF_007565055.1. Lineage (NCBI taxonomy): Eukaryota > Metazoa > Chordata > Mammalia > Primates > Cercopithecidae > Rhinopithecus > Rhinopithecus roxellana. Next base: position 91,727,666 of record NC_044553.1, on the reverse strand, counting down.
TACATAGAACAAGAAAAACTCTTTTACAGTCATTGCTTTGTGGAAGTCCTCACAGAGCCCAAGGTATAAAGTTATCAACTGGATCAGAAACCCCTCACTGTTGTTCATCTTGTTAAAGGGGTCACTCTCCATCGTGTGCAGAATTCCCCTAGGCACTGAGGCAGAAGTAGAAGTGATTTATTATTTTGAAAAAGCTGTCTAATGTCAATCTTTAGTCTAACTAAGCATTCCTGGAGCTAAGAACTGGATCTGAAGTCTGATCAAATTGAAATTTATTATGGTGATGAAACAGCCCTGGATTTTTAATGCAGCCTTTAGATGCTGTCATTGTTGCCATTTGTATGATTGTCACTATGTTGGACTAAGTTTTATCTGAAAGAGTGGAGTGGCAAAATAAAAGAATAGATTGAAACGATGGAAACTGAAGAAAATGCATGAAGCTAAACTCATAACTGCTTTAATTGGAAGAGCAACAACAGAAAGAAATTAAAAGTATGACATCGTCTTATGTGAGGACAAAAAGATGTAGCTGGGTTATTATGCTACTAAGAAATATGGTGTAAGATTTTATGATTTGAAGAGAACATAGTTTGCAGTAAATGAAGTTTGTTTGGATTCAGGGAACCTCAAACTTAAATGGTTGGCCCACAAAGCAAAAACCAGACATGATGTGTCTCCTGATGGAAGCCCACACAACACTGTGATCTTACCAAAAAGCAGAGGTAGTTTTGCCCAGAAATCAAGCCTGAGTCCAGTCAGCCTTCCAGATCCAACCACCGGTTAAGAGGAAATACAGGGGACAGAGGAGCATTTTGAATTACACCATGGGATGTAATCAGCAAAATCCAGACTGTGGAAAAATTTTACAGGAGAAGAGACTTGGTTTCTTCTACCATACATTGGAAGAAAAAAGTGAAGGAAAGAGAATCAAAATAACAAGAGAGAGGCATAATTAATCATTTGCAATATATGGGCGACATTTTATCCTAATTCAAACACAAATTATAAAAGAAACATTAACTCCCAGGAGGTAAGTGAAGAAATGGAAACAGTGCCTGGATCTGTGAGGATATTACAGAATTGTTTATGTTATTTAGGTGTGATTGTGGTATTGTGGTTGCTTAAAACAAAATGAGCATCCATTAGAAATACACTTAAAAATATTTATTGATGATATGATATGACATCTGGGCTTTACTTCAGAATAATGCAGAGGTGGGCAGAGGAAATGGGATAGAATTGAAACCCATTAGCCATGAGTTGTTTACTGAAGCTGGGTGATGATTATATGTTGCATGTGGTTTATTATACTACTCTACTTTTGCATGTATTTGAAATTTTCATTAATGAGTTAAAAAGTAAAATAAAATGACAAATTTCAAGAATATCTGCCTCTTAAAAACAAGAATCTGGGTTATGACATCAAAATGATGCTTGTGCTTGAACATGATACCTCTTTTCACTTACAAATGAAAGCTGGAGGGTTTTTAAATGTATATATTTTATCCATAATTCTCAGTTTTTATGTATTATGAAAAGTTAAGTTAAAAATTGGAAATGACTAAAGTACTGTGCTTCAGAAAGATTTTTTTTAAGTGCTAAATAAATGATAAGCTGTGAGTCAAAAACTGCAGGCAGGAAGAAGTGAGGAAGATAATTCCTTTTGTTCCATTATCCAGTTCTCACTCACAATGAATGACAAGTAGATCATCTCCTACTAACAATTACATAACATTTTGCAGTTGCAAAGTTTAATTTTAAGATAGTTTCCTGAAAGAATAAGGTAAATCAGAAGGATTAATGGTAGAAGTATCTTTATAAAGATAGTACGACAAAGGTTCTTAGTGTACTTGTTTTCTTCCCCAGAGTTCCCAAAGCAAACATAAAGGTGTTCTATTTTGTACCAGTTTTGGGGGAAGAAAAACTTCCTCAAAAACAAAACCCTGACAAAGAACCTGTTATTTGTGAATTTGAAGCTTGTTTAAAAAAAAAAAAAAGACCTTTTACTTCTGCTAAAACCTTGAATTGTTCCTTATTTGAGACATTTAATACATAACTCGGAACAGATACACATTTCTTCTGGGGAGACGATGGAAAGACACTTAAAGTTTGGCATCTGCTTTTTCGCTCTAGTAAAGCAGTGCACAATGGTGCAGAATAGGAGTCTGATCTTTTTCTTTTTGTCCCATTGCCTCAGTTTTCAGCTCACATTTCTTGTCTCAAGCCCAGTGGTTTACAAAGAATTATGTTCTCTGCTAAGTCATTGTGGCACATGGACCAACAAGGCAGATAAAGCATGTGTTACTGTTTTGAAGCTGCAGCCCACAGTTACCCACTGTATCAACACTTCAGATGCATGTCATTTTTAAAGAGAAAAAGTGATCTCTGGTGATAGTTGATTTATAGCATTCCTTTCTCAGGTTTCAAGCCTGGTGACAAGTTGTTGATTTAATTTTTTTTAAATGTGGCTTTAAAAAAATTTATTCTTTTGGCATATTAGCTTGAAGAATGAGTGACCACTTTAGTTTTTGTGTTTGTTTTTTGCTGGTCTAAGCAGTTATGGCTATCAGGTTGAAGACAGGGTAGGAGAGAAAGAAAGGAATCGAGTGAATGGAAGAATAGGAACTGGAAAGGGACAAATGATGTTTTTAAATTGAAACTAATTGTCCCTTGTCATAGATGCTCTCTCCTCTTCTCCATAATATCTAGCTCATTCGTTGAATGCCTTCTGAGGACCAAACACTGGAGTTGGCTTGTAATTTAGCAAATAGCAATAGGAGCCCTCATTTTATTTCCTGGTAGCAGGATAGCCTCTTACCTAGTAATTGAGTACCTCTACATGTTCATACCATGCTATACATTATTCCATTTTCTCTCTATAACAAATTTCTGAGGCTGATGTAATTCTCAATAGGCAAATAGTGAACTAGACTCAGTAACGCTAATTTGCTATGGTCTTTCCTGGATAGTAAGTGCCAGAGCCTGGACACAAGCTCAGGTTGCAATGCTGAGGTCCAGGATCTTTCTACACCATCCAGCTATCTGGGGAGTTGGGGATTGGGGGGCAGCATTTTAGTTTTTTTCTTTATTCCATCTTACAGGAAAACTGTCCTCAGGGTAGCATAATCCCACCCTCTGGAGAGTCTTGTCTTTTGGGATGATGTCTTTTTGCAAGGCTTCCCTTGGGTTCCTCCTCCTTAAACCTGAGGACCGACATTCACCCGGGAAAGGTGCAGTGTTCTCAGACATTAGGCATGGATGGGCCAGAAAGCTCTAGGCAGATTGAGTTTAAGATTTGCTCAAGTTTTGTTGTCAGTAGCTTCTCTTAATGTACATCTTAAGCGGCTGGGCGCGGTGGCTCAAGCCTGTAATCCCAGCGCTTTGGGAGGCCGAGACGGGCGGATCACGAGGTCAGGAGATCGAGACCATCCTGGCTAACCCGGTGAAACCCCATCTCTACTAAAAAAAATAACAAAAACACTAGCCGGGCGAGGTGGCGGCGCCTGTAGTCCCAGCTACTCGGGAGGCTGAGGCAGGAGAATGGTGGGAGCCCGGGAGGCGGAGCTTGCAGTGAGCCGAGATCCGGCCACTGCACTCCAGCCTGGGCGACAGAGCGAGACTCCGTCTCAAAAAAAAAAAAAAAAAAAAAAAAAAAAAAAAAGTACATCTTAAGCTAGAACTCAGAAGATAAAAATAAAATCAGTGAGTTCAGCATAGGTATGATAGCACTGTTTGCCTTTCTATACCCCAGTCATCATTGGCTTCACCGTACCGACTTCTTTTATTTTGACTATGAATGAAAAAACTAGGTAGTGGCTTTGTTGGAAATTTTAAAATTCGTTCTCAAAGTGTGATCCTGCAGACTTCTGAGAGTTCCAGAGGCATTTTCAGGAAGTCTGCAGTTCAAAACTGTTTTCCTTGTAATACGAACATTTTATTCATCCTTTTTTTTCTCCCCACTGTGTTGACATTTGCCCCGATGGTGCAAAAGAGAAATGGTGAGTAAAACCATGGCACCAAACTATAAAGTCATCATTGTATTCTTGATGGCCACACAATTGCAGGAGGAAAAAATCTAGTTTCACTTAAGAATGTCTTTGATGGAACAGTAAACATTATTCATGTTATTGAAGGTCAATCCTTGACTGTATATCTTTGTAACATTCTGTGTGACAAAATGGGAAATATGCTAAAAGCATTCCTGCTTCATACGAAATACTGTTGTGTCTCAAGGAAAAGCAGTTGTGTGATTGAGTTGTTAGCTGAGCTAGCCACTTTTTGCATGGAACACCATTTTTCCTTTGAAAGAATGACAGACAAACCATACTATGGAACTGGCAAATTTGTCAGACATTTTCTAAAAAACGAGTGAACTGCACCTGTTACTTCAAGGAAAACAAATGCAAGTATTTGCTGCCAGTGATAAAATTAGAGCCTGCACAACATAATTAGAATTTTGGAAAGTTTATATCCACCATTGTGAGCTTGACAACTTCCAGTACTTACTCTTTTCTCGTGAGTTTGTTGTTATTAACAATTGTAATTTTTAAAAATTGTGTTATGAGATATGTCAGCATTTAGAAGATGACTTCCAATGATTCAGTGAACACATATTTTCACAATGGCCAGTACGAGATGTTATAAAATCATGTATGGGTCAAGGATCTCTTGAAAGCGTAAGGTAGACTAATGGATATTAAAGTATGAAAAGTTCATTGATACAGTTTTACACTGCAACCAACTTTTGAGAAACTACTCCTTGTTTAATTTTATGTGGTATTAAAGAAGAATATCTGCAATTATCTGAAAAATCTATTAAAATTATATTTTTAAATTACTCTGTGTGAGGCTGGACTGTATTCATGCACTTCAACTAGAACAACTTTGCAATGGATTGAATACAGAGCAGATATGAGAATCTAGCTGTCAGGGCCGGCGCAGTGGCTCACGCCTGTAATCCTAGCACTTTGGGAGGCCAAGACGGGCGGATCACGAGGTCAGGAGATCAAGACCATCCTGGCCAACATAGTGAAACCCTGTCTCTACTAAAAATACAAAAAAATTAGCTGGGTGTGGTTGTGTGTACCTGTAATCCCAATTACTCGGGAGGCTGAGGCAGGAGAATCGCTTGAACAAGGGAGTCGGAGGTTGCAGTGAGCCAAGATTGCGCCACTGCACTCTCAAAAAAAATCTAGCTGTCTTCTTTTAAGTCAGACATTAAAGAGATTTGCAAATTGTAAAATAATGCCGCTCTCTTCATCTTTGGGGGAATGTTTTAAAATGTAGTTATCTTTTATTAAAATGTTTATACTAATATGTAATGGAATTGTTATTGTTTTTAATAAATTAATAAATATTTTTAAATGTCTCCATTTAAATTTCTAATTTGACAAATATCAATAGAATCCATTCAAAGCAAAACTCTTTGAGTCATAATATTTTTTAAGACTATAAAGGGGTACTCAGACCAAAAAAATTTTATAGTTTCTAGGTTAATTTTTTCTTATATTCTTTCAAAAGCCCAGTGCTTTAAATTTTAATGACCACCAGGAGAAGGAACTGACACATAGTTGTGTATGTTATAATCAGAAAAAATATATACAATTAGGTGATACAGGTGACAGAATTGTCATTTTTTTGAAACTTTCTTTTTGTTTCTGATTATTTCTACTGTGCATTGTACTTTTTCAGCCAGTTTTTGTTATATGCCTGTTCTCATAAAAATAAGGTCAGTAAGTGACACCAAAACAACTCAGAAGCCTATGGTGGTTTCTAACTTTAGAGCTGCCTGTCACAAATAGCTTCATGCTAAACCTTTGCTTGATTTGAGCTGAACAAGGTAAGTCTCCATACTTCTGAGCAAGTGGTCAGTGCTGTAAGCACTAAAAGCTGAACCTCAAAAACAGCTCAAGATCCATGGACAGAACCTCAGGAGACATTTCTGTGGCACTCATTTACTAACTAGCATTCTCCTTTTGTAATCAAGGTTCTTGAAAAACAGAGGCTGACTCGTTTGTTAATTTTTTTCAAGCTTTGTTGTATTTGCCTCGAAATTATAGTGATGTGATATTCTCTCTATGGAACTGAGGTTTGGGTAAAACAAGAATGATTTAATTTTTTGCTAGAAAAGTTAATTGCTCAAGCGTCTGTTTTCATTATACTTCCATTTTATTTCCAGCAACCCCTTATCTCCCTGCTCTCTTTGTTTCAAATGAACAAGACAGTAGAGTTTCTGTTTTCCAGGCCACTTGTGTTGGTAACCCTTTTCCTAAGCTTTCCCTAATAACACCCTGTGTCAGTGGACAGGTAGGAGGTAGGAAGACCTGTTTCTTCCCTTCTCCCATGATGCTCATCTTCAACATCATTCTTTCATCCTGATGTCTGAGAGTTCTGGTCTCAAGTCAGCAGTGGATGACCCACTGCATGAAGTTGACGGGGAGTGTGGGGCATGGACAACAGTGGCCTGAGGTTGCAGATACATTCTTTATATATGTAAGAGACTGCCTTAGATTTTGTAAGTGGAAACTTAGTTCTCATAGGATTTTGGAGAAAATCAGTTGCCACCTCTAGGAATTTTCATTTGTTTACAAAATGTTCTGGGTCAAGCAATACTTGTATGTTATCACCACTTAGGTTTAGTGGATTGATCTATCCATCCATCCATCCATCCATCCACCCACCCACCTGCCCACCAACAGAGTATTTATGTAGAAAACTATGTAATGGATGTATATATTCATGCATGTGTGTATGTATGTACTTAGTAATGACACTGGTTTATTTTCACGGAACTCAGAATTTGGTGTGTATGTGGAGACATAAACAATTAGAAAGGTTAACATAATATGTACCTCCACAGGTGGTACATGCTGTGGAGAAAATAAAACAGAGTAAGGGGACAGAGATGAGTCCTATGCGTATGCTGTTTTGTTCAAACAGATGGTCAGGGAAGGCCCCTCTGATGAGGTATCATTTGAGCCAGAGGTCTAAAGAAAGAGAGGGAGTGGACCTTGAGTCTGTCTGTTGGGATAGGGAACAGGAAGTACAAAAACTGTAAGGGTTACAGCAGGGAGAGGAGTGTAGCTGGGCCTTGAGGTCAGGGGAGGTGCCCACATGGTTGTTGGCACAACTTTGGTACCCTGCTAATGTCACTTCCCTCTTCAAGAACATACCCTTGTCACTTAAGTGATGTTCACTTATGTTTGGTGCTGGCTTACCATATGGCTCACTGAGCTTCTTTTCCCCATTGGTTAGGGGCTTGAAGAGCACAACATCACATCTATTTATGACTTGATGTATTTTGCTAATACTGAAATCATTCCGAATTCATGATAACGACTTTCTCCAGTTCTGTGAATTCCCTCATGGTTTCTTTTTGTTCTAAGCTAAATTAGGAGCCAATCCCCAGCTTAATAAGCATTAAAAGTTCAAACTGACTGTCTGGGAATCTATAACAAGTCCATGTACTGCTAAATATAATTAGCTGTAATTCAGTTCTAGTTATGGGTTATTAAGAAATTACTCTTATTTGAGCACCTCACCCATCAAAAATAAAAATTTTTTTGTCAAAAAATTTAGGCACAGCTGGAATCTTCTGTTCTTTTTTCTTTTTTGGAGGCAGTCTCACTCTTGTCACCCAGGCTGGAGTTCAGTGGCGCGATCTCAGCTCACTGCAACCTCCACCTCCTGGGTTCAAGCGATTCTGCTGCCTCAGCCTCCTGAGTAGCTGGAATTATAGGCACACAGCACCACGCCTGGCTAGTTTTTCTATTTTTAGTAGAAACGGGGCTTCACCATGTTGGCCAGGCTGGGCTCGAACTCCTGACCTCAGGTGATCCATACCCCTTGGTCTCCTAGAGTGCTGGGATTACAGGTGTGAGCCACCATGCCTGGCCAAATCTTCTGTTCTTGAACTTGTGGTGAACTATCATTTGTTGAGGAGTTTTAATAAGTGTTAGTGATACATCTCTACTAAATAACTGGAGAGGTAAGTAGGTTGGAGCCCAGTCTAGGTACCTTATAGGGACTTAGTATATAGCTTTTGGAAGGTTAATTCTTACTGAATTTTGATGATACCTCTTGTTTCATGCAAATGTGGATGCTTCCATTATGTGAGTCCTAAGATTTGGGATTTACCAAGTACTGAGAATAGGACCTTCAAAGAATATGAAATGCCAAGAGGATCTGTTTTAAAGCAATAGAATTGTTTGAGAATTTTGAAAAATACAGATTCTCAGGACCCAGTCTGAATGAGAATCTCTGGGGAAGAGGCCAAGGAAACAGGATTCGGATAAGCACCTTGGCTGATTCCAGTGGTTGGCCAATTTGGATACCCCTGTTGTGTCCTAAATTATACCTAATTTGATTAAAGTTTTGGTGGCTGGGAGATTTGCTAGTTGAAAAATACACATAGGAAAAAAAAAAATGTATAGGGGAGTGTATTGCTTTGGAGTAGTCTTTTAAGAGTTGACAAAAACCCCAAATGTATTATTTTAAGAACCTTTTGAAATGCTGTTACAAGGGTCAGGTTACAGTTTTTGCATTGTTAGGGGGGCACATGAGACTCAGCAGCTACAGGCCTTGTTAATGTCTGCAAACACTCAGTGCTAATGTGGAGACTCAAGCCAGGCTTGAAAGTCATAAAATCAGGATGGGAATGTTGGCTTTGCTGCCCATCAGCAGTTAGACTGGAGACAAGTTACAGGCATTTCCTTTTTCGTGGGGTAACTGAGACCAGGAAAAGGCAATTGAAAGTGGTTCCAGTTAAAATGGGAGCCACAATTTTTTTCATAGTATATATCTTTAAAAAGGTTTGATTAATGCTGTTCTTAAAATGACAACACTTGTGAAAGGAAATTTCATTCATCTTATATTTATCAGTGTTTGTGTTCCAGTGGCACCTGTGTGCTAATTCTTAGGACCAAGAATGGAGCACATAACTCAGTATGTATTTCTCTGACTGATTTGAAAGCATGATAACAGCTTCCACTTCATGCTGACTTTCTCAGCATTGTGCCGAGCAGGGTTATTTTTGCAAAAAGATGTGAAGATTTCATCAGTTTTTCCAGTAGACAGGCATGACTCCACCAGTGTTGGTCTCCTCTTTGTTGGTGATGAACTCGACATCCGAGATTTACTCTGTCAGGGGTTTGCTGTGATTGGAGCAGTGTATTAGTCAATTTCATGACCTTCTGCATCCGCTACAAGATCTCACTTTTTGATCCGGGGCTGATGCTTATGGCACAGTTTGTATTATGGGATGTATCTGCTACTCAGAAGGGAGAACAACCACCATTTACATGGTGGGCAGGAATAGGGTAGTTTTAAGCAAGGAGGGGTGTTAGAGTAGGGACTCATTTAAAAGTGGTCATTCTGTTCATCAGAGACTATTCTCATGCTCTGACCATTTAGTTTACATATCTAAATCTTAAGGTTATAGGGATTTTAGTAATTAATACTCAGATGATGAGTTCAGGTGTCTCTGTAAAATGAATAATGCATTTATTATGAAAGGTATAGTAGCTCTTATATGTAAGTCCAAATACCCTACCATTCTGAAGGCGGCATTGCATGTCTGATACCACCATCTTATCTAAAGGTTCCTTGGGATCCACCCAGGCACAGGAGAACGTAACTGCTTGGAGGGGTTCTAACGTAGGACTTCAGAAGGAATTCATCGACAAAGACTGAAGCTTAACTCTGGGAGGGAACCGTATTGATTTCGTTAAACATATTAAGGAATGGCAATTCAGTAGGACTCTACTGTCCCCTTCCAGCCCCTCCTCAGTGAGGACACTCAGCCTCACTAGTGGGGACACTCAGCCAGAGTGTGAAAGGAACAGCTTCAGGGCCCTGCTCAAATGTGTCTTGGAGCTGTCACTTTTTCCATGCCTCTTCCTCAGGTGTTGGACGTCCTCATTTGAGACTTTTAATTCCTACGTGTTTGGTCTTAGCCTTTCTGAATGCTTGAAGGTCACGCTTAAGTACAGCCTTTATAGAACCTTTTGTTCGATATGCAGAATATTGACTGCATGCTGGCTGTGTCTGTCTGTCTGTCTGTCTGTGCCTCTGTCTTTCTCTAACCAGGTATTACAGACTGCCGATGGGCTGAAATCAGCCTGCAGACCAGTTTTGCTTTGTATGCAGCATAGAATAATGCTTTTGAGGTTTTCCAACTTGAACTCTTCAGACAGGGAAGGGTTCTCCAGTGTCCCACATCTCCTGTTGTCTGAATTTCCTCTGACTTCACACCTCTTTGCCTCCTTCTCTGGCCTCACTTTACAATCCTGAATCTGAGCATTTGTCCCATGTGTTTACTGGGCAGTGTGCAGTGGCCTTGGGGGGGACTTGGAAACATGTTTTAGTGAGAAAGATCACTTCTTTACTGGAGTCAAAACTGAAAATACTTTCCCTTTGTGGAATACCATACAGGTGTCTCTCTTGCACTGTTCAGCATCCCATTCTACTCAGCGGCACTCCCACTCTAGGTTTTGGGTAGTACAGAGTCTCACTACTTTGGGGAGCTTTCGGGGGCATGGTGGAGAGAGAAATCTCTTCATTTTTTCAATTTGTTTGGATCAGAAGATTAGCCTGCTTTCAGGTGATGCCTACAGTTCCCTGAATGCCCCCCAAAAGTTAATTTCTGGTGTCAGTGTTAGTCCTTACAGTCAAAATTTCCTGGGAATTGCTATTGGGGATCTGTAGCTGTGCTGGAGATAGAGGCATGAGTAGGGGAGGATCATCAGTTTTGTATCAGATGGACCTGGTTCTGCTGCCTGTCCTTCCTGGCTGCGTGACCTTAAGCAATGGTTGCCTTATGTGTAAAACAAGGGACTAATGATACCTACACCCAGGGTTGCTGTGAAGGTTACATGAGCTTATACACACAAGCACACTCCCACAAAGTGTAGCATTAGGATCTGATGCAGACTATGTTCCCACCCACTCGGGAAGGAAATCGGTGCCCCATTTACTTCCATGTACTTGGTGGTGAATCATCTCAAAGATACTGGAAAAATGTGATTACAGAAGCCCCCTTTCTCGGCCACTGCTTCAAAAATCCTAGACAGCTATTGAACGTCACCGAATAGATGTCATATTCTAGGAGGGTGTCATGTACTTACAGGTCTGAGTTTCTAGATGCCTTTTGTAGGAACTATCATCCATAAAGCTGTGGGTAAGAGAGAATTCCAGGGCTGGGTGGGGAAGGTGTGGGAGGGATTCACTAACTCTGAGGAGAGTGTGTGCTGCTTTGTCAGTTTCCTGTTCACTGGGCCACAGGGAATATGTTGGCCTATTTCTGAATCCGCCCACCAGAGCCAGTATCATACCTTTTCCCAAGCCACTCCTTGAGGGTCCAGCTAATTGATGTCGCCACATTGCCTCTCCTGGTGAAGACCAACTGTGTCATGGGGGTGGTGGCTGTGGGCGTAGACAGCCCTGTTCATGGGCATGCACACTGCCATGGGTGCTCCATGGGAATGCTGGTAGATAGCAGAACACAGATCAGGAGTTCTACTCTCCAGTATAGCCCGACCCAGCCATGGGTTCAAGGAATTGCTCTTTGGGATATGTTTGAAACCCATCCCTACTCTGGCTGATTCTTTTAGTACAGATATAGAAATGCAATGAGAACCTTCTCCCTGTAGTTCTGTTAAGATAAATGAGTGGTAGTGGCTTACACCTGTAATCCCAGTACTCTGGGAGGCTGAGGCAAGAGGATTGCTTGAGCCCAGGAGTTCAAGACCAGCCTGGGCAACATAGTGAGATGCCAGCCATTTCCACCAAAAAAAAAAAAAAATTATATATATATATATATCCAGGCATGGTGGTGTGTGGTGTGCCCCTGTATTCCCAGTTACTTGGGAGGCAGGAGGATTGCCTGAACCCTGAGGTTTGAGGCTGCAGTGAGCCATGATTGTGCCACTGTGCTCCAACCTGAGTGACAGAGTGAGACCCTGTCTCAAAAAAAAAAATAAAAAAAAAATGAGTTAATGTTTATAAGGTGTTTCTAGGTCCCAGGAAAAAGAAATGTTTTAAAAGCAGATTGTATATGCTACTTGTTATTAATTTCTTATCTCTAGAGATTGAATGGTAAGTGCCAGGGCCAGCATTGTACATTGTCAGGCAGCATTGGTCCCTGTCGTCTGCCTTTTCCTCCTGTTACTAGGAGCTTGTTAGGTTTGGTCACCAGCCTCATGACCTGATCAAATGCTGCCTATCAACTTGGAGTGGCTGTGGTTGTTTGTTTTGTTACTTATTCACCAATAAATTGAGTTGGTTCACTCTGTGTATTTTCACAGCCTTTGGCCTTTTCCCAAATATTCGCCTTAGTTTATTAAATTAGCTTCTCAGTTATAAGTTAAAGTGTGTGTTGACTGTTACGGTTTTAATTGCAGTGGCTTGGTTGTCTTTGAATGACCAGATGGCATCTCTTGAGTCTGTAAGCAGGTTTTGTTTGCTCGTTAGGTTGTTTCCCTTAGGACTTCACCACCACCCCGTTCTTAAAAATGGTGATATGTTAAATCCACTTTAAATCTAGTATTTGATTATTAATTAAAATATCTCTTACGCATTTTGAAGGTAAAATTACAATGTCATTGCATGTGAAATGGGAACATGTGTTGACAAACAGTTGATTAACTTGAGTGGATTTGGGTTAATCTTTTTACTCTGCTCCATGCTGCCTGCCTGTAGGGTAATATAAGTCTGATGGGCTGTTGCTAGGCTCAGCTGCTTCGGGGTAGTCTGACAGGTTTCATCCTGTTAATGGCTCTTTTTCTCTAGGCCCTAGATTCTAGGGGTATTGGGGTGATCCTGGTGAATGGATTCTAACTGTGTATTTGCTTCTTGCTTCCAGCACCAATTGTGGCCCATGGAGTGAGGCAAAAAGCACTGATGTGGCTAAATTACTCCTTCTGCAGTACCCAGCATATTATTGGATGCACTTTTCCTCTCTCCCAGAGCTTTCCTTATCTTCTAATTTCAAAGATAAGCATTACCTGTAGGCAATGTACCCGACCTGTATCCCTATTGTGGTAGCTACACATAAACATAGCCATCACGGCCAGGTCCCTTGGTTGGTCACATTTCCTACTGTTCTGATCGCCTTTCACTATCAACACTGACCAGTGTGCCTGGCTAATTCCAAACCATGTCAATAGCTGTATCGCTTGGGCTCATGAAGCCTGCCAGGAAGAGCTGTGCACAGATGAATTTTGAAAATGAGAATGATTGCAAAGGGACAGAAAGTATGAGATGTCGTGGATGCTGTCTTTTCTTTAGGCCTTCAGTCATTTGAATGTCAGGACTTCCAAGCCTGGGTATGCAGTGGGCCTCTGGGGAAAGTGCATCAGAACTCAGCAAGGATTGAGCCCCGGCAACTTCCAAGAGACCATCCCGTCCAACAGAGGCTGTCTTCACTGTGCAGACCTTTGAGCCACCTCAGAGGACACCACCTTCATGCCCATCCTTTACATGTCTCTTTGGTTCATGTCCCAGTCCCTTGTCCTCAGTGACCAAGATAGGAATGGTGTCAATGGATGATTATGGCGTGACATAGAATAACTCTTCGCATAAAAGAGTGGACAGGGCAGGCACCTAACACTTGAGGATGCCTGTTCCAGTCAGCCACACGTGTATTTATTAGGCCTTAAACTGATGGGATAGTTCGGATTTTTCAGTTTAAAATCTATAGGGAGACTTGACTTTTGGCCAAGATGCTAAAATAAGTATTGGATTTGTCTTCCCATGTGAAAAACGAAATACAGACAAAATAAATGAAACAGTGATTTGTAAGACACTAGATACATCAGACAACAAAGGCCAGTGATTCCTGAGAGAGAGAAAACAAATGAGGTGAGACCTATGAGTTTTTTCATACTGACTTAAAAGAGTTTCCAAGCCATAGTACAGGAAAAGGGAACCATGTGGAGCCCACCAGACTCCCTCAGTTGAAGACATGGATCTGAGAGTCCAGAGAGACTAAGGCCGCTAGAGATCATGGGATACAGTACTAGAGAAGAGACAGCTGCACCAAGAGATAACTCTGGAGATTTACAAAGTTCTGAGAACTGATCAGTGTAAAGAAGCTGCCTGAGTCTGGGGAAAGCACCATTCAAAAGGAGCAAAGATAACTGTTTCTAGTGGTCACATGGGGCCAGGAATAGTGCTTCTGCCACCAACCAGACTGGAAGACTTCAAGAGTCATGGAGCATTGGGTAGAGTAGCGTACATAGAAGGGCCTTGCCTCCTTAGTGGGGACTAACTAACCCAACTGAGCTTGGCTTTAAATCTAAAAAGCAAGATCTGATAGGGCGGAACTATTTCCAACCAACTTAACTGTGTCCAAGATTAAAGCTGATTTTATAGAAATACAACACTATCACTCAATAGGCAAAAACCACAATGTCTGGCATCCAAGCAAAAATTACTAGATGTACAAAGAAGCAAGAAAGTACAACCCATAATGGGAGCAAATCAACCAATCAAAACTGACCCAGAACTAACGCAGATGTTACAATTAGCAGATAAGGACATTAAAACTGTTATAACTATATTCCATATGTTAAGTACAAACATGGAAAATTTTTAAAAAGACAAATAGAAAAATGGAAATAGAGAAAATAAACAAAAAGACCCAAATTGGATTTCAAACATAGGTTGCTTTTCTATAACTCCATCCTTATGTTACTTCAACAAAACCCATATGACCTGAACCTGGCCTCTGCTAATTTATCTGAACCATAAGCTCCTACTTATCTACTCAGTGCTCTCTCTAGCCCAGACTGTGGGGTCATCCCTGCAGTGCTAACTCAGTGATGCCCAGGGTTCACTTGACCCTTTAATCTTCCTTCATGCTTGCTATGCCAATGCCTGACCTGAGCAGTCATCTCACAGATGATTGGATGGTGCCGTCTGGACCCATGGCATATAAATTCTTGGTATTAAGCAGATACTTAGCAAAAATGGAAGCAATCTTCTTATGTTGGTTTCTCAGCAAAACTTTTACACCTGAATGCCCCTTCTCACTTTTTTTCCCACTCACATTCTCTTTCTCTTGCTCTGCTGAGAAAATCCTGCAAGATCTGCCATCTTTGTGTGCCCGCAGTCCCTCAGGGTGGCCATCTCTTTTCTTCCTTTCTGCTGGTTGCCAGGGAACCTCTCTTCCTACAGAAGCTACACGTTTTCCTGGGTGGATCCATCCTCTCTTGGCCTCTTAACACATTCTTGCATGTTCATTTACCTGGTCTGACCACACTTCGTTTAGTCCCTTGCTCTCCTTTGGCTGCTTCTCCTGTGATGATTTTAAGACAGAAAAAAAAAAAATTGTTCACCTGATTATAGTATCCTTAGCTACCATCCTATTTCTTTCCCCCTTTTACAGCCAACTATCTTGACAAACATTTTGTATCTGCATCTCACCACCAACTTTCTACTCAGCCCCTGCTTCTCTTTTGCCCAGACACTTCCTAATTACAAAGTGTACCTCTCCTTTCTGTGCAATCTTTCGTGTGACCATGCTGCTGCATTTGGTTCTGTTTCATGTTCTCCGTTTGGGTGCCTCAAACGACTAGAAACCCTAGGCCTCTATTCTGAGTGGTGGTCCCTAGCACCCCCAGCTCCTTCTCCCATTCCCTTCAGTGATGACTCAAACTTCATCATTCTTTTTAAGCCACCCATGTACCGTGTGCCTATATTCTAAGCAGGTGGCTTAGATCCTACTTAATCAGGAAAATTGCATCAGGTGTGACTTCTGTCAACTACGCTGACTTTATCTGCATTCCCACCCATCCTTAGTCCTTAGCCTCTGTTCCAGAGGATAGTTGTCCTTGCTTTTGCTAAAGAGTTGTGCTTCCTCACGAACTTTGCTTCCCTTTCTTTAACTTCTCCATTTCCTTCTCTCTCGTTTTCTTTCTCTGATCTGTAAACATGGCTGTGCCTCCTCATCCTAAAAATCTCCTTGGCTACTCTAATTTGTCTCCTCTTTTTCATCCAGTTGTGTTGAGAGTACAGCCTACATACTAATTCTTTACTTCATTGCCTTCTATTTTCTCCTCCAGCTGCTACTTAAGCTCTCTGGCTTCCCTCACCACTATTCTGCTCAAGTAGCACTTGATAGGGTCACTGAGGGCATCTATATTGCCAAATCCAGTAAGCAGTTTCCAGGCCCCATCTTATCGGACATCTGTGTTGTGTTTGACGTTACTCATCACTCTTCCACCTCAGAGCCCACACTTTTTGACTTCTGCAACTCTGAAGGCTGTGGATCATCCTATTCTTCCCTGACTCTTCCTTTCTCGTATCTTTGGGCTTCTCTACCACCCTCTGCAGTTTATATTCTTGGGGGATCCATCTTCAGCCCGCCTCTGTCCCCATTCACATCTCTGGTCATCTGTTTCAGTCTGGGATTTCACTCTGCCTGTTGCTCTCAACCCCTCCATCTATGTCTGCAGCCCAGATCTCTCTCCTGAGTTCCAGCTTCCTGTGTCCAGTCATGTGCTGGGCACTCCCAATGGGCTTCATTTAATCTTTTTTTTTTTTTTTTTTTTTTTGAAATGGAGTCTCACTCTGTCACCCAGGCTGGAGTGCAGTGGTACAACCTTGGCTCACTGCAGCCTCCACCTCCCAGGTTCAAGCGACTCTTCTGTCTCAGCCTCCCTAGTAGCTGCGATTACAGGTGCCTGCCCTCATGGCCAGCTAATTTTTGTATTTTTGATAGAGTTGAGGTTTCACCAGATTGGTCAGGCTGGTCTTAAACTCCTGACCCCAGGTGATCTGCCTGCTTCAGCCTCCCAAAGTGCTAAGATTACAGGCATGAGCCTCTGCACCCAGCCTGGCCTTCATTTGATCTTTCTTTTCCTTTTTTTTTTTTTTTTTTTTGGAGATGGTGTCTCACTCTGTTGCCCAGGCTGAACTGGCTAATTTTTTTGTGTATTTAGTAGAGACGGGGTTTCACCATGCTGGCTGGGCTGGTCTCAAACTCCTGACCTTGTGATCCGCCTGCCTTGGCCTCCCAAAGTGCTGGGATTACAGGCGTGAGCCACTGCACCTGGCCTGTTTAATCTTTTGGATAGCAAACATACATCTTCTGTCCCCACATTCTTGAATATGAAATGTTGAATATAATGATAAAGGCATTCCCCCTCTGCCAAGTACCATACTATCCTGATTCTGTTTCTATCTCTTTGTCCTTCCTCTGTTTCCTTCCTGGGTTTATGTTCTTCAGTATCTTAGAAGTGGGCACCCATCCTCATAGGGCCTTTCATCTGCAGGAACACTCTCAGTGGTTACCTTCAGGCCCCATTTCTCCTGTGAGCTCTGGTTCTGTGCTGTCTTTCAAACTCCTCTGGCTGAGACCCCAGTCGTCATTTTCCTCCCATATCAGCACTCTCTTCACTTCGTTTCTGTCATTGCCTTCTTCTGAACACTGAAGCATGAATGCACACATTTTCCCCACCTACACATTTTGTCTTTCCTGCTCACTTAAAAGCAATTTGAAGTGTGTGTTCTATGGTGTACCTCTGCACCTCTCCCTCCCCAACATGGTGATATGTGAAGGTATAAAGTGAGGCAAAGAAAAGGCAAAAAGAAGAAGTTCCTGTCATTTTCCATTTTAACAAGAGTTGCAGAAGGCCCCCCTACCCCCCATCTCCCACAGCAACTTTGACATTAAGTGATCACTTCAGGGGTGGTATTTGCGGAAGAGGTTTCACCCACACTTCCATTTCCTTAGGAGAGCTGAGGAAGAGGGTTAGCCATTGAAGGATGAAGATATGTCATCAATTTAATGAGGACTGTCATTTGGGGATGTTTACAGTACTTTTTGACAGCACTTACTTTAGGCTACACTATGTGGAATCTTCGTTTCCCTTTGGGTAGTGGATCGCTTAATGCCATATTCGGCTGGTTCCATAACTTTCCTGTCACCTCCAGTTTGTTAAAAAATTGTGATAAAATGCACATAACATAAAAATCTACTGTCTTAACCATTTGTAAGTGTATAGTCCAGTGGTATTAGGTACACTCACATTGTTGTAAAACCATCACCACCATCCATCTCCAGAATTCTTTTCATATTGCAAAACTGAAACTCTATACTCATTGAATACTAATTCTCCATTCCCTCTTCCTCCAGCCCTTGGCAACCACCATTCTGCTTTCTGTCCTATAGATTTGACTACTCTAAGTACCTCCTATAAGTGGAATCATACAGTCTTTATCCTTTTGTGATCGGCTTGTTTTGCTTTGCATAATGTCTTCAAGGTTCACCCATGTTGTAGCATGTGTCAAAATTCCCCACCCCTGCTGCTTTTTTCTTTTTTTGAGACGGGATGTCGCTGTCACCCTGGCTGGTGCAGTGGCATGATCTTGGCTCACTGCAACCTCTGCGCCACCCCTACCCGGAGCTCAAGCCATCCTCCCACCCAGCTTCCTGAGTAGCTGGGACTACAGACGTGCACCACCAAGTACAATTAATTTTTGTATTTTTTGTAGAGACAGGATTTCGCTGTTTGCTCAGGCTAGTCTTGAACTCCTGGGCTCAAGTGATCCACTGGCCTCTGCCTCCCAAAGTGCGGAGATTACAGGTGTGAGCCACCATGCCCAGTCAATTTCCTCCCTTTTAAAGGCTGAATAATATCCCATTGTTAGAATAGATCACATGTTGTTTGTTTATTCTTCCATCAGTGGGTGCTTGGGTTATTCACCTTCAGTTTTAAAACAATCTCTTGTAGTATTTAAGATTGGATCTTGTTTATGTTGAAAACTTTAGTCTCAAACTCAGTTGAGATCTCCTTGGCCTATATCTCCCAGCTTGGCTCAGCTGCTGGGCGTGAAGAAGATGATGAGGCCTTGTCATGAGATACAACACTTCCTAACTTCTTCCCAGCTCTCCCTTCTCTCTTTTTCCTCTCCCCACCCCTGCTTCTCTCTCCTCTCCCTTTCCCCCTCCCCCAAGAGTGATAGTAAACTCACATTGTGGCAAAACCCCTTGGAGCCTCCTGCCCTTGGCTTTCTGTTGGGGAGGGAATAGTCTCTCACCTGAAACACTGCTTGCCCTCTAAGGCCAACACCCCCTTCCTTTCTCAGACTCATTCTGACTTTGAGGAAGTGGTGGAAGGGCTTAGCAGTCCTGTCTCCAGGAAGCCCTGATGGGAGGATGCTCTCGGAACTTAGATTGTGGGGTACTTTGTGTCTTTGTCCTCAGGTGAAATTCTGGGACAACAGGAAAATTGCCACCCAACATTGTTTTAACACTTAAAACATTAAAGGGGACGTAGATTGATATTTGTAAGGGCTGTACATAGGGGCCCTGAAATTCTGTCTTCCTCTCTTCATCCCTTTTTCAGTATCCTTCATACTTGAAGAGGAGGGGTTGGGGTCCAGTATAGAATGGGGTTTTAAAGTCCCTTTATTAATCGTTATTTCCAGAGGCGAGACTGCTCCTTAAGGATAGACATCTTTGAAAGGGCTTCCTTCCTGTTGTCTGGACCCAATTGCTTTACTGCATAGAACTGTCTTTACTTTCCCTCTTTTTGGCAGTCTTTTTTGAGCTTTCATTATTGGTCTAACTGAAAGCGCCTGGTTTCTAGGGCTGTCAGTGCAGCACAGCAGAGGCTGCTCTTTAAATGGTCTGGCTTAGTGGTTTCTAAGCCTTTTGATTACGAATGCCACTGCTAAATTTCCCAGAGCCTCACATAAGTATTGTACTTTGTATCTCTTGACTAACCATATACTTAATGACAAAAATTTAGTAAATTAGTGAAGCCTTTAATTGGGCTTATTTTTAATTTATGAAAGTATATCAGTACTTGTGCATATGTTAGACTTATTTTTCATTCAGAGACAGTGCTTGGTGCATTGTAGATGTTATGGTGCCTTATTAAGGAGTCCTCCCTCTGTCTTTGAAGTCCTAGACCCACAGCTTGGGAATGGTCCTAGTAGACTGTTTTCCTTTAAAAAAAAAAAAAGAAATAAAGAAGAGCCTGTAGTGTGATTGAATGTCTATCTGACAAGACTTAACAGTCTAAATGAAAACATCTAGGTTGAAAGCCTGTTTGTGTTTGCAGTACATTTGTGTATGAGTGTTATTTGTGGATGTTTTCAAGGACTGATGAGGAAGCCACACACTGGTTATTTCTCTGCTGAAAGGGTAGAGGCCAGATCATCTGACCCACTGATTAAACTTGAAAAGGGAGAGTGTGTCTTTTGCCATCTCAAAGGCCAGCTGTTTATTGAATTTCTCCACCCTGCAATTGTTTTACATATGGAATAGTTCCTGGAGAAAGATCTAATATCTGCACAGGTCTATCCTGTTCTGTGGCTGTGTTTACTATAGTGAGTTCTGCACTTACATTCACACACTGCAAACTGCACGTACAATGTAAGTGTACTCGTCATGTAGAGTTTTATCAAAACTATATTATATTATACTCTGAAGCATGTTTTGCATCTGACAGGTCGAGCTCATTCATTCAGTATTAAGTCCCTCATGGGCCAGGCTCTAGCCTGTGTCCTGGTGATAAGGAGGTGAATGTGACAGAATTCTATTTTCAATAGACTCACAGTCTGGAGAGGAAGGCGATCATCAAAATAAATTTTAGCGTGATGTGTAATGATTAATGCACAGAGGCTCTTTGGAGTCTCCAGGAAGAAGGCCTGACAACCTCTGGATGAAGGTTGGGATGGAAGATGAAGTGGAATTAGAGAGATGTGTCATGCGGATCTGTCTTTATACCTGGAAAGGTTAGCCTAAGCACGGGGTGGGTGCTGGTTTCTGTTGCTGAGAAGTGTCTCAGAGAACCTCAGAGTAGCAGGAGGCCTTTGTGATAGATCGGCCACCATTTTTATTTCCCTGACCCTTCAGCATCGACAAGTGCCGGTTGGACTCTGGGTTTTGCATTGTAATTAGTAAATAGATAGTTCATCAGCAATGACTGAAAAGCCTCTTGGAGTCTGTCCCATGAGAGCAAGGATGTTAATTCTGAAGCCTGGGCCATTTTCCATCCTGGGAATTATACTCTGCCCCTTCCTAAATTCCCATTGTGGTTTCAAATGAAGAGGCCATTGTTCACTTTCCTTCCTAAAAGAAGCAATATATTTAACTTCTGGCTCTTTGCCGACTGATGGCGAGTTGATCTCTCTGAAGCCAACACCCGTGGCTTCCTATCAAGAGAAACACTCTGCCTCCATCTGATTTCCTTCTCGGGTTGAAGTTATTTAGATCCTACACTAGCTCAGTAGGAGGCTTGCCTGCCGTTATGTCCTACTAGGTGGTGACAGGGCCCTTGATTCCCTCCCCATGTTTAATAGAAATAAAGACAGAGTCTTAGCGCTTTAGGGCAGCTAGTTGTTCTCCCAAAGACCTATTATAGGAATTTAAAAGCAAATGTCTGATGTGAAAATCTATGCTATTTTAGGACTTTGAAGCACAACACAAAAGAGTATCACTTTGTTGAATAGTTTGGGTCCAGGTAGGTGTCCTACAGCAGAAGTTTTCATTTATTTTTAAGCAACAAAATTCTTTCTTTCCCGAATGAAATCTCCTACAGAATCCAAATACTGAAGGATTTCTCAACCCCGGCATGCTTGCTATTTTGGGCCAGATAATTCTTGTTGTAGAAGCTGCTGTGTGTGTTGTAAGATGTTTAGCAGCATCCCTGGCTTCTACCCTCTAGATGACATAAGCAGCACCCCACATTCTCTAGTTGTGACAACAAAAATGTCTCCAGACATTGCAAAATGTCCACTGGGGAGCAAGATCACCTCCAATTGAGAATCAGTGCAATACAATATAGAAAACAGACTTTTAATTAAGCTCCTCCTTCAGAACTCTGCCCAGGGTCTCTGACTGGCAGTGTTTGAGACCTGGTAGGGCGTTCTGGGCTGTATAGATGCACTATCTTAGAGGGTAAGTTGTCATTTTTAAAACCTGGGACATAGAGAACTTGTTATAAACAAACCAAAAGAGCTGAAATTAGACAAATCGACAAGCACTTTGAACTCACATGTACACTAAACATTTCTGTGTATTATGTATACATTGTATACTTGTATGTGTAGCATAAGGGAAGAGTCGAAGTGTGGTGTCTGCCTTGCTCCTTATGTGTTGAGGTTTGGCTACCACAATTTGCCTTGTTTTGCCAGAGATGCCAGCTGAAGGCCTGTGACTCACAGCCTAGTGATAGAATCACCCTCACTGTACAAAATACTCAGCTTCTGTGGGACTCAGTGGCACTGACCCTGCTCAGGGGCACTCCGTGGTGAGTGGGCCAGCACCTGCAGCCTCTTTCAACCAGACTGGCTGGTTGGACCTTGGACCATGGTTGTTCCAAGGTAGATTTTTATCCTTCTGCCCTTTGTACTAAGCGGGTCACGTGTGCCTCTGTACGTGTGTGTGTGTATGTGTACACGTCTGTGTCTGCTCTTCTCCTTTCAGAAGCCCAGAGCCACTCTATGCCTGGCCACTCTGAGCATTGGTTGTGTGGGGGATGCTGGGAGCTTGGCACATACTACTCCTACTTTTTCCTCCCTCACTTAGGATGATGAAAGTGTTGTTGGAGCCTGTCCCACAGCCAGAAACTGTACCTCATTTATGCGGGCATCAGTATAAACAAGAACAATACCACTATGTGAGTCATCCTCACCTGCGGGGAGACGCACAGGCTCAGGGAGGGAATTTGCTGCCAGAGGGTCTTAGCTTCAGTCTGTCTCCCCAGCAGACTCATCCTAACCTCATTCCACAGCTCAAGTGCAGTGTGAATCAGCAGGCAGCCTGTGCCTAGCTAAAGGACTCTCTCTGTGTTTTGTTTGGCTGCTTGTGAAGATCTCTGGGCACATACAGCAATGTTTTATTTTCCCAAAAGATCACATGACCACTACAGTTAGCCTTGGGAACAAATTGAGTAAGCACAACTCATTTGATCTATCTGCAGATCTCCAGCCCTTCTAAGAAACTCACTTCCAGAAATGTTTCAGGAGTCCTATAGAAGTTTGCTTAGAGTTCCCAGAAGAGGCTAAGCATCAGTTGCAATATCCCTCTATCACCCCCATCTCCCCCAGTGCCACTGCCATGGGCTGGAGGAGTGGGTGACTTGCTTAGGAACTTGGGTGAGGGACCTGAAGCTTCCTACCCACTCTGGCTCTAGATAGGCTATAAGAATAAAACAAAACCTTGCTAAATATTTGAAATTATTTTGATTTATGTAAATCTCTGGTGTGAATTATTGCTATCAGATAAATACACAGACCATTGAACTGAAAACAGAGCCTCAACACAGGTTGCCATTGCTAATGTTAGTTTATAGTAGCCGTTATCTAGTAGTGCCTTTATCAGTGACCCCAGGTGTATAATTGGTTTGTTTTGAAAGAGGAGTGGAGTTCCCAGGATACTTTTTGTCCCCCATAGTTCCCCTATAAGTGACTGTATTTTCTGAGCTCTCTGCAGTTTTGTCACCTTTTGTCATCAATATATACAGCCAGTTTCAGGCAATATTGATAGGGATGTGAAAACTAAACACTGTAAGATTGAATGGACTTAATAGCTAGGAGTTGCAGAAAATATTCCTACATGTATACATAACTTTTATAATGTACAAATTGTTCTTATGTGCATACTCTTGCATAATTATCACAAGTCAGCCTTGTGACTTAAGCTCTCTCTCTTGGCCTTATCTTGAGAGAATTTATGGAATCCGATAATATTGCAGCGCCGCAGGAAAACTTTTCAGTGCCTTCCTATGATCTGTGAAGGCCTATACGCCTCCTTCCCTTCCTGGGCTACTTTTTAAATCTCATCTCCTACCAGTCCTTCATATTCATTGTAGTCCTAGCAGTAGTGTACTACTTGTAGGTACCTGAATGTGGCAAGCTCTTTTCTACTTCTTACTAATTTATGAAAACACCAATCCACCCATTCATTCATTCACTGCTACTTACATGCTAGGCACTGGTGACGTCCCCTAACCCCCTGGTCCTCGGTCTAAGCAGGCAAAGGTGGTGCTGTGTGATAAGAGCTTTGGTCTTGGTGCTAGGGGAGCTGTAAGGAAGGCACCAGGCCTTGACTTGAAGGAATTAGGGAGGCTTCTCCGATAAGGCACCTCCAAAGTAAGTCATTTTAGTGTGAGGTGGATGGGAGAGTTAGAAGAAGAGAGGAAGAAAGAAATTAGGGCAGGTATGCATCCCAGGCTAGACAGGGATGGATGACTGATAAGGTTTTAGTAGTGGGTGGTGCCAGATGCAGGTATATGGTTTTAAGGACCTTGCCTTAAGGCCTGAAGGGAGCCATTCAGCGTTTTTGTTTTTGTTTTTTGTTTTTTTGAGACAAGGTCTCACTCTGTCACCTAGGCTGGATTGCGGTGGCACAATCATGGATCACTGCAACCTCGAACTCCTGGGCTCAAGTGATCCTCCCACCTTAGCCTCACGAGTAGCTGGGGCTATAGGCGTGTACTACCATGCCTGGCTAAACGTTTTGTTGTTTGTAGAGACAGGGTCTTTCTATGTTGCCCAGACTGGCCTCAAACTCCTGGCCTCAAGCGACCCTCCCCTCCTGCCATGGCCTTCCAAAGTGCTAGGATTATAGACGTGAGCCATAGCACCTGGCCAATTAAATGCTTTTTAAGTAGGAGCATAGCAGGGTGCAGATTACTACAAAGCACCTTTCTGGAATATATCCTGTTCGCCTCATTCTCCCTCTAGTACTTTCTAGTATATACCCTGTTTCCCTCATTCTCCCTCTAGTACTCTGCTGCTTAAGCTTTAGGTCCAATTCAGGCATCACCGTCTCTATATGTGCACCAGATTCCCCAGGCACCATCAGGGGTCCCTCTGTCCCATAGTACGCTGGACATGCATACTGGAGATAAAGCAACAATTGCTTTTGTATTTTAACTATCTAGTTGTGTGTCCTTCCTCCTAGACCACTGGTTCTCAGGATTTAAAAGTGTAGATTCTTGGTTCCCACCCCAGATATTCTTTCTTACTTTGGGATAGAGTCTAGGCATCCCCATTTAAAGAAAAACAAACAAACAAACAAAAAAAAAAAACAAGCAGAAACATTGCAGTAGGCTAATCTTATTGAGGGCCTGGTTTATATATTACGTGTGTGCATGCACACACAGCCACATACTTGATCTCATTCATGCTTATGTCTATATTTCTTTTATTTTAATTTATTTTCTTTTATTTGTTTCCTTTGATCCTGTCATTCAAATATCCGTATTTCTTAAGAATGTCTGCTATAAATTTGCTGTGCGACAAATGTTTGATTGAATGAATGAATGAAGTTGCCCAAATTTATATGTGAAGATGTTTTGGAGCCTAAGTTAAAATTCATAGGTGATTCTGAGGCCAGGCCCTTTCACAGCATCACTCCTACACCACAGTTGCTACACTGAGATGGCCTTTGAAAAGCAGGCAGTCCCACTGAACCACAGTATCCTACAGACTAAGAAATGGGGACAAGAGATCTTTAACTTACATTTTATAATTTTCAGTGGCACATCAGTATAATCTGCAAGGATACTAATAGGATGGGTATTGGACACTCATTATGACAGACCTTGGAGGATGCAAAACTGTAAAATCTAGCTCTGATCTCCAAGAAATTTTTGGTCTACTTGAGGGTAAAAGGCAGAAATACACAGACAGTTGAATGTGTCAGAGTGTGACGGTTACCTGGAGTACTATGCACAGAAGGGCCATAGAATGATGCAGTGACTGAGTAAGAAAGAGCACACCATTAGCTGGGGTGGTCTGCAGATACCTTTAGATGAGGAAGCACTGTTGTGAGGTTTGGCTTTAGAAAAGTGGGAAGCCATTGCAAGCGGGAGGAGTGACATGAGTGGAATCCTGGCAGGAGATGGGCCACGAATGGTGAGGGCATCAGTTTGACAGGAACACAGGTTTGTTTGTGTAGGGGAGTGGTGGTTGATACCTAGAAGGGAGTGCTGGTTCGGGAATGGGAGGGCCTTAAATAATAGGTGGGGCTATAATACCATTGGGGATGTGTGGCACATTCAGCAATGTAAAAGTCTGTTGTCTTCGACCCCAGATCCATTCACCTTACTAATGAAGGTCATTAATTTTTAATATAATAACTGATATGGCTAAGTTTTGTGTCCCCACCTGAATCTCATCTTGAATCATAATCCCCAAGTGTTGAGGGAGAGACCTGGTGGGAGGTGATTGGATCATGGGAGTGGTTTCCTCTTTGCCGTTCTTGTGATAGTGAGGGAGTTCTCATGAGATCTGATGGTTTTATAAGGGGCTCTTCCCCTTTCACTTCTCCCATATACTCTCTCTCTCTCACCTGCTGTCATGTAAGACATATCTGCTTCCCCTTATGCCATGATTGTAAGTTTCCTGAGGCCTCCCTAGCCATGTGGAACTGTGAGTCAATTAAACCTCTTTTCTTTATAAATTACCCAGTTTCAGTATGTCTTCATAGCAGTGTGAGAATGGACTAATACAGTAAATTGGTACTGGTAGAGTGGGGTACTGCTGTAAAGATACCCCAAAATATGGAAGCAACTTTGGAGCTGGATAATAGGCAGAGGTTGGAACAGTTTGGAGGGCTCAGAAGAAGATAGAAAGATGTGGGAAAGTTTGGAACTTCCTAGAGACTTGTTAAATGGCTTTGACCAAGATGCTCCTAGTGATATGGACAATGGAGTCCAGGGAGAAGTAGTTTCAGATGGAGATGAGGAACTTCTTGGGAACTGGAGTAAAGGTGACTCTTGCTATGCTTTAGCAAAGAGACTGACAGCATTTTGCCCACACCCTAGAGATCTGTGGAACTTTGAACTTGAGAGAGATAATCTGAAATTGGAACTTATTTAAAAGGGAAGCAAAGCATAGAAGTTTGGAAAATTTGCAGCCTGACAATGCAGTAGAAAAGAAAACCCCATTTTCTGGGGAGAAATTAAAGCTGGCTGCAGAAATTTGTGTAAGTAACAAGGAGCCAAATGTTAATCACCAAGACAATGGGGAAAATGTTCCTAGGGCATGTGAAGGACCTTTGCAGCAGCCCCTCCCAGTACAGGCCCAGAGGCCTAGAAGGGACAAAATGGTTTCATGGGCTGGGCCCAGGGCTCCTGCTGCTCTGTGCAGCCTAGGACTTAGTGCCCTGCTTCCCAACCATTCCAGTCATGGCTAAAAGGGGCAAATTTTTAAAAAGTCACCTCAGGCTATTTGCTTCAGAGGGTTCAAGTCCCAATCCTTGGCAGCTTCCACGTGGTGTTGGGCCTGCAGGTATACAAAAGTCAAGAATTGAGGTTTGGGAAACAGCCAAGATTTCAGACAATGTATGGAAACACCTGGATGTCCAGGCAGAAGTCTGCGCAGGGGCAAAGCCTTCATAGAGAACCTCTATTAGGGCAGTGCAAAGGGGAAGTGTGGGATTGGAGCCCCCACACAGAGACCCCACTGGGGCACTGCCTAGTGGAGCTGTGAGAAGAGAGCCACCATCCTCCAGACCCCAGCAGGTGGTAAATCCACTGAGAGCTTGCACTGGGCACCTGAAGAAGCCACAAGCACTCAACACCAGCCTGTGAAAGCAGCCAGGAGGGGAATATACCCCGCAGAGCCATAGTGGTGGAGCTGCCCAAGGCTGTGGGAGCCCACCCCTTGTATTTACATGACCTAGATATGAGACATGGAGTCAAAGGAGATCATTTTGGAGCTTTAAGATTTAATGACTGTGCCCCACTGGATTTTTGACTTGCATCAACCTGTAGCCCCTTTGTTTTGGCCAATTTCTCCCATTTGGAATGGGTGTTCTTATCTAATGCCTGTACCACCATTGTATCTTAGAAGCAATTAACTTGATTTTGATTTTACAGGCTTATAGGCAGAAGGGACTTGCCCTGTCTCAGATGAGACTTTGAATTGTGGACTTTTGAGTTAGTGCTGAAATGAGTTAAGACTTTGGCAGACTACTGGGAAGGCATGATTGGTTTTGAAATGTGAAAAGATATGAGATTTGGGAAGGGCCAGGGGTAGAATGATGTGGTTAGGCTTTGTGTCCCCACCTAAACCTCATTTTGCATTCTAATCCCCAAGTGTTGACTAGAGACCTGGTGGGAGGTGATTAGATCATGGTGGGTGGTTTCCCCCATGCTGTTCTTGTATATTGAGTTCTCATGAGATCTGTTGGTTTTATAAGGGGCTCTTCCCCCTGCACTTCTTCCACACACACTCTCTCTTGCCTGCTGCCATGTATGACATGCCTGCTTCCTCTTCTGTCATGACTGTAAGTTTCTTGAGGCCTCCCCAGCCATGAGGAAGTGTGAGACAATTAATCCTCTTTTCTTTATAAATTACCCAGTCTCAGGTATGTCTTTATAGCAGTGTGAGAACAGACTAATACAATAACCATGTTCTCTTCTTTCTGGAGATCCCCAGCCACATTTGACTTCTAGGTCAGTGGGAAGCAGTCCAACATGCAACCTGGAACACTTTCATTTGGCTTTTTCATGTAGAGGAATATTTACATGTCCCTGCTTGTTCCTTCTACCCATGGCCTACACACACTGCTAAGCTGTCACATTCCCTGTTGTGCAATGTGTTTGCCATCACCTTCAATGAAAACAATTTTTTAAATGTCAGAATTATTTTCTTAGTTATTAATCCCAAACACAGACACCAGAAACATGATCCAGAATAAAGTTTTCAGTTCACACTGAGCTTGTCATTGCTGAAGCAAGACTCTTAGCTCTTTCACAAGTATGGACAAAATTCAGTAGGAATGTTTTCATCACAAGTATTACTGCTTTATAATGCTTTGATCTAGGGTAATTTCTCTTTAGTTTTGGATGGTAATTTTGCCCCAGGAAAGTCCAAGCAGTCTTATGTGAAGATTTCTGTTTTGTTTTAGAGTTTGCCACAAATACTGGAAGGAGAAAGTTTTCTGTAATTTATACAGCTTTACGTTAGAAGGCTATGGCTTATTTTAAAATGGTTTATGTTCAAAAAATTTTCACCTACAATTATAGTATAAAGTGCCTTGCCTTGTGTTCACAGAGGAATTTTCTCATACAACTACAAGCAAATGTGGAAAGTTTTGTCTGAGAGAATTCAACTTTTTCGTCTCTTGTAATTTACTACTTCAGGAATTCAATTTACCAAAGTGGATTAGAAACTGTTTGTAATGGGGAAATATGTGCACTCTTTGAAAGCAGTTGTCGACAAAAAGTCAAAACCTTAAATATTTAAAGAGGTTTATTCTGAGCCAAATATGAGTGACCACAGCCCAAGGCACAGTCTCAAGAGATCCTGAGAACATGTGCCTAGGTTGGTTGGGTTACAGCTTGATTTTATACATTTCAGAGGAACATAAGACATCAGTCAGTACATGTGAGGTATACATTGGTTTGGTCTGGAAAGGCAGGACAACTTGAAGCAAGGGTCGGGGAGTTGTATGGGGGAGGATGCTTACAGGTTACAGGTGAGGAGGGTGCTTACAGGTTACAGGTGGATTCAAAGATTTTCTTATTGGCAATTGGTTGAAAGAGGTAAATTAGTTATTACCCAAAGACTTAGAATCAATAGAAAGGAGTGTCTGGGTTAAGCTAAGAGGTTGTGGAGACTGAGATTCTTATTATGTAGATGAAGTCTCATAGGTGTCAGCCCTTAGAGACAATGGATGGTAAATGTTTCCCATATAGACCTAGGAAAGGTGCTAGATTCAACAGTTAATCTCTTTAGGATTGGGAGGACCTGGAAGAGGAAAGATACAGTTATGTTAAAGAGATTCTTTACAGATGCAGATTTTCCTCCACAAAAGGTGTCTTTGCAGGGTCATTTCAAAATATGGCAGAGAAACATATTTTGGGATAAAATATTTTGATTTTCTTCTTTGGATGTTTTGTTTTTGAGACAGGGTCTCACTCTGTCTTCCAGGCTGGAGTGCAGTGGCATGATGATGGCTCATTGCAGCTTCAATCTCCTGGGCTTAAGTGATCCTTCTGCCTCAGCTGCCCGAGTAGCTGGGACTACAAGCATGCACCACCATGCCCAGCTAATTTTTGTATTTTTGTAGAGACAGGGTTTCATCATGTTACCCAGGCTGGTCTCAAACTCCTGAACTCAAGTGATTCACCTGCCTCAGCCTCCCGGAGTGCTGCAATTACAGGCATGAGCCACTTCACCCAGCTGTTACCTTTATCTATTATGTGATGCTAGCTGGGTGTGGTGACTCACACCTATAATCCTAGCATTTTGGGAGACTGAGGCAGGTGGATCACTTAAAACCAGGAATTTGAGACCAACCTGGGCAACATGGTGAAACCTCATCTCCACAAATATATATATATATATGTATGTATGTATATGTATATGTATATGTATATGTATCTCACATGATGCTATACCAGAGTCAGGTTGAGTAGGTATTTATGTAGAGACAGGGTTTCACCATGTTGGCCAGACTGGTCTCAAACTCCTGGGATCAAGCAATCTACCTGCCTCAGCCTCCCAAAGTGCTGGGATTATAGGTGCTCTGCACTCTAGCCTTTGTAACAATAAGGGTCTGTTCTGTCGGTTTTAGGATCTCTATTTTCATGTTAATGCTGGTCAGTTGAGTCTAAACTCCAGAAGGGAGAGGATATAATGAGGCATGTCTGACTCCCTCTTTGCATCATGGCCTTAACTAGTTTTTCAGGATTTTTTAATCCCCTTGGTTGAGAAGGGGTCCATTCAGTCAGTAGGGGGAGCTTGAAATTTTATTTTTGGTTTACCAAGTGAAGAGGCTTTCCTCTTTGAGTCCTCACCGTATAACCAGTCTCTACCAGATGCTGAGAATAGCTTAAACTTGCTTATTGTCTTATTTGAGCCTGGGGCAGTTTGTTGTAGGCCCTTATCAAAATAGGTTTTTTTGATAATTGATCCTCTTTACTTCTGTGTCTGAATAAAGCTGTAACCTGGCCCTTAAACACCAAAAATGCTTTAGTGGGAGCTCTTGTTTTGGGAAGATGAAAGATTTCTGTGTCTATCAGTCACAGAAAGTATTCCCCACTGGTTTGATTCTGAAATTCAATCATTGCCTATAAAAGTTAAAAACATTTTTTTTTCCCTCTAGCTAGCTTTTACTCTGTCTCTTTAAAATACCTTTTTTTTTTTTTTTTTTTTTTTGGAGGAGAGGTGGGTCTAAATATGTGTAACTATAGTTTTTTCTTTTTTTGCTTAGATGGTTTAAAGAATTCTGCATGCCATAGTTGACATTCCACCATTTTCCTGTGTTCCATAGTCAAGGCCAAAGGTTAAAAATAAGTTCTTAAAGGAAGCAAAATTAAAGCAAGAGGGAATTACCTCTAAATTGTTTTAGAGACTCCTAGCATTTTACATGAGTTTCTGTTGGTCTGGACAACAGAAGGAAGCATGAAAGGTTTCATTCCTTGCAAATCAGGTGAAACTGGCTTCTACCCTCTTCTTCAATACAAATATGAAACCAAGAAAAAGTAGACTGGAAGACCAGAAAGGGCACAGATTTTTATGCCGTTTTCATCAGCATTACTATGTTCATGTTATGGAACCAATTTATAAGTTCTGGGTAATAGCTTAAATAGAAAACTATAGAACCTTCTGTTTCTCAAAGACAGATGGTGAAGAAACATTTATAAATGCTTTACAGTTAGAGAGCATGTGCTTGTCCACTGTTTTTTGTCTTTGTGATCAAAGAAGGATTTGAGGAATTTCTTTTAAAAATCAGTCTGTACAGTAACTGAGTACATTACTTTGAAATAATGGAGAATAGTCACACCCATTGTTTTCAGGGCCTCAGGGAATCCTAGGATGTGTGTCCTGTGGACTGTGTCGTAGTTGGCTAGTTACAGTGGTAGTTACTAAAATCAAATCTGTTTCAATTAATAAAGAACTTGACAATGAAAGTAACAAGACTCATACTCATTCTAAAAAGGGCAGGAAAATAAAATAAAAACCCATATGTATTAGGAATTGTAAATAGAGAGGAAGCAGAAACAATGTAATTTGAATTATCTTATTAAAATTTAAAAATATTAAAATTTAACTAGTTTATCTTATTCAGCTAGAGATGGTATAAAAACTTGGCAGAAGTGTGATTTTTGTCTATCTGCTGGCCAGAATAATACTATAGAGATGGGATTTTGTAGATTTCATTCTCTCTACCTCCCCTCGCCCCCTGTCTTCCAATATGTATGTAGAAAAAGTAAATATGATCCCTAACCTTTCTGAAACCTTCTTTACCTTCAGTCCTACATATACATAGTCTTAGGCAAAGAGTTCTCAGGTACGTTCCATAGAATCAAGAGTAGAGGCATATGTTGCTTTTCTCAATAGGAAAAACAGTGACTAACTGTGTCCCCCTAAATAAATAGCTATATAAGAAAGTCATGATTCAATGAAAAGACAAACAGCCCAATTTTTAAAAAATGAACAAAAGATTTGAACAGACATTTTCTCAAAAGAAATATGAATGGGCAATACACACATAAAAACATGCTCAGCAATTTTAGGCTTTAGGGAAATGCAAATTATGACCCCAGTGAGATATCACTAGAAAGGCTAAAATGAGAAAGACCAACAACACTAAATGTTGGTGGGACTGTGGAGCACTAGAACTTTTCGTATTTTTAGTGGGAGTTCAAAATGGTACAACCGCTTTGAAAAATGGTCTAGCAGTTTCTTACAGAACTAAACAGATCACTCCCCTGTGACCCAGCAGTTCTTATCTTAGGCATTTACCCAAGAGAAACAAAGCATATCTCCATGAATAGAAAAGCAGATGCCAGCTGTGGTATGATTTTGAACAGCTAGTGGAATAAAAGAATAGGGACTGTATCTGATGTTGCTGTAAGAGTAGTTAGGCAGATATGAGCAGGGCAGGAGAGGCCTCCCTCCCCCCACAGGAATGTCAGGCGACCATCAGGTGATGGTCAGGTGGTTGTTAAGCTGTCTCTCTAACACACTAGTTGGTCACAGCTTGCACCAGGGAAAGCAGACTCCCAGTAGATAGAAAACACCTTAAGCTCTTAAGCAGCAGCTTCCTTCTTCTTCTTTTTTTTTTTTTTTTTGAGATGGAGTCTTGCTCCCTCGCCCAGGCTGGAATGCGGTGTCGTGATCTCAGCTCACTGCAACGGCTGCCTCCCGGGTTCAAGCAATTTTCCTGCCTCAGCCCCCCCCCCCCCCCCCCAGTAGCTGGGACTACAGGCGCGTGCCACCACACCCACCTAATTTTTTATATTTTTAGTAGAGATGGGGTTTCGCCATGTTGGCCAGGATGGTCTCCATCTCCTGACCTTGTGATCCGCTCACTTCAGCCTCCCAAAATGCTGGGATTACAGGCGTGAGCCCGGCCAATCATCAGCTTCCTCATTAAGATCTCAGGTGTTGAATGAGTGGACTCAGACTTGCATGCTAAGACACAAAATGGTGGAGTTTAACTGGTGTATGACCTTCCTCTAGGAACACTCAATTGGTAAGGGAAAACTGCCTAAAATGAGCATGTGCACAACTTCAGTAAACACACTGCACATGCGGCCCCTCCCAAGTGCTGGCAGGCCACTGCACATGCGGACAGCCCACCCCAAGGAAAAATAAAGAGAGGAGATGCAAACCTCAGCACCATGCCATTGTCTAAAAATCCCAAGTCAAGCTTTGGACGGGGTCCTTGAATCTCTCAAGTTGCCCACTTGGCCCTCTTCCATGTGTACTTTGCTTCCTTTCATTCCTGTTCTCAAACTTTTTGATAAACTTTAACTTCTGCTCTAAAACTTGCCTTGGTTTCATTCTACCTTATCCTCTCTCGCCAAATTCTTTCCTGCAAGGAAGCAAGAATCAAGTTGCTGCAGACCCATATGGATTCGCTGCTGCTAATGTTGCCATTTGGATTTTTTTTTTTTTTTTTTTTTAGAGTGTTCCAGAATGCATGCTTAGAGAAGGGAATGTAATCCTGCCACACCACTCAGCTCTGCAACAATATAGCTCTGCAGTAATGAGTAAATGCTGTTTGTTAGTTTATTTTAAAGCTCTGCTACTGATATACTGTTATATTTTCCTGGTAAAACCTTTTGTTATACAATCACTTCTTTTTATTTCTAGCAATTCTTTCTCTTACAGTGTATTTTATCTGACATTAATGTGGCTGTATTGCATGTCTTTTGGTTAGTGTTTGCCCTGCTTTGCATCTTCTTTCATTCATTTACTTTCTACTTTTTCTACCCATGTCTTAGGTTTGTGCCTTATAAACAACAGATGGTTAGATTTCCTATTTTTAAAAGTTTATGAGATTCTCCCTCTACCGCTGTCTCTACCAATTCCATTTTTTCTCACCCTCTATTGGTTTGGAAGATAGAATCTTTTTTTTTAAGTGATTATACTTGGAATTTTAACATGTCTATGTAACGAAGTTACCCACCACTTTACCCTCCTACTGAGCAATCTAAGGATGTTAGAATGTTTTTAACTCCAATCACTTTACTCTTGGCTTATGTGCAATTCCTTGATATTTTTGATGTCTTTTTATTTTTCTTTTGAAGCTCCATTAACTAGATGTTATTACTTATTCCATCATTCTTTGTTTATATTTACCTACATGTTTATAACTTTTTAACATACCATTTTCTTGTATAGTTCCCTTTAGGAACATTTCCCTCCTTCTTCAAGTACATTCTCTTCAAGTACATTCTTTCTTTAGTGAAAGTATTTGGTAGTGAACAATCTCAGTTTTCTGAAATATCTTTATTTTGCCCTCATTCTGGAAAGCTAGTTTCTTACTTCATTTTATTTTTTTAATAGACACAGGGTCTTGCTTTCTTGCCCAGTCTGGTCTTAAACCTCTGGCTTCAAGCGGTCCTCCTGCCTTGACTTCTCAAAGTGCTGGGATTACAGGCACGAGCCACTGTGCCCAGCAATAACCCTAGTTTCACTGGGATCATGGACTCTTAAGAGCTAGAAGGAACTTCACTCATTTTTGACTCAGCCTTTTCCATTTCCAGAAAAGCCTGCCACCAGGCACAGAAAGAATACATTACTTCCAGAGTCGCTGCTGATAATGATTTCTTAGCCTGATACTGAAGATACCCCCTTGTCCTGATTCCTTTTGTCCCCAAGCTAGGATCTTCAACATCTGTCACATCTGTGAGAACCCTTTGTATTAGAGAAGTTGGTTTTCTAGTTGTTTCCCAACATAGTTCCCCTGGGTTATGTCATTCCTCCCAGGAAGAGGGTCCTCTCCAAAATTCTCTGCTTACCTTAGTATAAGCTCTCCTCTTTTGTCGTGGAGCCTTTCCTGACTACCCCAGCTGATGGGGATCTTTTCCTGTTTCTCACCCTGTAGATGGCACTTAGCTTGGGTGCTTGATGCTTATCTCTTTATAGCTTATTTCTCCAACTGGAATGCCGTGCATCTAGATCAGTAGTTTCAAAACCTTCTTGATCACACACCCATCCGTGAACAATAGTTGAGCATGTACTCCAAATATATTTCATTATAAATGTTATATTTATATAGTACTGTTATAAACACCATAAAATATACACAAAATTTTAGTGAAGAAGATGAGAAACAAATAAATGGAAGATCCAGTAGTTCTTTCTGCAGCCCAGCATAGTGATCTGAGAACCCTGGAGTACTCTTCCCTGTACTGCTTGGTGGTGTTAGCCCTAATAAATAGTAGACATTCTGTAAGTACCGTATTGGAGGTTGATGACACAGGTACTAGGTGTTAAGGTGACTAGGTCAGAAGGTGAATATCAAGAATTCCTTGAACTTTATTTTCTCTTAACTCTGGGCATTGGTGCATAATGTTTACTCTTCTTGCAACACCCTTCCCCATTTTTCCTGCTTCAGATCCCTTTGCCTTGTTCTGAAACCTTCACTAGCTTATAGTTTTATTGTCATTCCTCAGAGAAGCTATCCTCTGATTCTCCCATATCTGGTTAAGTTTCTGCCCTTCCACACTCCCATGGAAACGTTTACTGCACATAGTGATAGCCATACACAGTCTAGCTCCAGCATTAGATAGATGGTCAGTTGAAGGCATTACTGTATCTTGTTCACCATTATACCCCTACATCCCACCCATATCCTGAACTTAGTGTTGAAAACCCATCAATTGAAGAAGCATATGATGGAGATGGAAGGAAGTGGTTAGGTGTCCTTTTAGCCTATATTGAGACCACAGTCATAGCAAAAGATGGTCTGCCACTTGGTGCCCAAAATGGGGCAAAATACCTGATTGGCCCAGAAGTGGCTTGTGAATTGAATGACAACCTAGGGTTGAGAGGTCTGTTGTTTCTTATTTTTCAGTGGGAACCCTCACAGTTTGTTGAACTGTTGTGTATTTAGACTGTGTGGCTACTAGATTATGATAGGCCTCTGAATTGAAACCGAAATATCCAGACTTAATGATAATATGGTTTATTGCACTGGTACCAAAATTTCTAGAAGATGAAGGCATTGTTCATGGTTTTTACCCAGCTATTTCAAATATTCTTACATACATTTTTACTTTTCCTAGAAAATTACAAACACTTACCCAAGGATAACACTGGATTATTACAGTAATAGAGAAAAAACCCTTTGAATGAATTTTAAGAAAAGAGAATCCATTTGTCCTTGACTAGTGGAATGTTCTCTTTCTGGTAGCAAAGAGATAACAACACTGGATCATAGAGGAGGGAGTTTATTGCAAATCCAAAATCTGCTTTCATTAGAGGTTTAAATCCCCATCACTACCAAACCTTTGTTTATACTGTTTTAAAAGCAAAGTTAATTTTTTCATCTCTTTTAAGTTTTATTTTATTCCTCTATAAGCATAGCAGAACTGTGAAAAAACAAGTAAAACCAACCTAGCAGCTAGGATAATATGCTTCTAAGTTGTTAGCTTCTGACGAGGAGTAACCATATAAAGTAAATGACATTTGATTAAAGCAGTTGTCTTCTTGCCTATTTTTTTTTTTTTTTTTTTTTGCTTCTGTCACCCAGGCTAGTGGCATGATCATGGCTCACTGCAGCCTTGAATTCCTGGGCTCAAGTGATCCTCCTGCCTCAGCCATCTTAGTAGCCGGAACTACCGGTGCATCCCACCATGTCTGGCTGATTTTTTCGAAGATGTTTTTAAAGATGGGGTCTTGCCATGTTGCCCAGGCTGGTCTTAAACTCCTGACCTCAAGCAGTTCTCCCACTTCAACCTCCTAAAGTGCTGGGATTACAGATGTGTGCCACCATGCTTGGCATTTTAATTTTTTATTTATTATTTTAATAATCTTTCTTTTCTTCTTTTTTGTTCTTTCTGAGACAGGGTCCTGTTCTGTCACCTAGGCTAGAGAGCAGTGCGTGATCACAGCTTACTGCCATCTTGATTGTCTGGGCTCAAGCGATTCTCCCACTTCAGCCTCCCAAGTAGCTGAGACCACAGGCATGTGCCATCAGACCTGGCTATTTTTTTTATTATTTGCAGAGACAAGGTCTCACTACGTTGTCCAGACTGGTTTTGTACTCTTGGTTGTCCAGACTGGTTTTGTACTCTTGGCCTCAAGTGATCCTCCCACTTCAGCCTCCCAAAGTCCTGCGGTTATAGGCATGAGCCACCATGACCCCTTTTACCTTTTTCTTTTTTTTCCTTTATTTCTCCTTAATAAGAAAAAACGGGTGGGGGGGATACATGTGCAGAGTGTACAGATTTGTTACATAAGTATATATGTACCATGGTGGTTTGCTGTACCTATTGACCTGTCCTCTAAGTTCCCTCCCGTCCCCTCACCCCCCCACCTCTTTAAAAAAAAAAAAAAAAAAAAGCTATCAAAAAATGGTGGCTGAGGTTCAAAGCTCTCACCTCGGTTTTGTAATAAAGGTAGTTAATCTTTGGTGTTGGATTTCAAATTAGTCTGTTTACAGTGAGCAACAGTACAGCAGTTTTAAAAATCATGTTGAATCAGAAACACGAGGAAGGCAGCAGAGCTTTCTCTCTGCCATGCACTTGGAGAAGGAAATGACTCGGCACCATACTCCTCATGGCTAATATCCTTTAAGATTTCTCCTAAAATCATGAAACCAGAACTTGAGAGCTTAAAAGTGACTTTAGAAGTCTACCAGTGGATACCAGAGAAAAAAAAAATCAAAAAGGAAATGGAGTAAGCCGAACTAAAGGGCAGGATTCTTTTAGTTCTCAGCAGGAAACATATGTTTATCTGGAAAAGATTTTGGTTGGACAGGTTGTTTGTATAAGAATCTTTTTTGTGAGGAAGAAAGATCAACCTGGGCTTGGAGGCTGGGGTGGGGGGTAGAGAGAACAGTCCCTGAGCTTCAAGTAAATGAGAAAAATACATAGATTTTAAACAGAGGAGCCCTGCTTTCATGGGGATCATATGATCGTGCTATCAGGTTACTTTTAAGTTGTGATGATGTATACATACTTTATGAAATATGATTAAATGGTAACTTTAGTGTTATTAGTGGCTACAAGAACAGAAACAGCAACTTTTAAAAAGATATGGAAAGATGTTTTGGGTGAAAAGTAGTTGGCTGTGCAACACATAGAGTATGACATACATCATTAATTTAAGACTGTAGATGTACAGTATATATTTGGCATGTACACCAGGATTTTCAGTGATTATTGATGTAATAAGATTTATGATTTTTAAAAAGAAACTCTTCATGATAGTTTTCTGTACCACTTACATTTTCCATAGTGATTATCATATTGTCTTTATAAACAAGGACAACAGTAAATCAAAAGGAGAGATCTTCCGTGGTGCCTGTTCTCTGACAGCGGAGACCACATCATAGCTACGTTGTTCCCTTACATTGCATTTACATTACATTTAAAATGTTATCAGGAGGACAGAGGCTCATGAATGAGACATGTTCTCTCCAGTTAAATTTAGTAATGAAGAATCAGAGAAAAAATCTCCAGATAACTGGAAAATGTTTACATTTTCAAGTATATAAAACCAGGATACATTATCTCGTTTAAGCTTGGAGTTGACAATAATACCATTTTGAGATGTTTTTCAGATAGGATGACAGTGAGAGTCACAGTGGGGTTGCACCTCCACATTATGCAACCCAAATGTGATGGAACAGAAACATTTTTCCTCATCATCCTGAAACCGAGTGGTGATGATCCATTGAGGAATGTTTAATTTTCATGTATTAAAACAAGAAGAATGTCTGACCTACTATTAATGAAAAAAAATAACACCAAAAAGGAAGAATGAAGAGGTGGCAGCTAAAAGCCTTTTTATGGATAATATCAATAGAGGAAAATGAAATATTTGTAGAATCACAGCAAGAGAATAGGAATTCTGAATATTTTTGCAGAAGGGAACTGTAGGCTTCTTGCAATTGATAATAGGACAGGAGGAATTTCCATCATTATGTATGCAGAAAGGAGTAGACACTGAAAGTTGAAGATTATTATCATAAACATTTTCTACTTCACTTCACCTTGAAGAAGTCTACAGAAAGCGTATATGGCACAGCTGGGCACAGTGGCTCATGCCTGTAATCCTAGCACTTTGCAAGGCCAAAGGGAGAGGATCACCTGAGCCCAGGAGTTTGAGACCAGCTGGGGCAACATAGTAAGTCTCCAACCCTACTTAAGATTTTTAAAAAGCATATGTAGCAGTAAAATTTCAGTGAGAAATCAGGACCAGGGTAAATATAAATACATTACTATAGCATATAAATAAATATGGATGCCCCACCCATAGTCCCTCTCATCCCACAAAAGAAAGCTGGAAATGCTGAAAAATTAATACCCCCCTGCCCTGAAGCAGCCATCAGCCAGTGATGAATAGGAGCCAGAGGATAAATAACCCAACTTCCTCACCCGCTGAGGATGTTCAACCAGGTCCTTGAAATTCCTGACAGGAATCGAGCCTCAGTTGCCTACCCTGGAAACCTGCTCAGTAATACCCTTATCGTTGGTTTCCTTCCCTTCCCTGTCTCACTTCTGTAATCCCCTGGTGCATCTGGGGTTCCTTCCTGAATAAAGTACTTGCAACTTAAGTCCCTATCTTGAACTCTGCTCCTGGGGGAATCCAAATGAGGACAGGTGCAGACAGAGTAGAACAAGGATAAGCAAAGCAGAAGAGAGATCTGAAGACATCTTTAAGGTTGTTTGGATGACTCCAAGGATAGTGGTACAATTAGCTAGGAGAAAGAGAGGGTGGAGGAGGCCGAGAAGAGGGTTCAGCCCAACAAATGCCAAGTTTTAGGTAGCTTGAGGATACCTTGAAGAGATGCTGAGAAACAGCTTAGAAATAAGTTTATTAGCTAGAAGCCAGAGCTGGCCAGGCACAGTGATATGCACCTGTAGTCCCAGCTACTCTGGAGGCTCAGGTGGGAGGATGGCTTGAGTCCAGATGCTGTTTGAGGTCAGCCTGGGCAATATAATGAGACCTCATATCTCTCTCTCTATATATATACACAATACAGACACACACACGTACACACACATATGATATATATGATGTAGATCTATATATCTTAGATCTACATATATCATATATATCATATATGATATATATGTCAACAAACCTCATCTCAATATAAATGAATGAATGAATGAAACCAGAGCTATAGCTGTATATTTGGGAATCCTCAGTGTACAGGCAGTTGATGAATGAACATCCAGGAAGACTAGAAGCATGATATGCAGGGAACCTTGGGGCATACACATATTTAAAAATGGGGTGGAAGAGAAAAGCCAGTGAAGGAGACTAAGAAAGAGGATTGTAGAGAGAGGAACCAGAGCTGTTACTGGAGCCAAGTCCTCTTTCTTCAAGGACTGAGAAGGGGAGAGTTTGTACTTTGGAGTTTGCACAGATCACAGACATGAAAAAGGAAAGATGATAATGAGAGGAAAATGTGAGGTCAGGACTCTTCTCCCATCCTGATGTGGTGAGAGGCTTTTCTCGTGGTTCTGGATGGAACTTGGGCCCTGTTGCAGATGCTCACATACAACGTTCTGTTCTAATCACTGTTCTGCTGGCAGAGGAGGCTGGAGTGATGAGTGAGCATGAGTTTAGCTTGTGTGGGTGCTATGAGCCGTAGGTCCTACTCAAGAGATTCAGTCTAGTAACAAATTATTTTCCTCTCCTTCTTTTGCCATCCCATTTAGTTTGCAGGATGGTTGGTGTTTGTGTGGGCTGAGATTCCTCGGAGGGAACCAAAGCCCTGAGAAACATGTAGCACCCGTTGATTTGGGTCTCCACAGTGAGATGCAGGTCTAATACAGTGAGTCCAACTACTTTATCTGAGTTTGGAAATAACTATGAGTTACATAGTTAAGCTGTTTTCAAAAAACACAGAGGATTCTGTACTGCTAGTGCCATTGAGGGGGCTTTTGCTGCCATTTTTTTTTTCAACTTATTTTTTTGAGATGGAGTCTCACTCTGTCGCCCAGGTTGGAGTGTAATGGTGTGATCTCAGCTCACAGCAACCTCTGCCTCCCAGGTTCAAGCAGTCCTCCTGCCTGAGCCTCCTGAATAGCTAGGATTATAGGCACCCGCAACCACGCCTGGCTAATTTTTGTAGTTTTAATAGATGGGGTTTCACCATGTTGGCCAGATGGTCTTGAACTCCTGATCTCAGGTCATCTGCCCACCTCAGCCTCCCAAAGTGCTGGGATTACGGGCGTGAGCCACCACACCCGGCCTTGCTCCTATTTTTAAATACCAAAACCCTTTGTTGCAGTCTTTATCACAGGTGCTGGCACAAAATTCCTGGTACCTTCTCCCTGTTCTAATTCACCAGGTTCTTCTTCCTCTTTTCCAAAGACTGCTAACCTGGAAGTCTTCCTTAATTAGTTAGAGGACTAGATCTGCAACTCCTGTGATTTCTTTGCTCAGTGCCCATGTCACTGTCACCCACTGGTGGGGTGTGCTTGTTGCAAATACCCATTTAAATGGGTATTTACAACTTAAGTTAGTTAAGTTAGGCATTTGTTTAACACATGTCCTGATCTCTGTTTATGTCATTATTGTCTCAGGTATCATCATCATCTCTGTTTACATTTTTATGCATCATTTTTTATGCAGGTAGTTGCTTATTCAGTTTTTTTGATGATGTTAAGCAAAATTCTCTTGCTACCTTACCTCATTACCTTCCGGGGATATATTTTGCAGACATAAACCGCATAATATTTTCTGGTTCTTTCGTGGTTAGTAGCTTTTGGTTAACTCTAAGGTTTTTCTGTTTGTTTTTGTCACAGTTGTTTTCTCCCATGTGTACAAATGATAAAACAAATATCTCAGGAAGAAGAAAAAAGACATTTGGTAGTGTATCCAGTAGTTCAACAATAGTCAACAGAGTCTGGCATCCTCACTTCTGTCATTGACTGCTTGACCTCACTTAACCTTCCTGTTAGTTTCAGTTTCCTCACTAGAAAATTTATTACTTTCCAGGGATACCAGGAGACCTGGTGTTAATAAAGGGCACAGTGCAGGGTGTGTGGAAGATTTTAATTTCAGTTCTAGCACAAGCTAGCTAAATGTGTCTCAGGTACATTAACTTCTCTAGGCCTCAATCCTAGGTATTCATTCTTCTTCTAGACAATAGACACTTGAATTAAAAATCCTTTCTATCGGCCAGGTGCGGTGGCTCACACCTATAATCTCAGCAGTTTGGGAGGCTGAAGCAGGAGGATCACTTGAGCCCAGGAGTTCGAGACCAGCCTGAACAACATAGCAAGACCCTGTCTCTTAAAAAAAAAAAAAAAAAAAAAATCCTTTCTATTCCTAAAACTCTGGGGTAGTGTGAAGTAAGGGTTTTCACAGTTATACTGGGTAAGTTACTACCTGTCGGGTACTTCTCTAATTATGCTGTACTTATTAACTTATCAAGTCCTTCAGTGGCCCTATGAGGAACATACTGTTTGTGTTCTATAGGTGAGGAAACTGAAGCATAGGATGTTAAACAACTTGCCCAGGGCCACCGAGCTTATAAGAGGAGAAGCAGTCTTTACACCCCAGGCTCCAGATTCCACAGCCTCAACCACCAAACTCTCTTGTCTGTTGTTATCTAGAAGGCTGTTCTGTCTTCTCAGTGTAGCCCCCTTAAAGATAAGCCACAGGTCTTAGTAAACCACAGCGCTTTTGCTATTAGGCAAACTAAACTTGAGTTAAATCGTATTTTACACTGAATTGAAGTTATATTCTCTGTGCATTTTATGCCAGTAATTCTGGAAACTAAAAAGTGCCATGCCAGAAATTTTCTCTGATTTAATTTGCTTACAATCATTTTAAAAATGAGGAGCTATGATCCACGCGTTTGCCCCATGTTGGCATGTTTTAGAAGTACTTTCAAATATATATTTCTGCTGCTGGAATATAAAACCATAAATTCAGGCAGATAGAACAAAAGGCCAAAGAGGGTGATATATTTACTGTTTTTGAGATAAGGTTGAAACAGTTTACAGAATCCCAGCAAGAGAATAGGAATTCTCAGAGACAAACTCCTCCTCTACAGAAGCCTCACATGACCAACACAAGTTTCAGTCCAGTGCAACTTTTTGCAAATGAAAACTTACCCTGGGGTTGTTTGGAGACTCCTAGTCACTTGCGCTTTCTAAAGTTCTCAAAACGAGCATGGGATGGCAGTCCAGTTTTATGAAATATAATTTTAGTTCAGAAGAGATGCAGTTTCAGTTTAGAATAGTTAATCTTCATTATATTTGACATAATTACTCTGCACCCTGTGGATGGGTGGCTTTTCAAAACCCACTCCTGGTGAGGCAGATCAGGGCTCCAGGCCAGCGCCCCTCTGGAGACTGGAATGTGAATTTTTGTGCCGGGGCACAGAGCCAGCTTCCTATTTATTTAGAGCCATTGAGCACCTAAGGAGCCAAACAGAAGTTGTGATGCAAGTTTTGGCTGCAGAGCATGTTAGGGTTGCCTGACGTGTCTAACTAAAATATGATCTGAGAGATTTCTCAAAGCTCTGGTTGATTTAAGCACCATAGTATTCAGTAGCGTGTTTTGAGTCCTTTTAACTCAGTCCTAAGTAAACAGGAGGCAGTGCAAACAATGAGGAAGTTCCCTCTGCATTCCGATGGTGAAGTGGGGTTGGAGTCTGTAGGCAAAAAGAGTGCAAGAGGAGAGCTGTTTCCTCTTGTCCATGGCAGCAGTCTAGAACATGGTGACAGTGAAAGTCATTGGAAGCCATGGGGGCCGCAGTTTTCTTTATGTGACCAAATGTCTTGCAAACTCCCAGGTGTGTGTGTAGGTGCGTGAGTGTGTATGTTTGTTTTCTAAAGAAAGAGGCACACGTGCAAAGTAATGTAAAAGGGCAGAGTGAAGTTTGTCCACTCCCTGTATAAAAGTGCATGGGACGTGCCTGGGGCAAGAGTGAAAGAGACACGGCCCCAGGTTGTGAGAGAAGAGATTGAGGTGCACTCCCAGGCTGCTGTGGGAACAGTGGGTTAGCATGTCACCCGGCTTTAGGATTTTGGGGGAGGTTGCTCAGGCTCTGAGGCAGTTAGGTTAAGTCTAATTTAACTCTTAATGGTTGGAAGAAAAGAGGGAAGGGCAGTTTAGGAAGGTGAAAAGTCAGGAGTGAAGGCAGCAAGAAATGATTGACATGCAGTTTTTTCCTAAATCCTCCTCTGGTTATAAGGAATCAACTGGAAAATTGCGGTGGCAATAGCTGTTAAGAAAAAAAATAGGATTCAATTCATGAAATATTAAACATATAAGTGAACTGGCATTTTAACGAATCTTTGTAGTATTAAGGGATTAAAAAAGTTGATTCTTGGTAATTAGATCCTCAGGGAGAACTTAATTTGCATCTATGTATGATAAGTGTTTACTATTAATAATTCAATACAAGTTTTGCTTTGGCCAGTATTGAGCTGGGTCTCAGGCTGGTGAAAACAGAGGCTAGATAGAGAGTGATACCGTTAGCCTAATTTTGTCATCTACAAGCAAAGGAATGTTAAAATCTATTCACTTTGTGGTTTCTAAATGACTTCTAGAA
This sequence comes from Rhinopithecus roxellana, assembly GCF_007565055.1. Taxonomy (NCBI): domain Eukaryota; kingdom Metazoa; phylum Chordata; class Mammalia; order Primates; family Cercopithecidae; genus Rhinopithecus; species Rhinopithecus roxellana. The sequence goes on along the minus strand of NC_044553.1, from coordinate 91,682,704 downwards.
GTATCTTGCATGGAAGAGGGCAGTGTAATGTAGTAACTTCTGTTCTTATGCAGTCCTTAGAACCTGTCAGGATTATTAGTTATGACACTATTCCCACAGGGTGGATGACAGGAGCATCTTTATCTTCTTGAGACCTATGGGAAACTTAAGAAGGAAAGTAACCAGGCCGTTTGCCAAAGATTACACCTACCTCCAAACAAAAACTGAGGCAGGTATAATTTTAACTGTGGTGGAATCTCTGAAGATGTTGGTGTCTTAGCCAAATTCATTTTGACTCTTTTTGCATTTCACTCTTTGAGATCTATTGTGTAGACTCTAATTCTTTGACAGGTATTGTCACATTGGTCTCCACAAAAATTATTATTGAAATAACTACATTTTTTTCTTTCTTTCTTTTTTTTTTTTTTGGAGAGAAGGTCTTGCTTTGTTGCCCAGCTGAAGTGCAGAGGTGCAATCATGGCTCACTGTAGCCTCAGCCTCCTGGGCTCAAGTGATCCTCCCTAGTAGCTGAGACCACAAGTGCACACCTGGCTTTTCTTTTTTTTTTTGGTAGAAAAAGAGTTTCACTATGTTGCCCAGACTGGTCTCCAACTCCTAGGCTCAAGTGATCTCCCACCTCGGCCTCCCAAATTTCTGGCATTAAAGATGTAAGCCACTGTGCTTGCCCTAAATAACTGCATTTTTTTTTTAATGCTGCGATGTGCTTAGCTTTGTGCTAAGCTCTTTGAATGTGTTACCTGATTCAGTCCTTGGGAAAACCCTAGGAAGAAGGGGCCACCTGGTTTCTAGATGGGAACCCTGAGGCTTAGCAAGAAAAAGAGAGCCAGTGTGGTAGGGCCAGGACTGGAGCCCGGTTTATACTCCTACCAACAGGATGGGGGTGCCTGTTTCACTTCATCCTTGTTAAAAAGGACAGTTTAGCAATCCTCTTAAGTATTTGCCAACCTAAGAGGTAAAAATGTGATTTAGTTTCTGGGTCTTATGTGTCCGTCTTGGGTAGGATTGGACATCTTGGCATGGTTATTGGCTGTTTGCACTTACAGTTTTAGGAATTGCCTCTTCACATTCTCTGCCCCATTTTTACTGGATTGTTCATCTTTTTCTTAATTGATGTCTGTGTGTTATAAATAGTGATCCTTTGTCATGTGTTACAAGTCCTCTCCTCAGTTTCTTTCTTTCAACTTTCTGCTCTGTATTTTTTTGCCAGATAGAAGTTTAAATTTCTTAAATTGCAGATCTGTGAACTTTTGATGGCTTTAGAGTTTATTATCCCTTTTTAAATTTTTTTTAAGAGACAGGCCACTATATTGTCCAGGGTGGCCTTGATCTCCTGGACTGAAGCAGTCCTCCTGCCTTAGCCTCCCAAGGTGTTGGTATTATAGACGTGAGCCACTCACTGTACCCGGCCAAGTTTTATTATCTTTATCTTATCCTAGGAGTATAGTATTTTTCTGTGTTTTCTTATTGTTCTATAATTTCCTTTTTAACAGGTATCTGAGATTATCTTTGAAATCCTCTGTCTCTTCCAGGGTTTAAAATTTTTTTAGCAAATTATTCTTTCATGATTTCTTAAATTTCCTTTGTTTCAATGATTAAAGCATTATTGAGGAAATAAGCTATATTTTATTAATCACAAGTCTCTGTATACACTAGAAAAATTCTAGTATAATTTTTTGGAAGACATAATGATGCAGTTTCAGAGTCCTCAGATTAGAAACCACTGTTTTAAAAGCATGAGGTTAGAAAAGGAATTTTGCACCTATTCCAGGTTAATTTCTACCTATTCCAGGTTAGCAGAGGTGGTCCTGTACCAATGGCTTTTGGACAGAGCTCTCATAGTCTGTGCTGTGGGTGATTCCCCCATTCAGTGTGTGAGGATACCAGAATGAAAGAAGAATAATGAGAAATGCTTACAGCCCATAGATAGACGTGAGGTCACAGACAGCCAGACTGGAGCTAGGAGACCATGCTGATGTCACATACTGCCCTGTCAGAACCCTGGGAAACCCTTGGTCTGTGCTGCAAGAGATTGGCCTATGATAGCCAGTTATAACCAGTCAGTGGGCATCTCAGGGGTTTGCATAGGTCTAACCTTAAAAAGCCACATGACTGGGTGCGGTGACACAGACTTGTAATCCCAGAACTTTGGGAGGCCAAGACAGAAGGATCACCTGAACCTGGGAGTTGGAGATCAGCTCTGGCATCATAATGAGACCTCCATCTCTATAAAAAATTTTTTTTTTAATTAGCTGGGTATGGTGGTGCATGCCTATAGTCCCAGCACCTTGAGATGCTGAGGTAGGAGCATCACTTGGGCCTGAGAGTTTGAGGCTGCAGTAAGCCATGACTGAGCCACTGCACTTCAACTTGGGTGACAATATGAGATCCTATCTTAAAAAAAAACAAGAGTCCTATTAGGAAACCATAAGGATTTTGGGGGGGATGTTTTAGATCTTAAAGAAAGAAAAAATAATTTGGGGAGCACTTGAACTATCAAACTTTCTCATCTATTAGGTGCGTTAGGTTCCTTACATCTTATTCTTTTTTTCCTTCCTTTTAATATATAGCTACTCTTCAGAGAGACCGGATCTTCAAACATTTTACCAGGAAGCGCCAAAGGGCTATGCGAAGGCGAGTCCACCAGATCAATGGACACAAGTTCATGGCCACCTATCTGAGGCAGCCCACCTACTGCTCTCACTGCAGGGAGTTTATCTGGTAAGGAGTTCTCTGACTTCCGTCCTCCTCAGAGCTTCTCTCTAATAGGCTTCCTCTGGTTATGTATGACTTTAGCAGAATGCATGATTATTTAAGAATTCTTTTGGGATCTGATTTTTGCCTCTTACTCTGATATGTTGATCCAGTAATTTAAATCTCCATTGCAAAAACATCTAAATAATTTACAGATCCAAGTTTTAGATATTATTTCTTTTTAAAATCATCTTGGTAAAGATGCTAATGAATCCTAAACTGGTCAAAAAGCATAAATCAGAGAAAAAAGCTAATAAGTCAATAAATAGACAATCAGTAAATTGGATAATCAGCCCCTAAGGACCAAAGAATAATCAACAGCATTGCTTTAAGAAGGCATGAATCACATAATGACTTATGGAAATTAATGGTTGCAAGAAAACTAAACACAAAGTAGTCTTCAGCCTCTTGGTATGTAGCAGAAGATAATAGCCTTCAGTGATCATATACTATAATCTAATCCCTGGCAATTAGGAACTAAGATAATTCAACATGGAGAAATTCTAGAGATTTGGGGCAATATCTTACTAGACATGCAACTGAAGCTTAAGTCTCAGTCTCAGTGGCAAATGTAAAATAAATTTAAGCAGTAGTTATCTTTAATGATAAATTAAGCATATTTATTTGGAAAGGGAAGAAAGCAAGATGCCCTCACACACCTATCTCAGAAGGAGAAAACAGTTTGGTAGCATGAAAGGAGATCTATGTTTTTATTGTCAACTTTCATTATTTTGTTTAATGAAGCAGAAGCCCTTGGGTCAGAGCAGTTTCTGAATGTTGATCAATTACTTTGTATTTTGTATTCTGTGATTACTTTGGGTTTTATATCTTCAACAGTCAGAACCTAGGGCTAGTTAATATTTCTGACATTTTTAATCAAGAAACAAGTTTTGAGACCCTAAACTGGCTGTAGATATGAAGCCAACAAATGTGTCATAACATTTATTGTGTTTAGGAAAAAAATTCTATTACTTTTTTGGGGGGGGCGGAATTAGCAGCCCTGGTGTTTTTGAGGTCACGTTTCCTCTTTGCATCAGGCTGCACTCGACTTAGCCACAGCCCCACCTCTCTGTGGTTCTCTCACTTGTGACCTAAGGCTGCTTGCGTATTGCAGTGTATTTCATGTCACACCTTTCTGTTTCTTTTACATGACCTGCTAGGCTCCTATAGGCATTAGTGGTGATGGCCCCTGACCTGAACTGACATTTGTAATGGAAACTTATTTGATCATTTCACTGACTTTTTTCCACCAAAGAAACGTTAACTGCACCCAACCAACCTTTAACACCTCCCTCCCCCACACCCACACACCCTCACACTCATACTCTCTCTCTCACACACACTTAAAATATTGGTGTATATATTAATATATATGGTTAAGAGTATGGACTCTGACATCCAGTCTCATCACCAACTAGGTGTGTAACTTAGTCAAGTTGTGTAGCCTGTCAATGTCTCTTCATTTCCGAAATAGAAACAACAATCTTATTTTACTTGTATAATAAACTTTCATATAGTACTTAAAGGGCCAGGCACTATTCTGAGCATTTTATATTACAACTTTTAATCTTCATTAGAGCCCTGTGCAGTAGGAACTGTTATCATTAGTCCCTTTTATGGATGAGGAAACTGTGGCTCAAAGGATCAGGCCTTCTGGCTTCAGAGTCTGTGCTCTTAACCATGTTATTTTGTGTGCTGCCTCCCATGGCTTTTTGTGAGGATTAAATGAAATAGTATATATCAGCTGCTTGGCTCAGTGCCTGGCACATCCTATGGGCTTAGTTATTGTGGTCTTTGTTCATGAGAATGATAATACTCCTAATATTACCATCACCATCACCCATAGAATATATTCAGGAGAGGCAAAGATGGAAGTGGTGAGCCTGAAGGGTATATTGTGGTGGCACCTCTGCCCACCTGTGGACTCCAGGGGTGATATGGACACGGGCACAAGGGCAGGTCCCCTGGGACAGGCAGCTGCAGTAGACTCATCTGTGCATTTCCACAGTGTATCTGTGTCTGTTTACTTAAGCATCTGAACATCTTTATGTGAGAGAGAATAAGGTGGGAACTCCTCAGGCCAAGGCTTAATCACACGTACAGATGAGGATTTATTGCCACTGAGGACTTAGGAAATTGCTGTGGAGGCAGATGGAATGGGAATGGTTGTGACCCACCCATTTGTATCATACAGCACATTCTAATCCATCACATGGTTTTTTCTTTGTGTCTCATAGTAACAAACAGTGGCTCAGAAAGCACATCATCTTTGCTTCTTCCCTGAAATTGTAGTTTTCATAAAGGAGGAGAGGATGAAATTTGTTTTCCTTAAGGACTATAAGAGGCTTATTGCTGAAATATTTGACTGATGGTAGTTTTCTTCTCTTCAACAGGGGAGTGTTTGGGAAACAGGGTTATCAGTGCCAAGGTAAGGAAACGTTTTTAAAACCATGTTTCATTTTGTTCCTATGTTTAAAAAATGATTATACCAAGAGAAAACAGGGTCTCTTCCCTTAATATTGTGATAAATAACTCTCTGTAGGTCAAAGGAAACCCCCTAGTAGATACAGCTCTTTAGTTTGATTAGATCTTGGCCATATTTTATACAATGTAGAGAGGATGTTTTTATTTCTAAAGCCAGGCTACCTAATAAAGTTTCATTGTTTAAAGTTTTGTCTCTGCAATAACACGAGAGTACTAAACAGTAATGTGATTTTGTGAGCATACTCTTAAATTTTGAAGATAAACTTTTGTTTTTTACAATCCTATTGATAATTGTTAGGGGTGAAAAGTAGCACACGACTGTTTTCTCTTTTTCAGGGAACATAAGCTATTTTCCAAGTTGTTTTTTGAAATTTTATGATTTCAAAAAAAAAGTAAGAAATGTTCAAAGTTAAGCTGTCAGTGATCTTGTAAGTTACTACATGTTACATTTATTTTTCACAATCTAAGACAAAACCAATTTACGTTTCTAGCATAATTGGAATGAAATACAATGGCAGGAATGGATGAAGAGCCCTCAGTCAGGTGATTTAGCCAGGCCAATCAGGCTTACCTGTCATTTGGGTCCCCCCTAACCTTTGGCGTGAGTATCATCACAGAGCTTATACACATGGGACCCATTTCACTATGTGGATGATTGATAAAATGGCACCACATATCCTAGAGCAGTAGCCTACATGTGGATAAGAAAATCTCGCCTTCTCTTCTGGAAGAGGTGAGGTAAAACATTACTTCCCTTGGATGGACTGAATAAGACATACTCTTGGATCTAATGTTGACTTTACTATGTATGAACAATTCCATTGAACTTTCAAAGTTCGGAAAAAACAAATATATAATCAATATGACAGCAATAATTGACCTGTATGCTGTTAATCTCAGTCCCAAGTGAGAAGACAGTCCCCAAGCCAGAATCACTATCCCTTTGTGGCATGAGCCTGTGAGCACAGGAATATGCCCTGCAGTGCGTGGTAGCCCATCTTATGCACACCAAGTTGAGAAGCTCTGAATAAACAAGATTATGGTTTTGAGTTTAAAACATGGGATTTGTGATACATCTCTATTGTTATTTTCTTTTTCACTTTGGCCTATAGTGCCTGAATATTTGATGGCCTGATTTTCAGTGGGTCACCTGCTATGTAAAGAGCAGTAAAGACTATTAGTTAGGAGACATGCAGACACTACTTTGGTGATATCTCCCTGAGGCGTATAAAACCAAATGCCTGGTTGGAGAGAGGTATGCCATTCTAACGCTGATCAAAAGCAAACTGGCATAGGTATTTCAGACAGAGCAGACTTCAGAACAAGGAAAATTATCAGGAATAAAGAGGGGGCAACAACAAAGGGGTCAGTTTTCCAAGAAGATTTAATGTTTTTATATAAGTTTTGTTTTATTTAAAGACCAGTATAGTAGTACGTAACAATTTTTAACATGTATATATGTACCTAACAACAGGCATCAAAATACATGAGACAAACTGATAGAATCACAAGGAGAAATGAACAAATCCACTTCTATAGTTGGAGACTTCGATATCTCAGTAACTGATAGATCCAGCAGGCAGAAAATCAATAGGGATATAGGTGATCTAAACAGCATTATCACAACTAGGTGAAATTGACATTTATAGAATACTCCATCCAAGAACAGCAGTTTTCACATTCTTCTCGGGCTCACAAGGAACATTTACCAACATAGAGCACATTCTGGGCCATAAAACATACCTTACCAAATTTAAAACAGGAGAAACCATAAACAGTGTCTTCTTAGACCACAATGGAATTAAACTAGAAATCAATAACTGTAAGATAGCTGGAAAACCCCCAAATATTTGAAGGTTAAACGTCACATTCTAAGTAACACATGGGTCAAAGAAGAAGACTCAAGAGAACATAAAAAATATTTTGAGTCAAGTGAAAATGAAAATATAACTTATAAAAATATGTGTGATACAGCAAAAGCAGTGCTCAGATGGGAATGTATATCATTAAATGCATAAAGTAGGAAAGAAGAAAGATCTAAAACCAAGATTCGAAATTTCCACTTAGGAAACTCTTAAAGAAGGAAGATAAATTTAAGCCTCAAGTGAGCATAAGAAAAGAAATAATACAATTAGCGCAGACATCAGTGAAGTTGAAAATAGTAAAACAACAGAAAAAAAATCCATGAAATCAAATGCTGATTCTTTGAAAAGATTAATTGATAAGCCTTTACCAAGCTAACCAGGAAAAAACCAAATACCTCAAAAAATAAAGTCTTTCTGTGTAAAGGATGGTTTTGAGATCCCCTCATATAAAAAAACCAGTTCTGTGGGCACTTTCAATTTGGCTCTCCTGAGAACTGAATCTGATGAAAGCTAAATTTGTTTTAAGGTATAATGCTATTTGCTGACATGTCACCTCTCTTTATGTAGTTAATCCTAAAACCTTCCACATGTCTTGAAAGATCTTAAGATGATGTATATTTTTATACTGCTTCATTGCGTGTGTTTATCCTTTGATGACAAGCTCGACTATCTGTGCTGTGTAGCACTTACCTAGATGAGAATGAAAAAAACGTTATTCAGAAAGTTCTAAATATTTCAACAGTTGATTAAGCCATTCAGCAAACATTTACTGAATGCCTCCTCTGTTCAAGGCGTCATGCAGGGAATTCTGAGGGCATTACAAGGCTGGGTGGAAGGTTTGAAATGAGGGGGCAGGCTAAGGGTTGTGGGAGATCAGAGGAGGGCAGGTGGTTTCAGTCTAGAAGTGGGGGTAGGGGTAGAGTATTATCATGGAAGAGACATTTTTTGAGTTACATCTTGTCCTAAACTTAAGATTTAGTTAGTTGATAGGCAAAAAATATATCCCAGGGAGAGGAAAGGGCATCGATAGTTTGTTGGAAGGGTGCAGATGTGCTCCAGGAGAGCAACCCATGTAGTTTTTACTGGAACAAGTAGATCCCATAGAAGAAAGGTGACAGGCAGCTTGGCGCAGCCTCTGGAGGGCCTGGAACCTGGGTGGGATATTTGAACTTTGTTGATCAGCAGTGAATTATCATGGAAGGTTTTTGATTATGGGGGCAGGACTAGAGTGTTAGAAGAGTCCTCTGGTGGTGGGTGCAGGATAGAATAAAGTCAGGAAGGAAGAAATAAGTCCAGGACTTGATAATGGATAGTTTGAGCCTGAGCAAAGGTCTGTGTTAGGATGGTGGCAAAGGCAATAGGAAGGATGGGCGTACCAGCTGCTGTCATTTGGGCCAGACGAGTCTAGTCTTGTTGGCACGGTGCAACCCTGGTTGACTCTGCTGTAACTGGCTGGACTGTGAGCTTCTGATCAATGTATAATTGCTGGATTTAATTTCCTAGTGTGCACCTGTGTCGTCCATAAACGCTGCCATCATCTAATTGTTACAGCCTGTACTTGCCAAAACAATATTAACAAAGTGGATTCAAAGGTAAGAGGATAGCAGTTTGCTGATTAAGTGTGTATGTGTATTGTGTGTGCTGTGTGCCGCCATCTCCCTCCCTCCCTCCGTCCTTTCCTCCCCCTCTTTCCTTCTCCCCGTCCCCCAGCCTCTGCTTTCCCCCTCCCCTGCCACTTCCCTTCCACATTCTTTGAAGCCAAGGGTGGTATTAGAATAGAAATTTCTCTCTCTCTCTCTTTTTTTAATTATGGCATTTGTATTTCTGTACTTATGTGGCATCACCCCTCCTTTGCGAGGACCCCATTAGTGGTTGGCTGGGTATAAGCTATATGGATTGATTCTACTCATTTGGAGAGACTTTTGGCAGAGTGAAAGGAGCCCTGAACTTGGCATCTGACAGTCTGGATTTGAATGCTGAATCCAGCCTCTGTTAGCCATCTTCTGTATGAGCTGAGGCAAGGCCTATAATCTCTCTTTGCCTCAGTCTTAAAACAGGATCAGTGTTACCCTGACACAGTTTTTGTAAGTTAAACAACATAAAATTGATGTGACGCATATGTTAATAACTGTAAATTATGCTTCCTAGGTAAAAAGATTGCTGGCTTTCTCCAGCCTCTTAGGAAATTTCAGGGAAGATGTCTGTCTCTCTCTCTCTGTCTCTCTCTCTGTCTCTCTCTCTCTCTCTCTCTCTCTCTCTGTGTGTGTGTGTGTGTGTGTATGTGTGTGTCTGTGTGTATAAGCTTCAGCATCATTCTTGCCACTCATATTGCATTCATCTGCAATAGGCATACATTTTAAATTCTGGAGGTAAAAGCAAATGGAGTGTTGCTGACACTTAGCAGTAGATTTGCAGAGGCATTGGAAGAATGACTCTGGAACACAATGGTTCTTTACAGTACACATACAGGATTGCTAAAGAGTATACCTAGAGGTATAAACCACAGCTTTTCCAAGAAAGAGGCCAGAGAAGTTTCAAGAGGACTAATGATTACCCTACTCCTTGTCATGCATGGGTCCGTTGTTACAGCATCAAATTGTGGTATGGACTGCAGAGTACATGCCTAGTGGAATTGTTTGCTGGAAACTGAGATTTAACTCAGATTGTCAGATTGCAAATGCCAGGCAAAGAAAGGCTGGAAGGACTGAATAAGTAGTTACTTTAATGTCACTTTGGAATAAATTCCTTCTGTGGTTCCATGGCTTCTGAGTCTCTTTATTTTTCCCCCCATGACACAATGTCTGGAAGAACTTATAGTGATGGCAAGTATATATAGTATGTAAAAGACCCATTTAATCCTGAAGTTAAAGGGTTCTGGAAAATAGATGGGGGTGTTAGGGAATTGGCAAGGAGAGAAATATGGCCTGAATATGAAAGATGAAATGAAAATCTTAATTTCTGTTTCTCAAAATGGCAAATGATCTAAAATGTGTTTCCCACATTTCTGTCTTGTCCTGTTCATTAGAAAATGTGTTTAGTCTGGTTAGTAAGACCTGAGTAATTAATCAGGGCTGAGTACAGTAAAATAATATACCTAGCTCGGGTGTCATAGTAACACTTTGCATTTGATGGGTTCCTATTACAGTTTTTACAAAAGATGTTGGTTTGACATTTTAGCTCTTGTCCCTTTATTTCCTTTTTTACAGATTGCAGAACAGAGGTTCGGGATCAACATCCCACACAAGTTCAGCATCCACAACTACAAAGTGCCAACATTCTGCGACCACTGTGGCTCACTGCTCTGGGGAATAATGCGACAAGGACTTCAGTGTAAAAGTGAGATGCTGAGGTGCTGGGTACCCACCTCTTCATGGGAACACTATGCCCCAAGCTTTCAGAATTCTGTGGGCTCAGAATGTGTCCTAGAACCGATGGTTTTAGATATGTTGTAAATTAACATCTTAGTCATTTTAAACTTACGTGTTTCTTGTCAGGCATGTAAAGAGAACTTCATATATGATGCCAACATTTTCTAACCACAGGACATTAAGTCAAATGTTACATTCAATGATCTAGCTCGCTAGCTGACAAATACAGGCCAGACACTGTATTTTAATAGGTGTCTGGAAGAGAAAAAGATGGGATCTTAGTCAGAAATGGAAGATGATTGAGTCAGGTGAGGCACTAAAAAGAAAATAAATAAATAAAAATTTAAAAGAAATGGAAGGTAGGAGGAGGGAAGGAGGTAAGATGGCCAGATGAGAAAGTTGGATTAAGAGTAAGAAATGGCAGGAGAATGGATCTGATGATCTCACCAGAAATCAGCAGGAATTGAGTTGTCACAGCATAAAAAGAGCTGCCCTGGGTCTTGTGAAAGAGGACTCTGATAGAGATTGGAGACAGGGGTAGAATGAAGGAAGATAAAGCCTTACTTGTGAGCTTGGATCTCACCAGCTGTGCCCAGTGGAGTGAGAGTTTGGAGCTTTGGCCCTAGCAAAGGCTGTGAGCAGGTGAGAGCTGATCCCTGTCCTGCTAGGAGTTAGGGAGCTGTTGGCCTTGAGCCATCCCGCATGGAAATGTAATGATCTGTCTGCTGTGGGGTGCACCTGAAGCCTTCCTTATCAGACACACCCCAAGTTGCCAGTTGAGGAGAGCAATGGGGAGGTAGAATTGGCATTGAGTATAGCCAGACAACTTCCATTGACTGCTTGGACTTATGCAGCCTGCTTCTGTCAACAAAAAGGGACCAGTCACTTGTCTTTAAGAAGGGTACATTCTTCTATCTCTGGAGAACACCATTTAATAATTTTTTCTCATAAAACCAAAACAGTAGCCAGCTCGTGGATAACTTGTAGGGTGTTGGTCCAGGTGCAGCTTGATCTTAGTGTGGTGATCTCACCTGGGTCTGGGTGCCCAGTGGGAAGTCCCTTTCTGCTTTGCATGGTTGTTGCTAATGTGCAGAGCCACGCATAGGGCTCATCTGCATTGTCCTCTTCCCTGGTGGCCTGAGGGTAGCACACCTGCGGCGATCCGGCCCCTGTGATTTTTGCTTTTATGGTCACGTGGTGGTTTTGAAAGGCTTCTGTAGGCTCGTGTGTCTTACACCTGTCTTCCTGAGAGGGGTGGGTTTCCCATGAAGCTAATGAAGCTTAAGTCTCAGGGCTCCTGTCTCTCAAGGGCACCTTCCAAAGCCCTCTACTTGATTTGGTGTTCTTTTTCTTAAAGAGGGCTTCCTAAATTATGTAAATTCAGGCCCCACAAAACCTGGCTCTGTGTGTGCTTCCAAGATGGACCTACTCCATAAAACAGGAATGTGTTGCTTGTCACTTCAGTTTCACCTCCCATCAGTGGGGCCCATGTCAAAAAACTGTCTCAGAATTTATTCCAGCTGACAACGCCTCAGATCCTTCATTGTCCCCAGGCAGCTTCCTGTGCCCTGGGAGCTTAGCTTGCTTTGCTCGCCTCTTCAGCTGCCATTTGTACTCTGACCTTCAAAAAGTTTTAAAAGTTGTGTTTCCCCACTGTGAAGCAGTTAGAACCACAAGCTGCAAATGCTGAGAACCACAGGCTCACAGGATGCCCATCTCTGTGCTGTGAGGGCTGCCCAACCACAATACTGAGAAAGAAAGCTGCAGATAGAGGTTTTTCTGGTAGAAACACCATTTCCATCCTGTTTGAACAGTGATCTACATGTGGCATTCAAACTGCTACCTTTTATTTCACTGTTGAGAGACAGAAAAAAATACGATTGACATGATTCTTTGTTATTTAATTGCCTGTGAATTGACGCTATGATAAACATTTTAATCTTTATATTAGAACTTACTAAGTCAGCAATGATTGTTACATGTGATTTAAATGAATGGGTTTCATCAAATCATGGTGAAAAAAATGTATTTGAAATCTATTTTTCTTTAGTATGCCTGGCTTTCTGCTTCTCCAGAAAAGAGAAACAGATAAAACGTCAGGAACTGTTATTAGTGTGAGCTTAATTTTATGAGAAAATGATACTGTTCAGCCGGTATAATTCCTCTGTCATAATCTTTCAGGCTATTAAAGTTCTCTGTTGCAGCACGTGTTGACTTGGTTCCTTTCTGAACATAGATTCTGTTTTCCTCTTCCCTCTAGTATGTAAAATGAATGTGCACATTCGATGTCAAGCGAACGTGGCCCCTAACTGTGGGGTAAATGCGGTGGAGCTCGCCAAGACCCTGGCGGGGATGGGTCTCCAACCCGGAAATATTTCTCCAACCTCGGTGAGACTTTTTTTCCATGTTGTAATTTAGAAGTTGTTCAGATGTGGTGAGCCCAAATGAGAGCATGTGGTCTCATCAAAGTTCCTAATCTTAGCAAATACAGTAAACAGACTTACTGCCTTTCTGCCTGCCTTTCTCTCTTTTTCTTTTTCTTTTCCTTTTCTTTTCCTTTTTGTCTTTCTTTCTCTTTCTCTCTCCGTTTCTTTTTCTTTCTCTCTTTCCCCCTCTTTCTCTTTCTTTCTCTGTCCTCTCCTCTCTTCTCCTCTCCTCTCCTCTCCTCTCTTCTCCCCTCACCTCCCCTCTTCTCCCCTCCCTCCCTCCCTCCCTCCCTCCCTCCCTTCCTTCCTTCCTTCCTTCCTTCCTTCTTGAGATGGGGTCTTCCTCTGTCACCCAGACTGGAGTGCAGTGGCACAATTATGGTTCTGTGCAGCCTCGACTGCCCAGGCTCAAGTGATCAAGTGATTCTTCTACCTCAGCCTTCCGAGTAGCTGGAACTGCAGGTGTGCACCAGTATGTCAGGCTAATTTTTAATTTTTTTTTTTTGTGGAGGTGGAGTTTCACTTTATTTTGCAGGCTGGTCTCAAATTCCTGGGCTCAAGTGATCCTCCCGCTTTGGCCTTCCAAAGTGTTGGGATTACACAGGTGTGAACCACTGTGTCTGGCTAAAATCATGTTTTTAATAGCAATTTGTTTCACAGATAAGATTGTAATTAGTTATATGACAAGAAATAATGAGCATGGGCAACAAGTAATAGAAAGTAGAAGAAGGACTTTTTTCTTTCTTTTCCTTTTTTTCCCCCTTTTTTCTTTTTTCTACTTATTTTTTGAGACAGAGTCTCGCTTTGTCACCCAGCCTGGAGTGCAGTGATCTTGGCTCACTGCAACCTCCACCTCCCAGGTTCAAGCAATTCTCCTGCCTCAGCCTCCCAAGTAGCTGGGATTACAGGTGCCCACTACCATGCCCGGCTAATTTTTGTATTTTTAGCAGAGATGGGGTTTCTCCATGTTGGCCAGGCTGGTCTCGAACTTCTGATCTCAAGTGATCCGCCCGCCTTGGCTTCCCAAAGTGCTGGGATTACAGGCATGAGCTGCCACGCCTGGTCCTTTCTTTTCTTTTTTAAAGTCAGCTTCCTGTCACTGTGGTCTGGTGAAAGCCTAAAATGCAGGATCCTGGGTTATGCTCTTGGCTGATGACCAGGCAGGACAGGTGACCAGTAACTATGGGCGTCAGCATCCTCACCTCTAAAGGGGTTCAACTTGAAGATCTCTGAGGCTCTGCACAGCCCTGGAGTCCAGCAGTTTTGCAGGTTTTGTTTATGGATTGTGAATTTCTCACTCACATTCAGCAAGAGACAGGAGTCCCTCCCTCTGGACTCTCAGGAGTGGGTGGAGTTGTGTCAGTTGCAGTGCACATGTTTTTGTCAGCACTCTCCCTGAATGACCTCCACCTGCTGTCATCCAGTTGAGCCTTGGCTGCTTCCCAAGCCCATGTCTTACTGCTGCCTTCCTGGTCAGTGTCTAGAGATGGAAAATAGCCATGGCTGTAACATCTGAACAGTGTAGCTTGGTGTCCAGTTCAGGAAAATTATCAACTTTACTAACTAATCTCTGGGTACTGAGAAAGGTAAGTGCCATCACTGTGAGATTCTTGGTAATCCTGAAAATATCAGCACCAAGCACCTCATTTCCTTTTTACTGAAAGACTCCTGCCTAGTAGATCAGGGACTTATATTGACAATTTATGAATTGCCACTATGATAAACATTTTAATCTTTATATTAGATCATTCTAAGTCAGCAATAACTGTTACATGTGATTTAGATGAATGAGTTTCATCAAATCATGGTAAAAAAATGTATTTGAAATCTGATCTGTCTGTCTTGTGGGTAGGTAGGCAGGATGCCAGTATTGTGCGGGGATTGCTAATGCATGGGGCAGTAAGAGCAGAGATTAAAGATGTCAGCCTGAACTAGGGCTTCTAAGATACAGTGGGAGTAAGATAAGGCCATGCAGCACAATCTTCAGGAATGGACAGTGCACTTGTCATTTGAATCAGCTATCCTTAATCCATGATATCTGGCACCTGGCCGGATGTTAGACTTTTGATCTGTTGTCTAGTGGTAGCTTATCTTATAAATGTCTCAAGGTGGGCCAGCTGCGAAAGTCACCTTGCCTTTAGGTAGCAACATCCTCAGGTACTCAGTAGGATGGAATTGGAAAGCCAACTGAGGCAGCCACACTTACTTTCCATTCTTTGTGTTGAAACTAGAACTCTCATGCTGGTAGGACTGTAGATTGTTCAGTCTTTGTACATGGCAAGTTGGCTGTGTATCAGAAGTCTTCAAAATTAGCACTTTGGCAGAAGGAATTCCATTTGCAGGAAGTTATCTTAAGAAACTGAATGATGATAATGACAGTACAGCTTAAGTTTATTGAATGTGCCAGGCACCAATCTAAGTGCTTTATATGCATTTGTTCATTTAGGCCTCCTAATGACTCATGTGGCAGATGCTTTAACCTCTTTGTCAGAAGAGGAAACTGAGGCAGGGATAGGCTGGGTAGGTAACTTGCTCAGGGTCACAGGTTAGGTTGCAGAGCTGTTATTGAATCCAGGCAGCTTGCTTCAGAACTAGACCCTTAATTACTCTGTTTTGAAGATTTGCATGAAGTGTGTTCACTACGGTGTTATTCATTATGGTGAAAAATGGGAGATGCCTCATCTTTCTAATAGCAGGGGAATTAATATTTTGTGAGATATCCATGAAATGGATATTGAATAGCCATTAGAACTCATGTGCTTGAAAGATATTTAAAGGCATGAAAAATACCCATGACAAATTTTTAAATACAAACATATGTTATGAAACAATAATTTGATTACATTTTTAAAAATTAACCCAGTATAAAAACGTGTGTGTGTGATTTATACATAGATATAGATATCTTTGGCAGGGGGCTGGTGAGATTTTAGGTATTTAAATTTTTATTCTTCATGCTTTTGATCATTGTTCTATTCACACTGAACTTTTATTTCTCCTATATGATTTAAAATATTGATTAAAAAACGTTGCTTCATTCGTGCCCTGGTGCTGAATGATGCTTGAATCTCTGAGCAAACATGAACACTGCTCTCTGTAAAAAGTGGACACTAGGTGGCGCTCATGGAATGGGACCTTCCTATGGAAAGCCACCGCAGAAGGCACCTGAGGGACCACACAAGGCATTGGTGTTTCCATGCACTTCCACTTGAGCGCTAACTGTAACTCCATGGCTTAGACGTATTTTTAATTGACCTTTCACACAAAGCAGTAAGCACAGATTCAGAAGCTGATACTGAGGGAGCTTCGAGTGGCAGAACCGATCATCTGTCAAGCTGAATTGATCTTTCCCCCACGTTATACTGGGGGTGAGACTGCTCCCAGCCAGTAAGGGCTTCTTCGTGTATGGGTGCTCCGTGCTCCTGCTGCAATTTTGTGTTCTTACTCTTTCAGAAACTCGTTTCCAGATCGACCCTAAGACGACAGGGAAAGGAGAACAGCAAAGAAGGAAATGGGATTGGGGTTAATTCTTCCAGCCGACTTGGTATCGACAACTTTGAGTTCATCCGAGTGTTGGGGAAGGGGAGTTTTGGGAAGGTGAGTCTTGGCTTTAACTGTTTGGGTTGAAGTAAGCATGCTCTGTATTCACGCACACACACACACATACTCACATTTCACATGTGCCATTCTTTCTTCCCCTTGTTTGCACAAACCCTGAGATCCCCAAGAGGACTCTCTCATGCTCCCTCCTTTTGCTTTGCCATAGGTGATGCTTGCAAGAATAAAAGAAACGGGAGACCTCTATGCTGTGAAGGTGCTAAAGAAGGACGTGATTCTGCAGGATGATGATGTGGAATGCACCATGACCGAGAAAAGGATCCTGTCTCTGGCCCGCAATCACCCCTTTCTCACTCAGTTGTTCTGCTGCTTTCAGACCCCTGTAAGTATGAATCACATTCACTGCACCAACAGCCTCTTTTCTTAAAGTGCTGAGACAATAAGATACTGGAGATTTCGTAAAGTTGAGTATCAGAAATTTTGGGGGATGGGCTCCCAAGGCAGGGTCATATGGAGGTATTGGTGACTTCTGACAACCTCTGGAGGAAAAATGGAAGCTTATGAATTCACCCCTTCCTTTGTGCTGTCCAGGGAAGGAGCACTGTGAGGGTTGTGCGTCCCAGGATTGAAAAGGTCATCATACATAAATCTTCTCTAGGTGAGTGAAGGTTACAGAAATTAAGAACAGAGAAAATGCCATGGGCTGATTATCTTGATGAATTTGGCTGTGACTCTGCTCCTAAATGCTGGGCTGGTTCTGACCTGGGCACAGGAGTTTAGAAGAGGGGTCTGAGAGGCCCCAGAGAGGTACCTTGATTTGGAACATCCCAGGGCATTGCTCCTGGCTTTAGCAGTGTCCCTTTGCCTGAAACCATGGACTGGTCTTAGGAATTGAATCTGTCTGCCCTATAATGGTGTGCATTTAGGAATGTTTCTGGCTACAGTTAATGAAACACTTGACGAGCGGTGGATTAAACAATAAATAGAAAAGATGGGTTTGGTCCATTAGTAAACTTTTTACTTGTTGTTTCACATAATGAGAAGTCTGATGATAACAGTGCTATGGTTGGATTTGTTGCTCAGTGACATTGGGCATGTCTTTCCCTTGGGGTCCCAAGGTATTTGCTGCAGCCCTAGATGCCACACCTTGGCATGATAGCAAAGCAGAAAACCCAAGGGCAGGGGACGAAGAGCTTCATGGCCAGTCTCCTTTTTTCAGGAAGGGAAGATCTTTCCTAGACTTGGGTCTACTACCCTATATGTCTGTTCTCACATTGCTACAAAGAACTACCTGAGACTGGGTAACTTATGAAGAAAAAATGTTTAATTGACTCACAGTTCCATAGGCCATACAGAAGGCATGGCTGGGGATGCCTCAAGAAACAGAATCATAGCGGAAGGGTGAAGGAGAAGCAAGCAGGGCTTCACGTGACACCAGGAGAGAGAGAGAGCAAAGGGGAAATGCTACACGCTTTTAAACAGCCGAATCTCATGAGACCTCGCTATCATGAGAACAGCAGGAGGGAAATCTGCCTCATGATCCGGTCACCTCCCACCAGGCCCTTCCCTCAACATTAGAGATTCCAATTCAACATGAGATTTGGGTGGGGACACACAGCCAAACCATATCATGCCCTTAGCAAGGAGGCTGCAAGAGCAAATATCAGGCCAAGATAAGCTGGCAGACCATGATTGGTTCACACCAACCTTGATTCAGCCTCTGGCATAGGACATTCTGCTTCTGTTTAGAATCAGGCTCAAAATTGGGCTTCTGGTATCAATGAAGAGGGAAAATGGCCTTGGAGAAGGCACCAAGAGGGAGGGTCTGCCACAGAGGTGTCAGAATCTTGCTGTCAAAAAACATTCTGGGAGAGTGAATTCTGGGCATGTTCCTGACCTGTGCCACCATCAAGGAAGTAGGAGATTCCCCGGGAGCGGGATAGGGGCATCTGACCCGCTCAGGGAGGCTGGCAATACACCTCTAGGGAAGGTAAAGCCATGCTGGGACCAGATGAGTGAGTTAGAATTAGTTAGGCAGAGAATGAAGGCGAATATATCATACAGGGTCAACAGCACACCATAGGTCTGCTGGTGAGACAGAGCATCAGGTGTGAAGGAGGCTCAGCACACGCAGCATATCGAGGTTGAAGAGGGACCTGGTGAGAACTGAGGCAGCCGAGGTGGGCCAGGGCCAGGCCATGAAGATGCTTGCAGGCTGCGTTAAGGGGTTTGAGTTTAGTCCTGAGAGCAATGGAAAGTCATGGAAGAAGTTGAAGCAGAGGAATGACATATCAGGTTGTATGTTTTAATTATGAAAATCTAATTTCTTGCAATAGGTAATATAAGTATCCTCCAAATATTCATATCCTTTCTCTGAAAGAAACAATTATTACTCGTTTTATTTATAGCCTTTGAGAGAATTTTCTGTACACAAAAGCATATATAACAGCACACATATGCATACATATTTATCTTTAAAAAACACAAATAATAGTATACTTTGCCCATGATTCTGTATTTTTAAAATTTAATTAATCTATTTTTTGAGACAGGGTCTAACTTCATCACCCAGGCTGGAGTGCAGTGATGGTTATGGCTCACTGCAGCGTCAAGCTCCCAGGCTAAAGCGATTCTCCCACCTCATCCCCCTGAGAAACTGGGACTTACAGGCACACGCCACCACACCTGGCTAATTTTTGTTTGTTTTGTAGAGATGGGGTTTTGCCATGTTTCCTAGGCTGCTCTCAAACTCCTGGGCTAAAGCAATCCACCCACCTCAGTCTCTCAAAGTTCTGGGATTACAGGCGTGAGCCACTGTACCTGGCCACTTTATTTTTTTTTTAAGAAATAATATTAATTGTATATATTGGAAATTATTTTGTATTTCTATATACCAAGCTGCCTCATTTTTAATGGCTGCATAGTACTCCATTTTAGAACATGACATAATTAATTTAACTTGTCATCCTCTGTTGCTATGTATTATGTTCCTAGTCTTTTATTTCAGTCACTGTTGCAGTGAGTCCCCTAGTACTTTTGTCTTTGTGTGCTTATGCTGGTGTTTCTGTATGACATGTTATTAGTAGTAGTATTGTTTGGTCAAAGGGTATATGCACTTCACATTTTGATAGAGTCCAATTGCCCCTCTCCTCCATTGTGGTTAAAGATAGCGAACATTTTATTGTTCATATACCACACATTGTTCTAAGTGCTTTATGTCTGTTATCTCATTTAATCCTTACGGTAACCCTCTGAAATAAGTTCTGTTATTATCACCCCATTTCACGAGGAGAAAACTTAGGTACAAAGAAGCTTAGTTCCGAAGTGGCAGAGAGGGTTTGAAGCCAGGTGGTCTGACAGCAGAGTACAGGCAGGCTCTTCCCTACTTGCTGGGCTGCGTCTCTAAATTCACACTCCCAAAGCTTGAGTGAGAAGATGCATTTCCCCCGCCTTCCCATCATGGCATGCTATCTGTCATTTGGATCATCTGAGAGGTTAGAAAAATGGTGTATTTGAAGTTCTAACTTGCATTCCTCTAGCTGTAACTGAAGCTGGGCGTTTTCGTATGTTTCAGGATCACTTGTATTCAAATCTGTGTTGGGAGGGACACATGCAGCCTGGAGAATGGGTGGAGCAGAGAAGTCTGGGAGCTTGGTGACAGGATGCACTGAAGGAGATACATGGCATGGACTCCCATGCCACTCCAGCGTTATCAAGAGAAAAAAAAACTGGGGAGGCAGCTAATGGCTTCATGGGCCTCGACTCCCCTGCACTCCTCTCCCTTCCCCTCTGCTCCTCATTGGTCCTCAGTGACTCCTGATGGCCCTGGAGCCCATGCTGCTCCTGCCCCCATCCTCTTCTTTCCCTCTGCTGGGCCGGTCCTTGGTTCCCCTGCAGCTGCAGCTCTCCCTGCCCCACACTGCTCCCTGGAGTAGCCTTGAAACCCTTCCTTTGCTGGGCACTTTGCCAGCGTAAAGCCCCTCCCCTGCCCTCACCCCCTTGTTGGGCTCTTTTCTTCGAATAGAGGAGTGGAGTTACAGCTACAGGCTTGAGAGGGATAGCTGGTAGCTGATACTGGTTGCCCGCCAGGGTTTCAAGCGCCAGCCTCCTGAACACCACCATGAACACCACGGGTCAAGCCGCAGAGCCAGGTGACTGCTCAGATCTCCTTCCTAGGGCCTGAGCCAAAGATCACATGGTTTCCTATGACATGAGGTTAGGTCATCTTCACCAACTGGTAACCTTTGAGTCAAGCAGTCAACTGGTATTTAGTGAGCTTAGCCTGGTCTTGCAGCAGCAGTGGTTCCAAGTTACTACTGCCGAAGCAAATAAAGAAGTATACCTAACTCAGGGGAATTTGATCTGTAAAAGGAAATTCTGGTGAGTATAAGCAAAGATCTCATCAACAATTAGATCATGTTATGGTAGAGTAAAATGAGAAACCTGGAACAGATTGCGTACCCAATCAATATAGCATATACAATCAAAATGTTCCAGGAAAATATATAAATTATACAATATACCAAAATTTTAGCGGCCACACGGGATTCCCAGTGTTTAGTGGGTGAAGCCTTTACTAGCATTGAAGTCTGTTTTTCCTAGTGGAAGTTTTATGTTTGACCACAAGGTGGCAGTCACTACCGCAAAGTTTTTATTTCTCCTCCAGAGAAACCAAATGCATGGAACTGCCATTGTGGTTTACGACGTGTGTATTGTAGTAGATGTCTCCAAAGCAAAGGATAAAGGGAATGTTCCCCTGCTTTAGGCTAAATGATAAAGAAGTAGTGGGAACCCACTTCAAAGAAGCAAGTGAGACTGAGCGCAGGCAGCACTTTGGGAGCCGAGGTGGGCCGATCACTTGAGCCTAGGAGTTTGAGACCAGCCTGGCCAACATGGTGAAACCCCATCTACTAAAAATATAAAAATTAGCTTGGTGTGGTGGCGCATGCCTGCAATTCCACCTACTCCAGAGGGGAGACAGGAGGATCGCTGGAACCTGGTAGGCAGAGGTTGCAGTGAGCCAAGATCGTGCCACTGCACTCCAACCTGGGCGACAGAGCGAGACTTTGTCTCCAAAAAGAAAAAGAAGGAAAAAAAGGTAGCAGCAAGGGAGTTTTTCTCATGCTGAGATAGAGGTATACAATTTTAATTTTGCTGTCGTTGATGCCTTCTTTGAGGTTTGCAAGGTATCGGACTCCACAATGCACATGGCATTTGTTCGCTGTGCGTTCATCTGTCAGAAGTCTTCAGTGACAATTCCCATTCACTGTTGTAAAACTATGAAGAACAGAAAGTGTTACTTGCTATGAGAAATTACAGCAGAAAGTTGCTTACTTTTTAGCTGCCCAGTGTTGCAGGCCCTGGCTTCTCAAGTAAGATGCTAATCAGTGTGTAATGCTGAACTGTAACAGTCTCCCCTGGAGAATTTAGGAGTGAGAGGAGGTGTTGGAGCCACTTGATCTGCAAAGCATTTCATTGTGAGGGCCTTTGTAAAAACAGCACTTCCCTCATGCAGCCCTGTGGAATCAGTCTCTCTGAAGCCCAGAGCAGGGCAGTAACTAGCCGAGGATCCCTTAGATTGTAAGTGGCAGAGACAAGGTTCAAGTTTAGGTCAGGCTGACTCTGACTCCATATGTTGTTTTATTCCGCATTTAGTTGGTTGATTCAGCCTCGGCTTAAACACCTCCTGTCTGTCTTGGCCCCCCCCAGCCTGACAATATGGAAATGGCATCGCCCTTGGGAGCAGAAAACCTGCACTCTGTTTTAGCTTTGTTTTCCGCCATCTAAATGGCTTGAATCTGTCCTAAAATTCCTTTGAGCCTTAAAGTTCTCGTCATTAAAATGAAAACAGGATCGCTGTGAGGGTCAAATGAGAGAATGCAGAATATTTTGTACACTGTGAAGTGCTGTTCAAAAGCGAGTCAGTTCAATTGTGGTGATGACCCCCTCCCTCCTCACACCAAAGAAAAAAGGTCCCAGGGCTTCCCAATGGCCAGCCCGGACACCCACATGGAGGGGACAGCAAGCACTGAGAAGGTAAGTATTTTATAGGTCCTTTTGTTCTTGGCAAAAAGGAAATAGTAAGCAAATTTCAAATATTTGATAATTTATCAAGGTTGCTACAGAGGTTTATGAACCCATAGATTATTTCCCCTATTTTTTAATAATCATATACACTGCTTACAAGTGTATAGATGGGCATCCTTATATGTTTCTGATAGCACTGCAAATCCTAATAGTTTGTGGCTAATTTGGTAACCTAAACTAAAACTCATAAAATGTTTACTCTTGGATCTGTTTTTCTGATAATCTAGACTATAAAAATAATATAAAGAATAAAATGTTATTCATAAAAATGTTTAATTTTCAGTGCTTTATTTATATATATTTTCTTTGGTTAACATCTCTGTAATCCTCCAGCCTCTGGTAACCACTGTTCTATTCTGTTTCTATGAGTTTGGCTTTTTTTGATTCCACATATCAGTGAGATGAAGCAGCATTTGTCTGTCTGTGCCTGGCTTATTTCGCATAATACAGTGTCCTCCAGGTTGATCCATGTTGCAAATGACAGGATATCTTTCTGTTTAAAAGCTGAACAGTATTCTATTGTGTATATATTCCATTGTTTCTTTGTCCATTCATCCACTGGTGAACACTTAGGTTTATTCCGTAAGAGTGCAGGCATCTCTTCGACATGCTGATTTCATTTTCTTTGGATGTATATCCAGTATTGGAATTGCTGGAACATATGGTAGTTCTATTTTAATTTTTTGAGGAGCCTCCATACCATTTTCCAAATGGCTATACTAATTTACATTCCCACCAACACTATACAGGGGTTCCCTTTTCTCCGCATCCTCGCCAATACCTGTTATTTTTCATCTTTTCAATAATAGCTGTTCTGACAGGTATGACATAATATCTCATTGTGGTTTTAATCTGCATATTCCCGATTATTAGTGATGTTGAGCATTTTTTCTATACTTGTTGGCTATTTGTGTGTGTGGTATGTTTTTTTGTTTTTTGTTTTTTTACTTTATTTTTATTTTACTTTAAGTTCTGGGATACATGTGCTGAATGTGCAGGTTTGTTACATAGGTACACATGTGCCATGGTGGTTTGCTGCACTATTTACAATACAGCTGCACCTGGTTTGTCATCCAGGTTTTAAGCCCCAATTACATTAGGTATTTGTCCTAATGCTCTCCTTCCCCTGGCCCTCCCACCCAACAGGTTCTGGTGTGTGATGTTCCCCTCCCTGTGTTCTCATTGTTCAGCTTATGAGTGAGAACACGTGGTGTTTGGTTTTCTGTTCCTGTGTTAGTTTGCTGAGAATGATGGTTTCCAGCTTCATCCATGTCCCTGCAAAGGACGTGAACTCATTCTTTTTTATGGCTGCATAGTATTCCATGGTGTATATGTGCCACATTTTCTTTATCCAGTCTATCATTGATGGTCATTTGTGTTGGTTCCAAGTCTTTGGTGTTGTAAATAGTGCTGCAATAAACATACATGTGCATGTGTCTTTAGAGTAGAATGATTTATAATCCTTTGGGTATGTACCCAGTAATGGGATTGCTGGGTCAAATGGTATTTCTGGTTCTAGATCCTTGAGGAGTCGCCACATGGTTTTCCACAGTGGTTGAACTAATTTACATTCCCACCACCTGTTGGCCATTTGTATGTCTTCTTTTGAGAAATGTCTATTCAGGTCCATTAACCGTTTTTAAATTGGGTTGTTTCTTACTATAAAGTTGTTTGAGTTTCCTCTATATTTGGATATTAACTCCTTATCCAGATATGTGTTTTGCAAACATTTTCTCCCATTCCACAGGTTGTCTCTTCACTCAGTTGATTGTAGAAACTTTGCAGAAGCTTTTTAATTTGATATAATTCCATTTGTCTGTTTTTGCTTTTGTTGCCTGTGCTTTTAAGGTCATATTTTTAAAAGTCATTGCCTATGCCAGTGTCACAGATTTCTTCCCCTAGGTTGTCATTTGGTAATTTTACAGTTTCAGGTCTTACGTTGAAGTCTTTAGTCCATTTTTCAGTGATTTTTTTATGTGATGTGAGATGAGGGTCTATTTTTATTCTTCTGCATGTAGATATTCCAGTTTTCTCAACACCGTTTATTGAAGAGACAGTCCTTTCTTTGTTGTGTGTCCTTGGGATCTTTGTTGATAATTAATTGATTGTAAAAGTGTGGATTTATTTCTGAGCTCTGTATTCTGTCCCATTGGTCTATATGTCTGTTTTTGTGCCAGTACCATGGTGTTTTGATTACTGTAGCTTTGTAGTAGATTTTGAAATCAGGTAGTATAATGCCTCAAGCTTTGTTCTTTGATTCAAGATTCTGTCAAGATTCTGATAATTTTTGTCAAGATTGCTTTGGTGTCATGCATTATTTATAATAGGAAAATATTAGAAACAACTTCAGCATTTAGCAGTGGGGGGTACACTTCAATAATACACTATTTGATGAGAATTTTCAGCCAATCAAGAGATAATTTTATGTTAGGTAGTTAAATTGTCAGGCACCGTCATAAGCACCTAACATGTATTGTTTATTGCACATGATTCCTATAACAGCCTTATAAGATAAGTACAATTATTATCTTCATTATGTCAAATGGAAAAGTGAGACATTGAGGAGTTAAGTCATTTGCCTAAAATCTGTCACAGAAAATGGTAAAAATAGGAGGTTAGAATCCAGGAAATAATACAGAGGTTATCATGATGAACAGTCTGTATCCATGTCAGGTTCTGCCCAAGATAGTGAATTGGCAGACCCGTTCCCCTCCCCACCCCCAAAAAAGACTGCCAGTAAATTATGCCAATAAGCTATCAGGGACTGGATTAAGGTAGTGGAATTATGAATGATTTTTTTTTTCCTATTTACCAAGTTTGGTACTAGGATTACATTTCTTTAACAGTGGGGGTAGGAGGAATAAGCCATTATTAAGTCAGGGACCAGACCCCTGGTCTCTCAGGACCTGGGATACGGCCTAGTACATGCTGCTTCCCTGACTCATTTCTGGCGAAATTCACATCAGACTCCTTTTATCTGAATCAGTGAGGGTTGTGTCAGCAGCTGAGTCCCTGGCTTGAATGTCCCAGAATCCAGGCCTCCCATCCCCCATCCCCAGCTCCCAGGGGGCTCCCCTTCCGTTCTCCTCCTGGAGAGAGAAAGACTAGGGGGTTGGGGGTGGAGGGGAGCCATCACAGGAAGGGGGAGCGACAAAGTAAATATTGGTCTGAGGCTTCAGGCTTTGTTCAGAGACCCAGTTTGTGGAAGCAAAGGTTTCTATTTGGAAAACGGAAGACATTTTGTGGCCAGTGCCCAAAACAGCGTCTCACGAGCAGGCCCTGGGACTGGGTAAGAGGGCTGAGCCAAGTACCCCTCATTGTTTTGCGAATGACTTAAGTTTGTGTTTAGGATCCACCGCTTTCAGGTGGCCACAGGACGCTCCGATGCCCGGTGCTTTTGCCTCCTCCCGCTCCTCTGCCTGCTGGGGCGTCCTTACGATATCAGCCTGCAAGGATGGAGTTCCTGGCAGGACCATAGCTTTCCATAAGAAACCAACAAATGGCCAACAAAGTTGAAATCCTGGTTTTTGAAGGTCAGAATATCTTGGAATCTTGTGAAATAAATGCCATCACTGCATACGTGCTGGTGCAAAATGATCTCAGTGTGCTCAGTGTACCTGGCAGCATGAGTACAAAGGAACATTCTTTTCTTTGTATTACTTTCTCCATTGTTGTTGTATTAAATATTAGCGAAGAAGTGGGAGAGGCAGAGAGCAGCCAGGCAGCAAGGCAGTCATGTGGCCCTGGAATTAATCTTTCCCCAGGCAGACAACTGCACTGTGACCTTCAGCACAAGAGCTCTGAGTTCTAATTCTGGCTTAGCTGGCCCACTTGTCTTTAACAAGGTCCCCTGCCTTTTTTTTTTTTTTTTTTTTGAGATAAGCCTCTCCACCTAAAGGTGTGTTCCTTACTGTTGGACCTGTTGGCCAATGTACCTTTAGGGAGTGCCTCTCCAGCTGGCTTCAACATGTGGGGACGTAGTGGGGCTGCAGCCTGCGCTGTCCAGCTCTGATGCTTTCCAGCGCCTCCAGCTCCCCTTTCCCTTCCCGCGGGCTCACTGAGCATTTGACTGAGCCCCTGCCAGCTGCTGGATGTGGGGAGGAGGAGGCATGCTCGGCCCCTGCCGTGGCTTTACTGCTTGTGCTCTGTGTTACTGTGACGCGCAGCGCAAGGGGAAGAAGCACCGTGACAGAGGGTTAGCTGAGAAGGGAAAGTATAGCCGAAAGGCTGGGAGACTTTCCCCTTCACAGGCATGGGGATTCTGAAGAAGCCTCTATTCATGCCTTGGGGTAGTTGGTAGATTCCTGGGGACTGGATGGTACCCACTTTGCAGGAGGGGATGAGCGAAGAAGGAAAGAGCAGTTCATGAGACCCTAGCATATGTCCTAGGTGCTCATATTCATTACCAATGTCTATGAAACTAAACTGCACATTGGCATTCCATAAATATCCATTGAACAAAATATCTCATTTAATACCCAAAGCATCCGGGAAAGAGTATCATCCTCATTTTAAAGGCTTAGCAACTGAGATCCAGAGAAGTTAAACAACTTGCCCCAGATCACATAGCAAACCAGAGTCAGTGCATGGATTCCTGACCTGACTGTCCTGCTAAATAATATACAAGCCATTTCCGTTATATCACAAATAGAAGCTTTGAGTCTCTAATATGTACAGCTGAGAATACTGTCATTAGACAGGAATAGAGGCAGTTTTCCACAGTAGGTGGTTTTTGGCCTTTTGTGAAATACCTGAGGATATTTCCTCTGATCTGTTTGGAACTAGGTTTCCCCCTTTCCCTGAGCACTGACTGCTACACGTACAATCTGGTCTGCTACGGGTCATTGGTTGCAGTTTGCCTTTGGCTCCGATCAAAACAGAAAATGAGCCAGAGCATGGTGTTTCCTGTCTCTGCATGTTCCTACCTTATTCATAGTGTTCCATCTTTCTTTTAGGTTATTAATTGCGGATTTATTTCCATAGTCAGACAAGATCTGACTTTGGGGCCAATGTATGTTGGACCTGCCTCCTTCTCTGCTGAAGATTCTCTGAAGACAAAATGGGCATAGGCCCTCTCCAGGATCTGGATTTTGGGGGGATTATTTGGGACCTTTGCTTCTGTCCTCTCAGGCTACCAGGCTTTCTAACCGTCTGTTTCTAAATAGGGCCACAAAAATGAATAGGAATAAGAGAACCTGAAGTTCAAGCTGTGTCTTTGACTCTGTCTCTTTGGATGGGACTACCAAGATACTTGGTGTGACAAAAGGATTTGAAATAGTCGGCTTGTTTTTTTAGTTTGAGGTTGTTCCGTTATAACTGGTCTCGATTTTGGTAGCCGGTGTTATCGTTGACAACCTAGAGACTGAGTAGACCACGACCTCCGTGTCTGGTAAGATGGTATGTGGAGTTTTGTGTACTTAAAATCTTTGATGTAACCAGAACACAACTCAGGTCACAATTTGTCCCTGTGTCTCATGATGACTGAAAGCTTTTGGGGTGGTGATTGCTTGGTTATGGTTTTCCTGGACCCAACTTGGAACTCTTTTTTTTTTTTTTTTTTTTTATTATACTTTAAGTTCTAGGGTACATGTGCATAACGTGCAGGTTTGTTACATATGTATACTTGTGCCATGTTGGTGTGCTGCACCCATCAACTCGTCAGCACCCCTCAATTCATCATTTATATGAGGTATAACTCCCAATGCAATCCCTCCCCCCTCCCCCCTACCCATGATAGGCCCCGGTGTGTGATGTTCCCCTTCCCGAGTCCAAGTGATCTCATTGTTCAGTTCCCACCTATGAGTGAGAACATGCGGTGTTTGGTTTTCTGTTCTTGTGATAGTTTGCTAAGAATGATGGTTTCCAGCTGCATCCATGTCCCTACAAAGGACGCAAACTCATCCTTTTTTATGGCTGCATAATATTCCATGGTGTATATGTGCCACCTTTTCTTAATCCAGTCTGTCACTGATGGACATTTGGGTTGTTTCCAAGTATTTGCTATTGTGAATAGTGCCGCAGTAAACATACGTGTGCATGTGTCTTTATAGCAGCATGATTTATAATCCTTTGGGTATATACCCAGTAGTGGGATGGCTGGGTCATATGGTACATCTAGTTCTAGATCCTTGAGGAATCGCCATACTGTTTTCCATAATGGTTGAACTAGTTTACAATCCCACCAACAGTGTAAAAGTGTTCCTATTTCTCCACATCCTCTCCAGCACCTGTTGTTTCCTGACTTTTTAATGATTGCCATTCTAACTGGTGTGAGATGGTATCTCATTGTGGTTTTGATTTGCATTTCTCTGATGGCGAGTGATGCTGAGCATTTTTTCATGTGTCTGTTGGCTGTATGGATGTCTTCTTTTGAGAAATGTCTGTTCATATCCTTTGCCCACTTTTTGATGGGGTTGTTTGTTTTTTTCTTGTAAATTTGTTTGAGTTCTTTGTAGATTCTGGATATTAGCCCTTTGTCAGATGAGTAGATTGCAAAAATTTTCTCCCATTCTGTAGGTTGCCTGTTCACTCTGATGGTAGTTTCTTTTGCTGTGCAGAAGCTCTTTAGTTTAATCATATCCCATTTGTCAATTTTGGCTTTTGTTGCCGTTGCTTTTGGTGTTTTAGACATGAAGTCCTTGCCCATGCCTATGTCCTGAATGGTACTACCTAGGTTTTCTTCTGGGTTTTTATGGTATTAGGTCTAACATTTAAGTCTCTAATCCATCTTGAATTAATTTTCGTATAAGGAGTAAGGAAAGGATCCAGTTTCAGCTTTCTACTTATGGCTAGCCAATTTTCCCAGCACCATTTATTAAATAGGGAGTCCTTTCCCCATTTCTTGTTTCTCTCAGGTTTGTCAAAGATCAGATGGCTGTAGATGTGTGGTATTATTTCTGAGGACTCTGTTCTGTTCCAGTGGTCTATATCTCTGTTTTGGTACCAGTACCATGCTGTTTTGGTTACTGTGGCCTTGTAGTATAGTTTGAAGTCAGGTAGCATGATGCCTCCAGCTTTGTTCTTTTGACTTAGGATTGTCTTGGCAATGCGGGCTCTT
Source organism: Rhinopithecus roxellana (assembly GCF_007565055.1). Classification (NCBI taxonomy): domain Eukaryota; kingdom Metazoa; phylum Chordata; class Mammalia; order Primates; family Cercopithecidae; genus Rhinopithecus; species Rhinopithecus roxellana. Next base: position 91,653,108 of record NC_044553.1, on the reverse strand, counting down.
TTTTGGTTCCATATGAACTTTAAAGCAGTTTTTTCCAGTTCTGTGAAGAAACTCATTGGTAGCTTGATGGGGATGGCATTGAATCTATAAATAACCTTGGGCAGTATGGCCATTTTCACGATATTGATTCTTCCTATCCATGAGCATGGTATGTTCTTCCATTTGTTTGTGTCCTCTTCTATTTCACTGAGCAGTGGTTTGTAGTTCTCCTTGAAGAGGTCCTTGACATCCCTTGTAAGTTGGATTCCTAGGTATTTTATTCTCTTTGAAGCAATTGTAAATGGAAGTTCATTCATGATTCGGCTCTCTGTTTGTCTGTTACTGGTGTATAAGAATGCTTGTGATTTTTGCACATTGATTTTGTATCCTGAGACTTTGCTGAAGTTGTTTATCAGCTTAAGGAGATTTTGGGCTGAGACAATGGGGTTTTCTAAATATACAATCATGTCATCTGCAAACAGGGACAATTTGACTTCTTCTTTTCCTAACTGGGTACCCCTTATTTCTTTCTCTTGCCTGATTGCCCTAGCCAGAACTTCCAAGACTATGTTGAATAGGAATGGTGAGAGAGGGCATCCCTGTCTTGTGCCAGTTTTCAAAGGGAATTTTTCCAGTTTTTGCCCATTCAGTATGATATTGGCTGTGGGTTTGTCATAAATAGCTCTTATTATTTTGAGGTACGTTCCATTAATACCGAATGTATTGAGCGTTTTTAGCATGAAGGGCTGTTGAATTTTGTCAGAAGCCTTTTCTGCATCTATTGAGATAATCATGTAGTTCTTGTCTTTGGTTCTGTTTATATACTGGATTACGTTTATTGATTTGTGAATGTTGAACCAGCCTTGCATCCCAGGGATGAAGCCCACTTGATCATGGTGGATAAGCTTTTTGATGTGCTGCTGAATCCGGTTTGCCAGTATTTTATTGAGGATTTTTGCATCGATGTTCATCAGGGATATTGGTCTAAAATTTTCTTTTTTTGTTGTGTCTCTGCCAGGCTTTGGTATCAGGATGATGTTGGCCTCATAAAATGAGTTAGGGAGGATTCCCTCTTTTTCTATTGATTGGAATAGTTTCAGAAGGAATGGTACCAGCTCCTCTTTGTACCTCTGGTAGAATTCAGCTGTGAATCCATCTGGTCCTGGACTTTTTTTGGTTGGTAGGCTATTAATTATTGCCTCAATTTCAGAGCCTGCTATTGGTCTATTCAGGGATTCAACTTCTTCCTGGTTTAGTCTTGGAAGAGTGTAAGTGTCCAGGAAATTATCCATTTCTTCTAGATTTTCCAGTTGATTTGCGTAGAGGTGTTTATAGTATTCTCTGATGGTAGTTTGTATTTCTGTGGGGTCCGTGGTGATATCCCCTTTATCATTTTTTCTTGCGTCCATTTGATTCTTCTTTCTTTTCTTTTTTATTAGTCTTGCTAGCGGTCTGTCAATTTTGTTGATTTTTTCAAAAAACCAACTCCTGGATTCATTGATTTTTTGGAGGGTTTTTTGTGTCTCTATCTCCTTCAGTTCTGCTCTGATCTTAGTTATTTCTTGCCTTCTGCTAGCTTTTGAATGTGTTTGCTCTTGCTTCTCCAGTTCTTTTAATTGTGATGTTAGAGTGTCAATTTTAGATCTTTCCTGCTTTCTGTTGTGGGCATTTAGTGCTATAAATTTCCCTCTACACACTGCTTTAAATGTGTCCCAGAGATTCTGGTATGTTGTATCTTTGTTCTCATTGGTTTCAAAGAACATCTTTATTTCTGCCTTCATTTCGTCATGTACCCAGTAGTCATTCAGGAGCAGGTTGTTCAGTTTCCATGTAGTTGAGCGGTTTTGATTGAGTTTCTTAGTCCTGAGTTCTAGTTTGATTGCACTGTGGTCTGAGAGACAGTTTGTTATAATTTCTGTTCTTTTACATTTGCTAAGGAGTGCTTTACTTCCAATTATGTGGTCAGTTTTGGAATAAGTGTGATGTGGTGCTGAGAAGAATGTATATTCTGTTGATTTGGGGTGGAGAGTTCTATAGATATCTATTAGGTCTGCTTGGTGCAGAGATGAGTTCAATTCCTGGATATCCTTGTTAACTTTCTGTCTCGTTGATCTGTCTAATGTTGACAGTGGAGTGTTGAAATCTCCCATTATTATTGTATGGGAGTCTAAGTCTCTTTGTAAGTCTCTAAGGACTTGCTTTATGAATTTGGGTGCTCCTGTATTGGGTGCATATATATTTAGGATAGTTAGCTCTTCCTGTTGAATTGATCCCTTTACCATTATGTAATGGCCTTCCTTGTCTCTTTTGATCTTTGATGGTTTAAAGTCTATTTTATCAGAGACTAGGATTGCAACCCCTGCTTTTTTTTGTTCTCCATTTGCTTGATAGATCTTCCTCCATCACTTTATTTTGAGCCTATGTATGTCTCTGCATGTGAGATGGGTCTCCTGAATACAGCAGATTGATGGGTCTTGACTCTTTATCCAGTTTGCCAGTCTGTGTCTTTTAATTGGAGCATTTAGTCCATTAACATTTAAGGTTAATATTGTTATGTGTGAACTTGATCCTGCCATTATGATATTGACTGGTTATTTTGCTCGTTAGTTGATGCAGTTTCTTCCTAGCATTGATGGTCTTTACATTTTGGCATGTTTTTGCAATGGCTGGTACCGGTTGTTCCTTTCCATGTTTAGGGCTTCCTTCAGGGTCTCTTGTAAGGCAGGCCTGGTGGTGACAAAATCTCTAAGCATTTGCTTATCTGTAAAGGATTTTATTTCTCCTTCACTTATGAAACTTAGTTTGGCTGGATATGAAATTCTGGGTTTAAAATTCTTTTCTTTAAGAATGTTGAATATTGGCCCCCACTCTCTTCTGGCTTGTAGAGTTTCTGCCGAGAGGTCTGCTGTTAGTCTGATGGGCTTCCCTTTGTGGGTAACCCGACCTTTCTCTCAGGCTGCCCTTAAGATTCTTTCCTTCATTTCAACTTTGGTGAATCTGGCAATTATGTGTCTTGGAGTTGCTCTTCTGGAGGAGTATCTTTGTGGTGTTCTCTGTATTTCCTGAATTTGAATGTTGGCCTGCCCTACTAGGTTGGGGAAGTTCTCCTGGATGATATCCTGAAGAGTGTTTTCCAACTTGGTTCCATTTTCCCCCTGACTTTCAGGCACCCCAATCAGACGTAGATTTGGTCTTTTTACATAATCCCATATTTCTTGCAGGCTTTGTTCATTTCTTTTTCTTCTTTTTTCTTTTGGTTTCTCTTCTCGCTTCATTTCATTCATTTGATCCTCAATCGCTGATACTCTTTCTTCCAGTTGATCGAGTCGGTTACTGAAGCTTGTGCATTTGTCACGTATTTCTCGTGTCATGGTTTTCATCTCTGTCATTTCATTTATGACCTTCTCTGCATTAATTATTCTAGCTATCAATTCTTCCACTCTTTTTTCAAGATTTTTAGTTTCTTTGCGCTGGGTACGTAATTCCTCCTTTAGCTCTGAGAAGTTTGATGGACTGAAGCCTTCTTCTCTCATCTCGTCAAAGTCATTCTCTGACCAGCTTTGATCCGTTGCTGGCAATGAGCTGCGCTCCTTTGCAGGGGGAGATGCGCTCTTATTTTTTGAATTTCCAGCTTTTCTGCCCTGCTTCTTCCCCATCTTTGTGGTTTTATCTGCCTCTGGTCTTTGATGATGGTGATGTACTGATGGGGTTTTGGTATAGGTGTTCTTCCTGTGTGATAGTTTTCCTTCTAATAGTCAGGACCCTCAGCTGTAGGTCTGTTGGAGATTGCTTGAGGTCCACTCCAGACCCTGTTTGCCTGGGTATCAGCAGCAGAGGTTGCAGAAGATAGAATATTGCTGAACAGCGAGTGTACATGTCTGATTCTTACTTTGGAAGCTTCCTCTCAGGGGTGTACTCCACCCTGTGAGGTGTGGGGTGTCAGACTGCCCCTAGTGGGGGATGCCTCCCAGTTAGGCTACTCAGGGGTCAGGGACCCACTTGAGCAGGCAGTCTGTCCGTTCTCAGATCTCAACCTCCGTGTTGGGAGATCCACTGCTCTCTTCAAAGCTGTCAGACAGAGTCGTTCGGGTCTGCACAGGCCTCTGCTGCTTTCCCTGTTGTTTTTTTAGCTGTGCCCTTTCCCCAGAGGTGGAGTCTACAGAGACAGGCAGGTTTCCTTGAGCTGCTGTGAGCTCCACCCAGTTCGAGCTTCCCAGTGGCTTTGTTTACCTACTTAAGCCTCAGCAATGGCAGGCGCCCCTCCCCCAGCCTCGCTGCTGCCTTGTGGTTAGATCGCAGACTGCTGTGCTAGCAATGAGGGAGGCTCCATGGCCGTGGGACCCTCCCGGCCAGGTGTGGGTATAATCTCCTGGTGTGCCTGTTTGCTTAAAGCGCAGTATTGGGGTGGGAATTACCCGATTTTCCAGGTGTTGTGTGTCTCAGTTCCCCTGGCTAGGAAAAGGGATTCCCTTCCCCCTTGCGCTTCCCAGGTGAGGCAATGCCTCGCCCTGCTTCAGCTCTTGCTGGTCGGGCTGCAGCAGCTGACCAGCACCGATTGTCCGGCGCTCCCCAGTGAGATGACCCCAGTACCTCAGTTGAAAATGCAGAAATCACCGGTCTTCTGTGTCGCTCGTGCCAGGAGTTGGAGACTGGAGCTGTTCCTATTCGGCCATCTTGCTCCGCACCCCCCCAACTTGGATTTCTTAAAGGCTGCCAAGTTATAGATACTCTGGCTTCAGTAGGGCCCTTTATTGAAATACCAAGTGCCAGGACTGCTCAAAGGGTGAAAATGAGATGGGTGTTCTGCCAGGTAGTTTAGTGAAAAATCAGTCAATCCAGAATCCCACTAACTGAATGCTAGGCAAAAGAAACAGTTCTTTTATTTGTTTTCATTTTTTGCAGAGTTGGAGGTCTTGCTATGTTGCCCACACTGGTCTTGAACTCCTGACCTCAAGCAATCCTGCTGCCTTGGCCTCCCAAAGTGTTGGGATTACAGGCATGAGCCACCGTGCCTGGCTAGAAACAGTTTTTTAAAAACTCATTCTAGTTGGGAAGAGAAGACTAATACACATGAAAGAAAAGTATACAGTAGATAGCATGTAGTAAATATAGTCCTTATGCTACAAAAGGAAAGGTAGTTGAAAATGAACATTGGGTTCTAGGGGAAACTCTTAAGTATGTGCCCGTCTTTGCTGAGAAGTACAACCTGATTGGCCGTGAGACTAAAGCCAACTAATAGCTTTAAGCAGCCCCTCGGGTGTGGGCTGCAGATGGTTCCCTAGGAAGCTGGGTTGACTCCTGCTGTGACCAGCTGGGCCTGCCAGGTAGGACCTGAAGTGGCCGCCAAGGGGCTGCCACCCCACCCTGAAGAGAAAATCATGCAGTCTGAAAGCCTGACTGCTTTGGATCAAAATCATACCCTGTAATATATTCTAGTTTTTAAATACTTGGGTTTTCCTTAATTGCTTAATCTCTGCTGAGAACCCAGCTGCATCCATCTCTTCTAGGTCCAGAATTATCCACAGCTTCTCATGAACAGAAACAGCCCGTCAACATAAAGTTAGCAGACTCGTCACATAGAGAGTTGTGCACTGGCAGGTTAGCGGGGAATGTGTTCATTCATTCAGCAGATATGCACTGAGTGCCTGCGAGGCGTAGGGCTCACCTTCAAGCCTTGAGGACGAAGCAGTGAGCAAAACAGAAAAGAGTCCCTGCCCTCATGAAACTGACATTCTTTGGGAAGCTTATAAGGCTGAAGCTCAGGAACAGGTTGTTCATCTTGTAGTCTCAGCTGGTGACCCTCCATGGCAGGCTGCTCCCTGTGGCAATTGCTGGATTTTCCTTTCAGGCAGGCTCAGAGCAGTCATCTGCTTGAAGAGTCTGGGGGGTTTGTCTGAAGCTGCATTTGCAGATCAAGTGCTCCCTTATATTTTTTGTAGGATGCAGTGAGATTACTGGGGAGAGGGTTAGCTCGAATCCTTGGTCCTTGGTACTGTCTCTAGTTAGCGGTGGGTTCTGGGTCACTATAGGAGTTGGGAAGTTTAAAGCAGGAGGCGGAATGGCAAGAGTAGCAGCCCCAATAGGCTGCATTTGTTCCCAATGCCACTTGCACGATCTTTCTCATCCCGCTGGCTAGACTAGTCTGTTCACCGGCAGCCCCTGCATCAGGCTATGAGGACGCCCTGTCTACCTCCCGTCTCCATCTCTGTATTAACCCATGTGCCATCAAGAGCGACTGACTCTTTCTTTACAAGGTTCCTTTTCCTTCCTTCCCTGTAAGCTAGTAGCTTGGCTCAGTCTTGCCAGCAGACCCTCCCCTTTTTGCTGGAGGGCTTTGGCATGCCCTGTCTCTTCTTTGGGGCCACCCAGGGAGTTCCTGTTTCCTTTCTGTGGGAGGCTTCCAATTCTTAGTTACAGCAAAAGAGCCTGTATTTTTTAGCTCACTCCTGCCCGCTTCTGGTCTGGAATGATTTATGGCTTAGGTGTTACAAATGGAAGTCCTGGAACTCTTCCCAGAATCTCTTAATTCCATTCTTGTGGTAGATGACGTTCTAAACATTAAAATGATGTAATATATAATTCCCAACCAAAACAAAAGAGGAGAGCCCTGCCAGCCAAATTCCTCCCTCCTCTCCATACATGTTCTTCCATTGCTGTGCAGTGAACCCTGGGAAGTGTTTGTCAGTCAGCTTTCTTGTTCTTCTGGCTCCTCACTCCCCAGGGACCACCAAGCCACAGACTGCATGGTTTTCTCTGAGGGCATGTGAAGTGGAAACTAACCTGTGCCTGCAGCAAGCCCAGACCTTCTACAATCATGTCTACCTACCAGTGGTGAAAGTCGGTTCAAGATGAGTTGGACACAACCAAGAAAAATAGGGAACAAACATGGCAGAGCTCCTCTCTGGCTACTGTCTACAGAAGGAGGCTAATAGCAGCAGACCTGGTGAGAATGCTGGGCCAGTGGCCCGTGGACCTGCCTGCCCCAAGGCAGCAATCATAGGAGTGGGGTCAAGGAAACACTAAGGAGGTAGACCTGATAGGACTTTTTAAGGAGGAGTGGCCAGGGTTCTGGCCAGGTGGGAACCTGGAGAGAATGGAATGGCATGAGTTCAGTTTTGGGGAAGTTCAGTGGTAAGACTGGTTTCTAGTTTGTCTTCCGGAAGCTCGTAGATATAGGATCTGCTCATTCACTTCATTTGTGCCTCTTATTTGGGCTTCAGGACACATCTATGGCCAATCGCAATTGAAACACCATGCCCAGTTAGCCATCATCGCCTCTCGGAGCTGTTTGCTTTACCAGGCTAAAAAAATGATCTTTATCACCAGTTGTAAGTGATTTTTTTTTTAAAAAGTGCCCTTCCACATTGCTCAGAACTTTGCTCTCACCATCTTGACCCTCACCAACAGGTCAGGTTGTTTTAATAATCTAGTGGCTGGTAAGTTTTCATCCTTTGCAATTAAAAAAAAAAATCACTGATTTGCATAGTGCAATGCCATTTGCCTACTTTGTTGGGGGTGGGGGCTGTCCTGTTCATTGTGGATGTTGAGTAGCATCCCAGAATACCAGCAGCTCACCAAATACCAGCAGCACCTCTCCAGTTGTAACAACCAAACATGTCTCCAGACATTGGTTCCCAGGGGGAAGAATCTCCCCTGGCTCCCTTACATTACTGTCAAGGTGATTGTCCTTGATATGAAAAATCAAATGGGTTAGACGATCACTTTTCTTTTTATAGAGGCCAACGCCAAATGTGTCAGACCTTCTTTATGAAAATATAAGCATTATTTTTTGTCTGAGTTTGTAGAAAGGCAGGGTTCCTGTTGGGGGCTCATTACAGCTGTTGGTGCCTGCACTGACAGTGGCACTGTTAGGGATGGAGCCCCTGAGCTTAGGGGAGACAGCGGAAGCGTGCAGTGTCTGTTTAATGTGAGTGAGGGCTGGCATGCTGCTGGCAGCTCTCAACAGTGAAGCCTGCTGCTCGATAAGGCATTATTATCAGAGCCTGGGGGCATCTAGGGAGCAAAAGATTAGCTGACTGAGCATGTATCTAAAATGGGTTATTTTTAAAAAGCAAGCAGTAGAAATACTGCAGCTTGTCTTGTTTTAGCATTTAATAATTACACTTTCACTTTACCATCAAGGCATTGAGTGGCATTTTATGAAAAGCATCCTCCCCACCCTGAACTTTGTGAGTCAGATTCCCATCCTGTGTGTGGTACATGTGGTTGAATTGTACAAACAGATAATCAGAGTTTTACAAAACGGTTCCCAACCAGCATGGAAAAACGTGCTGAAAGCAATATGATTGTGCTTTGAGGGAGAGCCGCTTGCTGGCTTTTTTTGTTCTGTTTCCCGTACATGGAAATGCCACTTCAACTTGAAATGTGGATACCTTACCAGAGGATTGCTTGAGCCCAGGAGGTTGAGGCTGCATTAGTGAACTGGGATTGCACCACTGCATTCCAGCCTGGATGACAAAGTGAGACCCCTGTCTCAATTTTTTTAAAACCCACAAAAAAAAGAAAAACAACAAAACAAAAAGTAGGCACCTTAAATGCTATCTTAAGGCTGAATGGTCTCTAAATATTGAAGGTGGACCCTGGCCAACAGAGACATCAGCTATTTCTGTACTATAATGAATGGTAATAGTGTACTTATCTTGCATTTTAAATTCAATTCTGTAAATGTTTATGGAGCATACATTATGTGCCAGGGATGAAGACACAAGAACAAAATGTGGACCTGCCCTTTAATTGCTTACAGTCAAAGGTCATGATAACACCATGTGATAGAGAGAAGAAAGTTATGGTTGATCCTCGTGGAGGTTGGAAGGACTTCCCAGAGGAGGGGCTGTCTGAATTGTGTTTTGAAGATGGATAGGAACTCTGTAGTCACAGGAGGAGGGCATAGACTCCCAGACAGAGGTAACAGCAGTGCAGAGGTACAGAGGCTTAAAATTGCAGGACACGCCCAGGAAACCCCAAATGACTAGATGAGGCAGATTTGTAAGAGGGGAAATGGTGGTGGTGGGGGGAGGGTGGTGATGAAGAAGCAAAGTCATAATGTGTCTGATGTCCTTTGCTGAGGAGCTTAGACTAAAATGTTTAGGTAAAAGGAGCCAGCAAAATCTTTAAGTGAGGGAGTGACATAAGATTTGCATGTTAGAAGGCTCTCTCTGGCTGCTGTCTACAGAGGGAGGCTAATGGCAGCAGATCTGGTGAGGATGCTGGGCCCGCAACCTGGGGACTTGCCTGCCCCAAGAAAGCAATCAGAGTGGAGTCAAGGAAACACTAAGGAGGTAGACTTGATAGGACTTTTTAAGTGGGAATAGCCAGGGCTCTGGCCAGTTGGAAGCCTGGAGAGAATGGAAAAGCCTGAGTTCAGTTTGGGGGAAATTTAGTAGTAAGATGCTCGTTTTTCAGAAACACAGTTGAGATGGGAGATCAGTTTGGTGTCATCCATGTCCTCTTGGTAACTAGAAACTATAATATAAAATCTTTCAGGCCAGGCACAGTGGCTCACACCTGTAATCCCAGCACTTTGGGAAGCCAAGGCGAGTGGATCACCTGAGGTCAGGAGTTCGAGACCAGCGTGGTCAACATGGTGAAACCCCGTCTCTACTAAAAATACAAAATTTAGCCAGGCATGGTGGTGCACACCCATAATCCCAGCTACTCGGGAGGCTGAGGCAGGGAGGATCACTTGAACCCGGGAAGCAAAGGCTGCAGTGAATCAAGATCGCACCATTGCACTTCAGCCTGGGCAACAGAGCGAGACTCTGTCTTAAAAAAAAAAAAAATCAAAAATCTTTCAGTAGATGTTTATAGAGAGAGTGAAGAGAGGAGACTTGAAGAAGGAATTCTAAGTAAGGGTTAAGGTTGAGTGGAAGAAGAATCAGAAGGAAGTGGTTTCATAGTAAGATAAATCAAGTGCTGAGATGAAGTCAGTTCACTAACAGACTCAGAGTTCTATTGGATATGGCATAAGGTGCTTGGTGTCACCATCTTAGGATCTGCTCGTTTTGGGGGTTTTAACAACCCATCTGAACTCCACTTAGCCAACTGAAGCTTCTCTTCAAAGTTAACACAATGTGCTTTCTCCCATATAAACCTTTTAAGCTGTTTCTGATGACTACTTCTCTTCCTGTTAGAGCTCCATCTCTGTTAATTTAACCTCTGTATCTTTATAGAGTAAGGTCTGCAACTTTCTTCCTTAATGGACAGTGGAGATCAATATGTAATCCAGATTGCAAAAATGGTTTGGGAACACTGCATGTTCTCACTCATAGGTGGGAGTTGAACAATGAGAACACATGGACACAGGGAGGGGAACATCACACACTGGGGCCTGTTGGCAGGTGGGGGGCTAGGGGAGGAATAGCATTAGGAGAAATACCTAATGTAGATGACAAGTTGATGGGGGCAGCAAACCAACATGGCACATATAACCTATCTAACAAACCTGCACATTGTGTACATATACCCTAGAACTTAAACTATAATTTAAAAAATTTTTTTAATGGTTTAGGAGGAGGTCGTGGGCACGTCATTTACTTGAACAGATTTTGTTCCCCAACAAAAGAGAACCAGAGAAGAGTTTGTCGTGGCTATGGTGGAGGAATCAAACTCAAAATAACATGTGAAAGGCACATTCCACACGGAAACTTCAGCCCGTGCGTCAACACTGCAGATGGGGAGACAAATGAATTCTCAGCCAGTAGATTCCCAGGCATCACCTTGAGGCAGATACGGTGTATTCTTGGCCATAATCTCTACTTCTCTAACTGGACAAAGTGTCTAATCAACTATAACCCAAAGTATCTTCCCACATGGCAAAAGTGTCAAATTCATACATAGATCAGAGGGAGAAGTGAAATTGTGGTTGTCTTAAAAGTTTACAGTTTAGGGTTCTCTGTCATGAAAAATCATCTAAATAAATGAAATGGTATTTTTACTCTTTATCCTATAGGCCCTATACAAACTAAGTCCATAAATACCCTATTTGATGCTTAAACCAAAATCTTTATAAAGAGAATTTCACTATGTGAAATAGTGACTTAAAGAAATCCTATTGTGGATGCTTTTGTTAAGTTGCTAAACCTTTTTTTAAAAGTAGATAATCTTCCTGGATATCTTCTTTGTGACTCTTTAGTTTTAGTGTATTTCAAGTGTGGGTAGTTTTGACTAGGAGGTTTGTTCAAACGTTCTTCTCGACCACTAGGGGGTGCTCTAAAGGTTAGTGATGTCTAAATGATTGCCCAATCGATTGAAACACCATGCCCAGTTAGCAATCATCTCCACTCAGAGATGCCTGCTTTACCAGGCTAAAAAAAAACGATCTTTATTATGGCATAGAGACTATAAAAGTCATGTCCTCTTATTTTCATTAACATAATTAGAAGTCAAGCTAATTGCAGGACTTCATAGAACTGGCATTGGGAATAGTATGCAACTATTTAAAAAAAATTATGTTCTTGATGACTAATTATATCAGGAAATAATATGCAATATAAATGAAAAGAGAAGCGTATTTTTTTTACTTTTTCCTTTCTGTTTTTAAAACATGCTATAGAATGTTAAGTATAATTAGGACACAAAGGAAAAATTAAATATAGTTAACATTACCTTGAAAATTTCTTACTTGCCCTGAAATCTCCAGTTCTTTGGAAGCTGAAAGTTTGAGATTTCTATATCTGATTGTCAGGATTAGGGTGATTTTATTTTCATTTTCTTTATTTTCTTCTCAATTTTCTATCTATTTACTTTGTAATTACATTTGAACTATGGATATGTAATTAGTTTTATAAATAGAAAAATCAAAGCTTTATAAAGGAAAATGCAGCATCAGCAGACCTGATTCTCCTACTTAACTCTTCTACAAACGGTTTTAACTATGGGCAAGGTACTTCACTTCTTTGCCCTTTGCTTCTGTAAAATGGTTGGGTGAAACTAATCTTGTCAGTTTGTTCCAGCTCTTCTAAAGTGCCAGTTTAATTGTACCAGGAGACAAAAATGGTTCCTGTTATGTTCACTCCTGAAGCATTTATTAACCCTCACAATTGGCCAGGCACTGTGCTTAGTGCTATTAAAGATAGTTCACTTAGCATCTGGGCTCTGCCTTCAAGGGTTTCAGGTCCCCCATGGAAAACAAGACCAAGTGCACAGATCCAGCCCAGCCCTACACCATGGTACTGGAAAGCTGTATGTGGACCAGAAATGCCAAAGGAGTTTCCATCAGGAAGGGTGGACTTGTGCTGTGACTCTGCTATGCCCCCTATCATATGTTACCGCTTATTTATGCTTTAAAGAACATCCTGGCTTGTATGTTTCACAGTGTGTTAAACTGCAAGCTAGATTTCCTCTTTGTTTCTGTAGTCTAGTGTATACATGCCAGTAAGCCTTGTCGGGTTTCATTATGAGAGATGGCTATAATGCATCCAGATTACCAGGAAAACACTTGGTCTTTGAAAAGAGCTGTGTGTCCCTCCAGGTTTGAAGTGCAAGGTCCTAAGAGTTTGTTATATTCAGGACATATTTCACCTTCCCAAAGACTAGTCTCTGAGCTCAGACAGGATGTGTCTTGCCTGTGGGCTTGACACGGGTTGCTGGATGATTGAATTAACCTTTGACATCTTCTGGGCTGTGCAAAATGATAAGTCAAAAAAAAAATGCAGCCATTAGACTCCTTCTCATTGTTTCTTCCTTGAAGGCTGTGTAATCTTTCTTAATGTGGTTAAATTCAAGTTGTTTCCAGTTCAGACATGGTGCAATCAGATTTCCTCATGAGGGTGCTTTTCCACTGTGACCTCTTTGACGTCAGTAACTGTTTCCTGTTGATTTGAGCTCCCTACTCACCCCGTAGATGACTTTGTCTGAGAAGAATAATAAAGCAACGGTATTTAGGAGAAGTTCAACACTGCTATCTGTTACGGAGATTTCCTTCTCCTTTCCCCCAGCCGTCAATAGCACTCTGCAGCTTTTCGTACAGCATGGGCTTGTTATTCATATAGATATACTCCAAGGCAGTTCTTAGAACTTGGGTAAGTAAGAATAGATGTGGCTCCCAGCTTAACATTGCCTTAAAGCAATAGCTACACTTTTCATAACTTACATGTTATGTCTATCTTTGAATTATTTCCAAAAGGTAATCTGCATCCTCACAAAAATTCTGAGTATGGTGACTATTTCCTGCTGCCTTGGTTTCTGCAATAATACATCTTCAAATGCAGTCTTTAAATCATAGAGACAACGGATTTTTACTTTAAATGGAAGAAAATCTTTTGCAATCTGGTTCTGAGATTGAATCAACTTTATAGAAAGGGAGAATACTATAAAAAGTCTTGCTTACAGTATGTTTGTAGTACATAGGAGGGCATTTGTTTTGCAATAATAATTATTATAAACCCCTTAAAATAGAAAATATGAATTACCAATCAGTGTTAGAAAACTTATCAGAACTGAAACCTTGGTTAGTATGTTTTGGTTATCAAATCTAGGTTTGTAACCCCTTGCTCAGCAAGCATTTCCCAGAAAGAAAAGTCCTTATCCGGTCAAGGCCATTACCATATAGCATCAGGAAATGTCCCTGTGTCCCAGCAGCTGGGCCAGGACTCCTTCCACCTCCTTCGACCCACTATACCCCTGTCGCACAGTGAGGGTTGGGGGAGCTACTGCAGCTGCTGTTTCGGCTGCTGTTTCATTCCTGTCCACTTGTGAGTGTGTGTGCACCTCTGCCAGTCTTGGAGGTCCATGAGGGAGGCATCACCTCTAGACCCAGGGCACGCAGCTCACTGCCACGTGTGCCACAGCCACAGCCAAGGGGCCTTGCTATGCCTCATACAGCAGGCCCTTTGGAGCCCTGGTAGCAGACGGCCATGGGGGCTGAAGCTGCAGCGGATGCACTAATGATGATGAGGATAATAATAGTTGCTAACATCTCTTGAGCATTTCATTTATAGTATGCCAGACACTATTCGAAGCCCTTAGCTTAAATAATTTAATCCTCACAAACCTGTGAGCTGGGTTGTCTTATCCCCATTTTGCAGATGTGAGTTTTGTCAGAGAGAAGCTAAGTACAGCACAGCAGGAGTTGCTCTTGGACCTCAAGCATCCTGGCCCCAGAGTCCAGGTGTCACTGCTGCCCTGGGCTTCCTCTTAGTCATACCAGGGACTTGGGCACTGGGCACAACGTCTCCTCTTTATATAATGTAGTGGTAGCAATAGCTTCTATTGATTGAGATTCTTTTCTGGGCTTGGCACTGTGTGAGGCATTTGGCTTCTGGTTTAATCTTTACATGATCACTGTAGCTATAGGTGTTATTATCCCAGATTCAGAAATAAATAAGGAAACTTCTTACCCCTTAAAAATTGGTGTGTGTCATCTACAGCCATCTGATCTTTGACAAACCTGACAAAAACAAGAAATAGGGAAAGGATTCCCTATTTAATAAGTGGTGGTGGGAAAATTGGCTAGCCATAAGTAGAAAGCTGAAACTGGATCCTTTCCTTACTCCTTATATGAAAATTAATTCAAGATGGATTAGAGACTTAAATGTTAGACCTAAAACCATAAAAATCCTAGAAGAAAACCTAGGTAATACCATTCAGGACATAGGCATGGGCAAGGACTTCATGTCTAAAACACCAAAAGCAACAGCAACAAAAGCCAAAATTGACAAATGGGATCTAATTAAACTAAAGAGCTTCTGCACAGCAAAGGAAACTACCATCAGAGTGAACAGGCAACCTACAGAATGGGAGAAAATTTTTGCAATCTACTCATCTGACAAAGGGCTAATATCCAGAACCTACAAAGAACCCAAACAAATTTACAAGAAAAAAACAACCCCATCAAAAAGTGGGCAAAGGATATTAACAGACATTTCTCAAAAGAAGACATTCATACAGCCAACAGGCACATGAAAAAAATGCTCATCATCACTCGCTATCAGAGAAATGCAGATCAAAACCACAATGAGATACCATCTCACACCAGTTAGAATGGCAATCATTAAAAAATCAGGAAACAACAGGTGCTGGAGAGGATGTGGAGAAATAGGAACACTTTTACACTGTTGGTGGGACTGTAAACTAGTTCAACCATTGTGGAAAACAGTGTGGCAATTCCTCAAGGATCTAGAACTAGAAATACCATTTGAGGCCGGGCGCGGTGGCTCAAGCCTGTAATCCCAGCACTTTGGGAGGCCGAGACGGGCGGATCACGAGGTCAGGAGATCGAGACCATCCTGGCTAACATGGTGAAACCCCGTCTCTACTAAAAAATACAAAAAACTAGCCGGGCGAGGTGGCGGGCGCCTGTAGTCCCAGCTACTTGGGAGGCTGAGGCAGGAGAATGGCGTAACCCGGGAGGCGGAGCTTGCAGTGAGCTGAGATCCGGCCACTGCACTCCAGCCTGGGCGACAGAGCGAGACTCCGTCTCAAAAAAAAAAAAAAAAAAAAAAAAAAAAAAAGAAATACCATTTGACCCAGCCATCCCATTACTGGGGATAGACCCAAAGGATTATAAGTCATGCTGCTATAAAGATACATGCACACGTATGTTTATTGCAGCACTATTCACAATAGCAAAGACTTATAATCAACCCAAATGTCCATCAGTGACAGACTGGATTAAGAAAAGGTGGCACATATACACCGTGGAATACTATGCAGCCATAAAAAAGGATGAGTTCGTGTCCTTTGTAGGGACATGGATGCAACTGGAAACCATCATTCTTAGCAAACTATCGCAAGAACAGAAAACCAAATACCGCATGTTCTTACTCCTAGGTGGGAATTGAACAATGAGATCACTTGGACACAGGAAGGGGAACATCACACACCGGGTCCTATTGTGGGGAGAGGGGAGGGGAGAGGGATAGCATTAGGAGATATACCTAATATAAATGACGAGTTAATGGGTGCAGCACACCAGCATGGCACATGCATACATATGTAACAAACCTGCACGTTGTGCACATGTACCCTAGAACTTAAAGTATTAAAAAAAAAAAAAAAATTGGTGTGTGTGCCAGGCATGGTGGCTCACACCTGTAATCCCAGCACTTTGGGAGGCCGAGATAGGATTGATTGAGCCTAGGAGTTCAAGACCAGCCTGTGCAACACAGAGATACCCAGTCTATACAAAAAATTTGCCAGGTGTGGTGGCACACACCTGTGGTCCCAGCTGCACAGGAGGCTGAGGTTGAAAGGATCACTTAAGCCCAGAAATTCAGCACTGCAGTGAGCCATGATCCTGCCACTGCCCTCCAGCCTGGGTGACAGTGAGACCCTGTCTCAAAAAGAAAAACAAAAATTGTGTATATTTTAGCTGAAATTCTCCTGGTAGCAGAAAATTTACTTCAGGTAGTAAAAAAACTTATTTAAGGCTATGCAAAAAAAAAAAAAAAACTAAAAATAAAGATTCGGAGGTACAACGGATGTCTCATGCAACCCAAGGGCAGGAATTGGCCAGGTCTTGGCTGATCTGAAACCAGAAGGACATGCGGAACCCTGGCAGTTTTGCTCTTGGCTCACTCACCCTCCCTGATCTCTTGTCTCTGGCTCACTCTATGTTTCTGCTTCATTCTTCTCCTTCACGCATCCACCTGTCCATTCATCCATCCACCCAGTCTTTCTCCACTCTCTTATACCTAGGCATTTCCCACATTTACACTGCAAAAGCAGTTTCCGTTTCCTAACCCGTGTTTCCTCAGTTCCAGCACACAGCCCAGACTAAGTTAAAAGCTTTTTATCTCAGTTTCAGTTTTCTGGAAAAGAGACTCTGTACAGGCGCAGCTCGATCTAACTGGTTGTGCACAGATGCTCGCGTTTACCCATGCGGCTGGGCTGGAGCCTGGGTAAATGCTGAGGAAAGGATCACCATGAGCTGAACAGATGCCTCCAAAGATGTTTGCCCCAGTGACCCTACAGGATCTTGCCCTGGTCCATGCTTGCTCTCCAGTCACTTTCCTTAGGTAGCATTATCTTGTCACTTGTATCATCCTGGCATAGCACTTTCATCCACCCAGGTGTTATGTCTCTGGTTCATACAAATTGCCCATCAGCTTTAACTTCTATCCAACAGCCCTTAGTGAGGGAACCTTAGGGAATGCACCCTACTTATACTGACAACCATTATTCAGGGGATGTTTTTAGCCCCTTGGGCCTGGGGAAAGAATCGTTCTGAACTGATAGCCAGGGCAGAGAGTGAACCCAGACTGCAGCAGGTCAGTGTCATCAGAGCAAGTGATGATAGGAATTCTGTATTTACCAGGCAGCAGCTCCTTGGCCTCCCACACCGGGTGTGGGACAAAGGGATTTCTGAGTTGCTTTCACTCCCACAGGTGTTCATCACCCCATGTTAATGACTTGTATTTGTGGTTGGCTGAATCAGGGACAAAAGAGAGGAGCAGGGACGAAGGGCTTTAGAAGTGATGTTAAACCGGTCTCCTGACCCTGAGATTTCCTACCACACAAGTCAGGGCAGACTTTACCTGACAGAACCAAAAGCCTCAGGTAAGGCTGTACAGATGTGCAGCCTCAGTTTCTAGGAAATTGGACTTTAGAAAAACCCAAATGGTTCTATGCACAGATTTAAATACTGAAACAGTCATCTTTGCCATCTCTGTCTAGAGTGGGATTTGGGAAACTCCTCTCTGCCATAGGAGTGACTCACTACAACCATAATCCATCTTCCAGTACCTCCGTAAATGCAGGATTTCCAAAAAATGCTTCACCTAGTTGCTTCACAGTTAAATTTGTGAAGCATGATTTGGTGTTTGTCGAGTCATCAGTGATACTAATTCTTAAATAGCACAGACTGAGAGTAGAGCTGTAGGTGAGAGGTTATCTTTTGCCTCCTTTCAGAACTTCAAATACAGGTCTTAGCTTTGTAAAGGGCATTCACTAAATGTGAAAAGTTTTACTCCTTTGGAATTAATTCCAAAGGGGTAAAATTTTGCTGGAGTGATTTGCTTTTGTAGCTGATGTTGTTTTATTCTATGTGGCAAGTTCCAACATTACTGGAGTCTTTTTCAAGCCAAGTACCATAGCTGCACCTGTTTTACCCCAGGCACTGGGCTTATAGTTCTAGTAGAGACCAGTAGTGAGTGATCATGTTTATTAATGGCAGCTGAGACCCTGCACGTCTCATTTGTGGGTGACCTGAGATGGAGTGAAACAAAGCACCCCTAAGTAGCTTTTTGCTTTTTCTGCATTTCATTTTGAAAATAGCAGTACAGTTACAGCGAAGCCTCACACTCACCCACTCCAGCACCTGACAACCTGCCTGCCTTTGCGGTCCCTCCCATCTGCCTGACATCTTACACTTCAGCGGCACAGGCTTCCTGACACCTCCCGCCTCAGTCCCTACTCCAGCCTGACTTGCATGCCCTCATCCTTCTAGGCTGGGGAACTGGCTCCTCTTAGAAGCTTCCCCCCAAACCCCACCTGCCAAATTCCACCTCCACCTCCAGGCTGCTCAGATGCCCTGCTCGGTGTCCCCTTAACACCTTCTGTTCCCCTCCACTGCACTTAACACACTGTGGCGATATGCTGTGCCTGCATGTCCGTAAGCTTCCTGAGAGCAGTGTGGAGTCATATTAGTTTTAGGAGGCTGGGTCCTTACCCAGGCCCTAGCATACCATGTGTGTGTTTAGTAAACATTTGTTTTGTCCAGAACCTTAAAGGAACCACAGAAGATCTCTGCAATCTGTAATATATGCTGTAAAGCCTGCGCACCAGGCTTCAAGTGGAGCCGCTGGGACCCGAACCAGAGCCAGCCAATTCTCAATGTGGATGCCATTCCAACAAGCCCAATGGCCTGGTTACTTTAGGCAGCAGAAAGGCCATTATGGGACATGGCTGGTTACTCGTGTCCCTTAATAATGAGCAGCGGGGATGCAACAGTTTCTTTTTGTCGCTGCTTTCCAACTCCCATTGCCTAAACAAGGGCTCTCTCAAACAGCCTCACAACTGTGTCTTTCCCATGTCTTATCTTCCGTCTTTCAGATGAAAATCGGAGGAGGCACATGTGACTTTAGTTTGCTTCTAATTGCAAGAGTAATACACACTCATCATAGAAACCTTGAAAGATACTGAAAAGTATAAAGAAGAAATGTCACCCCCGATCCCACAACAAAAAACTGACTTCTGTCACTCTATAGCCATCTGTTTTATGCTTTCTATGCATCTATCTGCATTTTTGGCTATAACTAAAATCACTCTGCACATTCACATTTATGATCTTTTTTTAAACTGAAAAATACCTACGTGAGAGCACAAGCATCGGCAGCTTCAGCAGCAGCTATCACTTATTGCACACTTGCCTGAAGGGAGTTCGAGACCAGCCTGGGCAATATAGTGAGACCCCGTCTCTACTAAAAATAAAAAAAGGACATAATATAATTTTATTTCTGATGATGACTCCTCACCCCACCACCACCTGATGATGTATGGGTCTTCTTTTCTTTCCTTTTTTTTTGAGACGGTCTCCCTCTGTCTCCTAGGCCGGAGTACATGGCGCAATCTTAGCTCACTGCAATCACGGGTTCAAGTGATTCTCCTGCCTCAGCCTCCGAGTAGCTGGAATTAGAGGCGCATGCCACCACGCCCAGCTAATTTTTTTGTGCTTTTAGTGGAGACAGGGTTTCACCACATTGGCCAGGCTGGTTTTGAACTTCTGACCTCAAGTGATCCACCCGCCTCAGCCTCCCAAAGTGCTTCGATTACAGGCATGAGCCACCGTGCCCGGCCTGCATCTTCTTTTCTAAACACTAGAGATTTTTTGTCATTTATCTCCTTCTCTTCAAAAGTAATCTTGGAGAAATTGCTGCCAAATCTTTCCCTCTCTGCAGCAAACATTTTAAAATGGAGTGAACAGAAGTGCAGGTCAACAGAGGGTTTCCTCACAGCAAAAACATTTTGCTTGTTGATGAACATATCTTTGTTTTTATGCCTGGTGACATTATTTGAGGTCTTTGATAGGATGGACCAGTACTCTGCATTAAGTTGTTGTCGTGTCTCAGCTGGCCTATGTCTCCTGTCTGCTTCAAGAGTTGCTCATAGCCTGAGGGCTGTGAATTACACCCTGTGTTCCAGGTGGTGCCAGACAGGAGGTTAGAAATGAGACTCTGAATGAAAAGAAACAGGTACAGCAGAACCCATCTTTCCAGAATTCTAAAGCTTATGGTCCCTCACTGTGTAGCAGAGGTGAATCTGCCAGAGTCTGTGCATTATCTGAGAATCTGCCTCCAGGGTTGTGGATGGGGCTGGGCTAAAGCAAGACTAGAGGGCAGGATTTTCTCCCCCCAGATCTGGAATTTAGCCCACAGTCTGGCTTTTAGACTTTAGGCTTTCGATGCCTACTGCCTTAAAACTCTTGCCAAGTGTGCCACTTATAGCAGCCTAAGGAATGGCCACTTCCCCACTGACCCAGTTCCAGTAGCCAGGTGTTCAGAGCAATTGGAATTCATGTGACTGCCACTCAGATCCACGAGGAAGATGAACAGGCTGGTTAATGAAAACATGTTAAGAATGACCTCCTTGCCCAGAGATGGTTCAGGGTGGCTTTTCACCTTAGTTTTCCTCAGGCCGTCTGTGGCCATCCCTCCAAATGGACAGACACAGCATTGGCATAAAAACTTACTATGCAGATGCAGCTTTTTGGGATGTTTCCTGTGTGTGTATATCCCCTGCCCACCCCATTGCTAACCTGCTAATTCCACCTTAGTCCTTCCCATTTAGAAAATACAGGACAGCCATTGCTCATCAAAGCTTGTCCCACCCAATTCTGCCTCTCCCCTTGTCAGTCACCCTCAAATGAAGGCCAGCAGCTTAGTCAGATGGCTTGCTGTATTTACATAGTTTGCCTGTTGGCTTACATTGGCCAACCTGAAGAGTTGTGTTGGTGGTAGTGGTTTTTGTTTTGTGAATCTTGCCATTCCTTCTTCACTATTAAATTCTTGCTTCACTTTTAGCAGAAAGAAGTGTTTAATAAATTCAGAGGATTTTTTTTTCCTTCTAATTAAAGCGTTAGTTAAAATAGGGCATATGAGGTCATAAGCCGTGCTTCCTTCTGATAGGGATCTGTGTGGTTACACCAGGGATGCAGTGGGAGCTGAGCAGGAGCACGCACCATGCTCTGCCCATTGTTCAGCTGTGAATGTGTGGAAACACCCTGTGCAAAGCCGGTGGCACTTAAAACCACACATAAAGACAGGTTCAAGGCTGGGTGTGGTGGCTCACGCCTGTAATCCCAGCACTTGGGGAGGTTGAGGTGGGAGTATTGCTTGAGCTCAGGGGTTTGAGTCCAGCCTGGGCAATGTAGTGAGACCCCATCTCTACTAAAAATCAAAAAAATGAGCCGGGCGTGGTGGCACATGCCTATAGTCCCAACTACTCAAGAGGCTGAGGTGGGAGGATTGCTTGAGTCCTGGAAGTCAAGGCTGCAGTGAGCCAAGATCGCGCCACTGCACTTCGGCTTGGGTGAAAGAATAAGACCCTGTCTCCCCTCAAAATAAAGATGGGTTATGCGTATCCACATCCTTTGGTAAAATACCAATTTCCTCACAAAATAATCTCCAGTCCCACAAAATGGTAGCACGGGTCCCAAGTCAATGGCACTCATCCTGTGGGCCTTAGCTCACGTTTCACTTGCTCAGAGACATTGTCTGACCCCCAGGCAGGTGACCAGATGTCACACTTCCTCTACTTTTCCTTCACAGGATTTACCAGAATTTGTCGATTTGCTTGTGTCACTTTTTTTTTTTTTTTTTTTTTGGAGTAATGTGTTTCTCACACCAAACTCTGTATGGGGAGAGGCTATGTCTGCTCTACTCTCTGTTGGATCTCGCATCTGAACTCAGCACCAGCTAATTAGGAATTTCATAAATGTCACAGAAAGGAGTGAGGAAACCCATTGATCTTAGAGGTGCTTGAAGCAAAACGTTTTACACTTAGATAAATCTTGGATCACTTTTTAAATGAGACCTACACATTTCTTTCATGAAGCAGTCAAGATTTCCATAGCACTTTATTCACACCACTTGCATAGTACTTAGTACACTCCATAGTGACTTTTATTTTAAGAGTCCACTTTACCTCCTAGGTTGAGAGTCACTTAAAGGGGAGATGGCATCTCACTGATTTCTACATTCCCACTCTTGACTCAGTCTTTTGAAGGACTGAGTGGTATTTCCAATGTGGATGCTACCATGAGGCTGTCATTTGACCTTTTTTTTTTTTTTTTTTTGGAGGAAGGAGTCTTACTCCTGTCACCCAGGTGGGAGTGCCGTGGCACAACCACAGCTCATTGCAGCCTTTACTTCCCAGGCTCAGGTGATCCTCCTGCCTAATTTTTTTTTTTTTTTTTTTTTCCTACAGACAAGGTCTCGCTATGTGGCCCAGGGTGGCCTTGAACCCCTGGGCTCAAGGAATCCACCCACATAGGCCTCCCAAATTGCTAGGATTACAGGCATGAGCCACTGTACCCGGCCTCCACTTCTGTTTGGCTGGCTTGTCTAAAAGGGTGTTCTTTTTCTGTGATTGTTCTCTGCCCACTTGTGAGAACTAGAGCACCTACTAGGTGTCCTTTACTTTGGATAATTAACCCCATGTGTTCCAGATTAAAGGCATATACCTTTCGATTTATGTTCTCTCTCCAAGTACATGACCTTTAAGGAACAGCGCTGGAACTCGAATCAAAGGTTTCTGATGCCTTCTGTACTTTTCATTTCATGTAGCAATTCAAGGCTGTGTGGAACTAACTACAGGATATCCAGGTGCTGCTCTGCCCCAGGGATCTAATCCCACCAGACCTGTTGCACTGCACTCTGACCCATGGTCAGGATGTTTCCTGGAATACATCCACTTGACAGTTCCTCTCTGTGCCACAGCCCTGGGCAATATGATGCTGATGGAGCTCTAGGTTAATTGCTACACCACATTGGGCCCTCTCTTGTGTTTGTATCCAGGATCGTCTGTTTTTTGTGATGGAGTTTGTGAATGGGGGTGACTTGATGTTCCACATTCAGAAGTCTCGTCGTTTTGATGAAGCACGAGCTCGCTTCTATGCTGCAGAAATCATTTCGGCTCTCATGTTCCTCCATGATAAAGGAATCATCTATAGGTGAGTTTTGGTTCCTGCCCTCTCTTCTAATTCGCTGCCTCCCCCGCTCTCCTGGCATGATCCATCCTTCCACTTCTCATGACGATCAGTTGAAACCTTTTTTGGAATTCACAGAAGTTTTGTTTTTGTTTTTGTTTTTGTTTTTGTTTTTGAGGCAGGGTCTCACTCCGTAGCCTGAGCTGGAGTGCAGTGGCACAATCATGGTTCACTGCAGCCTTGACCTCCTGGGCTCAAGCAGTCCTCCCACTTGGCCTCCCAAGTAGATAGCTGGGACTACAGGCACGCACCAATACACCTGGCTAATTTTTAATTTTTTTGTAGAGACAGAGGTCTTGCTATGTTGCCCAGGACTCACAAAGGTTCCAAGGATCCATTAGGATAAATGAATGACAGTAATAAACACTGCCTCCAAACTAAAATTTGCCCCACTTGGTATTCATAAAATAGGCCCGAGAAGCTCAGAAGAGACTATTTATTCATCAGTTGGTTCAGCCAGGGTTTGCTAAGGACTTGTCGTAGCCAAGCCCTGCAAGATGCTAAACACAGCGTTGTTCTCTTTTTTTTCATTTTAACATTTGAAGTGAATCCCTTAACCATGATTCTATTCCATTTTAAGAATCCACACCTTAACTAAAGGGTGTGGCTAACCTGCTCTAAGTTGCTATAAGAAGAATCACAGTCATGTGGAGCATGGCTCACCAGTCAGGAACTAGGTGAGCCGCTTGTGAGCAGTGCCCTGCATGATAATATCTTCCGTGTGTAGCCCCCTCCCAAATATTATTTGATTCTCCATTTTGTGACACACAATCTGTTGATCATAATATACTATACTTTGAATGGGCTCCAAATCTGCTTGATGTTGTTAAGTCTCAGAATTCAACAGATATCAAATGTAACTTTAGTCAGAGAGAAGGTCAGAGACAGTGAGAAATGTAATAGTGAATGTTAGACAATTTTTATTCTTAAATTTTCCTGGTTTTTTTTTCTGCTGTCAGTGTCCTCCTGTTCTTTAAATCATATAACCTAATTTCCACATATGCTCTTTTTTTCGTTTTTATTGTTTTATTTATTTTCTTTTTTTTTTTTAAGACAGGGTCTTGCAATGTTGGCTAGGTCAGTCTTGAACTCCTGGCCTCAAGCAATCCTCCCACCTTGGCCTCCTAAAGTGCTAGGATTACAGGTGTGAGCCACCGCACCCGGCTCACATAAACTCTTTTTCTCTTAAGATGCAATTGTTGCTTTCCTTAGAGAAAAATTTTCGTATATGAGGGGCATGAATGCCAAAGTAAAGGATTTCCTGATTGAAATTTGCTATTTATTAACCTTGTTAAATGCAGTTCCTTTCATAAACTCATGGTAGTATTGACATCATCATTAAATTATAAGAGCTTTAAAAACAGTGAATATTCTTAAATACTGTGGGAGTCAAAACAGGAAGGGAACAAGTAGTAAATCTTGTAGAGAGAATGCAGTAGGACTGGTGGATGATGCTGGAGTGAAGTGGGAAGGCAAGCACTGCATAGCAGGCGTGGCAGGCACCACAGAGGCACTTCCTCTAATTCATTCTCAGTGCAGATCCCCCAGACCTCAACTCCATACAGTGCATTTATCACAGCCTCATGGCACGGTGCAGGAGGGAAGAGGGTGCAGAGCTGGGAACCAACCTGGATAAGGGCAGTCGGAGCCACCTGTTTGAACGCAGTCCAGGATTTCTGCTCGTTCTTAGGTCACGGGGCTGCTGCAGGTTGATTAGGCAGCCTGTTTTGAGCTTTCTTGACCAGGCTGTGGAGATTAGAGCACAGCATTTTTTCCCCACTCTCCAGTTTCTTCCCAGTGTATGATTTGTGGAGGTTGCTGGTATGATCTCTAATGGGGAAAGGAGTTAAGCGTCCTCCTTGTGCTATCAGACTCTGGGCAGTGAGTTCCATTTTTGTTCTCCTCTCTGCGGCTAATCCAGCCATCTCCACTCCACTTGCCCCAAAGAGAGACGTTTCCACATGTAGTTTAAAAACTACATGTAAGTAATGACTCCCCTACTTGGCAGGGACTTCTTTTGCAGATCAAAATAATATTAACAACAAGACCTAAACTGAACACTTGGGCTGGGTGTGGTGACTCACACCTCTAATCCCAGCACTTTGGAACGCTGAGCGGGGAGGATCGCTTGAGGCCGGAAGTTTGAGGTCAGCCGGGGCAACATAAGGAGACCCCTATCTCTATTAAAAAAAAAAGAAATACACATACATATGTATTAAACAAATTAGCCAGGCATGGTGGCAAGCACCTGTGGTCGTTCATAGCTGCTTGGGAGGCTGAGGTGGGAGAATTGCTTGAGCCCAGGAGGTTGAGGCTGCAGTGTGCTGTAATTGTGCCATTGCCATTCCAGCCTGGGTGAACAGAGCGAGACCCTGTGTGTCAATCAATCAGTAAATCAATAAAATGAACACTTGTTACAGGAGCAGCACTTCCCTTGCATTCCTCTGTTAATTCTTCTAACAATATTATTTTATAACAATAATAGTATCCGCATTGTTCAGATGAATAGTTAGGTCTTCCAAAGACTTCATCACCAGACTGGTAACTGGTAGTGAAGTCAGAATGCAAACCATCGTTCTAACCACTGGGCTACACTGTCTCCTCAGGGGAGACTTGAGGATTTAGAGTACCACTACAGAGTGGTACTCAGCTTCTTAGTCCTTTTTGGTGATAGGACCACTTCAGTTCCTGAAAATAAGGTAGAGTGGGCAAAAGCAATTCAGTCTTATCTCAAGTTTTCTTGAATCCTCAGAAGCTTTGAGTTGGGCCGAGCAGCAAGCTTGCTTTCCTGCATTGGATGTTACTGCCCCTCAGTCTACTTGTCTCATTTGTCTCAAAATATGGTGGGTAGACACTGTAACTTGATGTGGTTTCTGGTGAAGCAGTGTCAGCCCCCGTCTTGACAAATTTTATTTCAATTCATGGTATCTGGGGTTCAATTCTGAGAATTGATTTTAATTTACGTTTGGACTGGAATCCCATGTTCAGGCTCTAACTGATATGGTTGACTTTGAAGGGAACACATTTAATTAGAATAGATTCAAATGCTATTTTTATCCCGTGGATTTATTTCACAGGATAATTTAATTCCATTCAGTATACTGGCTGGGAACACAGTCTTAAGGATAAGTCTTTGAAAGCCAAGTCCTTGGAATTCACACACAGTAAAGGGCACATTTAGGTCACAGAGGGTGTGGATTTGATACAAGAGCCCAGTAAGAAACCTGGGAGTATCAGACAGCCTCGTTTATCATGCATGTCCCAGAAAGCCCTTTATCAGAGCTAAAAAATAATCTCCTCAGAAGATGCCTCTGACCTATCCAAATAGAGCTGTTGTTTGTCTGTTTGGGTTCTTTGAGGGAGGGGAGGGAGAGAGGTGTTTATTTTCCAGCAAATAAAAGATGATACCATGTGCAAGTCACTGTTAAAGAAGGCTTCAGAAGGTAGTACCTTAGGCTCCTCTGACATGAATTTCTTCTTTAGCTGCCTGTGCCTGCGCAAGAGGACACAGGCCAGTAATGTTTGCACGCGTTCTGACTTGTGTTCTGACCCGGATTCTCTGATGTTTTCACTTGTATCTTGTGGAGGAACAGAAGCCCAGTTCCTGGGAGACTCAGCAAGGGAAGGGCCTGCCCCTCTGCCTTTGGTTGGAGGGTCTGGAACCTGCTGTGGCCCAGAAACCAAGAAGAGTAGGCTGGGAAGGAAGCAGTCACCAAGTCAGTTCTCCCAAGGGGAAAAAAAGACTATTCATTCTTTTGTCCTGGGCTTCTTGGCCAATTGGGAGGCCAGACAGCGCTCATGAATAATTTACTCATGGTGTTGACTTTTTTCCAGAGTCAAGCCCTACAGAAAAGTTAGGGAAACAAAGGGGCATGCATCCCATTGACCAAACGTCTTTCAGCGTGTTTCATCAACTGTATTAAAGGGAAACTCAGCTGTCATTGACATTTCAACCCCAAACTCCTGAAGCCAACCAGCACACATTTGATTTGCTGTTTTTGACGAAGTGTGGAATACTGTATCTGAAATATGTTGGGTGAGGAATAGTTTATAGAAGGGCAGTTTAAATTTCACTTCCTCCTCACCATGTTACACTTGGGCACACAGCACTTTCCAGCACAGGCTTTTCAACTAATGAGTCTGACTGCTTTGTGCCTTATGCAGTTGTTGGCATGCTGGGTGAGTGGTAATTAGTGTTTACCCCAAAAGCTCCAAATGCTTCCCGTGGTATTTCGCCATCCCATTTTGCAGATGTGGCCCACAGAGGAAGCTTTTGCCCCACAGAGGCTGACTGCCAACCCTGACATGCTGTGTTCTACTCCCATGATTACGTGGCACATTAACTTTTCAACTTTGAACTGCTGATTTCTCCTCAAATTGAGAGAAAAATGTCTACTTACTTTGACTCTTTTAAAAATTCAGAATTTGGGAAGAGTAACAATCTCATTCCCAAGATTAAGCCCTGTTAAGCTAGTCTCTGAACATAGTTGAGGTATCAGTGAATATGCCAATTGCCAACATCATCTAGCTCTTGTTTCTCAAAGTTCATGAGGGTCCACAGGTGCCTCTCTGACTCTGGATAACTCAGCTGGGCGTAGCCTTGCTTGGCAAGTGGCCTTGTCTGTGAGCATCACTTCCTGGTCTAAGAATTCACAAGTGATCTGTTCCCAAATGAATTTGTGTGTTGGGGCCAGGCACAGTGGCCTATGCCTGTAGTCCCAGCACTTTGTGAGGCCAAGGTGGGCAGATCTGCTGAGTCTAGGAGTTCAAGACCAGCCTGAGCAACATGAGGAGACCCTGTCTCTATAAAAAAATACAAAAATTAGGTGGGCAAGGTGGTGCACACCTGTGTAGTCCCAGCTACTCGGGAGGCTGAGACGGGAGGATCACTTGAGCCCAGGAGGTGTAGGTTGCAGTGAGCTGAAATTGCACCACTGCACTCCAGCCTGGGTGTCAGAGTGAGACCCTGTCTCAAAAAAACAAACAAACAAAACAAAAAATTGTGGCCAGTGATGGATTTTACATGTATGAGTTACTGTGCACTCTCCCTCTCTCTCTCTCTCTCTCTGCAGTTCTTCCCCTCTGGAAACCTGTGGCAGTCTCTCTCTGATTCCCACCTCCTGGGGCCTCTCTTACTCCTCAGTATTTCTTATCAGCAGACTTTGAGTCCCCCAGATGTCTTTCATTTGAGCCTGGAATTTTGGGCTCTTACTGTCACCTCACCTCTGTTGGAATTCAGTTCTGTATTTATATTCATTCTACTCATTCCAGTGAGAAAAATCTTTTTAGATAAAGATGAAAGTAAAATTTAACAACTCTGTTTTCCCTTTGTCATCTGCTAACGTTATTCCTTCTGCTGCAAGAAGTAGGTCTCTTCTCTGTTGATCTGCATACTGCAGAGACTGCTACAAATTGTCATTTGTTGTTTGTATAGTCCTTGTTTATTCAGTACATGCCAGCCATGGGAATGCTCAGCGTGTTAGTCACTTTCACATCAGACTTTGGCTGTGAGCCGTCACCTGGGACTGATACTGGCTCTTTGAGTTTTTTAGTCATGTGCTTGTCTCCTCTCTTACTTAGCTTGTCATGCCTTGCTGTGCCATGATGGCCTCATTCAGTGACTGCTCTTCAACTCTCACCAGAAAGTGACCACCATTCCTGACTCCCAAGATCCTTCTTCAAGGATATGATGGAGAGCTGAGAGCTTTCCAGCTGATTAGAGTAGCTCAGCGTTTCCCTCAAATGGAGTCTTCCCTTTTCCCATAGTGAAACTCACTGGTCACTGTTCTGCGCCCTTGCACGGCCTCTGGAGATCTTTTAACAAGTATTTGTTGAGCGTCAACCCTCTGCCAAGGATACGGATGTACTGATGAGCAAAAACAAAAATACTCGCCGGTGGAGGGTATGATCCAGTGAGGGAGAAAGATGTCAATCAAATGATTATACCAATAAAAAGTAGCAACCATGACCAGTGCTATGAAGAGGAGAAATATAATGCAATGAATGAGAACCTAGAATAGGGTGATTCTACCCAGTTAGGGAAAAATGGAAGATTTTTATAAGGAAGTGACTCTTGAGCTGAGGTCACAGTAAAGAGGGAAGGAAGGAGCATTTGAGACAGAAGAAACAGCAAACGCAGATAGATGCCCAGTAACAGGAAGGAGTGTGGCAAGGTCAGGGGTTTTTAGAGCAGGCCAGCCTGACTGGAGTCTAGGAAGCCTATCTTACCTCACTTGGCATTTTATTATCCTACAGTGTTCAGTCAGCTGATCACTTCAAGATTTTATTAGACACTCCTTGTAAATAATTTATTTGAAGGTTAGGTAAGGCCGGTCATGTTACCAGTCCCTGGAGGAGCCGTCTATTTACAGTGAGTTCCCTGTGTCTAGGTCTGTGCATTTATACTCAACAATGGGTTTATAAAATATTAGAGCCAGAGGAGACCTCAAAGGTTGCTAAGGGCCAAGTTCTCTTTTACAGATGAGGGACTTCAGGTCTGAAACGTCCAAAAATCGTTTCTCATAGTGGATATTCTCTTCAGATGACTCATCTGCTGTTTGCTCTCCATCTCGAAGAAAACAAAACTATGGCTAGAAAATTTTGTTTCAGTCTTCAACTTAGAGCTGACATGAAGAGTGAATCAAGACATTTTGAGGCATTCAACCCTGTTTACTCCATTGCAGTGAGGAAAATCCAGTCAAGATCAGAACATATTTCCTGAGCTGCCACTTAGTGACAGATGTTGCATTAGGTGGTGTAGATACAAGATGAGTAGATGCGATGTCTGCCCTTTGAGGCACTTTCTGTGGGGTAAGAGAGATAGCCATTAATAAGTCATGGCAGCTGGGTTCCATAATTGGAGTTTGCCCAGGGTATTTTAGGAGCAGAGAGAATGGCCACTTGCCTTAAGATGGATGTTCAGGCAAACTTCCTGGAGGAGGTGAGGCCTGAGCTGAG
This sequence comes from Rhinopithecus roxellana, assembly GCF_007565055.1. Taxonomy (NCBI): domain Eukaryota; kingdom Metazoa; phylum Chordata; class Mammalia; order Primates; family Cercopithecidae; genus Rhinopithecus; species Rhinopithecus roxellana. The sequence goes on along the minus strand of NC_044553.1, from coordinate 91,623,008 downwards.
TGTGAAGAGTTAAAAGTTAAACAAAGATAAGGAGGGTTTTTAGGTAGGGGAGCAAGTTTGAGCAAAGCAGAGAAGTGTGGTGAATGTGTAGTTAAAATGGAAAACAGCAGGAAGTTTGATAGCACTAGACCCTGAAGTTTGAGGCATGGGAAAAGGGAAGGCTAGAAGAGGCAGCAGAAATGAAGTGTTAAGCACTTACTCTTCTTGAGATGTTTGAATTCTGGGTCACTTAGGACCTGGCTCCATTGCCTATCACAGAAAACATAAAAATGACAGTGGCATAAGCCAGATAAACAGTGCTCTCTCATGTGAAAAGTCTGAAGGTAGGTAGTCCAACCCCGCCATGGAAGCTCCATGGATTCCTTTTGCAGCCCACATTTCTGTGCTTTCTGTTCTGCTGAAGACAGGGTCACCTCCTTGTCTAAATGGTTGCTGAAGAACTAGGAATCATCTCTCTATTCCAATTCCATGTAGTAAGAAGGGCCAGAGAGCATTCCTCCTGAGTCAGCTCCCTTTAAGGGGCCTCCTGGAATTCCACACAGCACTGACCATGGAATTGGCCAGAATTTGATCATATGGCTGCATCTAGCTCCAGTGAAGACCAGGAAATACAGTATTACAGGTGGCCATGTTCCAGCTAAAAATCAGCATTCCATTATTAAGAAGCGAGAGAATCATTATTTGATAGAAAACTTGCCGTGTCAGACACAAATTCCATGCCAGGGAGTCTGGGCTTTATGGAGCAGGTAACCGTTGAAGAATTCTCAGCAAGTTTTATGACATGAGTGGGCTTATATTTTACATTTATGTGCGGGCAGGGGGCATGGCATGTGTGGACATATGCATGGTAAGTAGCAGCCAGGTTGCAGGGGAGAGGTTCATTTTGAGGTAGTTTCTGTGTTCCAAGTAACAAGATAATGAGGACCTGAACTAAGACAGTGATGGTACGGCTGATGAGAAAGGCATAAGAGATAATAGCAAGTAAAGCTGATAGGACTTAGTATTTGGGTGGATTCAGGGTAAAAAAGAAACCGGAAATCATTTCCAGGTGTTTAGCTAGAAGGTGGAGTGGATGGCAGTACCATTAGCTAGGAGAGATCATGTGCCTGGGAAGAAGTCTAGGCAAAAGAGGAAGAAATTTTAGAAAGGTTGAATGACAGCTACCTGAGGCATTCTCCAGTGGAGATGCTCCGTGGGCAGGGGGACAGGAGTCTGAAGCTCAGTGAAGAGGATGGGCTGAAATTAAATATTTGTAAGTCATCAGGACATAGCTGTTAGTTGAGACCACGAGACTGGATGAGATCACCCAATAGGAGTCTCTTAAATGGAACAGTGCGAGTGAAGGACAGAACCCTGGGGAACCAGACTCCATTAGAAATCTGCCTAAATTTGGCTCCAGGGTTATAGAAACAATTGGTATGTTCATCATTTAGAGTGAATATCCCCAAAGTGCCAGTCTATAAAAAATATAATTCCATAAAAGTGTAGAAAAAGATCACTTACTTTAAAGTACGTGTGTGATGCTGCATATATTCTTCCTACTGAAAGAATGCTGGACATGGTGTTCAGAAGCCCTGCATGCTAGACCCAGCCCTGGTCCTGGGGATGTGGACAGGTTGCTGAATGCCCCTAGCCCTTTGGGCCATCTGTACAGTAGAGGTGCCATTGACACAGCTTCCCAGCAGGGTCCTTGTAAAACTCAAATCAGATGGAAGTGCAAATGCAAATGCTTTTCGGAACATGCCGTGTCAATGTAAGAGGTTATCTTTGCATATGTGCTGTCACCTGATTTGGGATTTCTTGGTATCCATAGGCATAGGCAGCAATTATCCTCAAGACACTGCCTGAGCAACAGGTAATTCTTCATAGAAATTGGAGTTTTAGCTTGTAAAAATCAACCTTTTGAAGACTAGTCTCTGTAGTAAACTAACTCTGGTCATGCTTTTCTTTGAAACGAAATCATTTTCTCTGTATTTCCACAATATTTTGAAATGGCAAGTGATTAATATACTTACCACGTACTTACCGTAAACCCTTGAGATAATTTTTTTAGGAAGTCCTAGGGCATATGTGACAGTTTGTACAACCTGAAGACTAGACTCTGGCATTTTGTTTCAATTTCAACAGTTTCTAATGTTTAGGGGAAGCAGTTGACCTCATTTTGAGTTTACGCCTTCTGGTATTAAAGCAGATGTTTGATGGTTAATTTGAGAGGACATTCAAGAACTTTTTCAGACCATTAGTGGGGTGAACACCCTGAGGGTGTAATCCCAGTAATGCAGTTTCTCAAAGGACCCAACTTTATAAAAGATAGAAATTTAAGCCCTGGGACACCTTGATCATTTTTCTGTACTTCATATATTAAACCAGAATGCTCATCCTGGTTTGGCATTATCAGGGTTTGGCCTTTTCATCAGTGAAGGCTGTGGCTATTTGGAACTAATTGATAAATGTGTTAGTGGCTTTCACCAGCTAATGAAACCAGGCCACCAGTTTTGCTCTTCTTCCCACCAAATTGACCAAGCAACCAATTGCTTCATTATAATTACAGACAATCTTGGATTTATTTGCTGAGCAAGAAAAATACAGTCATTTAATCTTTATATATTAAGTGAACACAACCATTTGTGAAAAGTAATTGAATTGTACAGTTAAACAAATGTTTATGAAAAGTCTACCCAACGCAAAGCTTTGTCAGGCTCTCAGGGAGTAAAAGAAAAATAAAGGCAGGTCCTGCCCTCGAGCTTGGGGTGTTTGTTCTTTCTGTTAACAAATAATTTTTTTTGTTGTTGGGCACTCGCTGTGTTCCAGACACTGCTGTGAGCTCTGGAAAAATACAGGAAATAAGACAGACAAAACCCCCTCCTCTCAGGGAGCTTAACTTCTAGCACAAGTAGTTGGACAAAATATAGAAAGTAGACAAAAGTAGGACAAAAGAAGAAAATATATTGAATGTTAGGGTGATTCAGCATATGGATAAAAGCTTGGTAAGAGCAATATAAAATTCAGGAACAAAGATTTACTGTTTGACATAGAGATTTTTAAAAGCTTCTCTGATAAGGGACATTTGAGCAGATGAACAAAGACCTAAGGATGGGAGGAGACAGCTCCATGTGAATATCTGGGAGAAGAGCGTTCTAGGCCGAGTCCTTGGAGGGAGAGTGTGCAGGGGGATCAAGGAGCAGCAGAGAAACCAGTGGGCTGGAGCAGATGAATTCGGGTGTCATGGGGGTCGAGGGCCCAAACCTTTTTTTTTCCTGTCTACAATACAGAATGCTAACCACAGTGTTGAGCATTTGTCCTGTAAGGATAAACTCCTCTGTTCAATTGTAGCTTCTGTATGACAACTGTATCCTTATTTTACAGACAAAGGTAAGTGACATTATCCTATATTTGAGGCTCTGGGAAGTGAAAGGACTTGTTCAAGGTAACACAGTATGTGGTGGAATCTACAGTGCCACTCTGTGATATCCTTTTGAATCCATGCAGGTGCTGCGTGCCCTTACCCATCAGGCCTTTCCCCACGCATTTTCCTGTGGTTAGAATGCTGCCCCATCTCTTTGCCAAGCTTCCAGCTACTAATCCTTGCAGTCTCAGCTTAGTCATCACCTCCTCTGAGAAGCCTTTCCTGGACTCCCCTACCCTCCCGATTCCATCTAGGTTAGGTGCCCCCTCTGCTCCATGGCATCCTGTGGAACCCTTCCCTTAGTGCTTTCCATAGGCTGTTCCCCTCAGCACGTGGGCTTATGAGGGCAGGGACTGTGACTGTCCAAGCCCACCCCCTAGGACAATGACAGGAGTGTTAGATGTTCTTAGGTGTTCATGGAATTGACCAACGCCTCAAAGTCTATGCTTTTTCTATTTTAAGATGACAGGTTAGGACTGAGAGTATATTATGATTGCTACCATTTATTGAGCACCTACTATGAGCCAGGCTCTGTTCTGAGCTCTCTGCGTTAACCCACCTGCTCCTCATGACAGCGCTATGACATGACACTCAGCTTGGGGAGAGCTGCCCATTGATTGTCTTATTCTGGCCCAAACCCATGATTTTCTCAGAACTCAGAGCAGTCTTTTTTAAATAAAGCCTTCTGAAAAGTTTCTCTGATTGATTGAAAAGCATGTTTGCACATCTGTAGTAGTGATGCATTTGCATCCTCATACATATTTATTTGAATCCATCTTTGATTCTTTCCTTAGAACAGATTCCTGGAAAGGCACACACATTAACGACTTTTAGAGCTGGCATTGTGGATAAGAGCTGGGGCTTCTGAGTAGAATGGACCTTGGTGTTTCCAGTCTTGGTTCTGCCACTTCTCAGTTGTGGGATCTTGATCAGGTTACTTTACCTCTCTAAGCCTCAGTTTCTTCAATGGTAAAATGGAAGTCCTGGAAATACTCACCTGAGAGTAGTTGTTAGAATTAAGTTTGTGGTGTGGAGGTGCATGTAAAGCCTTTAGCCCAGGGCCTGGTATATAGTACATGCTCAGTGATGTCCACTTTTTAAACATTCTGTCTGCTACCACTTTTGGAAAAAGCATCAAACACATGTTCCAGTGATGGGTATTGGTGCTGTCTTTCTAGTTCCCCTCATAGATCTTAAGTGCACAATTGGATACATTTTGACATATGTACACATTGTGTAATCCATACTCCAAATACTATACAGAACATTTCTGTCATCCTAGAAAGTTTCTTAGTGCCCCTTGCAGTTAGTCCCCAAGCACCCCCATAGGCACCCAGTGATTCTGTGTTGATATTGTAGACTGTGGATATCCACACTGAAGCTATTGAACTATTGAGTGTCTTGAAAGTAGAATTGCTTCTCAGGAGTGTCCTTTTCAGTATAAGAGGATGGGTTCTTTAAACTGACTACATGAGTGTAATGGCAGTTGTGATCAGAAGAGACTACCCAAAGAAAGACTTCATCCCATCAGTCAGTTTTACTTTCTGTAGAGAAAAATAATTACAGGACGATAAATACCAAGCACATCAACAGTGGTTGTCTGAGGTAATATAGGTGATTTTTATTTTCTTTCTGATGGTTTTCAAATGTTCTGTATTGAACAAATGTTGTCTTTTTATCATTAAAAAAAGCTATCTTATTTGTTTGTTTGTTTGTTTGTTTATTTATTTATTTATTTAGAGATGGAGTCTCACTCTGTCACCCAGGCTGGAGTATAGTGGCTTGATCTCAGCTCACTGCAACCTCTCCTCCTGGGCTCAAGCAATTCTCCTGCCTCAGCCTCCCAAGTGCCTGGGATTGCAGGTGTGCACCACCACACTCGGCTAAGTTTTGTATTTTTAGTAGAGACAGGGTTTCACCATGTTGGCCAGGCTAGTCTTAAACTCCTGACCTCAAGTGATCCCCTACCTGGGCTTCACAAAGTGCTGGGGTTACAGGCGTGAGCCACTGCACCTGGGCGAAAATGCTATTTTAGAAGTGATCTCATGTGATGCTATGTTTTTCAACATGATGTCAGACATTGGTAACCTGCTGTTTTATCAGTTAAGTTCTGTCAAGCCCCAACCTCATGATGTGACCACTGCTTGTCTGTGAAACCCAGTTCTATGGAAGTTACAAAGTCATTGTCTTAGTCTACTCAGGCTGCCATAATAAATACCACAGACTGGATTCCTTGAACAGAAATGTATTTCTCACAGCTCTGGAGACTGGAAATTCCAAGATCTGGGTGCTGGCCCATTTGGTTCCTCATGAGGGCTCTCTTCCTGGCTTTTAGGTGGCTGCCATCTTGCTGTGTTCTCATGTGGTGAGGGGATGGAGAGAGCACAAGCTTTCTGGTGTCTCTTCTTATAAGGTCACAAATTCCATCATGAGACCTCACCTTTGTGGCCTCATCTAGTCCCAGTTATTTCCCAAAGGCCCTACCTCCAAATACGATCACATTAGAGCTTGGCTTCAACATATGAATTCTGACAGGACACAAAACATTCAATCCATCACAGTCATTCATTCATACACGTGTTCAGTGTTTTCTGTTACATTAAGCAATGTGTTTTGAAGCTATTTGGTTTGATAGTGCAAAATCTACCCGGAAATGATTTCAGCCCTCAGGAAAACCGCTCCTGCTACAGTGGAACACACAGTAGACGGGCACGAGAGAAGAGCCACAGATTAGACCGAGGCGTTGGCATGCGTTTGGCTCATTTAGCCATGCATGTTAGTCTTGGAGCTCTATTTTGAGGTGTGTGGAGACCAAATCCTTCTCCTAGATCCCCGTACTTAAGCCTGGCAGGAAGAAAAGCTGAGTGCACTGTGGTTTTAGAGTGTACCTTTTGATAATAAATAGTTTGCAGCATGTCCTTGAAAGGGGATTTTTTTCCTTTGTCTTGCAAATGTCAAATTGTACTTTTCTGTAAACTTCCTACGTAGAAATGTAAAGTGGTACAAGTGCCCTGTTGCTCTTTGGTGAAAATGCTCCCACGTGATGAATTTCTCAGTTGAGTTGCAAAGACAAGTTAGTGAAACCTGACAGGCAAACTACCCCACACCCTGGAGAACAGTGTCCTGGGGGTGTCTGGTTTGCTAGATGTGTGGCTGGTGCAGCAATGGGAAGGTGGCGGTTTGACTGCCTGGCCTCTCACATCTCGCTCCTCCGTTTTTACTGCTCCTCTGACCTCTGGAGTAGCCATGTAAGCCTGCGCTTTCGTGTACAGAGTTGCTGCTCTACCCCGCTCTTGGCATTTGCATCAAAATTTACTGTGTTCCACTGACAAAATTCTAGAATCTTGAAGTTGGAATGGAGTTCAAAGTTGTATACCCCTCTTCTTTCAAAGCGTGAATATCTAACATCTGCCGTGCAGTCTTTTTTTTTTTTTTCTGTACTTAAATGCCTGTGGGCAAAGAGGAACTTACTTCCTCCACTTTCAGGGATCTACGACTTTCGGAAATTTCGCCTTTCTGTTGACTCAAACAGTGTTTCCCGGTAGCTTCAGTTCACTGGTTCTGGACCACCTATAAGAGGTAGACTTAAAAAATATAACTCTCTTACAAGAAAGCTGTGGAGATATATGAAGTCAGTCTGGGTCTCCCAATCTGGTTTACCTGTCAACGAAGGAAATACTATTAGCCTGATAGTTGCTCATTCTGGCTGTTTCTTCAGTATTACTGTTTTCTCAGTAATCCATAAACCATCCATGTTATGCATTCTAGATACTTGGGTCAGTATCCAGTTGACTTGTCACATTCTTCTCTTATGAAATCAGAACTCTCTGAACTAGCAGTTGGCTAACTGAACTGAGTTATGTTATTATAGCTCGTGTTACTTCTTTTGGATAAGAGTTGGTCTTCTTTTTGAGACAGGGTCTCCCTCTGTTGCCCAGGCTGGAGTGCAGTGGTGCAATCACAGCTCACTGCAGCCTGGATCTCCTGGACTCAAACCATCTTCCCACCTCAGCCCCCCAAGAATCTGGGACTACAAGTGCGTGCCAGCACACCCAGCTAATTTTTGTAATATTTTTAGAGATGGGGTCTCACTGTGTTGCCCAGGCTGGTCTGGAACTCCTGGGCTCAAGCACCCCTCCAACAGTGGCCTTCTAAAGTACTGGGATTGCAGCGTGAGCCACCATGCATGTCCTTGGTCTTTAATTGGATATCGTTGATGCTGACTGTAGAGTAGCAAGCATGGTAGAAAGTTAATTGGTGTGGTGATCTCAAAAAAGGGTATTTAAAGTTCCCTGTTGTGAGGATCTCAGGAATTTAATCCCTGCATCTATCTGAGAGTATAGCTTCAGCCTCTACATGCACATGAAAATAAAGAAGGTAGTCATAAATCCCAGAACTAAGGATCTCTGCACACAGCCCACTCTGCAAAGTGGATATTTTCCTCTCAGGTCAATCTGTGACTTGCCCAAGGGTGAATTACCCAAGATGAAACACAGGGTGGGAATGGGGGAGACAAGGGGATCACTTTTGGATATGTCAAAGTAGAGGTACCTCTGGAACTCCTTCAAATGGTCCATCTCAAAGTTGTAAATACCCAGCTAATGTTTAAGATTGTGGCCACAGACTCAGGTTGATTGCATGGGAATAGCGTGAAAATGAGACAGTATTGGCTTACAGTTAAGAACAAGGCTTTGAAGTCAAGCTTAGATTTAAAACTTACCCCTACAGTGTACTATAATTCTGTGATATTGTACAAACTCTTTAATTCTCTAAGTCTCAGTTTCTTCATCTACATGAGGATGACAGTACTATCCATTCCATGGGGTTACTGTGAAAATTAACTCATGTGGCTTGCTTATTCCAGTGTCTGACATCAGTGAATCCTCCATGTACATTATCAGTTGTTAAGAAGAAGAGTGATCCAGGGGAGGAAATTAAACAATGAATTTACTTGAAAGACAGATTCCATAAGGAAATTGTTGAATAAATTATGGTTATACCCATACTGTGGAATATTTTGCGACAATTAAAAGAAAGAATACATTAGATCTACGTATATTGACCTGGATGGTTTGTCCCTGATAGACAAATAAATGAAAAAAAGAAAGAGGGGTGTGTGCTTATTTTAATCCCATTAAAAGTAGTAGCAAAAGCCATCTGAACATAGACATGTACATGGGGAAAGCTGTAGAACAGAAACAAAAGTTTGAGATGGGTTGAGTGGTTATTAATTTTTCATTATGTATCTTATATTGTCTGATTGTGGTGAGAATGTGTTAACTATTTTGAGGATAAAATTTTTAAAAGGAAATAAGCCAAAGGACTGAGTGGTGGATCGTGGAAGAAGAGAAATCAGTCAGCGAGGTGTGAGAGGCAGTAGATGGGCAGGGAAGAGACGTATACAGGACAGTACAGCATTAAACACCAAGCGTCTCATATGTTTCCTCATTTGTCATGGCTACATAAGGGCTTATGTCTTGAGCTCTTCTTGTTCGTTTCGTTTGTTATCCTTCAATTTCTGGCACAGGGCATGACAATATTTCTCTCTTCTTGTCTTCATTTCTGTTTTATTTCTAGCAACTGAGCCAACATTTGTCTGCAGGAATTCATGGTGGGGAGATAAATGATAAGAAGATGGGTGGAAACACAGTATCATTTATTGACTAAAGAGCAATGTCACTTTAATTTAATTGTAAAATGTAAATTAATGCATATACATAAAAAGGACTTAGCTGTTCTAAAATGATTACAGTGAATGCTACATCCTCTTCATACCCTTGTCCTGAGCCTCTCAATTCCTCTTCCTTGAGACATGTCCTTACATGTCCTTCCGGAAATGGTCTATGCATATGCAAGCTCTGCATTTGAATGTCTCCTGTTGAAAAACAAATGGTGGTATATTATGTACTTGAAGAACAGAGATTTTTTTCCTAAGTCTTTAGAGAGATGAAATCTAAACCCTTTAAAAGAAGGTAATAGGTAGGCAATCTTTTCTTTTTTTCTTTTTTCTTTTTCTTTTTTTTTTTTTTTTTTTTTTTTTTTGAGATGGAGTCTCACTCTGTCACTCAGGCTGGAGTGCAATGGCATGGTCTTCACTCACTGCAACCTCCGCCTCCTGGGTTCAAGTGATTCTACCTCAGCCTCCTGAGTAGCTGGGACTACAGGCACATGCCACCACACCCGGCTAACTTTTGTATTTTTAGTAGAGATGGGTTTCACTATGTTGGCCAGGGTGGTCTCCAACTCCTGACCTTGTGATTTGCATGCCTCAGTCTTCCAAAGTGCTGGAATTACAGACATGAGCCACCATGCCCAGCCAATCTTTTCTTTTATCAGAAGGGTCTGTGGGTGAGAGTTCAAGTCCTGTAAATAATTCTGCTATCTCTTGTTGGAGAAACTGCTAGTTTTTCAGATCATGCAACAGTCTTATAAATGTTTATTGCAGTTACAAGCTACAAAGATTTTTTCCAGTACTACTGCTCCAGGTAGAGCAGTTGCACCAGTCATTATTTATAACTGGATTAAAGAGTAGCAGCACATACTTCTACCATGGTTATAGAGTGCCTTCTGTTGTGCAGAGTAGAGTGCTTATTCACCAGGGAGTTCTCAAACACCTTTCTCTATAGGCGCTGTCCCAAATACTGTCAAGAGAGAAAAAATTAAAAATGAGCTCCTGCCCTCTAAGAACAGGTGGGAGCAGCCCCAAATCTTGCAAATGAAGCAAGAGGGGATATTCAGTCTTTAATCCAAGCAGCTAGAAGCTTGCCTCTCCCAAGTTCACCCAGTGAGGATTTTAACACTCCTTTGACAAAGAAATGGGGCCGAGCAGCAGAGGAAGGCAGGTGACACCGAGTCATGAAATTCACCCTTTCGAGCCCTTCCTGGGGGATCTGTGGCTCTTAGGTTGATTCTTGAAGGAAAGGGATGAATGAAGGAGAGGAAGGGAAGCAGGCTTTTATTTATTTATTTATTTATTTATTTATTTATTATTTTTTTTTTTTGACTCCTACACAGAAGATGGAATTGAGAAAAATACACTGTGGCAGTGAAATCAACTTACAAAACTGAGGAGGAAAATTTTGACAAAAGCAAACCCAAAATCTGATTACTGTGGGGCTGTCCATTTTATTGCTGCACCAAGGAGCAGGGTAGATACTATTTGGCCTAAAGAACACTGAAATTTTGTTTTCTCATTTGCAAACAGACAGGTTCAAACTCGTCAGAAGCCATAACTGAGTTTCCTTGTGACTGATTTGTATGTGTGTTAGTGGTTTTTTTTTTTTTTTTTCCTGTAAGAATCTGGTTGAGTAATTCAGAAGGTTAAAAAACAACAAAACAGAAATAAGTGAGAAAAGTTAACTGAGGTCTGCCACATATGCCGGGAAGGTGCCCACAGACTGGCAGAATCTGTGAAGTCTTTGTCTGTTTCTGCCTATGCAAATACTAAGCCACGCTCAACAGAGCTTGAGCGTTGTATCTGTTCAACTGCCATTTAAGAAATAGGACTCTGTTCTCGACAGCTTATTCCTTGGGGTTTCAGAATGTAAAATATGAAGTGTGTATAATCACAGGCCAGGTTCCCAGCATTTCTCGGCATTTCAGCTTTGGCAGCAGGAATGGGAAAAACTGAAGGTTTTATGGCCAGGAAGGCTGAGTGTAATCTTTGTTCTGTGGCGCTAGGAAAGGAAGTGAGTCTGTTACAAAGTGCTTTACCTCTGAAGCATGGCTCAGGGGCAGCTGTGCTTTGTGCCATATATTCTGTTTTCATAAAAAGGAGGAGGTAGAGTCGAGGGCTTACCATGGCAGAGTATTTTCACAATATCTCACTTGATATATCATCCAGGGAAAGTGACCTGTGTTATACTTTGTGTTTTAAGATTTAACTCTAGAATCAAAAACTTACCAGAGAAGCTCAAGATACTTTACTTTGCAAGAATTAATTCTCAATATAAAAACTCATCAGAGTTCAAGATAAGAAGAATTCAATAAATAACACACTTTAAATGGAAGAATTATTTTAAAAATTGTTTTAACTTTGAATGAGCTTAGATTAACTTACCTGGTGCAGAGGTAGGTCAGACCCCATGTCATCATTTGCCCAGAAAAGTCCAAATTTACTCCCATAATCCCCCTTAATGACCCTTTTTACTCTCAGAGGCCCATTTTATTTATTGGGTTATGTTTTTTTTTTTTTTTTTTCCTTGAGACAGTCTCGCTCTGTTGCCCAGACTGGAGTGCAATGGTACTCCACTGCAACCTCTACCTCCTGGGTTCAAGCCATTTTCCTGCCTCAGCCTCCCAAGTAGCTGGGATTACAGGTGCTCACCACCATGCCTGGCTAATTTTTGTTATTTTTAGTAGAGATGGGGGGGTCTCACCATAATGGCCAGGCTGGTCTTGAACTCCTGAATTCAAGTCATCTACTCACCTCGGCCTGCCACAGTGCTGGGATTAGAGGCATGAGCCACCGCACCTGGCCATCTGAGGCCCATTTTGGACGGTACACTGCATGGTCATCCTACAAAGAGGTGTCTGCATTTCTACTTTTTTTTCTTTAAGATGGTAGAACCAAACGAAAAAGGGTGTTTTTACAAATTGAGAGGGGTCCCTCTGTAGGAGGGGAATTTCTCCAGCATTTTCCTTTGATGGAGTATTCTCCTCTCGTTCAGAAATCGGAAATTTAGTAACTAAAGCATTATATAAGACATTATATAAGACATTAATATATTTATATGAGGTATAAATTTGTCTGTAGCCATAACTTCATGGGTTTGCATTCATTTATTAATCCATCCATGCATTCAGTCATTTATTTACTCATTCAACAAATGTTCATTGAGACCTATTTTTTGCCTAGGGATATAGCAGTGACCACAATAGGCCTGCTCACTGCCCACAGGAAGCAGGCATTCTAGCATAAGCACACAAACAAGTAAAAGTAATTACCAATTGTGAAAGTTACATGGAAGGAAATAAGTGAGCTTTTATTTGGGGTTTTGTTTCATAGAGCTGAAGGAAGTGAAGAGACAGATACCTTTCTCCGCACTTCTTTCACTGTTGAATGTCTAAAGTGTTTATTACTCCGTTTGGACTACTGTGACAGAACACTATAGATTGGGTGGCTTGTAAACAACAAAAAATTATTTCTCACTGCTCTAGAGGCTGGAAAGTGCAAGGTCAAAGTACCAGCAGATTTGGTGTCAGGTGAGGGCCTGCTTCTTTGTTCGTGGATAGCTGCCTTCTCGCTGTGTCTTCACATGGTGGAAGCAGTGAGAGAGCTCCCTAGGATTTGATTTCTTTTCTTTTCTTTCTTTTTTTCTAAGATGGAGTCTTGCTCTGTCACCCAGGTTGGAGTGCAATGGTATGATCTCGGCTCACTGCAACCTCCACCTGCTAGATTCAAGTGATTCTCCTGCCTTAGCCTCCTGAGTAGCTGGGATTACAAGCATGCGCCACCACGCCTGGCTAATTTTGTATTTTTAGTAGAGACAGGGTTTCTGCATGTTGGTCAGGTCTCGAACTCCTGACCTCAGGTGATCTGCCCACCTCGGCCTCCCAAAGTGCTGGGATTACGAGCATGAGCCACCTCACCCAGCCGGATTTCTTTTCTAAGGGCACTAATCCCATTCACAAGGGCTTTACCTTCATGACCTAGCCACCTCCCAAAGGACCCACCTCCAAATACAGTCACATTGAAGGTTAAGTTTCAACATACCAATTTTGGGGATACATAAACATTCAGTCTATAGCAGTGTTTTTTCTGGGGTTTCCAACTCAAATACCTTCAGAGTGGAGGCCAATGGGGACACTCCTGTCTCACGGTTCTAACCAGAGGGGACTGGCATATCCATTCACCTAAAGCTCAGTTAAGAAAGGTGAGCCCTGGGCCAGACCCGCAGGAAGTGTCCTCAGGTTGCATTTGGCTCTGGCCACGTATTCACTTTTTCCAGAGTCCCCAGGTATACTTTAGTTCCACATCAACGCCTGCCAGGCCTGGTTCAGTCCTACATTTCAATAGGTCCCCTTGTGGGTCTCAGAGAAAAAGAGAGCAGCGTTAGAATTTTACTACCACGGTGAGTTTTTCCACTTCACTTTGGAAACATTGAGCTATTCCTACGCAGTTTGGATGACAGAAATACTGTGCTCAGTGCAATCTACTGGAAAATCTGAGTGCTTGGGAAAATGTCAGGAATACTGACTTTTGTCATGGAATTTCTCCGTATTGCGGCGGTACTTCAGTGTGAGTCAGCAGGAGGAACTTCGGTGCACCAAGCAGGCCTCACGTCAGTGGGGCTGTACGTCCCAGCTCTGATTGAAGTCAGGGGGGTGGGTAAGTGGTGTCCCGGCCAGTCCAGGGATGGGGGCTATTTCTAGTGTGCAGTGCTGGCCTTCCTGAACCAAATGTGAACCCCCGTGGGCTCTCCCATGAGTTTCTCTGGAAAGCTCATCTTCTCTTCTTCTTTAGCCAACCCCTCCCCATGCCACTCTTCCAGAAAGTTTCTCTTCAGACTTCCATGAAGGATGGAAGCAGCCCTGAACCAGCTGCCCTGGGGCTCTTTATTCTCAGGCTCCCAAGTAGAGAAAAAAACCCTCAGAAGCAGGGACCTAGCTGCCTGATCTTCCCTGTGGTCCCAAAGTGGCTCTTCCTGAACAGGCATTTAATGAAATAGTGTGGAACAATAAGAAAGCGCCTCTTCTAAGGCAGTGGGGTCTTCAAATGGAATGACCACAGACTATTTTCTCTGAAGGTGAATGCACATGTCTAAGCCCTAAATTTCCCTGCTAAAATCATCTTCGCTTGGACACCAAAAGCACAGCCAACAAAAGCAAAAATAAGTGAGAGGGAGTATATCAAACAAAAAGCTGCTGCATAGGACAGGAAACACTTGACAAAATGAAAAGGCAAGCTATGGAATGGGAGAAAATAGTTGCAGATCTGATAAGGGGTTAGTATCCAAAGCATATAAGCAACTTGTACAACCCAATAGCAAAAAATAATAACAGTAATAATAACCTGATTAAAATGGACAAAGGACCTGAATAGACATTTCTCCAAAGAAGATATGCACATGACCAGTAGGTTTATGAAAAGGTGCTCAACATCACTAACCATCTGGGAAATGCAAATGAAAACCACAATGAAATGTCACCTCATACGTGTTAGGATGGTTATCAAAAAACCAGAGGACAAGTGTTGGCAAGGGTGTGGAGAAAACGGAACCCTATGCACTGCTGGTGGAAATGTAAATTGGTGCATCCACTAAGCAGAAAAATATGGAGGCTCCTCAAAAAAATTACAAATAGAACTATCATATGACCCAGCAATCCCACTCCTGGATCTATAACCAAAGGAACTGGAATCTGGATCTCAGAGATCTGTGCACTCTCACGATCATTGCAGCATTATTGATGTCAAAATATGGAAACAATCTAAATGTCCTTCTGCAGACAAATAGATAAAACTTGCTATGGAATATTATTCAGCCTTAAAAAAGAAGGAAATCCTATCATTCCAGACAGTGTGGATGGACCTGGAGGAGATTATGCCAAGTGAAATAAGGCAGACCCAGAAAGACAGATACTGCATGATCTCACTCATGTATGAAATCTAAAATAGTCAAATTCATAGAAGCGAGGAGTAGAATAGTGGTTGCCAAGGGTGGTTGGGGGACAGAGAAATGGGAAGATGTGGATCAAAGGGTACAAAATTTCAGTTATGCAAGATAAATAAGCTCTGGAAATCTAATGTACAACATAGGGCCTATGATTAACAATGCTGTACTGTATACTTAAAATTTTGCTAAGAGAGTACGTCTTAAGTGCTCTTATCACCAAGAAAAAACACAAAGGAGGCAGGAGGAAACCTTTGAAGATGATGTATAGGTTTATTGCACTGACAGTAGTGATGACTTTAGAGGTATACACCTCTCCAAACACATCAAGTTGCGTACATTAAATATCTACAGCTTTTTGTATGTCAAAGCAGTTATTTTTAAAAATCCTCTTCCTTTTGGTCCTCCAACCTTTAACATGGCAATTGACACGGCAGTTGACATGATAAAAGCTACTATATTTCCTTGATTCAAAAAAACCACAGATCACAAAATGCCCATGATTGCTGATTTGATTAAAACAACTATACTAGCAGCTGGCAAGTGTTTTTTTTTTTGGCCATTAGTTTTAAGGAACATTCCTGTTTCAGAAGCATCAAAGGGGAGGGAGCAGCACAGATCATGAATCAAAGCGATGCAGGGATTAGAGTTGTGTTCCTCTCTAGGTAGTGACAGAGGAATTGTTTCCTCTCTAGGTACAGTGATAGAGGGTGGCTTTGTTAACGGTATTATTAAGGCCATCTTACTGACAGCAAAAGGGAAACAAGACAGAGCCTCGATAGTTGGGTAAAATGATCAGTTAAATTTGAAAGTGCTTCCTTTTGTATATTCTGGTCAGTCTTCTGCAGGAGGAGGATGTATAAAGTCCACTGTGTCAGAAAAGCAGTCAGTCTACCCCTCCCCAGTTTCCATCTGGGTATCTTTGTGCTCCTGGTCATTTCTTTCCCAGAAATTGGGGGATATGGTCTCAGATAAGAGGAAAGGGTTTGGATGTCCCAGTATCACATATGGTAAAGATGAAAAACATGAATAAGATGATTGAGTTTATCTTGCATATGAGGCCATGTGTTGTAAATGGTCTTTCCTTGCTAACTTTCTTGACTCTGTAGATGTATCTTGAAGAGTGAAACATGAGGACACTGTTTTACTCAGTCAGAACCTAGAGTCAAGTTTTTTTCTGTTATTTTCTCAAGATAATGCTACCAATTAGATTTGTATGCGTCCCATTTGTCCTCACTTGATTCCCATCCATGTTCTCACTTTCCCCAAGGTGACCATTATTCTGATTAATGTTCATATTCCTGTAATGCATTATTAGCATTGACTGCTGGGTCTGAGCCAGTCCAGGGTCTGGAGAGCTATGCAGAGATAGAAGTGGACTCCAGAAAGAGGGCCCTGAATCTTGCCATTCCCTCTCCAAGGTACCAGAGTTTGCGGTTTCCAGGAATTGCATTTGATGCAGATTGTAAATTACAGCATAAATATGTATTTGTGTCTTAAATGACTTTTTTAGTTTGGACAATGCCCTTCATCTTATGACTGGCATACTCCAACACACTCATTAGCCCTTTGTTGACTGGCGCTTTGAAAACATGCAGGCTCGGAGACCATTGTTAAGCCATCTGTGGGCTTTGTTTGACCATGAGGGAGACTTCTCCACCATTAAGTTACCAGGTTCAACAGGTCCTGAGCACCTGCTTGTGCTGTTTGCCTCTGAAGATCAAAAGATAAATCAGGATCTTTGCTCTCAGGATTTAGACTACTGGTAATTCCAAACACACATAAATTGACAGTGTAAGATATGGTACCATAAATGCTCAGAGTGAAATGCAAACAGAATACAATGAGAGCTTAGAAAAGGCAACTATGAATGTTGACGGGTGTGGTGGCTCACGCCTGTAATCCCAATACTTTGGGAGGCCAAGGTGGGCAGATCACTTGAGGTCAGGAGTTCGAAACCAGCCCAGCCAACATGGTGAGACTCTGTCTCTACTAAAAATAAATAAATGAAATAAAAACTAGCCAGGCATGGTGGTGGGTTCCTGTAATCCCAGCTACTTGGGAGGCTGAAGCAGGAGGATCACTTGAACCTGGGAGGCAGAGGTTACAGTGAGCCAAGCTTGCATCACTGCACTCCAGCCTGGGTGACAGAGTGAGACTCCATCTCAAAACAAAACAAAACAAAACAAACTATGAATTCTGACGGAGAGATTCAGTGGAGGCTTTGAAGAGATGACACTTGAGCCTGATATGCAAGTTTTCCATTAATGGTGAAACAGGGAAGTCCGTGCTAGGTAGACATAGCAATAGGGACAGAGGCATGGAGGCAGAAAAGCGTCCTGTGCTAAGGAATCATGAGGACTCCGTATGACCAGAGGACCAGAGCCTGGGAAGGAGTAGGGCAGAGGTGGCAACTGAGGTAGGTGGGGGTGAGAACCTGGAAGATTTTGAATGTTGGGCTAGGAAGTGTGGGCTTTATTTGCCTTTCAGTAGAAGCCATCAGAGGTTTTTGAGAAAGAGACTTAACAGGAAATAAATACAATGTGTTAGAGTACAGAGGAGTGAGCCTGGAAGCCAGGAGTTCAAGTAGGAGGTCTTGTCATAGGTCATACAAGAAACAGTCACAGCTTGGGGCAAGCCAGTAATGGTGGGAAGAGAAAGGAAAAGAGGAGGGGGAGCGATTCACATTGAAGGGAGTCCAGTGATGTGAATGGGGGACCAAGGAATAGGCATTAAAGATGACTCCAAGATTTCCAGTGAAGGAGCTTTTAACTGAGTAGGGACAGCAACGGAGTACAGTTTAGTTTTTATTTTTTTGTGTTTGAAGAAACACTTCTGGTAGTTTTGCCCATAAAGCAGTGAGAGATGTAGGCCTGGCACTCCAGAGAGAGGTGTGGGGGTAGAGGTTTAGATTGGGGAGCCATCTGTCTAGGGGAATACTTGAACTCATGGGATTCAGCTGCGCAGGTAGAGTGCCAGGCAGGGCTACTGTGCACAACTGGGCAGATCGGGCCCTAAACAACTCTAGGGAGTGCCACTGCATCCTAGTCATCATAGATTTGTGTAATGACTATGAATTTTCTGGCAGATGGCAGTTAGATGTCTTGAGAAAGGGATACCTTTTTCTCATTTGCACAAAGGTACCATATGGTGTGGCAGGAATGCTGGAATTAAACCCAGGCAGGAGCCAAGAACAGAACCTTAGGGAACCACCTATCCTCTAAGGGAGGGTGGAGGAGGAGGAGCCTCCAGAGGAGACACTTAGGAGTGGCGAGAGACTTAGGTAGGATTTAAGTTTGTCGTTGCCTCCAATTTGCCTGAAAATAGAGTCACCACACAGTGAACTCTAATCTTACTTTGGTTTAATGACTCAAGTAGAGCCTCTGCTCGTATTATCCATCAGTTCTTGCTTTTCATATAGCCGGTGAGTTTTCCTTGGCACTAGCAAGTGGGATAATTAACTGTCTCCATTTGGTTGGGATGTAGAATTATTAAACCTGTGGTTCTGCTCTTGAGAGCCAATGCCTGGCGGGTGACCGTGGTCCAGGGCGAACACATGTTGCAGAGCCTCCTTTAGAAGGCCCACTGCAGAGCCTGCCTGGGGGACTCCTAGGAGGGCAAAGGGCACCCTTCCAGGCCACTCACCTGTCACACCTGGCTCCAGCCTGCTAGGAGTCAGACTGGGGCAGCCCCCGACCCAGAACTGCCAGAGCCTCTCGGATGGCTCCAAGTCCTCACCTCTGAGGGCCTGGCAGGGTGAAGGAAGCTCCTTGCCTCCTGAACCACATGAGAAAGAAAAGGCATCCCCAGAGCCATAGCTTGGAGGCTTGGCTTCTTTATGGCATAAACTACAAAGGCACACAGCCTCCCCAATGTGTGCCAATAAGATGGCACAAATGCTTCTTGCGAAAGAGAAAGCTTGTGCCCCGCCTTGGCACATGATCCTCTGCCCACACACATTTGTCATTGCTGCTTCCTGGCGCTTGTGACCTCCTTTGCATCAGTGGAAAGTTACAGGAGGAGAGATAGCACCACCTTCCTAGTCAGGAATGTGTCACACAACCCAGATCAAAAACTTAAAGTTCTCTTCTGTGTCGATGGGATCCAGGCTCTGTGGGCAGATAGAACATTGTATGGAAAGGCTGTCAAACTCAGAGTGAAATTGCAGTTTTTATCTGAGTGGCTGGCACTCTAGCTTGTTTATTTAAACATAGATCAGACAGTTGAAATGTTCTACTTTCAAATAATTCATGTTTTTCAGATCTTGAATTTTGGTAAATTTTTTTCGTCAGTTGATTTTGTGTTTCTTAATTTGGGGAATAGAGTTCCTTTTCTAATGGGAAAATATATCATTCGTTGTGTCTGTGGTGCTTGCTTGTGTTTTACAAACTCTACGTGAGCATAGGCTGACTGGCTCTGGGGATCAGAAGCACTCAGGGAGCTCTGGGGACAGGATTTCATACACTACATCCAGAAACTGGGCAGATGATCACATGCCCTTTTTTTTTTTTGCTTGTTTGTTTGTTTTTTGTTGTTTAAAGTAGGGCTCAGAAGCAGAGAGGGAAAGAGAATTTTTCCACAGCCTCAGAAAATCCAGGAAAATCCAGGAGTAGAACTCATGAGGCTGAGGTTCTGGAACTGTGTTCCTAAACTGCCTTCTCTGGAAAAAACGCAGAGGGAACCAGCCGATTCCTGGTAAAAAAAAAATTTGACTTACCGACTTTCAAAAAGAAATGAGTTCCATATGATGGAAATTGCATTCTTTGATTTGGGCTTAAAGGATTTTCTGAGCTTTTAAATGGTTTCCTATGTAATATTCCATTTCTTCTGGTTTGGGAGTTTTCCATGAAATGCCTTTTTAAAAAAACCCAGAGCATCAAATGAGCTTTTCAGCTTGATGAACTTAAGAAATTTCATCATTCCTTTTCTTCCTGACTGACCTTTTAATTTTATGCAAGATGTACAGGAGTGATTTGTCTTGTCTGGTTTGTAAGGATTTTTAATCACCAGCCACACACATTAGTCACTGACTTTTGTACCTACAAGCCCAATTTTCTTTGTTTTGGGTTTTTTGAAATAAGTTTGTTTGTTCATTTATTTGGAGACAGGGTCTTGTTCTATCACCCAGGCTGGAGTGCAGTGGCATGATCATATCCTCAAACTCCTGGGTTCATGTGATCCTTCCACCTCAGTCTCCCAAGTAGCTGGGACTACAGGTACACACTACCACACCCAGCTAGTTTTAAAAAATTTTTTATGGAGACAGGGTCTCACTGTGTTGCCCAAGCTGACACTTACAGTAAGAGTAGAATCAGACTGAGAGCTGGAAAAGGAACAGCGCAATGGGATTGGTAGCATAAAAGATTTACCACCAGATGCAGAAAGCAGTTCTCACTAGTGCTTCCTCATTTCCTCAGCATCCACCATGCACAGAACCTTACACTTTACACTCAAGAAGTGTATGGATAAAGGGAATACAACCAAAGTTTAAGGTAAGAAACTCAAGAGTTTGTTCAGTTCAGTTAGTACTTAATTGGCTACCCAGCCTTGTGCTAGGTACCTTGTTCTGGGGCTAGAGAGCTGAAATAACCATGGAGAAGATCTGCAGGGAAACCAACAGATACAGTCAGTGCAAGAAATGCTGTTGTTAGAAGTATGTACCAAACACCATTGGAGCACAGGCAGAGAGACACCAAACTTGGCCAAGGAAGGGATGCAGAGGCTTTGGAGACAGAGAAGCTTCAGTTAAGAGTGCAGAAGTCAGCCCAGGAGAGAAATGGGCTCTTCTATTTATCTGTGGTGGTAAACCAATGTGTTTTAATTTTTCCTTTTTCAGTCCAATTACGACCAATACTTTTTATAAAATATATTAAAAGTAAATTACTAGAAAAATGAAATTTCAAAATACATATAAATCTGAAGCCCACGTGTTTATTATTAGATTCAGCAGACATATATTGTCCTATAGTATGACAGTATGATAGTTTGTCATACTGTCAAATAGTTATAAAAGTTTCTAAAAACTCTGTGCCTCTACTTTTTTACCTCACCATGGGTCAGTGCCAGTTTGCAGATGAGCAGCAGTTTGTGGACCACACTTTGAGTAGCATTGCCCTGGGCAGAGGAGGACATATGGATATAGTGA
Source organism: Rhinopithecus roxellana (assembly GCF_007565055.1). NCBI lineage: Eukaryota > Metazoa > Chordata > Mammalia > Primates > Cercopithecidae > Rhinopithecus > Rhinopithecus roxellana. The sequence goes on along the minus strand of NC_044553.1, from coordinate 91,601,845 downwards.
TTGACTGATGTGAGAAATATGGAGGGAATATCATCGTGTCCCATCCCATCATTTTACATATGAGGAAACTGAGGCCCAGAAAGGTGACAGAACTAAGACCAGACTCTCTGCTTTCTAACTTAAGACAGTTCTTCTTCTTATCCTTTGACTAACTCACCTGAACAGTCACCAGATAGCACGAGCATTCCAGCATGCTTGCCCCGCTTCACCCACGCCTACTGCCTCTGAAGAAAGGGAAGAATCTGCGTCCATCAGAAAGTGCTGGGGATACCAGGACGCCAGCCTGCTGCCCAACCTGGCTGACTTGTCTGCTCACAGACCCTGTCTTAATGACAGAAGCCACTCCAAGAGTTCACTGTGTCCTTCAGTAGCCAGTGAAATTCATGTAAATCCTGTTTGGGCAGTCAGTGGAATTTTTAGTACTCCTCTCCTTTAAAAAAAAAAAAAAAAGGAACAAAGGTTTTTCTCATCTATAAGCCAAACATGAGTAGCAGTCACCAAGCAGGGCACATTGTTATCTCTTGGAATCAGTTTGGTTCTAGACTGGTCTTGAAGGATTGACACCTGGTCTGGGGTGGACTTGAGAGCTACAGAGCCACAAGTGTGCTGTCCTGGTCTTAGGTCATCCCCAAGACAGGGGACCTCTGCAGGCAATAGCAGCTTCATGTTGGCCCTAGAGGTCCCAGATGGGTACCAGGGTCCCAGCACAAACCAGAATCCACCCGGCTCCCAACTAGTCCCCCCACATCCTCCCTAATCCTTCCTCATTGCGGTCTCCTCAGAACCTAGCCAAACCCAATGGTCGGGGAGGGAGTTGCTGTTCAAATTAACAGCCATTTATTATGGGCCTGCTATTTGCAAAGCACTGTGTTAGGCACCAAAGATAACTCCGAAATATAAAGATATAGAAATGAATGCAATGAGTCACCTCTTCTCATGGAGACTGCATTTTAGGTGGAGAAATAAGTCATATAACAGCCCAGGCAGGATTTTGAAATTTGTTCTCTCTGCCTACCTCCTTTTGTCCCCATGACCAAGGAAGGCAAACACCAGTGCAGTGGCATTGATAAAAATTCTTAAATGTGAACACGGTACTTGGAGTTGATTGCTTATTTGTGAAAATACATGATAAAAATATTCATAGATTTAGACATGTCAAAAAGATTCCTTCATTTATCACAGAATTGTTTATAACTGTGAACATTTTAAAAGAAAAGTCTGCAGGTGGCCTTGCATGGTCTGGGTGTTATCACACCACTGAGTGTGTCAAACCAGCATCTGCCGTTGGGTATAGGTCCTAAGCAATTAGACAGGGAGAGGGTGGAGAACAAGGACTGGCTGTACAGTTGAATTTTATTTGATTACATTGTGAAGTACAGATACTGTTTCACTTCCTAGGAATTTCGTGTTTTATTTCTGGAGATTCGAAATTCTCCAGAATGGAAATAAAGTTCTCCAGCCACAGTGGTGGCATGGATAGCAACAGGATTCAGTGACTTCCCTCATCCTCTTTCAACTTGTTCTCCCTACCAGAACTAGTCACCTGTGGTGAACTCAGTGGCATTTGATAGTCTAGGATGAACCAAATCAACCTCAACTTAAACCTGCTTTTTGTCATTGTACCGATCTAGGCATTTGACACTAAACAGAGATCTTAATTCCTGTATCTTAATGCATCAGAATTTGGTCTTAGCAGAGATGTCGATAGACAGGGGTGTTGTGGCGGGTGGGGTTTAACCAGTTCTGGAGGCATTTTGCTCATTGCCCCAAAGTACTGGTGACAGACCATGACACTGTATGACCCATCTGGCTTTGGCTCCTGACTTTATTACCCAGAAAGTAGTTTATAAGCCAGATGTGTCACTTAATAGTAGGCGTACCTGCCCAAAATGCAAAAGCTTGCAGTAGTTATCTAGAATTTACAAAGCTTGTTTTTACTCTTTATCAATATCGATTCTGATAAAAATCATGACAATAGGCCATGTAGATATTATCTTTCTTGTTGATGAATAAATAATAGCCAAGGGCTCTTTAGCACTTAATGCATTCCAGGCACTATACTAAGCCATTTGCATTAAATAACTCGTAATTTCTATGAGGCAGGAACTGTTGTTATCTACATTTCTTAATGAGGAAATAAGCCCAGAGTGGTTAAGTAACATGCCCAGGATCACACAGCTGGTAAAACTAAAACTAAATTTTGCTAATCAGGCTCTAAAGTCTGTGCCCGTAGCCTCACAATATGCTGCCTGTTGAAATCAGACAGACAGATGAGATGTTGTATGACCTCCCCAAGGCCACCTGGGTAGGGGAGGGAAGCAGATTGAGGGAGGCCACCGTAAAAGCATGGTTGGGAAGTTGCCTTTGGCTCATCTCTCTATGTGGCACAGGGCTCCAAACTGAAATAGCCACTATTTATTGGGTCAAGATTAGTCCAGCATTTAGGCAAGAAGAATGTTAGTCTAGTCATCTGCTACTTTTGGTAGCATGTATGGTGGTGGCACTTTCTAAAGTAAAAATAACACACATAGGCTAAAAAATAAATTTTGCCTGATTTTTGAATTCTGTTTACTTTTAAAATCTTAGGAAGTTATAATGACTCACACTTGCACATTTAATAATGACTTTTATTAAGAATGCTATGACACAAAATTAGAAACATTCTTCAGACAGTGTCTTCACATGTAAGTACTTAGATATTTAAAGAAAACAACTAAATGGCTATTTGGGAAAACTGGGCCCTTTGGTTGCAAAACCAAGTGCTGGGACCAGAGTAAGTGCTCAAGAAGTACCAGTGAGTTCTCCCAAGGGAGATTTCTTAGGGGAAAATGTGATGCCTTTTGCACATGTTACTATGGTGTGAGTCCAGTATTAGTAGGAAATCAGTAAAGTTCCCTGCACTTTACTGTGTGTGTTGCTGTCTTGTGTCTAGCCCGTGATCGATACTCTAGAGATGATATGAGAAATATTCCAGACCTGACCTTAGAGTTTGTAATCCAATTAGGAGAAGCAAAGCTTTTTATACAAAACATAATTAGAGAACCAAGCAATATCATCTGTAATCTAGAAGTAAAATGTGAGGTATGTTTTTAATTCCAAGAGCCTGGTTGGGTGGTTCTGAACTACAAGCGTCCTCTTGGGTTTTTCAGAGGTTTCTGTTTAGATGGCTCAGGTTTAATCTCTAATGGGGATAGCAGGGAACCAGATGAGACCTGCTGAGGTGGCCACAGTTCTGATTCTAGTGGGCAGGCTGCCTCCCCTCTGATACTGCGTGAGGCGTTACTGATGCTGGCAACGGTTTGCGTTTAGCCAATTGCCAAAAGCAGCCTGCACATCCCTCTGAGGTTGGTCCCGTAAATTCCACTCTTTCCTGTGGTAAAGTATTCCTCATCACCACCTCCCTTTTCACACTCTGTGCAAAGCCTTGCATTGGGACAGCAAATGGCTGCAACTTTCACTGCTTGCTTTTCCCAAGTCGAAGAAAAATTCCAACGCTGGCAAAGCAAGGACGTCGCTATTTTCTGACAATTGAATGTCTTCAGGGAACTGGCCTCAGTGCTGATAGGGTCTGTATTCCTCTAGTAAGAATAGCACTGTTTCCATTAGAGGGGACCAGGATGGGTAGACAGGCTAAGACGTCTCATTACTCTTTGCTCTGTGTATTTGTATGACAGCTCGGGTGTGTAGCTTACCTTCCTGAGGATGAGAGCCATAGCTTTATCCATTTAATAACAGCCACAGTGGCAGTGCTGATAATGGCTAGCATTTACCTAGCACTGTGTGCCCTGAAACATTTAATAGTTTCACTCTGTGAACTCGTTTGTTGGTCTTGGTGCCATGTGTCCAACATAAGGCTAGCAGGACCCATCTGTCCTTGCCCATGCTTATTCTGTGCCACAACCACCCCTGGTTGTGATTAAGATATTAATGTTAAAGAGGGAACTGAGTTCTGATTTCTCGTCATTCAAAACCATTCTGTCATCTTCATGCACATGCCCTGCAGGCAGCCAGCCAGTAAGGGGTCCTTCATACCTATCCTGTTTCTGGCTGGTGGCTCTCAGAATCTGCCATGGCTCTTGGATGCTGTTTGTCCTCCTGCCCTTGGGTGACTGGCTATCAGAAAACCTTCGTTTCCTTGTTGGATTCTGCCTCCAGGAAGCAAAGCCGACCCAGTGGTTTCTGTGGGTCAGCTGCACTTGGCTGTCTCCACTGGGGAAGATATTTGGCTTGTTGGCTGTTTTATGCCCCTTGGACTGTCAGGTCCAAGTGTACTGTTGGCCACAGCATCCAATCTGTGTTATCAGAGCAAGGCCCTATGGTCAGGAGATCCTTAGCCGCCAAGGGTCTGTTGTCTCCTGGTGTCTTTGCCTGAAGTCCTCTGGCCTTCCTGCTTTTCATCATTGAGTGCATCTATAAGCTGACCCGCTGCCAGGTATCATGTCTGAGCATTTTGGCAAGGAGAGTCCGTGAGAGAGGTTTTCTTGGCAACCATAAAATAAAAGTACTGTAAGGAGCTGCTAAATAAATTTGCACCACTTCAGCCAGGGAATTTCAGCTCTCCTGGGTGGGATGGTGATAGGGGATGTGGAATGCAAAAAAACAACAACAAAAAAAATTATGAGGCTCAGCTGTCAGCTTGATGGCTCATTTATTTGATGGTCCTAAGGAGATGTATGTTTGGTACACTGAGGATGTTTATCAAACTCATTTCCTCTTGTATTTGTCCAGAGAGTCAGCAAATGGGGGGTTTTTGGTCTATTTTTTCTACCATGAAACAAAGTGAGGGGAAATCTCTTAGTCCCTTTGCTCAAGTTAAGTTGGTCCTGTGTATCTGCAGTGGTGACGGTGGGAACATACTGCCTACACGTCAAGGGCATTGAACACCCAGAACAGGATGAAGACCAACACCTAGTCTATGGGAATTAGTTTGTGAGTCTGTGTGCCCTGTTTGTTTGTTTCTTTGTTTCATTATTGTTTTTTGAGACAGGATCTTGCTTTGTTGCCCATGCTGGAGTTCAGTAGCACAGTCATAGCTCAGTGTACCCTCCAATCCCTGGGCTTAAGCAATCCTCTCACCCCAACCTTCCAAGTAGCTGGACCTACAGGAGTGTGCCACCATACCTGGCTAAGTTTTTTAAAAAATTTTGTATAGCTGGGCACAATGGCTCATACCCGCAATCCCAGCAATCCCAGCACTTTGGAAGACGAGGGAGGATCACTTGAGCCTAAGAGTTTGGGACCAGCCTGGGCAATACAGCGAGACCCTATCTCTCCAAAAAATTAAAATTAGCCGGTGGTATGTGCGTGGAATATCAGCTACTTGGATAGCTGGTGAGAGGATCGCTTGGGCCCAGAAGGTCATGGCTGCAGTGAGCTGTAATCACGCTGCTGCACTCTAGCCTGGGCTACAGAATGAGACTATGAATGAATGAATGAATGAATGAATGAATGAATGAATGAAATTTTTGTAGAGACAGGGTCTCACTATGTTGCCCAGGATGGTCCCAATCTCCTAGACTGAAGCGATTCTCCTGCCCTGGCTCTGTTTTAAAGAGAGTGAAATAACCAGATTCAAATAAGAGTCATTTTTGTCATTTCTCATCCCAAGTAGCTGCTGGGAGGAGGTATGAGGGGGTAGTGGGGAAGAACCTCAGAAGAGCCTTGGTAACACTGGGCTGGATATTGTTTTACTGACTTGCTTCATTATAAAATGAATTATTTTGCATTCAGCCTCATAATGATGAATGTTCACATCTCATATACATGGTCTTCAGCAGATATTCCAATAGGTCAGTCTCAGGAACACCTGATTAAGTGTTTTTGAGGAGAAATGGCATAGGGACCTCATTTAATAATTAGAAATGCTGCTGCTTTTAGTAGGAAATTCATTTTCATACTTAAGTTCATTCAGACTTCAGGGACACATTGTGGAGCTATTGAAAATATAAATGCCATCCACGACAATCATAGACACTTAGTAGACGCTAAGTAATTTCTGTGGTAAAAAAAATAAAAATGAACTGGTGGCAACAAGTTCAATTCTAAGTCTACAAATGTGCAGGTTCTCTAAGCAAATAAGATGTTTTTTTCCAACATTCCCTTGGAGCCTGGGTTCCAAAAGAAATCCTTTCCACTCTGACCAGTGGGTCCTTTTCCCTGCACATCTTCCTTGGGAATTATGGCATTAAATACTAGAGAAACCAAAAAAAAAAAAAAAAGGATTAAAGCTAGAATATGTAAACACATTTTAATGATTTTTTTCCTGGTTAACAAAGTAACACATGATTCCTATAGGAAATTTAGAAAATCCAAAACAGAAAACAAAAATCACTCATAAGCATATCACTCGGAAATAGACTTTTATGTTTTTCCTCATCTCCTTTTTCCTCCTGTCTTTTCTCCATTTCCTTATTCCTCTCCCTCACAATTGTAACAAAATTAAGAGAATATTGAAAATACAACTTTGTATCCTGTTCTTTCACTTAGCATTGTGTCAGCCTATAAGTAAGTCATGAAACCCAGAAGCTATGAAGGAAAGATTGATAACTGGACTATATCAAAACAAAACTTCAACCAGGCAATAATATTTACAACCCATACAACCAATATAACAAATTATTGCTATTCTGTAATATGAGCTTCTTAAAAAATAATAAAAAAGATAAACAACTCAAGTTTTTAAATGGTTAAACCATGCAAATAGGCAAGAAAAAATACAAATGGCCCTTAAGCATATATTCTTCTTAAAGCTTAATTGCATTAATAGTCAAGAAATGAAGTTGAAACAATGAGCTCATTTTTCACTGGCAGTTTGGCAAGAATTATAAGGATGATTCCATCTAGCCTGAACAAGGGAGCCAAAACATTGACACTTTCATGTGCTACTGGTGGGAATATAAATTGATGCAATGCTTTTGGAAGACAGTTTGTCTACATCTGTTTAAATTTTAAATATTTATGCCCTTTGATGTGGCATTTCCACTTCTAAAAAAATGTATCCTAGATAAACACTCCTACAAGTGTGCAAATCATGTTCATTACGCCATTGTTTGAAGGTGCAAAAAATTTAAAATAACCCAAATGTTTATGTAGAGGAACTGGTTAAATTGTGGTACATTTTTATAATGGAATTGTATGCAGCCATTTTAGAGAATGAGCCAGAGGCATAGGAAGTATAAATATGTCCAAGACAATTGTTAAGTGAGAAAAGTATGTTACTGTATGATACTGTGTTAGTGTAGCATTGAGAAGAAAAGACTGGAAGACTTTGAACCCATCATCGTTTTCTCTGTTTTTTTCAGGAATGATCAATTTTACATAATGAAAATATTTTATAATCAAAAACACCATTTTCAAATGACATTTAAAAATTCTGTTATAAACATTTTCTTACATTTTTAGTCCTTCATAAAATTTTGGCAGCTTTCATAAGATTCTGTCATAGAAATACCATAATTTAGCCATTCCACGATTGATACCTCATTTAGCTTTTTTGCTAATTACATAGGATGCAGCAACCAATATCTTTGTAAAATAAGATTCTTAATTTTACACTCACAAGAGTATCACATCACGTAGCAGAGATTGAGAATTTAACCTGAAAAGAATTCATTGGGTTATTCTGAATGTACAAGGTTGATGTTTTTCTAATCTTTTAATTTTATTACTTGTTTTTTAAGAGTTTCACTCTGTCACCCAGGCTGGAGTGCAGTGGTGTGAACATGGCTTACTGCAGCCTTGACCTCCCAGGCTCAAGTGATCTTCCCGCTTCGGCCTCCCAAAGTGCTGGGATTCAGGCGTAAGCCACTGTGCCCAGCCTTAATCTTTTTAAAGCTTACCTGGACTATAGATGGCCCATATGGAGGCAAAAGATTTGGGCCGCACTCTCTAGGTACACAGCTCCGCTACCCTACTCTGAGTATAATTCATCACTAGTTTTTGTAGTCTAAGTGTAAAGAAGACCAGAGATCTTGGCCTCAGGAGCTCCTCTTCCCAAGGCTCAGTCTCAGGCTCTCTCCTCATTTCATTCCTTCTCCCAAGGTGAACTCATCCACACCCAGGTAATGACTCAAATTTGTAGCTCTGATCCAGCCTTCCCTTTGACATCTAGCCATGTGTATTCAGCTGCTTATTAAATGTCTCCACTTGTATGTCTAAAAATAGTAGCTCAATCTGTCCAAAATAAATTCTGTGATCGAGAACCTGCTGATACCTCCTTCCCTTTATCCCCTACATCCTTCCATTACTAAATTCCGTTGCTTCCCCCCAATAGTTCTTGACACATCTAGTTCTCTTTACCTCACCGCCCTCCCTATACCAGGCCACCATCATTTACCTCCTGGATACTCTAGTAGCTTCCCAAATGATCTCCTCATGTTCATTCTCAGCTCCTCTGATCTGGAGTCTTGTAAAATGAAAATCTAATGTCACCCCTTTCCTGAGTCAGAGTTTTCCATGGTTCATTGGGCTAAAGACTGAAATCCTCACTGGCCCCTGCCTCATCTGGTCCCTGCTCTCTCCTATCTCCATACTCCCTTCTCTTGCCACCCAGGACTCCAACCACACTAGTCTTCATTTCTTAACTGAACCCCCTCACCTCTGTTCCTTCCTTCTGAAATTCTCCTTACCCTCACTTTCCCTTCTTTCTGTCTCTTTGTTTGGTTAATAATCTTCACAGCTCAGTTCAAATGTCACTTTCCTGGGAAATCTTCCCCCAGTGCTAGGTCAGGCCATCCCTTGATCTATTCCCATGTTTTCTCCTCATTGCACTCATCACAGTTGATAATTGTAAATTTACTTGTGTGGTGATCTGTCTGTTTCTCCCACCATACATTAACCCCCTTGTGGGTAGAGATGGTGCCCCCTTTGCTTACTATTGTATCCCAAGATCCTGGCATATGGCCAGGCTCATGGACGATACTCAAAGAATGGTTGGGTGGGTAAAGGGATGAATATCTCATGTCAGGTGATACATGAATGGCACTACTGTCTAACTCAAGATGAAACCAAATGTTATACTTTTGCTAATTCCGTGACTTTTCAAAAGTCTTTTGCCAATTTAATACGATCAGTCTTGCTTTGAAACAATTTTAAGTATAAACCGAGACACTCAAAACACAAGCCAGTCCTAAGTAGTTTTATTCTGAAATTAAGATCATAACCCACATTCACTCACTTGGCAGATGCCCCCTTTTCACACTTACCTACATGTTAGTTCCTCCTCCTCAGGGGAAGGCAGCAAATGATCTGCACATTTGACCACTTGAGAGATTTGCTGTGCACTCCCCTATTCCTGTATCCTCAAGGACTGTAAAATCCATTGAACTCTTTATTTATGCACAAGCTAAGAAACAAAACAAAAAAAGAAAAAAAGAACCTTGCTTTGCAATATTTCGAGTATGCATTTCACAGTAATATGCATAAAACATCCCTCTATCATAGTGCCATCTTAGGATATTTATTGATTCTCTCAGGTGGTTCTTGTTTCAATTAAAGTCCTTTTGGGAAACAGTCTGTCAGGAGGATTGGCCAGTGACACCACTACATGGAAGGGATTGAGCCTGGTGTAGTAAGTTACAAGCCCAGGCCTTGGAGGTGAGCAGAAGTAAATCTGAATCCTGATTTTACCCCTGTCTAGCTATATGATCTTGGGGTTGAGCCTACTTCATAGGGTTATTTTGAGGATAAAATAAGATAATACGGATAAAGCACTTAGCATTTGATGAACATTCAGTGTATATTCACCACTGAAGACACTGTTGTTGTTGTTATTCACAAAAGCTTTTTTCCAGATTGTCTGGACAGACCCACAGACTCACCACCCCGAAATGAGCAACAGATAAATGGCAGTATGCTGACAGTCATAAATTGACTGTGTATTTTATGATAACGGGTATCAAAGTTGTACTTAATTAAATATTATCTTTTAGATTCGGATACTAAAATGTTTATAGATGACATAGTTCATGTCTGGGATTTGTTTCAGAATAATCTGATAAAAGATGGATCAGGGAGGGAGGGAGTCGATATAGAGAGGGAACATGTTTGGACGTGCAGTGGCAGCCGCCGAGGCTGTTTGATCGGTATGAGAGTTGTGTCATTCTCCCTACTTTTGTCTATTTTGAAATTTCCCATGATAAAAGTTGAAAAATATGTTAAAAATAGTTCATATAAATAGCATCCTAGATTCATTCTTGTTCAAGGAGCCAGCTCTCAGCTCGCTTTCCTTTATTTCTTTTGGAAGAGTAACTGATTCTAGTGATCTAAGCAGTAAGACTCATGTCAATCTGTTTTATTACTCTCGGGATAGCTTATGGTGGAAACAAAATAAATCCAATTTCTGAATCTCCTTTGTCTTCAATCACTTGGGAATTCTCTCTGAAACTACTGTGGGCATTTTAAGTAACCCTGATTACCCAGCAAGAACAATGTAGCTTTCAGACAAGCACAGAGGATAGAATAACTCTTTCTACCCTTCTATGCTTGCATGACAAAAGCTGTAGCTATTAAATACCGGTGCTCAGTGAGCTAATGAATGGCGAGCCGGTAATTGTGGTTTTGGCATTTTAGGATTTGAGCCTCTGCCCTGTATGAACTTGTAATCTTCATTGTGTAGCCTTGTTAAGTTCAGCTGCTGAGTTACATGTTGGCATAGGAAGCTGAGGCACTCCTAAGCCAAAAACTGACCTCTGCATATTTCAAACTAAAGTCAGGAGGCTTAGGGTGACTTCTTTTGCTTTAAAAAAAAATAAAGGCATGATTTCCCTTTAGAGTGGAAGCTGACCATGACTGTAAATGGCTCTGTAATCTTTGGCTTTGTTTGAGTCACCCCCTCCATGTTCTGCTCTTCCGTTTGGATGCAAGCCAGCACAAGGATAAGTGTTCTGCTTGATCCTTGCTGTTTAATAATTGACCCTTCAAAATCTCTTTCTCCAGCTTCACCAAAGAGGATAATTTAAATTTTGATTGCAGGTTTCTTCTTTTCCCTTTTGAGTCTATCTCTAAGGGGTAAAACATGTGGCTTTTTATAAGTTTAAGTACTTTGGAGCAAAGTTTATGAAGTGTCCTTCTATCCCCTAAAAGTAAGATAGGCTCCGAGTTGGCCAGGGCAGTCACGTTGGGGTCCATCTGAAATGCTTCTGTGTATCCCTTTGGTCAGCACCTCCTGCCAGGACCATGCTGGAGCTGCTAAGAAGGAAAACAGGTGCACAGACAGAGCCTCTGGAATACAGTGCAGGGTGTGCTATCATAGAAGTATAAACTGGGCACCCTAGGAGCAGAGTTGATATTACTATGACTCTCTGGGGACATCAGGACAGACTTCATAGAGCAGGTATGAGATACTTTTGCTGAAGGCAGAACTGGTAGCCTGGAATTACATTATGCTCTTAACTGAACCCTCTTGGGATCCCAGTTTGAGTGATCTGTCTTACTAGATAGCACCTGGTGTGAGAACAGCCATGGCTTTTCCTTTACGGCTCATACAGTTCTGAGAATGCCTAAAATTAGATTGAAATCAGGATTAAGGTCTCTAACCTGCCTTTGTGGCCTCGGGCATCCTGTGACCAGGATGAGTCACATTCTTGTCTTGCCCACTTGTGTCTTCTGAGAGCTGCGTCCCAAGACTTCCCCATGCAGAGCTGATTGTAATAGTTGACGGACAAAACTGATGGCCCAGCACTTTCCCTCCCTGCGCTATTCCTGCTGCCCATGACAGCAGCTGAGTAATAAGCAGTCAGACCTCTTACCTGGGACATTAGTCACAAACTCTTAAGCAACTGCGGGTCAACTCTTGAGACCGTTGTGGATTTCTGTTAGCACTTGTTTCTGTTGCCCAAGAAGATCCTTTCCAAGACCTCAGCAGGCATACTGGCTTCGGGAAAATTCTGAAACTCAGTGACCTTGTTTGGAAATGTGAGTGAGAGTGTTCTGGGCTTAGGTCCACACAGGCCTGGCTTGTCAGGCTAGGACACAGTGTCGATAAAGCTGGGCTCATGGGCTTTGTCCCCCCGGCTGTGCTCTCTCCTGGGGCTGCAGACTAAGTGTGTCCAACCTCAGCCAGGTGCCTCTCTGCTGTGTGCCCTCAGCCCTAGAAGAGCCAGGCACCCAGGCCTTATAGTGCCTCGCAAGTCAGAAAACACTTGTGGAAGAATTGAGAGTGTTGGCCTCCTTCACTGGACAGGACCCCAATCATCCTCACCCCTGCTCCCGACCTGCGCTGCTGTGATTGCAACCTCTTGTAGGTTAAATTGGTTGTGCTCATATTGTATGCGTGTGGTGGGGCAAGGGGAGGAAGCAGCTTCCACAAATCAGCCCACTGAAAACACTTATATGGGACATGGGATTCTGCATGGAGAAGGGCTGATTTGGAGCCAGGACTGGGTTTGGGTTAGAGACACAGAAAGCTTGCTTCGCTGAAGTGGGTGCACAGGTACTCAGCATGCCTTTGCCTTATGCCCCTGACACCTGGGGAGGCTGCTGCTAGGAGCAGAGAAGTCTGTTCTACGTTCCATTGATCTGTGCCATGAAAGCTTTGCTGCTTTAACCACACTTACTGGGGATTCCTGGAATACCAGACTTGCTTTCCATTCCTGGGCATTTTCTAGTGCCCATTTTCTGTAAGACCTGCCTGGCCAGGCTGTTATCAACTCACAGGACACTGTGTAGAAACCAGTCATGCCAGTTCTGTCATCACCTACCTCCTCCAAGCCAGCAACGTGATCCAGGCTGGACGGAGACCAACCTTTTGCCTTGGGCCATGCAGGCCAACAGACCTTGATTCTCACACTGAGGCAGGAAAATAGAACCTCGAGTGCCCTGACACAACCCATAGTGAATGTGACACACCAGAAAGAGCAGTCAGCTGCAGCCACTGTGAAGATGCCACAGCGAGGGGGGCTCCAGGCAGCCCAAGGCCATGGCAGCCTCCCACAATGGCAGTTAACCACAAAGCTCCAGGCCACCCTAGTGACCTGCAGCCTCCTCGTCACTGATCAGCCTATGTGGGTTGCCTCTGAGCATATTGTTCCTTTAAAAACCAAAGTGTAAATGTCTCACCCAAAAGGCCAAGCTGCCGCTCTGTCCAGTCTAGACTGTGCCTGTGAGGCTAGCAGTGCCACCTTCCCTCTGTAACAGTGCCCTGGGGTGTGGTTGGCAACAGGAGAACCATGTGCCTGTGCTGGGAAGCTGGTTGTTTTAAGAGAGCACTGCCTTTTATTTATAGACAGCTTTATCAGTACACGGCCATGTTCCTGCCGACCTTGAGGACTCTTTACTAAACAATCCTGCTGCTGAATATTCACTTCCTTCCACGTGAATTTGCTCTTAGGGATTGGAGGAGGGGTGGAAAATGCCTTGAATCAGAGTCTCCATAATCTATTAGGCTTCTTGTGCACCTGGGGTACCCACAAACAAACCCTCTTCTCACTCTGGTTTTCCTTTTCCTGGTTAACATCCCCACAAACCTACTGGATTTAAGACAGAAACCCAGGAGTCATTTCTGCTGCTTCTCTCTGCCTATCTCTAAGTGATTATCAAGCCTTATTACTGATTTTGCTTTCACCAAAGCCCTGCTTCCTTTCTCCTGACTGACTCCTTATTTTTCATTCCATTCATCACTGTTCTGGTTCAGGTCTTAACATCTCTTCCCTGGACGGTTTCAGCCTCCCCTAACTGATCTTTTCTTGTCCAGCCAGGAATCAGTTACTCCCTTAATTAGGGAGCATCAGGAAGTTCCTTTTGCCTAATATCTGAAAATCAAAATTCCTTAGTGTGACATTCAGGACCCTTCATGGTTTGAAGGACTTAACTTTCCTTGTAGCCCTGAGATTTTTCATGGCCCCAGCACTCCTGTGTCCTGTGCTGCCCGCCTCTCAGCCTCCTCCACCATACCGAGGGTTCTCTGAGTCCACCTGCACAGCCACACCACTGGGCTTGCTGCCATGTCCCCGCCCCATCCACCTCTCCATGGCGGCCTTCTCACTCCCCCTTCTCTGCCTGGGAGACTCTGACTCATGCTTTCAGACCCAGCTCAATTTCTACTTCTGCTGTGAGGCTCTCTCTCTCTCCTCCCACTGGAAGGAATTGTTCTCTCTTATGTTTCTCTCGTAGCACTTGGTTCATACCTTCATCATGCCACTAGGATGATACAGCAATTGGTGTGTTCCCCCTCCTCTGCCCCTCCCCTGTCTATCCTGTCCATATGTGTGTGTGTGTGTCTGTATATAAGATATATATCTATTTGTTTTACACACACACACACACAAGTATTTCTTTCTTTTTCTCTCTTTTCATTTTGAAGACAGGGTCTCACCCTGTCGCCCAGGCTGGAGTGCAGTGGTGCACTCTCAGCTCACTCCTGGGCTCAAGTGATCCTCCCACCTCAGCCTCCCAAGTAGGTGGGACTACAGGTGCATGCCACCATGCCCAACTAATTTTTGTATTTTTTGTAGAGATGGGATTTCACCATGTTCCCCAGGCTCATCTCAAACTCCTGAACTCAAGCAATCTGCCTGCCTCAGCCTCCCAAAGTGTTGGGATTACAGGCACCCAGCTAACAAGTATTTCTTAAGTACATTATGCCAGGCATAGTGGCGAACCACATAAACACAATCCCGGCCGTCATGGAGCTTCTAGCCTAGGAAATATTTGTCTCCCATTACACTGTGAGTTCCTTGCAGATGAAGATCAGCTGTGCTCCTAGTGCCTGTCACCACCCCTGGCACACAGTGGCCACCTCCCCTCTGGGTGTTCACTCTGACTCTGATGGGTAGAGATGGGTGCTCGAGTGGAGGATGGGGGACAGGCTGAGTACAAGGTAAGTGGAAAGCCTAGAAAAGCCACATTCTGCCCTCCGTTTTTAAAGGACAACCCACATTTTCCTGTGGTTAGCCCCTTCTTAATGGGCCCATCATCTTGGAGCCATGAGGCAAGTTCTGAGACTTGATCTAAATTTGTCATCCAGATAGCACAGAGAAGCTCACACGGCCGCATGTGGCCGCACTTGTTGTGTGTGTGTGTGTGTGTGTGTGTGTGTGTGTGCCCATTCTGAGAGGTGGATGGTTTGGGGTCTGGCTGCCCTATCGCATGCTGCTCTTTGTATCTTTCAGAGATCTGAAACTGGACAACGTCCTGTTGGACCACGAGGGTCACTGTAAACTGGCAGACTTCGGAATGTGCAAGGAGGGGATTTGCAATGGCGTCACCACGGCCACATTCTGTGGCACGCCAGACTATATCGCTCCAGAGGTGAGTGCAGCTGCTTGATGCAGCTCTGAAATCTGAGCTCTCCAGTAACTCTGACCAGAAATGCCACTGGCTGCTTTTATGTGCTGCAGCGTTGGGGGCACTGTTGAAAGCGGACACCTCTAGACTCGTTAATGGCTCATTGGGTGAATGATGGCTGAAAATGGCCTAAGTCACTCTAATAAGAATTTGAGTTAAAAAAAAAAAAATTTGTAGATTTTGCAGTTGCTTTGGGCTTTAGCAGTAAATGAAGACAAAGTGAACGCCACTCATGGCTATTTATTTTCCTCTTCGTCTCTACTTAGTGATTTAATTTCAGCATCATTTAGCAGAACTAAAGAAAGGCTCTTGAATCCTTCCCGTATGAGTGAGTGAACCTAGTCTCCTTTTTTTTCCTCACGGATATATTTCCAGAACGCTTTCTGTTCGGAATCTGCACGAGCCCATCACTGTGGCCCAATCATAAATATTTCCTCACCATACCGGAGAAGGCATCTCTGAGTTGACCACAGGGAAAACAGACCACTCTGTAGAAATGGAAAGAAATATGCATGGTAGCACAGGAGACTTTAAAAAAAAAAAAAAAAAAAAAAAAAAAACTTTGATATTTCCTAGTGCACCAATTTCCCTAGTTATGAAGAACACATTTGTTAATCTGATGTATGAACCACCTTCTCCCGCTGCCCCCTTTGCACAGATCCTCCAGGAAATGCTGTACGGGCCTGCAGTAGACTGGTGGGCAATGGGTGTGTTGCTCTATGAGATGCTCTGCGGTCACGCACCTTTTGAGGCAGAGAACGAAGATGACCTCTTTGAGGCCATACTGAATGACGAGGTGGTCTACCCTACCTGGCTCCATGAAGATGCCACAGGGATCCTCAAATCTGTGAGTTTGGCTTACCCAGCTAGCTTCTGATCTATTGCAGACCAGCTTGTTTCATGTGCTTCTGGTGTCTTTTCAGTGCCTCCCACCAGTAAACCACTAGCTCTAACTAAAATTTGTGTTCTAATCTAAAGAAGCAAAGAACCAGAGTTCTCTCAGGCTGTTACCCTCTCTTATGCAATACACCCTCTCTTATGCAATAGTTATTTTGGGGCCAATTTTGATAGTCCTTGATAACTTTGTTTGCCAAATAGCAAGTATTTCTAGCACTTCAAACTTTAGTTGAGGGGAGGTGATGTTTCCCCTCCATACAGTCAGGTCACACCAGAGTTTTGGGTCAAGTGAATGCCATTCCCAGCCTGTTATTATATCAGTTGTGTTTCTGTTGGCATCTTCAAGCGGTAGGATGAAGGGCCTTTCTTTTAGGGCTGGGAGAGGAGAAGGAAGGTTTTCCAAGCCTCTGCAGATCTCTTTTGTCTCCAAGTTATTCTTATGCAAGCCAGGTGCCATGCCCAGGCTGCAGGTGCAGTGTTGTAATGGATCATGTTGAGAAAGTCTTTTCTGTGTGTGCATTTAAGGCACTGTGCTGAACGCCTTTGAGTTGAGGAAAAACATGTATTGGACGCCTTTATGTTGAAAATAAAGTACATGTAATTTGGGTCAATTCTGTAACCACATTAGTTGAGTTCTAAAATCATGTTTTTTCACCTACTATATGCAGAGGGGATATAAAGGCAAATAAAAGATCAGTTGTTTGAGAAGGGATAAATCAGAACAATCTATATTCTGTTGGATAGTATCTATGGCATAAGAATTACTATCCTTAAGTTATATCCCTTCAGTAATTTTAGGCAAAAGCAAAATGTGAGAAATATTTGCTATCTTGTTGAAAGACTTGTTTCTCTTTGGAAACTTCTAGCCCTATAATCAGTGCCATTTCAAGGACATTTTTTATGTGGGTCACTGTGCACTGGGGCTGAAGGCTTGATTGTCCCTGAGAATTCTCTACATCACTAAAAGAGAAATAATCACAGAAATCCTTCTGAGGCAAATATTACCAAAGTGAATCATAACACATGGCTCGATTCTCAAGCTGAGGTGCCAGTACCCTCCTGAAATTGAGAAAGCACTAATCTCACAGAAATAAAAATCTCACAGTACTTTGGGATTCTACCAAATGTCTCCTATCTAACATGTTTTTGTAAGAACAGTTCATTTTTATATTAGTGGAAATTTTAGAGGAAACCATAAACATGGCTTTTATAATTTTATGAAAAAAAAAAAAGTCATAGAGAAAGGCTTGTCTTCGTGGATTTGTGCCATGAAGTTTCTTAACTTCCTGAAGGGAAATGTACTCACCTAGGTTGGCCGCAGCCAATTTTGATCACATAAACCATGATAACACAGCCTCATCATGCTGCAGAGGGAGGCGGACTTTGCATGATCATTTTCCTACTTCCATGGCCCAGAACCTGGCTTTTTGCGAAAAAGCATGCCAGCCTTCTGTGGCCGGCAACAGCCACCTTCATCATACTAATGGTTTTCCATACCCCACATATTTAGTCCAATTACTGTAGCTGATTTAGTAGTTTTTAATATTTAGACGAAGGATCCCAGAGTTCATAATTCACATGAAAATACTGGTTCAAGCCGTAAAGAAATGCCTGTTGTCAGCATTGGTCACTAGGCTTGGTACCATGAAGGGTAGGAAATAAAAGTCAGTCCATGCCTCAAGAAATTTTTGTATTCTCTAATATAAACACTGGATTAGCAATCCAGATCAGTGTTTCTCTGATAGATACCATATGCGTTTTGAATCTAGGTCTAGTAGAAATCTTAAGAGGCCACATCACCATTTGGGTTGGACATTCCTAATTTTTTGTCTTTACATTTTCAGAAGTCCTCAACCTTATTCTCGTGTTTCAGAGTCCTCTTGAGAGAGTTCTTTCCAACTAAATCTGAAATTAGGTATCATCCCCTTAGCCTAGAACCTAGGACAAGTACTAAGCAAGGTTAAGATTCATATGGAATTTCTAAGACTGTTTCTTTTTTAACCAGGTGAGCTCAGTTACTTCAAGCTATATCTTTTATGTAAATATGGATATTTTTGGTAACGAGCAAATATATTATCCAGTAATAGCCTCATGGTCTTTCCTCTAAGAGGAAACAGCCTCTGGTGCCTAAGAAGAATCGCATACAGTGGAGACTGAGTTCTCTCTCCTTGCAGGTTCACTTTTGGGAAGCTACAAGTCCCTTCACTTCTCTTTATTTCAGCTCCTTTCTCACGCCAGCTGCTCCAGTGATGGAGGCAGCAGCTGCGACTGTTACATATCATGTGTCTAGCACTCATTTTCCTAAGTGACACTTGACACTCTCTCTGGGCATCTTCCACATCGGAAGGAGCAGGGGCTCTGGGCTCACAGCGCAAGGCCTGCCTCCCAGTCCTGTTACCTTCCGGCTGAGTGACCTTGGCGAGCCTCTGTGCCGCTCTGAATCTCAGTGTTCTTGCTTGTAAAATAGAAGTAATAAAATCCATATCAAAGGGTGATTGTCTGGATTATATGAAATAATATAGGTAAACTTCCCGAGCACACAATAAGCATTCCATGTTTTCCTCCTTCAAGGCATGTACCTTCAATGTAATTTTCTTAAAAACACTTAAATGTTGTCAGATAAAATTACGAAAAAAAATCACTAAGAGGATTTCTGGGATTTTTTTTTTTCTTTTTCTTTTCTTTTTCTTTTTCTTTTTTTTTTTTTTTTTTTTTTTTGGTACATTTTACTCTCCATGCCTAAAAACAAGAAGCTTAAATGGTATAGATGAGAACATTCAGCTAGTCTTTGCAGGGGACTGAGACATTTAAATAGAAATGTGATCAAAGAGAAGAAAGAAATATTCAGAGCACTCAAGGCTAGACTTGAGGAGACACACTGAGGAGGGAAAGGCATCAGAACTGGGTTGGTTAAGAACCTGCCTCCAGAGCAGAGCTGCCTGGGGGCAGATCTTGGCTCTTTGACTAATAGGCTGTGTGACATTGGGCAAATGGCATAAGTCTTGCATGCCTTAGTTTCCTCTCCATTTCCTTGGACAAATGGCATAATTCTTCCATGCCTCAGCAGGTGGGGTATCAACCCACAGGGCTACTGCGTGGTTGGCATGAGATAACATGTGTGGGTGCCTGAAGCAGTGCTTGCCACAGGGTACCTACCAGGAAGTGTCCTGCACTGTTACCGCTGAGAGCTGCATGCATGAAATGAGTTTTTTACACTCTGTCCTTATCTCTGCAAAAGTATTTGTCATATTAGGAGGAGGGTTTGAGATAGCAAGGCGTGCTATGCCAACCACTCAGGCTGCTTTCTGGCTCTAATTGCAACTTGATTTAATTAGGCCAATATAGTTATTTTACTACCAGAAGAAAACTTAGAGATTGTCCATTCCCACCCCCTCGTTTTATAGAGGAGGAAACCATGAAGCACTGAGAAATTGTGACTCATCAAAGGCCATTTAACACATTACTTAAATCAGTTGGGGCCTTTGTGCACTGCTGATGAGGATGTAAACTGGCGTGGATAATGGTATGGTGGGAGGTTCTTCAGAAAATTAAACAGAATTACCATATGATCTAGCACTTCTACTTCTGGATATTTGCCCAAAAGAATTGAAAGTGGGAATTCTAATAGGTATTTGTACACCCATGTTCATAGCAGCATTACGTACAATAGCCCAAAGGTAGAAGCAGCCCAAGTGTCCATCAACAGATGAATAGATAATAAGATGTGGTATGTGCACTCTGAACAAGCATTCATTTGGTTGCACAGGGCCAGATCAAGGTATACTGTGTTGTTTACCACTATTGACTTGACGCCTTTTTCCAGAATTTTGTGTCCACCTAAGATCAGACATTCTGGGAGCCTGGTGACTTCAAGAGTTCCTGATGTGAATAGTTGAATCCATTGGATGGTGTTTTGCCTAGTTCTAAAAACAGTAGGGAAATCATGAGTGCTAAGTTGTGAACTGTAATTATTTGTCTTTGCCCTTAATTTTATAGTTTTGTGTGATCATTAGAAGCATAAACACAGAATTGTAGAGCTAGAAATAGTTTAAAAATATTTTGTCCACATTTCCTCATCTGTGGATTAGGAAACTGAGGCCCAGAGAGATGAAAGGACTTTACATATTAGAACGGAAAGAACATACCCTAGACCTCATTTGACTTCTGCCGCTGGTTTTCAGTCTGTAAAGGTGTGATAATAACACCTACAGTGCGCGCTTCAAATAACGCAGTATACATGAAAGCGTTTTCCAAGTGGAATGCACAATACAAGAGTAAGTGATTAGTATTGCTAACTTGTGAGTAGTAATTTCACAACACACTTAGAGGTGTTATTATCCTCATCTTCTCCTTGAACAATTCAGCAACGTCATCAAGGTTATTGTGTGCTTAATTTTACACAAGGCTGTGGTAGGCTTTTATTCCTAAGGAAATTGTATTTTTGTTTTTCCAGGAGCTTTTAAATCTTGACCAAAGATGCATAGGTGGGGTGTAAATAGCCAAATAGATACTGATCTGTTTATTTATATAATAGGCTTATATCAACGTACACGTGCATAGCAGGCATGGGTTCTGCAACACTCAGGTTCTGTGCAAGGTGCTAGAAATCCAGTGACGAGCAAGGCAAATATGATCCTGCTCTTGTGGAATTTACAGTCCAGTTGGGGTGGCGAGGGAGAAAGAAATTTTAAAGAGCAATTATACCTTAACTGTATACTTACAATTGAATGAGAAAAAAATTAAAATCCAAAGTTCTTTGAAAGCATTTATTTAACAGGCAGATCTAACATGACCTGGGCCACCAAAGGAGGCCATCTGGAGGATATGACATTTAATAAAGACTGAAGAGAAATCAGGCTTGAAAGTGTGCAGAGGTCTTGAGAAAGGAGCAGTCCATTTGAGCAGCTCAGTGGCAGGCTGGTTTGAGTGTGATGAGCAAAGGGGTGGGGCAGTGAGAGCTTCAGGGGAGGAGGCTGAGGGAACAGTGAGAGCCCAAAGGACATCCTAGGCCACACGAAGGAGACTGGACTTTATCTGAAGTGCCAGCGTAAGTCTTTGAAGAATTCCAAGCAAGCATGAATGATGCAATCACTACTTCATGTGCAAAAGATCACCCTGGCTATTGTATAAAGAGTGGACCAACAGACTGAAGTATTTACTGATTAAGTGACTTCCAGGATTTCTTTCAAAATAATTCAGGAGTTGTGGGGAGGAACAGATGAAACAAGACTGGGCATGTGTCAGTAACCATCAAGACTGAGTGATGAGTATACATGAGGGTCTGTGTTACTGTTGTCTAAAATTTCCACAATGGAAAAGTTTTTAAAACCACCACATAAATGAATATCTTATACAAACAAGCTCAGCATGTGTGTGTGAAGAAACATTTGTAGCCTGTATAGAAAAAGTGATCTCTATCTTCACAAATGAAGAGAAATGGTTTACAATACAAATATACAGAAAGAGCAGATGATATGAGCCACATACAAGCTGCCCTGTGGATCCTGGCCACATCTCTTAAATCCAAGTAAGAGTCTCGGGTTCCTGGCCTGGGAGTCTATGTCACCCTGATGATTTTTTGCCACAGACAAAATTACCCAGTGGTTTTAGCACGACTCATTTCTTCAGCGTCCCTTAAGAAACTCTATGCCTTCTCAAGAAGCGTCCTTCAACCCCCAGGGTAGTAACAAAGGGTACCCCAAAGAAGCATTTTTAACAGAAAAGAGACCAGAGAAGGAGAGAATCCTCATTGTTGGACTTTGCCCCATGCTCCCTCCTTGGGGCCCTGGGAGATCCTTTCCCAGCTGGATCTGCCCTTTCCCACTGGGAGGCAGGAAGAGCTGAGATCTCCAAGCCAGCCCTTCACAGTGCCTTTCTCTGCCATCTCAGTGTGGGGGGGGCATCTTTCCATGGCTTCCTGAGATGGAGATTTATTTAAGAAGGAAGCTTGTTGAACTCCCTCTTACCTTTTTAAATGAAAGGTATTATTATTATTCTGTATCTGGGGAAACTGTTCAGACACCTGTTTATGTTACGTACCATAGAGTTACAGATGTTGAAGACCTCAGGGCTTCATCTGGCGTGATGTCAGCGAGTGCCTACATTCGGGATTGGGGAGGGTGTGTACTGTCCAGCCTTCCTCTAAAAGTGTGTGATTGGCAAGGCAGGCTCCAGCATCTTCTTCACCCCTAATCTAATATTACTGTCCCAACCGGCCCTCCCTGTCATCACCTTTACCACTGCCCTCTCCACCCACAACACCCCCAAGGTTGTGGACTTGTGAGTTCTTTGTGTGTAGCTGTTCAAACATTTCCTATAGACGTGGGTAGTGGACAAAGGACTTGCTTGTGAGAACTTTTCCCATGGAGTGCAGAATCAGTGGGCGCGGGGGTAGTTAGAGCACACACAGTTTTTAGCCCAGGATTTCTACTGGAAAAGAATTCCCTAAATCATTAACCAGTAATCGCACATCTAAAAGTAACTCTATATGCACCCAAATAAGCACACTGGAAAGAGTATTTTTCTTGCTTCCACTTCTGTTTTTCTCATCTTTGTTTCAAATGTTTGTTTAATACTTAACATGTGTGTGCCTCAAAAGCAGCCTCACCTGCGACTCGCAGAGAACGGAGTATTCACACTGGCAGGATCCTCAGAAGTTAACAGAAAAAAGGCGTATGACGACACACACGTTTGTGTAAAGAAAAAATAAAAGGCATTCCAGCTGTTATTTCTGTTTTTTTTTTTTTTTTTTTTTTTTTTTTTTTTACTTGGTTTGGGAATATATACTACCTGTTTTCTGGTGTCACCATGCCATCAGGTTTCTTAGGCTGGCAGTAAATTATCCCAAAATGCTGATAATGATAAGGCAAAAGGAAGTCTGTCATTTGCTTAGGGCTTCTGAGGTTCTGCTGAATTTTGCCCTCGTCTAGGTCCGGAAAGGTTTAGGGAAGTCCCAGGCAAGTCAGCAGAGCTCAGGAAGCCAAGGCCTTGTCTCAGAGGTTAGTACTCCTTTGCTGAATCATCTCCAGGAAGAAATCACGTGGCTCAGGCTCTACTCAGGTGAAATCGGCACCTTTATCTTTGAGCTCACACAGGTGCCTGGGCTAAATAAGTGCTGAAAGGAGCTGGGTACATTCTCCTGAGTCACCTTTGTCGACTCTGGAAGCACTGTAAACTTGGCATCAGAAGGAGATTATAAAGTGCTTTTGTTCCTAAGCTTTATAGAAATTAAAGTATGTATGTATGCATGTGGATTTCTCTGTGATCCAGCCTCTCAGATTTCGTCATCTGAGCATTTTCTGCAGGAATCCTGCTTGCCTCTATGCACAAAGGAGGGGGAACCACAGTTAATTCAGGGATCCTCTTTTAGCCCTGAGTGTGTCCCACATCTGTCGCCAGACAGTGAATTCCATCCAGGAGCATTGACTGTCTTCCTCTCCATTTCCCTACTCCCCTCCTGGGAGAGGCTGGAATGCTCAAGGAAACCAACAAAGGTGGTCAGCCAGGAGAAGGCTGGGGAAGAGGAAGGAAAAATGGGACCTGAATAACGCAGAGGACCCAATCCCAGATCATTAGGGCTGGTTTTTCAAACACTGTTAGGGGAAATCCAAAAAAAAGTTATCAAAAGATCCTTGAGTAAGAGGAGTGGTTAACATGCAACCTGGCAGTCAGGACTGGAATGCCTGTCTGAGGAAAGGAAGCTGCCCCACAGGCCTCTTACCGAAACCCCTAGTGAGCTTAACACCCTTCAGAAAAGGAACCATTTGCTCACTGATCAAGGCCAGTGTCTGCAGAAAACAGAAAAACACTGCTCTTCCCGGAGATTTTGTATTTGGGTCTTTTTAAGTCATACAATTTTGTTGAAGTTCTTGTTCTCTACTTCTTTTTCCCTCATTAGATTTTAAGTTTCCTAAGGTGGGAGGTCCTTCCATTTTGATAGCTGTGTGAAGGATTTTTTTTCTTTATTTTGAATAGAGTACTCATGCTGCATGTCTCATTTATCTCCATCTCTGCCAGGAAGATAAAGATGTCAAAGCTTTTGTAAAATGACCCTGGAAACTTTTCCTGTGTGGAGATTTGCTAACCAGTGTCTGTGGGTCAGAAAAGCTTTTTGTTTCAAGTTAGAAAAACTCTTGCAAACAGAAGTATTTGACTTTGTTGTTTTTTGTTTGTTTGTCCTTGCCAACTATCAAAGGTCAATAATTTTGGGCAGTTGATCATTAGATTTGGTTTGGATGCCAAAGATAATGCACATCCAGGATAAAGAAGGGTATTGGCCTCGATTTCATGAGAGAAGAATAAAGGACATTGTATAGTCCCCACTAGGGAATCTTTGTTTAGCACTCACTTCTCTTCAGTAGCTACATTTGGGGAATCATACCTGGAAAAAAGTACTTTGTATAGCTTGGGCATGTAGGGTAGCAGCAGCTTTTTCTTACCACTTGGAAGTCATTGGAGAGCAGTGAAATCCGCCCCATCAGTCAGAGCTGCCTGAGACTGGTTTGTCAGGAATAAAAGCATGTTGTCTAACTGCGGGCATTGGCACAACCGCATGACCTTGGGTTTCCATCTCCGAGACTCGCCTCTAACCTTTACCTACGGTTAATCAACATTGTCCCATGACAGGAATGAAGATACAGGGAAGCAATAATGATTATAAAACACAGAAAAGGTGCGGGGTGTTGGGAACCTTGGAAAGGAATTGAGTATGTGCTCATGAAGGGCTGCTGGATTCCAGTTGCAGATAGCATGGAAAACACAGCCAGCAAGCCCACCACAGATTTGAGCACTGCCCCTGCCCCGCTGCAGGAACAGTATAGGGCATTTACCGTACTGAGTTTCATCAAGAGAAAATAAAGTACACTGTGTAGTGTGTCTCTGGAGATAATCGCACAGAATATTCTGATGCCGGTCAGTTACAACCTGCCAGAGAAGGCACTGACCCGCCAGCATTCTCAAATATACCCGCATGCCCACTTCCTCCTTCACTGGCTCAGGGAGATCAGCTTGAGCAAGTTTATTTCACTTTATTTTTTATAAAGAAAAGCCCATTTCAAACTCAAGGAAAACAAAGCATCTGTAGCTGAGGGAAGGACAGTCTTCAAAATGCCAGCTTTTTTTCTCCTCCCAGAGTTTTTAGTGATAAATGCAAAAAGAGAAGAAAGAAAAGAGTCCCTTGATATGGGCACAGACTGTGGAGGCCGCTGGTGTGGCCACCGACCTGACGCCGGACAGGCCAGTCCGGCTCTGCTTCAGATGTTTTCAATGACACAATCCTGTTCCTGCCAGGAAGCCCTCTCATCACTTAATGGTATTGAGTATTACAACCACATTATGTGTTTTAATTTTTCTTATGATAACGCTTAGATATGCTTCCTTTAACTTCCACTCCCTGAATTTATTTCTCCCTGAAATTACTTCTCATCTAACCCCTCTTCTGGTCAACAGCTCTTTGTGTATTGAAAATTTTAAGTGTCCTTCTATCTTTTCCAGCATAAAGACCCTCAGTAGTTTGAAATAAAACCAGGTGTTCAGGCGGAAGGATGCCTGGGATTTTTTCCAGCCCTGTTACTTTTCTCTTCCTTCACTTAGCACCTGCACTGTATGTACTTCTCAGCCCTTCTCCTTCCATGGAATCAGAGGAAAAAGAATGTCACATGAGCCGGCAAAGAAGTACAACATAAGGAAACACACAGAGTGCTGTGAATTCTCGTCTGGCAAAGTCCTGAGTGTCATTTATTAGGAGAAAATAAAGATAACTGTGTAGTGATTCTCCTCACCTGTCCGTCCAAGTGTCTTAACCCAGAATCCAAATAAGAAAATTGGTAGCCTCGAGAGGAAGTCTAGCACAGGGACTGAGAGCAAAGGTCTGAGTTTGAATCCTGACTGTAGCACTTCCAAACTATGTGACAGGTTACAGATGGGTCCGTTTCTCAGTTTCCTAATCTTTAAAATGGGAATAATAACCACAGTTGCTATAAGGATTATATCCAACGAATTTGGAACACTTAATGCCTAGTGCAACAAAAGAGTATGCAGCATACATATGTAGTGGTAATGGCTACCACTTCTTAAGCGGTAACTTGTATCAAACTGTATCATTCTCTACTCTCTCCACTCCTGTAGCTTCCCCTTTCTCAAACTAGTCTGGATACCTGGCAGGGTGGGCCATTGCCATGAGTGTGCAGGTTACTAGTTCCAGCCCTCCCCAGCAAATTCCATCCAGATCCAATCTGAGCAGGCTAGAGCACTTCTTCTCTTGGCTCATCCAGTATTCCATAGCAGCACCATTCTGTATAAGAACCTGAACTTGGGAAGATCACAGTTTCCCCAGAGTGATTCCAGAAGTCTGTTGTCTGTCCTTTCCACCCTACCAAGCCCCATCCCACTCCAGTGGACTGTCATCAGCCTCATCTTACATTTAAATGTCTGTCACTGCCTTCTCCTATGGAAAAGTGACTTATCAATGCCAGGTCCAAGCCTGGTGTCTTTCTTATACTGTGCAGCCACATTCCTGAGTGACCACTGCCCTGAACTGGAGGGTGCTGCTAGCACAGGGTGTCTCCAGATCTCCCCAACAGCCAGCAGGATGGGTATGAAAGGAGAAGGTTGGTCTTCATAACTGGGTCAGACTCTGCGTGTGCCAGCAGCATCCTTCAGACGGACACGCGCCTGCAACACGCATGCGTGATGTGCTTCTCGCCAGCCCGAGGTGGCCATTAGGGTCTATGGCCATGGCGAGGTTGGGCATCATGGCTGTGAACCATACTCTATTCTGTGTCCTGTGCTCTTTCTCTGCCCTTTCTCCCCAGGACCCTCTTTAGAGCCATAAAATGCCTTTTCCCCATTTAGGATCATCTCTCTGGAATATTGGCAGGAAGGTTCTGTGGCATGGTTTTCTTCCCTTCTAACTTGCCAGCATTAGCTGCTAACTCTCTCTCTCTGCCCTTTGTTTAAGGTCTGAAATTGAATGAATGGAGAAGGTTATTTTGTTTGCCCAACAGCCAAATCCAGCCATTGGGTAGAAAATACAGTGTTCTCTGGCTCCTGGAAGAAAATCTTATTAGACTAATTGCTTTATTTATATAACTTGTCCTCTTCCTATGAAATCAGACAGATTTTGAAAGAGGAAAAAAATACTTTTAGCCATTACTTATATTTTAGTGAGTTTCAAAGTACATTTGGGCCCGGTTTTTTCAAGACTCATAATGACACAGCATTAGTTTAAACTCTATAATCTGGAACATCCAACAACTCAAAACTGAAGCTGCCTCATGTGTAGCACAGCCCACAAGATGTGATAAGCACCATACCTGACACCAGATTTGTAAAGAAGTTGCTCCATTGCACCCATCTTGCTGCATTTAGTATCTCTGTTCTGTTGTTAATACAGATACAGTTGCACATTAAAACCTATTGTTTGTAGGCCGGGTTCAGTGGCTCACACCTGTAATCCCAGCACTTTGGGAGGCCGAGGCAGGCGGATCACTTGAGGTCAGGAGTTTGAAACCAAGCTGGCCAACATGGTGAAACCCCGTCTCTACTAAAAATACAAAAATTAGCCGGGCATGGTGATGCGCACCTATAATCCCAGCTACTCAGGAGGTTGAGGCAGGAGAAACACTTGAGCTTAAGAGTTTGAGACCAGCCTGAACAACATAGGAAGATCCTATTTCAGAAATTTTTTTAAAAAGCAAGAAAAAGAAACATTGTTTTCCGAAGACCATTCCTCCCCACTGCACTACTGGAGCCTAGGACAGTGAAGGCAGAAAGAGATCTTGTTCTCTCTTTCCTGGCTCTAGAGGAACAGGGAGAGCCAATTGAGCCTCAGGGTCAAGGCTGACCTCAGAGTGTAGTCTCTCGGCAGCTTTCTATCTGTGCCCCTGCCTTTAAGTAGAACAGGATGGACTTACAAGTTTGGCATTTGGGTCCCATTAGGGACATAAGCAAATCACGGAAGTTTTCTGCAAAAGAATTATGCTGCCACTGTTCACAGCAGTGGGAACAGAGTGTTTAGGGACAGTGTATTCGAGCATAGGACAGCAACAAGATAGTCACAATACTAGCATTTCTTGAGGGCTTTCTTTGTGCCAGGCGCTTTATGTTAATTCTCTCATGGACTCATCACAACATTTTGAAATATAGGAAAATCTTCATCTTAGAATTGAGAAATCTAAGGCCCAGAGAAGCTAAGAAATTTGTCCAAGGTCACACAGTAACTCAGTGGTGAAAGAATTACACAAACACAAGCAGTGAAGCTGCAGATCCTGACCAACCCTCCATGTCAGAGAAGCTGTTAGATCTTTCAGCCTTCCCTGGCTTGCAGAAGGCCTCCCAGGACATTCTTATACAAACCTGGCCCAAATCCCTTATGTGTCCTGTTAGAGCTAGCCTCAGGAGGGAGCATGTCTACTGGTTTTCCCCTGCAGCCACACCTACTCTGTAGCCTGGGAAAAAAACTGTTAAGTGTCTCATTCTGAGGGCCAGGTGTGCCTCTGAGTCCTTGAGTATCCTCTAGTTCAGTTCCACTGTAATGAGGGCCACAGCAGGAAGGGGAGCACAAAATGACTCCCCGAGTTCTTGACCCTTCTCTTTCTGCTGCTCTCCAGTGAGTCTGAGACTTATATTTGGGGGAGAATCCAGATTTTCCACCCTGGTCCCCTCACTCTCTGCAGCTTGTAAAGTGCTTTTCTTGGCCCTAGAAAACATTCTGCTTCCTTCAGTAAACGTGTGCAGAATATTTCATGAAGTCACATTATTTTCCTCTTTGGCCGACTTTCCCTCTTGGATCACAGTCAGGGAGAAGGTCAGCTGAGGTGAGGCAACTTTTCAGTGTGACCTTAGATGTGGATGAAAGTGATGGCCCTGAGCAGCACAGTTGTTAACTTACTGGCCTTTGGGTCCCATTAGGGACATAAGCAAATAATGAAAGTTTTCTGCAAAAGGATTATGCTGTCACCATCCACAGCAGTAGAAACAGAGTGTTTAGGGAAAGGCCCGTGCCCAGCCTAGGATGGAAAGCTATCCACCTCCAACTCCACACATCTGCACCAACGTGAACTGTGAAAGATTTCAGCCCTGGGACTAATGTTGAGTGTTCCCTTACTTACTCATCTTCACATCATTGGAGAGGGGTAGTGGTAGAAGGGCCACCCCACCACCACCATGACACACAAAGCTTCCACCCCCTTAGCATCACCCCGGACCCTTCTCCTCCCAGTCCTGGTTTCTGTTTCATGGTATTCATCCTCCTCTGGCCTCTTCATGAGCTCCTCCAGCTGCCACCCTGGCTGCTTCCCACTCTACGCCAGGGGTCAGGAGCCATGAAAGTCCATGAGTGACACCAGCCAGGTGGGAGGCGATAGGGAGTGGTGGGGCATGTGGCTGACTGGGTCTCTGATGCCCCATGAGAAGCAGCAGCCCCTGCTCCACTCCAGGCCATTTCTATGGAAGAGGAGTGCAGGCACCGTGTTCCTGAGCATCTCATTTTCCTTGAGAAGCGGAAAACCTGACTTTTCATGTGATGTGACATTTCCTAATGTTTAAATGTTTGAGAAGTAATTAAAATTATTTCAAAATGCATTATGTAGACCGAATAAAATGTGTCTGAGACCTAGGGCTGGTCTCAGTTCTGGTCTGTCTCTGTCCCTTTCCACAATCTAACCTATCCTCCCAGCTTTAGTGGTTACTCAAATTTCAATGTCTCTGAGCGTTAGATGGCCAGCCCTGGCCTGCACCCCAGATTTATCCTAGAATTCATCTGCACATGGGTGCCCATACACCTCCAATGCAAAGCTGAGCCCATCAACCTCCCAGATTTGGCAGACTATAGGATCTCATTAAGTGTGAGCTGTTTTTGTCTTTGTTCCACTAACAAAACTACTACTACTACTAACACTGCTACTGATACTCATGCTACAAAGAATAATCTCTTGTTCCTCTTTTGTTCCCTGTTTCTGTTACTCAACACCACTGCCCCATCAGGCAGCCAGGGAGAACCTGAGATTTTGGACTTTTCACTCCCTTCCAGGCAGTTGGTGGATTGTGTTCCTTCTTCCACAGCCTTCCAGAATGTGCTTCCAACTCTTCCTTCTGATTAACTAGAAACTTTCCTAGTTGCTGAATTTCTCGTGTGTTCTCAGCTATTGTCTCAGCCTCGAACTGCTAGCACCAGGCGCTGCCTCTCCATTTAAGATTTATTCATCACACTGTGGCTAGAGTCATCCCCTAAATTGCTATGCAGCTCTCATCACTCACCTCTGATGGATCCCACTGGCTGCCCCCGCGGTTCCTCAGTCATCTCTGCATGCCAGCTGTACCAGGCACTTGTATGCCTCTGCATTTGTGCTGGCTGTGTCCTCAGACACATTTTCTTCCTTCATGCCTAATATGTTAATTCTGTTCATCCTTATCTCTGGTCAAATGCCACCTCTTCCATGAGGCTGTCACTTGCCTTCCCACCACCAGCCCCAATGTTATTTGCCCCGTCCCTCCTCCGAACTCTCACAGCACTTGATCTAAGTCTCTTTTCCTTTCATCCGGCTGTGTATTATGAAGTTTGCTTGACTCTTCCGCCTTCTCTCCATTAGCTCCTGGGTGGAGAGACACTGTCTTTGTCATCTGCATGTCCCCGAGAAACCCCTAGTGTGCTGCCTTACATATAGTAGACTCCCTAAAAACCTTTGTCAGTTGAATCAAAGTGTGTGTGTGTGTGTGTGTGTGTGTGTGTGTGTGTGTGTGTGTGTGTGTGTGTGAAGTTGAGAATGGCTGCATCTAAAGGGCTCAGGCCAAGGTATTAAAAATAAAAACAAAACTGCTTGGTTATTCAAAAGGATTTATCAGAAGCCCAAGAGGCTAAGTATCAAGCTAGTGAAAGGGTTATTCTGCCTTTCCCCAGTTCCAAGGGTGCAGTTTTTAGAGGATGGACGGTCGTGTTTGGTCTACTTGTCATCAGGCAAGGCCTCTTCCACAGTGCCCCATGGAAGCTTGGGTTCAGTGCCAGGGGCAGGGAGGAATGAGCAAGCCTCTTGGACACTGGGGCTTCAGCCACCCTGGCATATAGAGTCCCGCACTGTTTGTCTTGCCCAGAAGAACAAGCTGTACCCACCCATTCACAAGATGTCCTCTCTCACATCATTGGCAGGCCTGAGAATTTCCCACAGGCCATCTGGGTGTGTTCTGCCGTCCTGTCTCCCGAGTTTTTTGCAGCATTAGTTTTTGTTAACTAGCTCTTAGAATAGCAACTGCTCTTCCATCAGGAATTGTATCCCGTTGACTTTCCTAACACAAGAATCTACTCATTTCTTTTTTGTAACTATTTTCCCCCTTCCTGCCTGCATTGCACAGGCTTACTCAGTGAGAGCCCAAGTAGTATGAACTAACTCCTAGCTCTTACAGAACTGAGTTACTTATAAGATATGCATCTCCTGAATCCCCGGTGACCACTGTAAGTGCCTCGAATGGCAGCTGCTCTGATTGGACCTGTGCCGCTCTGAATGCTGCTTTTACTTTTGGGTCCTGCCTCCAACCCAGAACCACCTGTGGCCTTTAATCCCTGTTACTAGGAGAGACGAGAAGCAATTAAACCCTGTCAGTATATTCATTTATTAGCTGCCGTTTGAAGCTTTTTTGAAAGCATTTTACAAGGTATATCCCATCAGGTTGCTTAGGAACTTTTGCAGCCTCCTTCAACATTATCATTTTCATTTGAATCAACACTGGCAGCTTGACACCTCTGGACACCTGGCATGGCAGGGGGGACCACCTCCAAATACCGTCTTTCCGTGTCTGCACCTTCAACAAGATTTTCTCTGTAAATTCTGCTCCAAAACAATTTCTATAAACACAGCATTACTTTTGTCTTGTTCACAAATCAGATTTGGAAAGAAGTGCTTGGAGACTGTCATAAGTCTATTTAAAGATAGTTTGATTTAAATCAAAACAAAAACAAAACTTTTTATCCAAGACAATTTTCTTTCAATATGGGGAATTAGTTTCAATGTCTTTGAAATTGAGAACCACACTCCAGCCATGAAAAGTGAATTATCCTGTACTAGTCCTTGCTCAGGAAGCGATCAGAACATCTTTCCTGGCTATTTTGGGAAAGCAGATTTAGCCCAGCATATTTTGATAGGAACCCAGCAGTAAGGAAGTTTCCCAACTGATGGAAAGACGGAGAAGCTCTATGCACACATTGCTTAGCTGTGTGGCAGTGCTCATTTTAGTTTTTCGTCTATGGAGCAATGGAATCTCAGTCATTGAACCTACTTCGAAACAGTGGCGGTGGGGGGAACATCTTGAAGAAAAGCCTTTCATCTAGAGCTATGATATCTTCACTGCATAAAGAAAAGTGGCCAACTTGGTTTTTTCTAGAGCCAGGACACAGACCTTTTCAGTATGTCACCTTTGCTGCTTCTTCACACAGATCTTCAAAAATAACGACTCTCTCTCCTCTCTGCGGTCTCGTCAGAGAGCGGGAATCCTGGCCAGCTGGTCAGGTCACTCAGAAAAATGACACAGCTGTTTCTGAAAGTAGCCCCATTCAGAAGATGTCTGCTGCCCACAACTGCAGTGCTGGGGAAAGGCACACTGTTATAAAGAGCTTCTTTTCTTTAAAGAGGAAAGAAAAATACATGGTGTTTACAGAAAAGAAAACTGGACCCTCCTGCTTTCTTTTAGTGGCCATGTCTGAAATGGAAGTGGGAAAAGCCATAAATCCACACAGGCAATCGCGCCTTTAAGGCATGATTCATACTGACTGTGCTGCCTGTGATGGAAAACCCAGCTAGTTAAGCAAGACCTGCCAGAAAGTCTCACACAGCTCCTCTGCCATGGCTGATGCCTGCTGTCTTGTGACATGCTGGTTGTATGTGAATGAATGATTGACACTTTCTGTCTCTCTCACTCAGTTCATGACCAAGAACCCCACCATGCGCTTGGGCAGCTTGACTCAGGGAGGTGAGCACGCCATCTTGAGACATCCTTTTTTTAAGGAAATCGACTGGGCCCAGCTGAACCATCGCCAACTGGAACCACCTTTCAGACCCAGAATCGTAAGTGTCCCAGGCTGTCACAGAGATTTTCCTTTCTTCAGATGTCACAGCATTCCACCAAAGTCCATAGAACAGCTAGATAGCCCCTGTGGGTGACAGACGAGAAATTCAGCTGGTCACTGCACAGGGCAGCCTCCCCTGGGGGGAACCTGGGCTCCTTGTCCATGGGACAACATGTCTTCACGTGCCCAGGTTAATTCTTAGAAGTTTCACCTCTCGTTTACCCAATCTCCAACTTCCCTTAACCTAAATTAAAATCTTGTAGGGTATAAGAGGCCTGAAACTTTGCAGGTTTCCCCAAAAGAGTTTGGCTAATTGAGAAAGTCATTGTTCTAGCCAATTTCCTCATGCTCCTTGGGGCACTTTTTATGCCTTTTCTAAGCCCCTGAGAAAGCAGAGAGGGTGTGAGATGTTGCTTACTTCACTGAGCCTGGCCTCTTGGCTTGGAGAGCCTGGGTCTGTAATAGCTGCTACAGCGCAAAGTCCAGGCCAGGCTCCCTTTGACCAAAGAAATACTGGGAGCTCCAGGGGCTCCTCTCCAAGCTCTGCAGCTGAGGGAGTGGGCTTCCTGAGGGTGGTCCCGCTTGTGGTCTGAGAGCTGAGCTCGTTCTCATCTGTGGGTCAAGAGCTCCACAGTGGGAAGGCAGAGAAGCCAGGTTAGCGATAGATCAAGAGTGATCGGGAAGCCTGGCATGGTGGCTCACACCTATAATCCCAGCACTTTGGGAGGCCGAGGCAGGTGGATCACTTGAGGTCAGGAGTTTGAGACTAGCCTGGCCAACATGGCAAAACCCCGTCTCTACTAAAAATACAAAAAAAAAAAAAAAGAAAGAAAAAAGCCTGGTGTGGTGATGCATGCCTCTAATCACTGCTACTCAGGAAACTGAAGTAGAAGGATTGCTTGAACCTAGGAGGTGGAGATTGCAGTGAGCCGAGATTGCGTCATGCACTCCAGCCTGGGTAACTGAGTGAGACTTTGTCTCAAAAAAAAAAAGAGTGATAAAGAAATATCATTGATCCAAGTAAGAGCAGTGAAATGTGTCATACTCACTTAGAAATGATCTTTGCAGCATTTGTTTATACAAATATAAAATACTCAACTTTTAAAAACATACAGTGCACTTAATCACTAACAGCCTACTAGGCTGTTGGATGCCAGGCACCCAGAGGTAAAGCCGTTCCTTCAATGGTCAGCCCCCTGCCAGCTCCCCTGGGATTAGGGAGAGTATGGCCTTCAGAGACTGGAGCCTGTAGTCCTGACTGCACAGCTGGTCCAGCAGGGCGTAATGCATCTACCTAGAGAGTAAAATGACCGACAGTTATTCCCTAAGCTCAGCACTTCCAAGAAGCCTTTTGGGAAGATCTCTTCAAATGTATAGAACTCTGTGCAAACAATAGGTAGGACAAATATGAACCTACCAACCTCTGTTGACAAATACAGCTGCACACCCCTCAGCAAGGCCTGCTGGGAAATGCCACCTTGGTGAAATGAGAATAAAGGGTGAGTGAGCCAGCTGCTTTTGGATGACCAAATTAATCCTTAGCCTCCTATTAAGACAGGCCTGCTCAGCAAGATTTTCATGGAATTAGTGAATTGGTGGTTGCCAAATGCCATAATAATGCACCATGCAGTAGACTTGCTGTAAAGCATGGTTTAATCATAACAATAAGTGTAAATAATGCACTGAACAAGCTACAGAGCACTCCTCTGAACTCACTGGAATGGGCTATGTCCCATGCAAGATGAGTAAGCCTCAAGCGCATAAAATCTGACCCTTGTTTCCCTTTTTTTGGCAGAAATCCCGAGAAGATGTCAGTAATTTTGACCCTGACTTCATAAAGGAAGAGCCAGTTTTAACTCCAATTGATGAGGGACATCTTCCAATGATTAACCAGGATGAGTTTAGAAACTTTTCCTACATGTCTTCAGAATTGCAACCGTAGCCTTATGGGGAGTGAGAGAGAGGGCACAAGAACCCGAAGGGAATAGAGATTTTCCAGGAATTTCCTCTATGAGACCTTCCCAGCATCAGCCTTAGAACAAGAACCTTACCTTCAAGGAGCAAGTGGAGAACTCTGTGAAGGATGGAACTTGAAGATATCAACTATTTCGAGTCCAGAGGGAGCCGTGGCAGTAGAAATCGTTGATACTGAAATGAGATTTTATGAAGTATACTGCTCCACCTATGAGCGTCTGTGGCTATGGGCTTGGGATGTTAACAGGAGCCAAAAGGAGGGAAAGTGTGAAGAATAAAGTAGACCTAAGAAATTCTGAGCCAATCAGGCTTCTTAATTCAAGACACAAACCAAGACTTTCTGTCAACTGTGCTGTGCTCTTCTTTAAGCCAATGAACCCCAATTCCTGGCAGTCTACAAGAAGTCTCTTAATGCTAATGAAGAATTTAAAGGTCTTTTTAAGGAAATGAGGGGCTTTCCAAATAGAATGATTTACTCTGAAGAAAGAAAAAATGGTATCTCTGAAACTCACAACCTAAAGCCCAATCTTGAAAATATGTTGTGCACCAAGACAACTGCTTCAGCTTCTTCTCTTATCCTTACTTTCTTTAATAGATATTTATTAAAGTGTCCAGTGAAAAGGTGCCACAATACCCAGTATTGTAAACAACAGGTTTGCATTCATTAAGCTTTCATTCATTCTGGAGTCTACCAATTTACCTGAATGGTGTTTGCATTCTGTGAAATGCCTCTCCACATTGCATATGTCACACTTTTGTCTGCACATAACTCTTTTTTCACAAGAAGGGTCACTGCCACAGCAGCACAGTCAGCGGGTGAATTACAGGTGCCTGCTGCCTGCCTACCTGGGGAATCTGATCATGTCTGTATCACTGTGTGCTCATCACTGAAGAATTGCAGGCCACTCATGTCAGTGACCAGACTTATGGCTTATAAACATTAGCAGTTTATTTATGTTTTAAGATGCAAAGATGTGTGTTTGATATTCACTTTAATAATTAGAAATGGATCTTGTAAACAGGGCATATATCAAAGATGACCTTATAATATGTACCCGAATATACAGTTCAAGAATTTTGTCTGACTGGAAATAAATGCATTTTGTAGCAAAAGGCAGTTTTTTGACTGGAATGATTTGTCTCCTTCCCACTAAGACAGTAGACTTCCAATCAAAATAAAACCTTGAGCAGAATGGGTAGAACTCAACTCACAGAAAATTCCTGAGTGGAGAGATTGATGTAAGCTTCTGTGATTCTCTGAAGTAGATGTGGCCTGTCTCTTACCAAAACTTCTGTCCTGAATGAGGGTGATGACTGCTAGGCATAGCTGTAACAGACCAACCTTCAAGATCTCAGGGGCTAGACATCATAAATGTTTATTTCTCATTCACATAAAGTAGCATGTAAGTTCAACAATCCTCCTCCATCGTATAACTACACCATCTGGAAAATGTAGCTTTCCAAAGTCTCCAGAGCAAGGAAGAGACATGGAGGGGACACCAGCTGCCTGCCTACCTCTCCTAGGAGGGACACGCCTCACCTCTCCTCACACTGACTGACTAAAACATGGCTTCCCTCTAACTACAGATGGGAAGGGGGAATTACAGAGCAGCTGAGGAGTAGCTGGCTAGTACCGATAGTCTCTTCTCTGTCATAGGTTCTTTTTTTGCATTCCAATGTGAACACTTACTTTTTAATGAATAGAGTAGCTAGGAGTTTCCCTTTCCATTTGTGTAGCACTTAGCACTCATAGTCATCACTCTCACCCACATCATGCCACTAGATCTTCATGACATGCCCACTGTTCCCACTGATGATAGTGTGAGTACTGCAGTACATACTACAAATGCGAAGAAAGGCTCAGAGAAGTTGAGTTCATTGGTTTCCCAAAGGGTTTGGGCTTGATAAAGAGTAGATCCAGGTCTAGGGTCGAAATCTTTGATGCTCTAGTCTGGGAAAGGGAGAGATCATTCTGACTTTGGGACTTTTTTGGCCTTCATAGCTCCTCTACTTTGGCTCTTCTATTGCTCTGTGGGATTGATTAGCTTTTTGGTATGGTTAACTCCACTCTGGTAAAGAACCACGAAAAATAAAGCATGCCTCCTGTTTCATTCACAAAACTCATTATCATAGCCATGCAGAGCCAAAACACTGTCTTTGGTAAGTCTGTGATCACTCAGCAACTTCCTTCTTCATAATTGATTCTCAAGCCCACTACCTGGGTTCCCCAGTTGAGTTGAGTCCATTCTTTTGAGGCTATTCATTCCATACCTATCAGGTTATTCAACAGCTAATGTTTATATCTGAGAAGAGAGAAGATATACAGGATATTTACCTAAAGCTCAAACGAGTCTTCAATTCCTGGTTATAATTCTACTTCACATCTTTCTTCCATTCTGCTAGACCTGGCATCCACTTCCAAGGGATCACAAGGCTGTCTTGCCCACACTTCCTGACGAAGGCTGGCACGGAATGGGTAGTGAGCCTTTCAGGCAGCTGGTCCAGAGTCCGCTGGGGCTGCTGGCTTCCCTCAGCACCGTGGGCAGCATGGAGGTCAAGACGAGGTCACATTGGGAACTTTCACTCCCTCAGGTCCGTCTTAAGACATCTTCAGGCCTTATCATCCCACTGTCCCTCTCAGCCAGTCCTCATCCATTTGCTCCTACTCTCCCAAGCTATTCCACACCGACCTAACTGCATTAGACACATGGTCTTGAGTGTTTGAAAGGACAGTAACTTCAAGCCTTTGCTTTGGGATGTGGATCTGCCTTTGACTGCAAAAGGTGCTTTCACTTAATGGCTAACATGTGGCATGTGCATGATATGTGAAGCCCTGTTCTAAATACTTTAAATGCATTTACTTATTCAGTACCCCCATGAGGTGGGTGCTCTCAGTTTCATCGTACATATGGGGGAAAGTGAAGTACAAAGAGATTAAGTCATTTGTCTAAAGTCACACAACTAAAGCAGAATTTGGATCAAGCAATTTAACTCCAGGGTCCCTACTTTTATCCCAGTTCAGTGAGGTTTTTCTATGAAAGCAAATTCTATTTTTCCACCTTTGTGGGGTTGGCAGGAAGCACCAAGATAAGCTGCCAGCTGGGCAGGACAATATTAGGCTTCCTATGGGTAAAACAGTTTATCAGCAGTGGGACTGTATGATTTGCATATCAAGGGGCTGGAGCTGCTAACCCCAGTTCTTGGAACTGGGGCAGGCCAGGGTGATGCAATGGGGACTTCAACCTCCCTGAGGTAGGGGAAGAGGAAATAGTCTAGTTTGCTCTGAATGCCGTGAGTCCCATCTGAACCCTTAGGGTCACTCCTGAGCCTTGGTGGAGTTTCCAGTCCTTTCTCCCTCCTAGAGGAGCCACTTCATGTTTTAGTAACTCTTCATCACCCACCCCGCCGGCTCATGAAGCAGCATCAAGAAGAAGGTGCGCAGCCTGGAACCTACCTTGGCAGCTGCATGTTTACAGCTATGGAGCTGAGCTGGTGTAACTTGTTAGCAAAGAAAAGAGCAAAAATAGTCGAGGCACGGTGGCTCACACCTGTAATCTCAGTACTTTGGGAGGCCGAGTTAGGTGGATCACTTGAGGTCGGGAGCTCAAGACCAGCCTGGCCAACGTGGTGAAACCCCATCTCTACTAAAAAATAACAAAAGTTAGCCGGGCGTGGTGGTGGGCGCCTGTAATCCCAACTACTCAGGAGGCTGAGGCAGGAGAATAGTTTGAACCCTGGAGGTGGAGCCTGCAGTGTGAGCTGAGATTGCGCCACTGCACTCCAGCCTGGGCAACAGAGGGAGACCCTGTCTCAAAAAAACAAATAAAAGCATCCCATTTATCATTTATTGATCTTAATCGAATCCTGACATAAGATGATCTGCCCGCCTCGGCTTCCCTAAGTGCTGGGATTACAGGCATGAGCCACCACACCCCGGATCTTAATTGGGTGCAGATTGCCTTGAAAATATTCCAGCCACAGATTTGATCATTTCACATGCCAACATGATAAAGCTGTTCATTGTTCCCAGGTTTGGTCATCCTGGTTGCTTAATCTAGCAATGTTGACTTAAAATGACTAGACAGCCCACAGTGATTGCCCCTGGCTCAGGGTCACACTGGGCCCTGTAACTTCCCATTTTACGTCATCCAAGGATAAGACTCCAGTACATGTAGTAGATGTTTGCGATGAAAATGAGCCCTTTGCTGAGATGTTCCTCTGAATTGAGTTGGCCAAAGCTGGCCAGAGTGCAGCTGTAAAGGGAGCTTTGTAGTCTCCTTCTGTTCCTGTGTTGAATTGGAACCAAAGCTAAGGGAACCACCCTGGGCTTTATCCCATCCCCGCCTCTTTACCTCCATTGCCCTGCCAACTGTTCTTTCCCTCCTCCTGCTTCCTGACTCTTTACTCCCCAGTGGAGTAAATCAGTTCTGCACTCTCTCTCCCTGCACCACTTGATTCTTAGAGCCCAATTGTTATATAGCCAGTTTTCTGACTACGAAGATGGCGTACAATTTTGATTTGCATATTTATTTTATAGGCTCTTTTAGAGCCTAGAAATGGCAGTCACTTCCCATGTGTTTCTGCGTCTTTGGCATCACCCTGTGTCAGCAGCAGTGAGTGCCTAGGTGAGCCACCTTACCCTATGCTGCCCATGCCGTCTAGGGGGCAAGATGTCAAATGGGTAAGAGCCCTGGCTGGTAAGAGTAGTGGGCAGCCCTGGGGGCTGAATCCACACTTACTGAATGTTCTTGAGAAACATTTCAACTTTCTCATTTGTGAAAGGGAGTGAGAATAGCGCCTGCCTGCCTTCTGTTAATACTGCAGGGATTAACTGTGATAATGTAGGTCAAGCATTCGCTACAGGACTGGGACGCAGAAATGCTCAATCAATGTTGGCTATTATTATCGTCAGCTCTCCCACAGAGGGCTAAGGGAGGGTTGCTTGTGATGTCCATATGAAAGTGGACAGAGTGGGACACTCGTGCTCTCCATGATGCCCATTCCTTTGGATGCCGACGCCGTGCCACTCCAATTTGGAGGGATTTCACTTTTCTAACTGGTTGCAGAACCTCCTCAGGAGACCTTATTCTTCTCCTAGGATGTTTTGAGTCCATCCTGCCCCAACTGGCATACAGGATCAGTCTTAAGTTTGAGATTCTGCTGCTTTGACCGAATAACACAGGGACCACACCCATCATCAGTACCTGCTGGGCCCCCTCTGGTTACTCATCATGCCTGTGGGCCAGTTCAGAAAAGATAGGACATGTGTCAAGATGTTCAGTAGGGTCTGGCATGCCCAAGAATTTGAAGCCAATAGTAGAACCAAGAACCAAAGGTGTTTTCTTCCTAGATTAAGGTATCTGTGAAGAAGGTTTCTAGTAAAACAAGAGTCTCCATAGTCCTGTGTATTCTTACTGGAAAAGGCCTCAGTACTCCTATCCCCTTGCAACAGCCCTTCCAGATCGCTCAGGGCTGCCTTTCTCATGCCACCAAGGCAGTTCTTACTCCACAGAGGCGTCATTCTTCCAAGGCCTTAGACCACAGTTAGAAGAATTTAGGCTAGACAAAGTGAAGATTGTGTTGGTACCAAGTGTGGTCAGACATGCAAGTGGATTGCAGAGGGTGAGACAGGAATCTTCTTTGGATACATTTCAAATTAGAAACCAGGATAGTCTAGTAGTCATTTGACCTGACAGAGCCAGAAATAACTTAGATGACCTCTTGAGTTCTTATAGCCTTGTACTTGTGGCTAAAAGTGAACAGAGGGATATGGTCAGTTGGTCTCCCTGATAGACGCCAACTCACACTACTCCCACCATATAGAAAACCTCTATCACTCAAATTGTCTCCCTGTCCATCTCTGTACAACCTCCATGCCCTAGCACACCTATGTGCCTTCTCTGCATGCTCTCTCCATCCCAGGATTCCCTTCAGGCTCACATAGATCACTTGTCCCTCAAGTCACATACTTGACAATATCTCATACCTGATTGCCCTTCACATTTCTCATGCTTGTTCATACATGGAAAACAGGAGAGCTTTCTAAAGTTAAAATCAGCACAAGAAGTTCACAAGAAATATAAGTCCCCTTCTGATAATAGAGGATATGTGGATGAAAGAGAAAGCAGGATTCCTCAACTCCGTTCTTTTTTTTTTTTCTCAAAGAGAATGATTTTTGAGATGAAACAAGTACAATACTCACTGATAAAAATGAATTGTAGCCCAAAGTAGATAAAGGGATTATACAAAGCATTCAATGAGAATAGGCAGAATTGCAGAACAATTATTGAAGCAGTAATTTATGAGCACTGGAAGTGGTGTTGATCATTAGGGCTGTGCAGGGGTTTGTAAAGAACAGGTCTTATAGTCGAATCTCATTTCCTTCTCTGATGGTTCCTGGACTGGTCGATCAAGGATAGGTGAACGTTTTTGCATAGCTGAACTTCAATGACATACATGACAAAGTCTCACCCCATTTCCTTGTGGCAAAGCTGTATTCAAGACACAATGATACCGAAAATGTGGCGATTAATAGATTAAGTGTCAGTCTGGAATAGTGGTTCTGCAACCTTGCATAACCCCTGTTCCCATTGGATTAACAGACAAATTTCAAGTCTTACATTAATCCTATTTGAGATTTCATACCATCAACATTATGACTAAACACAAAAATCAAACAGTGAGACAAAGGGCTACTTTGTTTTCAGGCTACTCATGCCCTCCCAGAAGATTCTGATATAGAAGAGCACGTGAGTTTAGAGAGTCAGTCATTCATTAAACTAATATTTATTGAGCACTTACTATATTTCAGGCATATTGTGGTTGCTGGAAAAACTAGAGTGAAAAAGACAGCCAAAGATCCCTGCATTCATGGAATTTACATTCTAATCAAGACATGTTATATTGTTTACCCAAATTAACCAAGTGGTAAGGCAGCCCTGTGGTCTGTCTTCTTCATAACTGTATCCATGGCACCTGGCATATTGTAGGTGCTTAAGACATATATGTTGTTGAATGATAAAATCAGAGCTGGGTGTCACACACACACTTTTTGACTCCAAAGATAACACTCTTTCATAGCTGTATGCCAGAACAAATTGAAGAACTAAACTGTACTTGGGTCTGAAAAAGCTCATTATATTGGGATGAGATGGAGACAATAGGTCTTGACAGCATGAGTGAAAATTAGGCAGAGGCAAAGAGAATAAATTCAATATAGTTATTCATCTGACAAGTATTAGGATTTATCAGACCTTTTTCCAAGTGATAGAGCCAGAACAATGAGCAAGGAAGTCATAGCGCCTACCATTCTGGAGCTTAGAATCTAGCAAATACACAACGGTGCTGTGGCTGCCAAAAAAATATAAAAGGCAATCTTAGCCTCAAGGATTATGAGTGTGATGTCTCAGATATGGGGAAGGATGAGCTCCACTGAGCTTTGCCATGGTTAGGCTATGCCTAGAAAACTGAACTCAGCTCTAGCTACCACCACAGAGAGATACAAAGCTGGATCATGTTCAGAGGAGAGTGAACTGAGTGATGAAGGGAGCAGAAACATGTAGCACAGCAAGTGAGGAGGTAATGGGTGAGTCTCTGGAGAAAAGGCAACTGGGCAGCATAACCACCTTCAAATATGTGAAAAGCTAATGTGATGGTTAGTATTTTTGCTTCCCAACTATTTCCAGCTCTCTGCCTCCTGAGCACAGACAGGTGAGGTCATATGAATAATTCTAGCTAACGAGTCCAGCGCAGAATGGTATATAGTACTTGCAAGCCAGAACATTTCAGTGCTGGTGAGACACTCTTTTTCTTCCAGTGAACGGCAATGATGAGAGGTGGTGGCTGGTCTCTGACAGCCTGGGCCCCTGAGTGATTAACATGAATAGGACCCTTAGCTTACCCTCACTGGACATTTTGAATGAGCAAGAAATACTAGTTGCTGTTACAGTTTTTATTACTGCTGTTTCATGCCACTGAGATTATGATTGGTGTTTGTCCCTGCAGCATAAACCTAGCCTATCCTGACTGATATGTGTGCCATGTATGGAGGGACTAGTCTGGCAACATATGGCTCCCAGGGTTAGAACTAGGAGCACCTCAGGCTGCAGCAGGAGTTACTGAATTTGTTATGGAATAGCATAAATATGAACTTTTCCACCAAGGTCCCTAAATATGTAATAGACTTCCTTCGGAGGGAAGATCACTGGACATCTTCAGTCTACAACCCTCGGTGGGGATGATGGACCTGGACCTGAGGGCTCTCCCAACCCTGAGAGGCTGGCGTACCACCGTGTGGAATGGGCTTAGCAAGCACACTATTATTGTGGTGTTTGCCCTAGGGGGCCCACTGGGGCAGTCCTGAGTTGGCTCACCATCATGTTTCCACTGGCCACATGCCCAGGCCCCTGCTGCTGTCACTGTACCACACAGTCGTGAATCTGTGCACAGCATTGCTAGGGGCTTGGCAGGGTGTACAAAAGGCACAGCAGCTCAGATGGCAACAAGATCAAACGAATGGCAAGGGTTCTCTTGGCCCACTTACATGCAGAATGATAAGTAGTCCTCTGGGGCTCCTGCTTACATCATTAGCATCCTGGAGGCATTAGGAAGCCTCTGAAGTTCACCCTACTGATTTGTCCCTCATTATCCTTATTCTGCCTTCTAGGAACTAGAGCTAAGCACCTTTCTTAACAATGCAGAATGCCAATGTAAAGATCTGCTCTGGGGAGGTGTGTGTTCAGAGAAAGCCCTGGTAGGGGGATGACGGAAAACATGATTTTAGCATCAAAGACCAGGTTTGAGCACTTGCCCCCTTTTCCAGTTGTTGGCTGGAGCTAGATCACACTGGCTTATGAGAGCTGATTGTGCACATCTCTTTCAAGTTAGTGCTCGGAGAGCTCACAATGGTAACTTAAAATTGGTTATTGGTTATTGTGGAAATATTTACACCATGGAAATTGGTAAGTGCTAAAAGTTAGGACTTTTTTTTTTTTTTTTTTTTTTGAGACTGGATCTCACTGTGTTGCCTAGGCTGGAGTGCAGTCGTGTGAGCCTA
This sequence comes from Rhinopithecus roxellana, assembly GCF_007565055.1. Classification (NCBI taxonomy): domain Eukaryota; kingdom Metazoa; phylum Chordata; class Mammalia; order Primates; family Cercopithecidae; genus Rhinopithecus; species Rhinopithecus roxellana. The sequence continues at coordinate 91,557,584 of NC_044553.1, read as the reverse complement.
GGTCAATGTAGCCTCAAAGTCCCGGATTTCCTGGACTCAAATGATCCTCCCACCACAGCCTCCTGAGTAGCTGGGACTACAGGCTCCTGCATTGTGCCCAGCTAATTTTTTTTTTCCAACTTTTGTAGAGATAAGTTATTGCTATCAACTTAGGCTGGTCTTGAACTCTTAGCCTCAAGCGATCCTTCTTACCTGGGCCTCCCAAAGTGCTGGGATTACAGGCATGAGCCACTGCAGCTGGCCACGCCTTTTATTCGTTTTATTATTTAGACAGCTTACCAGCACAACCTTGCAAATAGGGAGATAGTGAGAAAATCATGGTCTTTGGAACCAGGCAGTACCAAGTTCACCCTGACTCTGCTCAGCTGTTGTCATTGAAGGGGATATTTTTTGGAGATACTGAAACTTCTGTGAACCTTAGTTTCCTTGTCTGTAAAAGTAAGAAATTTTAGTTTCCTTGTCTGTAAATTAATAACTAAAACCAAAATATTAACTACCTCAAAGGGTAGTGTGAGGATCAAATGAGGTGGTGTCCGCAGATTGCTAACTAAATTAAGCTCCTTCCCTTGGGGCACATAGAGAACAACTTCCAGGGAGAAAAAGAAAACACACCTGAATTGCAGCTTTTTGCTTTTAGCTGTGGAAAATATTCCCAGAAGCGTCACAGCCTCGCATCCTCATACGCTATTGGCCAGTTTAGTGTCACATGACCATCCCTAACACCAATCACTTGGCAAGGGATAAATGAGAGCCAAGCCACAGCTCCTGAGGGAGCCCTGGAGCCCCTGTTGGCACTAGGGGATTTTTAAAGCCCCCTAGGTGGTTCCAGTGCACAGTCAGAATACCAAACCAATGGCTGAGAGTCGAAGTCTCGGACAAAACGTTAGCCCCCGGGGGCTGGAGAGAGGTTCATTCTCTCCTGAAGGACAAGGATAGAGAACCAAGTCTGGGTTCCGGGAGTGTGGGGTCGGGGAGGAGGAAGGATCGCTGTTTATCAGGTAATGGAAAGTGCAGACTCAGTCTCCATTCCCAGCTACTGGACAATCGTGGGGCAAAGAGCTCAGTGGGAAAAATCAAAGGCATTAAAAATGGTTATTCTTAGAGATAAGGTGTATAACTGTTGGAAAGCAGAAATAAAGTATTGAGTTAAGCTTTGAGAAATGGTTCTATAATAAGGGGTGGGAGGGAGAGAGTTTAAAAAGCTTTTGCAACTTATCTGAGAGGGTAAGACATGGCCAGCAGTACTTACTGAAGAGGACTGTTTGCCCTGTCCGTTCTGAAGCTCCTGTTACAGCCATGAGTTAAGCCCTGTGAACACCACACGTGCTTATTGTAGACAAACCCTGCCACAAAGCCACAGGCACAGCACACTTCTCTGTTAGGTCTGTATCTCTTAGAATATTAGGACCCTACCTGGGATTCTAGCAGCTTACTTCCTGAGGCTCAGAGCTGCCTCCTGGATTCGGAGAACCTGTCAACACCATCTGCTGAGTATATAATGTGGACTGTGAGAAGTACGGACTTGGAATCAGGAGACATGGATTTGAAACTTGATGCATTCATCCTGGGCCGGCTGTTAAACACTCCCAATCCTTGTTCTCTACCTCTATTAAATGACAATACTAATAACCATACCCATCTCATAAGATTGTGATGAAGATAAAAAAGGATAAGTTGGCTGGGTGCATTGGTTCACACTCCTTTTAATCCCAGCACTTTGGGAGGCCCAGGGAGAAAATCGTGTTAGGCCAAGAATTTGACATCAGCCTAGTCAACACAGCGAAACCTCATCTCTTCAGAAAATAGAAAAATTGGTCAGGTATGGTGGTGTGCGCCTGTAGTACTAGCTACTTGGGAGGCTGAGGTGGGAGGATCACTGAAGCCCAGGATTTTGAGGCTGCAGTGAGCTATGATAACACCATTGCACTCCAGCCTGGACGGCAGGGCAAGGCTGTTTCTTTAAAAAAAAAAAAAAAAGAGAGAGAATAACTTGTGAACTCTTAATTCTTAATACAAATTATATTTGGTTGAGAGATCAGTGTTTCAGTATTTCCCCATCTAAAGTTCCCATAGCCATCAGTCAAGGAAGGGAGGAGAAGAAGCACTTTCCAGTTCATCCCAGAGCAGGTGGATTTCAGACCCTGCTTCTAACAGCAGGCCCCCATCTCTTCACTCCCCCTGCTTTATTCCCCAGTCACCCTCACCCTCATTTGATTCCATTTGCCAGGAAGGGATGAGGAAAATGGAACCAAGGATTTGTATTGTTTGTGTTTCCCACCACAGTCTGTCTCAGAGGCAGAACATGAGAAGTCCAGAATTTCTCCCTGGTCGTCTCTGCACAGCCCCTGGTGCCACCTGTAAAGATTTCCATTCCAAGTGAAAGCCACTGCACTTCAAAAGCAGCAGAGATGGGTTCTCCTTCATGTTCCCTGTATGTGAGGGAGAGAACCAAACACCAGGGTCAAACAGACACTTCCAAACCTGTGCCTTATTTCTGGGGGGAAAAAAAAAAACACTGATTCAGTCTGGGACATGGTAGCTTTCCGTCTCAGAAAGCTGGGCAGGACCAGAGAAAGTGGCTTTGTGAAATGTAGGGACAAAGCTAGCTCAGGGTTCTGCTCTTTCTCAGCTGACCATCTTTCAGGGGAATCAGGGCAGGCCTTCCCCTCCCAGCTGACTTGGAGCCACACAGCGGCTTCCACATGATTCCATGGCCAGCGTGACAAACACATGGCCTTGGCTGAGGAAGCACAAGTTCTGTGGGGATGACTGGATCCCAGGTCCCAGGAGAGATAGCGAGACATGTTGGAAACACTGTTTCTGGAATCTTGTGCTTGACTGCTCAGGAATGTGTGGTCTGGGTAACTTTCTGGTTTGACTTACAGGAAGGTCTGATGGGGGCAGAGCGGGAATGTTGTAACAGCCCTAGATCACCTTGGAAAAATACTGTTCGCCTGCCAGCCCGGAACTGCCATTCCAGGAAGCAGCTGCTGGTGAATCAGCAGCCTCCCCTTTCCTTGTGGCTCCAGGAAGCACGTCTAGGGCCTCCCCCACCTCCTCTCCAGGAAGGGAAATGCCCACTAGCCATATACAGGCTCTTCTGGAAGGGACTAGAGATGGGGACTCCATGGCAGATTCTCCATTCCGCCCCATCCCCTGCCCCGCAACACACAAAGGGAGTTGGAAAAGGGATGAGAGACCCCTAAGCCTCAGACTCAGGCTTTTGATGTAGAAAATCATACATCGTTTCTAAGTCTCTTGTCTGGAGTTCACAACAATAAAACTAGGTAGAAATCTCGACACGCTGGTTGGCACGGGTTACATTGGCCTCAACATAATGTCTGTCTCTTACCTGCAGAGCCAGCCTGGGGCTGAGAAGCTCACAGGAGGTTGTCGGTTGGCTCTGGTCAGGTGGCTGTTTGGATATGAGGGCCATTTGTACTCAAGGTCAAGGAGCAGCCTCAGTTGGCCATTAGGCAGCTGGAAGAGTCTTGGGAAAACGTAGGGGGACCATAACGCCAGCTGTCCATTCCCTCCATGGGCCCTCTGGTGCCTCCACCTGGGTGGAGAGTCTCTGCTTTCTGCCTTTCCATTGGCCAATCTCTGGCCTCCTCCTGAGGTTGCTGCTGTCCCTGGAACAACTTCGGGCTGGTGGACACAGCAGTTATGCCTCAATTTCTTATAGCTACATGGAGCTAATTAAACAGTGGATGGATTTGGAGAGGTGGATCATTTCAAATTCGCTCCTGGATTTTCACCCCCACTTGAGAGAGAGCTAAATCTCCTTTCTTCTTTCTCTCTTTTGCTGTTTTTCCGTGTGTGTGTGTGTGTCTGACTCACCTCTGTGCGGTTACATTTAAACACCAGTTTAGATCCCAGTGACCCACATTTAGCCTTAGTGACTCTGAAAGCAAGTCCATGCTCACTGATGACTCAGGAGAACTGGGGCCTTGAAAGATGAGCTGAGTCAATGAATGTGAGCTGTGGAGTTTTTACCACTCCCCCTCTCCCAATCCTTTTGTAATGTACCCACTCCCTTAGCTTTCTCTGAGCGTCAGTGTCCTTGGCCTTCCAGGGCTTGTGTGAGTACATGGAGGAATCAAGGGAGAGGTAGGTGAGATCACCACAACCACCCTCCTCGACTCTTCATCCTCCAGGCCTTTAGGACAGGTGCCCCCAGGCTCCATGGGAGGCAGGCAGCTGTGCAGGCTGCAACAATGTGAACAGGGAAGCCAAGAGGAGGGTGTTGGGACAAGAGCCAGCTCCAAGCAACCTCCTACAGGTGATGGTTTGGCTTCACCTGTTGGCCAGAGCCCTCCGGCAGAGAGGGGGACTTTATATGCTACTGTGAAACTTCTAGATAAACCCGAAGTCAGGGTAGATGAAGGTAGAGGGAAGAGAAGGACCTCCCAGGGACCAGCCCCTGGAGCTCATTTCCTCCCCTGAGAAACAATGTCACCCTCATTCCTCTCCTTTCTCTGCCTGCCTTTGCTCAGTTTCCATTCACTGCCTCTGTTACTTTTGGTTGTTTATGGTTAAGCCCAGTGGTTCTCATCAGCCACACCTGGAAACTTGTTAGAAGTATAAATTCTCAGACCCCATCCCAGGCCTACTGAATCAGCAACCCTGGGATGGGGCCAGCAGATCTGTGTTTTAACTAGCCCACCAGCTGATTCTAATGCCTGCTCAAGTCTGGGAACCCCTGGCCTCACCTCTCTCCCCAGTTAGGCTACCGCCTCCTAGAAAGTACTGACTTGAGAGGGCTTAGTGTAGTCCTGGGCACCCAAGGACTCAGCTCTGCACAGAAACTGTACCAGGAAAGTATAAAGAAGATTCAAGGAGGCAGTCTGGTCATGATCAGAGTTCGAACCCAAGGCTTAGGACCTGGGTTCCAGTTGGGTGACCTTGGCCAAGTCACTTCTCAGACTCCCCGGTTCCTCCTCAGTAAAGTAGATGGAAGAACTGGGTCTCTGGGATTTGCGTAGTTCTCATGTCTAGAAATCTGGATCCGGACAGGGTCTGGCTCATGATTTCCCTCCTGCGTGTGCTGACTCTGCCCAGCCCCCGTGGAAGAGTCAGCATGCAAGGGAGGAATAACGAGGCAGGCCCTGTGCTTCTCCTGGTCCTCGGGCAGTTACTGTTTGTGAATGTGCGATATGGAGAGGGAGAGAGATCTGAATCTAGAAATGAATTAGAAACATATGAGGAGAAGCCAGAGCCTGCAACAGTAATGAAGCCCATCCTTTGAGTGTTTGCCCCTGGCGGGTTGAAGGCGGAGTCCCTCTGTCAGGAGCTCAGTTGAACTGGGAGAGGGAGCTGCCAGGTGTCACAATAGTCAGTTAAGGCAACAAGCCCAAAACAAAAGAATCAAGCTTTCAATCATGTCCTGCAATGGTATAAGCAAGTATCTGAAACCAGAGAAAGCGTGGCCTCTCCCTGTTCCACTTCCCCCATGGAACAAGCAGGGGCCCAGGGTCAAGTAGGTCAGTGGGAATGTGGGGTTGGGGTGGTCTCACTGCTGACAGGGCCCTGAACAAAAGGCTCTGGAAGTTGTATGGACTCTGGGGCCAAGAGCAAGGGAGGGGGAAGGCTAGGAGTAGAAGTACTAGGTTCTGAGTCATTGTGGGGAAAAGTGACTTCAAGGTTTCTCTCCCTTCCCTGCCCCACCCAAAGGAGGCCTCAGCAGAGGCGCCTAAAGAACACCTCTCCCCAAGGCTTCCAATGAACCCAGGAATGAAGGCTCAGGGGCTAGGAATGCAAATATGTGATGACTATGACCAGCCAGAGAGACCTGAGACCTTGAGAGCTCCCTCCAGAGACTGCCACGCATGGGCTGCGCCCCAAGTCTGGTGTAGGGGCCAGCTTTCCCTGAGTTTATGGTCAGGCCTGAAAAAACACACACAAGTTTTTCACCAGGAGGCCCAGGGAGATACTATGTGGCCTCTTCTCCTACCTACCTCTTCTGAGCCACCCTTTCCAGCTGTCAGGCAAGTATCAGGGCACCTACCTCTGCACAGAAGGACAATGATTTTCTCCAGGTGGAAATCACTTTTCATCCAAATGTCTAGGCTCAAAGTTCTTGGTTCCTGTATTTTAAGCTATGGGTATCTCTGGGAAATAATAGAGAGGACTAAGTATAAACACCCATCGAGCCTTCACATTACTGGCACATGTAAGATTCTGTTAGGTCAAGGGGCACCCTCCTTACCCTTTTTCTGAGGATGACCATGTGTTAATTGCTACAGATCAGAACTGTCTTCCTGAAAGTTGTCCAGGGCTGTGGGAAAAAAATTGAATATTTCAGTGCAAGTTCTATTGACACTAAAGCTAATACTGAATCACTCATCCCAGCCTATACTTTTTTTTTTATTATTTTTTTATTTTTTTAGACAGCGTCTTACCCTGTCACCCAGGGTTGATGGAGTGGCATGATCTTGACTCACTGAAACCTCTGCCTCCTGGGTTCAAGCAATTCTCTCACCTCAGCCTCCCGAGTAGCTGGGACTACAGGCACATGCCACCACATTCGGCTAATTTTTGTATTTTTTGGTAGAGACAGGGTTTCGCCATGTTGGCCAGGCTGGCCTTGAGCTCCTAACCTCAAGTGATCTGCCACCTCAACCTCCCAAAGTGCTGGATTATAGGCAGGAGCCACTGTGCCTGGCCTAGCCTATACTATTTTCTTTATATTATGTACTTATATGTCCTGCCTTTTCTATCAGATGGTAAGCTTCCTGAGGACAAAGATGATGTCTTACATGTGTGTATGGCACCCAGAGTATTTTGGTGTCAAATACGTACTGCTCAGATAAGCTTTCAGGATATAGAACCTCAGATACCCACAAAACTGTCTCTCCTAGTGTTGTCTGGAAATAAGTCTTGCATTTATTTACTTTTACATATAACTGTATCTTATCTTCCCAGGAAGATTGGAAGTATATTTATGTTTAAGGCATCACAGTAGCTGGCTCATCATTAGCTGTCAACAAGTAAATACTTCACAGTTAGATTTCTTGGAACCGTCTTCACCAAGAAACAGAAAGTTAACTGGAACTAAAATTTTAATCCTCTCAAACTCCAAGAAGACCTGTTTCCCAGGCATGATCCAACAGAACCTCTGCTTTTTAGAGTCCCTTGGAGAGGTTATTTCTGAGGACAGCAAGCTAACAGGATCACCCCCCACCACCCTTTGCTTCAATTTGCCCTAGTACTCAGACTTCATTGGTGGGAACATGGGTCTGTGTATAAAGCGCTTGGAAATTATTTGTTATTATTCATCAGGGCCACCATTTGAAATTGGCCAGCACAGTCATCCCTACTTGACCATAGTAATCAAGGTGTGGCTGAGAAAGGAGTGTTTGTTTCAACAAGCCAGAGAACTGGTCTTCTGCTTTCTAAATGGACAATTTATATAATTTAGATAGAGAGGCATCTTCCACTCTAGACATGCACAACCCACCCTGCCATCCCAGTACATTCTTCTCTTTCCTTACATTTACCCATCCCACCTGCCCCTCCTGCTCTTTTGAAGGTGAGCGAGCAGGTTCCAGGCTTACAGCTCAGTTGGACTGCGGTTGCCCCGTCTTCTCTGGTGATTTCTCTGTCTTATGGTCAGGAGCCAGACTCTGGGTCTGTTCAACTATGTAGAGGAAAGATCACCAGAGAAATTCCAGTTTGGCATTCCTGTAGGGATCAGAGATTCTGACTGCTCAACGAAATTACCTGGAGGAGAATTTTAATAATATGGCTTCCTGGAACTTACCCGGAAACATTCTGATTCAGTCAGTCTGGGGTGAAACTCAATTGGCTATCTTTTTCTAAATCTTTATAGATGATTCTGATGCACTGGCAAGTTTGGACATTGGATAAATTCTAAGCTCTTTGAGATCAGGAAACGTACGAGTATCGCATTCTGTATCCCACAATGACTAACTCAGCACCTGGCACACCGCAACACTTTAGAAATTGTTATTGAGTCAATGAGCAAATGGATGGTTGAAAATAGTTGGTGGATTGGGAGCACAGTCAACCTAGCATCTTTTAAAATAATTTTTAAATTGACAAATAATAATTGTACACACTTATGGGGTACATAGTGAAGTTTTGATATGTATCATGTACAGTAGGTCAGGGTAATCGGTATATCCATTATCTCAAACATTTATCATTTCTTTGTGTTGGAAACGTTCAATATCCTCCTTCTAGCTATTTGGAATTATATATTCAAATATATAGATAATCATCCCACAGTGGTATAGAACAGTACACCTTATTCTTCCTATCTAGCTGTAATTGTGTTTACTTTAACAAATCTCTCCCTATTCATCCCTTCCCAGCCTCTAGTGTCCTCTGTTCTACTGTTTACTTCTATGAGATCAACTGGTTTTACTAGCTTCCACATGTAAGAACATACAATGGTTAACTTTGCCTTCCTGGTTATTTCTTTTTTTTTTTTTTTTGAGATGGAGTCTCGCTCTGTCGCCCAGGCTGGAGTGCAGTGGCTGGACCTCAGCTCACTGCAAGCTCCACCTCCCGGGTTTATGCCATTCTCCTGCCTCAGCCTCCCGAGTGGCTGGCACTACAGGTGCCTGCCACCTCGCCCAGCTAGTTTTTTGTATTTTTTTAGTAGAGCCAGGGTTTCACCGTGTTAGCCAGGAGGATCTCAATCTCCTGACCTCGTGATCCTCCCGTCTCGGCCTCCCAAAGTGCTGGGATTACAGGCTTCAGCCACCACGCCCGGCCCCTGGTTATTTCATTCAACATAGTGTCCCTCCATTCTACCCATGTTGCTGCACATGATAGCATGATAGGATTTGATTCTTTTTTATGGCTGAGTCATATTCCATTGTTACACGCACGCGCGCACACACACACACACACACACACACACACACACACCATGTTTTCTTTATCCAGTCATTTGTTTCTGGATACCTGATCAACCTAGCATCTTACCTAAAGGCTACTTAAGGGCCAGTGGAGGCAGAAGGCCAAACCACTTACAGTGGGGCCAGGGATAGGAATAAGGCAGCAGTGTGCGGGTGGAAATAGAAGAAAACTTAATTTGATCCCCAAGTGGGAGAACATGACCCCTGTCCTTGAAAATGCTGCTACTTTCAGCGATGCTGCCGCTTGCTGCCCCTATGCTGGGACTTACAGGACTTCTGCTCTCCAGTCCCACCTAAGAAAGCAAATTGGATCCGTCACTTCCCTGTTTAAACCTTCCAAGGCCCTGCATTGTTCTCAGGATGAAGTCAATGCTCCTTTCTCTGGCTGAGTCCTGGCTCCTCCTCAGCCCGTCACTGCTACTTGCCCTCATCTGTCTGTGCCCACCGGCCACCCTGCCTTCCTGCAGATCCTACCGCCTGCCGTGTTCTTTCACCAGCCTCTGTCCTCTCTGCCTGCAATGCTCCTTCCCTGCCCCCATGTGCCCTAGCAAATTCCCATGCGACCATTACATTACAGCCTAAAAACATCTGCTTCTCTTTTCCCCGGGGGCTGCCAGTTCCCTGGGGTAAAGGTCAGTCTGTTGTGTCCAAATCCTAGCCAGTAGATGCTCCCATGTTTGTTGAATGAACAGAAGTTGGGACGGGAAACCAACAGACACTCAGGACTGGGGTTTTTGTTCCTGTAAAACTGGATTGATTCTGCAGAGGTACAAACATGCCGGTTGATTTAGATCTATCGAGGAATTGGGGTAGGGGCTGGGGTGGGAGTTTTGCTAAAAAGAAAAGCAAGTGAAAGTGGGAGATTCCACAAGAGACCAGAGAGAAGGCAGCGTGTCATGCCCAATCTGCCGCTAGGGTCAAAGACCAGCTCCCTGGTCACACTAGGCCAAGGCAGGCTGCGGAGCTGGCTCCAACCCTGAGCAAAGCCAGGCAGCCGCCCAGGTGGGTGAAGGCTGCAGGTTGCACTCAGGCATGACGCCGGGGTGCAGGTGGGAGCGGCGCCCGGATGCGTGGGTGCAGCGCTCGCCCGCCCGCGGTCAGGTGCACCGCGGGAACCGGTCCGGTGCGCCGTGCGGGGCGGGGCGGAGGCAGGGCATAGGCCCCCAGGCTGGTGCCGGGGGCAGAGGATTCGCCTGCTTGACGCGCTGATGCCTTGATTTGGTCTGACAAGTAGAGGCTGCTTTGAGAAGCGGCCTGGATTTTTGACATTCAGCAAGCTAGAAATAACCAGCTGGGCTCCTGGCGCTCTGGCCATAAATGTCTTGCTCTTTCCAGGCAACTGCCAGAATGTCTTGCTCTTCCCCAGTGTAGACCTGTGCTCTGTCTGCCAGGAGGCCTATGTTCCAGTCCAGGCTCAGCTTCTGACTCCCTACTTTAGGAGGAATCACTGAATTGACTGCAGCTCGGCTTCTGCTGTGTAAAATGGAGCTGTTGCTAGCTGAGCCTCTTCTGCCTCTGGTAGAAAATGATTCCAAATGGCTGCCCTGTCCACCCTAATCCCATGGCCCGAACTTGATGTCTGCTGCTTCTAGAAGCCTAGTGCTCCAAATATCTGCTCTGGGAGGAACTTGCAGGTGATCCTGATTGGAAATGGAGCTGATTAACCTTTTGTGTTATCACTGACTCTATGAGAATCTGTTGAAACCTAGGGGCTCTTACCCTAGACAAATTAACACGCCAGCCAAATATAGCTTACAAGAGCAGAGAGCCGCTGGTCTGAACCACAGACCCCTGGTTTAACATCTATAATCTAGTCAACCCCTCCTTTTCCTTGAAGGCTGAACCAAGCATGAAGGGTTTTCCCCACCTTCCAATCCTCATACCTGCAGGCACCCCCTTTTCCTGCTTTCTCCCTTCAGTCATCTTCCTCACCATCCCCCATGCTTGGGCATGCTCAGGAGGGAAATTGTCCTATAAATATCTGTAAAAGGCATGATATGTCCTGTAGCAGAGAAAGCAAAAAACAAAAAAAATAATTCCCCCACCCCTGGCATGGCATGTGCAGAGCTCTGCCTAATCCTTCTCTCCCACAAGCCTGGGGGATGGGTAAAAAAAAGTGGGAGGTGAAGCTGCTGCAGCGAAGTGCCCCTTCAGAATCTTCAGTATCCTTCAGAGTCAGCGCTGTCATCACTATCACATAAACTGTACAACTCCACTGTCAACCAGCAGCCGCCTGGCTGGCAGCAGGAAGAGGCAATGCCATTTTGCACAGTAGCTTGCTTGCCCAAGGTGTCGCCTGGCAAATGGGCTTCTTGTGCAATGGGAAACCACAGGGAGGGGACTCAAATGTACCCGAAAGAAACAGCTCTGACAATGGATGATTCAACAGGCTAGTAATTGGCGCTCACTCTTACCACATTGTTTTGATAAAATGACACAGCCCAACTGCGGATATGAAGGCAGTAAATAGAAAAGCTAACCTCTTGCTACTCAAATTGTGGATGAGACCAGCGACATCCCATCACCAGAAGCTTGATAGAAAGGCAGGCTCTGTCCCAGACCTATTGAAAGGAGATCTGCATTTTAACAGGATTGTGAGAGGATCCACATCTTAATGTTTCAGAGGCCTAATCCAAAGTCTTCTGATAATGATCATTAGAGTCCCAGCCATTCCCCACTTCCCCCTGGGAAAACCACAACAAATAGACCAAATTCCTCCAAGCCCTGCTCGTAAGAAGAACCCACAACCCACAGACACCCCCTCACTCAACTAGAGATCTCACCCACCTGTTTGCAGAGTCACCCACCTTGGGCTATTATTCTTTTCTATTATTTAATCTTCTGGGAAGACAGAGGTCTTCTATTTGGAGATAAAAATGACAAAGGAGAACCTCCTGAACAGAATCCAGTTTGCCTTTAGCTTTAGCCATCACTCTGACCTAGTGCTGCTGGACTCAGTTCCAAGGTCTGCCTGTCAAATGCTTTAGGGGAAATGGGAGGAGGAGAAGTCCCTGGAGTTACCCATGTGCACAGCCTGGCACTGTTTTCACTTGCCTTTGGAAATGAAGGTGCAGAAATCATGGGAGGTAAGGAAGGCACAGACTAGTGACTTCCAGAGTGGGACAGAAGGGAAAAGATGGAAGAGAAGTGCAGAAAACCACTCAGGAAAAGACAGGCCGTAGTGATGCCTGCTGAGACAGGGTCCTGATCTCCCAGGACTTCCCTTTCTGCCTGTTCTGTACAAATACCTAGGGTTTTGTGGTTTAAGAAAAGAGATGCTTAGCAAGCTTATAGAAAATGTAATGTGGGCACTTTGTTGCTGTCCTGGCTTTTAAAGGACTCAGAAGCAGATCAACTTCAAGGTGTTAGCTACTCTGTTTGCAGCCTTAGAAAGACATCCTTGATGTTTTATTGTTCTGCCTTTGCTCAGAGCTGGAAACTGTCCCTGGGGAAATGGCTCACCTTGAAAGAGATGCTATTGTAAGTGAAAATGTTTTAACTTCACTTCCAATCTTTGGTTCCTTGTGGGAAGTAACTGCTGCTGTGGTATGTATGCCCTGTGCCTTTTATTGCATCTTTACCTCGGTGGACACAGCTGGTTAAAACTTATGTTTCCATGGAGATTGATTCAGACAACAGGAAAAATAACTGTAAAAAAAAAAAAACTGCACAGTACAAGGGCTAGATTCAGGTTGTAGAACAAAGTGATCATTACTTAGAATCCTGGATTAGCAAGAGAATCAGAAAGATGCTGAGATTATCTAGTGTTATCACCATCCACGTGAAATGCAGAATAAAACTTTTTCCCCACGACCTAGATATTGGGCAGTTTATTATAGATGCTACAAAGGGACGTATTATGTTTTTCCCAAAATGGTTAATTAGAGGCATCCCAAATTACAACTCCTTTAGCATAACTCCCAGCTCCAGGCAGCCTACTTACTATGGGCCCAGCTACTGACAGCTCAGCTCTCTTTGCCAATCCAACTTTTTTCCCCAAAATGCTCAAACTTTTCTTCTCCAAGAAGACTTCCTGAATGATCCCAGTTCATAGGGATCTCATCCTTAATGCAGGGGAAATTCACTGTTCAGGAATAGTCTCCATACCATCACACTCTTCTTTTTGTGTAGTCATGGAATTCTTCTCCAGTTTTTTTCTTGCCTGTCTACACAGATAGATCAGTAGCCTTCAATAGTCTGCATCTCCTGTTATCTTGCAGCCTCCTACTATAAACAGTAGGTGCTTTACTTATGCCAGTTGTGTTGACCTAGACAGTAGTCTCTAAGTAGCAGGTCCTTGGCTCATCCATCTGAAACCAATGACCTCTTAGGCAGACTGAGAAAGGGTTAGGACTGTTGACTCTGGGACATCCTTGGCTCTGTATGAATGTTGTTTTTAAAAGCAGGGGTTTTGTCTCCAGTGCACTGAAGAGATAAAACCCCATTGTCAGCATATTTCTTCAGGATCTTTCTGTGTTAGATCTCACTGCCAAGTCAGAGTCCCAACACACAGACTCTCACTTTTCCCTGTGCAATAGGCAGAAGTGAGGCAAGTAGTAGAATGTGCTCAAATCATGGCCTATTCTTAATAAAAGAAACCAGGACAGCTTGGGGGCTGGCTCATTTCTTCTCAAATTCCCCTAGTGTTCTGAACCAAACATATGAAAAGAGTAGATTTGTTTTATTCACAGGTATTAATGCTTCTCTGAAAGCAGTTGTTTGGGTGGCTGGAATATCAGTAGTCATTGACCAATAAGGCTTGCAGGTGTGAATCAGACTCTGGACTTCCAGAGTAGAGCTGCTATCCACTACTCTACATCACCTTCATCCTTACAGAATCACTGAGATCATTCATTCATTCACAAGCAGTCATGTCTGCCACCTGGCACTTGTAGTAGGCGTTAGAGATACAATGGCAAGTGAAACAGACACAGCATATAATCTACTGAGAGAGACTGGGAATTAATTCCGTAAGTAAAAGTAAGTATATAATTATCAATTGTGATAAAGGCCCTGAAGCAAAAGAATAGGATGTTCTGCAATAATATTACAAGAGCTTTATCTGATCTAATGTGTATGGGGAGGGGAGGCCTCAGGGAATGCTTCTCAGGGGAAGTGACATTTGAGCTGAGCATTGAAAGAAGAATAAAAATTAAAAAGTAAAGAGGGGGCCAGGTGCGGTGGCTCACACCTGTAATCCTAGCACTTTGGGAGGCCGAGGCAGATGGATCACTTGAGGTCAGGAGTTCGAAACCATCCTGGCCAACATGGTGAAACACCATCTCTACGAAAAAGACAGAAAAATTATCTGGGTATGGTGGCAGGTGCCTGTAATCCTGGCTACTTGGGAGGCTGAGGCAGGATAACTGCTTGAACCCAGGAGGCGGAGGTTTCAGTGAGCCAAGATCGCACCGCTGCACTCCAGCCTAGGCGACAGAGTGAAACTCTGTCTCAAAAAAGAGAAAAAAAAAAATGTGAAGAGGGGTTAGAGAGTACTCAGGATACAAACAGTTAGTTCATTGGAGGAAGTGGAGTAAAGTCCTTGTGGCTGGATTAAAGGGAACAGGGAAAACCAAGATGTACAGAGGTAGGCAGGGGCTGGATCACATGTACACACAGTGTTGAGGACTTGGGCTTTTATTTTGGAACAGTGGAAGGCTGTTTTAAGCAGAGGATGAGAACATTAAATTTATGTGTCCAGAGATTGCTCTGATGAGACAAGCAGTGAACAAAAACATCATTACTCAGGTCTCATCCAACTCTTCCATTGTATATTCTAATAAACCACCCAAGTTCTGCTTTCATAGCTCTGAGCCAAAGTGAGTTATACCTCCCCAGGCCCACTGAAAATCCCAGAGAGCTTACCGAATGGCATGGGGGCCCTGGTAAAACTCACTGTTCAGGCATTTGAATCTGGGCCACTTCATTACTATCAGCATTTTGCCTCCACTCCCAAGGAATAAATCCTTAAAATTACAACCTTTGGGTCCCCATGCCCAGGCAGGCTCGCTTCTCTTGGATCACAGTAATCATGGTTTTGACTATGAATTGCCGATCCCAAATTAAATGATTAACCCAAGGTCAATGAGCTAGTCAGCTGCCACAGCAAGGACAGATTTTCAATTCCCTGCACTCAAGGCAGATGCACTCCTCAGGACTGCTGTCAGAGGCTTAGAAAAAGAAAGTGTTCCATGTTCCCAAAACATGTAAACTTATTCTTTGATATTTATGTTTATTCTATGACTCAGAAGTTCCCAGGATCATTTTCTGGGGTGATCAGAAAATCTCTTTGAGGGGGAAATGGTTCCTTACTTGAAAAGTGTTTTTAGCCAAGTTGGTTCTTCTGTAGCTATGAGCATCCTTTGAGAATGATGCTGGCTTTCTTGTGGGCTGCCCCACCTTGCTATTTCCTGAAGCTACTGGAACAGTTGAAACAGGCATATGAATAACCCCTGGGTTGCCAAAAAGACACTGCAATCCTTAACAGGTTTTGATCTGAAAAGGAGCGGTTCGTTCACTTGATTTGCTTTACGAATTTTGCAACATTGGCAAGTTGTGCCTGGGCCTTTCCCAGCCCTCTCTGCAGAAATGAGAACCAGGATTACTCATCCTTCTGTATTTTAAAGGAATTCCAGGAGTGCTCAGACAAGATGCTGAAAAAAAAACTGTTGTTATTTGACAACTTCTGAGCATGGATGTTTCAGGCCCCAGTAATGCCATGAAAATAGAAATGGCCCTTGTGCCAGAGGTAGCATTCTACTTCCATCAGGTGAGGTGGCAAGGCACGCGGGGTTGTTGGGGTGGCTCCCCGGAAGAGAGGCTGCTGGAAAAATTGGACCTATGTGCCCAGCTTTGTCCCTGCAGGCAGAGCTCCTCCTTCAACCCACTTCTCATTCTATGAACTGATCTGTCCTGACAGCTGCCAAATTAGTCCTCTCATTCCTGGAGCTCGCTTTGGCACTCTCACGAATGCTTCTTTCAAAGTCCACTCTTCATTTAAAACGTTGCTCAGCCTTACTTCAGGGGTGAAATAAACGGCCTTAAAATTTTTCATAGAAAAGCACAGTTTCAACCAGCAAATAGGTTCCAAAGAATATGTAAATTATGGTGCTAGAACTTCCCCACCAAATTCAAATCTGTATTTGGATATAAGTGTTCTATAAACAATTCTGAAGAACACAGACGTCAGAAGCAATTCCATGATGCCTGTTACCATCTTTCTGTAATTTTTCAAATTTTGTTTTATTTTAAAATGACAATCATTATATATACTTATAACATACAATGTGATGTTTGGATACATGTATACATTATGAAATGATCATATCAGGCTCTTCACATATCCATCACCTCACATACTTATCAGTTCCTTGTGGTGAAAACATTAGAATCCATTCTTTTAGCAATTTTGAAATATACATTATTATTAATTGTAGTCACCTTGCTGTGCAATTTTCTTTCTGACCCATGTACTATCGGAATATCTTTCCTGTTTTATTCCTCCAAATTGGACCATTCCCTCTGTTTGGGTCTAAGGCCATGTTGGCCAAAAAGCTGAATCTAAATCCAGTCTAGAATCTGATGGGAATAAAAGGATGTGCTCCTCCCTCAGTTACTGACTGATCATCCCATCTGTCACCAACTGATGCGGTGGCCCTGGACAAACCACCTGACTGCTCTGTCCTCACTTTCTTTGTTTGCAGGAAAATGATAATACTACTCTTACGCGCTCACAGAGTTCTGGTGAAACATTTTTAATGTGCAGTATGTGGATGAACTTTGCAAAGTTTAAAAATAGTATAGAAGTATAATCATGTTATTATGTGAAATAGTGTTCTCCAACCCATTCTCTCTATTCTCCCTGGAAGACAAATAAACAAAAGTCGTGCCAAACTAAGCATTTGTGATGGCAGGCCTAATTTACGTCTTGTCCAGAGTGGAGAAAGCTGGCACTATCGTGAGATCCATCCCCTGGTCCCTAAGAATAAACACACTCTGCATCTCTGCCTTGTGTTTGCTTCCTTGCACTGTCTCCATGGCCTGTACCTCAGGTTGGGGTTAGGGGAGAAGTCAGTACCAATTCCTGGAGGCATAGTCTGTTGAATATTTGCATAAATTCCACCAAACATTTTGGCCTGGCTGCCAATTTTTGGAGGGCTTGAAAAACAGTTTGGTGTGTGCACTGACTCTCACAGTGTCTTTCTTACACTGTAAATTACTGAAGACAGAAATCAGTCCCTGCCATTCTTTTTTAATGATGCAGTGATTTCCAGACATGAGTAAATGCTTCTAAAGGCAAAGGGCTGTGGTTACACAGCTGTCACCAAATAGCTGGCATGTCTGGAGTGTGGTTCTCCATTTCTCTGGACCTCATTTTTCTAAGTTGGAGGTATTCAAATACCATTCGGTGAAACCCTTTGGTAGAGGTATTATTATTATTATTATTTTGCATTTTTGGCATCTGTATAAAGTTGGAGCTAATAGAAAAAGTTTAAACACTGCTGCTTTCAGCACTAATCCTCTCATGCTCCAAAAATTCTACCAGAACCCCCACTGATTGCTTTATGAGATATTTATTTTCATCCAGTCCAAATTTTTCTTCTTTTTCCTTAAAAGCTAATAAATGTGGGGGAATAGTGGTTAGAAAGAGAATATGGCGGACGGGCGCGGTGGCTCACGCCTGTGATCCCAGCACTTTGGGAGGCCGAGGCACACAGATCACGAGGTCAGGAGATCAACACCATCCTGGCTAACACAGTGAAACCCCGTCTCTACTAAAAGTACCAAAAAAATTAGCCGGGCGTGGCGGCAGGCGCCTGTAGTCCCAGCTACTCGGGAGGCTGAGGCAGGAGAATGGCGTGAACCTGGGAGGCGGAGCTTGCAGTGAGCAGAGATCGCGCCACTGCACTCCAGCCTGGGCCACAGAGCGAGACTCCGTCTCAAAAAAAAGAGAGAAGACAAGAGAAGAGAAGAGGAGGGGAGGGGAGGGGAGGAGAGAAGAAAAAGGAGAAAAGAAAAAAAAGAGGTTATGGCCCTGATGTCTGGTAGATTAGGGATTCTCGACTTGATCCACTCAGTCTGGAAAGATTTTCTATAGGAAGTGGTGACAAGAGGGGTTTGGTCACGTTAAATAGGAACCAGGACTGGAACCCTCATAGCCTGGCCATCTTCCCAAAGAGTACAGGCAGAAGATAGAAAATTGCAAGTAACTCCTGAGCCTCTATACTAGCCAGTAATGAAATGTGTACTTCTAGGATGGGTCCTATGTTCTGTCTTCCAAAGTAATCTTGATTAAAATAGACCAACATAAATGAAGAGATGGACAATTCATTAAAAACCTAAACTCCTATCTTCTAAAAGTGGCATAATTTGCTTAGTCTTCTGGCTGTTAATAAGCTGTGAGTGCCATTAACCCAAATGTTGCTGTGTCTTTGCCAGGTAACAAAGGACCAAGACTAAATTTGGTAGGCCAGGGAGAGTGGCATCCCATAGGAGGCCCCCAAAGGGAATCTGCTGCAAAATGGGTAAGGTCCTCAAACAATCCACCTGGCCTACCCCACTCTGCCCACCATTGTCTGCTGGGAAAGTGGGGACATAACACATCTAGAATCCATGTTCACTTCTTCCATCTCCAGCAATTATTCCCTACCATGCAACCCTCCCAAGGCCCCCAGTCTAAAACTCTCTCCAAACTCAAAAGGTTTGTCCAACAGAGAGATCTTGTGAACACATTGGGACTAGTAGATTTTTCTGAACCTATCCTTAAAGCTCTTCTCGAGACCACGTGTTGATACTCTGTCTCTTTTCTCATCTCTCTGTTTCTCCCTCCACTCTCTCTCTTCCTCTTTGGTGATCCCACAATGTCTGTCCCTATGTCTGCTCTCATCCTCCATCACAGAGTCTTTCTACATACATAATGCTGAGCGCCTGGAAACAATCTCTCAGTAATGTGTTGTCACTTTAGCACTCTCATTAAGTCAAGAGGCAGATTTCTTAGGAAACATTTAAAAGGAGATTGAGTGTCTCTGTTTTGAATTATGGCACATGGAGAGAAAAGTCAAAACAGAGTATTATAATAGGCTTAGAGAAATCCCAGGACTAAAGCTCCTTAAATATGCTTTTATGACCTAGTTGGAATGTGGCACAAGTTGTCTTTTGGTTCATTTGTTTAAAACAATTGTGTGACATCACTGTTTAGTCCTTGGCCTATGTTTATCCCCAAGGCAATTGCTAATGAATGGTGCTGGCAACTGTAAGACGCTGTTTTGTATACAACAGGTATCATGGTCAACTGTGCTACTTTGCAGAACATCCAGTTTTCTCACACTACAGATTTTGTTTTATCTTATCAGTGAGATGGAGAACCTTCAGAAGGGAAATTATGACTGGTAAATCAGCATCCTTTTAAAGGTCAGAACTATTTAGATTTTAAAATAAAATCTTTTAGCACTAACTACATCTTACGGGTTTTTAAAATTCTAATTTTGAAGTAATTTCAAACTTATAAAAAAATTACAAAAATAGTATAAGAAAAACTCCTGTATACCCTTCACCCAGATTTACCATTTCTGGGATAACTTTTACCACATTCACTTTGCTTCTCTCTGGATATGATCACCATCATCATCATCATCATCATCATCATCATCTGATCCATTTCAGAATAAGTTTCAAAATATTTATCCCTAAATATTTTGTGTATATTTTCTAACAAGACATTCTGTTACTACAAAATATAATTACCAAAATCAGGAAATGTAATATAATACTATTATCTAATCTACAGATCTTGTTCAAATTTTGTTAGTTACCTCAAAAATACTCTTTTTTTTTTTTTTTTTTTTTTTTTTTTTTTTTTTTTTTTTTTTGAGACGGAGTCTTGCTCTGCCGCCCAGGCTGGAGTGCTGTGGCCGGCTCTCAGCTCACTGCAAGCTCCGCCTCCCGGGTTCACGCCATTCTCCTGTCTCAGCCTCCCGAGTAGCTGGGACTACAGGCGCCCGCCTCGTTGCCCGGCAATTTTTTTTTTGTATTTTTTAGTAGAGACGGGGTTTCACTGTATTAGCCAGGATGGTCTCGATCTCCTGACCTCATGATCCGCCCGTCTCGGCCTCCCAAAGTGCTGGGATTACAGGCTTGAGCCACCACGCCCGGCCCTCAAAAATACTCTTAACAGCGTTTTTTGTTTTGTTTTCTGGACCAGATCTTGCAGGTTGTGATATGAGGAACTTTCCTTGTCATTTACTTCTAAATATTTTATCATTTCTTTTGTGAATTCCTCTTTAATCCATGTTTTAGAAGGTTTTTTTTTTTACTAGTTTCCAAACATGTTGTAATTATTATTTTTAACTTCTTTTCATTATTGATTTCAAATTTCATTGCACTGTAGTCAAAAAACAATGGTCTCTATGACAGTTCTTTCACTCTTGTGGAGACTTCTTTTGTGATTTTAATAGGAGGTAAGAGGTAAAAATGTATTTGAATCTACTGTTGGGTATAAGGACACTTTTTTATATATATCTGGTAGATTTGTTGTTGTTTAAACCTTTTCAGTTCTTGCTAAACTTTCATTTTACTTGATCTCAGTAATCTACACTACGATTGGAGGTTTGGCGATTTCTCCTAATTCTCTCAGCTTTGACTGTGGTTTTCAGAGTTGTGCTATTAGCTGCACACAAGTTCATGAATATTACGTCTTGGTGGATTGTTGCTTCTATTATTATGTAGAGGCTTTTGCCTTAAATTATATTTAGCCTGATATGAATATTGATATACCAGGTTCTTCTTTATTATTATTTGCATGAGACCTCTTTTTTATTTTATTTTTTTTACCTTCAGATTTTCTCTTTGGTTTTGTTTTCATTGTGTGTCTTATAAGAAGCACATATACCTGGACTTTTTTAAAAAACAAATCAATTTTGTTTTTTTAGAAGATCAATATAATCTCCTTAAATTTATTTTATTTGAGCTTATGCCTTCTTACTTTGGGTTTTCTCCTTACCATAATTTTTTCTTGCTTTGTAAATTTCTCCTTTTCTGCCTTCCACTGAATTAATAAAGTTCCATATGTAGTATTTTAATAAATATAAATTTGTTGATTTCAGTGATTTCCCCCCCCCCCCCCACCACCACCTTTTATGAGATGGTGTCTTGCTCTGTCACCCAGTCTGGAGTACAATGGCGTGATCTTGGCTTACTGCAACCTCCGCCTCCCGGGTTCAAGCTATTCTCCTGCCTCAGCCTCCCAAGTAGCTGGGATTACAGGTGCCCACTGCCATGCATGGCTAATTTTTGTATTTTTTAGTGGAGACAGGGTTTCTCCATGTTGGTCAGGCTGGTCTCAAACTCCTGACCTCAGATGAGCCACCTGCCTCAGCCTCCCAGCGTGTTGGGATTACAGGCGTAAGCCACCGCACCTGGCCAATTCCCCTTAATTTTTAAAACATGTACACTTAATCGTAAACTTTTCTAACAAAGGCTAGAGTTATTCAGTTTCTGTCCTGTTTAATATCACATATGCCTCAGAGATTGAACATGATGCTCCTTTCCCCCAATCTTATTGCTGTACAGAGCTTTAATTTTACCATCTTTTAAATACAAAAATGTTATTAAACATGTGGTCAATATGTATGTCCTTATGGTCAATAATTAATTAAACTAATCTGAGTAATTTAATGTTAATCAGCAAGTTAAATGTTACCACTTTCTACGTGCATCATTATTTCTTATATATAGTTCATGCCTTAGACTCACTTTTCTTCCTAGTAAATAACATCCTATAATGGTTCTTTCAGTAGAGTTTTCAACTCTGTTACTTGTGATCAGAAATCTGTTGTCAGTGCAATTATGACTTCCTTATAAACAACGTCATTCTCTCTGGAGATTTCTCAGCGCTTTCATGTTGATGCCTTGCAGTCTTACTTCAGCGTGTATGGTAGGTGTGGGTTTTCTTTATTTATTCAACTTAAGTCCCCAGAGTGCTCCTTTAGCCCAAGGACATCTCTCACTTTTCAATCATGGAAGTCTCTACTACTTGTCTCTTCAAATACTATTCTTCCTTATTTTCTTCTTCAGAAATCCTATTCAACATTTATTGTAGCTATTCAAATTATGTTCCTTATCTTGTTTCGTATTTTTAAATCTCCCTCTGTCTTTGGCTATGTAAAGATAATTCCTCAGTACTCTTTTCCAACTCATTAATTCCCTGTGTAATTGCTATGAGTCTAGAGTTTGTTCTATGGAACTTCTAAATAACGGTAATTTTGATTTCAAAGATTTCAAATTGTATATTTTCATATTTATACAGTATTATTTCATTTCAGCCTATTTGTGTTTCATATCTTGCTCTTTAAAAAAAGAAAAAAAAAGGAGGCCTGGAGCTTGGAGAGAGGTCTGAGTTGAAGATTTAAATTGGAAGTAGGAATTGGATAATATTTAAAACCATGAGCATAGATAAGATCACCAAAGGAGTGCATATAGATAAAGAACTGAGAACTGAATCTATGTGTCCTCCAACATTAAGAGTTTGTAATGAAAAGGAAAAAGCATTAAAAAGGAAACTGAGAAAAGGGGTTTGTGAATGAGCAGGGACACCAGGAAAGCATTATGTATCCCCATACAGAAAAGAAGAAAATCTGAGAGGATCAACTATCAAATTCTGCTTAGCAAAATGAGGGCGGAGAACTGATTTTCAGTTTTAGCAGTCAGGTGGGGGAGAATGCCTGGTTGGAGTGGTAATACTTGACAATGATTTTTTAGCCTTCTTTTCATGAGCTGGCAAGGTGGGATGTCATCCATTCCCACAACCTTTGGCTTCAAGTGGTAATTGGCGCTCATACTCTGCCTCAGGTGGAACTCTTTCATTCCCTTTACTTTACAGAGACTAAACTCCCACTGATTCCTTCCTGTTTTTATCTTGGAACACGGGAGATTTCTGGTTTGTAGAGATGTTTATCCATACTCTTTTTTGTTTTCTATTTTCTCTCTTATTGCCGTGAGTTTAGAGCACAAAGCATAAATTTGAGAAGCCTGTGAATTGACTAGAAGTTTCTTACATTCTTCAAATATCTGAACATTTCGGATGGTGTGTTAGTTAACTATTGCTGCAGAACAAACAACCCTATAACTTAGTGGCTTAAAACAGCAGCTATTTATTTAGCTCATGATTCTGCAAATCAGCAACTTAGGGTGGATCAGCTGCACATTCTTCTGGTATCCTGGACGCTTTCATGCATCCATGGTCAACTACAGTCCAGCTAAGGACCACTGCTTCTGAGGATTAACTGGCTGTTGGCTGAGGCCACGGGGGTTACAGGGTTGACTTGGTTGTGTGGTCCTTCACTATCTAGCAGGCTAGCTTAAGCTTGTTTACATGGTAGGTAGTGGGCAGATTTCTGAGAGAGATAACAGAAAAATCACAAGGCCTCTTATGGCTTAGGCTTTGGAATGGCACAACATCACCCCTGCTTCGATGTATGATCAAAGCTGATATCATGGTGAGCCCACATTCAAGGGGTGGAGAATTATCTTTGATGAGACAAGCTAGAAAACCACATTGCAAAGGGGCATGGATGCAAGGAAGAGAATGATTTTTGGCCATTTTTGCAAACAGTGTATGAAATGGACTTAAATTGTTATGGGATAAATTTAAATTAGATTGAAGGAGAAAAGATGTCAACTCTAGAGCACGTTTGTAATTTTTGAGCATTGTGTATACCGGGGGTAGTTTTTAAGACCAGGCCCAGCTGGAGCAGAGATGCTGCATCTGATTCAGGACCAGTTCAGTGCTGTCTGCCATTATCAAGATATGTACTAGGAGCCACGGGAGATCACAGAGGAATTCCTTTCTGCCTTTCAAGGAGATAGTACTTGAACAGGGAGTTCAGGGCAAGCCTCCAGTTCTACAATGAGGCAAAATATTAAGTGCTATGAGATAACTGGTTAAGGGAAAATCTTTGGAAGGAGATAGACTTCAAGTGTAGGCCGAGAGGAAGAAACCATGGAAGATTACAGACTCCAAAGAGTCAAAGATGACAGACAATGGTTGCACTTTGGCCAGCATCCTTCCTTACTTGTTGGAGAGGCCAAAAGGCTGAGCAATGCATCAATCCTCAGGAGACAAAAAGGAAAAGTACCAAGTTCTCCCAACTAATTTTTTTGTCCTTAGTTAAACCAGAAGGAATTTATGGCTTTTAACTGAAAGAACACTTGTATCAACAAGAATTCTGGGCACTTCAGCAAAGATAGGTCCTAGCTGTGGTAGTTTTGGCAGATTTTTAGAGTGTTACCAATATACCCGCTTCATACCATGGCGGTCCAGCTGTTGACGTTCTTGGTGCCAGGCCAAAGGAGGCCAGAAGGAGAGCCCAAAGACTGGTGCTTGGAGGGTATGTTGACCTGTGGGTCTTTGGTCCTGACTCTAGTGATAACAAAAGTTTCTTTTTGTTTTGTAGAATATGTAAAACTGAAGGCTGCTGCTCAAAATGTCCTATGGCTACATTTCCATTTGTCTAAACCACCCAGTGATTTTTTTTAATACTATCAAAACTTGCCTAAGATTTCCACTTCTAAAAGTTATTGGCTGCATTCTGGCTAATTCTTAGATTGAAGACAGGGACTAGGCCCTGAAAAACACAGCCCCCAGGGGAGCCAGGTCTGTTCAAGGCATTGCTTCCAAGTCAGAGACTCTTCACCAAGCCTTTTTTCTCCTTGGAGACTAATGGAGCAGCATTAATCTGGCACAGATCAGCATTCTCATGATGCTCAACATCTCTTTCCAAGAGTGAAGAGAGATGATGCAGAGATTAGTCAATCATCCCAATATAAAAATTAGTGGACATATTGGCAAATAGGAAATGTGGTGTTTTGTTGTTTTTTTTTTTTTTTTTTTTGAGACACAATCTCACTCGGTCACCCAGGGTGGAGTGCAATGGCATGATCATGGCTCACTGCAGCCTCAACCTCCTGGGCTCAGGTGATCCTCCCACCTCAGTTTCCCAAGTAGCTGGGACTGCAGGTGCGTGCCACCACACCCAGTTAATTTTTTGCATTTTTAATAGAGACAGGTCTCACTATGTTCCTCAGGCTGGTCTCGAACTCCTAGGTTCGAGTGATCCTCCCACCTCCGCCTTCCAAAGTTCTGGGATTGGAGGCATGAGTCACCACACCCAGCCAGGAAATATTTAATAATTGTGTTGTTCATGCATCTATCCCAGAAATGAATTCAATCAAACACTGCATTATGAGCATGACTTTGTGTTACATGATTCTATTCTAGACTTGGGAAACAGCAAAGAGATGGAAACAAAAATATTTGCTCAAAATATCTTTGCTCAAAACTATGCTTTACTTTTGCTCATTCACCATGTCTAATCAGTTCCCCTGTCCTTTCATTACGGGTTCTTTAATATTTCTGGGATTCAATCTTTCTCCCCATCCCCACTGCCTTAATTCACCACCTCCATCATCTTTCAGTAGATTTATTATAATAACTCTCAGTTATGGGCTGAATTATATCCCCTCAACAACCTCTCCACACCTCAGAATATGACTGTTTTGGGAGACAGGGCCTTTAAGGCAAAATGAGGTCATATGACTGGGCCCTAATCTGATATGACTGATGTCCTTTCTTTGTTGTTGTTGAGACGGAGTCTCGCTCTGTCACCAGGCTGGAGTGCAGTGGCGCAATCTCGGCTCACTGCAACCTCCACCTCCTGGATTCTCTTGCCTCAGCCTCCTGAGTAGCTGAGACTACAGGCATGTGCCACCACATCCAGCTAATTTTTGTATTTTTAGTGAAGACGGGGTTTCACCATGTTGGCCAGGATGGTCTCAATCTCTTGACCTCATGATCCGCCCACCTCAGCCTCCCAAAGTGCTAGGATTACAGGCATGAGCCACCACGATGTCCTTATAAGAAGAAAGTAGGACACAGATGCACACAGAGGGAAGACCATGTGAAGACAGGGAGAAACCAGCCATCTGCAAACCTAGAAAGGAGTCCTCAGAATGAAACTACCCCTTGTGACAAACGTTGATCTCAGAAGTCCAGACTCCAGGATTGTGAGACAATCCATTTCTGTTGTTCAAGCTCCAGTCTGTGGCACTTAGTCATGGCAGCCCTCTTAAAATAACACAGCCTTCTGCCTGGACTCTGTGCTTGTTCCTCTCAAGTTGGTACTTCTGAAAGTGGAATTATCTACCTCAATCATTAGTTTGATCTTGTCACTTGCCTGTTTAAAACCCTTCAATAGCACCCCCTCCTCTCCCAGTAGTGTTTTCGGCAGTAAGTTTACTGGAACATTAGTTATGTAAGATGCCCCCCATTATGTAAGTTTGGGAACTCCACAAGTCTCCAACTTGAGGGGTCACTGAACATTTGCATATCAAACACTCTGAGAAGTTTTGCAGTCAAAAGTCCCGGTTAGCTTTGTTTCACCCAATGTTTGCCAAACTCAATTTTTTTTCTTGGTATAATACACATTATATCTATTGCAGCATGTGTTCTGTACTACAAACTAGGAAATGCTGCTCTATGCAGTTAAATCCACGTCTGACTTGCCATGAGAAACGAGGGTCACCAGATTTAGCAAACAAGAATACAGGATCCCCAGTTAAATTTGAATTTCAGATAAGTCTAAAAAATTATTTGTTGTTTATCTGAAATTCAGTTCAACTGGGCGTCCTGTTTTTTATCTGGCAACCCTGTGCAGGACCCTTTGTGACTTCTATTGAACAGACGGAACCAAAATGAATTTGATAAGAATTGTTTCCCCCAGTTAACACAATAGAAAAAGATAAAGTCAAGATTGATTCTTGGCTTTCAATTGGATTCTTTCAATTTACCAACAACCCTTGTTCACTTAAAGCAGTGGCTCCCCATCCTGGCTACCCGTTAGAATTGTCTGAGGAGCATTTAAAAATGTCCATACCCCATCCCTAACCGATTAACTTAGAATTTGGGGGTTACTGAATGGGGAGTTAGAAAGGCAGGGCAGGGAGAGTAAGGAGAGGCAAATGCATAGCATGCAAATTTAAGGAGGCAGCCACTCTCAGGAGCCAACCCCGCACTTGCGCAGCCCAGAGAGTGAGAACCTCCTTAAATCTTGTGCCCTATACACCTGCTGGCCTCACCCTAGTAAGGCCCTATTTAAAGACATAGGTAAGCCAGCACACCTGTAGTCCCTACTATGAGGAGGATGGGATTGCTTGAGTCCAGGAATCTGAATCCAGCCTAGACAACGTAAGGAGACCAATCTCTAAAAGAAAAAAAAAATAAGTTAAAGAAAAAGATGTACGTAGGTACAGGGTTGTACAGAAGAGCTTGCAGGAGATTTCTGAGTAGTCCTGGGTCCCAGCTCTGTGTTTCATTGCTTTAGAAGGAAAATCGACCTTTCCCAGCAATGAACATCAACTCCAGCTCATAAGCATGAGTCAGGGCAGGCTTCACCAGGTCAGGTTTTCCTGAAATGTAAACTTACAGCAGGCTCTGGTTTCCTCTAGAAGACCACTCCTAAAAAGCTTTAAATGCTTGGGTTCCTTGTTCTTTTTCAGTTCAGGCTGGTGATTGAGTAGCTTCTAATCATTGGCATCCTATAGATTCTGTTTCACATTCAAGTATGGTTTTAAATTACTACAAGATGTAATGAAAGTATAGGTTTCACTCTTCTCTCCAAGGTTTTAAAGACTCTCACCCCTTCTCTCCTTCCTCCCTCTCTGCCTTCTGCACTTTCCTTGCTGGCGATTTTCTGCCCTATCACTGGCAGCCTGGTCAGGAAGGCACTTCATTAATCCACCCACTGGGAGAGTGTGCCCAGAACAGCCAAGGCCAACCTTGCTTGGGAGGCCAACTCTCTGAACAGTCCCTACCTTTACTGGCCTCTAAGTTCCGTGATGTCATCAGCATTCTGCCCCTGGCTGGCGGCCAGATCCTTAACTACTGATTCCCAGATCTCTCCACGTTTTAAAATTCTAGGAAAAGAAACTGTACTTTTCCAGTGCTAAAAATGGATGGGAATGGTTGGTGGAAGCTCCCAGCACAGCTAAAATTAACCTCTTTCTTTCGTGATAATTGAATGATTTTCAATGATGTTCTTCCTATAACAGGATCCAAAAAGTTTTCCTCGGGGGGAAATTTGGAAGAGAAAAATACAAGGGAAAGGGTCCTCTCAGACAGGGTTTGTAGCAGTTTCCTTGCAATATGAAGCTTGTGAAATTATATGGGTGTATCTCACTTAGCTTAATAGACATGTTCCTGTAAAGTTTCATATAAATGGAATGTTTAAAAAATTAAATCACTGTAAGTGCACAAGGAAAGATGGCTAAATAAAGGAAGTCTGGCTCACTTTATAAAGTTAATTATCTTTATGTAATGTAAATCATCCTCCCCCCCACATTGATTTATATATATATATATAATTTTGAATTTTTCAGAGGCTAGATTCTCATAAGGTAGGGGCGCCTCTTATGATGACAACTGGGTCTGAGGTCACAGTTGTTCTCATACTCAGAAGCTGAACTTTTTATAATGTTCTCTGGGGAGTATGTAGCTGCCAGGGTTCTGTGGGGGCTTTTAAGCTCTCACACTGACCCAGAATCCTCCTGGCTTATCCCAGGAATGTTGTGGGCTCTGGAGCACCCAGGGAAATTGTCGATGACTGGACAGAGGAAGAAGCAATTGTAGACAAGCTGAGGCTAACAGTTGCCAAGTGCAACATGAAAAGCAGTGTGGTGTAGCAGTTAGAAGCATGACCTCTGTGGCCAGAAGACTATGGCCCTGCCTCTGTCCTCTAGCTGGGTGATTCTCTGAGCCTCAGTATCCTCATCTGTAGAATGGGGATGGTTATAATAGTACCTACCTCAGGTACTACTACCTCAGGTCCTACTACTAGGACTAAATGAAGAAGAAGACTGGCACATAGGAAGAGCTCAAAAGATTCCTAGCTACTTTTGACTTGCCTGGACGTGCTCTATTAGAGTAGGAAGGAAACTATAACAAGAAAAGAAAACCAAAGATGCTACTGTCTACTCAGTGCTGCTCCATGCCAGATACGTGCTGAAATCATTCATTCAATCCACACATCACACACACAGTCACTAATAGTATCCCCACTTCCCAGAGAAGAAAACTGCAGTTCAGAGAGGGTAAGCAATTATTCTAGTACCACACAGCAGATAAGGCATGAAGCAGATTACTTGAGGCCAGTCCTATGTCCTCTTTTCTCTCCGTCTCAAGCCTGAGAAGACCCGAGCCTGAAGGTGACTTTTCAAAGATGAAGGCCTCAGACCTGGGGGGTGTTTAGATTTGGAAGTAAAATTGTTCAGGAAGTGACATAAAGAAACAAGGAGAGAGAAATTTATTCAACAAAGACTGATTGAGAGTCTAGAGTGTGCAGGTACTCTAGGTAGCAAAGGGAAATGGGGGTGACAGTCATACAAAATTACAAGGAACTCCAGCCAGTTGTTAGGATTTAGGTATGAAAACTGTGCTATTGAATTCTTAAGCAAAAAAAAAAAAAAAAAAAAAAAACAAAAAGACTAACTTTGAGGAAGACTTCAAAAGAGAGGTGACATCTGAAGGCTTTACAAGTATTATCTTATTTAATTTCTTAGTATTTGGTGAGATGTCCACCCCCACTGGACTTTGAGGCCAAGAGTGGGGCCTTCTTTCCCTTTGTTACCTGGAGTACCTGCAGACCTTAGCCTCCAAATCAGTCTTTGTTGAATAATTTCTCTCTCCTCCTTTCTTTATGTCACTTCTTGAACCATTTTACTTCCAAATCTAAATACCCTCCAGGTCTGAGGCCTTCATATTTGAAGTCACCTTTTCACCTATCACCCTGGGGCAGGAACTGCTGGTTGCCCACCCAGTATTTAAAAGCCACTTTTTTACTGTACATGGCAAGGCAGTGTGGCTGGCTAAAAGTCTCTATTTTCCAGTCTCCCTGGCAGGCAGCTATGGCCCATAAGATGGAAGCAGAGATCATTGGGTCAGACTTCCAGAAAAGCTTCTTAAAAGGGGTATATATATTTACTTGGAGTTTCTAGCTCTTTCCTCTTCTTTCTGGTTCTTGCCTGAAATGAAGACAAGATGGCTAAGGCTCTAGCACCAACTTGTGACCTTGAGAAAGGCAAAGGGAGTCTGGTCCCTGGTGACCGTGACTTGCTGTAGCAACCTTGGACTGCCGAGCTCCAGACTTGCTTGTTTAAATGAAAGGAACATAAACTATCTTACTTAAGCCTGTGTTATTTTTGGCAATTGTTATTAGCATCTGACCCAATCCCTAACTGGCATAAGCCGCTGAGGCCATTAGGCAGAGGTACTGGGTTCTCACTACCCTACACTGTTGGGGCAAGCCTGTGGCTCCAGGGCACCGGAAGAGCCTAGAGTGTTTCCTTTAAATTGCAATTCCTTTTGTATCAACTATTTAGGCCCTGGCATCAAGCACACAGCCTGGTACTCAGTAGCACTCAATAATGTATGTTGAAAGAATACAATGAATAACTGCCGCTCAACCATTTCCCCAAGGAGCTGTTTTTCTGAGGGGTTTAGAATGATCCCTTCTCGAATTTCCACACGACAGCATCAATACGAAGCTTGTGGGAAATCCAAAGTGCTTTGAGATGTTTAAAAAGTAAAGAATAAATTGGAAATGATAAAAATTTAAACAAAGAAAGTATACATAAAGCCTCATTTAAGTAGTATGTTTTAAATGGTGAAGGAAAATTGTGTATTTTTTGTAGATTCAAAAAATATAATTAAATGGGATGAAAGTAAGAGCTGCTATCCCAAATCCATTTTTTTAAAAAATTATTTTTGAATGATTGTAAATAACAAATATAACTTTGTAAAAGAATTGAAATTATTTAGAAAGGTTAAATATTGAAAGCCCTTTCATAACTCCTGCTATGGAATAGTTTGGTAAATATCCTTTTAACTCTTTCTGTACATAAAAATAATATATATGAGTATAAATATGAGCTCATGATGTGTATATTGTTTTGTAACCTTTGCTTTTTTCACTTAACATCCTATCTTGCGCATTTCCCCACAGCTGTGCATTTAGATTAACCTGGTTTTCTGTAAGGTAGCAGAGCGTCCTTTATCCCAATACCCCCCTTTAATAAAAATTTGTTTGGATGTAATTTTAACCTTGCTCTCTAAAGAGTCATCAGTGTTTACCTGAGGAGGTTGATGAGAAAGACATCAGAGATTGACTCTACCCCTAACTAAAGTGAGCTGGGCCCTGTGGTAGTCAGACAAGCTGGCAGATGTCTAGATTGAGAAGTAAAAATATCCCAGGACCAAGGTTTTGTGGATAGAAAGCCATGAAGCTCAGAGTTAGGAACAACTTGGGCCCATCAAGATAATGGACGTGCTTCTAGAATCCCTGAAAATTCCTGCCAGCTGCAGGCATTGATCACCTGAGAAGCAGGATCATTCCCCAGTCCTGTAGGAGACAGTCTCTTGACTGACCTTCTCATAGGGCACTGAACCTCTGGAGTGCTGAGCACTGGCTAGTCAGCTTCTGGGTACTGGGGAGGAAGTGGTCAAAAACCCAGGGGAAAAAAGAAACCTCTGCCCTGGGGAAGTTTAGGCTCTAGGTATGGAGCTGAATTATGTGAACCCCACTCCCACCACAGCCAAACCCCGTAAATCACCCCAGTCAGCTACCATCACTGGAGCTCCCTTTGTAAATGTTGAGAGCAGCTGCTATCAGCTTGGGCAGCCAACTGGGCTCAGCCAAGAAGCCTTTGGGGAAGATGTGAGTTAATCATTAAGCAGGGCTTTAAAAGCAGAAGGAGGCCAGAGGCCAGACCCCCGCTGGTGCAGATGCACAGACCTGTGACAGAGGTGCAGGCTGTGGGGTGGTGTGGAGGAGGGAGGCGGTGGGGAAATCAACAAGATTAGCTCAGGCAGGGAGAAGAGTCTGAGGGGGAATGTAAGAAGCACAGGAAATGGGGCAGGGAAAACAGTGGCAGCGGGAGGGGCTTTTGCACTGTGTTGAGGAGATTGACTTGGATAGATTAGCAGTGGGGAGCAGCTGTGGCTTGGGCAGAGGCACCTCTGAGGCCAGCCAGGCAGGCCACAGCTGCCCCTGCTGGGCCCCTTCCTGCCATGCACCTGTAAGGAAGCAGCTCCACCAGGAACCCCACCAGCCTCTGTCTTGTGCCAGTTGGGTAATGTGCACCCAGATGCATCCAGTATTATTGTTTCATTGGCAAAGCAGTTCAGGCTTTTCTAGCTGACCTGTTTGCCCAACTAGAATTTCTCCCTCACAGATAGCAAAAAAGTTGGGCCTGCCTTCCAGTCCACTTTGCCAATGTCCTCCCGCTACAGAACTGAAGTCAGACGATGTTGGGTTTATGGACTTGTTGCAATGAGGGATAACACACAGATAGCATGGGTAGCCATGAGGCAGCTCAGTAAGAGGATGTGATAAAGGACTTCTTGGGGGATTTGGGCTTGGGTTAGGTGATACTGGGGAGGATTCAGGGAAGGGAGAGATTGCTCTGGATTTTGGATGTTATCAGGAAGCAGAGGTAATTCTAGGACTGGGTATCTTAATAATTCTTACCTAGAAGGTAGAAAGAATGAGATGACGCTAAAGGTATAATTAATAAAGAAGCAGAAGTGGCTCATATTAGCCAGGAAAGGAGCATCTTTGGTCATTCTTGTGGTTCGGACAATGTTCTTATTTTTGTCTGGGTCTAGACATGATTATGGGGTCATCTTGTTTTCTTTTGCTCCATTACAGTCACAGAGTGGCTATATCTGATATTGCTGTTCTATGGAAGTTATGTTCAAGAAGAGCACACCATGGCCCAGATGTGAGCGCCAGGCTTATGTCTAAAGGCAGCCAGAAATCCTGCAGAGAAAAAGATTCTGATGGTTCTCAGCATTCATATCTAAGCAGAAACTCCTCTTGCAGGGCTAGAGACGATGCTGGAAGAAAGGTGCTCCTGTTGGAAGGCTGCCTCAGGTCTATTCATCCATTCAACAAATACTTTTTGAATGGGAAACATACTCAGGCACTTGGGACAGAGCTGTGACATGGATAGTTCTCATGGGTATACATTTTAGTGAGGGACACAGACAATGTGAGTGAACAACACTGGGGCCTGTTGGGGGATGGGGGAGGAGGAGGGAGAGTATTAGAAAAGATGGCTAATGCATGCTGGGCTTAATACCTAGGTGATGGGTTGATAGGTGCAGCAAACCACTATGGCGCACGTTTACCTATGTAACAAACCTGCACATCCTGCACATGTACCCCAGAACCAAAAATTTTAAAATATATTTAAAAATAAAGTCACGGGTATTACCGGGCATTATAAAGAAAACAAAAGTAGTTGTCAGAGAATGACTGGGGGACACTTTGGAGAAGTGGTCAGGTAAATGCTCCCTGAGGAGGTGATCAGAAGGTTCCCTGTGAGATTCTAAAGCGAGACTAGCAACAGGAAGAAGGCAGAAACATCTGTAGTGTGGTGACTGAGGGAGAGATGGGCTGAGATGAGGCTAGAGAGGTGGGCTGTGTTAGGGGGTTTGGGGTTTACTCCTCATGCCCTGGGAGGCCACTGGAAGACTTTAGCAAGAAGAACAGCAGGCCCCACATCTCCCTGTGAGACAGCAGAGGCTTGTAGAGTACTGGCCTATCAGCATCCCAAGGCCTGTCTCTGACCTGCCCCGGTTCCTCCCTCCAGGCCTGGGGTTTTGGGTTAACGGGAAGTAGTCTGATTGTCTCCTTCCCTGCTGAGGTCAGTCATTGTTCAGAGTGGTGTATTAGATCCTTATTTCTGCTGTAACAAATTACCACAACTTAGTAGCTTAAAGCAACACAAATGTACTATCTTCCCTGCTGAGGTCAGTCATTGTTCAGAGTGGTGTATTAGGTCCCTATTTCTGCTGTAACAAATTACAACTTAGTGGCTTAAAGCAACACAAATGTACTATCTTATAGTTCTGGAACTCAGAAATCCTAGCATCAAGATGTCTGCAGAGCCTTTGGTGTCTTCTAGAGGTTGCAAGGAAGTACCTGTTTCCTTGCCTTTCCTAGCTTCTAGAGGCCACCTCCATCCTTGGCTTGTGGCTCCTTCCTCCACCTTCAAAGCTGGTAGCATAGCATCTTCAAAGCTCGCCCACTCTCTCTCTGACTATGACCCCTGCTTCCATCATCATAGCTCATTCCCCAACTCTGACCCACCTGCCTCCCTCTTATAAGAACGCTTGTGATTACATCGACCCCACCCAGATAATTCAGGATAATCTCCCTATCTCAAGGCTCTTAAATTAGCCACATTTTCAAAGTCCCTTTTGCTATGTAAGGTAACATATTCACAGGTTTTGGGGATTAGGATTTGGACATCTTTGGGGAGCCATTCTGTCTACCACAGGTAGTCACCTGGACAGCAGGGAACCGAAATTTATCTTGAGCCATTCTACTAATGAGATGTGTCATTTAGCCACTGGAAACCTACTCACTTCTTTATAAAAATGAGATGAGTACTTGCCCTACTTACCTCAGGAAGTTATTGTATCACATGAATTAACATAGCACATTTGGAAAAAGAGAAATGCTGTAAAATATAAGGAATAAGTATGATGTGTTATGGAGCCTGCCAAACATAGGTACCAAGGGCATGTTATATATTAACATAAAACACTGAAATTGAAAGAACCAGGTTTGCTCTTAAAAATACTTGCTGTGTGACATTAGACAATTAACTTAAAAAGTCTTTGGATTTTGTGTGTAAAATTTGGAAAATGCTATCTTCTCACAATAGTATTGTGAAGTTAAAATCAAGTAATATAGGCTGGGGTGCTGTGTGAAATGCTACACAAGTTCTTTATTAAATATTGCATAGACAGGTGCCCAAACACTTCTTCCTAGATAGATGCTTAATGAATCCAAGTAACAGGGTGGTACCTATCAGACCAATGCCAACCGGTTTGGAATCTCCACTGTATACAGTAAGTGAGAAATGAAAAGAAGATAGTAAACCAGAGGTCACTCCCATTCCCTCCCCCCTCAGCTACTGAGGGGTTACAGAGCAGCAGGAAGAGCCTGCAGCATCTAAAATGGTTGGTTAGTCAGAAAAATGCAGAGTATACCTACTGAGAATACAGAATCTTCCTGCAATAAAGAGGTTGAGATTGAGGCAGACCTTCTCCAGAAGAAGCATCTGTAGTCATGTTTAAGACATTCAAATAAATCGCTCAAGAACAGCCTTGTTTATTCAGCACCTATCATGTAACTTGAGCAGAAATGGGCAGGAAATATGTGCCTTCTGAGTGTGAGCTATAGACCTACAGACATTAATTTATTCAGCATACCAGTTTTGAGCCCCTAACAATGTGATAGACACTGTCCTGCTTCTGGGGATACAGTAGGAGATAAACACAGAAAACCTCCCTGCCCCTGCCCTCATAGAGCTTATTGTCTAATTGAGGAGATGAACATAAATCAAATGATCCACAAATGAATGTAAAATTTTATTTGTAACTCTTCAAAGGCAAGGTTCACCGTGCTATGAAGCTTATCACAGGGCTTAGAACTTGGCCTCTGTGAGGTAACAATTCAGCTGAGATCTGATGACTGAGCACATGTATTAAGAGGGAAGAGGAGGAGGGAAGAGCTTTCCAGGCTGAGGGAACAGCGTGTGCAAAGGCAAAGAGGAAGCATGGAATATTGGAAGACCTCAGAGAAGCCCAGTGTGTCTGGATCTGGACTCAGAGTGATGGGGGCAGTGGTCAAGATATAGACTGGAGAGATGGACAGGGGAGTTCTGGCTACAAGTGTCATTATGTGGGCAGATACAGTGACTGACAAAGTCAGGACATAAGGTTTCACTCAGCCCACGGTTTTGTTTTGATTTTAATGCTCCTAGAAGAATCTTATCATTGCATGTTTCTAACCAGAAAAAACCCTTAAATATGTAATAATTAACTCCAATTCTCACCTGAGTAGGAAGCGCATTAAGTCACCCTGTGTAGGTCAATGAAGGATGCCCGGGTGGGTCTTAGGTGTCCATACCCGGCACTGCAAAGACTGGCTCCAAGATGGCATGCAAAGACCAGAACAGGTCACGAGGGAATCACTGACAGCAGCTCTTGCCTCACTGTTGTGCTTTTCCAAGGATTTCATATGCATGAGCACATTGGACTCCTGCAAGACTTCTGTGAAATGGGAAGAATGTAGTAGTTGTGGGAGATTGCCAATGACTTGCCCCAGCACCCACAGTGACAAAGGGAAACCTTGAACTCAGATTGACTGTTTCTAGATAAAAATGGTTTTCCCCACAGACCACAACTGAGTCACCTACATTCTTTATTTCTCTCTCTCTCTCTCTGACCTCCTTAAAATAATAGAACTTAGAATGATCAAACTCAAAGGGGACTTTAAACATCACTCAACTTATTTAATTCCCTCCTTTGGAAATTGCAACAAGTTTAAATATTTTGAGAAGCAATACTATTTCCCCCAAAAAGATTAAAAGTGACTTCTCTCTTTCCACTAAAGAAAGGTTTTGAGGCCGGGCGTGGTGGCTCAAGTCTGTAATCCCAGCACTTTGGGAGGCTGAGACGGGCGGATCACGAGGTCAGGAGATCAAGACCATCCTGGCTAACACGGTGAAACCCCGTCTCTACTAAAAAAAATACAAAAAACTAGCCGGGCGAGGTGGCGGGCGCCTGTAGTCCCAGCTACCTGGGAGGCTGAGGCAGGAGAATGGCGTAAACCTGGGAGGCGAAGCTTGCAGTGAGCTGAAGATCCGGCCACTGCACGCCAGTTTGGGCGACAGAGCGAGACTCCATCTCAAAAAAAAAAAAAAAAAAAAAAAAAGAAAGGTTTTGAAATCCAAGCATTTCAGTATTAAGTAAAGTTTTCTTTCCACTAAAGAAAGAGAGAAGTCTTTATTCTGGTCCTTTCTAGTGACTCATTTTTGGCTCTTGGAACATGTGCTGTCATGGAAAGACTCTCCCTATAATTCACTGTGACCTTAGAAGGCAGGTCACTTTACCTCAGGTACCCTCTGTTTCCTCACTGTAAAATAAAAATGTAAAATAACTACAACCAATGATGACAAATTCATCTTACATCACAACCCAGCACACACACACACACACACACACACACGTGAGAGAGAGAGTATTGAAACAGAAGTTCCAAGAATCTGTACTTATTCTTACTAGTACAATGTACACTATTTTCATTCTAGTCTGTTCTATTGCATTTCATTCTGTTCTTCCAAATAGCTCTTAGATATCCAGTAAATGGATTTTACTACCCACTAAAATGTGAAGTCCTCAGGTTGACAAGTGCTAGTCTGGATACTGTCTGAGGCACCCTCCAGTCCTGGTTCTCTGACATCCCCTGGGGCTGCCCAGAGTCTCCTGGAGGCCTCTTTCTAACAAGGCAGGTCCCCTTCTGCAGCTGCAAGAGTGACTTGGAGACACTCTTTATCTGTCCTTGGGCCTCACCAACTAGTGCTGTTGGTCTTAGGGCAATTTGCCCCTGCAAGTGTAAACAAAGCACTGAACTCAGCCTTCTGATCACAGTTAGCCAAAATTAGGTGGAGAAAGATCCACATTCAGAGTCCAGCTGCAGAGTTTGAGAGCTTGGCCATTCTCTGCAAGAATCCCACCCAAGATGCACAGACATCACATATACCCAAGACCACACACGCCTCACCCATGCACATAGACCACACATGGTAATCCATGCCTACTCACCACACATGCCACATACAAACACATACACAGCTCCCTCAACATTCACACATACCACACAGTTATCCACATGTCAATACCCTCACCCATACCGTGTGTACATACATACACACAGACTTTACACACACACACTTATATACATGTACACACACACACACCACACACTACACACATACCACAACACACACACATACACAACTCCTGAGAATCCCCACAACTCCTGTGGTATAAGCAAGAAATCATAATTTGAAGGTGAATGAGTCAGAGGGAAATAATTTTTTTTTTTTTTTTTTGAGACAGAGTCTCACTCTGTCGCCCAGGCTGGAGTGCAGTGGTGTGATCTCGGCTCACTGCAACCTCCACCTCCCAGGTTCAAGTGATTCTCCTGCCTCAGCCTCCCGAGTAGCTGGGATTACAGGCACCCCTCCACCATGCCCAGCTGATTTTTGTATTTTTAGTAGAGACAGGGTTTCACCACGTTGGCCAGACTGGTCTCAAACTCCTGACCTCAGGTGATCCACTCGCCTCAGCCTCCCAAAGTGCTGGGATTACAGGTGTGAGCCACCATGCCCAGCCGGAGGGAAATAATTTACAGTTAATCCATACTATCTCTTCACTGTTCACTCACTAGCAGAGTTGGAAAGAGGATTTTCAACAGTTGGAACAATTTGCATAAAACTACGCTGGCAATACATTGAAGCACTTTGCTTTAAAAATTGTGCTGTTAAAAACAGTCAAATGTATATTGCTACTCTAGTATTTCAATGATAGCTTTTTCCAAATTAATCAAATTTTCATTTTATGAGTACTATTTTTCATATTATCTTTTTCATTTGTCTGCTGATTTGTAATAGCATAAGACTGTATGTTTATGCTTATACCTTTATAAACACACACATTTGCTTCATGTTTTGAAACAGGTTTTAATATGTGCTATAAATGTGTGCTCTTGAAAAGTACTGTACATATCATTTTACTGAAGCTTTAAAGTTTATGAATTCTGAATGTTTAAAACTGTAATAACAGTATCAATCCAAGCATTTCAGTATTAAGTAAAGTAAATCCCCAAATCCTGGTACTATTTAGCCTTGAAAAGTACTATTTCCCACGCTCCCATGATGATCCTGAAGTTGCTTTCTGTGCCCAGAATAGTGCTTGCTATCCTGAAAAGCTCTCAGGAAATGTCTGATGAAAGAATGTGTGAAAAGAAAGAAAGAGAGGCAGAGAAGAAGGAGGGGGGAGAGAGAAGAAAAAGAGAAAAAGGTAAAGGAAGAAAAGGAGGGAATGAGATTGGAGGTGGGTGGATAAAGAGAGTGAGATAGACGGAAAGACAACTGTAGGCTGCTTCTGACTTGGGTGTCTTTTCTCTGTGGAAAATGGAGACCAAAGACCATGTCAGATCTTGTTCAAAATATTATTGCTGAAACCCACCTTGTGAAGTGGCAACTTCATGGGATAGTCACTGGAAAATTCAGCTTTCCATCTGCAATAGAGGAAGCAAATCTTGCGGAGACATTTGACAGACACCGATGTTTAGTCTTAAACATTATTCCTATGGTCACTTTGCTATGGTAACGAGAACTGTGTCATGGAAATATTTGCATCACTCATTTACAATTGTTTTCTTTTCATCTCTAAGGCTCATTCATGAGTTTTGGAAGGAGGGTTATGGTTTTATTGCTTCTCCTAATGATAAAAATAATACATGCTCATTATTTTTGAATAATCAGAAAATAAAAGTAAGCATAAGCATAAAGTAAAGTAATAATGCCTATTATTCAAAACATCCAGAGATGATAGTTATTAACGTTTGGTTTTCATAAAATATATGTAAATATGATCATACTGTATATTCCATTACATAATCTCTTGTTTCACTTAATATATTGAAGACATCTCTGTCCATCTTTTATTTCATAGCTTTCTGTTCCCGTTTGACAAATCTTTAGGTTTGCCAGTGTTTTGTTATGATAAATGATGTGCTAGCGAACATTCTTGTACAGGCATTTTTATGCATTTATCCTGCTATTTCCTTAGGATAAGTTATTAGAGTTGAACATTTAAATGTGAGTATATACATTTAAAAATACTATTTAAATTTGCTAAATTGCCCTCCAGAAAGCGTGACTCAATTTACATTCCCTTTAAAGTGTATGAAAGTACCTATTATCTCATGCCTTCGTCAGCACTAGTTATTATCATTCTTTTAAACCTTTTTCAGTTTTATAGGTTAAAAGGCATTTTCATCTTCATTTTTATTGGCATTTTCTTTATACTAGTGAGGTGAAATAGCTTTCATGTTGGCCATTTGCATTTCTCCTTTTTTGTGTAAATCGTCTGACCATGTTTTAACTGTATCTTACCTTTTCATTGATTTCCAAGAGTTCTTCACAATTCAAAAATGTTAACTTTTTGCTGTCATATGTTGTGAATTCTTTTTTCAGTTTTTCATAACTTATGGTATGTAGTTTAGACACACAGAAGTTTTAAGTGGCCAGTATTCAATGATTTCCTTAATGTTTCTTATTACTAAATAATACTTAGAAAGGAATTCCTAATTCCAAAATGATATAATTTTTTTACCTGTACTTTTTTATCATCTTTTGTTTTCTACATTTATATTTTTAAACCATTTGGAATTTATTTGATGTGTGGAGTGAGGTAGGGAATCTAGCTTTTTCTTAACTTGTCAACAAGTTGTCCCAATAACCTTTGGACTGAATAGTCCACATAGTCTTTCTAATGATTTGAAATGCCTTCTTTGCCATACTCTAAATTTTTACAGATCCTTGAGCTCTTCTGTCACTTGTCTTTTTACTGTAGCCGTGTATGTCAGTCTTTTAGAACTATGTATTATTTTGACTATGCAGATTGAAAGTTCTCATTCCAAAGACTCCTCAAGTTTTTAGAATAATGACTGCCACTTTTAATAGAAAGAGCAATGTCATTTTATTTACTTTGGAGATGTGCTAGAGAAGGGAATTCTTCCACCCCCACCCACCAAGTCCTAGAGTTTCAGATGTGGATAGACCTAAACATTTTCTATTTTAATCTCCTAATTTCACAGATGAGTTCCAAAAGTATAAATTGACTTGTTCAATGTTAACATAGCTAGCAGAGCTGAGACTAAGCCAAGACTAGACCCAAAACTATTTAGTAGAGAGCTGAGACTAGAACAAAGGTATATACCCCTAAAACCATGCTGGAGGAAGATGGTCACAGTGAGAGTTTGTCAAAGATGACAAACACAGGATTAGTAAAAGGATGGTCCTCTCTGTTCTAGATCTCCAGCATCTGACTTCTTTAAGGGAAAATGAGCAGTTTCTGGAGCACCAGTTTAAGAGGGAAGTTAAAGGTACAGGAGCCCTTTGATGTTAACCGACTGAGTCCTCAGAAAACTCACCAAAAGGAAAGAGCACAGACACACTAAATAGCACACAAGTGCACATGTGCTTCAGTAGTAGTAGCTTACCCAGCATTGAGCTTTCAAAAAAAAGTTTCAGGCGTTTCTCAGTAGTGTCACTGTCACCCTGATTGGCTATGTTAAGGTCATTTAGGTCAGACATCAGCAAGCACAGACAGCTGAGAGGCAGGAAATGTGTAGCTCTGTGAGCAAAGCAAAGGAGAAAAGCTTTTTATAGCCAAGGCATGGGAGGAAGCACTGATAATCGGAGAAGGGTTGTGTGTTTTCTTTTCTCTATTGGGAAAACTCTCCAATTACGTTCTTTAAAAGCTAACCAGGCTCTCTCTTATCTTTCCCACCTCGTGGAAAGTCATTCGCTAGCAAACAACCTTCCATCTGAGGGCACCGACGTTTTAAAAATATGTTTAGTTTCCTAAAGATATTTTATAGTTTAATTCATTTTTATTAGAAAATATCATCACATGGTTTAAAATTCAGATGTACAAAAGGATATATGATAAGGAAACTTCCTTCCATCCAGTCCTCAGTGACCAAATTCCCCATCCTGGGGAAAACCAAGTTCTAGATTCTTATTAACCCATCCAGAGTTATTTAGACATATTAAAATATATAAGTACATACAGATATTCTGTTGTGAAAAGTTTTACAGAAGGGGTAGCATACTACACACACTGTTCTGCATCTTGATCTTTTTACTTAATATCTGAAGAATGTTCTGTATCCGTACATAAAGAACTACCTTATTCTTTGTTATGACTGCACTACACTCTATTGCATGAATAAAGCATACCTTATTTATCCAGTTCCCCTATAGATGGACATTCATGTTGTTCCAAATTTTGCTATTACAAATAATGCTACAATTAATGTATTATTTTATATATCAGCAAACTTACATCAAAAATAAAGTCCTAGAATGGGAAATGCTGGATACAAGGATATGAACATTTGCAATTTTGTCAGAAATTGCTACATTTCCCCTCTTAGAGATTGTACCAATTTAAAGCCCTCTCAGTAATGTGGAAAGTACGAATTTCCTCACACCTTTGCTGATACAGTGTGTTGCCAACCTTTTTTTGTAAATCTTTGTTACTTTAATGTGTTAGGTAAATAATAGTATCTCAGTACAGTTTTAATTTGTATTTCTTGTATTATGAGTGAGATTCAGAATCTATTCATATATTTGAAGGTAATTTGTATTTCTGTAAAGTGTTTGTACTCTTAGTCTTTCTTATTGAGCATGTTATTGGTCTTTTCCTTATTGCTTCATAAGGGCTCCATATACAAGAGGAAAATTAGTGATTTATCTGCGACTTCAGTTGCACATATTTTCCCAAGTTTGTTTTTTATCTTGTAACTTTACTATTAGCATTTTTACAATTGTTATTTATTTATTTATTTTTGCTTGTAATCCCAGCACTTTGGAAGGCCAAGGCAGAAGGATCTCTTGAGCCCAGGAGTTTAAGGTCAGCCTGGGCAACATAGTTAGATTTCATCTCTACAAAAAAAAAAAAAAGCCAAGTGTGGTGGCGTGCACCTGTAGTCCTAGCTACTCAGGAGGCTGAGGTAAGAGGATTGCTCGAGCCCAGGAATTCTCAAGGTTACAGTGAGCTATGATCACACCATTGCACTCCAGCCTGGGTGATCGAACCAGAACCTGTCTTAAAAAATAAATTTATTATTATGGCTTCTGTGTTTTCAGTCAGGACTTTCTCAGTCTAAGATTATAAAAAATATCTATCCTATGGCTTCCTTTTTACTCATTTAGGGTTTTGTTTTGTTTTGAAACAGAGTCTCGCTCTGTCATCCAGGCTGGAGTGCAATGGTGCAATCTTGGCTCACTGCAGCCTCCACCTTCCTGGTCAAGCAATTCTTGTCCCTCAGCCTCCTGAGTAGCTGGGACTACCGGCAGGCACCACCATGCCCAACTGATTTTTGTGTTTTTAGTAGAGATGGGGTTTCGCCATGTTGGCCAGGCTGGTCTCAAACTCCTGACCTCAGGTGATCCACCCGCCTTGGCCTCCCCAAGTGCTGGGATTACAGGCCTGAGCCACTGTACCCAGCCAGGTTTATTTTTTACTTTTATATATTTAATCTGTCTGAAATTTATTCTGATTTAAAGTTTAAAGTTTTAGGTTTGGATACAATTTTATTTTTTTCCAGATGGCTTACCAGTTATTTCCAAAACTATTTATTAAATAATCTTTATTTTCCCTACTAATTTGAAATACTGTCTATATAATGTCTACATATTAAAGTACTTGCATATTATAATTTATAATGAAACTTTTTCGCCTTGTAACATCTATTTCCAAGAATCTTTACACATATTTCTTTTTCCTTTTTTTTTTTTTTTTAAGATGAAGTCTCGCTCTGTTGCCCAGGCTGGAGTGCAATGGCACAATCTCAGCTCACTGCAACCTCTGCCTCCTGGGTTCAAGCAATTATCTGCCTCAGCCTCCCAAGTAGCTAGGATTGCAGGCACAAACCACCATGCCTGGCTAATTTTTGTATTTTTAGTAGACACAGGGTTTTACCATCTTGGCCAGGCTAGTCTTAAAGTCCTGACCTCGTGATCCACCCACCTCGGCCTTCCAAAGTGCTGGATTGCAGGCTGAGCCACCGCACCCAGCCTCTTTACACATCTCATGATGATTATATATAAGTCTCTTACATTCCCCGGAAAATCATATTTTCATAATTTTCTTCCCTCTCGTTTGGTTGTAAAGTGTTATCTCCTGCAGGCCAGTGTCTCCTCTAAACCTCTCTCCCATTCTTAGCATCAGCATTTCTGCTTTCTCAGAGATTACCCCTACTTGTAGAATCACCTGTGCCTCTTCTTTCTCTTTAGGAAGAGATTGCAAATTGCTTCCGTCCAGATGGGCAAATATAAACGGCTATCAGTGTGAGATTA
The DNA here is from genome assembly GCF_007565055.1 of Rhinopithecus roxellana. NCBI lineage: Eukaryota > Metazoa > Chordata > Mammalia > Primates > Cercopithecidae > Rhinopithecus > Rhinopithecus roxellana. Next base: position 91,513,635 of record NC_044553.1, on the reverse strand, counting down.
GAGTTTCCAGGCTCTTAGCAGAGGAGCCAGGATTATCCACACAGGGAGACTGCTAAAGCCCAGCAACTGGAGATTTACAAGGAAGGATGTGTAGAAGAGTGATAGACACTGAGTCTCAAGTTACACCAATAATGAGATGCATGAAAGAGGAGCTAGAGGAGAAACTAGGGGCAAAGTCCTGGAAGAAAGAAAGATGAAGAATGCAGAGCCCCTGAAGAGAAACCAGATAATACGGAAAGATCAGGGAGGTTAAGGATAAGCAAAACACCACTGGATTTGGTGACAGGGAGATCACTGGTGCTTCTTAAAGCAGGTCACTTGACGTATTCCTATCCCTCTACCCTTCCAGTTATACTTACTTCCTCTTCTGGGTAAATGGTCAGCAGACCAGCACCCTCAACTAGAATAATTAGAAAAGCCAAATACTATGCAGAAATTACCTATTTGAGGGAAAGTGAGAGCTGCTGAGACAGGGAGCACTGGAAGGGCTAATGCACTGGAGAGAGAAACTTGAGGAGAATGAGCTGGCTTCTGCAGCTGCTTTTACCAGTGGGGCATTTTGCAGGAGGCTGAGAACCCAGTGCAAAATGCAGTGCAAGGGCTGGCAAAAGACTGCTCAGAATAGAGAAAATAAGAGTGTTAGTGGAAGATTTGAAAGGGCCTCAAACAAAACAGCCTGTTTGCACCTGAGGAATGTTGCTGCCTACTGGGTTTCTTCAGAGTAGGGATTCTAAAATGCAAGTGGAAAACCTGCCTCTAAAAAGCAGAGTGCAGTTTTTCAGCATTCTTGTGAGACTAAGATTAGAGTTTACTACTGGCTGGGGGAGGGTTCTTGCAGAATACAAAAGGGCCTTTGTTGAAAATCTAGGAGGTCAGAGATGAACCTGTGGAGCGCTGAGACTTACGAGAGCTATAATTCAACCTTGACTCAGCAGATCACTAATTGGATTAACATGATCAGCCACCATTCTGTCTGTACAGCAGGGAGAGGGTATTCCCTCTCTGAAAGAAGCTATCATCTGAAGTCTCTACAATTTTGGGTAGGTAATGTCTGGCCTGCCATTAAAATGTACGAGGTACAACAAAAGACAGGCTCACATAACTGAAAAACCAAGAGAAAGAAGACAGTAGAAACAAACAGGTGATCCAGATGTTCAAGTTAGTTGACAAGGACCGACAATTGCCTACCACTGTATGTTAAAGAGGAAAAGATGAACAACATTGGTGGAAAGATAAAATCAATTGTTACCTCTTCTAAGGAGCTTTCTTTGGTTCTCCCTTTCTAGAAATCATCTTTTCCTTCTCCATATTATCCTGAAAATGTATCTATACTTCTTATTGCATGTACCACTGTAGAAAGTAGTATCTTGCGGTGATCAAAAGCTTGGAGGTTTTAAAGTCACATTGGGTTAAAATTCAAGACCAGCCACCTGTTAACTTTGTGACCTTAGATAAGTCACTTATCTTCTCTGAGCCTCAATTTCCTTATCTATAAAATGGAGTAGTTGGCTGGGCGTGATGGCTCAGCATCTCAGCACTTTGGGATGCTGAGGTGGGCAGATCACAAGGTCAGGAGTTTGAGACCAGCCTGGCCAACATGGTGAAACCCCATCTCTACTAAAAACACAAAAATTAGCTGGGTGTGGTGGCACGAGCCTGTAATCACAGCTACTCAGGAGGCTGAGGCAGGAGAATCACTTGAACCTGGGAGGCGAAGGTTGCAGTGAGCCGAGATCACGCCATTGCACTCCAGCTTGGGTGACAGCGAGACTCTGACTCAAAAAAAAAAAAAAAATGGAGTTGTTAAAATAATTCAGTGCCTTGGGTTCCTAGGTAAGCAGACTGAAATCCAGCTCAGTGTAAAAGGTAAAATGAAACCTAAGATTAGCCAATCAGAAACCACCAACTAACCTCTCGCTAGGGACTTTTCACTGGAATGATCTAAATAAGACTATTGCTTCATTTTAACCAAATATTTTATTTGCCTTGCTTCTGCATTCACTCTATAAAAAGGCCTTCCCTTTATGCTCTTCAGTGGAGCCCCAAATAACCTGGGGCTTGCAGCTGCTCAATTTGTGAGCCCTGTCTGATCAACTTAACTCTTTAATATTTTAATGTGCCTATGTTTATCTTTTTACAGAGTCAATATAGTACTTTCCTCATAAAGTTGTTATGAAGAATTCAAATATATTCATACAACATTCAGTTGCAATAAAAATGCATTTTTTCTCTAGTTTTCCTCACGAACTCCATCTGCTGAGTAGTACAGAAAAAACCCTAATTTTTGTCCAGTGCACTCATTTCATACTGATGTAATACTTTTAATATTTCTATAGGAATATAAGATCTCTGGGGAAAAATGTTAAGTCTTCAAGATGGCCTTTGCTTCTTTCCTCCAAGATGGTATCTGGGGGTTTGAGGGAAGGTCTATGGGTCAGTGACCCTGTGGCAGCAGAGGAGAGATGGGATCCTTAAACACATCCAGTGTCCTCTGGAGCCTTTCTCCCTTCTGCTGTGGAGTAGCTGGACAATTCTTCTCCTTGGCCTGGGAGACAGGTGTATGTACTTGGTCCCATTGGTCTGTTTGGGCTCAATGGACAGATGCCACTAGATTCCAGAGCCCCAGCCCCTTGCTCCTAGTCCCATAGACTTTCATGGCAGCTTCAGGCTTCTGCTGGACCATCAACCTTCTCAGCACCTTCCAGGGATGTGAAAGAACTTGCACTGCTTCAGGACAGTTACCCTCATCATGTACTTCCCTAATTTCCTGTTGTTGTCCTTTATAACACTTTACTAAATTAGGAACTTTATTTTTTTGTATGAGAACATTAATTTGATATTTTCTCCCATACAGCATTGCAATCTTGGTGGTGCTAGGAATCCTGTCCAGTTTCGTTCTTTATTGTGTTCCCAGTGCCTAGATCAATCAATACTGCTAAATAAATAAATGAGAAACTCTTAACTTCAGGGCCCTGATATTTCAGAACACAGATGAACTAGCCTTAAATCTTTTCCCACCCATACCAGGAACCTTGTTAGTTTTCTACCCAACACCATTCTACCTGTGTTCTTTTCTATCAGAAGATCAATTTTGTTTGGTTGACAAAATGTCCAGCCCAGGGACTTTATAAATCATGAATTTGCCATGAACAGGCGATCCTGTTCCCTATACCAGCAATAGATCAGAGTAGTTATGCCATGTTTTTCCATCTAATGAACTAGAAAGAAAAGTCGAGGGGGGTGATTTCTGTCCTTGATGGAAAATAAAGACTATAAGTAGAGCTCTCTTAAGTCTTCTCTGCCCTCAACCCCTCACTTTTAAAATGTGGCAGAATGAGGATGTTATGTTTGGAACCACAGTAGCCATCTTGCCACCATGAGGGAAAGACCTGAAGAAATGCCAAAATGATCTCATTGAGCTCCTGTACCAACCCTGGAACTATACCCCAGCTTTCTTGTTATGTGAGATCATGCATGCCTTTATCATCTATGCTACTGTTATTTGAGCTTTATATTGCCAGGAGCCATTTTTTTTTCTGATATCCTTTGGAACAAATCCAATTTTGCATGCATTTTATGACCTAAAGCTGGGCCACAGATCATTAGTTCTGTTTTTACTTCCATATAAATTATAGTCTATGCTCAGACATAAGCCTCAATAACATTCTGGGCTTCACGTCAGATATGGCTTTAGGTGACATCTCTGAAGCACTCTGAACAATGAAGATCTAAATGGTCACATCTAGTGACCAGGTAGTTGCAGATCAAGGGAATGGGATGAGGAGGCAGAACTGTAAAGACAGAGTAGTGAGGGCTGAAGCCAGGAAAGCAAAGAACCCAAAAGGGTATCAGAACTCAAGGGAAAACAAGACTGGAGTGAAGGAAAGGTCCAAGCAAATAGTCATCAATAGAGCGATCCAGAAAAGAAATGGGAAAGGAAAAATTTTAATATAGGAAGTAATCTGACAATAATGCACAAGACTTTTTGGAGAAAATTTTAATTCCAATAATAGATATAAGCAAAGACTTGAATAAATGGAGTGATATGCTGATTGTGTGGGACAATTTAACATTTTAAGAATGTCAGTTCTTCCCAAACTGAAGCTGTAGATCCAATGCAATTCAAGTAAAATGCCCACCCCAAGTTTTGGGGACTTTGAAAAACAATTTAAAAATTCATATGAAGAATAAATATCCACAGACAGCTAATTTTTAAAATGTAGGCAAAAAGGAAATTTGCCTTGCTAGATATTAAGGCACATCACAAAGCCATGTTTAAGAAAAGGGGAAAAAAGTCAAGTTGACCAAGAGAACAGAATAGAGAACCCAGAATTAGACCCAGCTATAGAGGAGAACATGTTATATGATAGAGGGGGCATCACAAATCACTACAAAAGCAATAGATTAAGTAGTACATGGTGTTGGGAAAATTGACTCCATTCAGCCCCACCTTAGACAATTTAAAAAGAAACCCCAATGGATTAAAAACCCAATCCTTTAACAGGATTAAAGACTCATAATATAAAAGTTTATAGTGATAGGAAACAATATGGGTGAATATCTCTGTGACTTTTGAGCAGAGACATTTCTTAAGGAAAACCCAAAAGTACAAACCATAAGGAGGAGAAAAAAAAATATGGATTTGTCTACAAAACAAAATTAAAGATTTATTCCAACAAATGCTACAGACAAAGTCAACAGGTAAACTGGAAGAAAATGTTGTTGACAACCCAAACCAAAGGATGTAGATCTAGGAAATCCTGCAAAACAGTAATAAAAGGGGAAAACAGGCAAAATATACACGAGGAAACCTCTTAATGGCCAATAAGTGTATGCAAAGATGCTAAACATTACTAGCAATCAGAGAAATACAAATTAAAACATCAACGAGAGATCACTTTACAGAAAGTTGGATAAAATCAAGTAGAGCAAAGACACACTGCTAGAGGGGTGGAAATAAATGAAGCCATCCTGCAGAGCAATCTAGGAGCCCCTAGAGAAATCAAGGATGCAGTCTTGGCCCTGAGTATGTGCCCAAGAAAACACTAATGTGCAGATCATAAGAATACATGTAAAGCTGTCCATCATGGTGCATGCGTGCGCGCGCGCGCGTGTGTGTGCGTGTAAACAAGGACTGATGTTCGTTAATAAAGCAATGGCTTAGTTAAACATAAACAAACACAAGATGAGCCACTATTCAAGCCAGAAGTAGGAAAGGAGATTTACAAATAGCAGCATGGATGGGTCACCAAAGCATATTGATGATGAACTGAGTTCATCAGTGGTGCATGAACTGAGTGATTTACTCTATTCTCCTGAGGTCCAAATTAAATAAAATATAAATACATACAGCCAGTGGTCAAAGAACTTCAGTGGCTCTGAAATTTTTATGTGCATGAAAGTCATCTGAGGTATCTGTTAAAAGAACAAATTTGAGGGTCACACACACAGAGATTCTGAACCTGCACTTTAAACGTGCATCCCAGGTGATTCTCCTATAAGTGGACCACAGACTGCACTTGGAGACACCTTCGACTAGGTAAAATCAAGTTACCAGGAGAGTAATCAGAAGTGAGAAGCAAGGGAAATGGCAGTAGAACATCTGCCCAGCACCGGCAGCAAGGAAATGACGCTGAAGCAGCTGGCCCTGTCAGCATCAGCTGCCTCTCTCCCCTCCCTTTTTTTGTGAGCCAATCTCAGTGGGCTTGGCCTGAAGGGGTTTGGGTGATGGAAACTGACAACTGCCGTCTGGGGAGCGTGTCTGGAGACAGGAAGCCACTGGGGGGCTTTTTCTTCATGAGGATGCTGCTGGGCGTAGTGCCACCAGGGGTCCTAGGCTTGACGTGATCATCCTGACGCACAGCGGGCTTCTCCAGGTTGGGCTGTGGGTTGGGGGGAGGTGGGCTATGAAAAGAGTAAGAATGACATATGGGGGACATTGTCAGATGCCAATGCTTGAGTCCGTTCCGATGAGAGAAGCACAGCTGAGCCTTCTCCTAGCAGATCTGGTGGACTCTGGGTGCAGATGGTCCAGGACCCACAGAACCCCGTCATCCCTCCAGTGTCTGCATTGCTCTTGCCTCCGTTGGTCCCTGCCTCTGGCCTTTGCTTTAACAGCTGGACTGTTCTGAGGCATATTGTGCACCATGTGGAGGGGATAGTGACTGCTATGATTGTAGGCAGATGGGATGTGGTCTTAAGCTTGCCTTTAGGGATGTCTGATGGCATGCTCAGCCCTGCATCTCCAGCCAGAAACGTCTCCCTCCCTGTGAATGGATTACAGCCATCCCAGTCAAGAACGGACGCTGGACTCTTCTACTGTGATTTATCTAGGCACTGTTCCCCAACTGGCCCAGAGAACTAACGGAAGCCTGGATTCACTGTCCCCTTCCTAATATGCAGAATGACCTGGTTTCCTAAGGACAAGGAAGGTTTTTCAGATTTATACAAACAGACCTTGCATATTTGTGGGTATCCAGGTAACAAACCCAGTTTGAAATTCCTTTTGACAGCATAATTCATAGCTCCAGACAGAAATGCTAATGTGAACACAGACACTCCAAGGAACCAGCAATGGTGGAAAAGATTAAGAAATGGTCCCAAGCATAGCTCTCTCTAGAAATCATCTGATTCTCTAACATGCCTCATTTTGCAAAAGTGAATATTTTCATGTAAAGAGAAAAGAACCAAAGAGAAAAAGAAGAATGGCAGAGAATCCAGAGACACAAATATTTCAGGCTTATTAATAACCAGTAAAGTTTTCTTTCTTAGGAACTTTTTGACGTCAGCTATTTGATGCTGATGGTGTGTGATATGTAAGCAAAGGTCTGTGAATCTGAGAATCCTCACGTGTGTCTACAGGACCGTGTCTCCCTGCCCCTGTTTTAATGAGATCCAGGACAGCTGCAGCTCCCATTGTGCTGAGTGGCCTGGGCAGGCTGACAGAGCTATTCTTCTCTCCTAGTAATGTGTTTGCTTAAGCATGAACATTAGTGTCAGAAGCGCTTAGTGCAAAGCAACCATTCAGGGGTGAAGCAGTCACTACCAAGTCTATATGTCTGGGAATTCGTTACATCTGTCATCTGGGAGTTAGGGTTAGGTAAACCTTGTATTTTTGAATGAAGTTGAAAAGGTGAAAAACAAAAACACTATTTATAAAATCATCTTTTGGGGATGAGTCCAGCTGTGAAAACCCCACTGCCTTGTTCAGGCCATAGCTTCCTGAAAAACCGAACAATAGTTCTTGTTATGTGGGGCATATCCTCTTGCCCTCATCTGCCCTGTCTTCTGAAATGAGTGAAATGAAAGTTATTTTACACCCGACCTTGCACAAAGCTAATGTGCCTAATTAGCGGAAGATGTGCTTTTCAGATGGGAGTCTGATTTTAGTCAGTAGTGCCCCATCTTTCACGAGATGAGGACACATCATGGGCAGACTGTGTATTTTTTCTTGTCTTTCTCACAAGAGCAATGAATGTGATCTGAACTGATGACTCTCCTGTCCCTCTTGCCAGTATGACCAAAGGCATTCATTTCCGAGGCAGCTGGCCAGGGCTGAGCCGGGGACAATTAACTGGGCCACAGGGCCTTGGGCTCACAACCTTCCTGCTGGATACTGAACACGGGACTTTGGCATAACAATGAGCCACACTAAGACTTCCCTAGTAGGCAGCTGTCTTGTTTCACCTTTACTGATCTTTTGGATAGATAATACTGCGTGTCCTTCCCTCTGCTGTGTCTCCGGTACAGTGTCCCTGGAGTCAATGTGTATCACCAGCTTCCCCTGTAATGGTCCACCCACAGTGGTGTATAATGGGCAGGGAGATGAGAGAGAGTGAGTGCAGACAGTAATGGGGTGAAAATTTAAAGACAATAATAAAACTGACTCCAAGTCAGTCTGCTGCTTATTATCATCAAGTGCTGACAATTTAAACAATGTCACTGATAAAACACTTTTCCTTGCAAGCTCTAAACAACCGCTGAAGTTGCTGTTGCAACTGACATAGGTGGACCCAGCCACAGGCATTCCTTTGGAAAGTAAGTTTGAGACAGGTGGGATTCATCCAAGCTCCCTTCAGCACATTTTTTATTTCCAACCTGTGGGATGCTGCACATTCCTGCACGTAAACAGTTTCGAAATAAGCAATAATAACATAGCAGTGCTATGGCCTATGCTTTAACAGCTGGACTGTTGCTTCTTGTACACAAAATGTGAGTTATTTCCATCCTATTTGACCATAAGGAGTTTTTAATTTGATTGTAAAATTTAAAACAATGAAACAGATTGCAAACTGCACAGTGTCACATTTTTCTTGGTTGTGTGTAAATTTTAGTTCATACATGAAATATTTACTGAATTTGAATATCTTTAAAATTGAAATTTATTCTTATAACAATTGTTCATTGTTTAAAAACAGAAGTTCCTGAGAGTGAGTGCCTCTTTCCGTTTTATGCCTTACCCTACTCTCAGCTGTGCCTACTACTTGGGAAACAGGAACAGCTAGAGCACCGGTAGGAGACCTAAGTGTGGCCCACCAGGCACAGCAGAATTCCACCTGGAATTTTGAGTCTGGAGTAGGTGACTTGAAGGTACAAGGATATCTTGGAATCCCTTCTTGTGGGACTGGTCATGGTGCCAGGAGTGCTGTATGGTGTTCAGCAACAGCATTGTTTAACCAGACCCTTCCTGTACTGTGATTTTGGCTGGAAGTCTGTAACCAAGCCACCTTGATTTTCTATTTGTCAAGCCTGATTCTCTGGGCTTGACGTTGATTATCTGGGCTCCCAGATATCCTTCTAGTGAATTTCTCTGCTGAAGTTAACCAGAGTCATTGTCTGTCATTTGTGGCCAGTAACTCTTACTAGAATTCCTAATTCAGAGGAATACTTTGAGGATGAATTCTGAAACCCAAGATAATTGTGTACCACAGACAAATAAAAGCACTAAACATGTAGCACAGCAGCCTTACTGGAAATGTCAAGCGTATCTTCTAACTTGTCAAAGCATATGTCATACTAACCTGTCATGACCACCCTGGCCAGATCTTAGTAGATCCAGCAAGACAAAAACCAGAGGATCTCTTTGTTTTGTTTTTGTTTTTTTGTTTTGAGACAGAGTTTCACTCTGTTGCCCAGGCTGGGGTGTAGTGGTATGATCTCGGCTCACTGCAGTCTCCACCTCCCAGGTTCAGGTGATTCATTCTCCTGCCTCAGCCTCCCAAGTAGCTGGGACTACAGGGGTGCACCACCACACCCAGCTAATTTTTGTATTTTTTTTGGTAGAGACAGGGTTTCACTCTGTTGGCCAGGCTGATCTCAAACTCCTGGCTTCAAGTGATCTGTGCTGGTCTCGAACTCCTAGCCTTAAGTGATCCCCGCACCTGAGCCTCCCAAAGTGCTGGGATTACAGGCATGAGCCACTGTACCCAGCCTGATTTCATTCTTATTTCCATTGTAGCTCTAGCAAACATCTAGCTTTCATGTTAGGTTCTATGACTTGGAGCCAGCTTTTCAAAATCTCTAGACTGGAGTTCCCCCATATTTCTATTGGGATAATGACTTTATCATGGGAAGATCAAGTTTGTGTAAAGCACCTTATTATAGTGCTTGGCACATACTGCAGCACCTGGGCAATTTTTCCCTCACTTAGTCTTCAGTAAGCACCTACTGAGGACCCAGGACTATTTCAGTCACTGGAAAGCTACTCATATTTTTAGTGTATTTGCTGTGTCTTCCTTCTGCTATTTTGCTAAGAGATGATTAGATCATCTTTCTAAATACCAAGATGAATAGCCACAGGCACTAACTTCTTCAGCCTATCTCCTATCTGCTCTTCCCTCCCACCCCCTCCACACACACACACTTACTCACATGCTCACAAACACACGCCCAACCTAATTCAGGGACTCACATACAGCTTAGGAAAGGCAGCTTCATCATCAGTCCCACCAGAACACCTCCTGCTTCTGCAAAGCTGCTTCTACCATTCTGACATGTCTAAGTCTATTCATTCTATTATATGTCCTCATAGCAGCATATATGTTTCCTTTACTGTGCTTATAATTAGGTAATTATACATGTAATCACTATGTGATTACTGCTGACTTTCCCCCAGTCTCTCTCAGGAGGACCGTCTATACTGTCTCACTTCTGTACCCATAGCACTTGGTATCATGCCTGGTACTCAAAATACATTGCTTGAATAATTGGAAAACAGCTCTTGAAACCCCACACCATTTATGGGACCTTCTGGGATTTAGGCATCTCATATTCCCACCATTATGCAAACTGTCTCTACTCCAAACTCTAAAAATGTCATAAGATTTGCCCCTTACTGTTTCAAGACAGTGAACATACACTTCACGTGGTTAATAAATTTAATTCAGATGTCAATTTGAGGTCCATGGGCATGGCCTAGGTAAGTGGGCAACCCAGCTAGATTACTATTTTGACGCTTCATTCAACAGACATTTGTTTAAATATTTTTTAAAGTTTTTCTTAGAGGGGAGGCAAAGGGCTTCATGGGGATAAACTGACCATTGTAGTAGAGGTTTGCCTCTCCTTGCTTGTTCCTTGCAGTTCAGCTCTGGTCCCAAACTGGAACATTCCAACCAAGAAAAAGCTCCTATAGTTAATTGGATTCACCACTTTTAGAGGGGAGTTTAGAAACCCCCCCCCCTTTTTTTTTTTAAAGATAGAATCTTACTCTGTTGCCCAGGCTGGAGTGCAGTGGCACAATCTTGGCTCACTACAACCTCCACCTCCCAGGTTCAAGCAATTCTCCTGCCTCAGCCTCCCGAGTAGCTGGGATTACAGGAGTGTGCCACCACACCCAGCTAATATTTGTATTTTTAGTAGAGACGGAGTTTCACCATGTTGGCCAGGCTGGTCTCAAACTCCTGACCTCTGGTGATCCGCCCACCTTGGCCTCCCAAAGTGCTGGGATTACAGGTATGAGCCACCACACCCAGTCAGAAACTTTGTTTGTTTGTTTGTTTAAGTATTCTCTTTGGAAGTCTCGTTGCCCCAGCCCAAGGAATTTACTAAATTATCCTTCTAATCACAAACAGTACTCTCTCTGAGAGGGCTCCTGTTGAACTCAGTTTTCTCCATCTTCTTGAAATATTTTCAGAGATGTTCCAAGACCTATTTTAGATTGATACCTCATTTCATCCCCATCTGGCTCACCCTTTAATTTGGCTCTGGGTTCCCTGTATCAACTGTTTGGGGTTGAATGTACATGTTAATTAAATATGTTCGTGCCACTTCTAGAAATCTCAATCCTGGAAAGAAAAAAAATGCAAAATAAGAAAACACATCTATATGCTTTAAGATGTTTTTTGCAGTATCTTGATGGAGAGGAGTGAGAACTTATGGAATCATTAAGTGTTCTGCCAGATAGTATATAAAAAAAGATTTACTGTAAGGGTCACTTATGTGATTGTGGGAGATGGCCAGGTAAGCCCAAAATTCATAGAGCAGGTCATCAGGAAGGACAGGCTGGAAGCTCAAGTCAGATCTGAGGCTGTAGTCAAAGGCGGAATTTTTTCTCCTTCAAGTAAACCTCAGTTCTGTTCTTAAAGCCTTTCAACTGATTAGATCAAACCCACCCACACTATCAAGGATAATCTCTTTTACATAAAGTTAACCGATTGTAGACATTAATCACAACTATAAAATACCTTCACAGCAACATCTAGATCGGTGTTTGATTGAACAACTGGGTACTATTAAGGCTAGCCAAATTAGTGCATAAAACTGTTATTTTTCCTGCTACAAAAGCAATTATAGGAAAGTAGAACAAAAAAAATACCTATAATTCTATCACTTAAAGACAATTTGCTGTATTTTAATTTGTGCCTTCCAGGGTTTTTTCCCGCTAGCAATTTGTTTATAACAGCAGGAAAGATGGAAATTAACAAAATGTTTAGTAATGGGGAAATAGTTATGGGAATTATGGTATGTGCATATGAGGTGAAATTATGCAGCCTTTAAAATTATAATTATGAAAACTGGATCAACCTGAAAAAATGCTTCAAGTGAAGAAAGTATAGTACAAAATCCTATCTGTAATAGTTGTGATTATAGCTATGTAAAAACAGCATATCACAGGGCCATGCAATGGAAGGAAACATTAAAAATAGCGCAGCAAGTGTCAGTGCCCCCCACCACATCTCCAGCACTTACCGTTGTTTGTGCCGGAGTTAACAGCTCAGGCTGCTGCCAGCCCCCATGACCCTGCCTGAGGGCTTTCTCTGTCCTCTATGGCCCATTCTGCCCAAGCATGGAGAAAATAAAATGGCTGGAGAATGCCTGTTCCCCTGGGAGCAACCCTCACCCAATGACTGATGGGAATTTCTGGGTAGATACCTGGCCCCTCAGGCAAGATGTCCTGGAGGTGGGTGTTTCACCCTGGTTCCCAGTGAACCCCAGCGAGACTGGACTCCAGCTGCCTGCAGTGGCAACCTGCTCAAATTCCTCTATCTTGGCTTCCTTTCTGTCCCTGTCTCACTTTCCCATTCCCCTTCCAGCATTTTCTTCATAAACTACTTGCCTTGTCTTGCTTTGGTTCTGGGCCATATATTCTCAACAGGGGTGATATAGCTGCCAAGGGGCTAAAATTGGTTACATAGAGCAGGGGTTCCCAACCCCCCTGGCCAGGGAGCAGTATAGTCCGTGGCCTGTTAGGGACTGGGCCGCACAGCAGGAGGTGAGCGGCAGGCGAGCAAGCGTTACCGCCTGAGCTCCGCCTCCTGTCAGATCCGCAGCAGCATTAGATTCTCGTAGGAGGGCAAAACCTATTGTGAATCGCACATGAGAGGGATGTAGGTTTCAAGCTCCTTATAAGAATCTAACAGATGTCTGATGATCTGATGTAGAACAGTTTCATCCCGAAACCATTCCCCCATCGTCTGTGGAAAAATTGTCTTCCACGAAACCAGTCCCTGGTGCCAGAAAGATTGGGGACCGCTTACGTGGGTGACAAAACAATATTGCTCTTTTCATGTATAAAGCACAGCTATGCATACATTATACAAATTTACAGTATACCTGAGGGATTAAAAATTCATGGGGGTTCATTTAGGAAAAAATATCTACCAAGGGTCCTTAGGAGGGGAAATCATGCTTTTTTAAAAAACTGTTGAAAAACACTGTGGACCCGAAAGAACCCAAAGTAAGACAAATATAAGCAGTTTCTCTGTTACAATGACTGATCAAATAGGAACTTTGACCTCTAGTTTTTTACCTCAGTTATGTGGTATGTACAAGAATAATAAAATAATAATTTAAAAAACAGATATGGACCCAGCCCCTAAGATACTTCTACACCTATCATCAATGTCTTGATTGTGGAGTCCCCACGATTTCATCGCTGCTACCAGAGTCACCTACACACTTCTCCCCACCTCCCCCCTGACTCCCCACCATCATTTCACTTTCGTTTCCTGATACCCAGGGTAGAATCATTTTGGATTAAGAGCTAGAATCAGGGTTCCTTCATTTCTTTTTTCAGTGAAAAAAAAAAAGTCAGAAAACTCTAAGCCTACATAGAACTCCATTGTTAAAATCCGTAAATGGTACACGGGAACTCAGTTACTATGAGAGTGAGTTAACTGGAAAAGGGCGGTCAGGTGCTGTGGGGAGTGGAGAGTGTGAGAACGAAGAATCGGTCAGGAAATGCTTCCTAGCATGTAGGCAAGGAAGAGACCTCCTGCACAGGCTGGAGGGAGGACATCCAGGATCCACTTGCACTTTCACATCAAGGGCAGGAGTTGAGAGCAGGCCACAGGTGAAACTTCATGGTCAAGCTCTATTTAGCCTGGAATCCAGAGTATTATGGTGGGATATGGGAGTGCTCAGAGTGTCATATGTATAAATGACCCTCTCTGCAGAAAGCTGAATATTTTGAAGAGCAAGGGGAATGTTGAGAAACCATTAAGATGATTATAACCAGCCATGGGTATCCGGCTGCCCAAACAAAGAGATCAAGTCCGTTCTGCTTCATTGTTCACTGACCTAATGCCCCACATTCTTGAAACTGGCCCAGGGAAGATTTTTTTTTTATGGTATTTATAAAAATGCTAGTCAAAGTGCTCTGTTATCATAGCTCATTTTAAAATACGGCACAAGACTGATAAATGCCATTGTTCCAACTTGGCTCCCGGGCAAGAAGGAGGCCCAGGGCTCTGACTTCGGCCAGCCTGGGCTCCAGGAGCCTGGCTGGGTGGAGGGAGGGCAGGGCTGACTGGGAGAGAAGGTAACTGGAGATGGAATTGGTAAGATCCATGGGCTGTTTGCAGAAAGGCAGATTCTCACATGTGGATGGTATAGGTGGGAGCAAACTAGAAAGAGGCTCAAAGTCTCTTTCTTAGCCCTCTGATTCAGTGAGCTTCATTATCTTGTTTAAGTGGCCAAGACACTTTCTCCCTGTTAGCTGGCCCTTGGAGAAGCTTATAAAGTTTAGATAGCACGCAAGGTAAAATTCCACTCCTGCACAAAGGGCCTCATTTGTGGAGAGTGAGTCACGATGATTTCCAGCGTGTCTAGCAAATGCTTATGGATGTTAAGGGTCTAAACTGCTTCCTGCCCAAAGATGAAACTGAGGAGCTCATTTGAAGATATAACAGCTTTAAGAATAAAAATACCTTAACTTTACTGAGAGCTTACTAAGTGCCACTTTATGATAATTATTTTATTATTGCAACAAACCCTTTGAGGTTATTGCGTGGTTATTGGTGCCTATTTCACAGATGGGAAAACTGATGTTCAACTCAAGTAACTGGCCTTCAGGGTCACACAGCTAGAAGATGGAGTAGTTTGGAGTAGTTAGCTTAAGTCCAGGGGCTATTCACTGCACTTCCTCTAAAAGTGGCAGAACAATTGTTTTATTGGAAGTGTTAATCACTGATCACTTGTAAAGATAGGTGGGTAAAGATAACAAGAGAGACCTTTGACAGCAGCGATTGCCTCAGCTTGTACTTAAGATGGGAGAGTTAAAGATCAGCATATAACAGTAGTAGGCCCTTTAGCGTATTTATCTGTGAAACCATAGTACCCTTTGGCTTGGCAACGGTCCCCTAACTCCCTCAGTTTCCTCCTAGAGAGTGCCAAGTGCATGAAGAAAGTAGGTAGAGCTCTGTGACTTTGCAGCATTCTGTAAAGTGTCCTCAGGTTACCTTCGGAGTATGTGGTTTATAGAGGGTTGTAGCATCATAAAAAGAGCTCCCTCCTCTTGCCACAGATTTTTCAGTCTACCTATCTGTGGTTTCAAATCTCAAATGTCTCATCAACTCCTGCCACCTCAGCTACCTGAGCAACTTCAATCTCTCGCTCTATTTGTCTCCAAGATGGCTGCCATCAAGTCCCTCCCTCCCTATGGCTTCATGCCATCCCTCATCAAGCGATAGAGTCTATTCCTTCACTCCTTTTGAATCCATCAGTGTAGGCCTTAATGACTTGCATGACCAAAAGAAAGCCACAAAAGTGATATTCTCTGGCTTTCAAGTTTAGGTCAAAAGAAACCTTGCCGCTCCTACCTGGGTCTCTTGGAAGTGAGTTGCCATGGAATGAGTATGATTATCCTGAGACTACCATTCTGTAAGAAGCCTGGGAGGGGAGAGAGATGCCAAGGAGCACCAAGGCACCCCATGTGCGGGTGAAGCAGCCATTGGGAGAGCAGACCCTCCAGTCTCAACTGCTGCTGCTGACACCATGTGGACCAAAGCCAAACCACCCAGCTAAGCCCTTTTTCAATTTCTGACCCACAAAATCATGGGGCAAAATAAAATGTTTTCTTTTAAGCCATCTGGTTTGGGGATAGTTTTTGTTTTGTTGTTTTGTTTTTGAGACAGAGTCTTACTCTGTCGCCCAAGCTGGAGTGCAGTGGCACCATCTCAGCTCACTGCAACCTCTGCCTCCTAGGTTCAAGCGATTCTCGTGCCTCAGCCTCCCTAGTAGCTAGGATTACAGGAGCATTTCACCACGCCCGGCTAATTTTTATATTTTTTAGTAGAGACAGGGTCTCACCATGTTGGCCAGGCTGGTCTTGAACTCCTGACCTCAAGTGATCCACCCGCCTCGGCCTCCCAAAGTGTTTGGACTAGAGACGTGAGCCACCACACCTGGCTGGGGTAGTTTTTTATGTAACAGTAGTTAAACTGAAACAAACATTTAAACATCCTGAAGTCTCTCTCAGGTTAAGAAACAATAACAAAACAAAAATACTACGTCCTCCTCTAGTTACCACCCAGTCTCTTTCCTCTTGTCACATCTAAACTTCTTGAGAGGTCTCCAACAGAGTCCTATACCTTCTCACCTCCCACTCACTCCTTCATTCACTTTAATCAGTCTTCCAGCCTCTTCTGAAACTGCAGACCATCCGAACAGCCTTGCTATTGTGAACACCCTTTTGTACTTACCTTACTTGGCCTCCTTGTACTTTCTGACATTTGTCTTCTTCCTCTTGGAAGCACTCCCATCCCTGGGGCTTATTCTTTCCCACTGATCCTTCCTTATCATCCTCCTTCTTGTTAGTTTCCTGGCATCTTAGAGGAACTGGGTTCCTTAGGATTCTGCCTTCAACTCTCTTCTCATGCTACATTCTCTCCCTTATTGGAACATGTGCCTTACAGATGATATTGCATTTATTAAATCCACCAGAGGGAATGAGAAGGTAAGAGTTAAATTAAATTGCAATATTTTTAAAATGGGGCTATGATAATAGTCAAGAGGTAGAAGCAACCCAAAAGTCCATCATCAGATGAATGGAAGAAAAAAAAGTAGTATACACAGACAATGGAATATTATTCAGCCTTAGAAAGAAAGGAAATCCGGTCACGTGCTACACCATGGATGAACCTTGAGGCAATTATGTGAAGTGAAATAAGCCAGTCATGAAAAAGACAAATACTGTATAATTCCACTTATAAGAAGTATCAAAAGTAGACAAATCCATTAAAACAAAAAGTAGAATGGTAGTTGCCAGGGGAACTGGGAACTGAGGGAAGGGGAAAAGGAGAGTTGTTATTTAATGAGGATAGAGTTTCGGTTTTGCAAGATGAAAATGTTCTGGAGATTTGGTTCACAACAACATGAATTTACCTAACACTATGGAAAATGGTTAAGATGGTAAATTTTATGTATTTTTTTACTACAACAAACAATGCAGAAAAGATAACTCTAGAAGAAATTAACCAGTTGTATTTTTTACATATTTTAAAAGTCTTTGTTTTTAAAATGTCAATAAATACCCAGTTATCCAAAATAAGGATAAAATTGTGTTCCACCAAGGGATAGCCCTAAACCTTGGATGAAACAGTATTTGATATAATCCTGGCATGTCCTCGTTTGAAGAGGATAACATCCTTGTTTACATAGTCCATGGAGTTCTTAGAGTCATACAGCTTGAGAGACTTAAAGATGACCTACTTTCAGTCTATTGTGTCTCACGGAGTCCGCCATAGTTAACAGAGTCCAAATGTTAGACCATGAGAGTGATGACAGCTGAGTCCTACTGATTTCCTTGTCCTCATAATTCGTCCACCAGTGTTTCCTTTTTCTGCACCATATTATCTTTGCTGAAGGAGTGAATAGCGGAAAAAACAAAGGAGCAGAAGGAAGACCCCAGAAAATGATAAGAGCAAATCAAGTGTTGAGGCTTCTAGAAGGAAGTTCTCTCAAAAATGTAATGCTACCTTCTGAAAATACAATAGAATATTATACAGTTGTGAAATATTTACAACCAACAGATATCTCTTACACCAAATTCATGTGATCATTGTTTCGTGTATTTACTTTTAAGAATAGCATGACATGAAACGGGAGTGTTTTCTGAAAAATCCTGCTTTTTGTAGGTCCGTTTAGAAGACTACCAGACACACAAAAGATCTAAAGTAGTTCTCACTAGAACCTTTTGATATCATAACCCAGGACTTAGGTAATATAAGCAGAACAAAGCAGATGGGATGTGTAGAGAAAGAGAGCATTACACAATGGGAGACAGGTTTATTGGGTGCAGCAGAGCATTGTAGGAAGCTATGGAATTTTACTCCAAAAGTTTTAAGACTGCTATTCTGGATCCATCACCTTTTAAGCAGTATGGGATTAAATCAATTTAACAAAGATGTAGTTTGTGACAATTACAGACTAATGATCTCAAAGTATTTGTAGCTGCCCAGAGGAAATGTTGCAAATAACTAAAATGGTGAAACAAAGGTCAAGAACAGCATCCAGGGAGGCCTGTGCATAGCTCTGGTTAGCTACAAGACTGCTGCTAAGCTCTCTGCCCCTTTCTCGGGTTAGACAGGATATATGCCTGGTTCAACAGCAGCATTTTTCTCTGCTCTGCAAGGAGAAGCTTAGATATGAACAATACATCCTAGGTTTGATTGCCAAAGGGTGGAAGACGATGTATGTAGATTTTCCTGCCAATGCTGGGACTCACACTTCCTTTCTCATTTTTCTCATTAAGGTTAGAAATGAGTCATTTGTACTTAGTTAAAGAAGAGAAGGGTTCTCTGCCAATATATCCACGCAACTATTCTGAATCTGAAACTGTTCCCAGACATAATGTTTATGAGTGCTAAGATATCTGAGCCAAGCCCCTGGTTCTGCCTCACTTCCAGGAACCCTCTCCTGGTACATGCATGTGAGATAAAAGTCTGAAAGTGATGAGTTACATTACCACCATTTCTCAATTCTTTGAAGAAAAAATATCTAAAAGATTTCACAGTGGTTGGTCCCTTTTCATATTATTATGAACTGAGATGCAATTTTGCACACACAGTATTTTTGAAGATATACATTTAATAATAACCATATTGAACATCTACTATGTAATAAGTACTAACTGCTTCGTATACATTTTAAAATTGAATCCCAACATTAAAGAAAACATTTTATAGTTAGGAAAACCAAAGGATTCAAGGAGCTTGTCTAAATTCACACAGCAAGTAAGGGGTGGAAATTGGGCTCAAAACTGGGCCTATCTGATTCCGAAGCCCATATTTTGACTATACAGTTATAATTATTCTATGTGGATTATAAAGGAAATTATATATATATATCTGATGAACCTAGGAATTTTACTTAGATTTTAGCTGATGTCAATCTGACTGACATTGACAGATACAGATACTGACATATATATGATTTTTTTTTTTTACATTTCTGTCAGTGGAAGAATGTTACCATTCCCTTCCATACTTTGCATTTAATCCTTCCCATGGTTCACACAATCCCTTGCGATGGTTAATTTTTGTATATGTCAACTTGGCTGGGTCGTGGTGCCTAGATATGTGATCAAACATGTTTCTGTGAGGGTGTTTTTAGATGAGACTAACATTTACATCAGTGGACTTTGAGCAAAACTGACTGTCCTCCATAATGTAGGTGGGTCTCTTCTAATCAGTTGAAGGTCTGAACAGAAAAAGACTGACCTCCCCCAAGCAAGAAGAAATTCTGCTAGCAGACTGCCTTCGAACTTGAACTGCAGATTTTGGACTTGCCAAACTCCATAATCACATGAGCCAATTCTTTAAAATCTGTGTGTGTGTGTGTGTGTGTGTACACATGCATGTGTGTCTATACACATACACACACATACACACACACACACACACCCTATTGGTTCTGTTTCTCTGGAGAACCCTGAGTAATATGCCTCCATATTCTGCAAGTCATAAAACATATCTGAAAAACATAGGCTAATACAAGAGTATTCTGCATATTGGAAATCCTCAAAACCCTTGGTTTGGAGCTTATTAAAGATAGAAACTATGAGTTCCACCTAAGTCGTACCGAATTAGACTCTCCAGGAATAGAACCAGAGTAGGTATATTTTTATTAAAGCTTCATACTGATTGGGACACCAATTCTTGGTTAAAATATAACTGTATTATAAGACACTGGAAACGTTGCACGTTAGTCAGGATAGACGAGGATTTGTGGTGGTAAAAAAGGACTCTGAAATCTCAGTGTTCGTGATGTGTGCCCAGTGCAGGTTGGGGGAAGGGTCTTCTCATGATAGTTGGTCTTCATTCTGTGTATTAGTCAGGATCCTGGTAGGAAACAAATGACATACTCAAGTAATTTAGGAGAGCTTAGTAAAGGTACTCTTTGTAAAGATGAGGGTAAGGTTCAGGGAAGTCAACAAAAATGGCGCAGCACCCAGGCCCAGCAACAGCAGTGACCAGAACCTAAAGAGAGTAGATGTCACCTAACAGAAGATGGAGATCTTGGGTACGGGAATGCAACCAACCCATGGAGACCTGAAAGGGAGGGAGCAAGAGAATCAATATCTCAACATCACCCTCCTCTGCCCCCTGATATCTAACCAGTACCTCTCATTAGTTGAACCCAAACAGAAGCCAGAGGACAAGGAAACTTGTTGACGTTGTCCATGAAAGGCAGCCCCTCTGGCCACAAAGCATCATGGAAAGGGTGCAAAATATCAAATAGTACACTCTGGAACTCAGTCTGGCACCATCTGGAACATTGCCAGTCAACAAGGCAGAAGGAAAGAGAACGAGGCAAAAATCTAAATTGGCTTTTAAAACTTCTGCCCACAAGTGATAAGATCACTTATGCTTATAATTCATTGACTATGCAAATCACATGATCAAGTCTGCCTAGAAAGGGTGGAGGAAAATAATGCTTCTCCAGGGAGCAAAAGTGAATAATTGGTGACAGTAACCAATTTATTATACAAGGGAGTCTATGTGGATGTCTCAGAGCCAGGAGAGAGGAAAGTTTTTTTTTTTTTATACTGTCTTTTCTTATCTTTTGAACCTTGCAATGTATGAATATATTACCTACTCAAAACAATAAATAATAGTAAGAACAATAAGATGAAACTACTGTGATACACAGTACGTTGGATAGGATATTATCCACATTTGTCTTTTGTACTGGCTGTGTAGCATCTGAACCACTCACATTATAAGGAAGAGTTGAACCTCCCACTGTGGGAAACTGAATATGCCAGAAACTTGCTTTTCCTGCCTCCTTTGCAGCTAGCACATTGGCATATGACCAAGATTCTGCCAATCAGATGCACTTGCCCCAGACTTTAAATTGGAAACTAGAGATCCAAGAGGGGACTAAACCATATCCTTTCTGGTAATGGAGTGACAGCTATGTCCAATTTTCAGAGTCAGTAGGGAAAGCAGCCATGCCCAGGGGCCAACACTGGCCATGCTGGGAATGCCATCTGCAGTGACCATCATGCAGCAGCAGTAGCAGCAGTGGGTGCTCATAGAACTAGTTCCATGGCATGATTTCAGCACTGTGTGACTGCGTATCCTCTAGACCTGATTCCTATCCCTTCCAGAGAGTATAGGAACTATCCAATATCCTTTCATTAAATTCCATTTCCTGCCTCAATTAGCCAGAGTTTGATATCTGTTGCTTACAGCTAAGAACCCTAACAAGTTTTTGTCCTGTTATCAAAAGAAAGTATAAGTATAGGGTCAGGTGCAGTGGCTCATGCCAGTAATCCCAGGGCTTTTGGAGGCTGATGCGGGCGGATCACTTGAGATCAGGAGTTTGATACCAACCTGGTCAAAATGCTGAAACCCTGTCTCTACTAAAAGTACAAAAAAAAGTTAGCTGGGCATGGTGGCGGGAGCCTGTAGTTCCAGCTACTTGGCAGGCTGAGACAGGAGAATCGCTTGAACCCGGGAGGCGGTGGTTGCAGTGAGCCGAGATTGCACTGTTGCACTCCAGCCTGGGCAACGAGAGCAAAACTCTGTCTCAAAAAAAACAGAAAAGAAAAGAAAAGAAAAGAAAGTATAAGTATACGAACTAGATGAAACACTCTTTAACTTTCCATTAAAAAAAACAAAATTCAAGAAATTGGATAAATAGGCAAATTGCAGTTTAAGTTCCTTTAGCAATTCCACACATACAATGCATTTCTGAGTTTGCTGCTGGTCACTGCCTAGAACAAGAGCCACAGGCCTTTTTTATGCCTGAAAATTAAAGAAAGCTTGGCAATGATTGAGATTTTAAGATTTTCCTAGGATTTTCTCTTAATTAAATATGATACTGTAAAAGTGAGGCCACCAGGTAGAGCAGAGCAAACGCTGCAGATTTTGGTTTGGGGCTGTATGTGACAGAGATTACCAGACCTCTGTTTTCTCATATTAATCAGAGGACTGCTTAAATCCTTCATCTCTGATACTCTGTGCTTCTAAGTTGGTAAAACCCAGAGTGAATTTTGTTCCAAATTGGTTAAAGCAATTCAAAAAGGCGCCAGCCAGATACAGACTGGATTACCCTGTATTTAACTTCCCTGTACTTAAGACTCTTTCTGTAAAATGCATGTTCAGAGATAGTGCCGTACAACTAGGAAAAGAGATCATCAGCTGTCCTGTGTGTACTCTGATCAGTAAATTTATGTACAAGACACAACCTTTCTCCTACTGCTTTACATTTTCTTAACCTCAAAAGTTAAGACTCCAATGACCACAGCTGCATAAGAGACAACTCATCAACAACAACAACAAAAAGCTTACTGATAATGTCTGTTCTTGAGTTTATCGATATGAAGAGGAGGCTATCTACCACTCTACTCAGTAATGGGTGGACAGAGGAAAAGATGCGTTTTGAGGCTCATAGAGGCACACACAAACTGAACTGTTCTTTTTTTTTTTTTTTTTTTTTTTTTTTTTTTTTTTTTTTTTGAGTCAGGGCCTTACCAAATCGCCCAGGCTGGAGTGCAGTGACATGATCTCAGCAAACTGGAACCTCTGCCTCGTGGGTTCAAGTGATCCTCCCACCTCAGCCTTGTGCGTGTGAGTAGATGGGACTATAGGTGTGCACCACCATGCCCAGCTAATTTTTTTTGGTAGAGACAGGGTTTTACCATGTTGCCCACACTGGTCTTGAACTGAAGTGATCTGCTCACCTGTAATCCCACCTTGGCCTCCCAAAGTGTGGGATTACAGGCATAAGCCACTGCACCCAGCCCACAGACTATTCTTAAGTGCCAAATAAAAATGTACAGTGCATGCCTTTAATAGAAAATCTATTCTCTTATTCAGTTGGATGTATCACCCTACTCTCCACCTCATCCTTATTTTAAAAATGAAATCTATAATCTCTCTATCAAAAATCCTAGAAGGAGTTCAAAATTGAATCTCTTCTGAGCTAATTTAATTTAGGTTCTTTGTGGAAACATTTTAATCACATTTCTCCCCTAGTTGTATACAGCTGTGGAATAGTAAGGCTCTATTCAGGGTTCAGAACAGCCTCCCTTTCTTGTTGCTGACTCAGACTTCTAAAAATTACATTTGTGGCTGAGACTAGCAATGAAAAGAAATTCAAATTTGGAAAAATTTGGAGAAAATCCTCCTCCTTGCCAAAGGGAGGACTTTTTCTCAAATGATGAATTAGGCAGTTTGTCTTCCATCTTCCAACTTCTTCTTTCTTAGTTTTTCTTTCCCTGAACTCTTAGATAACCTTTGCCATCTCTCCATTCATAAAAATCTGTTTTCAGCAAAGGGTTAATAAACATACTCCCATTTAGTTGAAGAACAGCCTACAGCCTACTACTATGCAGGTCTTCAACCTACTATAATTTGGTTTCAGTGCCACTTCCTAACTCAGCCCCCATTAAAACTTCTCTCACAGAGGCCACCCGTAAGCTCCTAATTGCCAAATCCAGTGGACACTCCCCAGTCCTTATACTAACTGGGCTCCTGTAGGAGAGAGACATTGCTAACAGGACTCCATTTTATTTGCCCAGCCCTCAGAGATGAGTCATGATTGAGCTCAGGCAGTCATGGCAACCCCTTTCATTTTGTCAGTTATTGATCTAGGAAGGGCAAGGACCCTTGATCAATGAGACATAAGGGGAAATCTGATGCCATCCCCTGAAAAATATTTTCTTCCTTGAAAAAGAATGAGGCACACAAGGAGAAAGCCTTATTGTCTCTATTCCCCTTGATTTCTGTTTGGCGAGTTCTCACATGCAAACTTTTTGCTTGTAATGTCCAGCCTGTGACCCTGAAGGTGAAATTTTTTACAACCTGAAGGTGGGCAGAGAAGAAGAATGGAAAATGTCTGGATCCTCCATGACATTGCTGGGTCACAGAGCCCAGAAAGAGACCACCTACCTCAGACTACTTGATGAGTCATTTATAATGACTGAAGCCACTTTTATTCTGTTACTTGCAGCCAAATGCATCCTGATTAGTATGATCTGTCTGTGTAGCACATGATATTGTAGACCACTGCTTCATTAAAATCTCTGACTCTCATCTCTATGTGCTCTATGTACTCTTCCTTAATATGACCCTCAAATATGGGTGCTTCCTGAAAGACTAGCCTTCCAACCTCTTCTCTGCTTGCCCCCCATAGTTCCTAAGAGGGCTCTTCCTGGCCCACTGCTTTAGTTATCACTCATATTCACACCTCTCGGACTTCTTTCCTGTGCTTTTTCTCAAGATATGTGAGATAAAACTCAACCACTTTCCTTTGTGAACATGCCCCTCTGCCTGTATGCTTCATCTTATTCGATGCTAACTTCTCTACCCAGTCCCCTAAGACAAAAACACAGGCATCATAATAATCTTTCTTCTTTAATTATCCACACCCTCTCCTAGTCTTTATCACAGTGAATTGATTAAATAGTCATGCTCAGTAACCTACTAAAATTTTTTTGGAATCTCTCCATTGTTTCTCCTCTTACTCATTAGTTTACACTTTTTCGCCTTGTGCTAAGACCATTGCAAGGCCTTCTTAACTGACTCATTTTCCAGTTTTGACTCCTTCATCCAATCCTTTGCATTGCCTCAAGATGATTTTTCTGTAGGTCAAATATTAGAGGGCCTTTCCTCTACTTAACCTTTCATTGATTCCTTAGAATAACATTCAGGTCCCTTCCTCATTACATTTTAGAGTCTCCTTCTAGCTTCATATCCTCTGAAGGCAAGTGAGGAAGGGTCTATTTTTTCTGCAATCTCCTTTCTACACTGTCTCTACTTAATCTACCTGGTGCACTCCCATTTATCTTTGGTTGAGGCATTATGTCAGCTGTGAAGAGTCTTCCTTTATTCTCAACACCCTCCTTCCCTTTCTCCATCCATCGTGAAACAGTTAGATAGTCCCCCCATAGGATCTTGTGCATGCCTCTACCATAGCATGTATCAACCATTTCTGGAATCCTTGACTACATTGTCCAATCTCTATTTGACTCTGATCACCTTGAGGACAGAGACTGTCTCGTTCATGTTTTCACTCCAAGTCTAACAGATAGTAGCAATAAACATTTCAAGAAGAAAGAATTAAGTGAATGAATGAATGATGTTTTAATTCTCAGGGTATTTACATTTTACAAAAATAAAACAACAAAACCACTAAGCCATGAAAAGGAATTTCTAATTATTTGATGTCCCACCTCAGGGCCCAGTGAGGAGGCACTGTGGTGAATCACGCTGCATGGACAGCTATTAGTCCACAATAAAATCCACTGTCTTGCCTGTTGGGCAAATTTTCTTTGAGAAAATGTCAGAAATTTTGGCATTTCAACAAGGCATTTCAAAGTCTATAAGTTGTCCAAAATTAATTATAGCCTTTAGTGAGCATACTGTAGTGTTTTTCATGTAGTTATGATTCTTTTAAGGAACTCGTGTAAAAAGCATAGTTTTTCTTAAGAGATGAATTCAGAAATTTTATGGAATGCATCTGCAATATGTATAGACATGAGAGATGGTTTTAGTCATGCTGCACCCCCGATATCCAGTTATAAGTTGCTAGCCATCATTGTTAGACTCAGTGTATACACTGTGTTTAACATAATGTGAGCAGATCCAGCCATTTTTTAAATGTGGTAATCATTGACTGAGGTAGATGTTGCACTCACTCTTCTGCATTTGCTTGATTCAGATCTATTCTGTACCCTGTTCTGTGCCCCAAGAGGTTGACCTTTATGGACCACATCAGTTAGGCTGCCCATCTCCCGGGTTTCTGATTGGGATTGGGCTGTGAGCACCACCAGCAAAAGATTAGAAGAAGGGAAGAGAGAGAGAGGTTACTTCTTCCTTGTCAGTTCACGGTTTGACAATGGCTGCATTCCCCAACCAAATGCCACAGCTCCTGTTGGGTGAACTTCTCCAGGTTCCTGTAACCCCTCCATCCTCTTGCCTCTTAGGCCTGGAGGTCATAGAGGTAGTAACAGTCTCTGCTGGTGCTAGCATAGGAGGGTTTCACTATCCTCTCTTGGTTTCCCTCAACTCTACCCTTACACTTGTATATATTCTCTTCACTAACCTTTCTCTAATCATGCACTTTGAGTGCCACCTGTTTCCTACTGGGACCCTAGCAAATACACATGCTCAGGATGCTTAGAGAGATGACAAAAAGCATTAATCTATTTACTCCATCGCCCACAACTTTCATCTTTGTTTGCTCAAACCTCATCCACCATGGGCACAAAAGTTCCCAATTATAGTAACACAACAATATTTTGGGGTGGTCATCTGCAGAATTTTGGTTCCCTCTCTGTTCGTGTAATTCTAATAAAATGGTTCTCAACTGCCTAAGAGGTGGGCAGTTACATGCTTTGGAACTGGTTAAAGCTGAATGAAAGGGCCCCTGGGGCAGATGCCAATCAATAAGGTGCATTGATACATCACTGGGCTACAGCAAACATGGCAGAAAATGCAATAAGACAAAGAAAACAGTATTACCTAGAAATCTTCGCAGGAGGAACACTGTATGTGTTGGTAGAAGAATTTCGATGAGTCATTTGAAGTAGGATGGAGAGAGGAAAAAGGATGAGAGACATCCTCCCACTCCAAAAGCCATGCTATGGTAATAGCAGGTGGCTTGATAGACTGGTTTCTAAGGAGAGTGGGTTGCATTAACTTGGGAGATTATGCTTGCGCTAAATGTGTGTTCTTGGGTCAGAGCTGGAGTGAAATTGTTCTTGAAGGAAAAGGTAGAAAGTTTGAAATGGCCTCATTGACTCTCTTTTGTAATCATTTCCCCATGCAGCTCGACCAGCCCCTGAATTTCTGCCCATCATTTGCTAAACAAAATGATATCTGTGTCACTTGGCTTCTGGGCTTTTGGTATATGTATCCCACATCAGGGCAATGGGGTTCTGCTTCTTTGTGAAAGCTTGGGAAGAGCCTTAGACAACATTGGGAGTATATTTGATAGTAAAAGCCGTTGCTGCAGATCCCAGTGCACTCTCTACACTCAGACCTCATCAGATGCCTTTCTCCCATATTCCAATGCAAAAATGACCAAAATAGCCTTCCTCTAAACATTGGGCACCACTGGAGGATCAATATGTTTTACCACTAAAACTGAATAATGTTAACCTTACCTAATTCACACACATGTAAACTTACTCCATGTCAGATACAGACTCCAGGGATTGGGGTCAGTGATGGGAGATGTTTGGTTATGGGGTTAGATAGCAAGGGGTTGGGGAAGGAGGGGTCTGGGGATGGATGTAAGAGTCAGGGATGCTGCATACACTTTTTGGTAGCAAACAGTGGTTTTACAGGTTAATACGATTGTTTAAACATGGCTGAGTGAAATGGCACTCTCTGATGGGCCATTTTGTATTGTCATGCTTCGTTCTTACAGATGCCATCCTGCACACTTGGAATGTCCTTTTCCTCCACCAGTGACCCCTACCTCACAGAACTAATTTCTGTTCATCTCTCAAACTCCTGGCCAGGTGTCACCTTCCCTCAGTTATTCTTCACTGACCCCAAATTAGGTGAGGTGCCTGCCACCCCTCTGTGTGCTAGTGGCACTGTTGCATTTTCCTGGAGTAGCTCTGATCACACTGTACTGTGATTATTTATTTGCCTGTCTCTCTTCTCAAGGCAAGAACTGGATCTTAGTCTTCTCTCTATCCCTAAGGATTTCATAAAGCTGTTCCTACTGATAGGAGATGCTTGCTGAATGAATGAAGAAATGAATAGGTGATGTTCTAGGACGGTTTGAACTCTAAAACCTGCCAAAGCTACATGAGCACAAAGAAACGGGAGTCCTGCAAGACCTCTTGCCACACACAGACACACACATGAATTAATGTGTAATCTTTGCTCCATTTAAAAATCTTTTCATCTTGAATCCCTCTTATAGTTTTGTTCCTCCGCATTGACAAAATGATGGCATAATGCTTAAAGAACATGAGTTCTGGAGTCAGACAGTCTGGGTTGGAGGCTAATTTTTACTTCTTGCTGTGACACTGGGCCAGTGACTTAACTTCTTGATGACATTTTCTTATCTGCAAAAACTAGTGTCTGTCTCATGAAGTTGTTCCTATATTTACATTCACGGAAAAACTTATAAATAGCTCATATTTATTTTAGCAGACAGTTTTTGACATGGACATATGATTCTGATATTGTATACATATATTATAGCCTAATGAATTAATTAGATGTTTCACAAGGGACACCATAACACTTAGAGGCTCTGTCATTTGAATAAATTTGAGCCCCATTGATGGAAAACATGCAGAAAATCTCAGGTCACTAAATATATGTTCAGTCTCTATTCTGTTTCTTGGCAGCTTTATGACCTCAAGCAAGTCTCCTAATATTTTAATCTCAAATTTTTAATCTGTAAAATGAGGCTACTTATATTTGTGTAACTTCTAGGATTTTTCAATGCCCAAATAAAATATTATATAATACGGAGCCATATGATATAAAAGATTATTATTATTGTCACTGGTATTTTCTCTAATCAAAATCTAACAATTCAAGGTTTTCCCTAATCCTTTAGGGCTCTATGAAAAGACATTATATTGTGTTCACAAATATCCAGTT
Organism: Rhinopithecus roxellana; assembly: GCF_007565055.1. NCBI lineage: Eukaryota > Metazoa > Chordata > Mammalia > Primates > Cercopithecidae > Rhinopithecus > Rhinopithecus roxellana. The sequence goes on along the minus strand of NC_044553.1, from coordinate 91,484,836 downwards.
CTCCTCTCCTGAACACAGGAAGACTATACTGCTTTGCCTCCCTCTGTGGGGCCACCTGACTTGTAGCTAAAAGCAGTGCAAAACCTAGGCATGATTCTCCAGCCCCTCATCCCCAAGCACAGCACCCAACAAGTCCATGTGCTCCAGACAGCACAGCTACGGGATAGTAACTAAGCCATTCTAACTTGGTAGTAGGTAGGATGCGAGGCACCCTTCTGAGTTACTTTATTTGCATTTCAATTAAAATCTCTGAAGATAAAATGTCATAATACAAATAAATGATTCAAGTGATAAAATGTCAGCTCCTATAACTGCAAACCCACTGGGGAATATTTTTTAAGTAGAAAATGTCTGTTATCACTTCAATCTCATTTAGTGTGTGTCTGCTTACTTTCGTGTAGAGCCAATTCTGGGTGCTTAGCCAGAATACTAAATGACCACATGAGCTAACATTAGGGTTGCCAGATTGAGGGAAAAAAATAAAGGACATCCAGTTTAATTTGAATTTCAGATAAATAATGAACATCTTTTTAAATATAAATGTGTCCTGTGCAATATTTAGGACATATTTGTACTAAAAGAATTATCAGTGGTTTACCGCAAAGTCAAACTTAACATGATGCCCATGAAATATTTGAGACTTACTTACACATTGTTTTTCTGAGGTTCAAATTTAACTGAGTGCTCACTGTTTTACCTGGCAACTCCAGCTACATGGTGCCTTAGTCAATGGTGCTTTTACAGTTGTTTATACTTCATTGCTATTAAACCCAAAAGGGCAAACATAAACTAGACAATTACTCTAAGCAATATCCTGTTTGACCTTGCTGCAAGCTAAGGGCAATAAAAGATTTATTAAAGGAGTATCAGTTGCCTTATTTGTTAAACTCTCCTTATGCCCTCTTAATATCCTCTTGGCCTCACCTCTTTTCAGGGCCCATGGACACTATTTCTGCTTCAGCTATTTTGATGCAACCAACTCTGTATGCACTTCAATCAGTTTTGCACAGGAACAACTTGACAATGCCCTGCCTTGTGTCCATAATACACCCACCTCACCGTTCACCCTGGAGCTTTTTTCCTGCTGCTGAAATGTGATGCTGTGAGGCCCACTTGCCGCCCCACACATGGGGCAAAATTGTCATCAGTGGGGGACAGGAGCTGGTGAATACAGTTTTTCTCTTCCTCCCCCAACACTGACTGTCCTGAGATGCAGTAGTTTATATGACTTTTCATAAGACAGTCTTGGGGATTAAGGAATCCATTGCATTTGATACCTAGAGGTGCCTACATTTTGCCTTGGGTTCCACTTTCTGGAAAACTATGTTATATGAGATATCATATAACAGACATCTAGTAATGAAGCATTCTGTATGGGAAAAGAGTAAGGATTTTTAGTCAAAGGACTTGGGCTCGATCTAGTCGCTGCCGTTTACTGACTGAATGCCTATAGAAAAAAATATTTAACCTCTATGACTTTCAGATTCTTCATCTGTAAAATGGGGGTAAGAATAAGCACTTCATAGAATTGTTATGAAGATTCAATGGGAAAATATACACAAAAAGCACATTAGTAGAGATCACTGATAATTTTCTATGTGTTGGGCACTGTATTGAGGGATTTGTGTTTTTAGAATCAATAACCCTGTGAGGTAGGTTCCATTGTCTTCTTCATTTTACAGACTGAGGCACCAAACCAGATGACTTGTTCAAGGTAACAAAACTAATACATGAGGAGACAGAGTTGGGAACCAGGCAGTCTGACTCCAAACCTATGCCCTTAACCATTACGTGGTACTCTTCAGTGAACAAAACAGTGCCTGGCACAACATCCATTCTTTCTCTCCTCCTTAGTAACAGAACCCCTCATTTATTTCAGGTAGCAATGTACCCAGCTAAATGACTACAGCTCTCAGAACTCCCTTGCAGTTAGATGTGATTACATCAGTCAGTTTTGACCAATTATGTACGAGTGGAACTGTTAGGTGGTACTTCTAGGGGGTTTTCTTAAAATGGTGGGAGGTGGGCCCTTCTCTTGCTCCTCCTTTCTCTTACCTAGAATATAGACATGAAGGCTGGAGCGCAGGTAGCTACTGTGGACTCATAAATTGATAATACTAAGGATGACAGAGCAGCGAGATATTGTGGAGCCACCACAAGGACCAGAGACAACCTGTCTCAGCTCTTCTTGTAGATAAGAGAGAACTGCTTTTCCACCTGTTTCAGCCAGGGGTGTTTTGTTTTTATATTTGCACTGTGTGTATGTGTGTGTATGTATGTGTGTGTGTTTTCTTTTCTTATTCTTGTCTATATAGCCAAATATTCTAACAGATGCAGAATTTGACATTTTTGGCTCCCTGCCTATCCATTTATATTACAAACCATAAAGTAGCACATATATTTTAGTTGTAATTATTACATTTAATATTGATGGAGTATCCTTATTAACCATAGTTCCTACCTAAGCATAACTTTGGTTGGAATTTAGGAGGAAATATGAGCATACTTATTTCAAGAATCGAAATTGGTTGATACTGCTACACATATTGCAGAACAGCTGCTGTCACATAAATCTAATTCCATCTTTTCAGCCAAGGCTCATCTCTCCCCAGGCAGTATGCTACTTGCTTCATGTAAATATATTCATTTTCCCCACAAGACATGGTAAGGAAAGAATGTATTCATTTACCAAGGTGAACTCTGAAGTGTGGAACAAAATCTACATCCATAATTATTTTTGAGACCAATGGCCAGGCAGATCATACTATTAAAGACCTGAAAATAAACACATTAACAAAGCAGCCAATATTTATTCCTGACCATTGGCCAATTTGGCAAAGGATTAGAAATTAATTTTATGAGGCCGGGCGTGGTGGCTCAAGTCTGTAATCCCAGCACTTTGGGAGGCCGAGACGGGCGGATCACAAGGTCCGGAGATCGAGACCATCCTGGCTAACACAGTGAAACCCCATCTCTACTAAAAAAACATACAAAAAACTAGCCAGGTGAGGTGGTGGGCGCCTGTAGTCCCAGCTACTCGGGAGGCTGAGGCAGGAGAATGGCGTAAACCCGGGAGGCAGAGCTTGCAGTGAGCTGGGATCCGGCCACTGCACTCCAGCCTGGGTGACAGAGTGAGACTCCGTCTCAAAAAAAAAAAAGAAATTAATTTTATGATCACCTCTAATTGTTGTGTCAAAAAAGTATATGTATACTTCTCACAAACTTGCTATTTATAATCATCCCTATTTATAAAATCAATGAAGCTATATTTCAACCTTATAAATTAATGCCCGTGTTGTCAAAAACAAAACAAAAACAGATGACTCTGGATAATGAGAATGTTTAAAAAGCAACCACACAGAATTTATGCATATAAATGCCTGCTTTAATCTATTTCATGTTTATACCTTTTTATTTCAGTATGGTTATATGCCATTTACAAATAAATGATTAATTTTTAAAATAAGAAAAATAGGCCAGGTGCAGTGGCCCACGCCTGTAATCCCAGCACTTTGGGAGGCCGAGACGGGCAGATCACTTGAGGTCAGGAGTTTAAGACCAGCCTTGCCAACATGGTGAAACCCCATCTCTACTAAAAATACAAAAATTGGCCAGGTATGGTGGCACATGCCTGTAGTCCCAGCTACTAGGGAGGCTGAGGTAGGAGAATCACTTAAACCCAGGAGGTGGAGGTTGCAGTGAGCCGTGCCACACACTCAGCCTGGGCCACAGAACGAGACGACTCCATCTCAAAAAAAAAAAAAAAAAAAAAAAAAACAGAAGAAAAGAAAAATTAAAATCACCAAGTACTTGAACTAAATTAATTGGTACAGCAAGGCAGTTAATCTAATTTGAGTTTTTTTAGTGGCTTTGACAAAAATAGAAACATATTGGGCTATATATTAAGTTATATTTGACTTCTTGCCTGATTAGAGGGAGCAAATACAATTTTTCTAATTTTTTAGTTTTTCTAAACTATAATTTTTCTAAAATGAAAAATTTTCAATCTGGTTTCAAGGATGAATTGCTATAGGATCTTTAGAAAATGGAAAACAATGTCTTCAACCGCAATTTTGTAAAATTACGAAGGTATTCTAGGTAACTTTTCCTATGTTGATCCTATATAAAGCCTGAAAGTCTAAAATTATAACTCAGTAAAGGCATTTTATTGGTGACATTTTGTGAAATTGTATAAGAAATGTATTTGTTCATGATCTGATTCTGTGGTTTCAGCAAAACAAATACATGTATGCTCAAAAGTTTAACAAATTGCCACTAAAATTCCACAGTTATGTCTCTTCTTTCTTTCCCATTCAAGAAAGCACATCTGAATGCAAGTCAAGGGGACATTAGTATGTGTATAATCTTAATACTGCTTTAATTTAGAAAATAAAGTAAATCATTGACAGAATTCAATCATCTAACTGGTATTAATATCACATTATTTGCACTATGGGCTCTCTGCCAAAATGGTCCTTCTCCTTTCCTCTATTTCTATGATCCCTCTCAACTTAAATATTGAATTATTTAAAGGGTCCATATTTAATTTTTAAGTAATGAACATGTACTAAATGGGAAAATTTACTATTCATAAGTTTCAAAATATATTAATTTCTTAGTACAACCCTTATGTTTTCTCATAAAAGGAAATAGAAAAGTGTTATCTCCAAGAAACTCCATACCTTGATTATGTTCTTTTCTTAAACTGTACCTGATCCTCTATTTACAGCAGAGTTGATAGCAGATCACAGATTTATAGAATCCTCTACTTGAATTTTCTAGGGGTTAAGTCACAAACAGTGGCCCAACAATAGCCCCATTCCCCCAAACTCAGAAGGATTTGAGAGAATGACTCAGACATACTACAATTTACTTACCAAAAATCACAGACCAAAAATCCTAAATCCATGGCTTCACCATGATTTCCACCTTCCTGATATTTTCCCAGTGGTGTCAAATATGAAACAGCCTGACTTCATGTCATACTTGGGAGGATTAGGAGGGAGTAAAGTCTTTTTCTTAAGTAGAAAAGCAAATGACAGAAATATGATTCCTTTTCTTACATAGAGAATATAACATTGTGCGTAAATGTGATTCTGTATTTAAACATTAAATTTCATCTGTCTATAGCATGCATTATTAAATAAGGTCATTAAGAATGCAGACTCTCAGAATAATTCTGAGAGTTTCTCAAAGGGCATATAGGTATAGGTAGACACTGTGGCTGAGAAGCTGCTCCAACTCAACACAGGGAGAAACTTAGGGAACCCAGAAGAATAACCAAGTAACATCTCTTGGTTTGTGGCTTTCACATATCAGACGTCTAAGGGAAAGCCTTGGAAAATATCAAAGGACATTTTCTGACACTGAAAAGTGGAAAGACACCATTTTTGACTGAAAGGAAATCTAGCCAGGCACTTGAGAAAGTGGGAATGAGGGAAGAAGAATTATCCTTCAGAGTTGGCCAGAGAACAAGTCATTCCCCTTGAATGTTGGCATAAGTTAGAGGGTGCCTAGCAGTTAGGGTAAAGTTTTCCAAAAATCAACTTTTGAGTATATCCATGCATGTAGATCAGTATCTGGTTGACAATATAGATTTCTGTGCCAACATGGAAAATATGGTTTCAACATGAAAAAATATTAAGAATAGGTGTTAACAATTGACTGTCTTGATTATGAAAGAACTTCACTAAGTCTTCCAGAAAATATCTAATTTTCCATAATACAAAAAAATACATAATTTTTTAGATTAGGAAGGATGGGTTAGAAGAAAAATATAGACCAAGCATGGTGGCTCATGCCTGTAATTCCAGCAATTTGGGAGGCTGAGGCAGGAGGATCACTGGAGCCCAGAAGTTCATGACCGGCCTGGGCAACATGGTGAAACCCCATCTCAACAAAAAATGAAAAAGTTAGCTGGGTGTGGTGCCATGTGCCTGTAGTCCTAGCTACTCATGAGGCTGAGGTAGGAGGATGGCTTAAGCCCAGGAGGAGGAGGATGCAGTGAGCTGAGATCCTGAGATCACACCACTGCACTCCAGCTTGGATGACAGAGCCAGACTCTGTCTCAAAAAAGAAACCAAAAAACAAAAACAAACAAAAAACACCAGAAAGAAAGAAGAAAGAAAGAAAAAAGGAGGAGAAGGAGAAGAAGAGGAAGAGAAGAGAAGAAGAGAAGAAGAAGAAGAAGAAGAAGAAGAAGAAGAAGAAGGATAGAGAGAGAGAGATGAGGAGTAGGAGGACAGGAGGAGTAGGAGGAGGAGGAGTAATAGTAGGATTCTGAGGAGAGGCGTTAGGAGGAGCAGGGGGAGTAGTAGGGCAGATTATTCGGCAGGAGGATTCGTCGGTTCTTCATTCTTCTGTCGTCCTTCGTCTACTCCCCTCATCCTACATCCTCCTCCACTCCTCCTCCCGCTCCTCCATCACTCTCCTCCTCAAAACCCTCTTTCAACTCAGAACAAGGAGACTGAAAATCATCCAAAATAACCTCATCTACCTAACCCCTAATATCAAGTTCAGGGCCAGATGCCAGGAAATTAAGGGTCCTTGATAGAAGGAAATAACAGGTGAATGAGTAAATTATCTATTTGATGGAGTTGTTTCATGTTTCCATTTATTAAGGAAGAGTAACTATCAATTGAGAGATTTTAGTTTTGCTATGCTTTAGCCATAATGCTGTTACTGGAAATTATTAGTCAGTAGGTTCATTTGCTCTTGTTAAAAAAAAAAAAAATCCTCAGTAAAAACTTGCCTTCATTTTTGCTCTGACTGGAAGGCATGGATCCTATTGTTTACATAAAAGGAACAAGTTATTTAAATGTATTTTGGAAAGAAGAGATAGAGAACTTAAACACAACCCTATTTCCTACAATTTAGGGTTGGAGTTTTAATTAACACAAAACTTTTTGACAGTGGTGTCATAACAAACACAGAAGAAGCATTAATGGCCAGTGATCTGGAAACAGATTATATAGTTTGGTCCCTTACTTATGGAGTAAGATAGAGGAGGACATTGATATGCACTCTAAGAGGACTTTCATTTCTCATTTCTCTTACCTATTTTTTTATGAAATAAAAGAGAACAGAGCAAGTATGGAATTGACACCGCAACTTCTTTGTTCCTCATACAAGGTACTAGACTGAAAAACTTGACCCTATAATTTGAGAAGTCAGAGCTGTCCAACAGACCAGTGGTCTATAATTTGAGAGATAAATGGTTCCCCTTTCCCGTCAAAGGGAACAGTAAACCTCCAATTACATGAAGAACCTCAGCCTAAGGCTCCATGTTTTAGAGGAGTTCATCTTCTATATATTTCAGTAGCCAGAGGCTCAGAACCTTGGCAAATATCACTGACAAGGACCTTGTCACATGGACATCTATTTCCCCAGCCTCCCTGAGTTCTTGGATTAGCCTAGAGATTCCTCTTTACCACTTCTTGGCAATGGCCTATTATTTAGGGAGACACTTCCACACTATGCCCGACGTTCTAGCCTCATTATTAACAACACTCCTTTTCACTCTGACAGTGGTCTCAGTTTGAACAATAAGTTATATGGTTACCCTCACCACTTATCAACCTATAATGAAAGTCACTCTCTCAGGAGTTTTCTATGAACACTGAACTATTCCTCTATCCTGGTCATCCTAGATTTGAAAATACTTTCAGTATTATAGGCAATCAATTAAAGACGAGCAGTTGGTATAGCATACATCAACTCTCTGTGTGACCAGGATTAGGCCACTTATATTTCCTGGGTCTCTGTTTCCTCATGTGAAACACATACTTTAAAGTAAATTATCTTTTTAACAACAAATATCATTTTGGCTGACATAAATCCAGGTTTAACCTTCTACTCTTTTCACCAGTTCACGCCTATGGAACAGATTTCTCTGAGACAAGAAAGTCCTGGTCAGTAGGTTCTGTTCAGAGCTTGGGCATACCAGAAGGAAGGGTCAGATGTCCTCTCAGAGCCTACTCAAAGCATCTCTTGAAGTCTAGTAAACTCAAGCATTGTGAGTGGCTGAACTCATCACTGAAGCTGCTGTGGACTCTTTATCCCTATTTGTAGTTTTAAACAAGTCTGTTCCAGAGAGATTCAGACCAGCTTGAGGGAGGCAGAGCCACTAAACTGCTGTGTACCAAAAACTCGGGCCTCTCATCCCAGGTTGTCCCTAAGTATCATGTTTGAGAACAAAAGTGTTCTCTTCAACTCTCTAGAAGACTTGATTCTTACTTCTGAGAAATATGGGTACATAAATAGACATATATCATGATTTTTGATTCTATAGAAATAGGTAGGTACATCTCTTAAGCAATGAACCTCATTTACAAACACTCATTTGCACTCTGTCTCTTCCAAAAAGAATTTGAGTTGGTTTTTATCTCCTCGTTGATAACTACAATCTTGTTAGTTTGCTTATTAATTTGCTTTATGCTCCAATAACATCTACTTAATTAGTAAGGGCAACTACCAGGTCAGAGGTGAAGAAGGAAGTCTGTTCTTGGCAAGTCAAAATCACACACCAGCTGAAGTTGTGAGATATAGATATGAAGGAAGAATCAAGAGAAACAGGGGAACATGCTCTGTAGAGGAAATGGAACAGTTGATATATACAAGAAACTGCAAGACTTGAAATCAAAAAATAGTCTTTCGAGTTCTCAAAGGGGTTGATGTATTCTTATTGGACTTCATTTGTGTTTTTAATCCACTGTGTCCTTTCAGTCGACCCTCTCTTCAATGAAAGTCTGAGTTGGTTCCTTGAAACCAAATAATCTATCAGAATCTGTAAGATCCCTGTTAGTTAAACTTTTGTGTCTCTCCAGTCTAGAATCTAAAAGTAAAAGCTCCAACAGCAAATAGTTGGCACACTCAACTTTGGATAAGATTTATAATGGTACTGTTTATAAAGGTGTGGGTGAGATACAATAGAGCCATAGGGAACAGTGCAATAACCCAAGTTAGTAACTGCAGAGAGGTTACCACACCTTGCCCTGAAAGGATAAAGGGAAGTAATACAGTTGACCCTTGAACGAGATGTTTGAACTGAGCGGTTCCATTTATATGCAAATATTTTGGAGATTTGTAACAATTTGAAAAATAGATCACTTAGACTAGAAGTAGGGAAAAAATAAAGAAAAAGTGAGATATGTCACGAATGCAAAAAATATATGTAGATACTATAGATACTAGCCTATTTCATCATTTACTACCATAAAATATACACAAGTCTATTATACAAAGTTAAAATTTATCAAAACGTACACACTTACAGACCACACATGGCTCCGTTCCCAGTTGAGAAATGTAAACAAACATAAAAATGCAGCATTAATCGTAACTGTTAACTGCATCAAATTAACTGCAGTACATACTGTACTACTGTCATCATTTTGTAGCCATCTCCGTTGCCGTTGTGGTGAGCTCAAGTGTTGCAAGTATCCACTTAAAACGCATGTGTTGCTAATCGTCTACAAGTAAGCAATTTATCTCTCTACTAAATGTCTTGTTGTAAAAAGTGATCTTGGGGTTCTCCTGTATCTTTCATCCTGTTTAGTGCAATACTGTAAACCTTGAATAACACTGTGGTACCCAAACGAAGTGCCACTAGTGATGCTGGAAGTTCTCCCAAGAGGCAGAGAAAAGTCATGACATTACAAGAAAAAGTTTAGGCCAGGCGCAGTGGCTCACGCCTGTAATCCCAGCACTTTGGGAGGCTGAGGCGGGTGGATCACGAGGTCAGGAGATCGAGACCATCTTGGCTAACACGGTGAAACCCCGTCTCTACTAAAAATACAAAAAATTGGGCCGGGCACGGTGGCTCAAGCCTGTAATCCCAGCACTTTGGGAGGCCGAGACGGGCGGATCACGAGGTCAGGAGATCGAGACCATCCTGGCTAACACGGTGAAACCCCGTCTCTACTAAAAAAATACAAAAAACTAGCCGGGCGAGGTGGCGGGCGACTGTAGTCCCAGCTATTCCGGAGGCTGAGGCAGGAGAATGGCGTAAACCCGGGAGGCGGAGCTTGCAGTGAGCTGAGATCCGGCCACTGCACTCCAGCGACAGAGCAAGACTCCGTCTCAAAAAAAAAAAAAAAAAAAAAAAAAAAAAAAAAAAAAAAAAAAGCCGGGTGGAGTGGCGGGCGCCTGTAGTCCCAGCTACTTGGGAGGCTGAGGCAGGAGAATGGCGTGAACCCGGGAGGTGGAGCTCGCAGTGAGCCGAGATCGCACCCCTGCACTCCAGACTGGGTGACAGTGAGACTCCATCTCAAAAAAAAAAAAAAAAAAAAGGAAAAAGTTTAATTGCTCGATATGCACCATACATCAAGGTTTGCAGCTGCAGTTCCTCACCATTCCAGACAGATGACCATCTTGAAAACAAGCAACATAAACTTACATGTCAGTGAATACAGTTCAGTACTATAAATGTATTTTCCCTTCCTTATGATTTTCTTAACATTTTCTTTTCTCTGGCTTACTTGCAATATGTAATCCATACAAAATATGTGTTAATCGGCTGTTTATGTTATTGATAAGGCTTCTGGTCAACAGTGGACTATTCATGGTTACGTTTTGGGAGAGTCAAAAGTTATACATGGATTTTTGACCCCATGGGGCTCAGCACTTTTAACCCCTGCATTGTTCAAGACTCAACTGTAATTACTGGTAGTCAGAAGGAAAGGGTCCTGTGCAGAGATATATATACTACCTTGACAGGGGCAGTGACGGAAGTCAAGGACCACAGCCTCACAGAGGCAGCATCACAGGGAGGAGGTCAGGGGAATATAACCTGACCTCAGTTCCCTCCCTTCAGTGTCCTCCTGGGGCTCCTCATTGGCTGAGTCCCTCCAGAAGCCAGTGTGCAAGGAAACCTCTCCATGTTGTCCTGCAGCTCAGCTTTCCAGGGCAGAGAGCAAGGTAGAGAAGTCTCCCACATTTGGATTTATCTGGATACATTTCTGACTGCAACTTCCCAAGAAAGTGGTTAAATCTGTGCTCACAGCCTAGGGAGAAAAGGGACTAGCTTTCAGGAAAACGAGGCGCAGGTCCTGCCTAGCCAAAGGCAAATACACCAGACGGCCATAGCATCCAGCAGGAGCAAGGAGGGGCAGTGTCTCGCCTGCCTGCCTCCCACGTGTGTCAGCCTGGGAGGAGAAGCTTTCCCGAAAAAGGACGCAATGGGCAGTAATGAGATGTGGCAGCCGAGTGTGAAATCCTGCCACTGGCCAGCGGCAACTGGAAACAAGGCTGAAAATAGCTCAGGCAGAATTCCAGCTTCAGGACAGGGATGGAAACACTTTTACCAAGAGGCTTTCTTTAAAGCCATGTACAGCACTTGTGGAAATGGTATTGTGGTGTTACTTTTATTCCAAACATCCATTCCCAAAGGAACCCTGAGCCACAGTGCCCTTCTCTGTTGCTGAAGAAAAGGGACTGTGCTGGCAGGGCTGAGAAAGCTGTGTGAAGAGGCATTGGCAGGTGACAACTTAGAAGGACCAGGGTCCGAGACACATCTGCAGGTGAAAGTGAAGATGAGATGCTGTCTTGTTCTCAAAACTACTTGTGTTTCTCCTTGTGGAGAATAAAATTATCCCCTTTCAATTTTATCACCAGAACTGGATGAAGATCGTTATGTTCCCGGTTCTCAAATCGATTCTATGAAACCCAGTGTGGCTGCCTAATAATTGAGTTCCCTAAAAAATGAATGCATTTTTTTCACCTTCTTTACCAACTCTTACAAGCTTCTCTCCTAAAATCATGAGAATTTTCATTAAATATTAATATTCATGTTATGTTTATAGCAAAAGAAGTATCTCAACCCTCAAACGTGCTCACCAATTCCAGAGCATAAATTCTGGATCAATATCATTCAGTAGAATGGTGGTGGGTTTCCTCTATATGCTAAGCACACAGAATACCAAGATGAGTTTATTCATCTTTTTAAAAATTAATTTAAAAATAAATTTTCTTGTGTACATTTGAGGTTTATAACATGATGTTATGGTACACATAGACGGGAAAGTCGTTACTATGATAAAGCAGATTAACATATCTATCATCTCACAGAGTTACTTTTGTGTATGTGTGACAAGAGCAGCTAAAATACACTTATTTAACAAAAATCCCTAATACAAGCTTTTTGTTTGTTTGTTTGTTTGTTGTTTGTTGAGACAGAGTCTCACACCATCGCCCAGCCTGGAGTGCAATAGTGCGGTCTCAGCTCACTACAACCTCACTTCCTGGGTTCAAATGATTCTTGTGCCTCAGTCTCTCAAGTAGCTGGGATTACAGCCAAGCTAATTTTTGTATTTTTAGTAGAGACTGGGTTTCACCATGTTGGCCAGGCTGGTCTCGATCTCCTGGCCTAAAGTATCCGCACACCTCGGCCTCTCAAAGTCCTGGGTGAGCTCCACATCTGACCCCAATGCAAGTTTTATTAACTATAATCCTCATGTTATACATTAGATCTCTAGACTTGTTTATATCTGCTACTTTGTATCCTTTGACCTATATCACTGCATTTCCTCCCCTCCCCTTGCCCATAGTAACCACTGTTTTACTCACTGTTCCTGTATATAAGACTCTTTTTAAAAATAATCCACATCTACGTGAGATCATGCAATATTTTTCTCTCTGTGTCTGGCATATTTCACTCAGCATGTCCTCCACACCCATCCATGTTGTGGCAAATGGCAGGATCTTCTTTTTTTCTTTTCATTAAGGCTGAATAAAATGAGTTTAATATGGCCTGGCTTTCAAAGAAATGGATACATAAACAAAGAATTACAAAACAGTATAATAAAATAAAACGTTATATTTTATAAACAGTAAGATCGTTGCATAAGAAAGGGAATGATGAAACTGTAAGTGGACAGAGAGGCTTCCTGGAGTAAATGGATTACAAATTTGACTTTATGAGATGAATAGGAGTTTGTGAGGTGGCTACGTGTGGTAAGGGCATTCCAAGCAAAGGGAAAAGGATGTGCAAAGGCAAAGAGGCACAAGTGACTGCCATGTGTCCTAGGCACTGAACGCAAGTCAGTTTGCTGAAGCAAAACATGCTCCGGGAGGCAGCTGGAGAGGAAGGCAGGCAGCAGTCAGCAGAGCACGATCCGTGGAGGTGTGTTCCAAGTCACCTAACAGCAGGAGCAGATTGAAGATGGTTTCTTTTCTGTTTTTATTTTGTTTAAATTAAATTAGAGTGTCTATCCCTGTAAAAGTTTCATCAGTTTTATTCTCATATGAATTCTTGAGTGGGAGGGACAGAGGCATTGACTTCATCATGCTATGAGTTGAGCATCACCTGTGTCCCCCCAGGGAAGTATGTCATACAAGTGAACAGTCTTTCATGGCATCATAGCAAGGAAAGCGAGTGCTGCCTGTGGGTTGCAGAGAAACAAGGGGTTTAAAGCAGGGGTATATGTTGGTCAGATTCACGTTTAGCAAGATCCCCCTGATAGCACTGTGATGAACTGTTTGTATTGGATGGTGGGAGGCATAATGGGTTAGTTTTTAGGGCTTCTAAACAAATTGCCACAAACTAAGTGGCTTAAAACAACAGAAGAATTATTTTCTCATCATTATAGAGGCCAGAAGTCTGAAATCAAGGTGTCATCACACTCCTTCTGGAGGCTACAGGGGAGAATCCTTCCTTGCCTCTTCAAGCCTCTGGTGACTGTTGCCAGTCCTTGGCTTCCTTGGCTCGTGGCCACATCCATTCATTCTCTGACTCCATCTTCATATTACCTCCTCCTCTGTGTGTTTGTTGTGTCCTCTTCTGTCTCTTAGAAGGACACTTGGGACTGGAGTTAAGGCCCACTGGGGAATCCAGGAAGATCTCATCTCAAGATCCTTAACTTAATTACATCTGCAAAGACTTTTTCCAAGTAAGGTAGCATTCACAGTTTCCAGGGATTTGGACGTGGATATATCTTTGTGGGGACCACCATTCAGCCCATCACACAGAAGAATCTTATTTCTCAACCTATGATCAGCAAACCAACTGCATTAGGATCTCATGGGGTGCTGTACTTTATCATTCGCATGCTGCTGGACCAGAGATGTGGACTCAGGAGGTGTCAGCCAGCCACCCTGAGGACACCCTTGTGATGAGTGTGGGAACTAGAATTAGAATGGTCAAGAGTCAGTAGTGACTTCACAGTAGAGATGAGGAGGATGAGCGTGAACATAATGACTTCTGGGTGTCATCACGGGACAATTTACTGAGATGAGAATGCAGGGAGAAAGCATAGTATTCTAGGAATCTCAAAAGTTGGAAAGACTAGTGAGATCATCCTGTCTAGACCTTACATGATTCAGGATTTCCCTTTTTGTTATCCTTTACAAATGATCATGCAACTGTGATTTAAGCAACTGACTTTACTGAAACCAAAGTTGCATGATCATTGGTAAAGGATTTGTCTGACTACCTTATCTGTTTCCTTCACCAGCTTCTAAACTGAATGAGAAAAGAGGCCATGTTTGTTGGGTTCACAGTTATTTCCCCAGAACCTGATAGAGTACCTGTATGCTGAAGGTGCTCAGTATGTATTTTTGTGGGGGATTTTTGGTGGTAGTGGCTGTTTTTAAAACTACTTTATTGAGGTATGATTGTCACATAAAATGCTGTACATATTTAATGTATACAGTTTGATGAGTTTGGAGATAAGTGTTCACCCATGTAAATATGTGTTTTTGAATGAATGGGTGAATGAATGAGCAACTTTGGTAACAGAAAGTTGTAGAAACTGGGTAAGAATTAGAATGGTCAAGACTTAACAAGATTTATTCCAGTGGTTACTCTTCCATTTGGGGCAGCTCTAATTGCATGTTCCTCTTTATACAGTCACTTATTTTGTTCCCTAGGTCACTCAGGTTGAATCTAGCTCTTCCTCTACGTGAAAATTTACTTCAAATACAAAGAGGACTATTGTGCTCCCTGAGTCTCCTTCTCTCTGGCTAAGTATCTTCATTTACTTTAACCATGTGGCCTGTTTTAGTCCTGTTTTAGAAATGCATCACAGTTCTCGTTGTTCTCTTTTTATTCACTCAACAAATATTTATGAGTATCCACTGAGTGCTCTGTACCAGAGCTCTGTATGCAATAGGGGGAAAAAAGAGACATGCACGTGCCTTCCACCTCATCAGTGTTCCTCTGAAGTTATTATACATAGCCATCCCCAGAACTAAGAAAAGCAGATGCCCCTTCCTTAGTACTGAGTATGTGCTCTTTTACTACTACAATATATCTAAATAAGAGATATTGGTTCTTCCACCTGCTTTTTTGCAGTATGAGATGTGGTATTTCTTATTGTTTCTACAGCCATGGACCATGAATGAAGTGTGACTTTTCTTTTGAGTACAGGAGCGTATATACATAGAAGGATGTAGACGGTATGCACAACACAACCGTCTACATTCTTCCATCACTTACAAACAGAATACGTCTTTGCACTCTTTGCTAAAGGTAGTGTAATGCTCAGAAATGCGCCCCAGCATCCAGAGGAGCAGGGTGTTTTTCAGGCATCTGTGAGAAACAGATGCTCTGTCAAGCCAGAGACAGGGGCTCAGGTTACATCATGTGTTCAGTGAAGCATGTCAGAATCATTTGCCTAGTAGAGCCTCAAGTAATTGTTTTATTTCTTATTCTTCTATTATTTTATGTATTTTTTTCTACTTCTAATAATGAAATAAACCCATAATAAAACAAAAATAATTCAACAAAACTGATGGTTTTTTTTTTTTTCATTGCAAATGTCTGTTTAACTAATTTGTTCACTAATAGAGGCTCCCAAGCTTCAGAAAAGATATTCTCCTTTAAGGGAACACAGATGTTTGACTTAAAATTCCATATTTGTGACATTTCAATATTGGTATCCTCATTTTTTTTACTAATGAAATTGTAAGAAAACAAAATCTGCTTGTCCTACAGCAATTTGGCTGTGATTCAAAAACTTTTATATTAAAATGAAATAATATGTTCTGCAAATCTAATTGCAGAGGAATTAGACACACTAAACCAAATAGTCATCCGTGATACAAAATAAAATAAAACAGAGAAAACCCATTTCAGGAAATAGAAAGTAGAAAGAGGTTCTAAGGAATGTCTGTCTGCTTCTATTGTGATCATTTCTGGGTTCAGTTTTGACGTTTTCAAATGAAAAATTTTAACCTCAGACCTCATTTTCTTTATTTTCCTTTTTGCCCTGTCTTATGGTACTGATCAGACCTCATTTTTAAATGACATGTTTATTTCACTTACATTGTACTTATGTAGTTGAAGTGAATGGATTAGGATCATTGACCAACTTAATTGTATATTAATGCAAATAACAATATATCTGTCGGAGTTTTAATAGTGGTTAGAAAATAGGGAAGAATGACAAGAGAAGTTTAGTGGAAGATGGGTATAGACATAACGAGAGTGCATAGGTAAAACTAGCCAGAATTGTTTGGCTGTTTTAATTTGCCTCAGTCTTCAACTTTAAATAAGAACATTTAATCAATTAGATTACTTGCAGTATAACTATTTCAATTCTCCAAACACCATTAGGTTGCCTGTTCTTCAGGCCAAGTTCAACGCCACGTACATGGTAAATGCTGAATATTTGCAGAATGAATGAACGAAGTGAACTAATGGACAAATAAATGCCACACTTCTTCCTTTTTTTTTTTTTCTTGGTAGTAGTGTAGGTCAGTAAAGACCTCAAACTTCTGACGCCCATAATCAAGATACAAACATTTGACTCAACTAATAGAGAACTATCTTTCGCATTAGAGTTATAAACAGAACACTAGATGAATTTTCTTATTATTCTTCTCTACAAAAGGCATTAGGTCACAATCAGCATTTACTTGAAATGTTTGTATGTTTAAGTTTCTCTATATATTTATATTGTTAAATTGTTGTGACTAGAATATAATTTTATTTATAAATACTTTCCAAACTATACTCTAGCCATGATCAGTTGGATAATTCAGTGTTTTTATAACTGATATCAATCATTGCAAGTTATTTGAAATCCTGATGATCCTCACCGATAGTTCTAGTCACGTCCCACACATACCTCTAGCCCAAGACGAACAGGTTGCAACAAAGATGTGTTTGTGCATGCATGTATGTGCATATGTGTGTGCGTGTGTGTGTGTGTGTCTGTGAAAGCATTGTGGATATTTTGCATTTGCTTATTTTGTAAACATAATATTAATCTTTGCTTGTCAGTCCTTGAGGATTTTTGCACTTTCACTGTTTACATAAGCAACCAACTGATCATAAAAAGTCAACTTGACCATATAGAATAGGCTGTGGTGTAGTCTGAAATAACATTTTTCTTCAAACTTTCTCATTAATTGCCAGCCTGCTCAGCGACTGCCAGAATATGATTAACCTTCTTAGATCAGTTCCCACTGTTGTGCAATGCATTCTAAAATATAGCAGCAAATAAATATATGATGTCACAGAGACAAAAACTCTGCAGGTAAAAACTAGCATAAAGCAGATAAGCATTCTCTGGCTGGGATACAGAGTTTTAAAACCTCTTAAAATAATTAAACCTTACTCTGAAAACACTACATACCAGATGTGAACTGCCCAAACTTGTTTTTGAACAGATTCATTTTATGCCTGTAGAATTTAATGCACAGATTCATGTTCATGCAGTTCAATTTATGGATTTTTAAACTATTTCAGTACTTAGTCCATTGATTGATCTAAGAGCCTAGATATTAAAATGAAGTCTGCTATTCTTTTTATTCATTAAAGATAAGAAAAGACTATTTCTGTCAGTGGTTATTGGATCATCCTACTTGACTATAAACAGATCCTTCACCTACCATGCATGTGCACAAAAAATAACAGAGCCTTTCCTAAATTGATTGTTAGGTCAATTGCTTTGATGCCGCCAGGGCCCCCATATTGGCCGAGGTTGCAGGGAAAAGAGGTTGGAGGAATAATCTCATATCTAGGATAAGAAGCATAGGAATAGGAATCAAAAGATTGGCATTCTAATCTTGGCTGAGCCGTCAAATAGAATGTGACATGGTCCAAGAAGTGGTGCTACCCTAAACACTCATTAAATCTTTACAACATGGACAGGTAAGTTTAGATAGGTGCTACAGTATCCCCTTTTACAGGTGAAAAGATTCAGATACTTTCCCTGTGTCAGGCCATAGATTAGGATCAGAGCCAGGATTCTGCCTGGAACAGGTTGGCTCCTATACTGCTATTTTAGAGGTATTGTGATAATGCATGTGAAAGGACTTTGAAAAGTATAAAGAATGATTATTCTTACACAGGAAGTACACTCAATAGACGTATTTATGTACTGAAAATTGGAATGAAGGTGGAAGAAATAGTGAAATAACTGGTGATGATGACTGTTGATGATTGTAGGGTGGTCACCACCTGATTTTGAGGAGTGGCACATGCTAGTTAAACAGGGCAGAGAAGCTAAACACAGTCTAACCATATGATTCAGCATTGGAACCCCTTTAGGTGTTTATGCAGCTGATTTGAGATATATATCCACACAAAAGCCTGCAAACAAATATTTATAGCAGCTGTATTCATAATGACCAAAAATTGGGAGCAACTAAGATATCCTTCAATAGGTGAATGGATAAATAAACTGTGGTACAGCCAGTTGATGGGATATTATTTGATGATAAAAATAAATGAGCTGCTGAATCACAAAAAGACATGAATGAATCTTAAATGCATAGTTTCAAGTGAAACAACCCAATCTGAAAGGCTACATACTGTATGTTTACAATTATATCACATTCTGGAAAAGGCAAAACTATGGAGACAATAAAAAAAAAAAAGCATTGATTTCCAGGGGCTCAGGGAGAGGGGAGGAAGGATTAAAGAGGTTAAGCAGGAGAAATTTCTTAGAGTGGTAAAACTGTCTATGTAATACTGTAATTATGGATACATGACACTGCATATATCAAAACCCATGGAACTTTATAGAACAAAGAGTAAACATTAGTGTATGCACATTTTCAAGATCATTTAGAAGGTCAAGGGTCCTAGAATGGACTGCAGTGACAAAACAATCTAACTGTACTAAAAATCTATAAAGTAGCTTCACTGAAGGAGGTGGGAGGAAAAGATGCTGACCTAAGTGATTTTGGAAATGAGAGGAATCTGTAAGACTAAAGGCGAAAGAAAATGTCCATAAAACTGTACTTAATAAAGTTGTTTCCCATAAGGTTTCAAGTTAACAGTTCTAATACTGCTCTGCACTTATACCAGAATTAGCAATTAAGTAAATGCATGGCAGATGGTGGGAGCCAGATTTCTCATGGAGTTCACAGATAAGCAATGGGAATAGGCTGGGTTGGTCCATGTGGTAATGAATTAGAGTTGGGGCTATCAGTATGAATTCACTCATGTTTAGCTTAACATAGATACCTATGGTTACATATAGAAATATTTACAGATATTTGTACATATATACAGAGCTTAGTATACATATTTCCTTGTTGTGTCAACTAAGAGAGCCTAGAAAGCAATGACACCTCAGTAGCAAGGAGAACTTCTAGTGCCCAGATTTTGGCTTTAATACTGTTCTCCAGTAAAAGAAACTAGAGCTCCTTGGAGAAACTGCTGATTCTAAGATTGAGTTAGCATATATACAAGTTGGCCCTGGAGCATCTTGTAGTGCCGGAAATTAAGTATCTAACACACACACACACACACACACACACACACACACACACACACACACACAAAATGATAGAAGGATCTCAAAGGGATAGAGGAGCCAACTTCAACAAGAGCTCCTCATGGCCAAACCTGAAACAATTTGAACCACAAAATAATGCAGTATTAGACTATAACTGAAAGTGTAAAATAACTATGAGTTTACACTATTATAAATGAATAATTGAATAAATAAATCAAGGAAAATGACAAATCTCCCATGCAGAAAAATTCCAAATAATTTCTGTAGATAGTCTACACTCAAAGAGGTAGAACATAACCCTCTACTCCTTTGATGTGGGCTGTATGTAGTGACTTCCTTCCAAAGGGTGCAGCATAGACATGGTTTAACTTTACAGTGAAGAACATGACAAATTACCTGAGCCGAGCAATCAAGATCAATATCAACAGTAATAAGTCATGTTGATGGAATATACCCATGATACAGTGCAACAAAAAGCCTCTTTATCTTTGTGGTTTTCTACCCAAAAACCCATAATCCAGTCTAATCATGCAAAAAAAAAAAAAAATCAGATAAATACACAAGTTAAGGAGCAATCTACAAAATATTTGATGAGTATTCCTCAAAAACAAGGTAAATCTGAAAAATCATCACAGCCAAGAGGAGCCTAAGGAGACACAACAACTAATGTAATATGGTATCCTGGATGGGATTCTGAAATAGAAGAAAGACATTAGGGGCCGGGTGCAGTGGCTCATGCCTGTAATCCCAGCACTTTGGGAGGTCAAGATAGGTGGATCACCAGAGGTCAAAAGTTCGAGACCAGCCTAGTCAACAGGGTGAAACCCCGTCTCTACTAAAAATTTAAAAATTGGCTGGGCATGGTGGCGGGCACCTGTAATCCCAGCTACTCAGGAGGCTGGAGGCAGGAGAATTGCTTGAACCCAGGAAGCAGAGGTTGCAGGGAGCCAAGATCGCACCACTGCACTCCAGCCTGGGTGACAAGAGCAAAACTCTGTTTCACAAAAAAAAGAAAAAAAAAAAGAAGGACATTAGATAAATACCAAGGAAATCTGAATAAAGTATCAACTTGTTAATAATATACAGGTAGTGATTCACTAATTATAACAAATGTACTATACAAATATAAGTTGTTAATAATAGGAGAAACTGGATATGGAGTACATAGGAACTCTCTTTACTATCTTTATAATTTTTTGCAAGTCCAAACTGTTCTAAAAATTAAAGTGTATATATACATCCTTTTAGTATATATAAATACACTATAGAGAAGATTTTGGTTTTACCTAGATTACATCACTGAAAGATGTTTTGATGTGGGAATAAAAGATATAATCAGATACAATCCTGTAAAAATCAATTCATCTCCTTGGTGATGATGATTTTAGTTACATATGCTCCTTTTGGATGGACATAGCTATAAGGAAAGAAATTTTTTTTTAATGCAGAAGTGTATTAAATTTATTCGTTAAATAAACAATGAACATCTCCAGATAGCGACAAATGGCAAGGAATTACATCCAGCTATAATTTAACCAGCCCTCCTTAGGATTGCTACTATTGGCGTTCAATGGTGGTATAAACCATCTCCAGAGTATGCTTTTTCTATAGATGGTTTATTAGATGACTTGCAATGAAATTGAACACAGGACTCTTCTTTAAGCCCTTCAGGAACCTGATGAAACGCCTGGTCTAACAGAAGGAGGCAGAGAAAGTTATGAAGAGGGGTATGTGAGCTTCTGTGCTACTTATTCTTGGTCCTGCAATATGGTCAGTGAAGCAGCCTGAGCGCTCACCCTTTCCCAGTGCTATAAAGCAAATTGGATGGATGAGTATGATTTGGAGGAGAAGGAAACTGCAGTTGGAGACAAAGCTGAGAGGGTGACTACAAAATTAGAGTGACAACTAACATATGCTGGATACATATCCTGGGCCCGGATGATGCCAGGTATTTTACAGTGGGTCACTCCTCACAACAACCCTATGAGCAGCAGTCTCTTCCTTAAGATTTTGAGGGGGCCCAGTAATCACTACCCCTCTTCACCCCCTTCATTCTCAAAAAATTAAGATATAAGACAAAGGAGTAACAGATGAAGATATTATAATATCGCCCCTATTACTGATAAAGTCTCTCTTACAGTGCTGGTGAGAGCATAAATCAATATATCCATTTTGGAAAACTAAACCTGAACATATGCATTCTCTATGCCCCAGCAATTCCACTCACAGAAATATACCCAATAAAATGTTTACACAATATACCCAATAAAATGTCGCTCACCAAACAACATGTACTAGAATGCTCATAGGAGCACTATTTGTAAAACTGGAAAATACCCATGTGCCCAGCAGCAGTAGAAGGGATCAATAAATCTTGGTATACTCACACAATAGATTATTATATAGCAATAAGAATGATCAAACCGTCACTACAGGCAACAATATAGATGAATATGACAAATGTAACATACAGGCAAAGAAACCAGATGCAGAAGAGCATGAACTGTATGATTTCATTTATGCAAAGTACAAAAGTAGGAAAATGAATTGGGTTTTAGAAGTCATTTCAAGATAGTTGTTGCCCTTGGGTGGGGACAGTGATTGAAAGGGAGCAGGCAGGAGACTTTTTGGGGACTAGCAATATTATTTTTCTTGAAATGAGTACTAGTTACTTGGGTGTGTTTGGTTGTGGAAATTATAGAGCGATACACAAGCAGTAAGCATCTTTACCATATATATAGTACTTCAATTAAAAAAATTTTTAAATCCTCTCTTGATCCCATCTTCCCATCCAACTACCACTATCTCTCCTCTTCCCTGTAAAGCAAATGTTTTTGAATGGAGTGTCTTTGCTTGCTGTGTCCAATGTCTGCATTCTCTCTTGAACCCAGTCCAGCAAACCTTTTGCCCTAGATTCTAAAAAACTGGACTTATAAAGATCAGTGATGACTTGCATATGGCTTAACCCAGTGGTCAGCTTGCCTCATTGGACTTACCAGCAGCATTCCATACAGACTATCACTGTCTGCATATTCTCTTGGTTTCTGTACGCACTATCCATCACCAGGTGAACTCACGGAGTCTCATGGCTTTAAATGCCATGTCTGTACAGATGACTGTCTCATTTATATTTTCAGCCCAAATCTCTCCTTGGCACATCAGATTTGTGCATTCAATTGCCCACTCAATGTCTCAAACATAATATATTCCAAACAGATGTCCTGATATCCTCCAAACCTGCCCTTCCCACATTCTCCTCCTTCTTATTAAGCTTCTCACATCTACTCCGTCTTTCCAGTTGTGTAGCACCCAAACCTTGGAATAACTCTGAACTCTTTTTTTTTTTTTTTCTCATACAATGCATCTAATCCATTAACCAGACCTGTTGATTCTACCTTCAAAATATATCCAGAATTTACCCACTTCTTGCTGCTTAGATTGCCACCATCCTGGTCCAATCCACCTTCCTCTCTTGCCTGGGTTATCTCAATAGCCTTCTAGATGCTTCTTCCCTGCCCCTCACTGCCCTGCCCCTTGCCTCTGCCCTTGCTGCCCCACAATCTATTTCCTACAAAGAGTGATCCCAGTAAACAATAATCCAAATTATGTCATTTGTCTGCTCCAAACCCTTCTAATATTTTCCATCTCACTCAGAAGAAATGGCAATTCCAGGCTGTGAACTTTAAGACTCTGTATGATCTGACCTCACATTGGCTTTCAAACCTCATCTTGCACACTTCTTCCCCAGTGTGTTCTGCTTTCGCCGCACTGGGATTTTTATGGGTCTCTGGACACTCCGGGCATTTCCCTTGGCTCAGGGCATTTGCATTAGCTGTTTCCGCTCACTGGAGTTCTCTTTCCCTGCTATACGCATGGTTTTCTCTCTCATTTCCGTCAGGTCTTTCTTTACTCGAATGACATATTTTTTAAAAGAGGATTTCTATCTAAAATTTTATACACACATCTCTGTATCCCCCTTCCCAGCATTCTTTGTTTTCTCCTTGGCCCTTATCACAGTCATGTGTGTATTTGTTCATGTATTTATTGACTGAGCGAGTGATTTTTTTTCTCTCCCAGTAAGCTGCAAACTCTGTGAAGACAGGGATATTTTTCCCATTTTTGCCCCAACATGCTGCAAGCCCAAGATACAATTAGAACGCATCCAGTTCACTGTCCATCTACCTGTGGCTTTTCAACCATGACCACAAACCAAATCACTCTCCCTGTATCACATTCCCTGAGAGACTTTGTTTTCTCCCACAGGAAAGATTTGTTTATTTTTCTGATTCAATCAAATGTACCACTAGTTTCTGCAGGATTATTTGTACCTCTTTCAGGATCCTGAAGAATTTGCTCCTGGGCCGTGAAGATGGGAAGCTGAGTCAGAGTGCAGTTCTTCACCCAATCCCACAGCCACACATGCCTGCTCACTCACGGGATCTTCCCACTCTCCTTGGGAAGGCTTCCGAGCTGCTTGCTCAGGATGTCCTGTGATCGCAGCCTGACCTGTCAAAGCCATGCGAATGCCATCTGTTCAGTTATATAACTTGAAATCTGGGAAGAATTCTCAACATAGGATTTGCTGCCCAAATCGAATCATTTTCAGAAAGGAGATTAAACATTCTTTGCTGGGAAAAGGAGAAATAACCAGACAAATTATCATTTCACTGAGTATAAACAAACCTTTGTCCAAAATACACAAATGAAAATGACAAATTTGCTTCACTAATATTTGCTTGCATTAAAAATATACACAAGACTATGGTTCAATATCTTAAGTGCAAAATAAATTCTTAAGTGGGAACATGGAATTATTAATTTAACCAATCTTAATTTTGTTTAGATCATTAGCCTGCAGTATAATGCCCCAAGCAGAATTTGGGGTGAGGGGCTTGGTGGGGGAAGAGGAAGTGCTCATTACTACAGACGTGACAAGATTATTAACACTACAGAATGATTTTTCTTTCATGGGAGGGGAAGATATCTGGCCCACCAGCAGTCAGACAGAAACCCTGACTTGTGATTTTAACATTACCTTATGTGACCCATGGTCACCTTGTATGACCAAAGAAAACCATTTATGAAATAGCTGCCTGGAGTTAAGGATTTAAATGGTAACTTTGCAGACTAGGTTTTCTCTCGCCATCTAATTTGCTCGCCTTAACGCTTGTTTCTTTGCCCTTGTTCTTACTGGCCCTCGAGTATGATATCCTGAGAATTTATGTTGAACAGCACTGATTTTTTCACATGGAGCTAGCACATGTTTATGACTAGTACAAGTTTATGACTACAAAAAACAGAGATTTTGTCATCTTAAACTGAATTTACTGGGAATAAAATCAGTCAATACAGAAAAGTATAACAAAGGAAATAAAAATCACCACAACTCCTACTACCTGAAGATTATATGGTTAAAGTGTTTCATATATTCTTCTGTAATTTTTACACATATATGTTTTCAAATAAAAATTAACCCTACCTATAAACCAAACAATATTATTTAACTAACAAGAGAAGAATAAATTATATTTGTGGTTGGCTATATAACAAAAAGAATCCAGCCATTCAGGGAAAAACAGGGTAAGACAAGGAAGGAAGCCAAATAGATGGACTGCAATGGAAGTTCACCCAGAATGAATGAATGAATGAATGAATGAATGAATGAATGAATGAGGAGCTATTTTACTGACTGTGGTCAGTCAGGGAACACCTATTAGAAAAAGCAGCATTTGGCCGGGCGCAGTGGCTCACGCCTGTAATCCCAGCATTTTGGGAGGCTGAGGCGGGCAGATCACCTGAGGTCAGGAGTTCGAGACCAGCCTGGCCAACATGGTGAAACCCCGTCTCTACTAAAAATACAAAAATTAGCCAGGGTATGGTGGCAGGCACCTGTAATCCCAGCTACTCCAGAGGCTGAGGCAGGAGAATTGCTTGAACCCAGGAGGCAGAGGTTGCAGTAAGCTGAGATTGCACCATTGCACCCCAGCCTGGTTGACAGAGCCAGACTCCGTCTCAAAAAAAAAAAAAAAAAGAAAGAAAGAAAGAAAGAAAGAAAGAAAGAAAGAAAGAAAGAAAGAAAGAAAGAAAGAAAGAAAGAAAGAAAGAAAGAAAGAAAGAAAGAAAGAAAGAAAGAAAGAAAGAAAGAAAAGGAAAGGAAAAACAGCCTTTGAGCAGAAGCCAGTGAGCGATGGAACTCTGTAAGGATCTGGGGAAAACATCTATCCAGTTGGAGGGAACCGCAAGTGTGAAGGTACTGAGACAGGAGTGAACTCAGTGAATTGGTGGAACAGAACAGCATGGAGGCCCCAGGAGCTAACACAGGATGAGGCAATGGAGAACGGCAGGAGAGGACATGGCAGAGGCAGGTTTTTCCTTTTCCAGTTTTCTTCAGTTCTTTTGATTGCCTCAGGAGAAAAGTCTTAGTTTGATGTTAGCACATATTTAACACTTCTGGTGTTCACTACTCTATTTTTCAACAAAAAGATAGCAGATTTTGGGATCACAGCCTTCTGAGATGATGGTATTTAACTAAAATATAATAACATTGGTTTTTATTTTCTTTATTTTCACAATTACTGTCTTTTCTTTTTTGATATAGTGTCTTCCTCTGTTGCCCAGGCTGAGTGCAGTGGCGCTATCACAGCTCACTACAGCCTCTAACTCCTGGACTCAGGAGGTGGGATCCTCCCCTGTCAGCCCCTCAAATAGCTGGGACTGTAGGCATACAGCACCACATCCGGCTAATTTTTTATTTTTTGTAGAGATGGGATCTTGCTGTGTTGCCCAGGCTGGTCTCATACTTCTGGGCTCAAGTGATCCTCCCACCTTGGCTTCCCAAAGTGCTGGTATTACAGATATGATCCACCACAATCAGCACACAATTACTATCTCTTTATAGCGAGTGATGCTGGTTTCCTGTTTACAGGAGTGAAAAAGTCTTTTTTAAAACAAATGTATTTAAGTTTCAAATTAAATCATCTTAAAGAAAAATATGACATAAGAAATGTAAAAAAGTGGTACATGATCAGAAGTGGCAAAAATCCTAAAAGTAATTGGCAAATGACTTAAGTTTGGGAAACACAGTTCTAATCCATCCCACCTATACCTGGACACCCTAAAGACGAATCCAAACCTATTAGAGACTTATTCCTGCTTTCTAAGATGATCACAACCTAGTTAATCTAGTTATAAATTAATCTGGATCACTAGTCAGTGATACTCCCGCGCTCAAGTAAAATGGCTGCTTTTTGAGAGCTTTAATTCAGATTCTGTTTAGAAGAAATAACAGGTATCATGGTTAGTACAAGGACTGGTCAAAGAGCTATATCTTGCCTGTTAACCACATAGATTCTGGCAATGATTTCCCATTTATATCATCTAGGTGGTTTTACTGGTTGTTCCCCTAGTTGTTTCTCTTTTTTTTGTTTGTTTGGTTTTTTTTTAGACAAGAGTATCGCTCTGTCACCCAGGCTGGAGTGCAATGGTGCGACTTCAGCTCACTGCAACCTCCGCCTCCCGGGTTCAAGCTATTCTCCTGCCTCAGCCTGCAGAGTAGCTGGGATTACAGGCACCTGCCACCACATCTGGCTAATTTTTTGTATTTTTAGCAGAGAAGAGGTTTTACCACGTTGGCCAGGCTGGTCTCAAACTTCTGACCTCAGGTAATCCACCCGCCTCAGCCTCCCAAAGTGCTGGGATTACAGGCCTGAGCTACCACGCCCGGCCCTCAGTTGTTTCTTAATTTGCCTGCTAGTTTGTTTTTGATATGATACTAATCGAAATGGAGGTCCTTAAATGAACTTCTTTCATAAACAAAAACATTAGTTTTGGCAGTGATGGCTTACTAGAGTGTGTTCTATAATACCTACTTTGCAGATGCAATTTGAATTCTTCAATACGAAGTATTTGGATTTCTTTTTCCTGAAATTCTTTCTAATGAGATTTTTGTGGATTTTTTTTTTTTTTTTGGAGACAGTGTCTCACTGTTGCCTACCCTGGAGTGCAGTGGCATGATCATGGCTCTCTGCAGCCTCAAGTTCCTGGGCTCAAGTGATCCTCTTGCCTCGGCCTCCCACCTCAGCCTCCTCCCTCAGCCTCCTGAGTAGCTGGGACTACAGGTAAGTGCCACCACCCAGCTAATCTTTTATTTTTTGTAGAGACAAAGTCTTACTATGTTACCCAGGCTGGTCTCAAACTCCTGAACTCAAGCAATCCTCTCATCTTGGCCTTCCAAAGTTCTAATGAGATTTAAGCAAGGAGATGGATGGAAGTTGCTTTGTATTACTGACGTTTTCAGAAAAAAGAAAATTGAATCTGAACACAGCTGTTGCAAGTACAGGTGCAGACTGGTTACTAGCAAGTTAGATGGCCCAACACCATATCCATCTAAATGTAAATATTTTGCTTCTTTTTCAGTGACTTGTAGAAGAGTGATTCTGGAAAATACTGCGCCTACATTCAAATGGGAGAAAGCCTCCCTTGTACCAAATTTGCAATCATTAGAAAACTGTTGATATAATCTTAACAATCAGAAGAGAAGTTGGTTACTCATTTAAATTACTGGTAAGATTTTTGTAAGCCCTGTGACAAAACACATGAAGTGATGAAGAATTCTTCCCCTGCAGAAAGAAAAGAAAAAGCCCTGGAGGACCCAGGTCTAGTCTCAACTCTGTCAACTACTCCAGTACCTATTAACCTTGAAGAGCTACTTAGTTTCTACAGGCTCAGTTTTTTCAACTCTAGAATGAGAGGAATACATTAGACTCCCTTGGCCTGGTACGGTGGCTTACGAATCAGTAATCCCAGCACTTGGCGAGGCTGAGGCAGGTGAATTACTTGAGGCCAGATGTTCGAGACCAGCCTGGCCAACATGGTGAAACCTCATCTCCACTAAAAATACAAAAATTAGCTGGGCATGGTGGTGCATGACTGTAATCCCATCTACTTGGGAGGCTGAGACAGCAGAATCACTTGAACCCAGGAGGTAGAGGTTGCAGTAAGCTGAGATAGCACCACTGAGCTCCAGTTTGGGGGACAGAGCAAGACTCTGTCTCAAAACAAAACAAAACAAAACAAAAATGCAGTGTTTTCACAAAATAGCATCAACAGCAAAAATTACCAAAGTTAATAAATTGGCCCTACATAAATAGGATATCTGCATTAAAAATGTAAAGGATTTTCTGAATGACCAAGCAATTAAATTATAGAAAACTGCAAGTACAAACAAATACACTCGTTAGAAAAAGTGTAATTATAGGCAAGTGCTAAATTACATTTGGACATTGAAAAGCCATGAAATGATTCAGGCAGACAAAATTAAAGTATATGAAATAAGAAGCACACAACAGTTGTGATTTAGCCATAGGCCTGCCCAACTTGTTGGACCAAAGAAGGAAAAAAATTACTATATAATAAATGACTTGTCTTTTCCATTCCTAAAATATGCACAACTGTCTGGATCATTGTGACATGAATATAATGCCAGGTTATCGCAAATGGGATCAATGCATAGCTGTTAGAAGGGAGTTGTGAAATCTCCAGCTCGGAGCTCTTCTTCTGGAAGGGTGGAGAGAGAACAACAGCCAGTTTATGAAACCATTAGAAAGTATTTATAGGTCCATGCTTATATCATTTCATAATAACTTACATGTTATTGTCTGCTTGTA
Source organism: Rhinopithecus roxellana (assembly GCF_007565055.1). Lineage (NCBI taxonomy): Eukaryota > Metazoa > Chordata > Mammalia > Primates > Cercopithecidae > Rhinopithecus > Rhinopithecus roxellana. Next base: position 91,455,483 of record NC_044553.1, on the reverse strand, counting down.
TATTGTGTGATCTAAGAACAATTTCCAAATTAAAATATTGTAGTTGTTCCCATTAAGTTTATCCTGACAGATCTTCTTTTTGCTTTTTGGGGGGAGGGCGGTGGGGAACAAGATCTTGATCTGTCACCCAGATGCAGTAGTGGCACAGTCAGGGCTCATTGCAGACTCAATATCCTGGGCTCAAGCGATCCTCCCACCTCAGCCTCATGAGTAGCTGGGACTATAGGCATGTGCCACTACACCTAGCTAATTTTTTTTTTTTTTTTTTGAGATAAGATCTTATTACGTTGCCCAGGCTGGTCTTGAACTCCTAGGCTCAAGTGATCCTCCTGCCTTACCCTCCCAAAGTGCTGGGATTATAGGTGTGAGCCACCATGTATCCTGACAAATCTTTCTTTTTACTACTTCTTTAAGTGGGACCTGTCTTTGACCCAATACTCTGAACCAATATATTCACCTGAAAGAGAGAAAAAAAAAAACTGTGTTACAAATAAAGCAAAACTGTAACAAGAAGCCTTGGTCACATTTGTTGAAGACTAGCATAATGCTGGCTAGTCTGGCCAGATGTCTGAGAATGGATTAAATGGCTTTCTGCAGTTCTTTTTAGGATCAAGATGCTATAAAAAGCTTTAGTATTTGATACATTTCAAGGGAGAAAAGGCTGCGTTTACTTATTTTTAAATGCTATGTGTCTTTGTACTTAGGTGAATACATGTGAGTATATTTTAAATTAAATTCCTTTCAACTATTTCAACTATTTTTACAGACATCATTTACTGAGAGGACAAATGGGTAATATAAAAAAAACTGCCATGGGTGGAGGTGAAATGTTGTAACTTACAGGCAGTAATTTATCTTTCTACTGGCATATCAGGATATGGTGATGACTACACTTGTTGCTCAAATTATTTCCTAGTAACAACCTCAAAGGAAACCATGTTGAATCTGAAATCATCTTGCATTTGAAAGCCTGTTTGGCCTTCTTACAGATCACATTTTCAAAGAGGTCAGAAGTCAATATATATGGAGAATTTCAGATACTGTACCATCTACCACAGGGATTACACTCAGAGGCCTAAACATGTCACAGGAAAAGTTGTTAGACTGTTTAAAGAAAATCAGTGGCCAGGCATGGTGGCTCATGCCTGTAATTCCAGAATTTCCGGAGGCCAAGCCAGGCAAATCACTTGAGGTCAGACGTTCGACACCAGCCTGGCCAACATAGTGAAACCCCGTCTCTACTAAAAATCCAAAAATAAGCCAGGCATGGTGGTGGCACATGCCTGTAATCCCAGCTACTCAGGAGACTGAGGCAGGAGAATCGCTTGAACCCAGGAGGCGGAGGTTGCAGTGAGCTGAGATCGTGCCGCTGCACTCCAGCCTGGATGACAGTGAGACTCTCTGTCAAAGAAAAAAAAAAAAGGTAAAAAAAAAAAAGAGAAGAAAATCAACTGGAAGAGAGTAAAGAGAAGCAAAATCTCTTTGCAACATTGGGAAGTGAATTTGCACAAAGGACATTCCAAAACGTCCATGAAGTTGACTGGAAAAAAAAAAAAAGAAATACAAATGTAAAGTTTAAAGGAGCCCATGAATCTAAGGAAACAGATATTAGGGATTTTTGAGCTGAATACAAAACCTCTAAGAAGCAAAAGAAAAAAATATTTTTGCCAAGAGGCATCCTTTCCACATCTAAAACAAAACCCACAAATACCCATGAGTAATATCATGCAGGTTATGAAGTTCCTATGCAAAACCAGCAACATTTTCATATACCAGAATTGCTGGAACAGTTGCAGATATTCCTTTAAAAAAAAAATCTGACTGTGTAACAGCTCTGAAACACAAAGCTAGGCCACAAAACTACATTTCACCACATATATCAATTTTCTTGAACCCTCTCACTATCAGATTTGGCCAACTTTTAAAGTTCCAAAGTTAGTAAAGAGACTGTGAATCAGACACTAAAATATGTTCTTCTACTTTGTACTGCAGCAATGCCATATTTAAGAAAAATATGAAAATGAAATCCAAAAACAAACAAGATTGTGGAATTCCCTGATACTATATTTCAGCAGCAGCCTCTGTATTACACACTGGAATAGCTTAAATGTGTCTTTTTCAATTAATTTCCCTTTTTTTCCAGAAGAATAAAGAAGCATATTTATTACAGTAAATAAAGTTGGCATTGCTCGTATTAAACAAACAGGATGTCTGAACCGTATGCATTAAAAGATTGCAGAATCACAAGAAAGCAAATTACACATATTAGTGCTTATGCTTTCAGAAAGAATGGAAGACTCGGAAAGTACTAAATTACACGTAGGTACTAGAACGAAAAAAATGACAAGATAGGGTGTAATTGGTGGTGAGGGTTGGAACTTTTTCTCACTTAAAATACATTGGGCTCATTTGTGTGTGCAATGCATCAGTCCCTAATGCAAGAAAGAAAAGCCATGAATATGGACAGAATCAAAGTCTTCTCCAAATGGAAGATCCGAATCAGAACCCTTGAGGAGGTTTGCCTCAGCACCCGCTCTAGAAGTGGTTGGCACACACACAACCAGACACAAGGTAACACGGTAGAGCAGTGTTGAGAAGAGGATCTACAGTGGTCTCCACTGTCCTGGCCGTGACCTCCTCCTCTGACTGTTCTGTGTGTAACGGGACTGACTTGCGCATGCGGTTCAGCAAACCATAGGTCTGGTTTGCTATCCTCTGATCTTGTAGGTCATGTGATTGGACAAGCTCATATGCCCCTGGGTGGATGGTGTTCAGTGACCCACCTTGCTGAGTCATGCTAAACCTGTTCAGCCTGTAGCCTTAGTTCTTTAATGAAAGTGCCCTTAGTTGCATTTAGAAGCACTGACCTGCCCTCTCCCTTCTTTGTTCTGTGTCTCAATGTCATTGAACACAGGACAGGGTTCCACACAGGATGTGATTCATATGAGCCAAACTTGAGTAGGTTTCTTGTGGTTTTTAGTTTTGTTTTAGTCAAAAGAAGGGAAACTTAACCATTTCCAACGGGTTTGGTGAAGGTAAAAGCATTTCTCTCATTTTTCTGTCCATGCAAAAGTGCATACTGGGAGACCGCAAAAGCCAAGGCGATTTGTGGGCCTATTCCTCCATTTCTCCCACCAGGTGTGGGAAAGAAGCAGAAATTTCTGGCTTTGAATGGATTCTACAGATCCCTGAGTAGAATAAATTTCTAATCGTTAAAAAGACCTCAAACTTGGCCAGGTGCGGTGGCTCATGCCTGTAATTCCAGCACTTTGGGAGGCCGAGGTGGGCGGATCACCTGAGGTTGGGAGTTTGAAACCGCCCTGACCAATATGGAGAAACCCCGTCTCCACTAAAAATACAAAATTAGCTGGGCGTGGTGGTGGGTGTCTGTAATCTCAGCTTCTTGGGAGGATGAGGCAGGAGAATCGCTTGAACCCAGGAGGCGGAGGTTGCAGTGAGCCGAGATCATGCCATCGCATTCCAGCCTGGGCAACAAGAGCGAAACTCCGTCTGGAAGAAAAAAAAAAAAAACACCCACAAACTTGTAAGGACCTTTAGAGTTGACCAAACGCTTTCACATTAGTAATTTCATTTGTGCCACACGGCTTGCCCATGAGATAAGTCAGGGTTGGCCTCCTCTTTATATGAGTTGATATTTTTAAAAATTGGAATATACCGTAATATGTGTCCTGTATAAGTGATGTTCATTGTACAAGTAATTTTCATTATTCCCCACTAGTGTAGATAAGGGATGTCCATAGGAAAATTTGTGACACAGGCCATACTCCAGCCCCCACAAATACATACCTCACCCTACCCCAGAATATATGGAAGAATATGTTCAAGAGAAAGTGACTGCTCACACCTTATTTTAATTTTTCTAAAACAGGAAGCAGGCAGAACAGTGGGGAAAAGGGAAGCTAATGCCTTCCGCTTTCATTTTCTCTGGGGCTGTGATGCAAAGCAATGCTTCAGAATATTTTAACCCCAGCCAATCACCATAAGAGAACACATAATTAAAAGTATCACAGGTAAGAGTTAAAGAAAATGCTTTTCTGAGCTGTTTGCTTGTTTCGAAATAGAGACAGAGTCTCGCTATGTTGTCCAGGCTGTTCTCCAACTCTTGATCTTAAGCAATTCTTCCACCTTGGCCTCCCAAAGTACTGGGATTACAGGCCTGAGGCAACACATCTGGCCCTAAGCTATTTTTTAAAAGACAATGTTTAACACATGATCTGAACATATGTGTGTGGTAAGTAAAGTAGAATGAGATTTCTTTACTTTTTCTTTTCTTTTTTTAAATTTTATTTTATTTTGTGAGACAGTGTCCCATTCTGTCAGTCTGTAACCCAGGCTGGAGTGCAGTAGTATGATCATGGCTCACTGCAACCTCAAACTTCTGGACTCAAGTGATCCTCCTGCCTCAGCCTCCCGAGTAGGTGGGAGTATAGGCACCCACCCCTATATCCAGTTAATTTTTGTATTTTTGCTTTTTAGAGAGATGTCTTACTATGTTGCCCAGGCTGGTCTTGAACTCCTGGCCTCAAGCGATCCTCCTGCCTCAGACTTTCAATGAGCTAGAATTATAAGCATGAACCGCCTTGCTTGGCCGAGATTCCTTTAAATTGTTTGCTCTTTGTTTCAGAGTTTTTAAAAGGTTACTCCTTATCTATCCTGATGACAAAACTCCCCCTCAGGTTTTGGGCAATTTGTCTCACATAAAAATCTCCTTTTCTTTCTTTCAATGATGTATCATCACCTGAATGCTGTAAATGCTATTGGCCTTTTTGGCAATCATCACAAAACTATTTTTTATTATTTTGAGCATCCTTGAGGATTATTTGAATCTCTCTATATCTGTCCTTGTCACATTCCCTCTCTCTCCCTCTGTTTATCTTTCTGGGTTCCTCTTTCTCTGTCCATGCCTGTCATTTTACCCTCTCTGACTTTCTCCCGCTACATACTATCCCTTCCCCACCTCATTCCTGTTAACTGATGTCCTTTATGTACTAACAACAATATTAATTCATAAAATATTTCCCTCCCTTGGGCTCCCTCATATCCCTACTCTACTCTTCCCACAGTCTGCCCTAAAATATCTTTTACAAATGCTTGAAGAGTCACCTTAAAAATCAGGTCATCAGATGTATGCAAATTGTGAAAAATTTGAGCTGATCCAAATGTTTCTCAGTGGGAGACTGATTAAATAAATTGCAGTGGGTTTATTAAATGGAATACCATACAACTATTAACAGTGCAACCATTTATTGATATGGAAGGTTGATCATGGCTGTTTTTTTTTTTTTTTTTTTTTTGAGATGGAGTCTTGCTCTGTCACCAGGCTGGAGTGCAGTGGCGCAATCTCAGCTCACTGCAACATCCGCCTCCCAGGTTCAAGTGATTCTCCTGCCTCAGCATCCCAAGTAGCTGGGACTATAGGTGCGCACCACCATGCCCAGCTAATTTTTGTATTTTTAGTAGAAACGGGGTTTCACCAGGTTGGCCAAGAAGGTCTGTATCTCTTGACCTCATGTTGCGCCCACCTTGCCTCCCAAAGTGCTAGGATTACAGGCGTGAGCCACTGCGCCCAGCCTCATAACGTATTTTTTGCATGAAAAAAGTGAGTTACAGAGCAATATGTTGTTTTCCTTTTTTCTTATATGTATTTTTTAGTTTTGTGACAAATCCATGTTTGTTTGTTTGTTCTTTGCAAAGTTAAATTGTTTCTAAAACACAACGTTTGTCACTGCTATTCAAAGAAAGGTATCAAGGACTCGTCTTTCCACCTTCCCAATGCCATTTCCATTTTTGATGCAGGGAACAGAAGGAAATGTTTCTCATGGGTTCTCAACCACCAGAAGACAAAAGACAAACTGAAGCTATCATTAGCTTCATTTTTTCCCTCCCACCCATAGAGTCAGCACCATCCAACATATACAGATACCCTAGAAACCAGCATGGCCCCTCACCTTGCTGACAGAAGCAAAATATATGGTCTGTAGCTCTCAGGAACAGAACTGATGATTCTCCTCTGGGCCAAGGCCAGCATCTACACTTCTTAATGCCCTGTGTGTACCACCTGGTTTATTTAGCCATAGCTCAGATTTAATAATCTAGACCCTTGCCAGAGGTTACCACTGCAGATCATTTCCAGGGAAATTCATTGTGTATCCAAGACAGGAGAGTCAGAGGAATGTTTAACCCATTTAAATAAGCCTGCTATCTTCAGTTTATTTAGCAGTGCCCTTTATATACACAGTTATATTCACAACTGCAATAATTTCTAATTACTCTTATCTACTCAATAAGTGAATTAATAACGAGAGCGACTTATTGCTCTCCATTTATTTGTATTACGGCAATCCTGAAGGTAGTAAAACTGCACATGTTAGCAAATATCCAGTGATTCGGATTTTGTTTTAATTCAGATTGGGCACTCCCCTGGTTGATTGAGTTCGGTTTTATTGTGAAAATGCATCCACCAATTAATATCACCTAAAAATAATGCTTAGGGTTTATACATTGATTTCTTCAGTGAATAAACACTATCAAGCACCTACTTTGTGCCAGGTGCTGAGTGGACTCTAGGCAAATGGATAGAAATAAAATGCTATGGTCAGGCGAGGTGGCTCACGCCTATAATCCCAGCACTTTAGGAGGCCAAAGTAGGCGGATCATGAGGTCAGGAAGTCGAGAACAGCCTGGCCAACATAGTGAAAACCTGTCTCTACTAAAAATACAAAAATTAGCCAGGCGTGGTGGCGAGTGCTTGTAGTCCCAGCTACTCGGGAGGCTGGGGCAGGAGAATCGCTTGAACCCGGGAGGCAGAGGTTGTGTTGAGCCAAGATCACACTACTGCACTCTAGCCTGGGCAACGGAGCAAGACTCCATCTCAAAAAAAAAAAAAAGAACAAGGAAATAAAACACTATTTCTGCACTTAAGGATTTCTCAGACTGGTACTCTGCAGAGACAGTCGGGTAAGGAGACAGTTGTCCTCCAGGGAAGTAAGTGCCATGGTAGAAACTCCAGCTATCTATGTATTGATAACTCTCAGCCTATAACTTTGTCTCACATACTCAGGAGCTTTCTGGATACCTCCACTTGGATGTTCCTCAGCAAGTCAGAAACCACCCTGAATATTTAAAAGAGAAAGTTTAATGCTGCACAGGGAAGACAGAGCACTGAGAAGCCAAACAGAAAACTCTGAGGGATCCCCAAATCTGGCATCAGCAGGAAGCCACTATCACCCCTAGACTTGAGGGACAAAGGAAAGCCTCTATGTCACTAGAACACAAGGCTAAGTATTGCTGGAGAAGGCTGGAGCAAGCCTGTCGGGAGGGAGCTGGGGCTGCAGAGAAGATGCATCCATGACTGCAGACCCTGTCTGAGGTGGAAAGAGAAGAGGAGTAATATTTCACTTTTCCCCTGCTCTTGTCCTCTAATCCCTGACCAGTGCCTTCCATTGCCCAAACCACACCAGAAGCCCACTGACATGGGAGCTTAGGAGTTCTAGCCAGCAAATCAGCTCCCAGTCATGCATGACAGAGGAAGGAAAGAGCAAGAAAAATGCATCAGACTACTATGTGCCTCAAACTCAAACTCACTCAAAATGTTCAAAACTGGACTTTTAAAAATTCTTTTCTTTTTTTCTGAGACAAGGTCTGACTCTGTTGCCCAGGTGGAGTGCAGTGGTGCTATCATGGTTTGCTGCAGCCTTGACTTCTTGGGCTCAGGTGATCCTCCTACCTCAGCCTCCTGAGTAGCTGGAATTACAGGCATGAACTACCACACCCAGCCTAAAACTGTACTTTACACCTCCCTCACAGCCCACCCCTAGCTCCAGAAACCTCTGCCTTTTTTTCCTATCCCAATGAGTGCTGCCAACAATTGTCCAAATCAGAAACTTATATAGCATCCTCAATGCCTTTCTCATCATCATTCTGATGATCAATCCTTTGAGCTCTGTCTCCTTAATCTCTCAGACCAGTCCACTGTTCTCCATCTCAACCACATGACCTGCTTTCAAGTCACCGTCACCTCTGACATCGATTACCACACTAACTGGTCTCCTGCTGTTAGACTTGCCTCTCACTCTCTTTCAATTCATCTTACCCAGAGTAATCTTTACAAAGTACACATCTGATTATGTCAACCTTTTGCTTAAAGTCTTTCTTTCGTGGAGTACCAGTAGAGTGTCCTCAAAATAAAATCCAAATTCCTTTTCATATGAGGTCCTTCTAATCTCACCCCTTCTTCAGCCTCATTTTCTTGTTCATTCACTCACTCATTGTTTGATTCAATAAGTGTTTGTTGAATGCCTACACTATGTCAGGTACTGGACCAAACACTGGGGACACACCTTACCCTGAATGAGTCAGTCTCTCACTAATCAGCAGTCTGAGCCACACTCCCTCTCTCTTCATCTTTTCCAGTCACTCCCTCCTTTACCCATTCCCATCCCCTAGCTTCCTCCTATTCTTCCTTCATATCTTAGATGACTTCCTCCAAGCAGCCATCCCTTGCTCTTCAACACTTATGCCCCTTCTAAGTGTTCCCAGAGTGCTTTGTGGATACTTGTTTCATGAGCTAGCCACACTTTATTACAGTTATTTCTTTTGCTGGTCTAACTCCCCAACTAGTGTGTAAATTCTTTGGGACCAGCAGCCCTATTTTATTTACTGTTGTATTCCCATCACCTAACACAGTGTCGAGCACATTGTAACCCTTCAAATATTTATTATTCAATTAATTAACTAATAAGCACAAGGTGCTATGGGAAGGTGCCCTATGAGGGACATCTCACCCACACTTAGGGGTGATAGAATGGTAGGAACGAAAGTTTCTTCCAAGAGCCTTCCCAGAGAAGTCTTCCCAGAGAAGGTGGTGTCTAAACTGTATTTTGAAGGGCAAATTGGAAAAGTTGTTGGAAGTTAGAAGGACAAAAATTAGGTGAAAAGGTAAAGGAAAACACACCAGTAAGAAGAGTTAGCATTATATCAACACAGGATTTTTCCAAGAATTTTAAGTAGCTTTCTACAGCTAGTTCCTGAAGTCCAAGAGAAAGGATGGTGAAAGATGAAGCTCATTAGGGATCATGCAGGGCTGTGCTAAAGGTTAGGAGCTTAACCTGAAATTCCTGAAAGATGAAACAAGGAATTGAAATGATCACACTTGCACCTACAAACAACACTCTGGCAGCTGCTGGTGGGTGAATTAGAGATGAGCAGGCCAGGCTGTAGGAAGAGCAGTTGAGACAAGGAATCATCAGGGCCTGAACTTGGTCAGAGGGAAGAGGTGTTAAAGAAATGGAATTGACAGGACTTAGTCTCTGATAAGGGAAAGGGAAAAATAAAGGGTGACTCTAGAATTATGATGTCAATTTCACCATGTTGAGTTTGAAAGGCCTCTGGTGCTGGACCAGAGTCCAGGTAGAAATATCCATTTGAACTAGACAGGTATGAACCCAGAAACGTTCTAAACTAGATACATAGGGTAGGAGTGACAGTGAGAGTGATAAGGTAAAGTGACAAAGGGGCAAGTGTATGGATGTTCACTACACAAGTCTTCCAACTATTCTCTAACTTGATTTTTTTATAATAAAATGTTGAGAGGAAAAAGTTGAGAAGAGGCTGATGATGAAATACTAAGTACCAAAAGCCTAGGGAGAAAATTAAGAAGAAGCAATTCAGGAGGCATATGGAAAACTAGCCAAGGGTGGTATCCTAGAAATCAAGGGAGGTGTTTCAAGGAGGAATAAATTGTCAAATTTTGCAGATCGCTAAAGTGAAATAAGAGCATGTTGTGAATTAAGCAATTTAAAACCTAGTTAGGCCAGGCGTGGTGGCTCACACCTGTAATCCCAGCACTTTGGGAGGCCAAGGCAGGCAGATCACTTAAGGTCAGGAGTTTGAGACCAGCCTGACCAACATGGCAAAACCCCGTCTTTATTAAAAACACAAAAAAGTAGCCAGGCGTGGTGGCACACGCCTGTAGTCCCAGCTACTTGGGAGGCTGAGGCACGAGAATCACTTGAACCTGGGAGGTGGAGGTTGCAGTGAGCTGAGATCATGCCACTATACTCCAGCCTGGGTGACACAGCAAGACTCCATCTCAAAAAAAAAAAAAAAAAAGGGGAAAAGAAAAAGTAAAACCTAGATAAAAGCAGTTTCCTAGAGTGATGGGAATAAGATAATGGGACTAAGCAGTGATTGGGAAGTGAAAAAGTAGAGGCAATGAGTGTAGGCTGTTCTTTTGAGATTTAGTTGTGAAGGGAAGGCAGTATTAAGTGACAGAGAGCCTGGGTAGCTCATACCTGTAATTCCAGCCCTAGCTATTCAGGAGACTGAGGTGAGAGGATCTCCTTAGCCCAGGAATTCGAGGCTACAGTGAGCCATGATCACACCACTGCACTCCAGCCTAGAGGACAGGATGAGACTGTCTCAAAAAAAAAAAAAAAAAAAAAGTGACACCTAGAGGGGACTGTCCAATTGAAAGCCTCTTTTTAAGATAGGAGCCATCCGAGCCTGTTTGTACTCTAAAGGGGAAAGAATCAGAGTGGAGTTTTGATAATACAGGTGAGAGAGGAGATCAGTGATAGTTCTGGGTTCTTGAAGAAAGGGAGATGAGAGCAGAGATTAGCTGCTGGCAGCAGGAGAGACATCTCTTCCTAGAGCGAAAGAGATAAGGATGGGAGCAGATGCAGGTAAATTTGTCAAGAGGAATGCAGGAAGTCAAGTGAGTTCTTGTCCAACTGCCTCCAGTTTCTGTATGAAATGTTGGAAAGGACGGTTGCTGATAGGAATGGGAAGGGGACAATCCAAACAGCAAGATAAGAGGATGGAACCCCCAGAGTAATAAAATTTCCATATATACTGTGCAAGTTTACCGATTTTCATGGGATTGGAGAACTGCAGGGTAAAATGTAATTAATAGTACACTAGACTATATGCAACATAATTTAATCTTTCTTTAATGTTTTCATTGCCTGAGGATTGTTTTTACAAATATCAATTATAATTACAGTACAATCTGCTTACAGAAGTGTGAGAGGAAGTGCTGATTGATAGAAACTTCTGGCTGACAGAGTTCACAATGTTTCACCATAAACAGACATCCTCTTGTATAATAGGAAAAAAGAAACTGTTTTCTTCTACTGTACTCTCAAAACTCTATTTCTGACACCACATGTAAGGGAAAATGAAAACAGTTTTTCATCTCTGTACTCACACTTTTACAGAACACTTCTGTGACCAAAATGTGTAGGGTTTTTCCCACACCAGCCAATTCTCTGACACCAGCCAGTGTCAGAATTTAACTCAATTTAACTCAATTCTGACACTACTTACTTGGAAATAGTGTCAGATCCCATAGGTTAAGGGCTCCGTCTCATAAGACTGCCCCCCACTTCAGATGCCAATCACAAGTAGAGGTCTCCAGATTGCCCACAACTTCTGTCCAACTTGGCTAAAAATTGGAGGTTCCTTTGACTTCCTCCTCAAGTTCAATAATTTGCAGTAGTGGCTCACAGAACCCAGGAAAACAGTTTACTTACTACTGCCTCTTTATTTCGAAGGATGTTTTGAAATATACAAATGGAGGCAGTTGCTCAGGCCTGTAATCCCAGCATTTTGGGAGGCTGAGGTCGGCAGATCACTTGAGGCCAGGAGTGACCATCAGGAGACCAACCTGACCAAAGTGGCGAAACTCCATCTCTACTAAAAATACAAAAATTAGCCGGGCATGGTGGCGCACGCCTGTAACCCCAGTGTTAGGAATATCGCTCAAAATCCTGAGGAAATTGAACCCTCGAACAAAGGATTCTTAGCAAAACAATTTTACTTCTGGGCAGAGGGGTGTCTCCTTGGCCAGTTGCCATGAGAGCACACCCGAACAAAGGGGCACGAGAATCTTTATTCCTGATGCAAGTCCTGCCCCTGTACCCTTTCCCCATTGGCCGGGGTCGGGTCGTACAGTCTAAACTAATCCCAGTTGGCTAAACATTTGATTTTTTTAGATAAGGTGGGCATGTAAAAGAAAGTGGAGAAGAAGGGGAAGGGGTATCTGTAATGAGCTAGAAAGTGAGTCCTCTTTCCAAATAAGGAAAGGAATGTGAGCTGGTACTGATAACGCCTGGTGCTGTGGTGTGCTTGGGCATCTAACAAAGGCAAAAAGGAAAAAAGGAGAAAAAAAGGTGGTGGTGGAGGGGTACTATGAATTAAAGAATAAAAGACTGATCAGATTATGAAGAGAAACCTCATCGCAGCTACTCAGGAGGCTGGGGCACAAGAATCCCTTGAACCCGGGAGGTGGAGGTTGCAGTGAGCTGAGATCACGCCACTGCACTCCAGCCTGGGCAACAGAGTGAGACTCTGTCTCAAAAGAAAGAAAGAAAAAAAAATATATATATATATGTATATATGTACATACACACACACACACACACACACAAATGGACAGCCAGATGACAAGATATGTGGGGCAAGGTTCAGAAGGGTCTCAAGGACAGGAGCATCTGTCCCTGTGGAGTTTGGGTGTGCTGCCCTATCATGATGTGCGTGTGTTCACCAACCCAGAAGCTCTCCAAACTCATAGTTCAGTTTTTTTCTTTTCTTTCTTTTTCTTTTTCTTTTTTTTTTCTTTTTGAGACAGGGTCTTACTCTGTCACTCAGTCTGGAGTGCAGTGGTGTGATCTTGGCTCACTGTAGCCTCAACCTCCTGCACCAAGTGATCCTTCCACCTCAGCCTCCCAAGTAGCTAGGACTACAGGCGTGCACCACCACGCCTAGATAATTTTTGTATTTTTAGCTAGACCTGGTCTCAAACTCCTGAGCTGAAGCGATCTGCCCACCTTAGCCTCCCACAGTGCTGGGATTACAGGCACAAGCCACCACACTTGGCCCATAGTTTTTATGGAGGCTTCATCACATAAATATGATTAATTATTAACTCAATCTCCAGCCCCTGTCTCCTTCCAAAAAGCTGGAAGGTGGGGCTGAAAGTTCCAAGTTTCAAATCATGGCTTGGTCTTTCTGGTGGCCAGTCCCCACCCAGGAGCCTGCCAAGTGTCACCTTGTAGAGCAAAAGATGCTCCTATGACCCAGGAATTCCAAGAGATTAGAAGTTCTATGTCAGGAACCAGGTCAGTGACCAAATATTAGAACAAAAGATGCATGTAGTGCCCCAGTGGCTCATGAAATTACAAGGGTTTCAGGAGCTCTGTGCCAGGAACCAGAGCAGAAACCGAATATATATATTTCTATTATGTCACACCTTCCTATGCCTCAAAATGCTCGTGTGCAAACCAAAGCACTTATCAATTCTTATGATTACTGTGTGATAGGGGCCTTTAGGGCACCTTTGCATTGTGCTGGAGGCTTTTGTCTCAGAACAGTGTTTTTTTTTTTTTTGAGACGGAGTCTCGCTCTGTCGCCCGGGCTGGAGTGCAGTGGCCGGATCTCAGCTCACTGCAAGCTCCGCCTCCCGGGTTTACGCCATTCTCCTGCCTCAGCCTCCCGAGTAGCTGGGACTACAGGCGCCCGCCACCTCACCCGGCTAGTTTTTTGTATTTTTTAGTAGAGACGGGGTTTCACCATGTTAGCCAGGATGGTCTCGATCTTCTGACCTCGTGATCCGCCCGTCTCGGCCTCCCAAAGCGCTGGGATTACAGGCTTGAGCCACCGCGCCCGGCCAGAACAGTGTTTTTGAGGATGTTTTCTGAAGAAGTATTCGAAGAATGTCCTGAATTAGCACAGCTTCCACTTAGGATGCCACAAAGTTTCCCTGGGCTAGGAATCCATCGATGTGACTTTCAGTAATCTCCTCCAAAACACCACAGAATATAATTTAAGTCAGATTGGATTTAGGTCAGTCTTTTCTATAAATTATATTTTATGAATAATTGTGAGATAGAAAGTTGAAAAGCTCACTCTATGAGAATGAACGATAAACCTATAAGCCTTAAATCTAAACATTAGCAAAAGTGTTTAATGACGACATTGTTTTAAGATTACTGTAAGTCCAGGGAGATCTCTCTCTTTTTTTTTTAACAGGACTTACACAAGGAACACCTTCAGCCATAAGCAACCAAAGTTTTATTTTTAAAACAAAATAAATGAAATAAACAGAGGAAAGAACAGATTTCTGCCCTTTCACCTCTACCTCCTCACCCTATTTTCCCCTAAAACTCCATCAACTTTCTACTTAGTGATAAATACTTACACTTTTCTGCAAATCTGCTGTGCTTGTTCAGGCAAACTACATTTTTTAAAAACAAAAGAGATTTATTAAGACATGAATGAATCAGTAAACATTTATTGGCCAGGCACGGTGGCTCACACCTGTAATCCCAACACTTTGGGAGGCTGAGGCGGGCAGATCATGAAGTCAGGAGTTCAAGACCACTTTGGCCAACATAGTGAAACCCTGTCTCTGCTAAAAAGACAAAAAAATTTAGCCAGGTATGGTGGTGGATGCCTGTAATCTCAACTACTCAAGAGGCTGAGGCAGGAGAATTGTTTGAACTGGGAAGGTGGAAGTTGCAGTGAGCAGAGATCGCACCGCTGCACTCCAGCCTTGGTGGACATTGTGAGACTCCATCTCAAATAAAACAACAACAACAACAAACATTTATTTTACCTGAAGTTAACAATAATAATGTCATATGCAAAGTTTGCCATTTTTAAATTTTGATTTTACTTTAAGTTCTGGGATACATGTGCAGAACGTGTAGGTTTGTTACATAGTTATACACGTGCCATGGTTGTTTGCTGCACTTATCAAGCCATCATCTAGGTTTTAAGCCCCGCATGCATCAGGTATTTGTCCTAATGCTCTCCCACTCCTTTCCCCCCACCTTCCGACGGGCCCCAGTCTGTGGTGTTCCCCTCCCTGTGTTCATGTGTTCTCACTGTTCAATTCCCACTTACGAGTGAGAACATGAAGTGTTTGGTTTTCTGTTCTTGTGTTAGTTTGCTGAGGATAATGGTTTCCAGTTTCATCCATGTCCCTGCAAAGGACATGAACTCCTTCTTTTTTATAGCTGTATAGTATTCCATGGAGTATATAGGTCACATTTTCTTTATCAAGTCTATCATTGATGGGCATTTCTGTTGGTTCCAAGTCTTTGCTATTGTAAATAGTGCTGTAATAAACATAAAGTTTGCCATTTTAACCAGCTGGTTGCAGCTGGTGTTAACCAGGTTACTACGGTTGGTTTGTTGGGGAATTTTAAAATTATTTTCTAGTATAGTGTCTGCAATTGGCTTTCCTGGAAATATACTTGAAACCCAAAGTTGCATGCTGAGGATTTATTGGAGAGATCTCTAAGGAGATAAATTTGCAAAGAGGAAAGGAAAACAAAATTGGGCAGAGGGAGAAGCCAGTCCCCAGTGCCTTTGCAACTGAGACTTTAGCTAATCCAACAGGGAGCTCTGGAATGGAGATGGCCCTTCTGAATTGTCTCAGATTGAGGTAATTTGGCTATGCGTTTGTACCTGCACATGAGCTGGGCTTTGGTTGCAGGTCACCCTATCATGGTGGAGATAGAGTTTGGCATGGTTATTTTCTATGGCAAAGGGCAGAGATACAGCTGCAAGCTATCAGTTAATGTTCCCAGCAGCTGGAGTTAGATGATCCAACCCTGAAGAGATTCTGTTGAGCACCACAGAATTCACCAAAGCCTGCCACCGCACCTCACAATTCCACTTGTTTCTTACAAGTTTGTCCCATCTAGGAGTAGCTTCTCCAGGAGTTTGTTTGGGAAACCCCCCCCCCCCCAATGTTTTCTGGACAACTTAAAAAGGTTAGGTTGATGGTGTACAGCCTCTGAGGCTGACATAAAATATCTTAGGGTCATAACTGATACTCATTATCCTCCTCCACTGTCCACCCTCATTCAACACCTCTGTTGGTCTAGGCAGTTTGCCTGGTGGGGTAACCCCAGCCTTCATTCCTGAAGAATCTGAGCCTCTAGTTACCATTACGCTTCTCTGGTGGTGGCTGTTGATGGTATCCATTTACTTGTAATAAAAGGGCATGGGAAAACCAAGAGAGGCTCCATGGATTGCCTGAGTGCCACACACATTCTTTGCTGCCTCCACTATGGAGCAGTAGCTCTACCTTCTTCTGATGATCAGGAACAATTACATTTGCCAGGATAGTGATTCCTTTTCTTGCTTGCTAGTCTCTTGTAAAATGGAGCCCAAAGTGACCAGGTAGCAGCTACAGCTCAAAATGCAATACTTTTTAAAAAATTTTATTAAGTTCCAGGATACATGTGCAAGTTTGTTACATAGGTAAACATATGCCATGGTGGTTTGATGCACCTATCAACCCATCACCTAGGTATTAAGCACCAGCATGCATTAGCTATTTATCCTGATGCTCTCTCTCCCCCTGCCACTACACCTCACCCCAACAGGCCCCAGCATGTCTTGTGCCCCTCCCTGTGTCCATGTGCTCTCATGAAATGCAATACTTTCATTATGTGCTTTGGTAACAGGGCCTCCAGACACACAAAACCCAAAGCAAGGATGGAAAGTAGAGATTTCTCAAATTGCTTCCTGGAAGTGATGATATAAAGGGACATTCCTATACCATTCCTTGGTTCCCAAACCCTTGTATTCTATTAGGGATACGGAAGTACCATATAATGGGTTATCTCACATCCTGGGATGTGATACCAACCAAACTCACAGGGTATCGTCTCCAAGATGGAGGCTCAGATACATTTTTAAGAGTCTGTTCCACCATCCTATCAGGCTGGATGGCTTCTGGGGATATAGTATATGATAGAACCAGCAGACCCTATGGCCCTGTGCCACAGCTGCACCTTTTTGTTACAAAGTGGGTCCCTAGGTAAAGTCTGAAAGAGTCCAGCTCACAATGGGCAGCTCTAGCTACGTGGCTACTTGATGTCTCATAGTCATATGCTCTAACCCTACCACGGCCCAATAGCCCACAGAGCTGCTTTTTAAATGGTTTGTAGTTCTTTGCAGCAGAAAGCATGGCTTTGTACCAGAACCCCCAGAGGTCTAATGGGATTTTCCTTTTGGGACTTGCCATGAACTTCAAATGACATTTTTTTTCCATGACAAGTACCTCTAATACATGCATTATGAATGGTGGCAATATTGCCCACAGAAGAGCAAAAATAGATTCTTGGGTGGAAAAAAACTCTTAAATATTATAATGATTTGTGGTTCTCCAAAGCTCAATCCTACCTGACAATATCTTATTCCTTTTATCATTTCTCTTATTGGGTTTTCTTGGGCATTACATGAGCAATATTGACATTGACTTTATGGAAAATACACAAAAGGTATAAAAAGATCAATGCTACAAAACTCTGATGAATAGATGACTGTGACTGGCAGATTTTCTTCTGATGGATTCCTCTGTCTTGAGGTTGTGTGGTGAGAGACTGTGTGTGTTTATTGGCCACCATTGGCTGCCTTGTGGGTACTGTCTATGTTCGACCCTCAGTGCTATTGTGTGTGACTTGGACTTTGAGAATTAAGTAAAAATAGTTTATACATTATTATTTAGTTCTACAAAAGTCATTCAACCCATCATTAATTTTGTCAACTGCTGAAAAGAAATATTGAGAATTTCTTTCTGAATATCTGACTATGATTTTATTGAAAGCCCATTAAACTCAAGACAGTCTATGTGTCTTATACTGTAATAATTCTTTAAAAAAGAAAGGTAAACTTACAGGATATTTCACAAATTTCAAACAGAATTTTGAGCAATGTAACACTGCTACTTCCTTACTTAAGAACACATGAACAAATGACGATGAAATGATTGGGTCTTAAAAAATTGCAGAAATCCTTACAAAACCTGGTCACGCTCATACATTTGCCTACACTGCAATTTCAATAGTGATGAAGCAAAATCCAGTATTTTGAAAGAACTGCCATTGGGCAATAATTCAATTCAAAGACATATGTATGAGTTGTTAGTTAACATTAAAAAGCAGTTAATTGGCACATTAAAAACAAGAAAAAATTTCTATTCAGATTAATGAAAGTTACTGACAATAAAAGCCTCCTAATGGCAATTGTTTGCTGTCTCAATGATGATTGTGTATTACAAGAAGGTATGTTTGTAAGTTCTTTGGAAACTGACTATACTAGAACATCGACTTTTGCTACTATAAAGTTTTTGTTTGATACAACACAAGTGCCATTGGAGAATCAGGTGTCCTGTGCTTCTGATGGAGCAAATTCCATGACTGGAAGACACAAATTCCATGGCTGGAAGACACAAATTCCATGGCTGGAAGACATAAATTCCATGGCTGGAAGACACAAAGGTTTATAGCTCACCTAGAAGAAGTATGCCTTAATGCTCTTGCATTAAACTGCATTGTTCATCTGGATCAATTAGTTGCAAAAATGTTAGCCCAGTTCTTTATAACTCTCTCACTATACTAATTAAAACCATCAATAAACTAGTCAATAGTAAGTCACATTTTCTGCCTTTTCAGACTTTTCTAACTTTTGTACATAAGGTCTCTATGTACAAAAGTCAGATATTTTCCTGAAGAAAACTGTCAACAAAATTTGTAAACTTTTCTGATATAATTCATTTTTTTAGAAAGTGAATGAGACACAAATTTAGCAAAGGAAATCTGCAAACACAAAAAATAGCTTATATTTATGGTTTGGATTTTTCAGAAACTTAATGAAGTATCATTTCAACTTCAGGCAAAGTTTAATTTGCATATTAGTAGACTTCACTGGAAATATTTTAAAACAATATAATGAAAAAATAATTGCATGGCATACAGGAGTTGGTTGAAATCAAGATCACTCACTACGAATAAGCTTAGAAATTATTCAGACAGGCCAGGCATGGTAGCTCATGCCTGTAATCCCAGCACTTTGGGAGGCCAAGGTGGGTGATCACTTGAGCTCAGGAGTTGGAGACCAGCCTGGGCAACATGGTGAAAACACGTCTCTACAAAAAAGGAACAAAAATTAGCCATGTGTGGTGGCGTGGGCCCGACGCTACTCAGGAGGCTGAGGTGAGAAGATCACTTGATTCCAAAAGGCTGAGGTTCCTGTGAGCCAAGACTGTACTACCACACTCTAGCCTGGGTGACTGAGTGAGACCCTGTCTCAAACAAACAAACAAAAAAAAGAATTATTCAGACAGTTTAAGACAAACTTCTAACCACAAAGCAAGCCAGAACAGCATGGTTTGAGAGGAGTCAAAATCCAGAAAACAGTACTCATTGTCTTGGAATTCTGCATGATATTTTGCTAGTAGAAGTCACCACCTGTTTAGGCAGAAATTCCAATTCCCTAAAGATTTTTGAGAATCCCGGAGGAATGTCTTGCATGCATTAATTAAGTAGTCCAGGCCATTTACTTTTCTAACTGTGGCTGGCCTCTGCCATGCTTGGGCTCTGGTGCAGCTAAATGCCAGTTGCAACTCTGCTTAGATGCTGCTGCTGGCATCTGCTATGTTCCTGTTTTATAGCAGGTACAGATCCTTGCAATCCTCTCCAACTACCAGTGCTCTCAACCCTTGCTAAGTTGTAGTAGCACAGCAGCAGTGAGTTGCTAGGTGAGAAAGGAAAGTTTTCTCCCTTCTATATTAAACTGCTTTAAAGGGTTCCACAGCAACATTTCTTAAAACCTAATGTGTTTAAAACCAACAAAAAACCCAGAACTGCTCTTCAATCCCTTAGCTTTTGTTGCTAAATCCAGTTCACACCAGGCTTTTTCCCCATAGGACAACTTGTCTGTGAGATTCAGCTGTTTTTTTTATTATATTTTGCTCCCATTGGATTCTTCATAATCTATAAGTTCCTATGTATGCCTGAGATCCAATTATTGATGCTATCCCAGTTATTTTCCAAAAAGGCTTATCAGCAACCTTATAAATCAAATCAAATGGAATAGATGTACATGGAGAGGAAGGTGCCTATTTCTGTCCCCATAGCTGTATTGGAATCTTAGTTTTAGCCAACCCAGAAATGCCCTATTACATTTTCAAAATAAATATTTGTAAAATATTTTACTCGGCAACTTAATATATATTTAAAAGGAAAAAAAACTGAAACAGGATTCTGGAGATTTGAATCCCAGTCTTACCTCTATCACTGATTTTCTTTGTGAACTCATGCGATAAACCTATTTCTTAGTGCATGTATTAAATAGTTTTGCATGGTGGCTTTGAAAATCAAATAAGTTGATGGATGCAAATGCACTTTGAAAATATTAAATGTTCAATTCAAATGTGAAGAATTCTTATTTTTGTAATACTTAACAAAAATTTGGTGTTTGACTCTAATTGTCCACCTATTTAGTTATGATACTCAGTCTATGTTTCTCAATCTTAATTTTCTTTATCCTTTTTTTTTTTTTTTGAGATGGAGTCTCGCTCTGTTGCCCAGGCTGGAGTGCAATGGCACGATCTTGACTCTCTGCAAGCTCCGCCTTCTGGGTTCACGCCATTCTCCTGCCTCAGGGTCCCGAGTAGCTGGGACTACAGGTGCCCGCTACCACGCCCAGCTAATTTTTTTTATTTTTAGTAGAGACAGGGTTTTACCGTGTTAGCCAGGATGGTCTTGATCTCCTGACCTCGTGATCTGCCTGCCTCAGCCTCCCAAAGTGCTGGGATTACAGGTGTGAGCCACCATGCCCAGCCTCTCAGTCTTAATTTTCTAAGGGTGTGTAAATAAATTATTTTAGAGGATCTTTGTCATAAAATGTTAGAGCTAGAAGAGAATTGGAGATCATATGCTCAAATCCCTTATTTTAGGATGAAAAAAGTGAGGCATAAAGAAGGAAGTGTTATCGGAATTGTGGATGGTGGAACAGGTCAAGAACTCAAGGTCTTGATCCATAAATAGCACTCACTTCACCACATCATAAAAGAGTGTTCTCAAGGACACTAATTCTCCCTTTTCTGGGATTAGTTAACACAGCAATTACCCAACATGGGTTTCACGGGGCTTCCAAGTAAGCTATGTGATATGTATTCCACCATTCCTTATTTCCAGAGCTTCTACACACAAGTGCTCATGGAACTCTTTTAAGGGCAGCAACAAAATTATATTTATTGAGCTCCTTTGCTGTGTTATGTACAGAAGATACTGCAGATATAGCATGTAATAAGACAGACAAATTACTGCCGTAATAGAGCATATATCTTGCTGAAATACTGGTCTTAAAAGTAACATATGTATTAAAATAAGTTATTCTCCCAAGCTTATAGAACACACAGCTAATGTTCTTCTTGATAGTGTATTTCTTTAGTTGGAAGGCAATGGAACATTTCTTCTCCCTATTGGACCAACATTCAAGTTTCAGGTTTCCTAGAGGTAGTTTCCAAGTCCTTAAGCCATTTAAGAATATGTCTATGGATGCCCACATGCATTATGAGAAACACATGTTTGTCTCAGTTATCTTCCTCAGACTCAATGACACATATATTTTTGCTAATACTCTCAGTGGCATTTCATCCCCTAAACATGGAACAGCCCTTGCTGGGGCAGGGAAGAGCAAGGAGCAAATTTTTAACATCTGGGCCTGGCCATTTCATTTTTCCTCTGCATTCTGGAGCAGGGAGAATTCATTCAGCCATTTTACCCTCCTCAATTTTCCTCCTTTTTGCCAGATGACAGTTAACTGCTACATATATTCTTCCGGTTGGGGTACTGGAAGCAGAGTGTGTAAAGTACTGAAAAATGTAGCTGGGATCCAGGAGTCAATAGGCCATAGGCAGAGACGAGATGAACAACCATAGGCTAAGGTGTAGATAAAATCCTGGTGATCAACCAATTGACAGTTGAAATGTAGTCTGGTGAGGATCACACAAAGGAAAGGAACAGAAATTAGAAGAGCAATACAGTTAACAGGTGGTGAGCCTCTTTATGACAGTATCATTTCTAACAAACTTTATGGAGGTATAATTTACATACAATAAAATAACTCATTTTGTGTGAGCTTGATTTGTTTTAAGATACGCATACATTCATCTATCCACCACTACACCAATATAATAGTGTTTTAGGGTGGACTTCTGTTATTCCAAGACATAGTTTTCTCAGCTTATTTCCTCCCACAGGTCCTCAGATAGCCAAGCACTGGGATTTGTCTTTGCTCCAGCAGCAAGTATCAATGAAATATCAATAGCAACAAGACCTTGAGGCAAACTCTTGTTCCTGAACCTAGTTGCGATAGATCTTGCTAAGAGGATCTGGAACAGGGCTTGGAGAATGTCTGTGCAGCAAAATCATAAAATGTTCTATTTGCCTGGTCACATGGGGGATGTGGTAGAGACAGTCAGTTCAAGAATCCAGATGCTTGTCTGTCTAAACACAGATACAACCCACTGGATGGTCTCCCTTTTGTCTCTTATGATCCTAGAAGAGCAGACAAAAAGTGAGAGGTGGAGGTATAGTCAGGACTAGAAAGTGTTGGTCAAGGTAACGTTAGAGGGTGTCTGTAATTCCCAAGATCCACCCCAAAACTTGGCACATAGTACCTATTTAATATCATGATCCCTGTAATAAGATAATCCTGCGAAGCTCTGGCTTACTTGATACTGCCATGTAATTTACACTCACACAAGAGAGTAGCTAACCTGTCTTTGCAAGTCCAGGTATAAAATTAATCAACTTCTTGTGACGGCTTCTGCTTTTTCATAGACAAGTTCTGACACACTTAACCAAAGGAAACTTTATAAGTTTTCCAATATAAGAGCCAAACAGCTAATGTTCCTTCATTACCCACAAAAAAAAATCAAAGGGAAAACATTATCCACCCAAAATTTGGAAAATATGAATTGCCAGTGGCTTAGGGCACATGGGAAGAAAACCAAGTTAGGATAAATATTAAGCTATGTATGATCCTTCTTTTTTCTCTGCTTTAATTCTTCTATTACAGGTTTTCATTTTAAAATCATAAAATTCCCCAAATAAAAAAGATACAACTTGTAGTGAAAATTAACAGTTGGGGGAAAAAATAACTTTTAAATGCCACGTTCACTGGCATTTTCAATGTTTTGATAGTGTTTTTCTTCCTGATATAAACCACAGTTGTTTTGGGGAGAATGACTGTATCACAATAGCTTATAGGAGTAAAAACTTGTGTCCTAAGATTTATTTTGAGATTCTCTTACCTACTGTTCATCACCTGACTGCCTGTATTATTATTATACGAGAAAAAGAATTTTCTTCATAGCATTGAAACAAAATCGGATGGAAATGCACAAAAATTCTGGAAGATTCACCAATTAACAAGAGTTATTGTTCAGCAGTGTTTTGGCAGAAGTTCGGCAGACTGTATATAGAACTTGAAGATGTTTCTCCTGTAGAGACATATAAATACATTAAAATTTTTGCCCCAAATACAAAAATAACTATATAATATTAATTCATGTCACAGTAGCTTGGTCAAAATCTAGCAGGTGAATTCCATAGTAGAAGAATTCTTAGATTCATTGGCTATTTTTCACCCTTCACTTTCATAAAAATCAGATACATCTAAGCTGGTTTGAACTGGATTTTGAAATTGTTAGTCATTTACAATAAAGAGATTTAGTGTCCTTGCTGCCGAAAAATGATGTATGAGATGCAAAATCATTGTACTCACTCCGTAGATAGTAAGGACAAAGGAAAAAAACCCCTAATTTTCTAACTGGTTGAAATAGTGAATAGAGGTGGAAAGTAATTTTCTCTATTTACATCTCATTTAAGGTTGATAGCTTTCACAAACAGATAAGGAAATTGATACGATGGGGTTTTCCTGAAGCAAACCATAATATCTAAGGTTCTCATTCTATAAAAGTCTGTCTTCCTAACTATTAAATGTCTCTTTGCTAATCTGCCTAGAGAAACCTAATTTTATTTGCAATTAAATTTAAAAGATATTTGTTTATAAATATTAATGCCACATTAATTTTAAAATTCTTGTGATTTTGTTGACTTTATCATACATCTGTTTACTTTATAAAAACATTTTTACATCATATAAAATATTTATATTTAAAATATTTGATATGTTAAATATTTACATATACATCTGCTTATTTTATAATATTTAAAACATTAAACATTTGTTTTCAGCAATCCTCCCACCTCGATCTCCCAAAGTGCTGGGATTACAGGCATGAGCCATTATGCCTGTCCTTTTATGTTTATTAATATGATATGTATGACATATAAAATCTTTAAATAAATATTTAAAAATAAATAGATGTAGGATATAGAAAATACTTAAAATATTAGATGTGTGTGAATTTTTAAGAAATAATCTCCAACAATATTGTAGTATGAAATACATTCAGCAGATAGACAAAGCATATACTATTCTATCATTTATACATAAAGGAAAGGACACTAAACGCAGATATTTTGGTATACTAAATGAATACCTCTAGACAGGTACACAAATAATTGATAGCAGCAGTGACCTCTAGAGAGAAAGAAGAGTCTGAGGAAGTCAGGAGAACTTTTGTGTATTTGCTCATTTGCTGTATTTGAAAAATTTTTAACTAAAATGTAAAACATATCCAAAAATTACACATGTAGTTTTATCACTCAATTTTCTCTCATTCTA
Source organism: Rhinopithecus roxellana (assembly GCF_007565055.1). Taxonomy (NCBI): domain Eukaryota; kingdom Metazoa; phylum Chordata; class Mammalia; order Primates; family Cercopithecidae; genus Rhinopithecus; species Rhinopithecus roxellana. The sequence continues at coordinate 91,430,904 of NC_044553.1, read as the reverse complement.
AAATTGACACTCCAGGAAGATGACCTATGTTTTTTCCCCTGCAGTAATTCCCCCCACCTCTACCTTCCATAGCTGTGAGCATTTCCTACACACTATTATCGCAGTTGGAGTAGAAGAAAGGAGCGACATGGTCTATAATTCTATTTCCACTGCTTCCTAGCTTTCTGGCTTTGTATTTGACCGTACCTCTTTGACCATTAACTTACTGATGCATAATGTGATTACTAGAAGTCCTACCTCATAGGGCTGTCATGACGTTTAAAGGAAAGAGCGTATCTAAAATGCTTATTACAGTGTTTGGAATGTAGCAGGTGCTCAAGAAATGATTGTTCTTGTGTGCTGGGCACTGATCCTAGATTATGGGACTGCCAAGATAAAAGTGTTCCAGGCCATAAGGAGCTCACACTCTATCTACAGTGGCACACAAACCTACAGATTAAACCAAAATATATGTCTGACGCACAGTAGAATGGACACAATATATTGAATTAATGAATTATAAAAGGATATAATCTAAGTAAGTTTACACATTGTATTGTCTGGGATGGGAGATAGAAAGCAGGCAAAGCCGATTCTTTTTTTTTTTCAGGATGGAGTCTTGCCCTGTCGCCCAGGCTAGAGTGCAGTGGTGCGATCTCAGCTCACTGCAACCTCTGCCTCCCAGATTCAAGTGATTCTCCTGCCTCAGCCTCCCAAGTAGCTGGGATTACAGGCACACACCACTACGCCTGGCTAATTTTTGTATTTTTAGTAGAGATGGGGTTTCACCATATTAGCCAGGCTCATCTTGAACTCTTGACCTCGTGATCCACCCGCCTCGGCCTCCCAAAGTGCTGGGATTACAGCCATGAACCATTGCGCCTGGCCCTGCAAAGCAGATTCTTAATAAATATCCTTTTCCTGGTTATTTATTTATTTATTTTGAGACAGTGTCTCACTCTGTCACCCAGGTTGGAGTGAAGTGGCACGAGCCTGGCTCACTGTAGCCTCAACCTCCTGGGATCAAGCAATCCTCCTGCTTCAACCTCCCATATAGGTGAGACTACAGGCACACACTACCATGCCTGACTAATTTTAAAAATTTTTTTGTAGAGATGGGGTCGCACTATGTTGCCCAGACTGGCTTCAAACACCTGGGCTCAAGTAGTCCTCCCACTTTGGCCTCCCAAAGTGCTGAGATTACAGGCAGGAGCCGCCATGCCTGTCCTTTTCTATTTATTAATATACCAACTTATACCTAGCTATGCTATTTACTGTTCAGCTATTGAAAATGATCATTTTAAAAATTTAAAATTAATTTTATGAGTGAAGAAATATATTGAAATCCTGTAAGTGTCTGAATCAGGGGAGAGTATTACCATTAATTTTCAAAAATGCAACTCTGTTCTCTGTTATGTCTTCTTTTTCTAGAAATGGAATATCTTATGGAACTGTGGTTTTTGAGAATCTTCCAATTGACTTTGATGTTGGAGAAATACCTAATATCATTTTCCTTTCTAGTCAGAATATAGTGAATGGGATGTTTTATTAAGGTTTATTCTTACACATCAACCCTTTTGCTTCATTCAGAAAGATAAGAAAACATGACTTTGGTTTAAAAAAAAAAGGGGGGTATTCATTTTGAAAGTGGTCTTGGATTAATTTTAAAAAAGGTATTCAGGCCAGGCTCAGTGGCTCAGTGGCTCATGCCTATAATCCCAGCACTATGGGAGGCTGAGGCGGGTGGATCACCAGGTTGAGAGATAGAGACCATCCTAGCCAACAAGAGAGAGAGATCTTCCTGGCCAACATGGTGAAACCCCATCTCTAGTAATACAAAAAAATTAGCTGGGCATGGTGGCAAGCACCTGTAGTCCCAGCTACTTGGGAGGCTGGGGCAGGAGAATCGCTTGAACCTGGGAGGTGGAGGTTGCAGTGAGCCAAGGTCGCACTTGGCGATAGAGGGAGACTCCGTCTCAAAAAAAAATAAAAAATAAAAAGTATTCAGGTTTTTTTCCTTTTAATTAATAGACTTTATTTCTTAGAGCAGTTTTAGGTTTAAAGAAAAAATTGAACAGAAGGTACAGAGAATTCCCATATACTCTCTCTTTCCTCACCATCCCCAAACTCATGGTTTTCCCTATTACTGACATCTTGCATTAGTTTGGTACACTTGTTACAATTTATGAACCAATATTGATACATGATTATTAACTAAAGTCCATAGTTTGTATTAAGGTTCTCCCTTAATGTTGTATAATTCTATGGGTTTTGCCTAATGCATAATGTCACGTATCTACCATTAGAGTACTATACAGAATAGTTTCACTGTCCTAAAAATTCCTCTATGTTCCACCTATGCATCCCTCCCCTCTTCCTGTTAATCTCTAGCAGCCACTGATCTTTTTACTAGCTCCATAATTTTGCCTTTTCCAGGATGCCATAGAGTTGGAATCATACAATATATAGGATTTTTAGATTGACTTCTTTCACTTAGCAATAAGCATCTAAATTTCCTCCAAATCTTTTGGTGGCTTGATAGCTCATTTCTGTTTATTGCTGAATAATACTTCATTGTATAGATGCAGCACAATTTGTTATCCATCCACCTATTAGCAAATCTTGATTGTCTACAATTTTTGGCAATTATGAATAAAGTTGCTATAACATTTGTTTTCAGGTAACATATGAGTTTTCAACCCATGCAGGCAAATAACCAGGAGTGCAATTGCTGGATTGTATGGTAAGACGATGTTTAGCGTTGTAATAAACTAACAAACTGTCTTTCAAAGTGGCTGTACCATTTTGCATTTCACCAGCAATAAAAGAGAGTTACAGTTGCTCCACAGCCTCATCAGCATATGGTATTACCAGTGTTTTGGATTTTAGTAGTTTAAGAACGTAGTGGTATCTCATTGTTATTTAAAATTTGCAATTCCCTAATGACATACGATGTAGAGCATCTTTACGTATGCTTGTTTGTCATCTGTACATCTTTAGCAAGGTTTGTTCAGATCTTATGCCCACTTTTTAACTTGGTTATTTATTTTCCTTTTGTTGAGTTTTAAGAGTTTTTTGTATATTTTGGATACAAGTCCAAACTTGTTTATCAGACATGTGTTTTGCAAATATTTTCTCCCAATGTGTGGCTTTTCATTCTCTTAGTTGTGTCTTTTGCAGAGAAAAGTTTTTCTAAATTTAACGAAGTCCAACTTAGCAATTTTTTCTTTCATGAATTGTACTTTTGGTGTTGTATCTAAAAATTCATTGACAAACTTAAGGTCAACCTAGAATTTTTCCTATGTCATTTTCCAGAAACTTTACAGTTTTCCATTTTACATGTAGGTCTAGAATCCATTTTGAGTTCATTTTTGTGATAGGTGTAATAAGGTCAGAGTCTAGAAGTCTAGATTTAATTTTCTTTGCATGTGGATATCTAGTTGTTCCAGCACTATTTGCTAAAAAAAAAAAAAAATATTCTTTATTGAATTGCCTTTGTTCCTCTGTCAAAAATGAATGACTATTTATGGTGGCTATTGTGTGGGCTTATTTCTGGGCTCTAAATTCTGTTCCACTGATCTGTTCGTCTATTCTTTTGCCAATACTACACTGTCTTGATTACTGTAGCCTTGAAGTAGTAGTAGTGTCAGTCCTCTGAATTTGTTCTTCTTCAATACGATACTGGCTATTTGGTTTCGCCTTTCCATGTAAACATTAGAATCAGCTTGTTGATATCCACAAAATAAGTTGCTGGGGTTTTGATTTGGATTGTATTAAATCTATAGGTTAACTGGAAAAAGAACTGACCTGTTAATATTGAATCTTCCTTTCCATAAACATGAACTATTTCTCCATTTATTTAGATTCCTTTGTTTTATTTCATTTGAGTTTTATAGTTTTCCTCATATAGATTTTATACACATTTTCTTAGATTTATACCTAAGTATTTCAGTTTTTTGACGCTAAAGTAAATGGTAATTTTTTTTTTTTTTTTTTTTTTTTTTTTTTTTTTTTTTTTTTTTGAGACAGAGTCTTGCTCTTGTCGTCCAGGCTGGAGTGCAGTGATGCGATCTTGGCTCACTGAAACCTCCGCCTCCCAGGTTCAAGCAATTGTCCTGCCTCAGCCTCCCGAGTAGCTGGGATTATAGGTACCCACCACCATACCTGGTTGATTTTTGTTTTTCGTTTTTTGTTTTTTTTTTTTAGTAGAGACGGGGTTTCACCTTGTTGCCCAGGCTGGTTTCGAACTCCTAACGTGAGGTGATCCTCCTGTCTTGGCCTCCCAAAGTGCTGAGATTACAGGCGTGAGCCACCACACCCAGCCAGTATTGTGTTTTTAACTCAAATTCCAACCGTTCCTTGCTGTATACAGGAAAGAAACAGACTCTTGTACATTAACCTTGTATCCTGCAACTTTGCTATAATAGCTTATTTGTTTCAGGAGATTTTTTGTTTGGTTGTGTTTTGTCAGTTCTTTGGCATTCTCTTTTTTGCTCTTGTCCTTTGTTTCTGTATTGTCTTCCACTCATTTTCTGTCTTCTTTGGTTTTAATTGAGCAGTCTACATAATTCCATTCTTTCTCCTCTCTTAGCATATCTAATTATACTTCAGAAAAAAATTTTTACTGGTTGCCCTAGAGTTTGCAAATATACATTTATGACTAATCCATGTCCACTTTCAAATAAGATTATACTGCTTCACTGGTAGTACAAGTACCTTATAACAGTATTCTTAATTCCTCCATCCCATCCCTTTTAACAATGCTGTCATTCATTTCTGTTTTCCATAAAATAATCCAGAATACATTTTTACTATTCTTTTTCTGAACAAACTATTATGTGTTAGACCAATTAAGAAAAAGAAAATATTTTATTTTACCTTTATTTATTCCTTTTATAATGTTCTTCCTTTCCTTATGTGGATTCAGTTTTCTGATCTATATTATTTTTCTTCTTTCTGAGGAACTTCTTTTAACATTTCTTGCAAGGCAGCTCAACTGGCAACAAATTTCCTCCATTTTATTTGTCTGAGAAAGTCAGACTTTCTTTTGAAGAAAGAAGGATAATGTACTCCTTTAATTTTTACTCCAATACTTTTGAAGGTTAATTTCACTGAGTACAGAATTTTAGATTGGTGAGTTTTTTCTTTTAACACTTTAAGTATTTCATCTCACACTTTTCTTGCTTGCACGGTTTTTGAAAAGAAGTTTGATGTAACTCTTATTGTTCCACCTCTATAAGTAAGGTGTTTTCTCTCACTCCCATACTCCCTTGCCCCTAGCCCCTTCTTTCAAGATTTTCTCTTTGTCTTTGATTTTCCACAGTTTTGAAAATACTATGCCTAAGTGTAGATTTTGAAGATTTTGTTTATTTGTTTCTTTAAGAGACAGGGTTAGGCTGGGCACGGTGGCTCACACCTGTAATGCCAGCATTTTGGGATGCCAAGGCAGGCAGATCACCTAAGGTCAGGAGTTCGAGACCAGCCTGACCAATATGGTGAAACCCGTCTCTACTAAAAATACAAAAATTAGCCAGGCGTGGTGGCAGGCACCTGTAATCCCAACTACTCGGGAGGATGAGGCAGAAGAATCGCTTGAAACCAGGAGGCGGAGGTTGCAGTGGGCCAAGATTGTGCCACTGTACTCCAGCCTGGGTGACAGAGTCATACTCCGTCACACACACACACACACACACACACACACACACACACACACACACACACGCGACAGGGTCCCGCTCTGCTGCCCAGGCTGGAGCACAGTGGTGCCATCATAGCTCACTGCAGCCTTGAACTCCTGGGCTCAAGCAATCATCCCGCCTCAGCCACCCAAGTAACTGGGATTACAGGCACATGCCACCCACTCAGGCTAATTTTTTATTTTTTGTAAAGACAGAGTATCCCTATGTTGCCCAGGCTGGTCTCTAACTGTCCAACTCCTGGGCTCAAGTGATCCTTCCACTTTGGCCTTGAAAAGAGCTGGGATTACAGGCACAAGTCACCATCCCTGGCCAGTCCAGGTGTAGACTTTTTTGTGTGTTTATCCTGTCAGTGCTCTCTGAGATACCTGGATCTGTGGTTTGGTATTAGTCATTCATTTTGGAAGATTCTCAGTCATTATTTAACTATTTCTTCTTTCCTTGCCCTCTCTCTTCTCTTTTGATACCTTCATTACAGTTAGGTTATAACTTTTGTGATTGTCTCGCACCCACAGTACATGAGTATTCAGTTCCGTATTTTTCATTTTTCTTTTTTTTGCTTTGCATTTCAGTTTTAGAAGTTTGTACTGACATATCTCCAAGCTTGCTTATTCTTTCCTTGGCTGTATCCAGTCTATTAATGAGCCCATTAAAGGCATTTTTCATTTGTTCTATTGTTTTTTATTTCTAGCATTAACTTTTTATTCTTTCTTAGAGCTTCCATATCTCTGTGTACATTACCCATGTGTTCATGCATGTTACCCACTGTTTCCTTAGAACCCTTGGCATATTAATCATATTTATTTAAAATTTTTGGTCTGAAATTCAAAAATCTCTGCCATATGTGAATCTGATTCTGATGTTTGGTTTGTCTCTTCAGACTGTGTTTTTTGCCTTTTAGCATATTTTGTAATTTTTTTGTCATCGTTGTCATTGTTGAAAGCCAGACATGCTGTATCAGGTAAAAGGAACTTAGGCCTTTCGTGTGAGGTTTCATGTTTATCTGGCTAAGAGGTAGGCTTTGTTACTGTTCGTGGTGTCAGAGGCTAAAATTTCCTACTGTGTTCCTGTTTTTGCTTCTTATGTTGTCTTTGGATGTCCCCAGAGACTCTTAAAATAGGGTCTGAGGTTTGAGTTCTTTTAGCTGTAATGCCCCGTTGTTACACAGGAGCTCTTCTGATGTGGTGGTAAGGTGAGGGGGAGAGGAGAGCTTTCTACGGTCCTATGATTAGGACTCAAGTCTTTTATTGAGCTTGAGTTCAGTATTTCCCTTCTCCCGTGTGGAAGGCTAGAGCTGACTAGAGTTGGTAATTTCCCTTCCTCCAGATTGGTTAGCCTTTGGTAGATTCACTTGGTTAGGCTCTGATAGAGAGTTTCCCTTGAGGCCAGGTCTTGTTAAGAACAGAGAGCCCTGAGAGTATTTAACGATGGTTACTTACCCCTTCTCCCTGGCAAAAGCAAAGCAGATTTTCCTCAGATCTTTACAGTGAGAATCTGATAGGATTCATGGAGGTGAAAGTGAGGTAAGTATTAAGGTCCCTCTCAGACTTCAGCCCTTCTAAAAACCGTTGGAGTTTTTAACTCTCAAGCTAGTCTGCACTGAGCCTCCAGCAATTTCCCAATTACAGTTAAGTGTTCCTACTGATGTTGGCTCCAGCTGTGAAACCAGCTTCAGCTTCTGGCTTCTGTGCCTGGGCTCCGCTCCTGGTAAACTGTGATTCTCTGAAAAGCTGGGATTCTCTGTATCTATCTGTCTGTCTCTCTAGTTTTTAGGGCAGTAGTTTTTCCTGTGACCTCAATTCTCTGGTGGATCTAAGAAGAGTTATTGATTTCAGTTTGTTTAGCTTTTTTTTCTTGTTGTGAGGATGGGAGTGACAACTTCCAAGTTCTTTACATGTTGAACAGGAAACTGAAAGCCCCTTGGTGTTCCTTTGTAAACTCATCTTAGAAATATTTATCATATTTGAAAAGTGCCAGTATCAAATTTTCAGTCTGTTTATATTCCCCCTAAACTCAGATACATATACATTTTATTTTGTGGTCTGCGTGCGGGTGTATGTTTTGTTGTTGTTGTTTTTTAAGATACAGGGTCTTGCTCTGTCAAGGGTGGAGTGCGGTGGCACAATCATACCTCTCTGTAGCCTTGAACTCCTGGGAGAAAGTGATCCTCCCGCCTCAGCCTTCAGAGTAGCTATGACTACAGGTACTAACCACCAAGCCCAGCTAACTCTTAAAATTTTTTGTAGAGATGGGAGTTTCACTTTGTTGCCCAGGCTGGTCTCAAACTCCTGGCCAAAAGTGATCCTCCTGCCTCAGCCTCCTAAAGTGTTGGAATTACAGATACTTTGTGTTTTGATTCTTGAAAGGAAAAAAAAAAACAAAGATTTTTAATGCCTCTTATCGTCTAAGCACTTTCCTTCCAAACAATACCCTTTTCCTGCCATTGTTCTTGTTATGAATAGCTTAAAGAAAAAGAAACAACAAAAGGTAATAATAGGCCAGGAATCATTTACTGAATACTAGGTCTTCTTGCATAGTTTGATATCCTATAAACTCTGTGCATCTGATGCATTTCACTTTCAAAAGGCTCAATGCTCTATATTATTTAGTAGTAATCAAAATTTCAAGTTTTACCTAGCCTCCTGATTCACTGTCCAATTTCCTACTAAATATGGGTCAACGGGGTCATCTGCAAATCTTGTAGTCTACTCAGAAAGTTCTGCTAAGTTAGAAAGTGATTAAATGACTGTTTGTTAAGATATACTTACATAGTAATAACCTAAATGCATTTGTTAAGTGGTTGTAAACAGGTGAATTTAAAATGTTATCCTATACGAAATTTTCCTTTTTGGTGTCTTATTTAATAGCATTGTTTGAATTAGGGGATAGTATTTGATGCCTTTGTAACTATATGAAAATTAGTTGGTTGAATATTACTGCTTTCCATGTTCATATTTATATTTGTATATATACATATATACATACACATATACTACTTTCCTTTCCATTTTCATATTTATATTTGTGTATACACATATGAACATATACATAAAAATATATTTTATACATTTTTGAAAAGGAAAGTTAACTTTAGGGCAAATTTAATGAATGTTCAAAAATATTTTTTGCTGATCAAATTATCACTGTGTTTTAAACTTTTGAAATGATCCAAAAAAATTTTTAATGACTTAGAGTTACTGTTACAAAATGCTTGTCTTTTGATGTCACAAACATTATATACTATAATCACTGGCCAGAGAGAATTGCTATAAGTATAATGAAAAGGGAAATGATTGAAGATCTCTGCAGCTATCCTCATAAATGAGGGTGGGAACACGATGGGCGGTTCCAAAGGTGAAAATAGAGAATATATGTGGATTTATATTAACATAATTGGTATTCTTGGATAGTTAAAAATGGCTAAACTGTAGGAGAAGCCCGAGTAATTACTGTTAACAGAGGAATAAATTTGAGGGCAATAATAATGATAACAGGCCAGCACTGTGGCTCATGCCTGTAATCCCAGCATTTTGGGAACCCAGGTGAGCGGACCACCTGAGGTCAGGAGTTCGAGAGCAGCCTGGCCAACATGGTGAAACCTCGTCTCTACTAAAAATACAAAAATTATCCAAGTGTGGTGGTGGGCGCCTGTAATCCCAGCTACTTGGGAGGCTGAGGCAGGAGAATCATTTGAAGCTGGGAGACGGAGTTGCAGTGAGCCGAAATCGCACCACTTCCCTCCAACCTGGGGGACAGAGCGAGACTCCGTCTCAAAATAATAATAATAATGATAATAATAATAATGCCCCCAACAATACTAAGAGCTAACATTTACTGAGTGCTTACTAGGCACCAGATATTGTTCTAATTATACATGTATTATCTCATTTAACCATCCATAATACTGTGGTATAGACACTTTTTACATCCATTTTATAAATAAGTAAACTGAGTTATGGAGAGATTAATGATTTGCCAGTAAGTTTCAAAGCCTGTGTACAAGCTCACGCTTGATTCTGGAGCCAGTGTTCTTTTTTTTTTTTTTTTTTTTTTTTTTTTGAGACGGAGTCTCGCGCTGTCACCCGGGCTGGAGTGCAGCGGCCGGATCTCAGCTCACTGCAAGCTCCGCCTCCCAGGTTTACGCCATTCTCCTGCCTCAGCCTCCCGTGTAGCTGGGACTACAGGCGCCCGCCACCTCGCCCAGCTAGTTTTTTTTTGTATTTTTTAGTAGAGATGGGGTTTCACCGTGCTAGCCAGGATGGTCTCGATCTCCTGACCTCGTGATCCGCCTGTCTCGGCCTCCCAAAGTGCTGGGATTACAGGCTTGAGCCACCGCGCCCGGCCTGGAGCCAGTGTTCTTAACACAGTATCTTCAGAACGTTAAACTAAAAGGTTTTTAATTTACAGAATGATTCTTTCCACAATTAAAAAATAAATTAGGAGTAATTATTTTGAGTTCTTTCTTCTCTTCAGGCATTTCCCATGGTTCTTTTCAAGACATAATACATATCATTTAGTGTTGTAGATCTGAAAAAACAAAAGTAGCGTGAAGACCAAAAGTTTTTTAAAGAGATGGAGTCTCGCTATTGTTCTCTAGGCTGGAACTCCCAGGCTCAAGGGATCCTCCAGCCTTACCCCTCTGAGTAGGTGGAACCACGGTGTCCGCTAAGGTCAATGTTGAATCGTGTCTTTGTAGATCTACTGACCAGTTAAAAAGAGGTGCTGCTGTATACATTGGTTTTTGTCTTATCAAAGTTTGATGCTTTTATATAGACCATTGTTTTTACATGCTAATACAATTGAAAACCACTACAGATATTTATATTTACAACCCAAAGCTAGGTTTTAACAAGAAACTCATACGGCAAAGGTGAGAAGTAAAATAATTTAGCGCCAAATAGAGATATATGTGCAATGCTCCTTTGTTGGGCTCAAAATATATTCTTTTGTTTCATAAGACTGACAGGCTTGAAGCCACTTTTATATCCATTATGCCTCCAAAGACAAAAATGATTACGTTTTATTTAGTAGCTTGCAAAGTTGCCAAAGACCGTTTTTTCTACTCTTTCCCCGAAATTGGTTTATATGCTTATTAAAGTAATTTATACCTATTTGTGAATGCTTAACATAGTTTCAGATTTTAAGATTTCCCTGCAACTTTATTTCCCTTGAAGTTACAGCAAGAGGAGTTAATTTTTATTTTTAATTGCATTTATTCAGTAATTAAACTCCGCCACAGAAAAACTTAGTGGACAAGGTGAGTTCCCCTGTGTCCCATGGCAAAGGTGCAGTGGGACCATAACCATGACATTGACTCATGGTTAGGTAACCTGGCAAGGAAAGACCCCGTTGTAACACATCTGAGCAACGAGACCAAAGAAGGGCTTGCTGCCACGAGGCGAAGTCCGCTTTTTTGAACAGAGAGCTCAGCAGAGTTGGGCGGCAGTCACGCTCAGCACTGCGGCCGAGGAGAAAGAGAGCGGCAGCATTACATTACTGCACGAAGAGTAGGAAAATATGATGCAGGTTTGGGACCAGGCAACCGAAACCCCTTCTCAGCAGCGCCTCCCAAAGCCGGGCACCGCCTTCCTTAGGGGAAGGCGCAGAGTCCCCAAACCCGCGCTGAGCCGCGCCCCCAGCTCCTTTCTCTTTCCTCCGCCGCTAAACACAGACTACCACGTGAGCGCCGCAGCGCGTCCCAGCTGTGCCTCAGCTGACCGCCTCCTGATTGGCTGAGAGCGACGTGGGCTGGCCGCCTGCGTGGCTCGCCATTGGCTCTCGAGGAACCCGCCTCCACCTCAGGTGAGGCGGGCCTGCGGGAGCGCGCGCCGGCCTGGGCAGGCGAGCGGGCGCGCTCCCGCCCCTCTCCCCTCCCTGCGCGCCCAAGCGCGCCTCCGCCCTTGCCCGCCCCCTGACGCTGCCTCAGCTCCTCAGTGCACAGTGCTGCCTCGTCTGAGGGGACAAGAGGATCACCCTCGCCGTCGCTTCGGCCAGTGCGTCGGGCTGGGCCCTGACAAGCCACCTGAGGAGAGGTTCGGAGACGGGCCCGGATTTCGGCGATTACCGCCCGCTTCTCCTGCTTCTGGTCTCACGAGGTGTTTCCCGCCTCGCACCCCCACCTCTGGACTTGCCTTGCCTTCTCTCTCCGCGTGTGGAGGGAGCCAGCGCTTAGGCCGGAGCGAGCCTGGGGGCCGCCCGGCGTGAAGGCATCGCGGGAACCGATTCACCATGGAGGGCGCCGGCGGCGCGAACGACAAGAAAAAGTAAGCCCATTCCCTCGGCCGGCCGCCGGCGCCCCCGCCCGCCGTCCCGCCCTGGGCTCCCGGGCCGGCCTCGGCGTTCCTGGGGGTGGAGGGGGCAGCCTTTTTGTTTCTGCGGCTTCTCCCCTCCCCTCTCTTTCCCCCAACCTCGCCGGCCGGGCTCCCCCGCTGTCCACGTCGCCATCTTGTCGTGGGGGGTGGGAGACGCCTCGAAAGTGCTTTCAGGGGCCGGGATCTGAGCCCTGCTTGCCCTCCCCGCCGGCCGTGGGGGCCTCGCGCCGCCCACCTACCCGCCTCAGAAACCCAGCCTGCTCTGTGGCCGCATCCGGAGGGGACTTTACCCAGCCCGAAAACCCCGGGAAGAGAAATGAACTGCAGCTCCGTAGCCGCGGTTTGCACCCGGAGCTTCCGCTCCTTCCCGCCCCCATCCTCTCCGGTTCCATTGAAAACTCGGCCCTGGGGCGGACCCTGCACGCTGGTCCTGGCTTGCTAGTGGGCTTGGGGCCCTGAATTCCCGACTGAGGGACTCGCGTGGTCGGATGCGATCTTGTCCTGTAGTTGTCCAGCCGTCGCGGGTGTCTTTGCCTTTGTGCATCCTAGGGATTTGCCGCGATGGCCTTAAGATGCGAACTTTTTAGTTTGCACGTGCAGGTTTTGTTTCGTTTTAAGCGCCTTAAAAAAAGTTGCCTAGACTGAGAGTCAGAGTAATGGGAATTTAGAGAAATAGCAACATTTTAAAGAGAACTTTAGAATTGGATACATGAGTTCATATAACCTGTCACGAGAACGCAGATAGTATAAATGAATACATGCCTCACTCATTCTTCAAATAATGAAAATGTAGGGGCTGGTTAAATGTAGGCAGACAGTTTTAATGATACTGAAAAAAGTATATGATGAGTGAATGAAATGCGGCACTAAAATGTTGCAAAAATTTTCGAACTCTGTCTCATTTTCCTGAAATTGAAGTATATTAAAGGAAAACCTTCAACATATATCCAAAGTAAGTTAATCACTCGGTTAGAACTTAATGCAAGTTTTATAAATCACCTTGAAGTCTGAGCCTAAGGGGTACATTAGAGATTAAGAATTGTGAGTTGGACCACTGGTATTAAGAGCGGACTCCGCCATCCCCCAACACACACACAATTTTGTCCACTTTGGTATTTTAACTTTTAAGGAAATCATTTAAGGAATTGAAGATTTAGAGTAAGAGTTTTGGTTAGTAGACTGGCTTGCTCTTAAATCCTTCCACTCTTCTGGCAGAGAGATTAATTTCCCTAATCAGTATCAGCAGAAGATAAACTTGTTTATATTCTTGCTCTTTTGTAGATCCCTTCTCCTGGTCCTTCTTCAATAGAATATTAAATTCTCAGTTTGTGTACACCAGAGAAGGCACTTACAAAATTCAAAAAGTGAGCAAACAGGTTTAAATTCATTCCAAGAGTTACCAGGAATTAATTGCAGTTTATTTTGCGGAGGTGATTACAGTGCTTTTGATGAAATGATAAAGCGGCAGATTACCTCTGTGTAGTGCCAGTTTTCTATCCTTATATATATTGAATCATACTTAATACAATGTATTAAATTATGCACCAATCAATTCCTTTTTATATACAGTATCGAAGTCATTTCTTTGCCATTCATCAGTTCAGAATATCAGAAGTTTTGAAATGAATGAATGAATAAATTAGCTACTTTTCAGCCCCAATTCTAAATGAGTTCTTAGATTTTCCTCAGCTTATCTGTTACTTTCAAAATTTTCTCATTTGAAAACTTAACAACCTTGGGTTGGATGGATTCATTTCTTAATATAGAAGTTCTTGATATAACTGAAAAATTAAGTTAAACACTTAAGTGGTGGGTACTCAGCATTTTTAGATGCTGTTTATAATAGATGACCTTTTCTAACTAATTTACAGTTTTTTGAAAGATAACTGAGAGTTTGAGGGATGGGGATTTTCTTCATGCAATTTTTTTTTTCATTTTAAATGAATTCCCAATGTCAGAGTTTGGGAAACAAATTTGTCTTTTTAAAAGAAAGTCTAGGAAACTCAACCTGAAGAATTGGAAGAAATCAGAATAGAAAATGGGTATAGTTATGATATTTTAGATTTAACATAGGACATTTCATGTTGCCTCCTAGTTATAGGGACTGAACTTACTTAATAGCACATGTGTTTTGATTTTTAGATTTTTAAGAGAATGTCAAGAGAGTAATGATTCTGTTTCAGGCTTCAGGCCAGACTCCTTCAACGTTTTCTAAAAGAAATAATTACTGAATCATTAAAGTAAAATTTATGAGAATAGATATTCCTTAATTTCCTTCATTAACTTTGGCCATTAAAAGTCAAGAAGCTCTGTCATTTATTAGCAAACTTTTCTCCTTATATTTCTATTTTGATTGTCCTTTTGTTTGAGGAGGCAGTATATAGTGGTTAAGAGCATAGGATGTGGAGGCAGATACCTCTGAGTTAAGGGTCCCAGCCCTTCACTTGTGAGCTTGAGCAAGTTACTGAATGCCTCTGAGCCTCTTTCCTCCTTTTGAAGTGATAAGAATACCAGCCATCTGAGCAGTTATTGTAAAGGTTAAATGAGATAATGCTTGTGAAGCACTTAGCCCATTGCAGGAGTCTTGGTGACACTGTGTACTTGAAAATAGATGTTACCTGTTAAAATTCTTGTTTGAACTTCCATAACTCTTAAAATTTTTTTTTCCTAGTCCTTCCAGCTATTTCCTTTAGTTTCTTTTCTGTGTCTTCATGCATGTTTTCTATCTCCTGAAAGTGAAAAGACTAACATTGGATCCAGAGCTTGAAAAGGGTTTTTTTCCTGTTGAAATGGGCAAAAGAGTACATCCTTGGGTTATATTGACACCTAGTATCAGTTATTTTTCTTGAGCATCTGATCTACTCTCTACTCCAGGCCTTCTCCTTCACAATTCCTCACCCCTGTGTTTTCTCCCCAAATAGAGTACTTTTGAGTTTACTCTGGACTTACATACTGTGTATGTAGAGTCAAACATACACAGTATTCTAGTCTTACTGTTGATTTAAGCAAGATATGTGCAAGACACTGCAGTCTTAGTACTGGCAGTAACTTAAAACATTTTTTGTCTTGATGCCAAAGTTTAGACAATTTTGTAAAAATTAACCTTTGTGAAAGATAATGAGTTGATAAAATATTCTCAGTAAAGCAGCTACATGGTAGAAAAACTGTCCTTTGCTTCTGAATTTTTCCAGAGTTAAGACCATTGAGTTCCATCTAAAGGCAAGACTTAAAGCTTGCCTTACTAGTCTGTTTTGTGGCTCAATTTGTGTGAAGTCTATATTAGTGCACTCTTCCACACGTGTGTATTTACTGAACTATCAAGTTATTTTAGAGCATCTTATGCGGTTTGGAGAATGTCAGCCTTTCTACCTGTTAACTTCCATTGTCTTTCCTTTTAATGCCATTGTCTGTGGCTCTAATGGTGTCTGGGCTCAGGGTTTAGATTTTGTGGTTACATTCTATTCTTGTATGTCAAGAGTGGTGTATAGAAAGCTGAGGGGGATTAATTAGTCTCTTGACTGATTTTTTTTTTTTTTCTGAAGAACTCAAAATAGTTTATTATGTTTGGTGGTGAAATTAAAAATTGATGTGCATGGATGTTAAAGATTTGGGTTAAATCGTGTATTCATAGATGCCTTCTCTTAATATATAATTTTTAAAATTTAGATACTTGAAATACTGTATCCCTTTTTCTAAGATTAACACAAGTCTGTTTCTTAACCAAGAGAAAATAATCTAAATTTAAATGTGGTGTTGGATGAGTTTTCGATCAAGAAATTGATTTTTTAAACTTTGTGACTAGTTATCCAGTGGGTGGATTTTACCCAGTGTGTGTATGTGTTTTCTGCTTAACTCTGGGAGGTTAGAAAGAGAATTTGAAACTAAGACAAGCCAAACTTCTTGTTGCTCAGTATTTTTGGTAAAAATATGGTGAGAATGTTTAAATTAACTATAGGCTTTGGAATTTTAAAAATAATTATATCTTTTGGTCTCTTGACACATCAAGAATTAACTGTTTTGTATATGCATTGAGTATTAATGTTCATGTTTTCTGCAGTAGAAATTTATAAACCCTTATCTATTTGCCAGACATCCCTTTAGAGAAAATCACAATTTCTAAAACAAAATTAAAAATGTTTGTTTCGTCAAAACAAAAATTGTGATTACCTCATGGCTTTTTTCTTATAGCTTTTGATTGTTTTTTAAAATTGTAGTTTAAAAATATTAACATAAAATTTACCATCTTAACTATTTCTAAGTGTACTGTTCATTAGTGTTAGGTACATTCACATTGTGCAACTAACTTCCAGAACTTTTTCATCTTGCAAAGCTGAAATATACCCTTTAAACAATTCCCAGTTTCCCCCTCTCCTCAGCCTCTGGCAACCACCATTTTACTTTTTGTTTCTGCAAATTTTACTACTCTAGATGCCTCATATAAATAGAATCATAGGGTTTTAATATTTTTGTGATGGGCTTATTTCACTTAGTGTAATGTTCTCAAGGTTCATCCATATTGTAGCATGTGTCAGAATTTTCTTCCTTTTTGAGTCTGAGCAATATTCCATTATATGTACCATATTTTGTTTCTCCATTCATCTTAGCAATGGACACTTGGGTTGCTTCCACATCTTGGTTATTGTGCTGCTATGAACATGAGTCTGCAAATCTCTCTTAAACTTTCACTTTTTTTTTTGGATATATATCCAGAAGAGGGATGCTGGATCATATGGTAACCCTTTTTAATTTTCAAGGAACCACCATATTGTTTTCTATAGCAGTTTCACCAGTTTACATTCCCACCAATAGTGCACAAGGGTTCCTATTTCTCCACATCCTTCTAAACACTTGTTTTCTTTCTTTCCTTCCTTCTCTTCTTTCTCTTTCTCTCTCTCTCAGCCATCTAATATGTTGAAGTGGTAGCCATCTAATATGTTGAAGTGGTAGCCATCTAATATGTTGAAGTGATCGTTTTTAAGGGCTTGTTTGTGGATAACCAGCTGAAAGCTAACTACAGTTTGCAGTGGAAGCTTTTGCAGAAAGAAAATATTAAGTACCTCTAAAATGAGAATTCAATTTTTCTAGTGACTTAGATTTGCTCTGCCAGTACTTTTTCACAGAAACACTTTTTGGGTAAAATAGTGTACATCTGTTCTATTGTTGATAAATCCCAATTTAATTGGGAAATTTGTTCTCTAAGATTTAAAACAATAATTGAAATAATTATTTTTATTAAAACTGTTCCCAAGATGTTAGCTTTTAGCTGTTCTGGTGATCTCAACTGTTATTTATGAGTGTTTATTTTAAAATTTCACCTTAACCGGTTACAGTTTTAACCATAAAGATTATTTCTTTTTTTTTTTTTTTTTTTTGAGGCAGAGTCTCACTCTGTCGCCGGGGCTGGAGTGCAGTGGCCGGATCTCAGCTCACTGCAAGCTCCGCCTCCCGGGTTTACGCCATTCTCCTGCCTCAGCCTCCCGAGTAGCTGGGACTACAGGCGCCCGCCACCTCGCCCGGCTAGTTTTTTGTATTTTTTAGTAGAGACGGGGTTTCACCGTGTTAGCCAGGATGGTCTCGATCTCCTGACCTCGTGATCCACCCGTCTCGGCCTCCCGAAGTGCTGGGATTACAGGCTTGAGCCACCGCGCCCGGCCCATAAAGATTATTTCAACATATGATTTTGAATCATATGTTGTCTTATGATTGTCTTATAAATGCAAAAATGTAGTGATGGAACATAGCTTACTGTATGTAGTTCTTCGCTTGTTTGAAAAGTCACAATGTATTTAGGCAAATTAATTAAAAAGTGTCTACTATTTAATATTGCAGTTTTCACTCATTAAGGACAGGTCCCCTGTGTTTCTCCCCCCTTTTTTTTTCCAAGTAGTTTGGGAGGGTTTGTTTTTCCAGCTGAAAAATACTATGGTTAAAAAGAAACATAAGGTTTAAAGGTGAAAGTTGAAGTCTTTGAGGGTTGGGATATGTTTCTATTGTTAAGAGTCTTGTAAATTCAGATGTTAAGCAAATTTCTTTAAAATGATTTCTACCTTCCCCCTTTCCATTATAAAACTGGGTAGGTTTCATTGGACAAAATCCCAAGTAGACTGAATTTGAAATTTGTGGGCTGGACGCGGTGGCTCACGCTTGCAATCCCAGTACTTGGGGATGCCGAGGCGGATGGATCACCTGAGGTCAGGAGTTCGAGACCAGCCTGGCCAACACGGGGAAACCCCATCTCTACTAAAAATACCAAAAATTAGCCAGGCATGGTGGTGGGCGCCTGTAATCCCAGCTACTTAGGAGGCTGAGGCAGGAGAATTGCTTGAACCCAGGAGGCAGAGGTTGCAGTGAGCCAAGATCACCCCATTGCGCTCCAGCCTGGGTGACAGAGCAAGACCCTGTTTCAAACAAATAAAAAAAGAAATCTGTGGTGTGAATACTGGTACGTGGTGTACACAGTGAGCTCTTAATAAGTATTTGAATTAACAAATGAGACAATGATTGAATAATTGGATGAACAGAGAGAATGCAGGTTTTTAAAAGGTTTCTTTAGAAATATTGTCGGCCCGGCATGGTGTCTCCTGCCTGTAATCCCAGCACTTTGGGAGGCCGGGGCAGGTGAATCACCTGAGGTTGGGAGTTCAAGACAAGCCCAACCAACGCAGAGAAGCTCCGTCTCTACTAAAAATAAAAAAAAGAAAGAGAAAAAGCCAGGTGTGGTGGTACATGCCTGTAATCCCAGCTACTCAGGAGGCTGAGGCAGGAGAATCGCTTGAACCTGGGAGGCAGAGGTTGCAGTGAGCCAAGATCGTGCCACTGCACTCCAGCCTGACGACAGTGAGATGCTGTCTCAAAAAAAAAATTAAAAAGAATGTTTTAATTCTTTAGTTCCCTGTCTCTCTGAGATTCATTGATTGGTAAGAAGAAAGTTATAGAATCTCCTTTGACTTTTTAAAATATAGATATTTAAATTCTATTACTTTTATAGTAAGGTTGGGGCTTGATTATTTTCTTTGCTTTATAATAGAAGAGCATTGATTATTCTCTTTGCTTTATAATAGAATACCATTTAAATAGGAGTTCCTTGAGTGTGTTTACAATCATTTGATTTGGCTAAACTATTTTAATGTTTAATGAAATTTAAAAATTTTGGAGGAAAAAGTTAAAAAACTACACAGGTGCACAAAGAAATAAAAATCACCTGCTATTTCACCATGAATAGTAGACCATTGTCTACTATTTCTCAATTCTGTGTTACATATGTATATTAATAACTGTAGGATTAGGGAATGAGTACTGTTTTTAACCTGCTTTTTAAACATTTACATCTACATTTTTTTCCGTCTAAATAGTGAGGGTCTCAGAATGTTGTAGGATTGTGGTGATGGTTAAATTAGATAATATTAATGTTGGGTACTTACATAGTATATGGCTGTTAATACTCTCTAGATTTTGGATATAGTATATTTTATCATTATTGCCTTTTTATCAAACCTATCCTCAAAAAAGTGAGAAAAGCACTGGGATTATACAGGCGTGAGCCACCATGCCTGGCCCCATGGTTCTTTCTTAATAATAAATTCGAAGAGGTAGAATTGCAGGGTCAAAAAGTATCTATTTTAAAGCTTTCAATATAATTGCCTGTTTATCTTCTAGAAAGTTTGACGTAGTTGTATTTTAGAGTGTCATTTTCTTGAACTTTATCATCATTAAAGTTTTAAATTTGAAACATGGCAGTTTGATAAGTATATTAGGATTCTTTTTATTGCAAGTAACAAAATACAACTCAATCTAGTTTAAGAGGGAAAAATGTAGTCATTGGCTAACACAATCTAGTTTTGGTTTAAGAGACAAATCTAGAGTCTTAAATGATCTCCGAGTGTAATAGTCCCTGACTTTTGTCTTGATATTACTTGGCTTGTATACCTTTGCTGTATTTGCATGCTGGCCTTATTCTGCCACTGACAGGCTGTCTGTATGGTGTGGAAGAGGACGGCTAGCATCCCCATACCTGCAGCCTTACAGTTTGTAATGAAAACAAAAATGTGGAAAAAAAACCCTCTCTCTTCTAGTGTCTGTATATCAGTTTCCTGGAAGAATACCTGTTTGCCCTACTTGGCCATGTGAAAGGAGTTCCCTGATTACATAAGTCAAATATGTCTTATTGTAGCATATTTGATTGTCTTGTAGAGTATTATCTTATTATACACAGAACTCTTGATCAGTGCTACCATTGTAATTAATGGGTAATGAGTTTTTGTTGCAAGTCATTTGAATTCATATTCTATAGTTTTCTACCAAGTATAGTCATTCTGCAACTCTTCTTGTCATGACTTTTGGGAAGTTGAGTATTTCTTCTATGGGTTAGGGTTTTCATCTCAAGGAAAAGATGATCCTTTACTAAGTAAGTGTTAAGATCGCACATTTTTCTAGAACTTTTAGCTCTACTATGTGATCTTACACAAGTTGCTTTATTGGGATGATAAGAATAATTGCCTTATAGGATTGTTATGAGAATGAAATGATATATCAACTCATACGAAACACTCAGAACAGCTCTTGGCAAAAAGTAAGGGCTTAATTAAGTAGAAACTAACCCTATATTCATAATATTATAATATTTGTTGTTTTCAGCATTGTTTACAGCATTGTTTTCAGCAAGCCTTCTTTGGGTTAATCTGATGAAGGCTATTCATCACCAGTGAGTAAATAATAGTGGCAGAATAGTTACTGATGCTTTTCCTTTACTTTGTTTTTTTTTTCCATGAAAATCTGGCCTTTGCAGGCTAAATACTGGTTTATGTATAGACATGTTATTCTAAAATAATTTTCCATAGTGGTAATACTAAAGGAAGAAACATGTTCTCAAAGCTATTTATTTGGGATGTTAAAGGAGGGGAAATTAAGAAAGCTTACATTTCCATGTTCTTTGTGTCCAGAATCTCATTAAATGTCTTTTAACTTGTTAGTAGAGGAAAGTTGGATATTGCCTGCCTTTGTAGCTAACATAGTTAAAATATTTAAATGGTTATAGTGTCAAACCAGTAGTCAAAGCCTTCGCTGTATATGGAGGAAGGGATATTTCTTGAATAATTTTTACAATGCCATCAAAATGAAAACACAGTTTTAAAAATTCTCATAGAATGTAACTTTGACACTGCTTTAACTCTATTAAACAAAGCACTGCCATGTTGTAATTCCTATTTATTACTCTCTGGAGTTGCATAAGTTACCAGATCTGCCTTTTGTGTGATATCCTTTTCAGATATCTGAGGGTAGCTATCATGTTTCTCCTATTCTTAAAAAGTTCCAAATTTCTTGAATCTTTTAATTCAAAAATTATATATTGAGCATCTGATTTGTGGAAAGGCATGGGCCATATTAAAAATGGGGCTTCATATTAAAATGGGGAAAGGGTGGAGATTCTCAGGTGGAATCTGAGATCTGCCACATACTAACAGTGTTACCTAACCCTTTTTAAAGACAAAGAAACAGGATCAGAAGGTCACTTGGGAAAATTTATTTGGTAATATTGGGTAGGCTGGATTAGTATAGTTGGAAAACAGAGACTTCTTGCTTTAGGAGAGCTGCTCCTTTGTCATTTCCAGAATCTTCATCATGGTCAAGGTTTAGAGCTGAATATTTAACAGAAGAAGTCTTTAGGGTATGCTTTCTATTACATATCCTTATTTCGACATGTGTTTTTTCCTGTTATGTAAATGCTTTATTATTACTTATGCATCTTCTATTATGTTTAAGCAAATAGTTATTTCAAGGACACATTCTTCTACATACACACAAAGTTTAGGGTCACCCACCTTCTTAGGTTCTAGTCTTAGATCTGTTACCATCTAAGAGCATATAAATAAGGGAAACAGAAAGAAAAGGATTTACAAGCTGAGAAGGAAGCAATGCAAAGACAGAAGAGTGATAGAGTAGGTAATTTGGGAAAAGTCAGTGATACACAGCTCTCAACCATGAACAGTGATTCTTAACTCTTGAATGTTTGTGGCATTCATGAAGGTACTAAAAGGTGACTTTTAAAAAATTGTTTCAGATAACTGAAAAAAATTGAGTTGCCACATTCTTCATTAGGTCATCTTTGAACTCTACTCATGCATTTACATGTTTAAGGCAAAGTTTTACTAAACACACACTTGTTCTTGCTAG
Organism: Rhinopithecus roxellana; assembly: GCF_007565055.1. NCBI lineage: Eukaryota > Metazoa > Chordata > Mammalia > Primates > Cercopithecidae > Rhinopithecus > Rhinopithecus roxellana. Next base: position 91,408,748 of record NC_044553.1, on the reverse strand, counting down.
TTTATCGAGTTTTACTGCTAGCTTCTTACTCTTAGCAATTGTACCTCACATTACATAGTATTGTCAAACCCACTATATTCAGTGTTTCGCCTGACAAACATGGTATATTATAGGATGTGTATTTAGTTATAGACAAAAATAAATTATTCTCGTTTTTCAAAATTTGCTGGCCTACTTGTTAAGCTTTTGCTTTAAGATGTGCTAATGTTTCTCAAACTTCCGTGGTTTAATCACCCGAGTGTTTAGTTGCTCTATGGATTCCCAGGGACCCATTCCCCAGAGATTCTGATTTGGTAATTTTGGGATGGAACTCAGGGATCTGTAAATTTTACAAGCACTCACAGATGAAACATAGACTTTAAACAGCTAAGAGTGCTCATCAGGATTATGTTGATATTATTTTTTAAACAGATGTGCCAAGCCTATAATTTGAATTTCCAGGGTTGGGATTTGGCCTTCTATATTTGGGGGAAGAAGTTCTATTGATGATTGTGGATATATACCACAGGTCAACCATTCAATAGTCTAGTCAGTGTAGTTAATGTATTTTATAATTACTAAGTTCTAAGTATGTGGTAGTATTAATGTCTTAGGAGGTGGATATATTTCCTGTATTTGTAAAGCATTTGGATAGGTTTTTTAAAGAGGAAAGTATGTAACAAACTAGTTTTGAGTGTTGCTCTTTTACTTCTTTGGGCATTTTTGAAGAACACGTAAGTATTTTCTTAGAGCAGAGGGCTCAGAGTGGCCCCCAGATCATCATCATTGGTAACACCTACTAACTCATTAGAAATGCACATTCTCAGGCTCCATTCAGATTTTGTAAATCAGAAACTCTGGAAGTAAGCTCAGCATTCTGTGTTTTGAGAATTCCTCCAGGGCACTGTGATGCAAACTGACATTTGAGAACCTTCATCTTAGAGTAAAAACTTTACATACACATTTTTGTTGTTGTTTTATTTATCTAGCACAGTACTTTTTGAGACGGAGTTTCGCTCTTGTTGCCCAGACTGGTGTGCAATGGTACAATCTCAGCTCACCACAACCTTCGTCTCCTGGGTTCAATTGATTCTCCTGCCTCAGCCTCCCGAGTAGCTGGGGTTACAGGCATGTGGCACCATGCAAGGCTAATTTTGTATTTTCAGAAGAGATGGGGTTTCACCATGTTGGTCAGGCTGGTCTCAAACTCCTGACCTCAGGTGATCTGCCCGCCTCAGCCTCCCAAAGTGCTGGGATTACAGGCATGAGCCACTGCACCCGGTACAATATAATATATATAATCAGGGCTCAAAGATTTGTTGAGAGGCTCAACACCAATTCTGGACCAGGAAAGATTTCATTTATATCACCAGTCAGGAATAATCTAAAAACAAAAAGCACAATCTTCTTACAAATAACATTTCAATACATGTTAATGTAAACACATGGAAAAGTATTAGCTACTTAATAAATGTAATTAACATGTAAATGAAAAATTTACACATTATGGCTATTTCAGATGTGATATAGATTTCATTTTCAGAATAAGCCCTCCAATTTAAAACAGTGATTCTTTTCCCCGTTTATTTTACTGCATTAGAAAATCACATTTAAAATAAGCATTTTGGTGAGGTTATTGGAAGGTGAATAAATCCATCTTTTCTTTAATTATAGATATTTAAGAGAGATGTTGCCATGCCATTCAGATAATGATGATCTAAGACAAGAAATTTAGTTGCTTTCAAAAATAAAATAAGTATATACATTCTGAACATTTTTCTTTATAAACAAACCATTTCATCTGTTTTTTTGAATTTCAAATTAATTATACAGAATTTTCAAAATTTGAAAATTAGGTTAACATGAGAAACTGAAGATACTGAATTATATTGTCTGTTCAGTCTATACTTTTCTTTAGGATATACAGTAGGAAAGAAATATAATAGTTCAAGTTAGATTACTACTTCTTTCAGAGTTTTCTGACAAATGGAGGTACAGTGATAGTGTCAGTTCATGGTGAAATTTTGTTAAAATAAATTACAAAAAATTTGTGATCCTGACGTCTTGAAAGTAGTATTGTTAATATTTGTAAACTTTGCTAACACTGTATATCACTGTATTTTGGTTTTATCTGTGCATCTATGAGTTAAATATATGTGTGTATAGCTACATATGGTTATATTTTTACACATACATTACACATAGGAGTGGAATCATACTCAATTTTTTTGTATAGCTTGCTCTTTTCATATAATACTATATTGTAGCATCTAGTATAAGCGAAGATTAATTTTTATAGACTTTGCTTTTATCCTGAAATTTTATGGTAACTGGTTTAATGGAAAGACAATTTCTGTGACGTGTTTTGTCAGTTAGGGATTGACCCTGGTAAAACATTGCTGGATAACAACAAGCAATGTAAAAATACATTTGTTCCATAAGATAACCTCCGTGAAGGTAGGGGCTTGGTCTCTTTTGTTTATTGCACCATGTCCTGTTCTAGGAACAGTGTTACACTCATAGAAGGTGATCAAGAAATATTTGTTGAATACATCAATAACATTCTCTAACATGTGGGTATCCTAAAGGTTGATTTTTAAAGTTTATTGATTAGAATTCAGAAGACATTTTCCCAGACAAAATAATAGATTGCTAGCTGTCTTGAAAATGTAATTTATATTTAATTTGAAATGTCAAGTTTTTGCTATTTTTTCCATTAAGTAGAGATAGAGTTTTAAAAAAATTACATGTGATGTTTTAAGTATTCTGGTTTTGCAACAATTACTAGGTAGAAAATGTAACAACAGATCCTAATAATACTTCCAATAATACATATAAAATACTTGTCTAAAAGTAACCCTCCTTAAAAAAACAAAACTGGCCAAGCACGGTGGCTCACGCCTGTAATCCCAGCACTTTGGGAGGCCGAGGCAGGTGGATCACGAAGTCAGGAGTTGGAGACCAGCCTGGCCAACATAGTGAAACCCCGTCTCTACTAAAAATACAAAAAATTATCTGGGCGTAGTGGCAGGCACCTGTAATCCCAGCTACTCAGGAGGCTGAGGCAGGAGAATCGCTTGAACCCGGGAAGTGGAGGTTGCAGTGAGCGGAGATCGTACCACTGCACTTCAGCTTTGGGCAACAGTGCGAGACTGTCTCAAAAAAAAAAAAGGCAATAGGATTAGGTATCAACTTAATGAAAACTTCATGACAGCACTTTCTTGAAAAAGCCTGTGGAAACCAAAGTTAGTAAACTCCTATTTCTGCATGGGTTTGGAAGACGTAAAGATGATAAAGATGTTAAAGTGTTCCTTTCTTTTTTTTTGAGACAGGGTCTTGCTCTGTCTGGAGTGCAGTGGCACAATCACAGCTCACTGCAGCCTTGAACTCCTGGGCACAAATAATCCTCCTGCCTCAGCCTCCTGAGTAGCTGGGACTACAGGAGTGCACTATTACACCTGGCTAATAACTTAATTGGTTAAGAACATTAACTATAAAACTCATACATTTTCCTGACCACATTAGCTTAGGACAAAACAGTAAAAGACATGAGTGTAGATGAAAGCGATAAGGGAACTAATCTTAAACACTGAACCTCTTTTCAGCAAATTGGCATTCAGGTTTCTTAGCTCTCTCTATACACCTCTAAATCTGTTTCCTAACAAGATCACTTACTTGCCTTGGTTTATGGTGATACTTTTCATTGTTATACTGTTGGGTGATTGTTTTAATTAGTAGCTGTTTTTTTCTACTTCAGGAAGATGACACTGCTGGCTGTGATATTTACCTTGTGGCTAATGCCTGTGTTTCCCTATGTTCACATTTATTCCACGATTCATTTGTTAACATTTACTAAGCTGCTTTTCTGTGCCAGGAACTTGGCTAGATGAATACATGGTTGTTTTTGTACACAAAATTAGCTGTCATAATCAGTTATTGTAGCATTTATTCTTGCAAAAATATATATTTATATTTCAACTAGTGATCGAATCTCAACTTATTAATTCATACATTCAGCCAGCACATAACTGAATACTTCTTATGTGTCAGAAACTGTTCTAGGTGCGTGGGATGTTCATTGAACAAAATAGACAAAAGTCTCCACCTTTGTGGAACTTACTTTCCAGTGTAGGTGTGGATTGGTGGGGTAGAAAATAAACAAGTAAGATACGTACTTAGGCTTTCATAAAAATAGAGCAGGGCAAGAGGATCAAGATGGAGGCAGTGATCAGGGAATCTCAATAATGGTGAGACTGGGACAAAGACTTGAAAAAGGTGGAAAAGCAAGCCTCTTAGGTATTTAGGGTAGCAAGGGGAACAACTAGTGCAAAGGCCCTAGGAGGCAGTGTGTGTGAAGTGTTTTAAGGAACTGTAAGGAGGCTAGTATGGTTCGAATAGAATGAGCAAGGGGGCAAAGTGGTAGAAGATGAGATCAAAGAGGTAATGAGGCCATTGTGGAGGCCCATATGGACTACTGGAAGGGCTTTGGTATTTACTCTAAATGGGGCAAAAACCATTTTAAGCAGAGAGGAGTGATACGACTTGATTTCTTGTTAAAAGGATTATTCTAGTTGCTGTCACAGGAAAAGACTACAGGGGTGCAAAGAAACAGAGAGACAAAAGAATGTAAGATTTTCACTGTAACTTATATCTAGTATGCTTGCTTATACTTGAAAATGCATATCCAGATAATTGTAGTTAATTCAAATAGTATGTTTATTTAATAGTACTAACATTGATATGCTGGTTAATTATGATTAGGAGCACTAATAAAGCACAAATCAGAGATTCCAAAAAAAAAAAAAAAAATGTTGAAAGGGCAGTCAACTTGTCCTGTGAGAGAAATCAAAGTCATAGCAGATTTGGGCCAAATATGTCAAAGTCAAACTTAGGCACATCACTACTGAGAAGACAAAGATGAATGTGTGACAGTTTCCTGCCCCCAAGAATTTTTAAGGGTTGTAAAGGAAGATGAATATAGCCAAATAACTAGAGTGATCAGTTCTACCAGAGAGGACCAGTTCTGGAACACAGGGAAAAAAAAACAGAAACAAAATGATGTTTGCATTAAATCTTTAAAAGTTTCTCTCATAAATTTATCAAGCCAGATATTGGGAAGGGTACCCCAAGCAGAAGGAGTAGAGTAAGCAAGCCAGAAAGGAAATACTGTGGTGCTTTTGAATAACTGCAGTGTGACTGAAGAATGTGGAAAATGATGAGGATAAAGAGGTGGACAGGGAACTAGGTAAGGGAGGGCTTTCTTTTAAAATAATTAGACCTTGTCCTGTGTACATTTAATGGGATTTTAATCAGGCCATAATACCAAATTTCTTTACTTCGGAAGGATCTTTATGGTGATGGTTTCAGAAAGAAATTAAAGCAGAGTAACAGTGATTGGCAATAATGATCAGCTAGTGGTTCCCAAACTTAAGTATCATATGCATCTTGGGAGTTTTTAAAAACTCAGATTTTGGGATCCTGACTTAGATCTACTGAATCAAAATTTACAGATTCAAATTCCTAGTGAGGTCTAGGAATTTGAAATGTTGAATGCCCTTCACGATGCAGCTAGACAAGCATTTGGGAATAAAGCATTAGGTGACTATTTCAGTAGACTAAGGAGTGGGAGGCCATTTAAGCTCAAAGGCTGTTCTACTTCTCACTATATTTCTAGTACCTAGCATAGTGCATGGTACTTGATAGACACATCCTTTCTCCCATACCTCGCCCTACACATCTCTTCATCTATATCCTTAGTAATATCCTCTATAATAAACTGGTGAACATGTTTTCCCTGAGTTCTGTGAGCTGCTCCAGCAAAGACGAGTTTGTGAGAATCCCAGCTTTTCAAGTTTGTCGGTCAGAAGTTCCTGAGGCCCAGACTTGCAACTGGTGTTGAGGGGGCAGTCTTGAGGCCTGAGCCCTCAACCTGACGCTATCTCCAGGTAGATAGTGTTAGAATTGAATTGAAGGACACCCAGTTGGTGTCCACTGCAGAACTGATTGCTCACCTGGTGGTGGAGAGAACCCCTTCCCTCCCGATTTGGTTACAGAAGTTGTCTTCTGTGTTGATTGCTGTGGTGTGGGAGCAGAGGGGGGAAAAAGCTGTTGGAGAGTTTTTTCCAAAACAATAGGGAGATTATTTAGATTTATAAAAATAGAATCAAAGTAGATTAACTGATCACACTGTGAAATATAGAGTAGAGCTGCATAAGGAGTATATCTTAATGTCAAACTGACACCAAATTGAATGTTTGCTGGAACGTTCAAAGATCTAAGCGTCCCAAGTCTGTGAAAACAATCAGGTTAGTAAACAGTCTTATGCAAACAGCAACACAATGCTCAAAGCCATTTAAGGAAAAAGAACAGTAACTGAATTCTCTTATGGAAATGTGAGATGTTTTACTAAGTACTGATTGTGTTATACTTTTTGTTTATTTGTTTGGTGGTATTTCAGTTCCTAAAATTCCTTCAAATGTGCTGCAAAATACAAACCAAGAACTTGGTGGATTTTCCTTTTGTTTTCCTGTGGAAAATGATGGAATTCAAAACCTTGAGGATTAGACCTTGAGAGTTAACCTTCCAGTGTTTATGCCACCATCATACAAAATTCTGGAAGACAAAACCCTTCCCACTTAAAAACCAGTTAGTCTCAGAAAATCACCTCATGTGAGGAGACTGCATCATTATAGTATGTGTATTAGCTTTAGGTATAGATCTAAAATGTTTTTAATATTTAAAAAACTTCAGCCTTTCTTCATTAATTTGGCCTAATACAAGTTAGAAGAACTTTAAAAATGAGTACAAACAACAAGGAAGGGCCGGGCGCGGTGGCTCATGCCTGTAATCCAGACACTTTGGGAGGCCAAGGCGGGCAGATTACCTGAGGTCAGGAGTTCCAGACCAGCCTGGCCAACACAGAGAAACTACATCTCTACTAAAAATACAAAAATTAGCTGGGCGTGGTGGCACGCGCCTGTAATCCCGGCTACTCAGGAGGCTGAGGCAGGAGAATTGCTTGAACCCAGGAGGCAGAGGTTGCAGTGAGCTGAGATCACACCATTGCACTCCAGTCTGGGCAACAAGGGTGAAATGCCATCTCAGGGGAAAAAAAAACAACAAACAAAAAAGAAAGTTTCTGTGACTGCCAGACAAATGTTGAGCAAGTAAAACACCAACAATGTTGAACTTAGATATTGAAATAGCAGCTCTGGACAAATAAAGTCTACTGGGAGTATATAGGGTAGACTGAATTACCATCTTTTGATTCTTTCCCCGTAATGATTGGCATTACCGGAAGGGATTGCCTTGCTTTGAAGAGCTGAGGGACAGTAGAGCAGAGAGCATCTATCACCATTGTAGGTGCTTTTCAGTTAGGATCCTGGGTTTATAAGCAAACTCCAAGAAAGAGCCTGGTTCTGAGTCCCTCTGAATAGCTTAGGTCAAGTCCTAAATTCTGAAGCCAACCCCTGTAATTCCTCCTTTATGTCTTTGGTATGTGAAGTAGGCAAATTTCGAACTTTATAATAATAGCCTAGACTTACAAATACTTGCCTTGGTAATTAGGATGAGTTTTTGAGAGACAGCATAGTCTTAATCGCACGGACACCAGACTGCTTGAGTGGAATATAGGTTCTGCCATTTATTAACGGAGCAATGTTGGGTAAGCTATTTAGCCAGGGTCCTTATCTGTAACATGGTGATGATAATAAATATTAAATAATAGGTGAGAAATGTTTAGAATACCACTGTGTACATAGTAAGCCCCATGCATAGGTGTTCAGATTTTAAAATACTGGCAAAGGCAAGGTTGGATGGCTCACACCTATAATCCTAGCACTTTGGGAGGCCAAAGCAGGAGGATCACTTTAGCCCAAGAGTTCAGGACCAGTCTAGGCAATATAGATTCTGTCTCTGCAAAAAATTTAACAGAATTAGTTGGGCATGGTAGCGTGTGCCTGTAGCTACTTGGAAGGCTGAGGTGGAGAGAGGGAGGATCACTTGAGCCCACAATTTTGAGGCTGCAGTGAGCTTATGATCATGCCACTGTACTCCAGCCTGGGTGACAGAGCAAGACTCTGTCTCTAAAATAAAATGAAAATAAAACTGCAGGCAAAAATGCCAACTGAAGAGTGAACATGAACTTTTCTTTGTATTTTTCTTGGGCCTGAGACTTTAAAAAGTGCAGGGCAGTTAAAACGATGAGATGTAATTCTCACCTATCAACTCAGCAGAAATTAATAAGATTAAAAAGATGCATAATATATAATATTGCAGAGTCCATGGGGGAATTGATATACATATTCATGAACTGGTAGAGACAAAAATGGACACAGAACCATTTGGAAAGCTATTATGTACTTTTAAAAATTTCAGTAGCACATTTTTTATATCATGAAATTTCACTTCAGAATGTCAGTCCTGAAGAAATACTGACACAAGTGCAAAAACAACAAAAGCCAACTTGTACCTTCAAGGCCAGAAAGAGTTATTTCACCAGATAATAGAATTGAGGTACATTAACTTTATTAGAAATAAATCTGATAATCTGCTAACATTTTATTTATTTTATTTATTTTATTTTATTTTATTTTATTTTATTTTTGAGACGAAGTCTCGCTCTGTTACCCAGGCTGAAGTGCAGTGGCTGCATCTCAGCTCACTGCAAGCTCCGCCTCCCGGGTTTACGCCATTCTCCTGCCTCAGCCTCCTTAGTAGCTGGGACTACAGGCGCCTGCCGCGTCGCCCGGCTACTTTTTTGTATGTTTTAGTAGAGACGGGGTTTCACCGTGTTAGCCAGGATGGTCTCGATCTCCTGACCTTGTGATCCGCCCGTCTCGGCCTCCCAAAGTGCTGGGATTACAGGCTTGAGCCACCGCGCCCGGCCAATCTGCTAACATTTTAAATAGTTATGGTTTAACTTCAGTTCTTGAAGTCACATATTTTTACAATTAGGAATGCTAACAGGCTTTTTGTGCAATATGGAAAGATGACTTTAAATGCCTACTATTATTTTGTATCCTTTTATTTTTTTTAATTTTTACTGACCTACTACAAAGCACCAAATATTTTATGTTCTTAATCTGAAGAATAATAGACATTCTCTATAAACAACTATTGCTTATTCATGAACTTTGTACACAAGAAGCTTCATAAGACAGGGGCTCAATTATTTTTCTAAATATATTTCCTATACAAAATAATTTCAAGATATAATTGTTACTTTTGTGTCTAATACTGTATATTAAATAATAAAATAGTAAACATGTAAAAACTATAGTACCACAAAGATTGAGCTATTTTGCCAGTAGTATACTCCCAACTTTAGTTCTAGAACAGTCATAGAAATGGGGAAACAAACTATTTTGACTGTACTCTTAACAGAAACATAGTACCTTATGCAGTAGCAGAACATAGCAGCAGCAGAACTTCACTTGACCTGTACTTAAAAACAAAATAGATGCAATTTATAAAATTTAGAGAAACATAGTGACCTTATTTGCATGTGGAAAATGTACTTCTTTCTTTCTGATCTATACATCTTCTGTTGTGCAATGTAAGCAATAAAACAAATAGTACAGGATTCATCTCTGTGGGACCTAGACCCCCTGGTCTAACAGAAATAATTATTGGTCAGTACTGTAATTCTGTGGTATAAAACTGATAAAATTAGCCTTCTTTTGACTAGACAAGAAGCTGGGCAGTTTAGATGCTGAAACTCATAAGAACTTCCGAAGCTTTAGCTTTAAGCTTACTTAGAAATGTTACAAGACCTCTAGTAGTCACATATGAAGACTATCAATAAAAATTTCTCCATTAAATCTTTATTATAGATCCCCTGATTGGTTTATGTCTAGACTCATAGTGTGATAAAGGACATAATGATTTTTATCACCTTCTTCATCTAATATAGGTTTGTCAGCTATATATTAGTTGTTTTCTTGAAGGCTGGTTTTCTTCCAAAATTCAGGCTCATGCTCAAATTCTTATTTTCAGTCTACACTAGCTTTTAAATATACTGTCCTTTAGATGCTTTATCTAACCTCACATTTCTAATGGATTTGTCTTAGACGCTTATTGCTACTCCTTGGATAGTCATTGCTATCTTCAAAGTTCTGGACAACACATGTATTTCAGAGGAACTGGAGACATTCCATCACCATAGTTAGCTTGCTTGGATACCCTTTGAAAGCATATACTTGTGCCTGTAATCCCAGCACTTTGGGAAGCCAAGGCGGGTGGATTACTTGAGGTCTGGAGTTCGAGACAAGCCTGGCCAACATGGTGAAACCCTTTTGTATGTACTAAAAATACAAAAATTAATCTGGCTTGGTGCTGCATGCCTGTAATCCCAGCTATCCCAGCTACTCGGGAGGCTGAGGCAGGAGAATTGCTTGAAGCTGGGAAGTGGTGCGGTGAACCAAGATCTTGCCATTGCACTCCAGCCTGGGTGACAAGATCAGAACTCCATTAAAAAAAAAAAAAAAAAAAAAAAAAAAAAAAAAAAAAGCATATATAGCATGTATTATAAGGTTTTCAATTTTTCACCAAGTGTTTCATTTGGGTAGTCATTTATTGGTAGTTTACATCAGTTGAGTGGTTCAGAAAAAATATAGTAAGTTGCTTCTAAAATTCTGAATACTTTGGCTAGGCACAATGGCTCAAGCCTGTATTTTGAGCCCTTTGTGAGGCCGAGGCAGGAGAATTGCTTGAGCTTAGGAGTTCAAGACCAGCCTAGGTAACAGAGAACACCTGGACTGATTTTGGCATTTGAACTAATATTCAGGTTTAACATGAGATAATTGATTATCACTCTATTTTGGAGGCTTTATTTGAACCAAATAGAAAGCTATTTCCCACAGCTATCACTGCCTCTCACCTACAACTTAAGGGGGTCGGGGAGGAAGTGAGGGAGTTTCTGTTAGGGCCAGTAGGGACCTGCTAGATATCCCCCATCGTGGGAATGGTGTATGGAACTCCAGTGTATGCTGGAGTTATTATCGTCATACTTTTTTTTTTTTTTTTTTTTTTTTTTTTTACTCTTCTGCTTATACAGATCAAGTCATAACATTTTATTTTTAAGTTCAAATTGAACACATTTACAGAGAACAATGCAGCGAAATGAAAAATAAAATTACAGACTGCTGGCATTTGCATTTTCATGTAACTTCAGTGACTAATTTTTTTTTTATTGTACAGCATTGAGAAAATCCTAGTTCATATAACTAGTTATAGTTCATATAGATTCATATAACCAGTGTTAAGTAATAGTTTCTTCCTTTTTTTACTCTACCATCTATCTAACCAGATGAAGATAATAGTTTTTAATAGCTCACCTTAAATTTCAAGGTACTCAAGTTAAATTGATCTACATGCCTGAGTTGAAATTTTTGTATCAAAGTTCAGTAACATGCTTACATTCCTCATTAAAGTATAAAAGTCCTGTAAGCACACAAACTTAAGTGCTAAAACTAGTATCGCTATTGTCACAATACAACATGTTATATTGTAACAAGAGCATATGCTGAGAACTGTGCCTGTTACTCCAGAATGTTGCTTCTATGGTTGTACCTTTCAGCTTTGCAGATCATTTGGAAGGAGGTGAGATGTGAGGTGGATACAATTAGGTACTTCATTCACAGGATGTAAGAAGGATTAAGTAAAATAATGCTGGCTAAAAGTCCTTATTTAGCATACTGCCCAATGCTCACGAAATCATAATAGCGGTTTTTAACATTTGGTGAAGAACCTATTTAACAGGAGTGAGTTCAGGGGCATAGGAGATCATGTGAATGTTTAAAGTAGAAGCAGCATTCCCCATTAAGAAGAGAAATACAGTGGAAGAGCAAAGACTTTAGAGTAAAAAAACACCTGGATTCAAATCCTATTTGCTACATAATGGCTACTTTTAACCTGTTGAACGCCAGTTCCTTCATTTGTAAAATAGGGACAATATTTAACCTATTTACAGGTTATTGTGAGAGAACTAGGCACCTAGTACAGGGTAATATTGGCACATGGTAACCTTTCATACATAAACTGTCGCTATTCAAGAAGCTATTAGATGTCACTAGGCAGTTAAGCAAAGGACGACAGATTTGCTTGGTGTAACAATGAAAATCTTTCTGACTCTGACATCCTTCTTGAAAGAGTTCCCTGAAGATAGGTCATTGTATTGACACCTTTATCTTTGCTAACCTATCCCTTTAAATTCTGGGTATTGTATGTGCCACAGCTTTTTTTTCTTCCATATTCCTTCATTTATTTGGCACCTGTTGTGCCAATAATAGATAAGGGGCTGCTACGGGAGGAGGCAACCTGCACTGGCTTACAGCTGCTAATATCAGTTCCTATAGCTTATTGTTAGTGTTGTTCATGTGGTAAGGTAAAGGGTGAGAAAGTACTGGAGTCTAAAGAAACTAGTAGAAATCAGTTTGTAGCTATTACCATTCTACCTGCTAACAACTCCTGTTTTCAAGTTATTATGTACAACTTTAGGCAGTTTCTCTAGCCTTAGTCATGGTTTCTCTGTGTTGAGACTACTTTTGAATTCTATGAATTACAGCCTTAGATGTACAGGCTACTTTAAGTTTTTGCCTAAAATAAAAACATTCTCTCCAGTTACACATGCTGGGGAGGAAACACCTGCTTCCAACAGGTTTAACGCTTGGTTTTTGACTTTTTTTGAGAGTTCCTTATGTGTACAGTAATCTAAAATTTGTATAGTTGTCCTTTATAAAAGTACATTAATCTCATAGACAAATCTCCATGTAACTTAATTACATGGCATCTTCTAATCCTTCTGTGATAAGCAGAAATGTAGAGTTTTATTCAAGTTAAGGCAAACTAATTTGTATACACTTTCCATCTCTTGTTTTTTTGTTGTTGTTGTTAAGTAGGATAAGTTCTGAACGTCGAAAAGAAAAGTCTCGAGATGCAGCCAGATCTCGGCGAAGTAAAGAATCTGAAGTTTTTTATGAGCTTGCTCATCAGTTGCCACTTCCACATAATGTGAGCTCGCATCTTGATAAGGCCTCTGTTATGAGGCTTACCATCAGCTATTTGCGTGTGAGGAAACTTCTGGATGCTGGTGAGTTATTTTACAAGGGTAGAAATAGGCCTGAAAATTAGAAGTTAGAAGTAAATAGAAATTATTTTTAGAAGGTGGTCGCAATGTTTTGATTTTGCATGTCTCCTTATATTGTGATATGTACATGTTTAAAAATTTTTCTGTAATTCTTACTATTTTTATCAAGCTTCATTTTTTTCTTATCAGTTATTCTTTGAAATAATCTTTTTTTTGCATTGTAATTTGTTTTGCTTTATTTTCTTAAACATACTCCCAATTCTTTTCTAATATAACATCCTTTTTATTACCTGCTTTTAAAGCTTTAGTCAGGAATAAGATACTGGCTTCTTGTTTGTTTGATTTTTCCCTTTTTCTCCTGTTCCATCTACCTTTCTTTCTTTCTTTGAAAAATATGACTCAGGCTGGGCACGGTGGCTCACGCCTGTAATCCCAGCACTTTGGGAGGCTGGGGTGGGTGGATCATGCGATCAGGAGTTAAAGACCAGCCTGGCCAAGATGGTGAAACCCCGTCTCTACCAAAAATACAAAAAATTAGATGGGCGCACTGGCAGGTGCCTGTAATCCCAGCTACTCAGGAGGCTGAGGCAGGAGAATTGCTTGAACTCAGAGGGTGGAGCTTGCAGTGAGCCGAGATCGCACCACTGCACTCCAGCCTGGGCGATAGAGCGAGACTCCGTCTCAAAAATAATAATAATAATAATAATAATAATAAGTAAATAAAAAACATGACTCTTCTTTATTCTATGGTTTGCCTTGCTGCATTACTTTAAATAATCATGAAAAGCAGCTGGCACATCTAATTATAGTCTTTCTAGCTTCTGGCCTTCACTGTTCTGTGTTAAAATGGCTGTATGTATTAAATAAAGTATCTGCAAGAAAACTTTATTAAAACATCTAAATATTATATCATTTTTATTTTATTTTATTTTATTTTTTTGAGACGGAGTCTCACTCTGTTGCCCAGGCTGGAGTGCAGTGGCTGGATCTCAGCTCACTGCAAGCTCCGCCTCCAGGGTTTACGACATTCTCCTGCCTCAGCCTCCCAAGTAGCTGGGACTACAGGTGCCCACCACCTCGCCCGGCTACTTTTTTGCATTTTTTAGTAGAGACGGGGTTTCACCGTGTTAGCCAGGATGGTCTCGATCTCCTGACCTCGTGATCCGCCCGTCTCGGCCTCCCAAAGTGCTGGGATTACAGGCTTGAGCCACTGCGCCCGGCCTAAATATTATATCATTTAAGTACAACTTTTTAACTAATTATTTTCCTCTTCTTGTGCCCTTTTTAGGTGATTTGGATATTGAAGATGAAATGAAAGCACAAATGAATTGCTTTTATTTGAAAGCCTTGGATGGTTTTGTTATGGTTCTCACAGATGATGGTGACATGATTTACATTTCTGATAATGTGAACAAATACATGGGATTAACTCAGGTAAAATGCACACATATTAAGAGCCCTCCTGTATGTTTTTATGATTTTATGATATAGCCCTAATTTTTAAAAATGTGTTTACAGTTTGAACTAACTGGACACAGTGTGTTTGATTTTACTCATCCATGTGACCATGAGGAAATGAGAGAAATGCTTACACACAGAAATGGTAAGAAAAGTCTGCTGTTTGATTTAATGTGACAGGTGGTTTTACATAATCAGATACTATTGCTAATTATTAAACTTTGCTATTGTAACTTACCTAAGGCAAAATGTTATTTCATGTTTAATAAAACGTTAAGTCTATTCTTCATTAAAACTATTATTCTAGTTTTTAGGAATTTCATTTTGAAAGCCCACCTAATTGCATAAATAATTGTGCATGTGTGAGAAATAAAATGGAAAAATAAAATCATGACCAAGAGAGTTATAAATAACCTTTTTTTTTTTTTTAAGATGGGGTCTCGCTCTGTTGCCCGTGCTGGAGTGCAGTGGCACGATCAGCTCACTGCAGCCTTGACTGCTGGGACTCAAGCGATCCTCCCACCTCAGTCTCCCAAGTTAGCTGGGACCACAGACACGTGCTACCATGCCCAGCTAATTTTTTAAAAATCATTTGTAGAGACGAAGTCTCACTGTGGTGCTCAGGCTGGTCTTGAACTACTTCAACCATCCTCTCATCTCAGCCTCCCAAAGTGTTGTGATTACAGGCATGAGCCATCACCCAGGCTACCTTTTTTTTTTTCTTTCTTTTTAAATTGAGATGGGGGTTCTCGCTGTATTGCCTAGGCTGGTCTTGAACTCCTGGACTCAAGTGATCCTCCCGGCTCAGTCTCCGAAAGTGCTAGGATTATAGGCATGAGCCACCACACCTGGTGGAGTTAAAAATTAAAATACACCATTAAGGCATGGAGAAATTATAATACAAATGGCAGATAATAGGACTTTAGAGAATCATTAAAGTTGAGGTGCCAGTCTGGTCTAAGGCCCAATAAAAAAAAGTTCACCAGAATTTTAAGACAAACAACTGCTTATTTGACTTCTTCGGATGTTCTCAGTAATTCAAGACTGTGTAGTTAGATTGTAAGTATTACATTGTGGAGGCCCACATATTAACAAAAATAGACAGTAAGACTGCTAATTCTTAGGAATGAATTGTTAAAAATAATCAAGTGTTCTGAGATTTTTGGAAAGTACCTCGTGAATTAAAAAATTAAAGTCTTTCTACATTTGTGTGTTCTTAAACAGTGTATACTGATCATAATTATTTAAAAAATCATGTGTTCTAAGATTTTTGGAAAGTACCTCTTGAATTACAAAAACAATTCAAGCAAGTCATTCCACATTTGTGCCTTCTTAAGCAGTATATACTGATCATAATTGAACTTTTCTTCATGATGGAAAGATACCACAAGGAAAATTTCTTATGTTCTGCTGTTCTTTGTTGCTCTCCAATTTAAGTGCATACGTTTGTTTGCTTCTATATTATACAACCTCAAATTTATTTTTTGTATAATATTTGAGGTTTTCTTTTTCATATCATTTATTATAATAATAGCTAACCTCCATTGAGAGAATGCTCTATGCCAAGACACTGTTCTTCCTATTTTATATGCTTTTAACTCCTTTATTCTCACAACAACCCTGTGAAGTTAACTGTTAGACAATTTCTGTTTTACCAGGAAACTGAGGCACAGAGTTACTAAGTAACTTTCCCAACATTATTTGGTTAGTAAATGGCAGAGCTTGGGCTGAACTTCAGTAGACTGGCTTCAGAGTCCACGCTCATTAGTCCTTTGGAGCGCTTTTCATATTCTTGAATTCTCACATTCTGTCTTTTTTCACGCTGTCAGCGGGACCTGACTCCTGTTTTTAAATTTCATATTGTGTTTTTACTGTTAATTTGGAAAACAAATGCATACTTTTTAGAATTCTGTATAAAGGAGGAGTAAATATGCGATGAGCAAGGACCTAAGTGGGCTGTCAGTGAGTTTAATATATGAGTTCTAATGTGCAGAGTTGAGGTTTATATTGACTACTGCTCAGTGCTTCCCTGGGGCCAGACTATAAATGGATGGATATTAGAAAGTCTTGTTCTGATTTGGTAATGATGTTAATGCATTATTCTAAATCAGATAGTCTTAATATAGTTTAAATGTACGTTTTGAACCAAATGTTCTTTTTTAAAGCACACAAACATTTTGAAATCATTCCTAATGTGGTTATGAATTATTGATGTTCCATTGGGAAACTAAAATGCAGATTTTTCTCTTTTAGAAATCAGGGACTGTTGCAAAGCATCACATTTTAGTGATACACTGAGAGCCAGTGGTGTGTTTATAATAGGACATATAGTCCTATTATTCTTCCATATAAATTCTAGAAAAATGCTTTAGAATTTATAAATTATTACAAAATATGACTTATTTTTAGAGAGTTTAAAATTTAGGGTTTTTTTTTAATGGTTTTTGTTTTGTTTTGTTTCCTCATTAGGAAAACACTAGTACTTTTCAGTTACCTTGATTTTTAAATTAATCTGCAGGTCCCCATTCAAAGGCCTTGGGTTCCTTTCAAAGGTCAGTATAATTCAAGCTTAGACTATGAAGGACTGAACATACTCAAAGGATTTTGCATGTGGATCTTTACTGCCACTACCACAACCATCACCACCTACATACACACACGACACACTCATTCTCTCTCTTTCTCTCTCTCTCCCTCCCACACTCCCTCCCTTCCCCTCGTCCCCCACCGCCACCCTTTGCTCTCATGGCATCTTTTAAAAATATACTCTTGAATCCTTCCAGGGAGGGCAAATTCACTTCTTACCTAAGTAAACCCAAATGGCATGCATCAGTACCAGGACTGCCCATCTTGCCTAGTTCCATTATTAAATGAGAATAGGCTAGAATTCATCTTGTTCCTTAAGAGTCCAGCATTTCTAGCTAACCATGCCTACATTTAAACTTACTCTCATTTCTTTTCTACTTGACAGTGTTCTTCCAATATACTAGCATTACAATTTCCAGATTTGATTTTTTCTCCTGTCTTATTTCCATCCGTTTTCAAGTCTATTAAGATCTACCTCTTCATTTGTCTTTTACCACCATTCTTTTCACTCATACTACTGCTACTGGCTCAGCCCTCTCATTACAGTCACGTAATTCTAACATATATTGCTGCTAAGTTAATTTTCCTTAAGTTACTGATTGTGCTTTTTAAAAGCCCCTTGTTGAATATTTAGGCAGGACTCCATGTGGACATCCACAGCCCTCCGTAGTACAGCCCTAACCTTCCCTTCTGACTTTGCCTTACTACTCTTCTATGTGTACTTTACATTGTGGACAAACTACTATATGCAGTTTTTCAAACATGTCCTATTTTTCCTACCTCTGTGCTTTTCATTCTCTTCCTTCTCCCTGGAACCTTCTAACCCATCTCTACTTACTGACATTCTAATGTCTCTTTTTCTAAGCAGGACTTCTTGATTCCCCTTGACTAGAAGTTATTCCTCTAAGCTCTCCCTATCTTCCCTTAAAGCATTTTTATAAGTCTCAAGTACCGACTCTACATTGTGTTTTTGTTGACCTTACTATATCTACTACATTTTTAACTTCTTCAGGAAAGGTGGTGTGTCTTACTCATCTTTGTGGAATTTGCCTGCAATGTCTAGTCCAGGTTCTGAATAACAAATATTTTTATATGTGTTTTGAAGTACATTGACCAATGAAGATAAGAAATCAAGAGGCTATTTCCTTTTTTTTTTTTTTTGAGACAGTGTCTCACTTTGTCACCCAGGCTGGAGTGCAGTGGCACAATCTCAGTTCACTGCAACCTCTGCCTCCTGGGTTCAAGTGATTCTCACGCCTCAACCTCCCGAGTAGCTGGGATTATAAGCGTGCACCACCACACCTAGCTAATATTTATATTTTTAGTAGAGATGGGGTTTTACCATGATGGCCAGCATGGTCTCAAACTTCTGGCCTCAAGTGATCTTCCTGCCTCAGCCTCCAAAGTGCTGGGATTACAGGCATGAGGCATGAGCCACCATGCCCAGCAAGATGCTATTTCCTTAATCACCTAAATACAAACTCATTTTTAGTTATGGAAGGTTTGAAATAGGAGTGAATAGACTTTACTTAATTCTGACTTTACTTTATTTCTGTAGCTTTTTTTTTTTTTGAGATGGATTCTCACTCTGTCGCCCAGGTTGGAGTGCAGTGGCACAGTCTCAGCTCATTGCAACCTCCGCCTCCCGGGTTCAAGTGATTCGACTGCCTCAGTCTCCCGAGTAGCTGGGATTACAGGCACCCACCATCACACCCAGCTAATTTTTGTATTTTTAGAGACAGGGTTTTACCATGTTGGCCAGGCTGGTCTCGAACTCCTGACCTCAAGTGATCCTCCTGCCTCAGCCTCCCAAAGTGCTGGGATTACAGGCATAAGCCACCATGCCCTGCCTATTTCTGTAACTTTTGATAAGTCATTTGATCTGTTGTTGTTTTCTTATAGTAACAAAGTAGAAATAATTTTCTGCCTGCTTTACTAGACAAGGGGAAAAAATAAGATACGTAAAAATGTTATTTGTTATTAAAAAGAAAGTTGCTATTTTAAAGGTTCTGTAAATACATAGAGTGCTTATTAGAAATTGAGCTAACACATTCAGGAAAGAATAGGAAGAGTTTGCTGAAGTTCTTTCTTTAGGGATTCTTGTGTACCAATTTAAAGAGCAAACTCATACCATTTTTATATTTCTATGTAGTTTGACTAAGCTTACTTGCTTGAATGATTAACTGTTATCCCAAATACGGATTATCTTTCAGTCAACTCAGGGAATCAGAGCTACTGAGTAGTATGTGTCAGATCTCTTGGGTGTGCTGGAGTGAGTAAAAGGGGAATGAATTACTGTGTTCATGCTGAGACTTTTAATTGAACAGGTATTCAGTTGATCTAGGTGATGGGCACTTTGCTACTTTTATTGTAACAAATTTGTATATTTAGTTGCTTTAAAACTTTATTTCATGCTTTCATTAGGCCCTGTGAAAAAGGGTAAAGAACAAAACACACAGCGAAGCTTTTTTCTCAGAATGAAGTGTACCCTAACTAGCCGAGGAAGAACTATGAACATAAAGTCTGCAACATGGAAGGTAAGTGAAAATTATTTGTGATTGATGATACACTTTATTTATACATAGATATTGCAGTATTAAGATAACTTTAGAATTGTGAGGGAAGGTTTACAGTTCCTTGGTGTTTGGTTATGTAACATTTATACCTTCAACTGATTTGCATATGATCCCCAAAATCCAGAACCGTGTAGTAATTTGCCAATTTGAGGCACAAACTTAAATTATGTGAATTGTGGCACTGGTATACTAGGCTTACTTAATCAGTTGGCTTTGCCAACCACACAATATTTGGATCCTGGTAGGGCTTAATTTTCTATTAATTATAGTTTTGTATCTTTGTTCAATGTTGAAACATAGTCATCAGTGCAAGAAATAACTATCAAACCAGCCCGGATGATGAGATGAATGAGAAAGCAGCCTAGACGTTATATGAGGGGAATTTTTTAAAGAGTAATGTATAGGCCCTGGGTAGGAAGTAGGTCATGGGTGGTGGAAAAACATTCATTGATTTCCAAAAACCTGGTTAATCCACTAGTGACAGTAAATTTTGTCAAAGCTTACTGGCCATGTCAGACTCAACAACTTATCTCTGCTTTTTTTTTTTCCTAGCATTGTAAATTTTTTTTAACTGCTTTGTTTTCTTCTTCATACACAGGTATTGCACTGCACAGGCCATATTCACGTATATGATACCAACAGTAACCAACCTCAGTGTGGATATAAGAAACCACCTATGACCTGCTTGGTTCTGATTTGTGAACCCATTCCTCACCCATCAAATATTGAAATTCCTTTAGATAGCAAGACTTTTCTCAGTCGACACAGCCTGGATATGAAATTTTCTTATTGTGACGAAAGGTAAATTAGATCTAAAATGTGAATTTGAAATTTTTAATTAGTCTACAGCATTATTGAATATTCACCGTAGCAAAGATTCAGCGTATTGGCCATGCATGGTGGCTCACACCTGTAATCCCAGCACTTTGGAAGGCTGAGGCCCGCAGTGGGATGGATCATCTGAGGTCAGGAATTTGAGACCAGCTTGGCCAATGTGGTGAAACCCCATCTCTACTGAAAATACAAAAATTAGCACTGTGTGGTGGCGGGCACTACTCAGGAGGCTGAGGCAGGAGAATCGCTTGAACCTGGGAGGTGGAGGTTGCGGTTAGCCAAAATCACACCACCACACTCCAGCCTGGATGACAGAGCAAGACTCCATCTCAAAAAGAAAAAAAAAATTACTCAGTGTTAAACTATGCTTTCCACTAAATTCAACAGAATAATACATCCTATAATATTAGATTAACTGTGTAAAGTAATTCAGCCACATTTATTGAACACTTACTCTGTACTATGAATGCTTACTTTACTAGGTGCTATCCAGAAATTAAGATGAGTCTTTTTTTCCCCAGTAGGGGCTCTGCTTACTTAAAGAGAGAATTTCAAAGATATGCAGTGTATATTTTGAGCAAAGATAGATTACCTTAGGTTGGGGACTAGAAAGCCAAGTGTTTGTACATCTCTTCATCCTACATATTTTCCTTGAGAAGCTTCAATCTTGCCCATGGTTTCTATCACTATTTCCCACATTTATTTCTGTAACTAATTCTATTTAATTGCCAACTTAATATTTCTATCTGGATATTCTTCTGTATTGTAAACTAAGTATTTCTGTAACTGAGTTCAGTACCACTACTGCCCCCAAACAACATCATCATCAAAAACTGCTTTTCTTCCTATAACGCTTATCATGGTTAATACACCACATTATGCACGTGAAGTCATCCTTAACTTTTCTTTTACATTCATTGGCTACATACAGTTGATGTCTAAATCTTACAGATTTACTATCTACATATATCTCTTGATCCATTTCCTCCTTTCCATCCTTGCACTCCTGCCATTGAATTCATCAGCTCATTATTACCCTTGACTTGAGTTGCTGGCATAGCTGCCTTTTTGCCAACAGATTTGTACCCTTGTAATCTTTCATCCAAGTTGCCAGAAAGTGGGTGTCCTAATGTGAAAATCAGATCATGTCATTCTGTTGTTGAAAATGCCTCAAATGCTTCCCTTCATCTTTGCACACAAAAATATTTTGTTTATAAAAATACTAGATGAGGGAAGTAAATTTTCATTTATCAAAGGACGATGTGCATTTTAAAAGACTCAAAAAAAAATAGACCTACACAATACAATCTAAACTTAGCATGGCAAACAAAGATATTTATGTTCTGGCCCTTGCCTACTTCTCCAGATTAATCAAGAGGAAGAGAGACTACTTATTCTGATGTGGCTGCCACCGCTCTATAGCTAGAGAGCTCCCCATGCTGTTTTAATGTCTTAGTGTAGCAGTCCCCAATCACCAGTACTGGTCTGCAGACTGTTAAGACCCCAGCTGCATAGCAGGTGAGTGGTGAGCATTCCCACCTGAGCTTCACCTGCTGTCAGATCAGAGGCAGCATTAGATTCTCATGGGAGTGGCAAACTGCTGTGAACTGCACTTGAGGGATCTAGGTTGTGTCCCCCTTATGAAAACCATCTCGACCAGTGCCTGATGATCTGAGGTGGAACAGTTTCATCCTGAAACCATCCCCACCCCCATCTGTGGAAAAATTGTCTTCCACAACCTGTCCCTGGTGCCAAAAAGGTTGGGGACCACTTTCTTACTGCCTTTGCACATACTTTCTTTCCTATTCTGTAATGACATTTTCTTCACTTCTTAACACATACTTACCTTCCAAGCGCATCTACTCGTTTGTGGGGCTTTCCTTGTTCCTTCAAGAAGAAGCTGCACTGTTCCTTGTACATACCTCTTTTGTTAGCATTTACTCTACTATTGTACTGCTTGTCTCATTTTTTACTATAATGCTATAGTATAGTATAGTATAGTATAGTAGCTGAAGGGGACATAGGTTCTGTAGCCTGACTGCCAAATCCTGGCTTTGCTGCCTATATACAAATGATCTTGGACACATTAGTTCTTAGTTCTTGTCTGTAAGCATCAGTTTCTTCATAATACTAACTTGAAGATTATATGAGAAAACCAATTTAAGCACTTAGCCATAATATAAAGTAGACAAGAAACCCCTACCCCATTGGACAAGGAAATATATCAGAGCTCTGTCTTTGGATTCACATGTTAGATTCACTCGTAGCTTGCGGCTCTGATACTTACAATGTGGCCTTGGCCTTGGTACTTAACAGTTGTAAAACTCACATTCCTTATCTATAAAATAAGAATCATGGCCGGGTGTGGTGGCTTATGCCTATAATCCTAGCACTGTGGGAGGCCGAGGCGGGTGGATCATCTCAGGTCAGGAGTTTGAGACCAGCCTGTCCAACATGGTAAAACCGTATCTCTACTAAAAATACAAAAATTAGCTGGGTATGGGGGCACGTGTCCGTAATCCCAGCTACTTGGGAGGCTGAGATAGGAGAACTGCTTGAATCCAGGAGGCGGAGGTTGCAGTGAACCAAGATTGCACCACCACACTCCAGCCTGGGAGACAGAGTGAGACTCCATCTCAAAAAAAAAAACATACCTCAGAAGGATGTTGTGAGGATTAAAGAAGTCTGTTGAGTGCCTAGTGGGCATAGTGAATGCTTCACTGCTGGTGTCAACTTTAAGAAAATGAATATAGAAAAGCTAAGAATTATTTTAAGGTGTTTACTACTAGTATTCATGTAAATGTATGATGGAACAGAGATTTCCATCCTATTTTGAGGAATTATTTTTTATTTTTTTGAAAACTCAAGGTAACAAAGTAAAGGGGAGGCCAGGGAGAAAGGAGGGTAATGGAGCAAAAATGAGAAAAGGAGTGACATTACCCCCTAGTTATAGCAGAAAATTAGCAAAATGATAATGACAGGAGGTAACAGTAAAGACAATCAGCTCATATATCAACCAAGACAGTTTTGAGTTTGACCAACAGACTGTTATTTTCTGGTTTAGAGCTCTTTCCAAGAACTTCTCGCATCTATAACTCCTGACAACCAAGCTATGGAAAAATTTTGCTCAATTTTAAGAAAATCTAACATATCAAGCGCCTAAACTCCAAAATATTCCACAAATAGCTGCTATTTACTGAACTCCGTAATAATCATTTAAAATTATTCAGCACTTTATTTGAGCATCTACTATGTTCATGGGACTAAAGTAGAAATGAAGATGAACAGTTCCTGCCTCAAAATAAATGAGTCGTATACTGCTTTAGATCACAGGTTTCCTAGTCCATTAAAAACACTTTTTGGTCATATTTTCTGGACACCCCGACCCCTTTGGTATAGAATATAACCTATGTAATTCTCTAAAGTTAAATTAACTTCACCTTTCTTGCTTCAATATGTGTAAAACTGACCTTCTAGGAAAGCATGTACAGTTTATATTTTTGACTTCTTGGTATCTTTTAGTGATAGACACACCTCAGATTGAGAAGCACTGAAGGACATTAGATTAAATCAGCTTCCTATGACAATATAAACAAGACCCTCATTAATCTGATCCCCCTACCTACTTCTTCAGCATCATCTCATATCTGTCTCCACTAACCGTATTATAGAATCTTTGTTACCCGCACCACATTAAGCATTTTAAAAAATCTTTTGCTTATGCCGTACCTTTTTCCTGAAAGTGGTTTTGCCTTTCCTTTGTCTCTCTCTAGTCATAAGTCTCCTATAAGAGGCTGTTCCTCATTCTACCATTCCTTTGCATGGATAGGATTCCATGGAATAGATTCTCATCACTGCAATTTATCACATTATTTCCTAAGTAGTACACTACATCTACTGGAAGATTAGCCAGGTGTTGAGTTTTGTCTTTGCATTTTGATGCCTAGAATAATGCCAGGCACATATGGGCATATTTAGATTTGAATAGTGAAAAAGTCTTTAATTCCATGGGGATTTTATTTAAACAGAAAAATATAAGACCAATTAAAATTATTTTTAAAGCATAATTTCAAGAAATATGACTGATTTTGTTTAAAAACATGTTTTCCTTTATAATGCTGCCACCTGGTGTTGCTGTGTTTACAGATGGCCCTTTGTAAAGAATTGAGGGTTTGGGCTGAGTTTGGTTTGGTTTTTGACAAATCAGCTTTTCATTTATGTATTTATTTTGTAATAAACTATGGAAGATCTTGCCTTTAAGTGTGAGAACACAAGCAATGTTACTTTTATACCTTTATAGGATATCTTGGCTACGTCCTTCCTGTAGTTAAGTGGAGTTTTTTTCACACAGAGCATGTTATATGAGGTTTGCTTGCACCTCAGTAAGAAAGTCCTCTGAAATCTAAAGGCTGAGAATCTAAAAGCTTAACTCATGTTTTGCTCCTAGAAAGACTTGAGAAGAGAGTATTTCTGTTCAGCATGGTACTAAGAAGATAGCTTTCTCTTTCTCATGTCATAGTTGCCGTTACATACTGCTTCCAGAGAATGAGATCTAGTCTCTGTCTTAAATAAAGGTCTACTCTCTGCCAGCGAGATAGATAGGGTAATTGGATTGTTTTCCAATGTATTTTCATTTGAAATATTGTTTTATCTGAAATTACCCCCATAATTTCATGTAATGCCAAAAACTAAACTGAGTACAAGAGCATCTTCTAAAACCAACATAATTCCTTTAGTTCCCATTTAGTGCAGATGCTCTTTGGTTGATGATAATAGAATTGTGTAGTGGCTATTGATTTCTCAGAGTGAGGTGTTGCCTAGGGGCTTAAAAGTTACTACATAAAGAATTTGGCTTTATGAAAAAATGTTATAGATTTTATCTATATTTTAAAATAAGTGTCAGTGACTACCTTTATAACTTTTACTATTTAATTTAGTAGTACTTCTTCTCTGTTTATTAATACCCTGCCTTGTTACCAAAAGTATGTATAATGAGATGTGGTAAGAATAGGTAACAAGTAGGCTGGGCACGTTGGCTCACGCCTGTAATCCCAGTACTTTGGGAGGCCGAGGCGGGCAGATCACCTGAGGTCAGGAGTTCAAGACCAGCCTGACCAACATGGAGAAACCCCGTCCCTACTAAAAATACAAAATTAGCTGGGTATGGTGGCACATGCCCGTAATCCCAGCTACTCGGGAGGCTGAGGCAGGGGAATCACTTGAACCTGGGAGGTGGAGGTTGCGGTGAGCCGAGATCACGCCATTGTGCTCCAGCCTGAGCAACACGAGGGAAAATTTGTCTCCAAAAAAAAGAATAGGTAACAAGTTTGGGTGAAGAGGATAAAAGAGTTAAATAACAGGACAAACCTAGAGGATTTAAAGAAATGTGTGATATTGCATTTAATAACTGTAGTTCCTAAAGGTGAGGTGTAAATTTATTCTAAGCAAAGGAAGATGCTCTTTATTTTTGAAAATTCACTTATCCATAAGATTAATGCCTATCAGTTAACTTGGGAGGAGAAAAATTTTTATCAGTTAGTCTCCCTTTTTTTCTTAAATCTTGTATTTTTTACTAACAGAATTACCGAATTGATGGGATATGAGCCAGAAGAACTTTTAGGCCGCTCAATTTATGAATATTATCATGCTTTGGACTCTGATCATCTGACCAAAACTCATCATGATAGTAAGTACAATAGAAGAACTCAGAGATATTCTAATTACTTAACTGTTGCAACCTCTGTACAGTTTGGCTACCCATCGAATTCTCTGGTTAAAATGAACCAGTCTTCCCAGACTAAATGTGTTAATAGGCCTATTCAGTAGAGATCTTGACCATTTTGTGTTTTGTATTTGTTGCAACAAGTATCGGTAAAAATAGAATCATTTAATCATTGACAAAACTTGCTGGCATTTTAAATACAAAGACTTGAAAATCCAAATATTATAGAGTATTGAATAGCGTAATTTTCAGAATTCACGTAAATACTCAGAACAGTGGTTGGTATGTAAAAGGCACTCAGGAAATATTTGTACAATCAATGAATGTGAAGGTGGTGAACATCACATTTGGTAATAAGTACCATTTTTAAAAATGTTTATAAGTGCATAGTTATGTGTGTATATTTATGGGTTACATGAGATATTCTGATACAGGTATGCAATGCATAAGGGTAAATGGAGTACCTATCACCTCAAGCATTATCTTGTGTGACAAACAATCCAGTTATACTCTTTTGGTTATTTTATTTATTTATTTTTTCTTTTGAGACAGGATCTCACTCTGTCGCCCAGGCTGGAGTGCGGTTGAGCAATCTCGGCTCACTGCAACCCCTGCCTCCCAGGTTCAAGAGATTCTCCTGCCTCAGCCTCCCAAGTACCTGGGATTATAGGCGTATACCACCATGCCTGGCTAATTTTTTATTTGTAGTATAGACGTGGTTTCGCAATATTGACCAGGCTGTTCTCAAACTCCTGACCTCAGGTTATCCACCTGCCTTGGCACCTGGCCTCTTTTAGTTACTTTAAAATGTACGATTAAATTATTTTTGACTATAGTCACCCATAGCAAGTACCTTTGACATAAGATTTGATTCTGAATTTTACTCAAATGAATGTTAAGATCCCAAGATGTTAAACTTTGGACTATCTCACCTGTTTAATCTGTACCTATGCATGACTTCCGACTGTGATTGAGGATACCTGAATATCACTGAGTTGATGTGATTGATCACCCTTGAACTCAAGAGTAAATCCAAGTCTGCAGTCAGGACCGCCCAATCCTCAAAATAATACCATCATTAGGATTTATTCAGTACTTTCTCCCAAATCAATATTTAATTTAAATTGCCTAAATTGCCAAAAGACTTACAATGTGGTATCAATTTATATTTAAATATGCTACGTACAGCTTTTTAAAGCATCTTTGGTTCTCTGGAAACTTTAGTCAGAATTTAAGGAAGTTATTGTGGCACCATTTTCTTGAAAAAGGCTACTGATTATTCTCTAATGTTACACTTTCAACCTAAGTCATTAAAGAAATTTTAGTTACTGAAGATTGTATATTCATGAACTCTTCACTTAGCTCATTGGCAGCAAAGGAGTTTTATTTAGGGGGTTTGAAAAAGGAAATGGGTATATTTTCAGCTATTCTGGGACACACTGTCTGAATTTAAGCAGTTACAACTGATTCCACTAAATAAACATTTGTTTTCTAAAACAATGATCAGCATTCAGCATCTGTTTATTTAATTGAAAATTCAAAGTTACAATATTTTCTTTGCATGATTCTTCTTCCTTTTTCCCCCTAGTGTTTACTAAAGGACAAGTCACCACAGGACAGTACAGGATGCTTGCCAAAAGAGGTGGATATGTCTGGGTTGAAACTCAAGCAACTGTTATATATAACACCAAGAACTCTCAACCACAGTGCATTGTATGTGTGAATTATGTTGTGAGGTAAGTTTGAGAAATAAACGTTTTTGGGGAATAAATAGTGATTCTTTTTGGATATTCTGTTCATTTATAGGAAGATAAGATTATAAATATTAACTAAATTTTAATTCTTTACATCTCTACCAAATTATTATTTTCTGTACTCTGACCTAGGTTTCCAGTCCAGCTATTCTACAGTGATACCACTAAATACTGTCAGTAGTTGTCTATCCCCATACCTTCACTCCTATTTTTAAAAAGACCATGAAAAAAACACCAGATCCATTGACTGGTTTGGTCTAGTTATACAGGTATCGGCATATATTATCTCAAGACAGCTGTGTTCTTTTTGTAGGAAGAATACTGACCTAGGTTTGTATCGTAGCTCTAGCACTCATTAGCTCCCTGACCTTGGGGAAGTCTCTTCATTTTTCTGAATTTCATCTATGTAGATAATTGTTCAGAAGGTTATAATGAAAATTAAATGAAATTCTGTAAGATTAATAAGCTGTATGATGTAATACATGGCTCTTGTATATTCATGAACTCTTCACTTAGCTCTTTGGCTTGTGAATATTATGTACATCACAATTTAATCTTTCATTTGATCTATTTTACTAGACTCCTGCCCCATCTAGTCTACCTGTCCACATTATTACCACCTTGTAGTCCACCTTGCCCATTACTGCCAGGCTAAGCTTTCTAGTGTGGATATCTCATCATCTTATTTTCCTTAGAATTTTAGTGATCTTTTTATGACTTCCAAGATAAACACTTGCCTAGGTGTATAGCATCCTTGTTTACCATCATACTCATGCATCAGAGATTTAGCCTTCCCTTTAAAATCTAGGGTCACCCCTGTTAGGAAGACTTTGGCCAGTTTTTATTTTTGCCACTTCTGACACCATCCTTTAATGTTTTTATATTAGTACCACAGTGTTCTTTTGTGACTTTACCATTATGTATGAATCTTCCACTTGGAATGTCTTTCTCTTCCTCACACCCCAGTCTGCCTAGCAAATGCCACTTGATCCCAAGTATCAGCTCGTTAGCTTCTCAGTGAAGCAAGCCTTCTCTATTTTAGCAGTTATCACAGTGTATTTTAATTGTTTACATATCTACTTTCACAATGGGTTATAAATTTCTTAAGGTCAAGGGTTGGCTATTTTTATCTTTGCATTCTCAGTTAATTTCAGATAGTGAATATTTAATATGTTAATTAAAGGAGTAATTTAAGCCACTCGTGAAGATAAACTGTTGCTCATCATCCCTCTTCAACCCTATCCTGTAGGTGGTATCACCTTATGTTCTTACCACCAAAGAAAATATGGCCCCTCTCTTAGGACTATCCTTAGACTCCATTGAGATGGAGTCTCACTCTGTCGCCCAGGCTGGAGTGCAGTGACGTGATCTTGGCTCACTCCACCTCCTGAGCTCAAGCAATTCTCGTGCCTCAGCCTCCCAAGTAGCTGGGACTACAGGCGTGCACCACCACACCGGGTTAATTTTTTGTATTTTTAGTAGAGACAGGGTTTTGCCATGTTGGCCAGGCTCTTGAACTCCCAGGCTCAAGCGATCCATCTGCCTCAGCCTCCCAAAGTGCTGGGATTACAGGCATGAGCCACTGTGCCCAGCCTGCATATCTGAAATTCTTAACTGAAATTAGTCAAATTATCTTGTACTGGGAATTTTTTTTTTTAATTTCAACTTTTATATTTGATTCAGGGGATACATGCATAGGTTTGTTACATGGGTATATCATGTGATGCTGAGGTTTGGGGTACAATTGATCCTGTCACCCAGCTAGTGAGCATAATACCCAACAGTTGTTCAACCCTTGCCCCTCTCTCCTACTAGTCCTCAGTGTCTGTTGATGCCCTCTTTATGTCCACAAGTAACCCAATGTTTAGCTCCCACTTACAAGTGAGAGCATGCAGCATTTGGTTTTCTGTGTTCTGGGTTATCTCACGTAGGATAATGGTCTCTGGATGCATCCATGTTGCTGCAAAGGACATGATTTCATTCTTTTTTATGGCTGCATACTGTGCATTGTATTGGGTCTTTATTTTGTAATAGCATTTTAAAACCCTAAATGTGACAAAGTATGCGTGAGTGATCATGCATCTCAAGAAATCTTAAAATGTTCCTGTCCATAAAGCAGAATTTTTTAAGACTTTTTCACAGTCCCCTTTCCCCTCACTGTGTCAAGTGCTCATTTGTGAATTACTAATTTCTCTTGTTTTGACAGTGGTATTATTCAGCACGACTTGATTTTCTCCCTTCAACAAACAGAATGTGTCCTTAAACCGGTTGAATCTTCAGATATGAAAATGACTCAGCTATTCACCAAAGTTGAATCAGAAGATACAAGTAGCCTCTTTGACAAACTTAAGAAGGAACCTGATGCTTTAACTTTGCTGGCCCCAGCCGCTGGAGACACAATCATATCTTTAGATTTTGGCAGCAATGGTGAGTAGTTATTTTGTTAATGCCCTAAATTGTGTCTCTTGCTACAAGCCCCATTTCAACTAAACATTACTTTGACGTTTTTTGTTGGTAATCATTTGGACATTACAAGCTAATATATTTTTATAGTTTTCTTAAATGTATTTGCTTAAATATTTTTGCCCTGGTAATTTCTTACCATTCTTGCTTTTTTATATTGTTGAAAATTGTGCTTCAAAGTGTCCTTAAGGTATTTCTTCTTCCCACATAAATTTTTCCTGGCTACTCTATTTCTGTATCCTGCTGTCAGATTTTCTCCACAGTTTAGCAGAGTTACATGGAAGTAGGCATTGTTGCATTAAAGGATAAAAAGGCAGTCATACTATAACATGAAGCATTGAAGATGAAAACTGCAATTTTAAAGTAGAGAACATTTTAATGTATAAAAAGGTTGGTGTTGCCTTTTGTCTTTTATGCCGTAGAGATTAAGAGGCGGTATCAATAGTGGATTGTAAAGATAACCCAGACTTACGGTTATACTATACTATTATATGTAAACTTTCTGATGAAGGAAAATTTGTTAACATTTTGTTGTTTGATGAATTAGACAAACCTTTCGTGAAAAAGAACACAAATTTTTTGTATGTTAAAATCCCTGTGGCCGGGCGCAGTGGCTCACGCCTGTAATCCCAGCACTCTGGGAGGCCGAGGTGGGTGGATCACTTAAGGTTAGGAGTTCGAGACCAGCCTGGCCACCATGGTGAAACCCCGTCTCTACCAAAAATACAAAAATTAGCTGGGCATGGTGGTGTGCGCCTGTAATCCCAACTACTTGGGAGGCTGAGGCAGGAGAATTGCTTGAATCTGGGAGGCAGAGGTGGCAGTGAGCCAAGATTGCGTCATTGCACTCCAGCCTGGGCAACAGAGCAAGACTCTTAGGTTAAAAAAAAAATCCTTGTATACTTTAGACTGACTCATATTTTTTCCCCACAGACACAGAAACTGATGACCAGCAACTTGAGGAAGTACCATTGTATAATGATGTAATGCTTCCCTCATCCAACGAAAAATTACAGAATATGAATTTGGCAATGTCTCCATTACCCACCTCTGAAACGCCAAAGCCACTTCGAAGTAGTGCTGACCCTGCACTCAATCAAGAAGTTGCATTAAAATTAGAACCAAATCCAGAGTCACTGGAACTTTCTTTTACCATGCCCCAAATTCAGGATCAGCCACCTAGTCCTTCTGATGGAAGCACTAGACAAAGTTCACCTGAGGTAGGTGTCATGATATAATCAGAAAGAGACAACTTTCAGATTTTAACATTCAAGAATGTGTTTATAAGTTTGACTCAAACACTCATTTGAACCACAAATTACATTTGTGTGTGTGTTTGAATTTTAGCACTTTAAAATTATTGCAAGAGCTATTGCCTAACTTAGACCTGAGCATGTTTTAGGCTCAAAGATAGTCAGGAACATGGGAAGAAACTAGCTTAATATAAACCAAAAGGTGAAATGTACATTGTTTCTCTATTATTTATATCAGTAGGACAAAAACATCTTGAATTTGGACATTTAAAGAGAATAGTACTAAATGTGCTCAAGGTAGCCACAGCCTATACCTGTTACCCCTTTTAGTTTGTTTTATTGTGTTTTGTTTTGTTTTGAGAATCTCACTATCACCCAGGCTGGAGTGCAGTGGTGCAATCACAGCTCACTACAGCCTCAACCTTCCAGGCTCAAATGATTCTCCCACCTCAGCCTCCCAAGTAGCTGGGACTACAGGCCCGCACCACCATGCCTGGCTAATTTTTTAACCTTTTTTTTTTTGTGGAGTCAGGGTTCTCACTACATTGCCCAGGCTGGTTTTAAACTCCTGGGCTCAAGCGATCCTCCTGCCTTGGCCTCCCAGAGTACTAGGATTACGGGCGTGAGCTACCATGCCTGGCCCATTACCCCTTTGAGTTGGAGAACTGTCTGGTAGCAATAGACTTAACAGGGTTTAAATGGGAAAGGACCTTATGAATTCTTTGCCCAATTTAGTCCAATTTCCATCACTATTTTGAAATTTTGGATAAGTATAACATGAAAATAACAAGTGTTACATAAAATACTTAGTAACTGGTCTTTTTTATTCTGAATCTGTCTTGATTTTAATTGTCCTATAAACACAATAAAAATCATCTTTAAAGGCTAGGCTGGCCAAGACTAGAGATATCACACAGGGCTTTATTTCTAAATCTAGAATGATTCCATTTTAGGGCTTCGTACATCTAAAAATATACTCAGGAGTAGGGCAACTTAGATCTGAACATTATAACTTGATAAATGAGGCATAAATAAGCTTTAATAAGTGGTAAATAATTCTACATTAAATATTTGTTGGATAAAACTGACAAGCTAAGAGTAGGAGATTTGACATCTCATAGCCTTGTGGTGAATGAATATATATCCTATGCTCTGGTTGCTTAATTTACCCAGCACAAAAAAAATGTTTGGTTCATCTTGGTTTTTATCTAACAAAAGTAAATCTAACAAAAACATTAGAATGAGGAAAGCAAAATTTCTTGTTTAGAATACACAGCTATAGTTTTTTGTTAAAATTCTTGCTCAGAACTCTTAAAATAGTAATAATGTACATTCGTTCAGGTATATGCAGGTAAAATAACTTAAGTTTCTACTCCCACCCCTAACAATAGCTGTGAGATTTTTACGTAGCTCAGTCACCACAGGAATGAGCCTTCTCAGTTCAAAGATAAATTCCAGTGAATGTAGCATCTAGTTAATTGGTCAATTAGGTACCATTGTGGGATGTGAATTACCAAATAGGTTTTATTCTTTAGAATAAGGTGTTTCTTTTCATCTTAATTTTGTAAATGATGTTATATTACATAGTCAGAAATATGTATATTGGCAAAATTAGTTACCAGTATAAGCTTCAAAATGTCACTATTTTCACTTTTTTTTTTTTTTTTTTTTTGAGATGGAGTCTCACACTGTCACCAGGCTAGAGTGCAGTGGCACGATCTTGGCTCACTGCAGCCTCCGCTTCCCAGGTTCAAGTGATTCTCCTGCCTCAGCCTCCTGAGTAGCTGGGATTACATGCGTATGTCACCATGCCCAGCTAATTTTTGTATTTTTAGTAGAGACGAGGTTTCACCATGTTGGCCAGGATGGTCTCAATCTCTTGACCTCGTGATCCACCCGCCTTGGCTTCCCAAAGTGCTGGGATTACAGGCGTGAGCCACCGAGCCTGGCCTAGTTAAATAAAATTTGATAAACACAATGGACTTGGTTGTGTGTTTTCAGGTTTTTTTGAGATCTAGTTTGAAAATTCTGACAACTAGCAAAATATATGGAGGCTTCTTCAGGAAATAGTAAACGTATTTCTTTTTACAGCCTAATAGTCCCAGTGAATATTGTTTTTATGTGGATAGTGATATGGTCAATGAATTCAAGTTGGAATTGGTAGAAAAACTTTTTGCTGAAGACACAGAAGCAAAGAACCCATTTTCCACTCAGGTATATGAACTTACTTGTTTTATATTAAATTTCATTAATTTTTAGTCTGAAGTAACTTTGAGTTTCACTTGTTTTTTATTTATAAAGTGTGGCCATTGTAAAAACTCATGTATTTGCTGTTTTAAAGGACACAGATTTAGACTTGGAGATGTTAGCTCCCTATATCCCAATGGATGATGACTTCCAGTTACGTTCCTTCGATCAGTTGTCACCATTAGAAAGCAGTTCCGCAAGCCCTGAAAGCGCAAGTCCTCAAAGCACAGTTACAGTATTCCAGCAGACTCAAATACAAGAACCTACTGCTAATGTCACCACTACCACTGCCACCACTGATGAATTAAAAACAGTGACAAAAGACCGTATGGAAGACATTAAAATACTGACTGCATCTCCATCTTCTACCCACATACATAAAGAAACTACTAGTGCCACATCATCACCTTATAGAGATACTCAAAGTCGGACAGCCTCACCAAACAGACCAGGAAAAGGAGTCATAGAACAGACAGAAAAATCTCATCCAAGAAGCCCTAACGTGTTATCTGTCGCTTTGAGTCAAAGGTATTTATGTGTAACATTCAAGTTATAGTTCTTTTATTATTTTTGAGATAAATGTATGTGATAGTACATGATTTCTAAACTTATAGCAAACTTTCTGATATGTATGCCCTAAGGCACATTCTTGAGCACTCAAAAAACTTTCTAAATTAACCTCATATATTTTTGTTTTCTTTCTTTTTTTTTTTTTTTTTTTTTTTTTTTTTTTTTTTTTTTTTTTTGAGACAGTCTTGCTCTGTCACCAGGCTGGAGTGCAATGGTGCAATCTTAGCTCACAGCAACCTCCGCCTCCTGGGTGCAAGCCATCCTCCTGCCTCAGCCTCCCAAGTAGCTGGGATTACGCCTGGCTAACTTTTTTTGTATTTTTCGTAGAGACAGGGTTTCTCCATATTGGTCAGGCTGGTCTCGAACTCCCGACCTCAGGTGATCCCCCTGCCTCAGCCTCCGAGAGAGCTGGGATTACTGGCCTGAGCCACCACACCCCAGCCCTATTTTTTCTAAAATAATTATAAATTCTAAAATTACCTATCTAAATGTGGGAGGGTCTTTCGACACCTTTAAAATAAAATCCAGCTCAGTTAAGTTCTGTAAATATGTAAGAGTTGGCTCAGATGTACTTCTTGCAGTTGTTTAAATCAGACTAGTTAACTACTGTTGCTACTTAGATGCTTCCATTTCTTAAGAGCTCTTTTTTAAGCTTATCTAAAGAAAAGCCCTTCCAATTTAAGGGTTATTTCCAATTGCACATTGCAAATTGAGCCTTCCATCTTCAGCATTCAATATAGATATTTACAAGCCCCTCTTTTAAAATTTTATTATAGTTAACTTGTATTAAAGTTGCTTTTATTTTTCACTACATATTTGTAAAACATTAGCTATATATATATATTGCAGGCTACACAGGTTTTCTAACTCTATACCAGAAATCTAAGCATGAATTATGACATTACTTCTATGGGACTAGTTCAAAGAAACATATGGACACGACCCAATTTTTAAGTTATACTTTCTGTATATAATTTGTAAGGGGATTTCACATATTTTAAGTTTGAGGCTATAGCTAGAAGAAATTAAGTTTTCTAATAAGTGTGTGGAATAAGTGTGTGGAAGAGGGGAATGATTCCTCCTCCACTATGTCTAGACTAAGCCAGATATCAATAGCAATAGGAAAGAACCACTGTCGTAGCCAGAGCACATAGCTTTTTTTCCCTGCCTAGCATTCCCACCTTGACCTAGAGTGCTGGGAGACGTCTTTTCCCTAAGCTTGGAAAAGATCTTGGGGCTTTAGATGAACTCAGAAGTACTTTCTGTTACTTTATTTACTGTGTCACTAACTGACTTTTGACTCTGAGCTCCACAAGGGCAATCATAGTGTCTTGGGTATTTTAGTGATACTAATACTTAGCTCATGACCTAATGTGTAGTACTTCCTCAGTAAATGGTTGTTGGGGCAGGGCGCAGTGGCTCATACCTGTAATCTCAGCACTTTGGGAGGCCGGAGCGGGTGAATCACCTGAGACCAAGAGTTTGAGACCAGCCTGGCCAACATGGTGAAACCCTGTCTACTAAAAATACAAAAATTTGCTGGGTGTGGTGGCACGCGCTTGTAATCCCAGCTACTTGGGAGGCTGAGGCAGGAGAATTGCTTGAACCCTGGAGGCGGAGGCTGCAGTGAGCCAAGATCATGCCATTGCACTCCAGCCTGGGCAACAAGAGTGAAACTCCGTTTAAAAAAAAAAAAAAGGTTGTTGGACTGACAGATGCATGAATACAGTAATAAAAATGACAATAACTTCTAAGTTATAGTTTACTATCAGCTACAGAGGATGGGATATCCAGTTTTCTGAACAACTGTTCTCTTGTACTTGTCAGAGCCAAAGGGTAACACATCAGATCACTTTAGCAAATTTTTTTTTTTTTTTTTTTTTTTTTTCTGAGACAGAGTTTCGCTCTTGTTGTCCAGGCCGGAGTGCAATGGCGTGATCACGGATCTCAGCTCACCGCAACCGCTGCCTCGCCGGTTCAAGCGATTCTCGTGCCTCAGCCTCCCGAGTAGCTGGGATTACAGGCATGCGCCACCACGCCCAGCTAATTTTATATTTTTAGTAGAGACAGGGTTTCTCCATGTTGGTCAGGCTGATCTCAAACTCCCGACCTCAGGTGATCCACCCACCTCAGCCTCCCAAAGTATTGGGATTACAGGCGTGAGCCACTGCGCCTAGCTAGCAATTGTTTTTAAACATTAGTTCCAATGTAGTGTACGCTGAAAACTTATGAAAGGAATTTCAAAAATTAAACCATTAAAAACATAACTACTAAGTTACTACTACTGCTACAATGATATTTACATGATAGACTGAGTTACATTTCATAAAGACAATATATCTATATAAGAATTTTTAAACTTGCCTGTCTGTATAATAGAAGTTTTATAGAAATTTTTTAAAAACCAAAGAAAACTGCAAAATAAGAGAGCAGTTAGATCACTTACCTATTTGGCATTCTCAACTATCTGGAACAGCAAGGAGCCATTATGATTATGCATTTGGTTTATGGGGGGGTCTTGAAAAGTCAAAATAATACAGCAAAGCTGATGTACTTTACTCATTAGAACAATTCTTCATGATTTAATATTAATTTTAGATATACATAGTTCATGTTTGATAACCAGATCAATACTGAGTGAAAATAGCATAGTGGGAAGAGCAGGGGAGGGGAGGTAGGGATCTGGAGACCCAGAGTGTGCTTCCATATCACAACTAGTGAGCAGTAGGACTTTGAGAAAGTTACCCAATAGGCCTCGGGATTCTCATTTATAAAATGGGTATGATATGCCTGCCTTATCTATCTTGGGAACTTAAGGTTAAAATGAACTAATGAACTTGAAATGTTTTATAAACTGAAAATGCTATACGAATGTGAAACTGATCTTGTATTTCAATAGTCCCAACAGTATCACTGCATTGTTATGTTAGGTGGAATAAAAGGACAATATTTAACTGTTCTGACTCTACAATAATGTCAATTTAGTTGTGTTCAGCTCTATTTTATAAAATAGGGATATGCATACTGTAGAAAATTTTCTGTTAAATTAAGCTTTGAAGGCCAGGTGCTCATGCCTGTAATCCCAGCACTTTGGGAGGCCAAGGTGGGCAGATCACTTGCGCTCAGGAGTTTGAGACCACCCTGAGCAACATGGTGAAATCCCATCTGTACAAAGAAATATATATATAAATCAGCCATAATCCCATCTACTTGAGAGGCTGAGGTGGGAGGATCACTTGATTCCAGAGGCAGAGCTTGGTTGCAGTGGGCAGAAATCATGTCTCTGCACTCCAGCCTGGCTGACAGAGTGAGACCCTGTTTCACCCCAAAAAAAACAAGCTTTGACTTTTAGGGTGATACACTTTAGTAATCAGGAGAGTTACGTTATGTATATTACATTCCTTAATATTGGAGAACTAAGGAAATATGTATTTTCTTTAAAAGAGCTCACTGGATATTTTTTTTAAAAATAAAAGAGCTATATTTTCATTTAGAATTTTTTTCTTTTCAGAACTACAATTCCTGAGGAAGAACTAAATCCAAAGATACTAGCTTTGCAGAATGCTCAGAGAAAGCGAAAAATGGAACATGATGGTTCACTTTTTCAAGCAGTAGGAATTGTAAGTATGAGAGTAGTAGGTTTTGCTTTTCTAACTAATGTGCTATTTGTGTGTGTGTGTGTGTGTGTGTGTGTGTGTGTGTGTTTCCACGTTTCTTCCAAATCGTAAAGTTATATTTTCAGAATTTATACGTTGGGTTTTCTTACTCTGTATACACTGGTTTTTAAAAATACAAATGTTTAATGAATACATTCTTGGTATAAAAATTCCAAACAATTCCAATGTATTTGGAATTAAAAAGTGAAGTTCTCCCCTTACTCCACCCTGAATATCACCACCAATCTCATTCTCTTCCCTTTAAGTTACTTTGCCTGATTAAAAGAACTGGTATTGGCCGGGTGCAGTGCCTCACGCCTGTAATCCCAGCACTTTGGGAGACCAAGGCGAGGATCACTTGAGGTCAGGAGTTTGAGACCAGCCTGGCCAACTTGGTGAAACCCTGTCTCTACTAAAAATACAACAATCAGCCAGGCGTGGTAGTGCACGACTGTAATCCCAGCCACTCTGAAGGCTGAGGCAAGAGAATAGCTTGAACCCGGGAGGTGGAGGTTGCGGTGAGCCGAGATCAGGCCACTGCACTCCCGCGTGGGCGAGAGAGTAAGAGTCCATCTCAAATTAAAAAAAGAACTGCTATGTTTTGGGGTAAGTCAATGGTGGTATAATACACTCTGATATTTTCAAACTGGAAAGTATTTATAGACAGAATGGTCATAATGGATGGCAAATAACTTTATGGTCATAATGGATAGCAAATAAAGTATTTAAAATAATTTAGGGTAGTATTTTAGAAATTGCCTATATAATGTTATTAAATTTACACCGATTTCAAGGTTTTTGGTTGTTTAAAAAAAATTGAACAAACTAAACTTGAAATAACTTTACTGTTTATAGGGAACATTATTACAGCAGCCAGACGATCATGCAGCTACTACATCACTTTCTTGGAAACGTGTAAAAGGATGCAAATCTAGTGAACAGAATGGAATGGAGCAAAAGACAATTATTTTAATACCCTCTGGTTAGTTTATTCTTTTTGACCTTGAACATCACAAAGACAAAATACATGAAACATTTTTGTTTAGGAGCTTCAATCTAAGTGAGAAATGACTTTGGTTTCTTAGCAAGATTAAAAAGTAAAGTTGCGGCCAGGCGCAGTGGCTCATGCCTGTAATCCCAGCACTTTGGGAGGCCGAGGCGGGTGGATCATCTGAGGTCAGGAGTTGGAGACCAGCCTGGCCACCATGGTGAAACCCCGTCTCTACTAAAAATACAAAAATTAGCTGGGTGTGGTGGCAGGCGCCTGTAATCCCAGCTATTTGGGAGGCCTGAGGCATGAGAATCGCTTGAACCCGGGAGGCAGAAGTTGCAGTGAGCCAAGATGGCATCACTGCACTCCAGCCTGCGTGACAAGGGTGAGACTCTGCCTCAAAAAAAAAAAAAAAAAAGTAAAGTTGTATTTCATTTAATGGTCTTAATACAGAGATTAGCATTTCAAGGTGGAGCTTTTCATTTTTCATAATTTTCTTTGACTTTTCTATGTCTGTGTGCTGTCAATATTGATAGAAGCTGAAATTTGTGAATTTTTATGACTACTTTTTTTTTTTGTGAGACAGGGTCTCACTCTGTTGCCCAGGCCTGGAGTGCAGTGGCATGATCATAGCTCACTGCAGTCTCAAATTCCTGTGCTCAGGCAATCATTTTACCTCAGCCCCCTGAGTAGCTCGTACTACAGACATGCCTCACCACGCCCAGCTGCTTTTTATAGAGATGGGGGGTCTCTACGTCGCCCAGGCTGGTTTCGAACTCCTGGCCTCAAGTGATCCTCCTGCCTCAGCCTATGCTAGGATTACAGGCATCAGCCTCGATGCCCACCATATTTGTGCCTTTTTCCAAACTGTTATTTTTTTGTGCCTTTATTGTATCCTGTAAACATTTCTGACATAGCAACAGTATCACTTGATTATACTTACTTTTTTACAAGTTGTTGTTTTGCCAGGTAGACTAAAAACCCTTCCAGAAGTTTGCTTTATTTTCTATGATACCTAACACATTGTGGGTGTTTAATAAATATTCATTGACTAGATGAATGTATACTTAGGTATCTCGTTTGTTTTTCAGATTTAGCATGTAGACTGCTGGGGCAATCAATGGATGAAAGTGGATTACCACAGCTGACCAGTTATGATTGTGAAGTTAATGCTCCTATACAAGGCAGCAGAAACCTACTGCAGGGTGAAGAATTACTCAGAGCTTTGGATCAAGTTAACTGAGCTTTTTCATAATTTCATTCCTTTTTTTGGACACTGGTGGCTCATTACCTAAAGCAGTCTATTTATATTTTCTACATCTAATTTTAGAAGCCTGGCTACAATACTGCACAAACTTGGTTAGTTCAATTTTGATCCCCTTTCTACTTAATTTACATTAATGCTCTTTTTTAGTATGTTCTTTAATGCTGGATCACAGACAGCTTATTTTCTCAGTTTTTTGGTATTTAAACCATTGCATTGCAGTAGCATCATTTTAAAAAATGCACCTTTTTATTTATTTATTTTTGGCTAGGGAGTTTATCCCTTTTTCGAATTATTTTTAAGAAGATGCCAATATAATTTTTGTAAGAAAGCAGTAACCTTTCATCATGATCATAGGCAGTTGAAAAATTTTTACACCTTTTTTTTCACATTTTACATAAATAATAATGCTTTGCCAGCAGTACGTGGTAGCCACAATTGCACAATATATTTTCTTAAAAAATACCAGCAGTTACTCATGGAATATATTCTGCATTTATAAAACTAGTTTTTAAGAAGAAATTTTTTTTGGCCTATGAAATTGTTAAACCTGGAACATGACATTGTTAATCATATAATGATTCTTAAATGCTGTATGGTTTATTATTTAAATGGGTAAAGCCA
Organism: Rhinopithecus roxellana; assembly: GCF_007565055.1. Classification (NCBI taxonomy): domain Eukaryota; kingdom Metazoa; phylum Chordata; class Mammalia; order Primates; family Cercopithecidae; genus Rhinopithecus; species Rhinopithecus roxellana. The sequence goes on along the minus strand of NC_044553.1, from coordinate 91,367,684 downwards.
TTTACATGATATAGAAAGATATGCATATATCTAGAAGGTATGTGGCATTTATTTGGATAAAATTCTCAATTCAGAGAAATCATCTGATGTTTCTATAGTTTGAAATCATCAGAAATCATCTGATGTTTCACTTTGCCAGCTCAAAAGAAAACAATACCCTATGTAGTTGTGGAAGTTTATGCTAATATTGTGTAACTGATATTAAACCTAAATGTTCTGCCTACGCTGTTGGTATAGATATTTTGAGCAGACTGTAAACAAGAAAAAAAAATCATGCATTCTTAGCAAAATTGCCTAGTATGTTAATTTGCTCAAAATACAATGTTTGATTTTATGCACTTTGTCGCTATTAACATCCTTTTTTTTCATGTAGATTTCAATAATTGAGTAATTTTAGAAGCATTATTTTAGGAATATATAGTTGTCACAGTAAATATCTTGTTTTTTCTATGTACATTGTACAAATTTTTCATTCCTTTTGCTCTTTGTGGTTGGATCTAACACTAACTGTATTGTTTTGTTACATCAAATAAACATCTTCTGTGGACCAGGCCCCTTTGATCAGCTTTTATGTTCAAATATAAATAATATTTGCTTCAACACCTCCAACTCATAAAATTGTTTACCAACAGTTTAAGCACTTTATGAAAATTACATGGTACTGGTTATTTCTACATTTATCTTATTGCCATCACCTTAATGTATGTTGAGTCCCTAAATGTCATGTTAAATAATAACAACCATAATATCCCATTGAAAAGAGTATGTTATTAGAAAAGAAATGTCATTTTTAAGTTTCTGAGCCTATTAAAATGTTCAAACACAAAATTTTAGTATTTTTAAAATATGCATGGGATGAGTGAAGCCGTTCTCAGCATTATAGTCACATAATGTTACAAAGGCTAGAGTTTCTCTGAAGATTTCTAATCTATTCCCATTAACAGATTAATAAATTTAGACCTCAAATGAATAATTTGCCCAATAAATACATGGCAGACCAAAAATGTAAGCTTAAGTTTCCTGACTCTAAAGTCAAACTTAGAACAAATTTGGTTTGTTTTTGTTTTAATGATACTGCATTTTAAAACAAAGTAGCTTTATCCTTTTTCTCCTGTATTTTTCTTTTGCAAAATAGCTGTATTCTTTTATACTCATAATCTCATTTTAAAAAATCAGACAGTGTAGAAAGATATTTCTTAAAACCAAACAATCACTGTGAATCCCTGCACCTACAGGTACAGAAAATTATTTTTATGAACAAATTATGTAGGAAGTGCCAGAGCCTTATGTCCTGTACCCTGAGGTATATATGCTGAACAAAAGGAACTGAGCCACAGATATCTTAGGCGGCTGTTTTTATCTTAGAATGGAGGACAGTGATTACAATTATATGAAAATTTTGGAACAAAAGTTAAAACTAAGATTCAGTGCAAAATTATGGGGGAGGGGCACACGTATATTTAACCACAAATACTGTGACCCAAAGTGCTTCAACATTTAGTTACAGATAGTAGTACACTAGAAGTGGTATTTTAGAATAAAGTAGTTGCTTAGTATTCACAGGTCACAAAACAAAAAATTATGCTTATGTAGCTGATTAGCTTCAGTTGAAAACTATTTGTAAATCAGTAGATTAATGACCAGCAGTTCAGGAAAATGACTTCTGAAAGCATTGAGAAGGGAAAGCTACGTTAAAGGACAGTACAGCTGGAAGGAAGCAAGTACTTACCTACTCAGTCACTCAGAAAACAAGCTACTTGGAGTGCTTTAAGCTACAGAATAGAAGAATTAGCCCTTCCCAATTTTATGCACCGTCACAAATTTCTTCATAATGGTTTTAACTGAGGCTTATAACCCAACCCTGGCAACTATAATTCTAGAATAGTTGTTCTCTCCTTAATATTCCTTTCCCCTCCCTATTTTATGAAACAGCTGTATTTCTTTTATACTCGTAACCCAGAAAATGAGAATGTATATTCTGAGTATAAAAGAAATGTAGCTATTTCATTAAAATACAGGAGAAAAAGAATAAAGCTATTTCAATTTTTGTAATGCAGTATCATTAAAAACAAGTTTGTTCTAAGTTTGACTTTAGAGTTAGGAGACTTAAGCTTACATTTTTGGTTTGCCATCTATTACTCCTAGAGCTTGGGTAAATCATTCTTCATTTGAGGTCTAAATGCTATATATAGTTCATTCATAGCAGTACCAGATAAGGGAGGAGTATATCTATAGAGTATATAGTCTTGAAGAAGTGATCTAAGGTTCAGAGCTTTTGAGGTGGCCATCAGTGACTCCAAAGCCCATGGAGCTAACCACCCTGCAGTGCTAGCCAATCCAGTTGAACATACGCTTTTCTCCATTGTTAACTGTGTTTAAATAGCAAACAAGGCGGCAATGGAGGTGTGGAAAACTGAGGGTCCGATGTCACTTGAAAGTAATGAGATCACATAACACATTGAGGGAATGTCCTAAGAGGGGCGGCAGGGCATAAGTAGAAATGAATGAAAGTTTTCAAGTGCTATTTAGTGGGTTCTGAATTCGAACTAGAGATTGAGATCTCCAGTTACGGAGACATTAACTCACATTAACGAGGTAGTGAATGGGAAAGCACAAACTATAAAAGATTGTATCAATGTACGGTATGTTTTCCCCAGAGCTGTTTTGACTTAATGGCATAATAGATATAAGTTTTTATAACCTCACGATTACCATTCCAAATCTTGATTTCCTCCTAAAAACCTCTATACAGAAAAGATGAACTTAAAATGACTCGCTTTGTAGAAACTCAATCAAAAAGTTAAAAATTTTCAAGTAGCAATACCTAAAACAAGTTGCAGAGTAAAGAATCCTCTTTTTTCTTTTTTTTCAACATTAAGATCTGGTTAAATAAAACCTTTGCAAACGTGGTGCTAGCTGGAACCAACAAAAATGTAAAGAAGAAAAACTTTTACTGTTTGTTTTAAGTTTTCCACTAACCACTTTGCTTGTATTCCGTTCCTTTAAATAGAGGTGAACCTGTCGTCCCAGATCATTTGACAGAGAATTAGTGAAATCAGTGGAATTCGATACGAAATAGTCTCCCTGTAGGATAAAAGTTACACTTTACCATAAACCTTCCTATGAACGCGTTCTGGAGATCTGATGTGTTCACACCTTTCCGAGGTTTGGACATCATTTTTTATTCTTACCTGTAGTGGGTAGTTTTTCCAAGACGCTGCCCAGACACCCGATCTCCGTGTACTATTGAATTTCCTTTATTCCCTTGTCTTGGCTCCATTCTGGGACGGAGAGGAAAGACAGGTGCCTGAGAGCGGGAGCGGTCAGAGCCCTGCGGGGAAAATACCAAGCACGCGGAAGGGAACCGGCACCCTTCTGTTCCTGGTGAGGCTGGCGCTACATGATGAGGATGCGAAACCCAAGCCAACCCGAGAAAATTCCCGAGCCCCGCCCGGCGCGCGGCAGGCCACGCCTCAGTACGTGCTTGGGCGCAGCACCGCAGTCCCGGCCCCCGCCCTCGGCCCCGGCCCCGGCCCCGGGCTCCGGGGTTCCGGCCGCGAAAGGTGGCTACGTGTGCGCGGTGGGGTGGCTGCTGCCACCTCCGCGTACGTGTGGGAGAGCATGTGGGAGAGCATGCGGGAGGCCCTGGCCGCTCGTGGCCTGCGAACGGACGGCGCCAGGCGCCGGGGGTCAGCCCTGGGCTTTGTCTTCTGGGACTTGTCAAAGTCGGAAGCCTAGTGCTTCCCCAAACTTTGTTTTTTAGATGGGGGGGCGTGGGCGAATGGGACTTGGTGTGTTGCAGAGCTGTCTCCCGAAATTCCCAAGCAAATGCTTTGGGGTATGAAGTTTTTTCTTTATAGAATAGAAAAAGTTGAGTTCTAACAGATTGAACCGTGATTAGCTATATAATACTTTAAAAAAAAAAATTAGACATCTAGTCAAAAATAGAGGAGTTCTATGTTTATTTAAATATATTCCTCTTAAGGCACTCAAAGAGTCCCTTTATTTTAAATAAAGCACGTTGAGATATGCCTAGTTAAGGATCTGGAAACTTTAGCTATCCCACTTGGTGCTGTTTTTATTTTGGGGTTTTTAGAGTGGGGGGTTGGCCTTTTTCCTTTTTTGATTTTATCATATGCCAACTATTGAGAATCCTTTGGGAGAAGATAATCTTGTTGGACAGAAGGAAGGTGAGTGTATAGAATACGGAAAAAGCTTGGAGCCTTAATCTCTGTAATAATTGGTATGTTCAGGTTGCACAATGAATTGTAAAGTACAAAGCCAGGTGTTGTTTAGAGTAAATAACTTCGCCTCTGCATATCCACAGCTCACTACATTTTACATTTTATTTCCATTTGTTTCCTTCAGGAAAATTTATGAGTTTCCTCAAATAGAATTTCATAGAAAGCAAAGGCACACTTTTCAAAAGTAATTGAGCTGTTTTAGATACTTTTTTACTGATAAAAACTGATCTATAGCCTCACTCATCATATAGGGAGGTGCCCTTTAATGAAAATGCCATAATTCTTTTGTCCTACGGATGCGTAATCATTATAGATGGACGATTCTCCATAGAAGAGAGCAGGCTGGTGGGGCTGTAATACTTACCACAAAGGGTCATGCTTTTTACAAAGTAGGGAAACGCTGTGTGAAGCCAGACAAGTAGATTAGGATTCTGTGAAGTAAAATCTAACTTTAAAGATCTTTGAAATGTTAACATTAAAAACCCTATTTTATGTAGAGCTCCTTTCCAAATATGACTGGATAATATTATTTGCTCTTTGAAATGGATTTTTTTTTTTTTTTTTTGAGACGGAGTCTCGCTCTGTCGCCCAGGCTGGAGTGCAGTGCCGCATCTCAGCTCACTGCAAGCTCCGCCTCCCGGGTTCACGCCATTCTCCTGCCTCAGCCTCCCAAGTGGCTGGGATTACAGGCGCCCGCCACCTCGCCCGGCTAGTTTTTTTTTTGTATTTTTTTAGTAGAGACGGGGTTTCACCGTGTTCGCCAGGATGGTCTCGATCTCCTGACCTCGTGATCCGCCCGTCTCGGCCTCCCAAAGTGCTGGGATTACAGGCTTGAGCCACCGCGCCCGGCCTGAAATGGATTTTTAAAAACAGTTCTACATACAGCTGCTATGACAAAATCTTTCATAGGGGTACAGAAACAAGCTGGACAGAAGTCATTATAAGCTGTTGCCTGACTCCCTAATCTGCTGGTAGAATATTAAAGCAAAAACCTAAAGAAAGTGACCTACAAATACGGAAAATTAGAAAGGAGCCAATACAGCCTGGGAGGTACTTTGCATCAGCCTTTGCCTCTTAGAGTTTTCCCAGGTGCAAATATTTGTCACTCCTGTGAACTTCCGTATCACTTCCTCTTTAGCTTTCTCACTTCTCCCTTTTTTTTTTTAACCTTATAATTTTTGTGTGTCTTATCCCTTGTACTAAACTCTTAGTTTTTTCAGCGCATGGTTCCCATCTGACTCACCTTTGATCGGTCCTAAAACCTTCCACTCTGCATGCACAAAGACAACTCACACATGATCCAAGGTGGGAGAGGATGTCAGGTGTGACAGGGACTAGAGAAGAATTATGATCAGAGGAACAAAGTGAGGAACAGAACCATTTTCTAGCTCTTCCAGAGAGATCCATTCAATCAATGAATAGTGATTAGTGAGTACAAGATATTATAAATATTCTAGAATATGGTGCCTGCTATCAAGGGTGCATGCAGTTCTGTGAGGTACTCACAAATTCAACTGTACTTGTGCAAACACAGTTGAAATCTAAATAGAATTTTTATTGGCCCTTTGAGATGTTCCAAGCCACCGTTACCTTTCCTTTTCATGGCTGTCTCCAGCTTGATAATCTCTGTCTCCAGCCCAGGGTGCTCCCGGCAGGCACCCCAAATTTGGCATGTCAAAAATTAACTCCTCATTTGTCTTCCAGATGCCTTCTCCTCTTGCATCTGCTGCTCAATGAATGGCACCATTCAGTCTGAAACCAGAACCCTAGAGGTCACTTGTCACTACTCCCTTATCTACCACATATAGTCTGTCACAGTCCTTTGCTTTTCTTAAATTCTAATTATGGAAACTTGAACATGTACAAAAGTAAAGAGACTATAATGATGCCAAAGTGTCTTTACAGTTTGTGTTCTCTGGGAAGTAGACTCTGAGATGGAGATTTCATGTGATTTATTGAGGAGTGCTTTTCAACACATGTGGAAGAGAAAGAGCAGAAGTAGGCAGAGGAAGAAACAGCTGAGGTGCAGTCCCAACAAAGCCTTCAGCAGCCACATGGGGAGCTCTGAACTGCAGCAGCCCTTGAGACTTGTCCCAAGTTACAGGGAGTGTGGAGGCCTTTACACCCCTACACTGATCAGTCTCTTGATGTGGGCTGCCCCAAGGAGACATGACCTTTGGTAAGGCAGATTTCTTCACCTGAGACAATCCCCAAAAAGGGCTGACAGCTGAAGACCATCTTCTGCTGCACTTCCAGCAGCTAGGAGAGTAAGTGGTTCATTCCTGAGACATCTGTGTGTCATCACAGTGTCACACACAGTGCAAACTTTAACAGGGATCAACTCATGGATGATCTTTTTTTTCCGCTGTACCTCTGCATACACACACGCACACACAAGCATAGCCATTATTTTGGTTTTTGGGTTTTTGTGGGGTGTTTTTGAAATTGAGTCTTGCTCTGTCGCCCAGGGTGGAGTACTGTGGCACGATCTCAGCTCACTGCAGCCTCTGTCTCCTCGGTTCAAGTGATTCTCCTGCCTCAAATTTTTGTATTTTTAGTAGAGATGGGGTTTCACTATGTTGGCCAGGCTGGTCTCAAACTTCTGACCTCTGGTGAGCCACCTGCCTTGGCCTCCCAAAGTGCTGGAATTACAGGCATGAGTGAGCCACTGTGCCTGGCCAATAGCTACTAAATTTTAAATAAAAATTTTTTTCCTGTTAAGAAAAGTAATCATATTCCCTGTAAAATATTATAATGATATAGAAATGAATTATGTAAGAAGTAAAGTCCTCTGGCAGTCCACCTCCAAGGACAACTACTGTTTTACATTCATTATACTGTTCCCATTGAGAACATTTGAAATACAGAAATAATATAATCATAGTGAGAGAGAAAGGGCAGGTCTTTAACTTTCCTTTACCACCTTGGAATGTAAATAAATGGCTCCAAGTAAGAGAAGTCTCTAGATCTCTTCCAAATTTTCTTCTTTAAGATTGATAATCTAGTTATCCTTTACTCAAACTGTTCAGGAGCACTGAGAAATCCAGGGAGAAAAATCTTACAACTCAAGGCATTCCAGGCCTGGGGATCTCTTGCCTGTTTGTCCAAATTCTACCAACTTCTTTCCCTTGCGTCTGTGTCCCAGTGATGTAACCTTCTAACATGCTTTCTGACCTATTTGTACCTTTGTACTTGCTTTCTCTCTGTTTCTGCAACACCCTTCTTATCTCATCTTCATCTCCTTAATTTCCCGCATTTTTCACAACTCATTTCTACTTTAGAAAGCCTATCATCTCAGGGACTGGATTAGGAGATTCTCCTCAGTGTTCCCATTTTGTGTGGTGCTTAACTCTTGCACAGTATTAATCACATGAAAACTGTACTTATGTACTTGAAGTGAATTGTTCTGTACTAAATGATGAGCAACTTGAAGACAGGAGTTATGCCTCTAAATGCATACCTAGCAGAATAGCAGCATAAAGAGCGCTGTGGCCTCACTCCCCATGAAACAACTGTAAGCGGTGAAGCACTTTAAAACAACCATTTAAAGTTTCCTGAAACTGCCCAAAGGTTATACAGCAAAGGAAGAACTGTTTATTCAAGAAAATAAAAAAAATAAATTAATTAAAAATTATAAAAAAAAAAAAAAAGAATCTACTACATCTTGGTAAGAACAGCAATAGGCAGTCAGTGGTACTTGAGGCATGACTTGCTGCTTCTACCACCCTGCCCATGAGGAAAGTTCCACTCAGGTGGGTGTGGCCAAGAAGATGGGGCTGCTTCTTCCCCCAGATCCCTGTAGAGGACTATGAGCATTTTGGTCACAACCATTTAACCAGTCTTTAAGAAATTCCAAGCTTTCCCTCGTCTTCCTGTCTTCTTCTGAGCCCTTCAATCTCTTCCAGCCTCTGCCCATTACTCAGTTCTACGAAAGGAAAATAAATCTCAGAATCACAAAATCACTAAACCAAGTGAAAAGTCAAGCTGAGAACAATGTCTTATTTAGGAATAAAACTTCGAAATAAAGTTGTCCTGCCTAATTGGACCAAACCAATGTATATCTTACACATATTGATTGATGTCTCATGTCTCCCTAAAATGTACAAAAGCAACCTGTACTCCAATAATCTTGAGAACATGTCTTCAGGACCTCCTGAGGCTGTGTCACCAGTGCGTCCCTAACCTTGGCAAAATAAACTTTCTAAATTGATTGAGATTTGTTCTAGATACCTTTTTGTTAACAGTTTGAAAGCCACTTCCACGTCTTTATAGCAATGCCTCAATCCTGGTGCCAATTTTCTGTTAGTCCACCTGTGCATTGCTATAAAGAAGTACCTGAGGCTTAGTAATTTATAAAGAAAAGAGGTTTAATTGGCTCATGGTTCTGCAACCTGTATAGGAAGTATGGCACCAGCATCTGCTTGGCTTCTGGTGAGGCCTCAGGAGCTTCCAATTATGGCAGAAGGTGAAGGGGGAGCCAGCACATCTCATGATGAGAGAGGGAGCAAGAGAGAGAAAGAGGAGGTCCCAGACTCTTTTAAACAACAAGATCTTGTGTGAACTAACTGAACAAGAACTAACTCACCACCAAGGGGATGGTGCTAAACCATTTGTGAGGGATTCACCTCCATGATCCAATCACCTCCCACCAGGCCCTACCTCCAACACTGGAAATCACATTTTATCATGAGATTTGGAGGGGATAAACATCCAAACCATATCATGTATCTCCCTGGAGGGACAAGCTGCTGGCATTTCTGCCCACTCTCATGTTCTGTTGCAAAGGCTAAATTCCAGATGAGTGTGACCTGGAGAATGGAAAGACTGGGGACTCCTTTCCTCCTTTCAGACTGCGTTTATAGAGCAGTGGCTCTAACCCAGGTGCAGCGGACTGACAATAGTGGAACCCCAGTTGCCCTTATTGCAACTCACATATACAGTGTGAGTTCCATGCTAGGACAGGCAAGCTGAGAAGAATGAATGGAAGCTACTCCCCCCTTGCAGAGCCTTGCTCATAAAGCAGGAGAGTCACTCTGAGAGAAGGTGACCATCCCCATCCTCAGCTCTGGCTGGAGCAGTGGTTCAGAGATTTTGCTCAGGGGGAGAAACATCCATAAGAAAAGAACATTCTGAAGCTCTTCCCAGAAGAAATTACTTTATTTGGAACAGAGTAGGGGAAAAATTGAACCTAAATGTGCTCTTGAAAACAATTAAGCAATTAAGAGGAGGCTGGTACCTTCGAAAAGCAACAAGCTAAACTGCAGACCAGAGTTTACCAGAGAAAGCTAGGGAAGAGATGGCTAAGAAGAGCCTTCCTGGGATCAGAGCAAACCTCAAGACTGAACTCAAAAACTACCTCTGCAAAGGAGCCTAAATTTAATCTGATTAGACAATGGAGTAATTTATTCCCCCAGAGCATTGTCAAAAACAATAGAGCAATCAGTTAGCAATTAGTGGACTCTAACAGTTGAGTGGATACTAAAAGGCAGTTTAACAGAGAGATGGGGAAAGACAAAGAATACTGGTGAAACCACTATCATCCCAGGGTGAAGGGTGTAAGGAAGGTCAAGGTTGCAGTCTCTGAGGAGCAACATCAGAAGCTTCACACTGAGCTGGGGAACTGGACTTCACTAAAATACTCCAGTCAAGTCAGTAAAATAAATAAATCAGTAAACAAAATCAATAAGCTCCAGAAGGGGAAGCAATCAATATCCAGAATTATACAATAAATTGTCTAAAGTATCAAATCTTTAAGAAAAAAATGCATGAGATATGAAGAAACAGGAGCAGGGCACAGTGGCTCAACCCTGTAATCCCAGCACTTTGGGAGGCCGAGACGGGCGGATCACGAGGTCAGGAGATCAAGACCATCCTGGCTAACACGGTGAAACCCCGTCTCTACTAAAAAATACAAAAAACTAGCCGGGCGAGGTGGCGGGCGCCTGTAGTCCCAGCTACTCCGGAGGCTGAGGCAGGAGAATGGCGTAAACCCGGGAGGCGGAGCTTGCAGTGAGCTGAGATCCGGCCACTGCACTCCAGCCTGGGCAGCAGAGCGAGACTCCGTCTCAAAAAAAAAAAAAAAAAAGAAAAGAAAAGAAACAGGAACATTTTATCCATACACAGGAAAAAAGGATGCAAGAGAAATTACATAACAGAGAGCCTCGATGGCTGACATTTTAATAAAGACTTTAGAGCAGTCATTAAAAATATATTCAAAGAATCAAAGGAAACTCTGCTTAAAGATGTAAAGGAATGTATGGTGACAATAATTCATCAAATACAGAATACAAATAGCTAGAAAATATTTTTGAAAGAGCCAAATAGAAATGCTAGAGCTAAAAAGTAAAATAACTGAAATATAAACATCACTAGATTCTTTATTGAGCACCTACTGTGTAGCAAGTACTTATAGGTGCTGATGGTACATTAGTGAACAGACACACACCCATTCTCTCAGGTTTATCTTGAACAGTATGGGAGGTCTTAGCCTGGGAAATGAAGTAAGAGGGAGAGAAATAAAAGCAATAAGGATTGGAAAGGAAAAAGCAAGCTATCATTACTATTGTTATTCACAGCTGCAGATATCATCTATATAGAAAGCCTAAAAGAATCAACAGAAAAATTATTATAAAAGTTTAACAAGGGGACTGGATACTAGATACATATATGTAATTCAATTGCATTTTTATATATTGGAATCAAGCAGTTAGAAAATGTAAGGCAGTCAAAGATGCTAAATACAGTAGCTACACAAAAACATAAGACATATAAGAAAAATCTAACAAAAGACAAGTAAAAAGTTCAGGGAGAAAAATTATAAAACTTCAGTAAAGATGCTACAGGTGACTTAAATGTTTATGGATAGAAATAATACAGTAAAGATATTATTCCAGCTGGGCTCCATGGCTAACACCTGCAATCCCACCACTTTGGGAGGCAGAAGCGGGTGGCTCTCTTGAGGTCAGGAGCTTGAGACCAGTCTGACCAACATGGGGAAACCTCATCTCTACCAAAAATACAAAATTAGCTGGGTGTGATGGCACATACCTGTAATCCCAGCTACTTGGGAGGAGGTAGGAGAATCACTTGAACCCGGGAGGTGGAGGTTGCAGTGAGCTGAGATCGCACCATTGCACCCCAGCCTGGGCAACAAAGGCGAAACTCCATCTCAAAAAAAAAAAAAAAAAAAAAAAGATGTTATTCCTTCCTAAATTCAATTGAAATCCCAATGGCGCTATTAGAGAAATTTGACAAGTCAAATTTAAAATTTATATGAAAAAGTGAAAATTCAAGAATAGTCAAGATATTCCTGAAGAACAATAAGAGAAATTTCTTTCTTAAGTAAATTCACTTAAAAAGCTGTAGTAATTAGAGTGTGGTGTTAGAGAAGTGAAATCCAAATGGAGCCTTGAAGGTAGGTAACAACCCTAGGAGTAGACTGAAGCTGGAGCCGGCACTGGAGGTCTCTTCCTGTGCCAGGCTTAACCACTTCAGTTTTAGAGGCTGAGAGGTTAAGGGATTTGTGGCCTGGGGGGTCCAAGTGTTTGAGTTGAGGATAGTAAGGAGGCTTAGAGTGGTAACTGTTTTACTAACAGTAATGGAAATACTGCACTATGGTTTGGTATTTTAATATTTTAATAACAGGTACAAAGCCATACAGTTATGTACTGGTTCCAATTAGCCACACAACTTGATATATAACAGAAGTGAATTTTGGGAAAGGATGGACTATTCAATAACAGATGCTGGAAAATTATACATATGGAAAATACATATACATACATATGGTTATACATATGGAAAAAAGTGAAATAGGATCCTTATACCATACATAGAAATAAATTTTTAGATGGATGAGAGTAAATTAAAAATGAAAGGTAATACTTTCAGAGTTTCTGAATAAAATTGCAGCAGACATGTTGGCAGTCTGTTCTGGTCTAAATGTCTCTCAAAATTGATGTGTTGAAAGTTAATTGCCAATGTGATGGCATTAAGAGGTAGGGTCTTAGCAGGTAATTAAGTCATGAGGACTCATGAATGGGATTAGTGATTTTATAAAAGCGCTGGAGGGAACTAGCTAGGCCTCTTTTGTTCTTCTGCTATTATGCCATGTGAGGACACAGCAACAAGTGCCATCTTGATAGCAGAGAGTAGCCCTCACCAGGCACGGAACCTGCCAGCACCTTGATTTTAGACTTCCCAGCCTCCTAGAACTGTGAAAAATAAATCTCTGTTGTTTATAAGTTACCTATTATATGGTATTTTGTTATAGCAGCAGGAATGAGCTAATACATGGTCCAACAAAGATGTGTGCACCTCTTCCAGAGACTGGAACTATTGTTGGGGAAATGTTGCCTAATTAGGGATGACATTTCTCAGCCACCTTTGCACCTGAATAAGTCCATGTGGCTGAATTCTGGCCAATAGAATGTGGATTGAAATGGTATATAACAGTGCTTCTCAAATTATCTGTTGTAATGAACCATTTCCCCCCAATCTATCATGGACCAATACTTTTATAAACTTTAATAAAATTAAATTATTTTTAAAAATCTAAAAAGCCATATCAAATTATTCTATTAAATTGCTATATAAAGTTAATAAGCATTTGTATTAGTCTGTTTTCACACCGCTGTAAAGAAATACACCTGACACTGGGTAATTTATAAAGGAAAGAGGTTTAATTGACTCACAGTTCCACATGGCTAAGGAGGCCTCAAGAAGCTTACAATCATGGCAGAAGGGTCGTTCATCTTACATGGTGGCAGGGGAGAGAGTGTGTGTAGGAGGAACTGTTAAACACGAATAAAACCATCACATCTCATGAGAACTACTATCATGAGAACAGCATGGGAGAAACCTCCTCCATGATTCCATCACCTCCCTCCCTCAAACCATGGAGATTACAGGTCCGTCCCTCCACATATGGGGATTACAATTCGAGATGAGATTTGGATGTGGACACAGAGCCAAACCATCTCAGCACTTATTCTTAATTTCTGTACTATTGTGAGATGGAGAAGTAATAAACAGTTTGCAGACTAGTAATTGTCAGTGAACCACACTTTGAGTGCATACCATTTCCAGGCCTGGCCCATAAAAATCTCTCATGCAATCTTCCACATTCTCGTTCTTCTCCAGTCCACAGGCTAGATGTCTTCACTAAAACATTCCAGCCAAGTCACTCAAGGTGCTCAAGGTGACCTTGAAAGTCAATCACTGAAGAGTTTTCATCAGCTTTGGTCAGCAGGTAACTGCTTGAAGCAGAACCCTCCTCACCCTATCCTGTCATTAATTGAACTTAATCTAAAAGAAAAACAAGCTTAGTTTGTGTTAAGTCATTCAGCATTCAAGATTTATTGGTTATACTAATAATGAAATATAGGGAAAACACTTATGACTTTAAGATACAAGAGCCCTTATTAGAAAAGATTTTGAAATTTGACTATATTAAAAAAAATAATTTCTATACATAAAAAAACCATAAAGATAGTAAATAAAAACAACCTAGGAAATAAACAACAACACATAGTACAAACACCAGTTTAGTATCCAGAATATATAAGGTGCTTCTACAAATCAATATGAAAAAGTCAAATGCCACAATTGAAAAATAGACAAAATATATAAACAAGCATGTCACAGTAGAGGAAATATGAATAGAAAATCAGAATTTGAAAAGATACACAACCACATTAGTAATCAGAGATATGTGTATTAAGACCACAATTAGAAGCCAAATTTGTGAGATGATACGGCTCAAGTAGGAACTCTCATGCACTGCTAGTGAAGTGTAAATCAGTCCAGCTATTCAATTCTTTTTTTTTTTTTTTTTTTTTTTAAGATAGGGTCTCGTTCTGTCACCCAGGAGTGGAGTGCAGTGGTGCGATCTTGGCTCACTGCAACCTCCGCCTCCCAGGTTCAAACGATTCTCATACCTCCGCCTCTCAAGTAGCTAGGACCACAGGCACATGCCACCATGCCTGGCTAATTTTCGTATTTTTAATAGAGATGGGGTTTCATCATGTTGGCCAGGCTGTTCTTGAACTCCTGACCTCAAGTGATCTGCCTGCCTTGGCCTCCCAAAGTGCTGGGATTACAGGTGTGAGCCACCACGCCTGGCCAACTCAAGCTATTCTAAAAAACAATTTAAAATTATAAAGTTGAACACTTGCACCTCTTATTATTTAACAGTGATGATAATGGTAGGTATATATTCTAATTCTAGGTGTATATACTCTAGATTACTGCAACGTATAAGTAGAGTTACCATATTTAGCAAAAATATAATATGCCCAGTTAAATTATATTTTAGATTTAAATAAACAATGAATAATTTTTTTAGTTGATCTGAAAGTCAAATTTAATTGGGCCTCTTGTATTTTATCTGACAACCCTACAAAGGTGACATATACAAGTGATCAAAGTAGCATTGTTTATAATAGCAAAATCTGGAATCTACTTAAATTTCCATTGAGGAAATAATGAATAAGCAGTATATTTTTGCACAATAGAATGTTAGCAGTGAAAAATGAACTACAATTATGAGTAATAATATGAGTCAATCTTGGAAACAAGTTTTAAAAGCAATTCAAATAACACATATTATAAATTGCAATACCATTTTCATAAAACTCAAAACCAACCACAACTAAAAAATACACCGTTTAAACATACATAAGTGATAAAATATATAAATGAGAAAGAGAAACAAAATTCAAGGTAGTTATTTATTTTATTTTTTTGAGATTCGGTCTCATTCCGTAGCCCAGGATGGAGTGCAGTGGCATGATCTTGGCTCACTGCAACCTCTGCCTCCTGTAACCACCACTTCCCAGGCTCAGGTGATCCTCCCACCTCAGCCTCCCGAGTAGCTGGGACTACAGCTGTGCACCACCATGCCCGGCTAATTTTCACCATGTTTCCCAGGCTGGCCTCCAACTCTTGGACTCAAGCGATCCTCTTGCCTTTGTCTCCCAAAGTGTTGGGATTTCAGGCGTGAGCCACCGCACCCAACCAGTAGTTGTAATTAAAGTAGGGTACAGGCAAAGGAATAGGTCAGAGGAGGAAATCGCAGATTGATGTGAAGGTGTTGGTAATGTTCTGGTTCCTACACAGGTGAAAGGTGCACAGGTGTTTAACTGCTATGCTTCTTATCTCACACATCACATACATTTTTCTGTGACATAAAATATCACATAACATTTAAAAAACAGGTCAAGAGGGCAGGGTGTAGTGGCTCACGCCTGTAACCCCAACACTTTGGAAGGCCGAGGGGAGTGGATCACCTGAGGTTAGCAGTTCCGAGACCTGCCTGGCCAACATGGTGAAAACCCGTCTCTACTAAAAATACAAAAAAAAAAAAAAAAAATTCCGGTGAAGTGGTGCATGCTTGTAATCCCAGCTAGTCGGGAGGCTGAGGCAAAAGAATCGCTTGAACCCGGGAGGCAGAGGTTGCAGTGAGCCGAGACCGCGCCACTGCATTCCAGCCTGGCAACAAGAGCGAAACTCCGTCTTAAAAAACAAACAAATCCAAAAAACAAACAAAAAAACAGGTCAAGGATCAGAAAAGTAAAGTGAATGGATACTCCATTTACAGACAGAAAGCCCAATGTTTTTCTATAATATCAGGATACCTCTCCTGAAGAATGATAGCATGCCTTTTAATCAGAGAAATGGTCTAAAGTTCAAAATGTTACTCCATAGCTACCTCCTGGAGGAAGGAAGCTAGGTGGCAACGTGTACACAAAAAGGCAATTCATCCAAATAATAATATAAGAAGTAGGTATTTTCTAAGTACTATGGAGCACAAGGGTGAATGCGTGGCGGGGCAGGAGGGCGGCTATTTACAAGAGGGTGTGAAATACAGCTCTTCTTTTCAAGAGTGGTTGCAGAATACCAGGGCTACAAAGAGAGGGTCACACATTAAGCATCGTATTATATGGGTACAGAATATTAGGGTTCTCGATGACCAGAAGGAGAATGTTTGTTTCCTAGCAAGCCTTCTTTAGCTTCTCTTCCCACGTGGGGGTGGGTGGGGTTGGGACCGTTCTTTCCTAGCTCAAAAGTTCACTTATGTCACACTAGGGTCACTTTAAAGGAGAGTGCTAGTAAGGGTAAAGTCAAGTTACATAACCTAGCGGAAAATGAAGACCTAAAACCGCTCGTGAGCAAACACAACACTTGAGACGTAAACCTCTTCAACTAAACCTCTTCGATAGAAGGGTGGATCTTAGCACTCTGGGTGAAAGCAATCTCAGCCAGTAAAACAGCAGAACGCTTTCACGCCCGCGCACTAAGCAGACGACCGGTAGCAAGAGCCCGGATAAAGGCGGAGCTAAAAGTGCCGGATAATACGACACGGAGCGCGTGTGCGCACGCCGTAGGGGGCGGGCCGTTCGGGGTTGGTTTCCTGGGCGACCACCGCTGGGTAGTCGGTTAGAGGTGTGCGGGCTTCGGGGGCCATGGGGACTCCTCCTGGCCTGCAGACAGACTGCGAGGCGCTGCTCAGTCGCTTCCAGGAGACAGACAGTGTACGCTTCGAGGACTTCACGGAGCTGTGGAGAAACATGAAGTTCGGTACTATTTTCTGGTGGGTGTTTTTTGTCCACCACCCGCCTCTCCCTGCCCGCAGGTGGTGTAGAAAGCTGCCTCCTTCCCGGCGATATTGCACTTGCGAAGTGGTGAGAAGAGCGGCAGTCACCAAAGGTTGCCTCCATCACTCCTGGACCTTCCCCTGTCCGCAGGCAACGCGCTTTCCCTGCTCTATTTCATTGTGCCCTGATGGTTGTTGCGGCCTCTTCCCAGATACGCGTCTCTGCTTCGCCTCCTTTCTAAACTCCTCTCTCCATCTCCACTGCCTCCACCCTGACCCAGGCCACTATCATTTGCCCTTCCCCAGTCTTGTTCTACGGTCTTGTTCTAGGACCTCATGTTGAAAAACACACAAGCAAAGACAAAACCCTTCGAGATTGAATTAATCTTTCCTACAACAACCAAAGTTGTCTTTTTTTTTTTTTTTTTTTGAGACAGAGTCTCCCTTTGTCGCCCAGGCTGGAGTGCAATGGCGTGGTCTCGGCTCAGTGCAACCCTCCGCCTTTCGGGTTCAAGTGATTCTCCTGCCTCAGCCTCCCGAGTAGCTGGGATTACAGGTGCCCGGCACCACGCCCGGCTACTTTTTTGTATTTTTAGTAGAGACGGGGGTTTCACTATGTTGGCCAGGCTGGTCTCGATCTCCTGACCTCGTGATCCGCCCGCCTCGGCCTCCCAAAGCGCTAGGATTACAGGAGTGAGCCACCGCGCCCGGCCCAAAGTTGTTTTTCAAACGTGCAAATTTGATCATGTCACTCTGCGGCTCATTCTGTAGTGGTGCCCATTGCCTTTGGGATAACGCTTGAATTCTCTGACTTGCCAAGACCATTCCTCACTGGCCTTTGCCCATCTCTCCAGCTTCGTCTGCCAGTCCCCTCCATGCACTCACTTTCTTGCTCCAGCAGCTTTTTTTTTTTTTTTTTTTTTTTTTTTGGCCCTCCATAGGCTTTTCCTAAGCCTGAAGCTTTCCGCCGCAACCCTTATTTTGTCCACCTCATTCTTTACTCAGGGTTAAGCTCAAATGACTTCCTCGGGGAAGTCTTTTTCGTTCTTCTAGACTGAGTACGCTGTTCATGTCCCCCCCACCCCCATAGCACCCTATTTTTATTTTATCTCACCGCTTGCCACGTTTTGTTGTAATGGTATAGTTGAAAACGCAGTGTGGGATTGTTAAGGGCATAGGTTATGGATCCCAATTGGCTGCATTTGATTGCAGGGTCCACTGTGACTTGGGGCAAGTTACTTGAGTTTCCATATCTGTATAATAGAGGCAATGATAAACCTCAGAAGCTGTGAAGATCAAATGAGCTGATATATCAGAAATGCATTCTAAGTCCTCAATAAATGTTCATTATTATTATTATTTTTTTTTCTTGAGACATAGTCTCGCTCTGTCACCCAGGCTGGAGTGTAATGGTGCGATCTTGTATCACTGCAACCTCCACCTCCTGGGTTCAAGACATTCTCCTGCCTCAGCCTCCGGAGTAGCTGGGACTACAGCTCGTGCCACCATGCCTGGCTAATTTCTGTATTTTTAGTAGAGATGGGGTTTCACCATGTTGGCCAGGCTGGTCAAATGTTCATTATTACTACCGTTTTAAAATTTTCGTTTGACTAGACTGACCTCTGTGAGGACAGTGGCTGGATGAATCTATTTTTATTAGCATAGTACATATAATATTGAAAAGGCTAAATAACTGATTTTCGGAATGAGTTAAACCTTACGATTAAAACTATGTTTTTCTGAACAAAATGTTAAAACTCATTTTCTCTCTGTCAGTGTAAACAAATTACCTTTGTAGTTTTAAAATTGCGAGAAATGGAGGATGAAGAGCTGTTTGTTGTACGGTTAATAAAAGGAGAGAGACTAATTTTTTTAAATGGCTACTAAATGCAATGTATAGCTTTATTAAATGGCTACTAAATGCAGTGTATAGCTTTATTTAATAAGACAGTTATAAAAAGCAGGTACAATTATCCTTGTTTTATAGATGAGGAAATTAAGGCTTAAAGAGATTAAGTAATTTCTCCATTACAAAGATAGTGGATTGTAGAGCAGATGTTGGAAACTGTGTATCTGCCTGTTTCTAAAATCCGTAATATTGCACTGTACCACTTCTTGGGGGGAAAAATGCATTTAAGGAAAACTTAGCTAAAAATGTAACATTTACATTTTCTAGTAGGGAAAACCTAAAATGAAAAAAGAAACAGGAATCATTAGAGGAGTGGTGGATTTTCTTGAGAAATTACTTTGGTTACCATAACTAGAGTAGGTATTTTGTATTCTTTTCGTATATTTATTATTTGAAGAGCCAAAACGTTCTTCTACTGCCCCCTTCCCTTCCACCCCTGCGTTGTAATCAGATGTAATGGAGCCCCTGTTTATGGCTGCAGGGTGAATGTCTTTATTTTTTGTTGCTGTTTTAAAAGTGAAAGTTCTACATGTTTATATTTGTACAGTGTATTAGTCACTTGCATCAACACTTTGAGACATTTAGCTAGTGTCTTATTTGAAATCTGGCATTTTTTGTCTACTGATTTCAGGTCTTACATAGAAACGTATATAGTATGCACAGATATGGCTTCATTGTTTTATCCAAAGTGGTAAGAAGACTGTTACATTGACTTTTTTAAGGCCTTGTCTTTAAAAATTTTTTGTTAACTTAGCACAGCAGAACAGTTTCAGTTAGTTTATTCATTATGCTGTTCATATCTACAGAAAATACATGTGAACCTCGAAAATTTGAGACAGGTCTCAGTTAATTTAGAAAGGTTATTTTGCTAAGGTTGAGGACACGCCCTTGACACAGCCTCAGGAAGTTGTGATGACATGTGCCCAGGGTGGTCAGGGCACAGCTTGGTTTTGTACATTTAGGGAGACATGAAACATCAATCAATATATGTAAGAAGTACATTGTTTCGGTCTGGAAAGGCGGGACAACTTGAAGCAAAGACAGGAAGACTGGAAGTGGGGAGGGAGCTTTCAGGTCGCAGATCTGTGAGACACAAATGGTTGCGTTTGCGTTCTTTTGAGTTTCTGATTAGCTTTTCCAAAGGAGGCAAATCAGATATGCATCTATCTCAGTGAGCAGAGAAGTCACTTTGAATAGAATGGGAGGCAGGTTTGCCCTATGCAGTTTCCAACTTGAGTTTTCCTTAGTGATCTTGGGTACCCAAGATACTTTCCTTTCAGGTACATTTCCTGTGTTATTTCATTGATTGATTGCCAAGAAAGTCTTGTTGCTCTCTTGGATGTTTGGACAAAGCTTTTGGTTGTATGCTGGAGTATGCTCTTCTCCCCTCTCCTCCCTTCTTCTAATGAGCTTGTGGTGCTCTGGACAATTAGGAGTGTGGGTTACTTTGTGCTGTTTCTCTAACTTTTTCACCTAGGCTTCCCAAGGACAGAGGAGATTTAGTGCAAATCCCTGAGAGTACTGGAGAAAATGTTCATTATGTAAAAAGTAAAATAGAGGTTCGTCTTCAAAGACTTTCCTCCCCATCTAATTAAGACTAAATAGTAACTTCTCTTACAAGCAAAATTTATTCAAAACCTGTGCTAACATTCTTAAATATCTGCTAGCTGTAATAAAGAAATCAGTGTACTTTATGTTCTTAGCTCTTACAGTTTAGCCTAAATATTTGCCCTGGCGTGCTTATACTGGTCCAAGCAAGCATTAAGTCATAGCCTGTTCCTCTTCCTTATTTAAAAGTGTTTTTACCTTTCTCAGCATTTCACAAGTTACTTCAAGTTCTAAGTTGCTAGTCAATCAAGACAGATACAGAATGTGAAGTCCAAAGTAGACGCGTCAAGTTATAAATGACCCTGTCTCCTTTGTTCAGTGTAGCAAAACTGCTGGCGACTGTCCCCTTTCTGTAGAAAGTAAAAAAATGGCCTTGCTGAAGACATAAAATTTACATTCAAGTGCTACTTCTCTACAGCACCAAAGAACAAGCAATTCTGACAATTATATATTAAAATGCACATAGTTCTGTAACATAACCATGATTATTTTAACATTACGGGTTTTAAATATTTAACCAATAATAAAAAATTTGCAACCCCTTCCTTCTCGCTCTTCAATTTGGCAAGTAAAGTTGATGCTTTTGGAAGCTGCATCATGTTTACCGGTATGGAATCCTCATCAAATTATTATAACTACCGTTTAAACAAGTATATACTTCTGGCTTTTGTTCATTACTTATTCACGTAATGAGTCATAATATATTTTCTCTCTGTTTATTAGTGGCAGAATGAGAAATTTAGAAAAGAACATGTTTACAAAAGAAGCTTTGGCTTTGGCTTGGCGATATTTTTTACCTCCATATACCTTCCAGATCAGAGTTGGTGCTTTGTATCTGCTATATGGATTATATAACACCCAACTGTGTCAACCAAAACAAAAGGTAATACTTAGTGAGTTATTTTTTCTTTGCAGAAATGTAAAACAAGTACCATATTTTTATAATAAATATTATATGATTAAATATGATTTAAATAAAATGCCAGTATTTTAAAATTATAATATGTTTGTGAAAAAATATTTACATTTAGTACAACTTTTTTTTTTCTTCCTGGTTGCAGATCAGAGTTGCCCTGAAGGATTGGGATGAAGTTTTAAAATTTCAGCAAGATTTAGTAAATGCACAGCATTTTGATGCAGCTTATATTTTTAGGAAGCTACGACTAGACAGAGCATTTCACTTTACAGCAATGCCCAAATTGGTATGTTGCCTAAAATAATTTGGTTTTTTCAAAATGAGCAGTTATATTTTATTGTCCATAAAACCTCTCAATCTCCAGAAAATGGAATGAGTATTGATAGTGTTCAAGACTCTTAGCCTTTTTTTTTTTTTTTTTTTTTTTTTTTGAGACAGGGTCTCACTCCGTCGCCCAGGCTGGAGTGCGGTGGCACCATTTCGGCTCACTGCAACCTCTGCCTCCTGGGTTCAAGCGATTCTCCTGCTTCAGCCTCCTGAATGGCTGAGACTACAGACACGCACCACCAAGCCCAGCTAATTTTTGTATTTTTAGTAGATACAGGGTTTCACCATGTTGGCCACGATGGTCTTAATCTCTTGACCTCGTGATCCACTCACCTCGGCCTCCCAAAGTGTTGGGAGTGCCCCGCCTGGCTTGTAACTTTTTTTTTATGTGTGTGCCTTTTTGCTACAGAGTCTTGCCCTGTCATCCAGGCTGGAGTGCAGTGGTGCGATCTCGGCTCACTGCAACCTCCGTCTCCGGGGTTCAAGCCGTTCTCCTGTTTCAGTCTCCTGAGTAGCTGGGACTACAGGCGCCCACCACCATGCCTGGTTGATTTTTGTATTTTTCGTTGAGATGGGGTTTCACCATGTTGGTCAGGCTGGTCTTGAACTCCTCACCTCAGGTGATCACCTGCCTCGGCCTCCCAGAGTGCTGCAATTATAGGCATGAGCCACCATGCCCGGCCTTGTAGCTTTTTTAAAATAGGAGATGGTATTTTCTAATTACTACTTTTTTTCTGCAAACAAAAATGTAGCCTTTGCTTTTGAATGCAGTATATCTGGATGCCACATATTAAGCAAATTGTTTTGAGAAGAAATTAGATTTGGCATCTGCATTTGCTCATATCTCAAACATCAGAGGAGGTTACTGAAAGATGTACCAAATTGTTAAAAATTCTTTGGTGAAAAGTTGAAATTTCTAATAACACTTGTTTTTGTTTAATCTTGTGATAATTGAGACACTAGGTTGAAGAGCACTAGTTCTGATTCTGCCATTAGCTGGCAGATTATGTAATTTCTGTCTTACCTGAATTTGTAGGCATGTGGCAAGGCATGTGAAAGGATACTTCACAAGTCTAATAGTCTTTAGAATATGAATATTTAACAAATGTATCCTTACAGCTGCTTTTGTTTTATCTGTGTTTACTTAATAAGACTATTTTTAGTGCTGGCTTATATTTCAATACTTTTTAAAATACTGTTTAAAAGATACTCATTTTAAAAGACATGTATTATCACATAGTTGTCATATAGGATGAAGAAAAAAATTCACCGAGCTGAAGTTACAGAAGAATTTAAGGACCCAAGTGATCGTGTGATGAAGCTTATCACTTCTGATGTATTAGAGGTAAATTTTCTTTTATGCTCTTGAAATTTTTTAAAAACTGTTTTATTGCCAAGTACATATCGAGGTTATACCTTCATCTACTGGACACTGATTTTTTTTCTCTAGAGTATCAGAAATAAAATAGCCTAAATATATCAAGACTTACAAATCTTGAAATAGCATGAGAAAAAAAGATATAGAAGACTGGACTTGGACTGAGGATATGTGGATTCCGTTACTAAAACTACCGTTAGTTAGGTCATAAAACAAGAGTTTAAAGTGACTTTACTTACTTTTTTAAAAAACGATATGCATGGCCAGCATGGTGGCTCACACCTGTAATCTCAGTACTTTGGGAGGCTGAGGTGGGTGGATCATGAGGTCAGGAGTTTGAGACTAGCCTGGCCAACATGGTGAAATCCCGTCTCTACTAAAAATACAAAAATTAGCCAGGTGTGGTGGCACATGCCTGTAGTCCCAGCCGCTGGGGAGGCTGAGGCAGGATAATTGCTTGAACTCAGGAGGTGGAGGTTGCAGTGAGCTGAGATGGCACTGCTGTACTCCCGTCTGGGCAGCAGAGCAAGACTCCGTTTTAAAAAACAAAAGAACAATTTGCATTTATTTCCTGAGTTTTTTTTTTTTTTTTTTTTTTTAAGTGGAGTCTCACTCTGTCACCCAGGCTGGAGCACAGTGGTGCAGTCTCAGCTCACTATAACCTCCACCTCCCAGGTTCAAGCAATTCTCCTGCTTCAGCCTTCTGAGTAGCTGGGAATACAGTTGTGCACCACCACGCCTGGCTAATTTTTTGTATTTTTGGTAGAATCAGGGTTTCGCTGTGTTAGCCAGGATGGTCTCGATCTCCTGACCTAGTGATCTGCCCACCTTGGTCTCCCAAAGTGCTGGGATTACAGGCATGAGCACCTGGCCTACTTCCTGAGTTTTAACATTTATTTTAAAACCCACCATTGAAAACAGTGAATCTATTTTGATAATATATTTTGGTATTTTGTTTGAGTGTACAATATTGAGAAAAATCTTATGCATGGATAAGTAGTGTTACAAATCTTTTTAAGAATGAGTAGAAAAGCATTGCTTTGAGGTTAAAACAAACTCTCAGTACAGGGTTACAGGCTTCTAAATCAATGGTATTTCAAAAGAACATATAGACAGGAGACGAGGGGCTAAGGGGACACTTTGGTCATGCTTTTAAATTTTCTTTAAGCCTAAATGTCTCCCTCATTAATATTAGGATTATAATATTTTATTTCATTCGGTTGTTGTGAGAATTGAAATGAAGTGATGCCAAAATAGTGCCGAGTGTGGTATATTACACACAGTATACCCTTAATAAGTGTTAATTCCCCTTTTCCCCAGCCCTACTCAGTCTTTTCTTGTATTACAATTGAAAGAGAGGGACCGGATCTTCGATTTACTCAAATGTTTGTTTAGATGCCCCCATGTTCTTTTTTTTTTTTTCCCCTTACTTAGGGTCTTCCTCTGTTGCCCAGGCTGGAATGTAGTAACACAATCTTGGCGCACAGCAACCTCTGCCTCCCAGTTTCAAGTGATTCTCGTGTCTCAGCCCCCCGAGTAGCTGGGGTTACAGGCGTGCACCACCATGCCCAACTAATTTTTTCTATTTTTAGTAGAAGTGAGATTTCACTGTGTTGACCAGGCTGGTCTTGAACTCCTGGCCTCAAGCGATCTGCCCGCATTGGCCTCCTAAAGTGCTGAATTTACAAGTGTGAGCCACTGTGCCCGGTTGCCTCCAGTTGCAATAGCATGAGCCTGTCAGGTTGTTTGTAATTCAGGTAGCAAATTAATTTTTGAGAGCACTCTGGGTCTGTTCTGTAAAGTGACTTTATTTTTGAGCAAGGATTCTTAATCTCTGGCCTGGGGATTGTCCATGTGCCCTCTCCCCCACCACATTGTATGAAAAATTGATGTCATACATATGAATCTTTTTTTTTTCTTTCTTTCTGAGATAGAGTCTCACTGTGTAGCCCAAGTTGGAGTGCAGTGGCGCAATTTTGTCTCATTGCAACCTGCAACCTCTGCCTCCAGGGCTCAAGCGATTCTCATGCCTCAGCCTCCCGAGTAGCTGGGACTACAGGTACACGCCACCACACTTGGCTAATTTTTTGTATTTTAGTAGAGATGGGGTTTCACCATGTTGCCCAGGGTGGTCTCGAACTCCTGAGCTCAGGCGATCTGCCCACCTTGGCCTCCCAAAGTACTGCGATAACAGACATGAGCCACCCTGCCCAGCCCATAAGGATACATTTTTAGGGTGAGGTACTGTAACTATCCTCAGATTCTCAAAAGTGTTCATGTCCCCCCAAAAGGTTAAGAATTACTGTATTACAAAGAACTGAATATTCCTCAGTATCTGAAGACATAGTATAATGCAGGAACTCTGGGAAGATATTTTGTGTAGATTGTTTCACTTCAACATTTCTGCAAAATAAGTGTTTAAAAAAATTTTTTAAAGCAGGGGGTTTTATCCGTGATTTAAAGTTGAGGAAACTGAGTTACAGAGACTAGGTTAGGAAGTAATGGAGCTAAGCTTCAAACTCAGTTCTGTATGGCTGCAGTGCCTGTTTGTTGGATAGCAGAGGACTGGCCTGAGGTGGGACTGGGGTTGAAAATTTGTCATTCAACAAGCAAATGAGTGAAGTGTAACAAAAACTAGGATTTTTTTTTTTTCTCTTTAGCAGCTTAGCAAGAAAGAGGTGGGAGAGAGTTTATGTACAAAACTAAATAAGATAAAAGTACTTTGTATAATAGAAGGAATTTGTATTTTGTCTTTTTGGCAGAGGGGAGTTGTAAAGTTTTAGAGATTGGAGAGACATAATGTTTATGTTTAGAGTTGAGGTAAGGAGCTAGTTAGAGGGAATGAATGGTTGTATACAGGCGAGGTAGCAGCAGGGTTCCTGCTATGGAGGAGGTGGGTGTGTCTGTGATTGAGAATCCAGTGGAGAGAGTAGCCTTGAACAGAAGGCATACTTCTTCCTTTGAAATTTGAGGAAAGGAGGTGAGAATGGATTTTTATAAATCTTTGTGTAGAGGAGAAATAGAAGGTGAACAGACCTGACTGCCTGAACTGTAAGAGAGCATCATTGGGGTCAGGGAACTGAGAGTTGAAAATGTTTGGAATAGCAATTGTGGAGAATGGAAGAAAAATTTTAGGATACCAGAAAGCTGAGAAATGCTGATGTGAATCATGAAGAGAGAGGCACAGGACATTTTCAAACAGCAAGACATTCTTATCAATATTCTAATGAAAAAAGATGATTTGAACCCAGTTAGTTATAATTTCTTTTTTTAAATTTTTGAGACAGGATCTTGCTTCATCACCCCAGCTGGAGTGCAGTGGTGCGATTGTAGCTCACTGCACCCTCAATCTCCTGGGCTTAAGTGATCCTCCCACCTCAGCCTCCTGAGTAGCTGGGACTACAGGCACTTACCATCATGCTGGCTAATTTTATTTAATTAATTAATTTATTTTTTTGAGACAGACTCTTGCTGTATGGCCCAGGCTAGAGTGCAGTGGTATGATCTTGGCTCACTGCAACTGCCACCCAGGTTCAAGCGATTCTCCTGTGTCAGCCTCCCAAATACCTGGGATTGCAGGCACGTGCCACCATGCCGGGCTAATCTTTGTATTTTTAGTAGAGGCAGGGTTTCATTATCTTGGCCAGGCTGGTCTTGAACTCCTCACCTCGTGATCCACCCACCTTGGTCTCCCAAAGTGCTGGTACTATAGGCGTGAATCACCGCACCTGGCCCATGCTAGCTAATCTTAAAAAATTTTCTTGTAGAGACAAGGTCTTGCTATGTTGCCCAGGCTGGTCTTGAACTCCTGAGCTTGGGTGCTCTTCCTACCTTGGCCTCCCCACAGTGCTGGGATTATAGGCATGAGCCACCATGCTTGGCTGGTTATAATTTTTCTGACTATTGACCAATTTGGTGGTAGAACGTAAATATTTTTTCAACATATCTTTTTCAACGTGCTTTTTCATTCTAAGCTCTTTTAAGTTGGGGGTGATGCACAAAGGTCTACCCTTCTAGAGTGAATAGAGAAGAGTGTCAGAAGGGTCAGGCTATGAAATGCCTATACCTGGAGGCTTTTAGGAATGGAATAGTCTGTGAAGTTATCCTGGCTCTGTCGGATCTCTGGCTTGTGACATAATTGCTTTGAGAGCCTTGTCCCTTGATACTTCTGCTGGCTCTATATCTTTTGTCCTAGCATAGCCTGTGATCCATTCTCACTGATAATGCTTAAATTTAATACTCTTAAATTTTCCTTTTACTGCCTGCAACTGCTGTTAAGTCTTCATTTCAGAAGATCCAAATTCTGGTCATGATTCTGCCACTTGTTCTAGTTTTGTGGTTAAGGAGGCATAATAAAATGAAAAGAGAACAGGATACTGAATCAAAACATTTGACTTCTAGCCCTCTGCTATGTAAGTAGGACCTTGAGCAAATTATTTCATTTCTGTTTTTTCCTTTATACAGTTATAATAATGGACATTGTGTACTGAGTACTCACCACATGCCTGGAACTATGCTAGATGTTCTATGTGTGTTATCTCACTAACTGTCATGGTAACCCTGCAGAGGAGGTGGTATTTTCCCTTTTTTTTTTTTTTTGAGATGGAGTCTCGCTCTGTCGCCCAGGCTGGAATGCGATCTCGACTCACTGCAAGCTCTGCCTCCCGGTTCAAGCCATTCTCCTGCCTTAGCCTCCTGAGTAGCTGGGACTACAGGCGCCTACCACCATGCCTGGCTAATTTTTTGTATTTTTTTTTTTAGTAGAGACGGGGTTTCACTGTGTTAGCCAGGATGGTCTTGATCTCCTGGCCTGGTGATCTGGCTGCCTCGGCCTCCCGAAGTGCTGGGATTACAGGCATGAGCCACTGCACCTGGCCTTTTTTTTTTTTTTTTTTAAAGCAGAGTTTCCCTCTTATTGCCCAGGCTGGAGTGCAGTGGCATGATCTCGACTCACTGCAACCTCCACCTCCCCACCTTCCAGGTTGAAACGATTCTCCTGCCTCAGCCTCCCGAGTAGCTTGGACTACAGGCACGCACCACCATGCCCAGCTAATTTTTTGTATTTCTAGTAGAAGTGGGGTTTCGCCATGTTGGCCAGGCTGGTCTTGAACTCCTGACCTCAGGTGATCTACCTACCTCAGCCTCCCAAAGTGCTGGGATTACAGGCATGAGCCTCTGTGCCCGGCCCCCAGTTTTAAAAATAAGGAAACTGAGGTTTAGAGAAGTTAAGTAGTTTGTATCAGGTGAGGCACAATAAGGTACAGACACTGGGTTTGAATGTCCAAGTCTGAAAGGCTCCATAGTCCATGCACACTGTCTTTTACTTCTTATTTAATTTTCTTCTTCTTTTTTGTTTTTTTAAAGAGTGGGGGTCTTGCTATGTTGCCTGAGTTGGCCTTGAATTCCTGGGTTCAGGCCGTCCTCATGCCTCAGCCTTCTGAGTAGCTGGGACTACGGGTACACACTACCGTGCCTGGCTTCTTTAATTTTGTATAGTGCTTTACATTATACAGAAACCTTCACCTGTATAATAAGCTTGTTTAATAATTAACAATGGTGGGTTTGTTCATTTTGTACAAATGTGAAACGTGAATGTGATTCTTCGGTTGAGGGACTTCCCCATTGTCATACATTGAGCAAATGACAGAGCTCAGACTCAAAAACTAGGTCTGACTGGTGGTCTTTCTATATCACATGAAGTAAAAATCATGAGAGCACAGCCAGTGTAAACTGTAAAGAGTTAGGGGCTCTCCATGTCTGGACACTGTTCTCCCACTGCAGATCCCATGTATGTGAGCACTCACTACTATTGATCAGTTTCTCACAGTTTCTCATTTCTGTTTTTTTTGAGAGACGGAGTTTCACTTTTGTTGCCCAGGCGGGAGTGCAATGGCACGATCTTGGCTCACCGCAACCTCTGCCTCCCGGGTTCAAGCGATTCTCCTGCCTCAGCCTCCTGAGTAGCTGGGATTACAGGCATGTGCCACCACACCCGGCTAACTTTGTATTTTTAGTAGAGATGGGGTTTCTCCTTGTTGGTCTGGCTGGTCTCGAACTCCTGACCTCAGGTGATCCACCCTCCTCAGCCTCCTAAAGTGCTGGGATTACAGGCATGAGCCACTGTGCCTGGCCTAGTGTCTTATTTCTTGAACATGTGTTGATTCTACCAAAATCTGGAAATGAATTGAGTAGTCTGAGTTAGGGATGACTCAGATGTTGTAATGTCCATCTGTGATGGAAGTGTCAGTAGTTCTCTCCTGATCTTAGAGCCAAGTGCCTATGCCAGGTTTTCTTAAGTCCACCTGTAGTATGCTGTCTTTTTCCTTACCCCACAGATCTGCCCATTTGGCTGGAGATTTTTGGAGGAAGAAGATCTAATAAATAATGCCACAAATGGTGTCATACATCACCCTCTATTTCTTTCTTTTTTTTTTTTTGAGATGGAGTCTTGTTCTGTTGTCCCCACTGGAGTGCAGTGGCAGTGTGATCTTGGCTCACTGCAACTTCTACCTCCCGGGTTCAAGCAGTTCTCCTGCCTCAGCCTCCCAGGTAGCTGGGATTACAGGCACCCACCCCCACACCTGGCTAATTTTTGTGTTTTTAGTAGAGGTGGGATTTCACCATGTTGGCCAGTCTGGTCTTGAACTCCTGACCTTGTGATCCTCCTGCCTTGGCCTCCCAAAGTGCTGGTATTATAGGCGTGAGCCACCGCACCCGGCCTACCCTCTATTTCTTTTAATCCTGAATCTTATCGCTGAAGTAATGGTGAAACTTATGGGAACAGGCACATAGGTTTTGGGATTTCTGTGGCAGGTTGGATGAGAGTCGTTACATAGGAATTTCCAGCAGAACATAAAGGACTATGTAAATATTCTTTTCTTTTTTTTTGAGACGGAGTCTTTCTCTGTCACCCAGGCTGGAGTGCGGTGGTGCGATCTCCGCTCACTGCAAGCTCCGCCTCCTGGGTTCACGCCATTCTCCTGCCTCAGCATCCCGAGTCACTGAGACTACAGGCGCCCACCACCACGCCCGGCCAATTTTTTGTATTTTTAGTAAAGATGGGGTTTCACCGTGTTAACCCTGATGGTCTCGATCTCCTGACCTCGTGATCAGCCTGCCTCGGCCTCCCAAAGTTCTGGTACTACAGGCGTGAGCCACCGCACCTGGCCATAAATACGCTTGATGTGACAATATGATATAAAAATATCTTAGTTGTCAGTAGCAATATTTAATGATACATCATGCTACAAATAATTGTGATATTCTAGAATGGAATTGTATGTTAACTGATTCGTCTTTCCCCAATGTCTTCCTATAAGTGTATCTTAGTTAATGTTTGTTGAGGTAAGTTAGTAAGTCCATACCTCTGGAATCCATACCTCTATGTTAATGAAGTTGCACTATTTTGTTTACATGATTATGTTATTTTCAATATACTGTAGCATGTTATTCCCTATCAACTGGAAGTCACTTTGGAAGGTGACTATTTTGTGTTGGTTTTGCCTTTTAGTTTCTCCTCAAAAAGTGAAATAAAGGACTCATCTTTTTGCTTTTAGGAAATGCTGAACGTTCATGATCATTATCAGAACATGAAACGTGTAATTTCGGTTGATAAGTCCAAGCCAGATAAAGCCCTCAGTTTGATAAAGGATGATTTTTTTGACAATATTAAGAACATAGTTTTGGAGCATCAGCAGTGGCACAAAGACAGAAAGGTATGCAATCACTTGTTTGGTGCCTCACCATTGTATTATACACGAATGATTATCCATGGATGATAATGTTGAGAGGCAGCCTAGTGTTAGAGGCTGTAATCCTGTGGAGCTAAGATTTAGAGGGCTTGGCTTTTCTAGTTCCACTTTTGCCACTTATTAGGTATGTGATGTTATTTAACCTTACAGATGGAGTATATATGTATTTTCCTTTTTTTGGTAGAAGAGCAAATAGTCTTGTTATACCACAGATTTATTACAGTCTTTATAATTTGGCATTTTTCTAGGGGTTGCACACTCAGTCTTTGGGCTAAATCCTGCACACAGATGTGTTTTGTTTGGCATAGTGTTGATTCTAACGTTGTTTAAAATTTTTGAGTTAATTACCAACTTTTAAGTACTTGTGGACCTCACCTAAAATTCTAGACTGGTAACACTGATTCCACTTTGCTGCATGACAGCAGACAGTGGGACCTGAGTGGTGGCTTTTCCTACTGTGATAGGGCAAGTGTTTCTCTGTTTACATATTGTCTACCTGGTGTGGTTTATCTTTTTGCAGGTCTCATCATCACAGATCTTCAACTTAGTTTATTTAACCAAAAGTATTGATGGTTTCACATTAGCCTTTTCAGCTAAAGGAACTTTTTTTTTTTTTTTTTTTTTTTTTTTTTTGAGACGGAGTCTCGCTCTGTCACCCAGGCTGGAGTGCAGTGGCCGGATCTCAGCTCACTGCAAGTTCCGCCTCCCGTGCTCACGCCATTCTCCTGCCTCAGCCTCCCGAGTAGCTGGGACTACAGGCGCCCGTCACCTCGCCCAGCTAGTTTTTTGTAGTTTTTAGTAGAAACGGGGTTTCACCGTGTTATTCAGGATGGTCTTGATCTCCTGACATCGTGATCCGCCCGTCTCAGCCTCCCAAAGTGCTAGGATTACAGGCTTGAGCCACCGCGCCCGGCCTAGAGGAACTTTTTTACCCTGGAAACCTAAAGGCTAGCCTTGTGAAATTTACTTCTTTGTTTGTTTGTTTGTTTGTTTTTTTTTGAGAAGGAGTCTCGCTCTGTCACCCAGGCTGGAGTGCAGTGGCCAGATCTCAGCTCACTGCAAACTCCGCCTCCCGGGTTTACGCCATTCTCCTGCCTCAGCCTCCCGAGTAGCTGGGACTACAGGCGCCCGCCACCTCGCCCGGCTAGTTTTTTTTTTTGTATATTTTTAGTAGAGACGGGGTTTCACCGTGTTAGCCAGGATGGTCTCGATCTCCTGACCTCGTGATCCGCCCGTCTCGGCCTCCCAAAGTGCTGGGATTACAGGCTTGAGCCACCGCGCCCGGCCTGAAATTTACTTCTGAAACTATTACTCCATCTTATTTTAGTAAATCTAGGAAAACAATTTTTAAAAAGTAAGCAATTTCTGATTACTTACTGTGTGTCTTGATAATGTGCTAGTGTTTTCACAAATGCCACACAGATACTGCTATCTATATATCGTCTTTCAGAAAGATTTCTTGCTACCTTTTCACTTTCTGTTATATAAAGGAAGCTGGCTCACAGCTTAATTTTAGAAAAGATAAACAAGGAAACTGATAAGAAGATGATAGTCTTGGGAAGAAGAAAATAACTTTATTCCTCTGCATTTATTTTAATGAGAGATAGCAAGTTTTAGAATGTTTGGATACTTTAAGTCCTATAAATAGGTTACGCAAATGACGTAGGCATTTAATGTAAAAAAACTGTTAGTGTTCTTTATATGTACGTATATAGACAGGGTCTTCTTGCTCTTTCACCCTGGCTGGAATGCCGTGGCACGACTACAGCTCACTACAGCCTCGACCTCCCAGGCTTAAGTGATCCAACCACCTCAGCCTTCTGAGTAGCTGGGTTTGCAGACATATGCCACCATGCCCAGCTAATATTTTTTATTTGTTTGTAGAGACAGCGTCTTGCTATGTTGCCAGGGATAGAACCAGCTTAATTTTAAATTTTTCTGTAGAGATGGTGTCTTGCTATGTTGCCCAGGCTGGTTTGGAACTCCCGGCCTTAAGCGATCCCTCCACCTCAGCCTCCCAGAGTATTAGGATTACAGGATTAGCCACCATGCATAGCCAGTATTCTCTTTCAATAGATAAACTCTCTTCAGAGAGCATTACCACGAGCTCTGAAAACCTGAAGGAAAGGAGAATAAGCCTGTTTTCTTACTACCACATAGAGACTACCACATTAATTAGGAGGATTTAAGCATTTTATTGATGAATTGTAGAACATTTTGAAACCTGTGATCTTAATGTTAGGTGGTATATAATGTGAATGATCTTTTAGTTTTTCATTTATTAAAAGTAATGATTTCTCACTGTTCTAAAATTGATTTGCAGTTAATTGAATTGTAAATTTGTGTGTGTGTATGTATCTTTTTTGCTCTTTTAGAATCCATCCTTAAAATCAAAAATTAATGATGGAAAAGAAAAAATGGAAGGAAATTCACAAGAAACAGAGGTCAGAAAACTTTGCAATTCATATTTATGTGTGGCTGTGATTCTGTATACTAAGCATTGTGACCCATGGTCAGTATTATAAGAAATATAAGAGAAAATTCTGAATCATGGTTTTGTGAAAAGGTAGTTTGTTCTTTACTGGAAGCCTTGTGGAGGCCACATCAGGTGTAGGTTGGGAGAGAGGATGGTAATAGTTTTCCACAGGGAAAGGAAAGCTCGACCGTGGAAGGTGCCCTCAGTTAATAGAGGATCAGGATCAGGCTTTTGTAATATATCTTTTCTCACTTGTCAGCCTTTCAACCAGTGTGGAGCCCAAGCCGTTACACTGTATACTGCTTCCTGCCTCCAGAGTTTTCATCCATCTTAGTGGATGAGACAAGGAGCCATCTTTGAGTATAGGCTGATGAGGAGGGAATAGCAGTTCAAGGCTCTGCCTGATCACCCAGGCTTTCACTCATATTGTCCTCCTTGAATCCTGAATGAAAATGATCTGTAACTACGGGGATAGTATTATGGCACCTGCTACATCTGTGAGAGAATATGATGTATGTTTACGTGTGTGTACCCAATATATGTTAGTTTCTTTTACCCTACCTTCTGTCTAAAATCTTATTTCTGATAATAAATACTTGGGTATTCAGTTTTTTCCCCTAATGTTTGTGTGTTTTAACTTTTTTTCCTTCTTATTTTATATCCAGAGATGTGAAAGGGCAGAATCATTAGCGAAAATAAAATCAAAGGCCTTTTCAGTTGTCATTCAGGTGAGTTATTCTTTAATAAGGTAATTTGGAAATTGACTGCTTTTTAAATTATATTTCAATTTTTCATCAAAGTAGTGATACATGTACTTAGTTTTAAAAGTCAAATAATGCTAGAGAGATTGTATAGCACAACAGACCCCTTCTCTGCCATTTCCTACCCTTGTATTCCTAACTTTGAGAGGCAGCATCTTTGACTTCTTTTCTTTTAGCAGTTTCTTCTAATATTTACCTGGAATTTTAATGCCATTTCCTTTATTGTCTTCCAGCTTCTAGTATTCCTGATTTTGGAAGGTTTTAGGGTTTTGCTTTGTCCCTGGAGTTCTGAAATTTCATTTAGTACATATAATGTAACTTGGTGTCCAGCTTTTTTGTTTATTGCCCATGGCACTCATGGTGACCTCCTTTTAATCTGATATCCTTCAGTTCTGAGGAAGTTTCTGTATTGTTTCTTCAATACAAATGTTCTTTGCTGCATCTTTTCTCTTCTTCAACTTTTCTTGTTTTTCTCTTCTATTTTCAGTCTCTGTCTCATTTTCTATTTTCAGGGAGATTTCTTAGGCTTTATCTTCTGAACCATTATATTGATTTAAAAAAATTTCCCCTGATATTTTTTCATTACCAATAATTTTTTTTGTTCTCTGAATGCTGCTTATTTTGTTTTTTTAAAATGTATTTTTCTTTTTCACGGGATGCAATAACTTTTTCTCTTTAAGGATGTTAACTACAGTTTTTTTGATGGTTCCTCCCATTTCCTGTGAGTTCTTTTTTTTTCTATTTGTTTGAACTCTTTCACTTCGTTGGCTTTTTTTTTTTTTTTTTTTTTGAGATGGAGTTTTGCTCTTATTGCCCAGGCTGGAGTGCAATGGTGCGATTTTGGCTCCCCGCAACCTCCGCCTCCCAGGTTCAAGTGATTCTCCTGCCTCAGCCTCTTGAGTAGCTGGGATCACAGGCATGTGTCACCATACCCGGCTAATTTTGTATTTTTAGTAGAGACGGGGTTTCTCCATGTTGGCCAGGCTGGTCTTGAACTCCCGACCTCAGGTGATCCACCTGCCTCGGCCTCCCAAAGTGCTGGGATTACAGGCGTGAGCCACTGCACCTGGCCCATTTTGTTGGCTTTTTAAAAATGATTGAAGAAGCTCAGGCGCGGTGGCTCACGCCTGTAATCCCAGCACTTTGGGAGGCTGAGGTGGGTGGATCACGAGGTCAGGAGATCGAGACCAGCCTGGCTAACTCGGTGAAACCCTGTCTCTACTGAAAATACAAAAAATTAGCTGGGCGTGGTGGTGGGCGCCTGTAGTCCCAGCTACTCGGGGAGGCTGAGACAGGAGAACGGCGTGAACCCGGGAGGCGGAGCTTGCAGTGAACTTGCAGTGAGCGCCACTGCACTCCAGCCTGGGCAACAGAGCGAGACTCCGTCTCAAAAAAAAAAATATGATTGAAGATCCTCAGATATCTTTTCATATTTAAGGGTGGTCAAGAGGAGATCAAGAGCTTATCTAACCTCTAGATTTCTTTGTCTTGGATCTAGTTATTTAAAGAACAATCTTTCACTCCCTTGTCTAGGGGAGGAGGGTGGGCAATAAGCCCAGCTGCCAGTGTTTTGGGAGCCTACAGAGAGAATCAGACATGAGGCTCACCATTCCTTATGCAGGTTTCACTCAGCCCCTCTATTTTCAGTAAGAGTCCTCATCTCCTTCCTCACCTACACCAGTTTCCTTTGAGCCCACAGCCTTTCTTGTTTAGCCTCTTCAGAGAGCAGCAGGCCTTCTGTTTTGTATAGGAGAAGGTCAGTTGCCTAGCTCTGAGGTTGAGGAACGAGACACTATTCTCTATAGATTTTCAATGCACCTGCCTGTTTCTTTAGTCCCACCTCAGCCTTCCAAAGTGCTAGGATTACAGATGTGAACCACTGTGCCCAGCCCTTTGCCCATTTTTTAATGAGGTGGTTTTTTTGTTTATTGAATTGTTTACTTTCCTTATAGATTCTGAATATTAGACCTTCATTGAATGCCAAGTTTGTGACTATTTTTTCCCATTCTGTAGGTTGTCTGTTTACTCTGTTGTTTCTTTTGTTTTACAGAAGCTCTGTAGTTTAATTAGGTCTCACTTATCAATTTTTGTTATCAACTTTGTCAAACATCAGGTGGTTGTAGGTATGTGGCTTTATTTCTGAGTTCTCTGTCCTGTTCCATTGGTCTATGTGTCTGTTTTTGTACCATTACAATGCTGTTTTGGTTACCGTATTGTATCTGTGGTTTCTGCATCTATGGATTCAACCAGTTGTGGATTGAAAATATTTGAAAAACAAAATGCATCTGTACCAAATATGGACACACTTTTTTCCTTGCCGTTATATTCCCTGAATAATATGACAATCACTTACATAATATTAGGTATTATAAGTAATCTAGAGATGATTGAAAGTATATGGGAGGAAGTGCATAGGTTATATGCAAATACTACACAATTTTATATCAGGAATTTGAGCATCTCTGGATTTTGGTATCCGAAGGAAGTCCTGGAACTAATCCTCCATGGATACTGAGAGACAGCTATATGTGGTTGCTTTTTAAGAGTTGTTGGTCGGGCGCGGTGGCTCACGCCTGTAATCCCAGCACTTTGGGAGGCCAAAGTGGGCTGATCACGAGGTCAGGAGATTGAGACCATCCTGGCCAACACGGTGAAACCCTGTCTCTGCTAAAAATACAAAAAATTAGCCTGGCATGGTGGTGGGTACCTGTAGTCCCAGCTACTCGGGAGGCTGAGGCAGGAGAATGGCATGAACCCAGGAGGTGGAGGTTGCAGTGAGCTGAGATCGTGCCACTGCACTCCAGCCTGGGCTACAGAGCAAGACTCCATCTCAAAAATAAAAAATAAAAATAAAAGAAAAGAAAAAAGAATTGTTAATACCTTTATTGCATATACAACATTAACCGAAAATTCTTTGCTTAAGCAAGTAAGGGAATTCACCTACTGATGTAACAAAACAAATCCATAGCCAGGATTGGCTAAAGATATCTGTGTCTCAGATAAAGGTATCATTAAGACTGGCCCTCCATTTTCACTGCCGTCAAGTGCTATTTTCCTGACAGCTTCAGCCTTGCATGTTCCCAGTTTTAGCTTCCAAGGCAAGAAAGAATCTTTCCTTCCTAATAGTTAAACAATTCCAAAATAGCATTTCATTAGCCATGATACATACCACATACCCCGCCTACTTGCCTCCCCACTCCCAACAAATTACCCTGGCCATGGGGATGTTAAACTCATTGTGGCCAGATCTGGGCCACATGGCCAAACCTGGAGCCAAGCGTGAAGTACTTCTACTTGGAACACATGGTAGTGCCTACGGGAAGTAAATTTATTAGAAGGTGCCTCTACACCTTTGTTGCCCAACCATGCCAGATAATAGAACAACTTCATTTTAAGCCCATGTGAGCAGATAGTGATGACAGCTGCAGGAAACTTCATGTTATAAAAAGAATAGACTATTTACATGACACAATAGTTATATTATAGTAAAAAAACTTCATGTTATAAAAAGAATAGACTATTTACATGACACAATAGTTATATTATAGTAAACCAGCCAGGGGTAATAGTAAAGCACTTTATGACAGATATTTCTGTAAATCTTTCCTCATCTTTGATTGTACATTTTGTCTTCCTCTGAATTACCTATCATTTGTATTCATTTTATAATTTATTGGTTAATTGGATTGTAACTCTTAAGGCATCCAAATCAAGAAGGCATCGTCAAGTCAAACTTGACTCTTCTGACTGTGATTCTGCATCTGGTCAAGGGCAAGTCAAAGCAACTAGGAAAAAAGAGAAGAAAGAAAGATTGAAACCAGCAGGAAGGAAGATGTCTTTCAGAAACAAAGGTAATTTTTTAAAGTCTTACTAAGATTCAACAAAGGAGAATGGGTTTTATTTACAGCTTTGCCTCATCTTTATTTCGTTGTTAAGAAGGATTAGATACTTGTTTGAGAACATTTTGGTGAGATTTAATATTAAAAATAAATGATTAGATTCTTGGAAACTTATTGCTTGAAAGGGACCCTAGGAATCATATCAAATGTATCATTTTATAGGTGATGAAATTTTGACCTGGCCGGGTGCTGTGGCTCATGCCTGTAATCCCAGCACTTTGGGAGGCCTAGGTGGGCGGATCAGTTGAGGTCAGGAGTTCAAGTCCAGCCTAGCCAACATGGTGAAACCCCATCTCTACTAAAAATATAAAAGCTGGGCATGGTAGTGCATGCCTGTAATCCCAGCTACCTGGGAGGCTGAGGCACAAGAATTGCTTGAACCTGGAAGGTGGAGGTTGCAGTGAACTGAGATCGTGCACTTCAGTCCAGCGTAGGTGACAGAGCAAGACTGTCTCAAAACAAAACAAAAAACAAAAAGAAAGAAATTTAGGCCTATACAGATTAAATAACTTGTCTAAAGTGATACATCAATTAATAGCTAGATAGTTATGAAATCAGTCTAGAATTATCCAGTGCATTTTTTTTTTTTTTTTTTTTGAGATGCAGTTTTGCTCTTGTTGCCCAGGCAGGAGTGCAATGGCATGATCTCAGCTCACTGCAACCACCGCCTCCTGGGTTCAAGCGATTTTGCTGTCTCAGCCTCCCAAGTAGCTGAGACTACAGGCACCCACCACCATGCCTGGGTAATTTTTTTTTTTTTTGTATTTTTAGTAGAGACGGGGTTTCACTATGTTGGCCAGGCTGGTCTTGAACTCCTGATCTCGTGATTCACCGGCCTCGACCTCCCAAAGTGTTGGGATTGTAAGCGTGAGCCCCTGCACCCAGCAATAGTTTGTTTTTTTAAAAAATTGTATGAATAATGTATATGTACCCTACATAAATTTGGAATTTGATTAACAGGTTTACTTGGGGTGAGAAAAAGAGCATTAGAAACGTTGGTAAATATTTAATACTAATACAAAATTCACTCCTAACTACTGCAGGAATATATGCAGATAAGTTAACAGCCTTTTAGCATTTTTTCCCCCTATATTGAAGCAGTGGAAGGAGAATTGAAGTTAAATACCTTTAATATGTCCCAGATATGATTAAGTCCTATAACAGTAGCTTGAAGTGCACTGAGAATTCAGAGGAGATACGATGTTTGTTAAGTATGATCGAGAAATAGTTCAAAAGGAAATTTTTCTGCTCCCTTTCACAATGCTGAAGGATATTGTGAAGAAAATTGTTAGACTAAACTCATGAGTATTACTGAAAAAATCCTAAGTCATATGTATCAAAAATAATCCTAGACACAAAAACACCTTAACTGAGTACACTTATTTCAGGATGCATTCAGAATCTATTAATATGATTTACCACATCAATAGGTTAAAGGGGAAAATGTGAATTTATTTTAATAGTTACCAAAGAAGACATTTGATAATATCCAGCATCCATTCTTGATTTAAAAAAAAAATCTTCTAGATCAAGGAGTCAGCAAACTGTTTCTATAAAGGACCAGGTAGTAAATATTTTAGGTTTTGTGGGCCATGTTTCTGTCACAGCTACTCAGCTTTGCCATTGTAATGTGAAAGTAGCTATAGATAATACCAAAACACCTGAGTGTGGTTGTAGTCCAGTAAAACTGTATAAAAGCAGGTGGTGGGTCACATTTGGTCCTGGGGTTTGTTAACTCCTGCCCCTGCCCTAGATAAAATAGAAGATTATTTCTTTAATCTTAAAAGTGTGTGTGTGCACGCATGTATTAGATTATAAGTTGCCTCATGTTCAATGGTAATATGCAAGAAGTATCACAGTTTTATTTAACGTTGCTCTTAAAGAGCTAGTCAGTGCAATCAGACAGGAGAGTGAAGGGAGATACGACATCAGAAAGAGAGCCTAG
Source organism: Rhinopithecus roxellana (assembly GCF_007565055.1). Classification (NCBI taxonomy): domain Eukaryota; kingdom Metazoa; phylum Chordata; class Mammalia; order Primates; family Cercopithecidae; genus Rhinopithecus; species Rhinopithecus roxellana. Next base: position 91,327,875 of record NC_044553.1, on the reverse strand, counting down.
AAAATTATCATGATTTGTGAATGATTTTATGCCTAAAAATATTCTAAAGAGAATTTGCTGAAAAATAGGAACAAAAATTTAGGGAGGTAAGGATTACCACTGTAGACCTTACAAAGATTAAAAGGTGACCAAGGCAAAATTATAAATAGTTTTATGCCAGTAAGTTAGATAGCTTAAATAAAATGGATAAATTTATTAAGAGACACAAGTTTCCAGGCCAGGCACCGTGGCTCATGCTTGTAATCACAGCACTTTGGGAGGCTGAGGCAGGTGGATCACCTGAGGTCGGGAGTTCGAGACCAGCCTGGCCAACATGGAGAAACCCCGTCTCTACTAAAAATACAAAATTAGCCAGGCTTGGTGGCGCATGCCTGTAATCCCAGCTACTCGGGTGACTGAGGCAGAAGAATCACTTGAACCTGGGAGGTGGAGGTTGCGGTGAGCCCAGATCGTGCCTTTACACTCTAACCTGGGCAACAACAGCAAAACTCTGTCTCAAAAAAAAAAAAAGAGACACAGGTTTCTAAAACTGACGCTGACGGAAGAAATCTGAATAGTCATGTTTACTGAGACCCCAAAATATCTGAGACAGGTCTCAGTCGATTTAGAAAGTTTATTTTGCCTGGGTTAAGGATGTGCCTGTGATACAACCTCAGGAAGTCCTGAGGCGTGCGCCCAATGTGGTCGGGTTACGATTTGCTTTTATATATTTTAGGGAGACATGACACATCAATCAATATGTGTAAGTTGTACATTGGTTTGGTCTGTTAAGGCAACAAGTGGGGGCTTCCAGGTTAGAAGTAGGTAAGACAAAAAGTTGCATTGCATTTTTTGAGTCTTTGATGGCCTTCCACCTAATACGAATAATACGCAATTTACTCTGGCTCAATGAATTTGCATTTTCACATGAGCAATAGGGGAGAGGAACCAATCAGATATGGATTTGTCTTCGGTGAGCTTCAGAGGGATGACTTTGAATAGAATGGTAGGCTGGTTTGCTCTAAGCAGTTCCTAGCTTGACTTTTCCCTTTAGCTTAGTGATTTTGGGGTCCTAAGATTTATTTTCCTCTCACACTGCTAAGAAATTAAATTCTCAGGCTTCTCTGGAAATTTTAGCAAACATTTAAGAAAGGAGTGATCTAGATCTAGATTCTTTCAGAAAATACAAGAGGGAATACTTTGCAGCTTATTGATGTTGCAAGAAAGAACTAAAGACCAATATCCCTTATCTTATCCAAAAAAAAAAAATTCAAAATGGATTATGGACCTAAATTTGAAACCTAAATTATAAAACTTGTGAAAAAATATGTAGGAGAAAAATGTTTGTGTTCTTGGGTTGGGCAAGATTTTTAAATACATGACACAAAAAAACACAAGCAAATCATGAAACAAAAAAAATTGATAAATTGGCATTCTCAAAGTTACAATTTTTGTCTTCAGAAGACACTGTTAAGAAGATGAGAAGATAAGCCATAGACTGGGAGAAAATTTTTGCAAACTATTACCCTGATTAAAGGTCCTGTATCCAAACTAGTAATATATAAAGAAGTCTAACTCAATAAATATATATTTTCTTGAGTCTAACTCAAGAAAATATATGGATGGCAAATAAGCATATGAAAAGATGCTCTGCATCTTTAGTTATTAGAGAAATGTAAATTAAAACCACAGTGACATTCCACTAAACCCTGAATGGCAGCAACAAAAAGACCCCACAAAACAAAACAAAAATTGTAATGAAAAAAGCTGTTGATGATTTGAAACAAGTGGAACCTGCATACTTTTCTGGTGTGAATCCAGAATGGTGTGGTTACTTTGGAAAACTCAATAGTTTTTAAAAGGTAAACATGTACTTATTATGTGACCCAGAAATACTATTCCTTGGTATTTATACAAGAGAAATGAATACTTAATGTTCACACAGAAATGTGTATGCAAAAGTTTATGTGGCTTTATTCATAATTGCAAGAACTGCAAACAGCTTAAAAATCCTTCCACTGCTGATTGGATAAACTGTGGCATATCCATACAATGAAATACAATCCAGTAATAAAAGAGCTATCATACATGTAACAACGTAGATGAACCTGAATTCAGTGTGCTCTGTGAAAGAAGACAGATACAAAAGGCTATATACTCTATGATTCTATTTATATGACATTCTGGAAAAGGCAAATCTGTAGGGACAGAAAACATATATTTGGTTGCTAGGGACTTAGGGGTAGGGGAAGGTGTTGAATGCATAGGGGCACAGAGAAATTTTTGGGGTGATGGAAATCTGTATTTTCATTGCAGTGGTAGATTCCACAACCGTGTATTTGTCCAAACTGCTCTGTACAGCAAAAATGGGTGAATTTTATTGTATGTTAATAATACTTCAGTAAACCTAACTGATGGCCAGACATGAGCAAAAAGAGAGGACATAAGGAAAAGATTGTTTAGTTTGGTTATATTTCAAAAATTAACTTCTGGTAGATTAAAATTTTTTTTTTCTGAAAAGAAAATGTTCAGCCGAATTAAATTTAAAGGAGTTTAATTGAGCAATGAACTATTGGGAGTATCACACAGCCCCCAGAATCACAGCAAATTCAGAGACTCCAGTGCAGCCACATGGTGGAAGATTTATAGCCAACAAAAGGGAAATGAGGTACAGAAATTGGAAGTGCGATACAGAACAGCTGGATTGGTTATGGCTCGGCATTTGCCTTATTTGAACACAGTTTGAAGACTCAGCAGCGTATGAATGGTTGAAGTACCGCCGCTGGGATTGGCCGAGACTCAGCTGTTGTTCAGGCATATACTGCTAAATTGGGTTTTCAATCTTGTCTACCTATTAAGCTAGATTGCAATTTGTCCATAAGGACTCAAATATAGAAGTATGGAGTCCTTCTCAGGCCATATTTAGTTCACTTTAACAGAAGTACCAAAGATATTTAGGTTTAGAAACCCTCACAAGCACTTTTTATTAACAGCCTTCATATAGGCATAGCAATGTGATAAGCTGGCCAAGCTGCTTTCTTGAAGACCTGAAAAAAATTTTTTTAATGTGGTTGAGGAACAAAGGAGGAACAAGAGCAAAATAGGAAAAGAAAGAAGTTAAATGAAATGAGCTTTCATCTTGAATATGTGACAGGTATAATTTATGAAATATCACTTCCTTTGTTAATCATATCTTAATTAGTTCCTAAAAACAACTGTTTTGTAAATTCTGAAACTAACAAGTACAGGCTCTGTAGTACATCTGAGATTTGTTAATGAATTTTCTCAGGTTGTTAGGGAGGATTTACCCATGAGAAAGACTAAAGTATTATAAAATGTGATCTGAATTCAGATCTCCATCATGGCTTAATTAATCCAGCTAAGGTATTGTAAATACTCTGAAGCAGAAGTAGTTACCTGAATAATAAAGACCCAAATGCTTACTTTGTAGTTTCCCATTAATCAAAAGTTCATTTCCATACAGTGAAAAGGTATTTTTGATTTTGTAGTTTTTCAAAAAGAGGAGCCTCAGTTCCATAAAAGGCAAAAGATCTTACAAATCCATTTGCACATATGATACTTTTAAAATTTCTAATTTTAAAAAAGCTCTTATAAATGAATAAGAAAAGGGCCACCACCCAGTAGAAAAATAGCTTAGGATATGAACAGGCAATCACAAATGCAGGCAGAAAGTCAATGCATATAGGAAATAATTGAATTTCATCTATAATTAAAGATATATAAATTAAAACATGATTTTTATATTATTTGATCAGCAAAGATTAAAGGTAATACCCACTGATAGTGCAAGTGTGAGGAAATACAATCTCAGTTTAAGTGGGAGAGTAAATTGGCACATTCTTTTCATAGAGCAATTTAGAATCATGTCAAAATTTTAAATGTACATGTCTTTTAGAATTGCTAGGAATTTATTTTGTACAAATCATAAATATAAAAGGAAATTCATTGCAGGATTATTTGAAATTGCAAACTGTAAACAACTCAAATGTATAATGGGTAAATAAAATTCTTGTCAGTCCATACAAAGAAATACTTTGCAGTTACTAAAAAGCTAGGGAGGCTGGGCACGGTAGCTAACGCCTGTAGTCCCAGCACTTTGGGAGGCTGAGGCAGGTGGATCACAAGTTCAGGAGTTCAAGACTAGCCTGGCCAATATGGTGAAACCCCGCCTCTACTAAAAATACAAAAATTAGCTGGGTGTGGTGGCGGGCGCCTATAGTCCCAGCTACTTGGGAGTCTGAGGCAGGAGAATCGCTTGAACCCAGGAGGCAGAGGTTGCAGTGAGCTGAGATCATGCCACTGCTCTGCAGCCTGGGTGACAGGGCAAGATTCCGTCGCAAAAAAAAAAAAAGAAGCTAGGGAAAGCCCTATATTATGAAAGTATATCCAGAATATATCGATTAAAAATAAAATACTACATGATACATTTCTTAGTGAAAAGGCTTTTTAAAAGAGTATGATCTCATTTCTATTAATCAAAAATATATATATACACATACACACATGAACATAATATATAGCACTGAAGAAATCTAGACATGTATGAAGTATTACCAGTGGTTAATTTTCAAGAATGGTATAATGAGAAACTATCCATAAATTTCTGTAATGTTTGGATTTTATATAACTGTGTGTTACTTTAGTAATCAGTAGAAATCTAAAGACGTTTTTACAAATAAGGTAAACATAATTCCGTAGACTCAGACAAGTAGAGGGGCTGGTGTGAAAAAGGCAAAGTAGCTGGGAAGTATAGAGCGAGGGGTCCATTTAGACTGGATTGTAAAGGGTGTGTTGGGGATTTAACTGTTAAAAGTGCTGGAAAAATAGATTGAGGATTGTATTGTGACCAGGCCTTAAATGTGGAATCAAGAAGTTTACACTTCAGTTGGTAGGCAGAGGGGGAGTCAACTGAAACTTTTGAGCAAGAAAGTGGCATGCCCAAAGTTTTCCTTGAAGAAAATCAGTCTGGGAGTAGAATGGTAGGTAGCTGGGAGCAAACTGAAAATAGGAACACTTTAAGTAGAAGGCTGTTGCAGTAGTTCAGATTTAGGAGTGACAAGTATGTGCCACATGGTTGTAGGAATTAGAGAAGCAAGGCTAACAGACATAAGAGCCAAATATGGAGGCTGGTGGAGAGGGGTGAGACAAGAATGCTCAATGTCTGAGCACCTGGGAGGATATTCATGTCCTTAATATTGGAGAAATATGATGACATGATAAAGATTTCATCGGGGGGAGAATTTGCTCCAGTCAGCCTTTCCAGACTTAATATCTGTAATAATTGCTTGAAGCATAAATGAGTGCTCAGTATATTTATGGAATTTACTTAAGCTTATGTTATTTAAGCTTCAATTATGTGCTCACCATTCCTCGAATATAACATGCATGTTGATAGGACACCAGTAATATCAGTGCTATGATGGATGAAGATGATAGCAACTACTATTTATGTAACACTTTTTTTGAGATAGAATCTTGCTCTGTCACCCAGGCTGGAGTGCAGTGGCACGATAATGGCACGATCTCGGCTCACTGCAACCTCCACCTCCTGGGTTCAAGCGATTCTCCTGTCTCAACCTCCCCAGTATCTGGGATTACAGGCGCTCGCCACTATGCCTGGCTAATTTTTGTATTTTTAGTAGAGACAGGGTTTCATCATGTTGGCCAGGATGGTCTCGAAGTCCTGACCTCGTGATGTACCCACCTTGGCCTCCCGAAGTGCTGGGATTACAGGCGAGAGCCACCACGCCCAGCCAAAATTTACTTTTTAAAAATTTAATTATTTTTGGCTATTTTCTTAAATATATTGCATTCTCTTTTATATGTTTCCTTTGTTCTATGTTTATCATTTTTGTAATTATAAGTATATTAAAGTAAAATATATTTTATGCTCTTATTTTCTGTAACACTGTATCCTTAACATGATTTAATTTTCTTTTGACAAGTCATGGTCACCATCATGAGGATTATGTTACTGGGTTTTATAATGTAATGATTCTATCAAGAAAGAAGCCAGATGCGGTTGCTCATGCCTGTAATCCCAGCAGTTTGAGAGGTTGAGGCAGGTGGATCACTTGAGGTCAGGAGTTTGAAACCAGCCTGCCCAATGTGGTGGCATGCACCTGTAGTCCCATCTATTCAGTAGGCTGAGGCACGAGAATCATTTAAGCCTGGGAGGCGGAGGTTGCAGTGAGCTGAGATTGTACCACTGTACTCCAGCCTGGGCTATAGAGAGAGAGACTGTCTCCAAAAAAAAAAAAAAAAAAATTAGCTTAGGTGTGGGGCAGTTTATACTAAATGGCTTCATGCCACAGTGCTTTGTTCTTATGTTTCTCTTTTTTTAAAAAAAATAGTGTATCTGTTACACTTATTGTAGTGAACATCTTTCTGTTCTCAGTGTGCAGGCTCAGGAGGCAGAGGCAGGAGAATTGCTTGAACCCAGGAGCTGGAGGTTGCAATGAGCTGAGATTGCGCCACTGTGCTGCAGCCTGGGTGACAGAGTGAGACTCCGTAAAAAACAAAAAAAGAAAGCAAGATATAACATATCAAATGATAAAAGTGTTGGGCGAAGAAAAACAGCATACAAATAGTCACTGTTTATGGGGGTTGCTTTTGGGACATGGAAGTTGTGTGCTAAATGGTACTTGATATGACAGTGGTATCTGATACATTTGATTGGGATATTTCTTCAGGTAACAAGGTTGATGTAGAGAACCTCTAGTGTTTTTGAAAATGGAAAGTCAGTCGCAAATTATGACTAGAGAAATGTATCTTGTAGAGCATATGTGGTGAGAAAAGAAAGTATGTTCACATCCAAAAGTAAGGTTGTTAAACTCAAAAACTACATTTGTAATTAATTTAATAAAGTTGAAGTAACATATGTGATTATTCTTTGATGGCTGCAAATATAACCCCTGTTGTGTGTGATAAAGATTAAATATGGTATTTGTGTTTGGCTAATTTTGTTTATTCCTTTTTTCTCTGTTTTATCTAGTGGAAGAACTAGAGACTACTTTCTTTTTTTTTTTTTTTTTTGAGACGGAATCTCGCTCTGTCGCCCCGGCTGGAGTGCAGTGGCCGGATCTCAGCTCACTGCAAGCTCCGCCTCCCGGGTTCACGCCATTTAGAGACTACTTTCAAAGTATAAATAAAATATGTTAGTACTTGAAAAAATATAGGTATTCTAGAATGCGTATTTCTGCTTACCATTACAGTTTCAGTTTTTACATGTCTAATTTTTATGCTGTAATAATGACATTTTTTGTAAAATGTTTTCTCAAAAATTATAATATTCTTTGCTTTCATATAAAATCATTTTCTAAATATTTCTAGGTAACGTGCAGAATATACTCAAGGAAGATAAACCTTTAAGTCTGAGTATGCCTGTAATTACAGAAGAAGAAGAGAATGAAAGTTTGAGTGGAACAGGTACAGATAAAATTTCGTCAAACTAGTGAAGTAAACTAATTTACATTCGTAGAGCATCAAGGTTTAGAACGCTTGAGGAATATGACAGTTTGCTGTGTGTTCCTGTGATCCTTTCATCTTTGGCCCATTAGAGAATTTCAGTATTAGTCATATCATTAATGACATCTCAGAGTCAAAGATAACACAATAAATGATGGTATGCATATCCATTAGGTATCCTATCAGTTTCATCTTTGTAGAGATGTCTCTCTCAGACCTCTGATCTGCTTTCATCTGGACATTGTTTCCTTGCTTCTAATCCTGACTGCTGCTCTCTTCCAGGAATTTGTTTTCTTTATTTTTTTTCATGAGACAGGGTCTTGCTGGGTTGCCTGGGCTGGCGTACGGTGATGTGATCACAGTGACTTACTACAGCTTCAACCTCCCCGGCTCAGGCTGTCCTCCCCTCCCGCCTCAGCCTCTTGAGTCACTGGGACTGAAGGCACATGCCCCAACGTCTGGCTAATTTTTGTATTTTTTGTAGAGACAGGGTCGCACTGTGTTGCCTAGGCTGGTCTCAAACTCCTGGGCCCAAGTGATCCACTTGCCTCGGCCTTCCAAAGTGCTGGGATTACAGGCATGAGCCACCGTGCCTGGCTTAGGAATTTGTTTTCATCTTAATTTGTTTTTTTTTACTTGTCTTTTCTCTTTTTCTGCCGTTTCCCTTTTCTTTTTCACTGGTGGGGAATATTTTTTTTCTTTTTTCTTTTTTTTGAGACAGTCTTGCTTTGTTACCCAGGCTCGAGTGCAATGGTGTGATCTCAGCTCACTGCAAACACCGTCTCCCGGGTTCAAGCGATTCTCCTGCCTCAGCCTCCCAAGTAGCTGGGATTACATGCGCCCACTATCATGCCCGGCTCATTTTTGTATTTTTGTAGAGACCGGATTTCACCATGTTGGCCAGGCTGGTCTTGAACTCCTGACCTTAAGTGATCCACTTGCCTTGGCTTCCCAAAGTCCTGGGATTACAGGCGTGAGCCACCGCGCCTGGCCAGAATATTTCTTTTTACCACATCTTTTATAATTTTCATGTTTTTGTGTTTTCTATTGCTTTCTTTGCTTTTAATGATCAGTAACCTTTAGGTTCGTGCTGTTTGTAGATGGACAATTATTCGAGTGTTCGTCCTGGCATCTCCTGTGGTAGCCAGAATGATGTATGGTACTAGTGTTTTGGGTTACATTTCTAGGTTTAATTGAAATGAAATTGAAATCTTAGTCATTTTCTTCTTCTTAGTACTGGCCTAAATACCTTTGAGATCTAGCACCCTGGATTCATATAATTATAGGGAGGGTGTACCCATATGAAACAACTTCACAGTAACTTATTATTAATTAGGATTTAGAATGGCTAAGGGCCACCATCTTAATAGATTGATATTGCAATAAGATTGAGATCTTACTATCTCAATGGATATAGTATTTTTTATTGTTGTTATGTGTGTTTTTTTTTTTTTGAGATGGAGTCTCGCTCTGTCATCCAGGCTGGAGTGCCGAGGCACGATCTTGGCTTACTGCAACCTCCACCTCCTGGGTTCAAGCAATTCTCCTGCCTCAGCCTCCTGAGTAGCTGGGACTACAGGCACCTGCCACCACGCCCGGCTAATTTTTTTGTATTTTTTTTAGTAAAGATGGGGTTTCACCGTGTTAGCTAGGAAGGTCTCGATCCCCTGACCTCATGATTTGCTCACCTCAGCCCCTCAAAGTGCTGGGATTACAGGCACCAGCCACCGCTCCTGGCTGATAGTATGTTTTAAACTGCTATATCATTTTGAAGAAAAAATTCTTGAATATGTCAGGTTTAAGATTTTTTTGTTGTGTCTTTGCTGTGAGGGCATCCTTACTGTGTTGTACCAGTTAGACAGCTATGTAGTTTAAATGTATGTTATCAATTAGGTATTATCATTTAAGTGTCAAGTTTTTTTTTTTTCGATCTGACTGACTTTTGAACTTTATGTCTTTAGAGTTCACTGCATCCAAGAAGAAGAGAAAACACTGAACAAAGAGCCTGGTGTAGTTTTTAATTTTGAGTTTTCTGACAGAAGAAAAGATTGATATTTTGTGTATTGAACAGGAAGACTGCCAGTATTAAAAATAATCCTTCTGGGAAACTGTAGGTTATTTCTTGGAAATTGCAATACACAGTTCTAGAATAAAAGTACACAAAATTAGAATAAGAATTCTTTAACATTTTCTTTAATGATATGCATAAATGGAGATAAAACTTGTATTTAGTCTGTAATATAAAAAATTCTTGGCCGGGCGCGGTGGCTCAAGCCTGTAATCCCAGCACTTTGGGAGGCCGAGACGGGCGGATCACGAGGTCAGGAGATCGAGACCATCCTGGCTAACCCGGTGAAACCCCGTCTCTACTAAAAAATACAAAAAACTAGCCGGGCGAGGTGGCAGGCGCCTGTAGTCCCAGCTACTAAGGAGGCTGAGGCAGGAGAATGGCGTAAACCCAGGAGGCGGAGCTTGCAGTGAGCTGAGATCCGGCCACTGCACTCCAGCCTGGGCGCGAGACTCTGTCTCAAAAAAAAAAAAAAAATTCTGTTATTTGCAGATTGTTACTATTTCCTGTAACGTTTTGTGATACTATACTGTCCGAATACAGTCTGGTAATACTATTCTATTTTATTTAAAATATGTTTTATTGAAATGTTAATTTTTATTACATGCAAATAACTAATCATTTTGTATCTACAGTCTGATAATGGATTTTTTTATTTTGTATATTCTGTTTTGTATATTGTTAGGTGCAATAAAGTTTTTGCCTTGTTTTATTTTTTAATACATAAAACTTACATTCTCATAACATGTGATTAATAACTTAGGAAGTTCACAATGTATTTTCTAGTTCTGCAGTTAAATATTATTTAGTGCTTGTTTTAAAGCTCCCTTTGGTCTAATGTATGTTTATGTGTATGTTTGTGTATGTGTAAATATGTATATGTATGTGGGTCCATATTTATATATATGACTAGTCAATAAATTTATGTGTCTATATTTATATATATGACTAGTCAATAAATTGTGTAAGTACTTGAATACTAATACTTAAATTAGTATTAAATACTAATTTAAGTACTAACTTAAGTACTTAAATACTAATGTATTAAGTATTTAAGTACTTTACTTTCTAATAAAATTTTTAAGAATAATAATGTAAATTTCAGAATGTGTCTCTGGTACAGAATCGTTGATAGTCACAGAAAAAGAATCTGTAGCTTCATGAATATGCCTATCTGTTAATTTCTCGTTCCAGACATTTTAATAGAGATTGCTTGAACCATGTTGTTTGAATTGCTGCCAATAGCAGACCATCTCCTTATCATGTTGTTGGCTCAGCCGTTTGTTTTTTTTTTTCCCTTAATAGAGATGGAGTATTGCTGTGCTGCTCAGGCTGGTCTTGAACTCCTGGGCTCAAGCGATCCTCCTGCCTCAGCCTCCCAAAGTACTAGGATTATAGGTGTGACCTACTGTACCCAGTCTTAACCTATTTCACAGTTGATTATATTTCATGCTGTTTTCCAGCATGAAGTATAATTAAGGGATTTGTTAAGGTAACCCTTAATTAAGGTATTATTAAGGGATTTAGAGTTTGGGTTGCACACCTGTAATCCCAGCACTTTGGGAGGCTGAGGCGGGCAGATCACGACGTCAGTGAAACCCCGTCTCTAATAAAAATACAAAAAATTAGCTGGGCATGGTGGTGGGCGCCTGTAGTCCCAGCTACTCGGGAGGCTGAGGCAGGAGAATGGTGTGAACCCAGGAGGTGGGTTCACTGCAAAGTGAGCCAAGATCACACCACTGCACTCCAGCCGGGGTGACAGAGTGAGACTCCATCTCAAAAAAAAAAAAAGTTTGGGTTGAAGATCAAATTCGTGATATTTCTATATCTAATCTTTAAAAATCAGAATACTAATGCTGACCCAAATAAAATGTTCATTTATTAGCATTTATGCTAATTGTTTCCTTTGACTTCAAATGTTTTTGATCATAGAGGGGGCAGTTTTCATAATGTGGACATTGGGTGGAGCATCTTGAATTTAAACATTCTGGGGTTGGGGTGTAGATCCATTATTGGCCCCACTTGATATACTAGGTTGTTTGCTAGAACTTGTCTGACTGTTAAAGTTTATAGACATTGTACAGCTAACACACTGAGTTGCCCTCTCTTTTTTCATAACTGTACTTAACAAAATACATGCTGTTGTTTCACTTGTACCTCAAGATGGTTAGTGCCCTGCCTCCATTCACAAAGTTAGTAAGTCATGCTTCTGAGTCATAAACACAAGGCTCAGGCTTATAATTTCAATCTTTTTATATAAGCCAATGTGGAAATCCAGAAAGATCCTTTTTAACTATAAGCAGTAAAACTCCAAAATGGCTTAAACGAAAAGGAAAGTTTATTAAAATCAGGTGAGTTCCAGCAAAGGTTGACTCTGGCTTATGTAGTATATCAGTTTCATGACGGCTTCATATACCTAGGTTTCCATTTTTTCTTTTTTTTCTTTTTCTTTTTTTTTTTTTTGAGACAGTTTTGCTCTGTCACCCAGGCTGGAGAGCAGTGACGTGATCATGGTTCATTGCAGCCTCAATCTCCTGAGATCAAGCTATCTTGCCACCTCAGCCTCTTGACTAGCTGAGTCTGCAGGTGTGTGACCGCATGCTTGGCTAATTTTGTTTTGTTTTGTTTTGTTTTGAGACAGAGTCTTGCTCTGTCACCCAGGATGGAGTGCAGTGATGTGATCCTGGCTCACTGCAACCTCCGCCTCCCGGGTTCAAGCGATTCTTCTGCCTCAGCCTCCCGAGTAGCTGGGATTACAGACATCCGCTACCATGCTTGGCTTTTATATTTTTAGTAGAGACGGGATTTCACTGTGTTGGCCAGACTTGTCTCAAACTCCTGACTTCAAACGATCTGCCCTCCTTGGCCTCCCAAAGTGCTGGGATTACAGGAGTGAGCCACTGCACCCGGCTGCAATAGTGAGTTTTTCATGACTATATGTTGAAGATAAGGTATGAATCACTTGATAGACTTGCTTTAAATATGAAATTGAAGCTCATTGAAAAGAGTTCAAATAGAACATACCTGTGTTTAACAGTGAGTTTTCAAAATTAAAGTATGAAGTCCAAATACTAGTTATCTATTAAGCTACTTATATTGCCAACTTAATTATGTTATATACCAGGTTTACTTGGGGTATCTTAAAACCCATGAATAAAAAGTGGAGTCATAAAGAAAATGCAGCTTGTATGGATGCTTAATTAGGGGATTATTTTTCACTTTGGAAGTAAAGTATCCTAATTTCTTCAGAAGAAAACTACCCTGGGAATATGCAGTTCTCTATGAGAATCATAGTGTTGTCTTTGCTTTCTTTTGTAGTACTCTTATTAGTTTATGTTGTAAGCACATCTAAGATCCCATCTGGGTTTATAACCCCTTTGTCTTGATAACTCAGTTTTCCTGAGTGGATATATTCAATGAGGGGAAACATTCCCAGTCTCTTTAATACCCAATTAGAGTGAGTGTTCCCTGAGACAGGCACAGCTGTACCGTTTGCAAGCAAAAGGAGAGACAATGAACAAACTTGAGCAAAGGCTTTGTCTTATATAGGGATTTTTCAGAACAGCAATTTATTAGGGAACTACGTTAAAAACTTTTAAGTGCTGCAAAACTATTTTACTGACTTGTTCAAAAATATTAAGAACTGCAGAGTGCTTTGGAAATGGAAATGCAAAGATACGAACTCTAAACTCAAAATAATTACAGCTAGAAAGTAAGCTTTTAAAAAGTACTTGGATGCCAAGGAAACCAAAGTAATTATGTGGTGACTTTTGAAGTGGCTTTTTAAAGTTATAATAATTGAAAGCGTATGTGTTTACACAGATCTTAAGATTGATATGAGACCAAGCTCTCTTGACAACTGAGGGAGACCCAGGTTTCTTTTTTTTCAACTTGAATTGGCTACAATACATGTTTTATTTCCAATAACCTATTTTGGTTATGACAAAAGATTTACACATGTATAGAGAGATAAAATATTTTTAATTGAGGTATCTTTAAAAGTGAGGTTTATGGGCTGGAAATTACTTTCATTTTTATGTAAAGAGTCCAGGAAAATAACCATAATTACTAATGTCTTCCTAACTTACCCTTGATTCTTGAATTCTAGTTTGAAGAATGCTTGCTTTTTAAATGCCATTGAGCAAACTCTGTGGGTGCTTAAGTATTCACATTTTCATTTATCTGTTGAACAACTATAGAGTAATTTTCATTGCACATTTTTCTTATTCTCTCTATTAAAGTAAATGTCAAAGCCTAGATTTTGGGTTGTATAATCTTTTTTAATGTGGTATTTTTTATGCCTGACTTATTTCATTTTAATGTGCTGTATATTGCAGGTCTGGATTTTTCTTTTCATAATGAATTCGGGCTGCCTCCTTTAAGTTACAAGGAACAAAGGCACGTTGACATTATCTTAGATGCTGGAGGCTTATTTTAATGCTGATCAGAGGCAAACCTTCTTGGAGAGCTGGGAAAAAAATGGCTCTTTTTCATGTAGTGAACACCAGCAGCTTAGACGGCTCGGTTGAGTCCTTGCTTTTGAAGTGGATGTCTATTGCCCTGTAGTTAGAATGTGCATCCTCTTATTCATGTGCTCTCCAGCTTCCCTGCCCACTTTTGCCTCTGCTACTTCTCCTGTTCTCTATAGTCCCTGAAAGAGGATCCGATTGATTCTATTAGTTATAATCCAAAATAGAGCTCCCTGATTGGGTGGAGATTATTCTGGCTACTGGCCTCCTTTTTTTTTTTAGGCAGAGATTCGCTCTTTCACCCAGGCTGGAGTGAAGAGGCGCAATCTTGGATCACTGCAACCTCCATCCCCCAAGTTCAAGTGATTCTCCTGCCTCAGCCTCCCAAGTAGCTGGGGCTACAGGTGTGTGCCACCATGCCTGGCTAATTTTTTTTTTTTTGTATTTAGTAGAGACAGGGTTTCACCATGTTGGCCGGGCTGGTCCCAAACTCTTGACCTCAGGATCTACCCGTCTTGGCCTCCCCAAGTGCTAGGATTACAGGTGTGAGCCACCACACCCGGCCCACCTCCTTTCCCCCCCTTTTTTTGAGACAGAGTCTTGCTCTGTGGCCCAGGCTGAAGTGCAATGGTGCCATCTTGGCTCACTGCAACCTCCACCTCCTGGGTTCAAGCGATTCTCATGCCTCAGCCTCCCAAATAGCTGGGATTACAGGCGCCCGCCACCACACCCAGCTAATTTTTGTATTTTTAGTAGAGACGGGGTTTCACCATGGTGGCCAGGCTGGTCTCCAACTCCTGACCTCAGATGATCCACCCGCCTCGGCCTCCCAAAGTGCTGGGATTACAGGCGTGAGCCACCATACCTGGCCTGGCCTCCCTTATGTCCAACTGAAAGGATAATGGCCCTTAACTAGGACATAGATCCCTGATACAATCAATTGTGGACAGTATAGAAGGGTCATATACCTCAGGACGGCAAATTATGGGGAAGGACCAACTCTGTCAGCTTTCTGCAGAAGGGGTTGTGAGTAGGGCAAGCCTGTAAAATTTCATGGATCTGTCAGTCTAATCATGGATTTGATGGAAATGATGATGCCATACACTACCGTCAATATTTTAACTTCATAATGTAAACAAGTAATGGCAAAAATGTTCACTTGGCTGGATGCGGTGGCTAATACCTATAATCCCAGCACTTTGGGAGGCTGAGGCAGGTGGATAACCTGAGGTCTGAAGTTCAAGACTAGCCTGGCCAACATGGTGAAAACCTATCTGTACTAAAAACACAAAAATTAGCCATGTGTGGTGGCACATCCCAGCTACTTGGGAGGCTGAAGTGGGAGAATCACTTGCAAGAAGGTGGAGGCTGCAGTGAGCCAAGATTGCACCACTGCACTCCAGCCTAGGGGACAGAACGAGACTTTACCTCCAAAAAAAAAAGAAAAAAAAAGTTCACTTGACAGCAGCATTGCACAGTGGAAGAGTATCAGACGGCGTGGGTTTGCTCTGAGATTACAATCTGCATATGAAATATAATAAAAATCTACCCGTAAGGGATGGATATATTCCATTTTATCCTCTTCCAGCCTTTGTGATATTGTCGTCATATTTTACTGCTACGATATAAACCACATCATATTCTTAATTTAAATAAAGGAAAAAAATAGGAGAAAAAAGTCTTACATTTACCCACATGGGAACCTTATCCACTGCTCTTCATTCCTTCATGCAAACCTATGCTTTCACCCAGAGTAATTTTCCCTCAGCCTGGAGACATTCTTTTAATTTATTGAAGCTTAGTTCTGTTGGGAGATCAATTCTATCAGATTTTGTTTTTCTGAGTCTTTATTTCACCATTTTTGAAAGATATTTTTGCTGGATTTAGAATTCTAGGTAGACACCTCTTTTCTTTCATCACGTTAAGGATTGTTGCATGTCTTCAGCCTTCATTGTTTCTGATGAGAAGTTTTCATTCTTACCCATTTTTTGGTATGTAACATGCCCTTTTCCTCTGGCCACTTTTAAGGTGGTTTTTTTTTTTTTTTTTTTTTTTCACTTTATTTTCAGCCATTTGTATGATGTGCCTAGTGCAGTTAATTTTTCCAGTATATTGTATATGTTTTTCCGCACTGGTCTTACTTGCTTCTCTTTCTAGGACTCCAATTACATGTCTGTTAACTGCTTAATACTGTCCCAAATGTTATTGTGGTTTCCTCCCACACCCCCAATAATTTTTCTCTCCGTGCTTCGGACTGAATGATTTGACTTACCTTCAAGTTCATGAATTATTTCTTCTTTTGTATTCAATCTGCTGTTAATCCCATTCAATAACTTTAATTTTAGATGTAGTATTTTTTCAGTTCTAACGTTTCTCCTTGACTCTTCTTCATAGTTTTCATATCTGCACTGAAATGTCCCATTTCTTCACCAATTATAACATTTTTTGCTATAGGCTTATACTATTTTATAGATACTGTAAATTTATACTACAGGTGCTATAGGTTTAGCAAATTTAGCTACCTCGAAGTGTTTGCTAGTTTCAACATTGGGACTATCGGTATATCTGTTTCCCCCAAAGAGTATATCTGTTTTTATTGACTGATTTATTTTTTGTTGACTATGGTTTACATTTTCCTGTTTCTTTCCCTGTCTACTAATATTTTATTGTATGATCATACATGTTAGGGACTCTGAATTCTATCACCTTCCTCTAAAGAGTGTTGAGTTTTGTTCTATAAGGCAGTTAAGTTACTGACAGAGCATCTTGTACTTATAGGGGCTTGATTGTAGGCTTTGTTAGGGTGGATCTATTCAGTTTGGTCCTTAGTTTTCCGGCAAATCCCTTAGTCCTGGAAGTGGTCCCTAAATCTAAGGTGTGGGCTTTTTGAGGTGTAATGGAAAGTGTGAAGTGTTTACCACATCACTCTATTCTTGCAAGACTTGAACTTTGAACTCAGGAGACCTTTGGGTGGTCAGCCGCTGAAATACCCACTCGGGACTTTCAGATTTCTAGCTATTTGCCCTAGAATCATAGGGGTTTTTGCTTTGCTTGCAGCCAAAGATCTGAGGGGATTTTATACACAGATTTTGGAGTTTCTCTCTATGATTGCTTCTTTCAGGGATTTCCCACTTTGACTTCCAACCACTCTGAAAGCCCAAACTCCATTCTCTGACTCCTCAGATAGGGAAGACTATAACATTCTGCCTGAGTCCTACCTGCCCAGTGCCATGGACAGGGGAGTGCACTCAGGTAAAGTTGTATAAACATGCACATCTCCTTTCCAGCACTGAATCCCTTACAGTTGCTATCACAGAAAGTAATTAGGTGACATCCCCCTATTTACCCTGAAGTTACTGAACCATCTTCCCTGGCTTTGTGCAGGATGTCTCCTAGTTTGCGAAGATTCCACTTCGATTGGGAGTATGACTTAACTCATTTAAGTCACCCAAAGGCTATTCGATCATCATTTAGTGTCTTGTTAACCTAATGGCTTGAAATGAACTGACGCACTTCTGAATATACAGTAAAACTCCCTGATTTTTCAAGGAGGCTAATCTTCCCCAAATGCTAAGCACTACAGAATCAATTATGTCATTAATTTGCTTTTGGTTGCAAGCTACAAAGCTTGATCAGGCTAATTACAGATTATGCTCTCAGGAAAATATTTTTATATGCACTAGTCTTTTTTCTTTCAGGCACTTTAATATGAGGTTTTAAAAAACCTTACTTAAGACAAATAAAAAAGAAAACCTTCATATAATTACATTACCTACAGGCTAATTTTTAAATACTTTAACATCATAACAATTAAGTGGGCTATGTTAGCTTCAGTTGACAACATTTATTTATTTATTTATTTGCAATGAGGCCTCACAATATCCACCAGGCTGGTCTTGAACTCCTGGGCTGAAGAGATCCTTTTGCCTTAGCCTCCCAAATAGCTGGGCCTACAGGTGCCTGCCATTCTGCCCAGCTAGTTGATCACTTTTAGGAAAGGCAACACCCACAAGATTTGTTGAACCTGAACTTCTTATGGCATGTCTGATTTTAAATGAAATGAATTTTGCTAAAGTCTCACAAATGGTTAACTCTTCTGCCTTTATTACATGTTTTAAATAGTTGATTTATCACTTAGTTTCTTGCAGCATAATTGGTATAATGCTTCTCTTGCTCACTTTACATGTCATTTTATTGTAGGTGGTTAACTGAATGTATTCTCTCTGTAAATTTCAACAAGTTGATCATAAAATTTTCCCAGCAGAAACTTTTTGTTTTGTATTTAAAGACTAAACATGCTGTCCTTTATTTAGAGATCATATGTTTGGAAAATCATCCTGTTTATTTGTAAATAAAGATGAACCAGCCAGTCACAAAATATAGTTTGTTTTGTTACCACTTAAAAAAATCCCTTATATTTACAAATATAATTCATTCACAAAATGACACTCGATAGAATTAGGACTAAATTGCTTTATAATGTTTCTGGATCTCCATAATCAAGACTGAATTTCCTCAGAGAAGAAAATGAAGAATGTAGAGTGACTCCTCAGGGTTGTCAAGTCAGAATCACTTTGTTCTTTGGTGGATTTAAACACGTTTTCTAATATCAAGTTTTAATAAAATGAGGAGACTATCTCTAGCAATTTGTATAGGCTAGATGACTACAGGAAATGAAACCAGGCAGGTGTAGCCTTCTAGGAAGGCGTCGCTTGGCCTGAAACTTGTGGTGTCAAAAAGAGCTAAGTCTGGGCCTGGTCAATAACTCCATCCATTTAGTTTTTAATTCCTACTTTTTTTTTTTTTCTGTATCTGAGAGTTTTATTTATATCTGTCTAGATTTTTTTATATTTTCTTGTTCTTTGGTCAGCTTTTCAATTTCATCTTTTATTTCATTAAATATTTCAAGCATAATTAATTTACATCCTGTATATTAATTTCAGTATCTGCAGTTCAGCCAGTCAGCCTATTATTTGTTGTTTTGCTGATTTTCACTCATGGTGATTTGTGTCCTTGTTGTATTTGGTGATCTTGATTTGAAGCTCAAATTTCCTTATACTGAATCCTATGGATTTAATTTGGGATGCTCTCCTTTAGAGAGGATTTATGTTTGTGTCCGCTATGAGCCAAGAATGCTATTTTTCTTGTACCTCTAAAGTCCTTTGAGTCCTTGGAATCTCAGGTTAAACTCCAAGTTTGATCTTTTGATTTCAGGAGTTATTAGGTGAACTCTACTTCATTGGTTTCTACTCCACTTGCTTAATATCATACTGCCTCTTGCTCTGGTTTCAGCTAATTGTTTTGTTTTTCTCCTTGGAGATTCTACTACTTTCTGGTGAGCACAGGAATGCATTAACATTTTTTGTAGTAGTATATTCAGGAGGAATGAGAAGACCCTTTGAAAATATCTGTCTGTCATACTGCCAGAAGTGGAAAGTCCTAGTTTGTATTAATTTATCAGAAGAAGAAACAAAGGCACAAAGATGGCATGTAGTATGCTTAAGATCACAGAGCTGGTGAGTAGTGAGGTCGTTATTGGAAGCCATGTGGTCTGACTCCAGAGCCTACAATTGTAACCACCACACTCGAGTCTGAATCTCAGTGGATATTGCATAAGTATTGCAAAGAATACATTCATGCAGAGCCCTCATGAATGTGATTAGTGCCCTTATAAAAGAGGCCCCAGAGAGACCCCTCGACTCTTCCACCATGTGAGGTGACAGGGAGGAATGGACCCTTGCTGGGCACTGCATCTGCCAGCTACTTGATCCTGGACTTCCCAGCCTCCAGACCTGTGAGAAATAAATTTCTGTTGCTTACCAGCACCCAGTTTACAGTGTTTTATTATAGCAGCCCAAACAGACTAAGATAGTAAATGAGGACTTAATTATAGAGAATTGTGACCACTTCACTCTCTTCATGGAGGATAAAAAGAAGGATAAGAAGACTTTCAAAATAGATATCTTTAATTAGATATGAGTAAAAGTCATTTATTTAAAAAGTTTGTTAACACTAAATTTGTTTCCTAGTGGCTGTTTCTCAGCATTTAGTGGCTCTTCATTGTAGATAGAGAAAACTGAAGCAGAAACTCCCAGGTGTGAAATTCCAGGTCTCCAGGCAGTTTTATTATTCTGTAGTCAGCTGCTGCTGCCTGAGCTAGGTATGTATTAGGATGTATTAGAAACACCCGGTGAGCTCATATGCAGATTATGGTGTCCCATTGCTGGCTTCAGATCCAAGTGTAGATTGGAGGCTAAAAATCTGCATTTTTAACAATTCTCCAGGTGATTCTGGACCAGGTAGTCTGAGGCTCATACTTGGTGAAAGCTGGCCTAGGCTTGTCTTTGGCAAAAATGGAGATTTATGATGATGCATTCCTGGGTCCCTATTCTCTCCCTCCTCCAAGCATACGTAACTCCAGGGTGAGTGTGTATTGCTTGAGACTGTTAGTGTTATTTCCATAACTGTGTACTTTTTGGGCTATTTTTTGAATGACTGCTAAAAAGTCCTTTTTCTTTTCCCCAAGACAGAGTCCCGCTTTGTTGTCCAGGCTGGACTGCAGTGGCGTGATCTCGGCTCACTGCAACCTCCACCTTCTGGGTTCAAGCGATTCTCCTGCCTCAGCCTCCTGAGTAGCTGGGATTACAGGCACGTACCACAATGCCTGGCTAATTTTTGTATTTTTAGTAGAGATGGGGTTTTACCATGTTGACCAAGCTGTCTCGAACTCCTGACCCTCAAGTGATCCGCCTACCTTGGCCTCCCAAAGTGCTGGGATTACAGGCGTGAGCCACTGTGCTTAGCCTAAAAAGTACTTTTTAAAAATAGGCTTTACTAAGTCACAAGAAAAAGCATCAATAGAGTATTCACACATATGGCTTTGAACAGTAGAGCCATCCATTTGACCTATTTGTCTGCCTGGTCTACAGACTCTTACTTTTCCCTGAGACTGGTTATTCCCACACTTAATTCTGCTTCTAAATTTCTACCTCATAGATTCCTTAACTACTTGCCTTGCCTGTGCATGTTCAGACAGCATAGGGGTAACCTGGAGTAGGAGACAGGCAACCATAAGCTAGTAGTTTTCTGGGTTTAGGTCACTGAATCTCTCCAGTCACTGTTAGAAATTTAACCATCAAACCTAGGCCCTGCCTTCCACCTTCCAGACCAGAATTCCACCTGATTAGCTCTGTCTTACTTCTGTTCATTCTCCATATGACTTGCAAGGATTAAATCAGAACATAACCCTATTTATTATCTAATGGCTATTTTTAAGATCCTATGATTTTTATTACCATATTCTATGTCATATTTGAATATTCTGAAGTACTTGTGTTCAGAGGCTTAGGAGATATACAGAGATACTATTGCAAAGAGATATAGACACCTAATGAAACTCAAAGGTAAGTTCTATAAAAATAATAAAAAAACGCCTCTCCTTTGGTGTCAGATAAAATGCTCAATAGCCTGCAGGCCACACGCATAGCTAAAATAATTTTTCCATTTTCACTTACTGCAACAAAGAAAAAGCAATAGCTATTTCAACCAGAAATAGTCTCCACGGTGACACAGACCCACCCAGCATGTGGCTGCAGCCCTTCACCCTGCCTTGCTCTCATTTCTTGTTTAAAGCCGGAGTGTTGATAAAGTCAGCAGGATATGGTCATAAGCCAAGGGTCAGAGAGCCTATAGAGTAACTTCTGTGCAGTGTGTATAAAAGGTCTTTGTCCTGCCTTATTCTGGAAATGAAGCAATGTGGACGGTGATACCTGAATTACAGTTATGACAAATAAGTCAGAAGAGCTCTGCAAGAATCGTAAATTATCTTTGCTGAAACTTTTTTTTTTTTTTTTTTTTTTTTGAGAGGGAGTCTCGCTTTGTCACCAGGCTAGAGTGCAGTGGCACGATCTTGGCTCACTGCAACCTCCACCTCCCGGGTTCAAGCGATTCTCCTGCCTCAGCCTCCCAAGTAGCTGGGATTACAGGCTCCCGCCACCACACGCGGCTAATTTTTGTAGTTCTAGTAGAGATGGGGTTTCACCGTATTGGCCAGGCTGGTCTCGAACTCCTGACCTCAGGTGATCCGCCCTCCTTGGCCTCCCAAATTGCTGGGATTACAGGTGTGAGCCACCACGCCTGGCCTTTTCTTTGCATTTTAGATCTTTCCTCTTCAGTGGCTCTTTCCTCTCGCTTCATAAGTGTACTAAAGAAATCCTAGCTTGCTATGGAGTTATGTATTTTTCATTCCTATTACATAATTTCATGTATCATATGGGTCTCCCTGTCTCTAACTACACTTGACTATCTCTGGCCTTAGGTGTGGAGGCAACCAAAAGAGCCAAAATCTTGGCTTTTGAATTTCAAAGGCGAAGGTCCAAATGTAAGACACAGAGATTTGCAAGAAAGCAGGATGTTTCAAGAGTGAGTTTTCCAGCCTGTTAGGAGATAGGTTGCCTTAGCCATGGAGAGGGGAAGGGTCGTAAAGGGTAGCAGTGAGGCGAGAGTCTGCCGAGGGTATAAGAAGACTGGCAGTCACTGATGTTGGGTCAGGCAGTCATTCCCACCCCCTTCTTCCTTGTTGGCAGCATCCACTTTGTGCCATAAAAGCTGAAAATAACAGATGCTTGCGTTCCCAGCCTCCAGTGCCACCAGAATGGTGGAGAAGGCCTTTGAGGGCTTTTACAAAGATTTCCTTCTCTGATGAAAAGAGAGAGACGAGGGTGGGCGCGGTGGTTCATCCCTGTAACCCCTGCACTTTGGGAGGCTGAGGTGGGTGGATTACTTGAGGTCAGGAGATCGAGACCATCCTGGCCAACGTGGTGAAACCCTGTCTCTACTAAAAATACAAAAAGTAGCTGGGCATGGTGGTGGGAGCCTGTTATCCCAGCTACTCAGGAGGCTGACGCAGGAAAATTGCTTGAATCCGGGAGGCTGAGGTTACAGTGAGCCGAGATCGCACCACTGCACTCCAGCCTGGGAGACAGAGTGAGACTCCGTCTCAAAAAATAAATAAATAAATAAAGAGACGAGGAATATCCCCCTCTCCCACCAGATTTGGGAGATTTTGTGCTACAGCAGCCTTACTGTGGCAGAGGAGGAAGGTGGGGAGTCCGAGTTCTTATGGGTGTTGTGGAGATGCTATATCAACCACGGGACCACTCACCTTTGGATCCCTTGATACATAACAAGGTGTGTTATTGTTTAATCCACCCTTATGCAGTTACATGGGGCTGAAAACATCCTATACCCCTTGTTAGAAAAACATCCTATTGTCAGGCGTTGGCGGGGAGGTGGTAGAACTTCCAGATAGGCTGGGGAAATTGAGCCATAAGGGGACCTTTGTCTCATGTCACATTGAATGTCTTGCTTGGCTGTCCATCATGCAGAGCTCCCCTCTACCACATGGTAAGGGAATGATAAGAAAGAAATGGTTGTTCGGCTTGTTAGAAAAGACCTGAGACTCCACAGATCTCAGTTTCCTTAGAATGGAATGGGCGAGTAGGCAAACTTCTCCTCTCCAGAGCAACAGGAAAGTCAAGGAGAAAAAGTCAGACCTGAAGGGGCTTGGGTGTGGAGGAGAGGACAGAGTGGTGGCTGCCACCCTCACTCATGGCTGTGGAGGTCTGACGAGCTCTGAGGTCCAGACAAAAGAGGTACATCCTAATAGGGGCAGATGGGGCCTGATACCTCTTACCATCCCTGATGCTACCCAACCTGTCCTTCCAAACATGGATGCAACCCCAAGAAAAAATCGGGGAGGAAAACTCTGAATTGCCTGAGAAAAGCCTGAATTGATGTTTACCTTGAACTGAGTAAAATCAAACTCCCTAACAATGGGTGTAATAGGGTCTTGGGCCAGAAAGTTAATTATAGAAAAGTGAAAATGTATTTATACATTAAATACTTGAATATGTGTACAGAAATCTATCTTAAAGCAAAACCGAACATAAAACCCATCTTGATCCTGCTCTCTTCCAAAGCTCTCCATCCTCTTTCATTCCTTCACCATAAAACTTTTTAAGGAATTATCTATGCTTGGGGCCTCCGCCTCTATGAAATCTACTTGTTAGATTTCATAACCCCTTCTCATCTGACGTCTGGTGCTATGCAAACCTGCTATCCAACAGGTCCATTATTCAGAAATCATTGATTGAACATATACTTTGAATTGTCATTTTTTTTTCTTTTTCTCATTTGGAAAAACCAGTTTGACTAATGAATAAGGAGCCTCACACAGGTTCCACTGACCCTTCAGTTGAATCCAAACCCAACTCACCCTCTTTGTCCTCACACCAGCTTAACCTACTGGTTTGTGAGCTCCAAATAGATTCAAGACTCCAGCGTCATGTTTAATTCTTCTTTCCTTTTCCCCATCCAACCCACTTCGGGAGTGTTGGCTTTTGGGTCTACTGCAGATGGTTGTTGTCAAAGACAAATGAACCAGGTCTCTGTGGTTCTTAACTAGAAGTGTGCTTCAGAATCACCTGTGTTAAAACAAATAAAGGCTAAACACAAGTTTAAAAAAGGACTCCCCTAAGTCCTACTCCAAGTGGACTGAATCAGAATGTGGAACCTGATCAGAATATTCTCTCCCTCATCGTGCTCTGTGAACTGACCAGAGAGGACTCCTGCATTGTTCTCTCGCAGTTTTCTGTCTGCCTAGCCACATGGGAGCTAGTGGATAGGCAGGCAGACAGGAGCCTTGCTCCTGAGTCTTCTCAGCATCCAGCCTGGGGCTGGGGTGATACATACTGATTGGGTTTGAATATGCATCTCCAAATGCATCGAATGGATTGTATCTTTGTATTTTTATTTTATTTTTAAGACAGGGTCTCATTCTGTCACCCAGGCTGGAGTACAGTGGTATGATCTCAGCTCACTGCAGCCTTCACCTCCTGGCCTCAAGTGATCCTCCTCCTCAGCCTGCTGAGTAGCTGGGACCACAGGCATGTACCACCATGTCTGGCTTATTTTTGCTTTATTTTTTCTAGAGACAGGGTCTCACTATGTTGCCCAGACTGGTCTCAAACTCTTGGGCTCAAGCCATCTGCCTGCCTAGATGTCTCAAAGTGCTGGAATTGCAGGGGTGAACCCAGCCCTTTTTTCTTCTTTTAAAAGCTAGGAACAAGGTCTTGCTCTTTCACCCAGGCTGGAGTGCAGTGGTGCAATCATAGTTTACTGCAGACTTGAACTCCCGGGCTCAAGTGATTCTCCCACTTTGGCCTCCCAAAGTGTTGGGATTACAGTAGGCTTAAGCCACCATGCCTGGGCGAAATGGATTGTATCTTTAAGAAGTATCTAGCCTGCCATGTAATTTAGGACATGTGTTTGAGCCATGTGATCCTTCACATGATGGATCTGGTGGTGGAGATGGGGGTTTCTAATGTACCACTGTCCCCTAATATATTAGGTTGCTGCAAAAATAATGGCAGAATAATCCAATAATCCATCAGAAATTGGTTCTTGGACTTCAAGAAGATATATACAATTCATCATTCTGAACTGACAGCCTCAGTTCAGAGCCCTCCTGAACCACAATGGCCTGCGAGGCACAAGACACCGGCTCACTCATTCGGCCTGGTCCACTCCACTTACTTACTCTAGCGTCCATCCCTAGTCAGCGGCAGGGTTGTGGTTGGTCATGTATGGGTTGCTCATCCAGTGGACATTCAATCAGTTAGTTGGCCATTCATTCATTCATTCATTCATGCAGGCATCCAGTTATAAACAAATCCATTCACCCACTCAACAGAAATCTGCTGAGAGCCTACTACGTGCTGGGAACTATTTTCACATCGGAGACAAAACAGAGGGTGACATGAAGAGCACGGCCCCTTTGGAGCCTACGGGGATGGCGCTGAGCGGTTTCACAGGAGACCTCCTGCCCCAGAGGATCAATGCCCAGCACCTGGCTCATCCTCCCAACACCCCCAGCTCTTCTCCTGCTTTGCTCCTTTCAGCTGGGGCTAAGCATGGGGTTCCAGCCTCGCTGGTGAGAAGCTCGAGGTAGGGATGAAGCGGAGAATGGGAAAGGTGACACGAAAACAAGGATGTAACGGGAACGTTGTTGGAAAGGTGGCGTGGACAGGCGACCCTAGCGTGGCCGGGAGCATGTTTCCAAGTTGCTGCAAGCATCCTCTTTGGGGGAGGTGCGGAAGGGAAAGGAGGGGAGGGGGACGGGCGCGGCGAGGCGAGGACTGGGAGATCCAGCCTCCGGGCGCCGCAGCTCGGCCACTCTGCCCGGGAGGCTGGGCTCTCGGGACGCCGGCGGCGGCCGAGGGGCTGGCGGCTGCTGGGCGCGGGGCGGCGCGGCGGGGGCGCGCGGCAGGAGGGGCTGTGCGCGGCGCGGCCCCCGAGCGCACCGGGCCTGCCGAGGAGCGCGCTCCCGGCCGGGCTCGGCGCCGGTTCCCCGAGCCTGGGCGGCCGCCCGGCAGCCCCCTCGTCGGACCATGGCGACTGACAGTGAGTGCGCTCCGGCCGTGGAGGCCCGGGGTGGGGGGAGGCCGCGGTGTCCAGGGTGGGAAGTTCTCCGCTTTCATACGCTGCCTTTGTGCTGGCTCGCGGGAGCAGCGGCCGGGTCCCTCTCCGCTCATCACCCTTGGCTGCCTGGCGGGGCTTGAAAGGGCAGGTGGCCCTGGCGGCGCGCCCCGTGAGGGATGTGGCAGAAGGGCGTGCGCCCGGCGCCAAGGCGGAGGGGACTCTCAATGCCGTGTGGCAGCGGGGCCTGCCATCGCAGCCCTTCGCGGGCACTGCCCCCAGGCCCAGAGCCAGCCTTCAGCGAGCCGGGCAAACGAAGGCACTGCGCGTTTTTGGCGCTGTGAGTTCAAGGTTCGCCTCGAGTTCTGGGTCGGGTTTGTGCGTCTGCCTTCTGGGGATCAGGATGGCTTGCAGGGCTCGGCTGCTCTGTGGCCCACGGGCTGTATTCGCAGCGGGCAGCACAAGGCCGGCTGGAGACCGCATCTGGTTACCATGGTCAGTGGATGGGAGGAGTGCCTGGAGACATCAGGTTGAAACTCTGAATGGAAGCGTTGGAAGGCGCTGGGTTGGCCTGCTTTTGGCATCTTGGCACCGCTGCTCTTATGGCTCAGTGCCTTTGGAAATTGGAATCCCGTCTATGAAAACTGGTTAAGTTAGTTGCATTTGAAGCCAGATACGTATTAGTGAAGCCTCAAAGGGAGTTCAGAGTAAAACCAAGTCACACCTGCCATACCTAGCATCCAAAGTCCCTAGCACAGGCTTGGCGCATGTTAGGGACGTCATTAGGTGAGTGAATGGGGCTGGATGTGGTGGCTCAGGCCTGTAATCCCAGCACTTTGGGAGGCCGAGGCAGGAGGATCACTTGAGCCCAGGAGTGCGAGGCTGCTGTGAGCTATGACCCTGCCATTGCACTCCAGTCTGGGCCACAGAGGAAAAAAACAAAAGATGGAATGGTGTGCTGGCTACAGAGGCCCTTTGGAAGGTATTTTTTTGAGAGGTGAGGAGGAAAAGAGATGGGAAAATGAGATGTCAAAATGTCTGCAATAATTTATTATTTTTCTTGTAAACAATTATCCCAGCCAAGAACACAGCTTTAGGATAGTGCAGAGAGCTTGAGTTTTTGTAGTCAAACAGGCCTGTATTTTATCTCTCTAGAATTCACTAGCAGTGGGACCTTGGCACTGTCCTCAGTTTCTCTAAATTAGGACAAGGCTGTCATTCATAGCTCTCACAACCGTTGGGCACACAGGTGGCCTTCAGTAAATGGTGGCTGCCCTCTCCCTGCTGCTTTGTGTGTGGGATACCACCATGCTGTCCTCCTTTTTAAAGAGAAAATGTTAATCAGGTGTTTCCAGTAAAATCAGCTAATCTGGGCCAAATTTCCCTTTCCTCAGCTCTGTTCATTTATACAAAGTGTGGTTCGGTTCGTGTGTGTGTTTAGAAAAAAAATTATGGTTGAGGCTTTACTTAACAAAGTAAGACTCAGCAAAGAAGGAGATCATGAGATTTGGCCTTATTCAGGAAAATCAAAGGCAAAGGGGTTCAAAGTATCTACCAGCAATTATGCATCACACACATGCAGTAAGACACTGTTCTGCTATTTATTTTGTGTTTTGGTTAAGATGAAACATTTAGTACCCTAGAAATATAAACTGAGATACTTCCATACCAATTTATTTAATGTTTCTTCTACTTCCTTATATGGTATATTCAACTGTACTGAAGAATCAAACTTTTGCCCATTGATTTTGTTTATGAAAAAATTATGACGATATTTGACCATCTCAGCTCTTGAGCAGTTTTTTAGGCTCAATCTTATGTTCTTTCTTAGCTGAGACAGAGCTAGAAATCTGAAAGGTTTCCAAACTGTGGAGAAACATTATTTTGTCTTTGTTCTTATTCAAAAGTAATGTGAGAGGCTTACTATGTGTCCCTAGTATCAAAAGGGAGAGAAGGAAAGTATTCTCTGTCAGTGTCTTGAAAAATTTCCCACAAAGCTTGGCCACGTCTGCAGCCCGAAGACCCACTTCTGTTAGCGTGGAGGTGATTCTGAAAATGTAGAGCCCAGGGCTTCTCCCAGATATAGAGTTCTTTAGTTAGCTCTGGTTCTTAGTCCTAGTTGCATGTTAGAATTACCCCAGAGAGCTTTAAAAAAGACCCTGACATCAGTATTTTTAAAAAGGAGGTCTTAAACTTTAACATGCATCAGAGTTACCTGGAGGGCTTGTTCAAACAGATTGCTGGACTTCACTCCCAGAGTTTCTGATTCAGTAAGTCTGGGGTGCATCCTGAGAATTTACATTTCTAACAAGTTCCAGTGATACAGGAACTACTGTTCCTCTGTCCTTCTCCTTACCTCTGCAGGTGAGGAAATGACAGGTGAGAGACAGGTAGGAACAGAGTGATGATCACTTCTTTAGCAGTCCAGTCTTGTCACCATGCAGTGACTACATGATCTCGATAAGATAAAATCAAACCTGGGCACAATATTGCCTTAGGGCTATAGCTGACGGCTTCCCTCAACCCCCATTTTTCTCCACTACAAAATTTCCCCTTGAGGGAAAAATTGGTTCTAAAACCAGGCGAAATCCAAGTGTTCTATTCCAGTCATTTCTGGAGAGAATCCAGAAAGACCTTCTATATGAATGTAGCATGTAAATTATATAAAATATGGAGATATTTTTAAAATATTTGCCTGGAAACTTGTAATATTCACAAAAAAGAATGTAGCCAATAGAAAATGTTCTTATGTCTAGATAGCATGCTGTCTAAGGGCAGATTCCAGAGGAGAACAGGAGAACTCAAGAGCTTCAACTTGGTTTTCAGTAAGTTATCATGAAATCGTGAGGAACTCTGAGATCCCAGTCTGTTATATAAAGTGGTGGTACTTGTGTACTTGAACTATTTCATGGTTTCCTCAGTGACAAGTATTCCAGATAATATTTTGTCTCCAGAACACAAAAGTAGTGAAGTACTACTTTTCTTTTTTTATTCAATTTATGGCATTTGTTGCATTATTAGTACTTCCTTTTATAGGTGTTTATTTTTGAAGTCACTTTAGTCTGTTTGTAAGAATAATTTCTTAGGAACAGCCAGGCATGTTTAGGTAATGTTGGAAACATCTAATTCTATCATACCCTGGAAATCTTGGGCAGTTTTCAGGTGGATGTGTCTTTGGGGCTGTGATGGATGAGCATTTGTTATTGTAAAAGGAGACATCTGTCCCCATTTGAGTGCTCCTGGTTTCCTGGCTGATCTTGTGTCATTTTTGCCTGTTCCATCATAGGCTGATGTTCCTGCCCTGCAGTCAGTCTCCACCAGCAGCCACTTTTTCCCTTCTTCTTTCTTGTTGGCAATCTGCAGTTTCCTTTCTCCCCATCCTGTCTACTCCATCAGCAATTTCCACTCAGTGCTCAGTCCTGGAAGGAGGTGGGTGGGGGTGGGGGATCAAATATAAGCCCTCAACAAGTCCAGGTTAGAAACCAGTGCTGTTTAGCACTGGTGACTTGAGATGTTCAGGTGACAGTGACTTGAGATGTTCAGGATTTCAGATGCTTAGACTTTAAAAGAAAATTGCTTCACTTTGGCTGAAAATGGATGGAAAATCTTGAGTTAAATGACTTCTAACCCTAGTCATTATTAAAAAGTTTATAAATGATGCCAACCAAAAAATATAGATGAAGAGAGTTAGAAAATTACTACTTTGAAACCATCATAGCAATTATTCAATCAAGATTCATCCATGGATGCTGAACTGTTATGTGAAAATTTTAAGAGGAACAGAATTATTTACATTGTTAAAGAATTTCCCCCGGGGCAACCCATTTCTTTAGGATCCCTCTCTGTTGCAGAGAGCACTTCTTTCTTTCTTAGTTAAGAACTTCCACTCTTGGCCTGCGGTGGCTCATACCTGTAATCTCAGCACTTTGGGAGGCCGAGACGGGCGGATCACGAGGTCAGGAGATCGAGACCGTCCTGGCTAACACAGTGAAACCCCCGTCTCCACTAAAAATACAAAAAATTAGCCGGGCATGGTGGCGGGGGCCTGTAGTCCCAGCTACTTGGGAGGCTGAGGCAGGAGAATGGCGTGAACCCGGGAGGCGGAGCTTGCAGTGAGCCGAGATCAAGGCACTGCACTCCAGCCTGGGCGACAGAGCGAGACTCCGTCTCAAAAAAAAAAAAAAAAAAAAAAAAAGCATTTTCCCCAAAGATTGTTTATTAATTGGAAGATGGGGGGAAAACCTGGAGTATACTTACTTAACCAAATAATCAAAGTTAACATTAACAATAATGGGGCTGGGCATGCTGGCTCACGCCTGTAATCCGAGCACTTTGTGAGGCCGAGGCGGGTGGATCACCTGAGGTCAGGAGTTGGTGACCAGCCTGGCCAACATGGTGAAACCCTGTCTCTACTAAAAATACAAAAAATTAGCCGGGTGTGGTGACAGGAGCCTGTAATCCCAGATGCTTGGGAGGCTGAGGCAGGAGAATCGCTTGAACCCAATAGGTAGAGGTTACAGTGAGCTGAGATCATGCCATTGCACTCCAGCCTGGGCAACAAGAGCAAAACTCCGTCTCTAAAAAAAAAAAAAAGAAAAAAAAAAAGGAAACAATAATGGGACAAACTGATATCCTGTAATTCCTGATATGAAGCACCGAGAAGGACACAGTGCCACTTACTGTGCCACAAATGTATAACCTGGTTCTGATCATGAGGAAACATCAGACAAAGGCAAATCAAGAGACATTCTGTAAGTCAATGTCGTGAAAGCTGGCTGAGGCACTGTTCAGATTGAAGAAGCCTAAAGAGACCACTAAATCCAATGGATGATTTCAGGTTATATCCTAGATCAGGGAAAAAATGTGACAAAGGACAGTATTGTGATAATTGGTGAGATTTGAACATGGCTTGTATACTGGATAATAGCATTGTATCAGTGTTAAATTTCTAAAATTTGGTATTTTTATTGTGGTTGACATGGGACATGATATCTGCACCTAAATGTCAAATGCTTTAGGAAAAAAGGATATATGCATGTATGTGTGCATTTATATGTATATGTGTATCATATGAGAGAGAAAGCAAATGTGTCCGAAGGTTAGCATTTGGTAAATTTAGAAGTTCCTTGTGCTGTTCTTGCAGCTTTTCTGCAAATTTGGCAGAGAGGGAGTTTATAAATGAAAGCACTGAGATATTAATCTGTATTCTAGGCTTTATGGTCTGATACTATTGAGTTTACTTTGTGAAATAAATAACGTTGGACTCCTAACTCTGTTGTGAAGTGATAATGTTAACAAAACGTTTTATTAGGGAAAATTTCATGTACACAAGAAGAGAGAATAATATAGTGAACCCCCATGTATCCAGGTCACATAGCTTTAATGAGCATTAACATTTCACCAATCTTGTTGTATTCATCTCCACCTCCACCCCCACTTTTCTGGGAGAGGCATTTTGGAGGAAAATCCAAGACATCATGATGCTTCACTGTCCCTCTGTGCATACTTCCCTCCTCATAATCCCCATGCTGTTATCAGACTTCAGTAGCAATTCTGCAATAAGAGATGACAGCAGCCAGGTGCGGTGGCTCACACCTGTAATCCCAGCACTTTGGGAAGCCGAGGCTGGAGGATCACGAGGTCAGGAGTTCGAGACCAGCCTGATCAACATGGTGAAACCCCATCTCTACTAAAAATGCAAAAATTATCAGGGCATGGTGGCACACACCTCTAATCCCAGCTACTCGGGAGGCTGGGGCAGGAGAATCGCTTGAACCTGGGAGGCGGAGGTTGCAGTGAGCTGAGATTGCCTCACCACACTCCAGGCTGGGTGACAGAGTGAGACTCTGTCTCAAAAAAAAAAAAAAAAAAAAAAGATGACAGCATTTAGATATTATTAATGTTGTAGAATAGCAAAGTTCTGAGGAATGTACTGATTTGACATATATGGGCTGTGCACTTGTTTTAAGTTTGAAAAGCTGACTAAGCCTGGGTAATTATAAACAGTGTAGAAGAAAAGGTCTGTGAAGCTGCTTGTTCTTGTTTTGTTTTCTAAACTGCTTCTCCTGTTTTTAAACCAATAATTAAATTCTAGAAGAAAACATAAAGATGGTTATGGTGGCAATATTCTCAACCAATTTACCCAGTTAATGTTATCCTATTGAAACACTGTAAATCAGCATAAATAATTTCATACTGTTTGTAGAATTCCTATGTTTTTATTTCAGCATGGCATCTTTGAATTGGTAAACCCAGTGAAGCTTTTTCTTGACCAATCTGAGTTTCTAAATGAATGTAAAATTTGGTCAATATGTTTTATAATAGAAATGGGACAGATATCTTGGGAGGAATAAACCTTCCCTTCTCCTGAGTATAGTAGATTTGGATGACATTTGTCCTTTTAGGTCACTAGGATATTATTTAGTCATTAACTATTATTTAGCATTATGAATGATAAGATGCCTATTATGCCATTTAACAATTATCTGTATATTAAGATGATAATCAAACTCACTGACAGTGCTTTGTAGTAGATTAGAAAGGTATCTGAAGTGCATATTACAAAAAACATTTTATGCACAGCTGTCATCCTTCCATTAAGGATTATATATATCTGATTTTAGGTAATTTAAATTTATGGATGGATATCACCCCTTTAGAATGACATTTTCTTATTGTAAGAATATAATATTCTTCTGGCTTCTAATTGTAGGAATATAATAAGTCACATTCTATAGTTTTACTCACAATGGAGCAAAGATTAAGAGACATAAAATGATTTTACCCGCCCTGCATGAAAATGACCCTGGTTTATATACTTAATTCAAAAGAGCACTGTAAATATAATCTACCAATTACAAGTAGGTTTTCAATTGGCTTAGCTCAATAGAAATTGCAAAAGATTGATGAACTGAGTGTGGTATGGTGGAAGAGAGCACAGGCCTGGTTCCAGAGGTGCCTGAGTTGTGAACTCTGGCCCTGCCACTCAATGGCTGGGTAACAGGTAAATTGTTTAACTTCCCAGAGGCTTTGGCTTATTCCACTCGGAGGAATTACAAGGAGTAAAAGAGATGAAACAGAGTTGCTGGCACAACATATGCATTAATAAATGTCTGTCCCTTTACCTGCTACAAGATCCTTCCCATGGCATGTACCTCCCCATAGGGTATACCTCCTATTATGAGAACAATCTGACTCTCAGAAACAGGGTGCCTAGTCATTGATTCCATTTTTTGTGTGTGAGGAATATGAAATTAAGAACAAATGATCTGCGTACAAATGTAAGACTAGGGAAGAGAATCTAGGACAAGCACCCAAAGGTGCAGAACTCAGATTTTAAATAGAAGTATTAATCATGTTTTCTTCCCCAATGCTTATTGTTTTGTGCAAGTGTACTTGTACCATGAGCATGTGGGTTTGTGAAACGTGCACACACACAGCCTGCAGAAACCTTGGGAGAGTTCACTGATGGGCTCTGAAAAGGGCTACAACAGCTGCCTCTTTGATGTAAGAGCCAAGAGGGTTTTCAGCACTTCTCCGCTGATGTACATTTGGTGATCTCTCTGGGCTTCGTGGCCTACTCCTCTCAGGAATGACTGATGGATGGCTATAGCACTGGGTGGATATGCTTCAGGGTACCTTTTCAGAGATTTTTTTTTGAGATGGAGTCTCTCTCTGTCGCCCAGGTTGGAGTGCAGTGGCACGATCTTGGCTCACTGCAACCTCCACCTCCTGGGTTCAAATGATTCCCCTGCCTCAGCCTCCTGATTAGTTGGGATTACAAATGCCTGCCACCATGCCCGGATAATTTTTGTATTTTTAGAAGAGACAGGGTTTCAGCCTGTTGGCCAGACTGGTCATGAACTCCTGACCCCAAGTGATCCGCCTGCCTCACTTTTCAGAGTTTAATGCCCTCCTGGCTCTGAAGTTTTATAAAAGCCCTTTCAATGATGTTGATAAGCCTGAAAAATTTCTGGCTGTTCCATTATTGAGCTTTAAAAAGGCTTAGTATTCTAATAATACCCATACATAAATGATTTTGTCTCCACTGGTCCTGACCTTAGCCATCCAGCCCTTCCTTCTGGGAGTAGCCTTTCTTTGTCTCAGATATCTGCTCTGGGATCCTCCCCACTGCCGATGTTGACATTCCCTGTCTCTCTTGCTTCCCAGCTCTTGCTCTAACTCCCCATATCTACCAATCTGCTTTTCCCTTTGGTTTCACTAGTTTTGGTATTTTGGCTGAGACATGCCAGCCCCATTAGTGTCAGGTTTGCAGAGCCCTTATGAGCTGGGCTGCCTTCAACAGCCCTCCCCTTCTTCTCCACAGGAAGAAGGTAGAGAGTGACCCCTCTCCCTTAATCCCTATCATCCTATTTCTTAGAATTTTTAGAAGTTCATTACAATATCTTTCCTAACTAGTCCAAATCAATTGTTAGATTTTAGTGGTGATAATTAGAACCATAGTCATATTTTCTACAGTGTTTTTTTTTATACTCCCCTATATTTGTTATCTATTGCTGCATAACAAATTACCACAAAGCTAGTGGCTTAAAAAAACACTTATCTGTCATTCCACAGCTCCATAGGTCAGGAGTTTACATCGTTGCAATCAAGGTGTCAGCTATGGCTGGGCTCTCATCTGAAGGCTTGAGTGGGGCAGATCCACTACTGAGCTCACGGACATTGACAGGATTCAGACTCTTGCAGGCTGATGGACTGAGGGCCTCAATTTCTTACTGGCTTTTAGCTAGAGGCTACCCTCAATTCCCTTCTATGTGAACCTCCCAGTATGGCCTCTTGCTTCATCAAAGCCAGCAAGGGAGAAAGTCTCCTAGTAATAGAATCATGCGAGTGACATTCCGTCACCTCTGCTGTAGTCTCTTGGTTAGTAGCAAGTCATAGGTTCTTTCTTAACTCAAAAAGAAGGGATTAAACAAGGGTGTGAGTACTAGGAGATGGGGATAATCATAAGCCATCTTAGAATCTGTCTGCTATACTCCCCATGAAACTTTTATATCTACTTCTTCAATTAGATTTTTATTTGGAGTATTACATTTCCTCTTTAAGACTTTAGATATCATTGGGATGGTGTACTAGTTAGGGTTCTCCAGAGGGACAAAGCCAATAGGATATATCTATAAAAATGGATTTACTAGGGGGAATTGGCTAACACGATCACAAAGGGAAAGTCCCATCACAGGTCATCAGCAAGCTGCAGAACCAGGGAAGCCAGTGGCATGGCTCTCAGAGAGCCTGGTAGCATGGCTCAGTCCAATTCCGAAAGCTTCAAAACTGGGGAAGCCAACAGTACAGCTCTCAGTCTGAGGCCAAAAGCCTGAGAGCCTCCAGGAGCTTGCTGGTACAAGTCCAATAATCCAAAAGCTGAAGAAGCTGGAGTCTGACATCCAACGGCAAGAGGAGACAGTCCTGCTCTGGGAGGGAGAGAGAGAGCAGAGGTGAATCCCCCATCTTTTCCCGTACCCCTTCTTTGTCCTAGCAGGGCCACCAGCCAGCTGAATGGTGCCTATCCACATTGGTCTTCTTCTCTTAAACCACTGACTCCTGCGTCATTCTTCTCTGGAAACACCCTCACAGACACATCCAGAAACACTGCTCACCAGCCATCTAGGCATCCTTCAATCCAGTCAAGTTGACACCTACTAACCATTGCAGGTGGTAAAGCCTGAAATAATCGCCTTGGTCAGAGAAGAAATTGTTCTCTTCTTTCTAACCTGAGAGCTGTTGCACTGTAGAAACCATGGCTCTGGAAGGGTAATTTTTGGTGTTTGAGCTGCTATTGGGAAAGTCCATCTGAATAAGAGGCTGCTGTGGTGAGCTCTGAAGAAGCAGAAGGCAGTATGCTTTGTGAATTTTATGAAAACGTTACAGATTTATAAAAATGAAAACACTCAAATTGTCTCATTTTTGGAAACATTAAGAAGCACAGGAAGTCAGGATGAGACTCTGAAACTCAGGTTGAAAGTGGGTAAAAGGCACAGAGTGTGACAGATGAGGAAGAATGATACCAAAGAGCAGCTGTTTTCTCATGGGGGAAAATGGACTGTTTCAGGGTACCTTGCCAAAGTGTGAGGCATCATATGGGGATAGGGTATTAAAGTTTTAAGGCTCTAATTTTTATTTTTTATTTTATTTATTTATTTTTTGAGACAGAGTTTCATTTTTGTCGCCCAGGCTGGAGTGTAGTGGTGCAATCTCGGCTCACTGCAACCTCTGCCTCCTGGGTTCAAGCGATTCTCCTGCCTCAGCCTCCTGAGTAGCTGGAATTACAGGTGCCTGCCACCATGCCTGGCTAATTTTTTGTAGAGATGGGATTTCATGATGTTGGCCAGGCTGGGCTTGAACTTCTGACTTCGTGATGTGTCCACCTCCGCCTCCCAAAGTGCTGGGATTACAGGTGTAAGCCACTGTGTCCGGCCTATTTTTTAATTTTTAATTTGTTTTTAAGAGACAGGGGACAGGGTCTTACTCTGTTGACCAGGTTGGAATGCAGTGTAAAGTTTTAATATGCTTATGTTGTATACTCTTAATGATTTTATCCACTTCAAACTCTTGCTTTGCCCTTACAAAAAGCGTGATAGAGGCTGGTTGTGGTGGCTAATGCCTGTAATCCCAGCACTTTGAGAGGCCGAGGTGGGCGGATTGTTTGAAGCCAGGAGTACAAAACCAGCCTGGCCAACATGGCAAAACCCTGTCTCTACTAAAAATACAGAGAAAAAAAAAAAAAAAAACAAAAAAAACAAAAAGCTAGGTGTGGTGGTGCACACCTGTACCTCCAGCTACTTGGAGGATGAGGCAGGAGAATCCCTAGAGCCTGGGAGGCGAAGGTTGCAGTGAGCTGAGATGGCACCACTGTACTCCAGTCTGGGTGACAGAGGGAGACCCTATCTCAAAAAACAAAAAACAAACAGAGTGTGATAGAAATCTAGAAACTGGACAGTGACTGACTGCTTTATGATACTGTTCCTTGCGACAATAAACTGCTGATTGAATTCTTGCTTTAAGATGATTGTCTTAGAGTTTAAAATATGAAACTATTCTCAAGAGTTTGGTTAATGGAAAGTACTGATTTTATTCTATGTCTGTTTCTTGAAACTCTGAACACTATTTCTAATCAATTTAAGGCTATCCCACTCTTTATGAACTCAGTTGGATCCTGGAGGCAAACATTTTTATTTTATCTGAGAAAATTGGTCTATATAAAATGAATACAAAGAGAAGAGTCTGAACTCACTTTATTAAAAAGGGTTCTTTTCTCCATTGTGGCCCGAGTCACATGCTGTTCTGTTTGCTCTTTGAAATCTTTGTCAACTCTCCCATTCAGAATCTGTCACTCATTTTATTCATATTTCTCATATACTTTTTTGGCCTTATTCGAGTCTATATTCTCCTTGAAGGAAAGAACTACTTCTGCAGATATTTCCTCAATTTTGTTTTCTATTGAATATACATAGTGATAGCTTATATATAATAAGCATTTTATTTTATTTTATTTTATTATTTTTTGAGATGGAGTCTTGCTCTGTCTCCCAGGCTGGAGTGCAGTGGCAGGATCTCGGCTCACTACAATCTCCACCTCCCGGGTTCAGGCCATTCTCCTGCCTCAGCTTCCCGAGTAGCTGGGACTACAGGCACCTGCCACCACGCCCAGCTAATTTTTTGTATTTTCGATAGAGACAGGGTTTCACCGTGTTAGCCAGGATGGTCTTGATCTCCTGACCTCATGATCCGTCCGCCTCGGCCTCCCAAAGTGCTGGGATTACAGGCGTGAGCCACCACGCCCGGTTATAATAAGCATTTTTATGTTTGACAAATTCATTCTGTTTATCTACTGTAAGGCTGCTGTTTTTTCCTGCATCCCATCCTTTACTCCAGCAGTTCCCAAAGTGTGAACTCAAGGTAATGGTGGTCCCTAAGACTTTTAGAGGGTCTGCAAGGTCAAAACTACTTTCATAATAATAAGAATGTATTTGTCTTTTTTCTCTCATTTTATTGAGTGTACACCAAAATTTGCAGAGGGGGCATGAGGA
This sequence comes from Rhinopithecus roxellana, assembly GCF_007565055.1. Taxonomy (NCBI): domain Eukaryota; kingdom Metazoa; phylum Chordata; class Mammalia; order Primates; family Cercopithecidae; genus Rhinopithecus; species Rhinopithecus roxellana. Next base: position 91,289,347 of record NC_044553.1, on the reverse strand, counting down.
GCTATGACTTCATCACCCTGTGGCTAATCGAACTTGTGCTTGTATATGCTTCTGTTTTTAAATTTTCTCATCTTTAATTTTGAATATTGTACGTATCAGTAAATAAAACAAAAACTAAAGTGCTTTGGGGTCCTGAAAATTTCAAAGTAGAAAAGAGCCCTAAAACCGAAAAAATGAAAAACTGCTTTTACTCTATCATAGGTTATTCTGGAACAAATCCTCCATTAGCATCTTGAAAAATGAAGTGTGATCCTTGGTGGTTCTTTTACATTTGAGAGTGGGGCACCAAAATAGCTTCTAAGGGCAGGGTTGTGGGCTGCTTTACTTGCTGTGTCACTTCAGGGTGATTATTCAGGATTCCATTTCACTGTGGCCCCCAGCTCTTGGTATTTGTAGATGTAGTAAGTCTTCACTTAATGTAATTGATAGGTTCTTGGAACCTGTGACTTTAAGTGAAACAACATATAACAAAACCAATTTTACCATAGGGTAATTGATATAAACAAGAGTTAAGTTCCTGGCTGGGGCTCTTGCCTGTAATCCCAGCACTTTGGGAGGTGGAGGCAGGTGGATTGCTCGAACCCAGGAGTTTGAGACCAGCCTGGGCCACAGAGTAAGACCTCGTCTCTACAAAAAGAATACAAAAATTAGCGTGATTGTAGTCCCAGCTACTTGGGAGGCTGAGGTAGGAGGATGGTTTGAGCCCAGGGACATTGAGGCTGCAGTGAGCTGAGATCATGCCATTGATTCCAGCCTGGACAACAGAGCAAAACTCTATCTTAACAACAACAACAACAACAACAACAACGAAGTTTCTATGGTGTATTTCTGGTAACAAAACTTCTAAATAAAGACCCCAAGCCCTTTAATATTAAACATAGAAATGAATGTGAGTTATATATACATTTAAGAAAGATTAATAAAAACAAGATAATTATCTAATTTTTGGTGAATCAGTGAGTAATAGTGGCTTATAGTGTGGTGGGCTAAATCAATGAATTAACTTTTGCAGAGTGAAAACTGTCAGGAGTACTTCCTGCTACCCCATAGTTCAAAAAGCAAACAAGGGCTTGCTGAGTGCTTTCATAGTGCATCATTTATTTTTGTGTATTGGTATGGTTATAATATACTTTATGAATTTTTGTCTTATAATAATTTGTTTTTATTTCTTCATTCATTTTTCAACTCACTTATTCCCATTCAGGGTTGTGGGTGGCTGGGGCCTGTCCTGGCAGCTCAGGTGCGAGGTTGGAACCAGCCCTGGACAGGACGCCATCCCATCTCAGGGCACTCATATACAGCCACACTCACTGACACTGGGACCATGTGGACATGCCAGTTCACCTCATGTGCATGTTTTTGGGATGTGGGAGGAAACTGGGGTACCCAGAGCAAACCTATGCAGACATGGGCAGAACATGCAAACTCCACACAGACAGTGGCTCTGGTCAGGAATAGAGTGTTTTGTTCTCATTAGCGTTATAACAAAATAGCATTATTCGAGAACCTGCTGTATTTTTTCTGGGCCCAGTAATTTTCTTTAGAGATGAAGATTCCAATTTCCTGTCTCTGTCTCTCTCCCTGAAAGTACTGCTGGGCATAAGCCTAGTTGTCATTATTTTGTGAATCCAGGAGGTGAAGAGACCTGGCAGACTTCCCTTTTATTATCATGGACTCTTCCTGAGTACTCCATTTTTGGTACAGAACCTCATTCTTGCCACGAGGGATGCCTGGTTTCCAAACCCACAGCCTCTCTGCTTTTATTTCTCCAGAGATTAAACAGAGGTCCATGTAGACTTGGTATATTAGTCAGCTGGGACTCCCATAACAAAATACCACTGTCTGGGTGCTTAAACAACACACAAGTATTTACTCACAGTTTTAGAGGTTATAAGTTCAAGACTGAGGTGCCAGCAGGGTTGGTGTTTGGTGAGGCCAAACACAACTTATAAATAACCCATCCCCTTTTAATATTCCTGGCTTGCCTGTGGCACCTTCTTTCTGTGACCTTACTGGGGTGGAGGAAAGAAAGCTCTTGTGTTTTTTCCTCTCCATGTAAGCCCACCAGTCCTATTAAATTAGAGTCCCACCCTTAGGACCTTATTTAATTTGAACTACCTCTTTAAAGGTCACCCTTATGACCTTATTGAATTTGAACTACCCCTTCCTCCTATATCTCCAAATATAGTTGTATTCGGAGATAGTGGAGTCAGGGCTTCAACGTATGAATTTTCAGGAACAATTCAATCCATGACACCTAGGAAGGGAATAATCCTCTGGCTTCATTGTTGGCTGCTGGATCTGGTGGAGGCTTGGCTCTCTAAATATCCTTTTCGCCAATTCCCCTGTTTTCAGCCCTATCTCTATTCCCCACCTTCTGAGGGAACAGGCACCTACAATGACAGAACCATTCTGGGATTCTGCTGCATGAATCAGCTAGCCTGTTGTGGCATTTCCCCTGTGTAGGTGCCTTGCAGAGTGAAGAAAGATGGTGAGACATAGTTTCTAGCTATATCCTTCTCATCTTCCAAATATGTGTTGATCTTTCTCATCTGCTACTGTTTCTCCCTTGCTCTTTTTGTCGATGTGGTTTTTACCTTAAAATGCTTTTCTCTAAGAAATCTGAGGTGCAGTAATAGAGATAAAAGCGTGTTCAGTCTGCCATTTTACACTGGAAATGAGTCATTGATAGAATAATCAATGTTATTGATTGTTCTAATGTTAATCAAAGGTACATTGCTGGGATTAGACCTATTGGTCATGAATTTTTTTTTTTTTGGTTATTCTATTTCCCCTTCTCTACCTTATTTTGGATTATTTATACACATTTTTGATATTTATTGCCATGTTTTGTGTGTTTTTAAGTGGAGTGGGAACTACACTGTATATACTGAACTTCTCACTGTCTACTTAGAATCAATATTTCACCACTTCAATGGAATATGTAATTCTTACCACCATATAAGTCCCTTTATCTGCTCCTTTATTTTTTATATATTGTATTTCACATTCTCTTATGGGCCAAATTGTATACACCCCAAATCCATATATTGATGTACTAATCCTCAGGACTTCAGAATGTGACTGTATCTGAAGCTAGGGTTTTAAAATATGTAATTCAGTTAAAATGAAGTTAAAATGAGGTCATTAGAGCGAGCCCTAATTCAATATGACTAGTGTCATTATAAGAAGAGGAGACTTGGACGCAGACACAGAGAGGATCGTGTGAAGACACAAGAAGAAGATGGCCATCTACAAGCCAAAGAGAGGCTCCAGAAGAGACCAACCTTGCTGGCACCTTGCTCTTGGAATTCTGATCTCCAGAAATATGAGAAAATTTTACTGTTTAAACTCCACAGTTTGTGGTACTTTGTTATGGTAGCCCTAGCAAACTAATACACATACTTTTTGCCTTCAAAAATCAAACATGTTTTAAAGAATTCATAAGAAGAATGGTTTACTATGTTTACCAAGATATTTATCATCATCGTTGCTCTTCTTTCACTCCTGGTGATCCGGATTTCTCTTAATAATATTTCCTTTCTGTCCAAATAACTCCCCTTAGCAATTCTTTTAGAGTAGGATTGCTGGCAACAAGTTTTCTTAGTGTTCCTTCATCTAAAAATGTCTTCATTTCCCTTTTGTTCTTGAAGGACATTTTCACTGGTATAGAATTCTGACTTGACAGTTGCTTTATTTTAGCACTTGAAAAATGTGCCACTTCCACCCCAACAAAATAATCATAGGATCTGAAAATGTGGTGCAGACTTGGTAGAAATGGAAAAGAAGAAAAACACGTAGAGTTATACAGATTGTTCTGCGTGTAAAGGAGAATTGGATCCTATCTGATACCATAAATGTATAAATTTGAATACACATCTCAGACACTATGTGCAGTGACAGTTTGTCCTTTGGCTGAGGGTGAGGACCCTGAGTACTCTCAGACACAGACAATACAGATCCAACTCTTTTTCCTTATTCTCACTGTAAGGCTATTCCTAACAAAGCATATGCACAATCAAGGAAATGTTAGGGAAAACACCACCACCAATTGGACCAGGAACAAAACACTGATCATAAAGTCTATGGGCTTAGACAGACGTTTGAAAAAGATAAGAATTGTAATGAAAAAATAAGCCATTATAAACCCAATGCTATTTTGCATTGGAGAATATGTTGTATTGGACAAAATAAAGTTTGCTAAAACCTATTTCCTCATTTTTATAATAATATCTACTATTTAGTGTTGTATTTTATGAATGGTATTTTAGTAGAGTAGAGTTGTTGGCATTCTATTTGACATATATTTAAGTCAATAAATATATACTAAATATATATTTGACGTATATATTTGACATATATATGATATATAGAATATATTTATATATTATATATGACATATATATTTGACATATATAAATATACAAATATATATATTAATCTATTAATATATCACAAAAGAAAAAGTGCCACTTCCTTCTGGCCTCTATGATTTTAGATGTGAAATCCATGGTCATTTGAATTGTTATCCCACTATATATACTTTATCATTTCTGTCTGCTTTCAAGATGTTTTTATTGTCTTAAATTTTCAGAAATTTGATTATGATATGTCTGGGTATGGATTTCTTTGGGTTTCTCCTGTTTGAAGTTTAGTCAGGTCTTTCAATCTCTAGATTTATGTCTTTCCCCAAATTTGGGATATTTTCATAATTTCTTGAAATAGTTTTTCAGTCCTGAATTCTTTCTTTGATCCTTCTGAGATTTTGATGACACAAATGTTAGATTTTTTTTGTTATTGTCCCACAGCTCCCTGAGTCTTTGTTCATACCTTCCTCCTAAACTTGTCTCTGTTGTTCAGATTAGACAATTTCTATTGATATACTTTCTTTTCTTTCTTTCTTTTTTTTTTTTTTGAGGCAGAGTCTCGCTCTGTCACCTAGGCTGGAGTGCAATGGTGCAATCTTGGCTCACTGCAAACTCTGCCCCCCGAGTTCACGCCATTCTCCTGCCTCAGCCTCCTAAGTAGATAGTCCCCTGCCACCACGCCCGGCTAATTTTTTGTATTTTTAGTAGAGATGGGGTTTCACTGTGTTAGCCAGGATGGTCTCGATCTCCTGACCTCGTGATCTACCCACCTTGGCCTCCCAAAGTGCTGGGATTACAGGTGTGAGCCACCGCGCCTGGCTTTATTGATATATTTTTAAGATCACTGGTCTTTTCCCTCTGTCATCTCCATTCTGCCACTGAGCCCAGCTAGTCAGTTAAAAAAAAATTAATTTATTGTATCTTTCAGTTCTGTTATTTTCAGTTTTGTTCTTTATATCTTGAGTATTTTTCAGAGACCTCTGGTTTTTCCATTTGCTTGAAGAGGGTTCATAATTTCTTGGAGCATTTTTATGATAACTGCTTTAAAATCCTTGTCATAAATTCCAACATTTGTGTCACTTTGATGTTGGTGTCTGTAGATTGTCTTGTCTTTCAGATTTTCCCTGTTCTTGGTATGATGAATAACTTTGATGAATAACTTTGGATTGTATCCTAGACATTTTGAGTATTACATAATGAGACTGTGGTTTAGAGGCAATCAACGTGCTTGGGCTCAAAACTTATGTCTTATTCACTTTTGTGGGCTGTGGCTTGAATGTCAATTTAGTTTTTATAGCCTTTGCCCTGCTCTTCTGATCTGCTCTCTATAGTGTGTTATCCGTAGGTGAATTGAAATCTATATGATATTTCTCACCATAGTTCAGTTCCCAAAACTTTACTATGTTGATGCCAGTTGATTTCATGCATGGACCATTTAGGGGTATGTACAGGACTTCATACACAGATTTAACAAGAGTTCTTTATCCAGTCCCCTCTTCTCCATAATCCTTCCTCACTCTCTAGTTGAGAGGAGGTAGGGCATTGCCTCTTTGCTGTGCTTCAGTTAGTAAGTGCAGGGTGGTAGAGTGCTTCTCCCTACAGTTCATGTGGGTTCTGTGGTTGCTATGCCATTGAAGAAGGGAAGGGGCACTGCTTCTTTCCTCATCCTGTCTTGGTTTAGGGCAGGAGTGGTCAACAGAGCTCCAACCCATTCCAGTGAGGAGGGGAAGGCATGCTACTTTTGCTGTTAGTGCCAGGCAAGGATGGTCATCAGGGCTCTTCACAGTGCCTGGTGGGGATGCAGAGAGATGCAGTTCTTTCATGGTGTTTGTCTAAAATACAATGAGTATATTCAAAAGGGTTCTGTCTTGCAGCACTGTCCTCTTCCACATCCTTTGGCTAAGGGGATTGATTCTCAACTGGGGATACTTTTATTCCCCCAGATGACATCTGCCAATGTCTAAGACATTTTTGGTTATCACAACTGGAGGGTTGTCACTGACATCTAGCCAGGGATGCTGCTAAATATCCTATAATACAGAGAACAAGATCCTACAGCAAAGAATTATCCAGCTCCAAATCAAAAGTGCCAAAGGTGAGAAACCCTGAGGGAGAGAGAGCAGACTTTTCTTGGAGCTTTTTGTTTTTCGTACTTATTCCATCTTGTCCAGAAATGGGGGTCCCTTCAACATTTTAATGTATTACTTTTTAGTCCTTTATCATCTATCACTGATGAGAATTATAACCTATAATTTATTTTTAGATAAATTGTCTTCCTCTGGTTGATTTTAAGAATTTCTCTCTTTTTTTTAAAAAAAAAAAAAAATCTTAAATTTAACCATTATGGGTATAGTGTGGATTTGTTTTTATTTAGACATTTTCTGTCTTAATTCTCACTTTCTAATTTTGGAAAATTCTTAGTCATCTCTTTGAGTATTCTCTCTCTCTCTCATTCCCTTCTTTCCTTCTTAGACCTCTTTAAACTGCCATATGTTGGAGCATCTCTTTCTGTGTTTCTTATCTGTTAACTATGCATTGATTCATATTCATATTCTTTATTTCTCTTTTCTCCCTTCTCCACACCTTCTCTCTGGTAACTTCTCCAGATTTTTCTTCCACTTCGGTAGTTTTTTTTTTTTTTTTTTTTTTTCAGGTAAACTGGTCATTTATTAGCAGTGGTACTGTTTGGCATAACAGGTTTCCAGTAAATAGGCATGGAGTTGCATGGAGGTGACGACAGAGCAAGGCACAGACGCAGGACAGCATCTCTCACTTCTTCCACTCATTCTTGTTATAGTCCCATTTGCCGGCAAAGCCCTGCACGGGGTTCACCTCATGTCCAGCACCCTCTTGGTCTGCATGGCCACCCACTATTTGTCAACGATGTGCGGGATGGGGCCGTACACACAGCGCTTCTCCCAGATGATAATGAACAACGTGAAGCCAATGAAGAACATGGCAGCGCCAACAACCGTCTTCCACTCGTTCGCACCCCTGTTCATCTCCGCAAAGCTCTTCTTGAACTGAATGCAATACAACTCGACTTTCTCATCCATGGAGAGGTTGCTTCGGGAGGCCTTCTCCTCCTCCTTCAAGGCCTTCTATCTGGCAGACAGGTGCTTGACATGAGCCACATCAGGTAAGGGGTAGTCACATCGATCCACATAAGCTGGGAGCGCATTGTCATCGCTCTTCACATCATTTCCGTGTGCTCGTACAGACGCCGATTTGGAAATTGCTCGCTTGCCGACTAGGCTAAATACCCTGGTAGGCAACATTCTGCCGCTGCTGTCCACCACCACCACCCTTTATGCCGGGTGTCCTGCGACCCCAGTACTTTTTTTTTTTTTTGAAACTGAGTTTTGCTTTTATTGCCCAGACTGGAGCGCAGAGGCGTGATCTCAGCTCGCTGCACTTCCGGCTCCCGGGTTCAAGTGATTCTCCTGCCTCCCGAGTAGCTGGGATTACAGGCACCTGCCACCATGCCCAGGTAATTTTTTTGTGTTTTTAATATAGATGGATTTTCACCATGTTGGCCAGACTGATCTCGAACTCCTGACCTCAGGTGATCAGTCCACCTCGGCCTCCCAAGGTATTAGGATGACAGGCGTGAGCCACCGCGCCCGGCCCAGCCCGACAGTTCTTTTTAAAGGTAGCTCTGTTCTATTATTTAACCTAGCAATAGTTTTGTTTTCCACTAATAATAGTTTTTATTTATAAAATTTTATTTGGTTATTTAAATAAATCTGTCCCTTTGCCAGAGTATCTTATTCCTTCACTGTGGTTTCTAAATTATTTTAAACTTGACTGTTTTGTAGTCCATTTGATTCATCTATTGTTTTCACTTCTTAAGGTGTCAATTTTCAGGTCTGCTGATTCACCCTTATGGTGATTCGTTTCCTAATGAGTTCTGTGATATGTAATTGTGCTAGTTCATCTTCAGTGAGTTTCCCATAAGCTTTGAGCTGTAAAATTATTTATTTCAATCTCTGTCTGTAAGGACAGAGATTTTCATGTTGTGTTTACTGGATCCCTAGGAATTTTGGTGGTCCTGGATCACTTTTTATAGTAACAATTCATCTTGGAATATTAAAAACTGTATGGAGGAAACATTTAGATCCCTCGTCCTATGCAAGCCCAGGATTTCCATTTCTCATGGGTGGCTTTTTTTTTTTTTTTTTTTTTTTTTGAGATGGAGTCTTGTTCTTGTTGCCCAGGCTGGATGGAGTGCAATGGCACGATCTCAGCTCACTGCAACCTCCACCTTTCAGGTTCAAGCGATTCTCCTGCCTTAGCCTCCTGAGTAGCTGGGATTACAGGTGCCCGCCAACGTGCCTGGCTAATTTTTGTATTTTTATTTTTATTATTTAATTTTTATTTATTTATTTTTTGAGATGGAGTTTCGCTCTTGTTGCCCAGGTTGGAGTGCAATGGCTCAATCTCGGCTCACCGCAACCTCCGCCTACCGGGTTCAAGCGATTCTCCTGCCTCAGCTTCCTGAGTAGCTGGGATTACAGGCATGAGCCACCATGCCTGGCTAATTTTGTATTTTTAGTAGAGACGGGGTTTCTCCACGTTGGTCAGGCTGGTCTCGAACTCCCGACCTCAGGTGATGCGCCTGCCTCGGCCTCCCAAAGTCCTGGGATTATAGGCGTGAGCCACTGCGCCCAGCCAATTTTTGTATTTTTAGTAGAGACAGGGTTTTGCCATGTTGGCCAGGGTGGTCTCAAACTCCTGACCTTGTGATCTGCCCACCTCAGCCTCCCAAAGTGCTGGGATTACAGACATTAGCCACTGTGCCCAGCAGTGGCTTTTTTTTTTTTTTTTAATATGTAAATTTTAAACTCAAGGACCAGGGCACTCAGCAATTTCCTCTCTCTCTCTCTTTGGGCTAGCGAGCAGGCTGTGTACAGTTTCCTTTTTACTTACAGGACTGTTCTTTAAGGTGAAGGGCTTTATTCCTGCAGGGAGGTGGAGGTGGAGCTTCCAATCCTCCTCTTTTTCCCTGTGGAGTCCCATAGCCTCGAAGTCTGAAACTGAAATTCCAGTGGATTGCTGAAGCTCTGGCTTTGATTTTTTTAACTTTGGAATCTGGTAGATACTTGTCCTTTGGAAGTAAATTTTGCTTATTGGTTATATTTTATTCAGAATTTCCATGTGTTTTTAGTGGGAAGGATGCATCCATATCAGCTCTGTATACTACACGGTCAGATGTCCTGATTCACTTTTTTATTTTTATTTTTTTTTGAGACAGAGTCTCGCACTGTCACCCAGGCTGGAGTTCAGTGGTGCGATCTTGGCTCACTGTAACCTCTGCCTCCCAGGTTCAAGTGATTCTCCTGCCTCAGCCTTCCAACTAGCTGGGATTACAGGTGCCTGCCACCATGCCTGGCTAATTTTTTGTATTTTTAGTAGAGACAGGGTTCCACCATGTTGGCTGGGCTGGTCTCAAACTCTTGGTCTCGTGATCTGCTTTCCTTGGCCTCTCAAAGTGCTGGGATTACAGGTGTGAGCCACCGTGCCTGGCTATTTTTTTAATTTTTTGAGACAGAGTCTTGCTCTTGTTGCCTAGGCTGGAGTGCAGTGGTGCAATCTCGGCTCACTGCAACCTCCTCCTCCTGAGTTCAAGTGATCCTCTTGCCTCAGCCTCCCAAGTAGCTGGGATTACAGGTGTGCGCCACCATGCCTGGCTAATTTTGTATTTTTAGTAGAGACGGGGTTTCACTATATTGTCCAGGTTGGTCTTGAACTCCTGACTTCAGGTGGTCTGCCTGCCTTGGCCTCCCAAAGTGTTGGGATTACAGATGTGAGCCACCACACCCAGCCCTGATTCACATTTGATATATAAGATCACCTATTCATCTATCCAATTGTACTGGTATATAAATACTGCTTGGTGCTTTGTGTTGTTCTCTCTTGAAATTATTCATTAAACACATTGCTGTAGTCCAATTACCTATTGTTTGAAAAAGATGTGTGTTGATATATGATGGTATATAGCATAGCATTCCATAAAACCAGGCATGTGTTTGGAAATATTTCTGTTTCCAAAGCACTTGTTTTAGTTTCATTAAGGCCTTAAAGAAACTTACCTTTTTATAAATCCTGATCTTTTATACCCATTTTGCTTATGAAGATATTAAGAGAAATTGTTGCATTATTTGTTGTGATAAGACATTTTCAAGGAAGAAGGCAGTGTGTGCTGATATATAACTTCAAGAATGGCAAAAAACAGTTAATAGACTGCTACTTTGAGCAGCACTGACTAGTGGAGTAAATGCGTATAAGGACCTACCTTTTCACTAAATAGTACATTGTAAATGTTGTCTCATGAAAGGTGAATTTTTTTTTTTTTTTTGAGACAGAGTCTCACACTGTCACCCAGGCTGGAGTGCAATGGCATGATCTTGGCTCACTGCAACCTCCTCCTCCTGGCTTCAAGTGATTCTCCTGCCTCAGCCTCCCAAGTAACTGGGATTACAGGCACCTGCCACCATGCCCAGCTAATTTTTTGTATTTTCAGTAGAGACACGGTTTCACTATGTTGGCCAGGCTGGTCTCAAACTCCTGACCTCGTGATCCGCCCACCTCAGCCTCCCAAAGTGCCGGGATTACAGGCATGAGCCACCGCGCTCGGCCAGGTGATTTTTTTTATGATTGATTTTATCAATCACCTTTTAATGGCCATTTAGGGATTTTTAAAAGATCAAAAACTACTGCCAGAATATTCCTGAATTTATCTTTTTACACTGTTTACTTCTCCTGGGTGTAGAACTGCTGAATCAAAGGATGTACTCATTTAATATTTTGATGTTGCCAAATTTCCCTACAGAAAGAAATTTTCCTTCGCTACAGAAGGAAAATCAAAGTGTACAATTTACACTTTGATCAGCAGCACGTGGATAACAAAATGAAACAAAGCTTTTCTACAAAAATACATTTTAAACTACAGATAATGGAACAAAAATTTTCCTATCTGGCTCACAGAAACTTTTCCTGTCTTTCTTAACTTACAAGTCCCAGGTGAGTAAGACCTACTCTTGTTGGCCTAGAACGGTGGTTTACAAAGTATGGTTACTGGACTAGTAGTGTTACCATCACTGGGAACTTGTTAGAAATTTAATTAATCAGAACTTACGTCAGACCCACTGATTGAGAAACCCGGTGGAGCGCAGCAATCAGTGGTTTGATTAGCCCCCCAGGTGATTCTGGTACTTGCTAAAATTTGGAAACCACTGGGCTAGGAGCAGCTTATCTTTATATAACCCAGAGGTCAGCTCAAGTCTTTACTCCCATATCCTTCATACAAATCATAGAATTTGAATTCCTGGGGGTTGATTTCTCATGGTCCCTTCCACCTCTTTGTGCCTGCATCTGCGTGTCTTGATCGCTCTACTTTACTGCTGGTGGCTGCTCTTGTGTCTGCATTGCGATGACCCAGATGGGCAAAGGAAAAGGAATCGATTTTCCTTAATTCACACAAACATCAGCAGTCCATTCACTTGAAAGGCATTTGAATATGTAGAAAACCAATGGATGGTTTGGAGAGATAGGAGAAGTTTCTATCTTGGTAACATAAACAGTTTAAAATTGAGTATTAAATGTACGCCTTCTGAAATCCTGTAGCCATTCTCCTACATTCCTTCCCCAGTCCCTCATTTCCCCCCTGCTGCACCTCCCATTGGTTTGCTTTCTTCTCTAGAGTGATTTACTAATGCTATTTGTGTCCTTGTCTTCTGTTGTAATAACCAGGATTTTTATTGCAGACGATACAACCTACTCAACTACTTTAAGAAAAGAGAGTCTCAACTAGAGAGTTGTATGGCAGATTACAGAATTGATGAGAGGGCCGGGGAAACAAACTTGTTAGCCATTCAGTCATAGGTATCCTTTACATCCATTTATTTATGCCTATCTTAATTTCTTTCATTAGGATTTTCTAAACTTCTATGAATAAATTTTTTATGGCCTTAAATTAATATCCAGTTAGGTTTTTATTTTCTGTCATGATTTCATGCTAATTTTCTGATTGCTCTGCAGATTTTCCAATCTCTCCTACCTCCCCTGCAGACAGTACACTAACCCCTACTGATAGGAGGAGCAAGGGAAGTGATTTGAAGATAATAAGGCCGCTTCCCCGTGACTGAGGCAGTTGAGCCTGCATTTGATGAGTTTGACATTGAGCTTGTCTTTCTTCCTGTTTGAAGACAGGACTTTGAGATTGAGGGGGTTTCAAATGATACTTCTGTTCAGTGGTAACTCTGTGCTAGTGAGCAGGGCCAGGCCTCCTCATAGGTGTTGATCCTAACAGATTTCCATGATTCTTCACTGAGTGTGAGAAGCTTTTTTTTTTTTTTTTTTTTTTTTTTTAGACAGGGTCTTCTCTGTTGACCAGCTTGGAGTGCAGTGGTGCGATCTCGGTTCCCTGCAACCTCTGTCTCCTGGGCTCAAGTGATCCTCCCACCTCAGCCTCCCTAAGTGGCTGGGACTACAGGCGTGGGCCACCTTGCCTAGCTAATTTTTTGTATTTTCAGTAGAGGCAGGGTTTCGCTATGTTGGCCAGGCTGGTCTCGAACTCCTGGCTTCAAGTGGTCCTCCCACCTCAGCCTCCCGAGTAGCTGGGATTACAGGCGTGAGCTGCCATGCAGCTGAGGCTGATCTTGGAAAGCTGGAGAACTGGCATCTGAAAGCTGCTAAGGCCTCATGGAGGCTCTTGGAGGGTCTGCCTCTAGAAGACGAGTACATTAATAATACGAGAATCCACCACTCAGTGGAAAAGTCCTCTAGATACAGGCTTTCCAACTATTCTATATTGCCTGTCTCCTGGGTTCTCTCTGGATTCCAGAACAGCCTACACATTGGATGATATGCGTCAGGCTTGCAGAGTCACCCTGCCACCTTGTGGCCATGTTTGAGAACTGTACTTCCTCCGATGTCGGCTTCTTTCCTATGTCTCAGAATCCAGCAAAGCTGAAATTGGTCACCCTGGATTGCTTCTGCCTTTCGCTTTTCGAACTAATAGGATTTGAAGAGATACATCATAGCATACACCAAAAGAAGACTTTCTAATAGCTTTAAACAGAAATATATATGCAAGAAATTTCGTTGCCCCTGTAATGACATCTTGACATATTAGATAATGTGTGTTCAAAGCAAGAATGGGTCAATGTTATGTCCCAAAGCTATTTCAGGGCTGCCCTGAGAGATCCTGTACTTTTCCTGGGAATCGGAGTGAGCATTATGTAGTAGACATTAATTTTAGAGCACAATTGTCTTTTAGATCACATTCCTTTATTTTTCTATATTGAATTAACTGCCTGACTGGTGGGAAAATTAAATCTCGATCATTACCGACACCCTTTCCCACTCCATAGGATAATATAAGAATCCCAGGCTGATACAGTGCCGTAAATTTGGGGCTGGTCCCCTCCCCACAGTTGGCTCCCTCATGACCACCGCACATTCCGATATGCTGCCACTGAAGACATGATCCCCAGCAACTAGGCTGTCAGAGGACCCTCCCAGCTCTTCACCCACTGACCACCCTGAGAGACAATGCACCATGTCCATCTACTCTTGGTTTTCTGGAAGAGCTCCCCCAGCTCCCACCTACCCAGGCACAGGTGGGAATGAGGCCTGTGTTTCTGACAGAACACAATCCCTTAAACTCATTCCTTTCCTGTTCTGGAGAATATTTCTGTCCTTTCCCTTTTGGCATAGGCTTTCTTTCACAAAGAAAGTCTGGATGTGAACTTTTGTAAGTACCTTGAAACTTTAATTTCTTACGCTGAAATTCACAAAATTATTAAAAATGGAGTGTGACTCTTGCCAAGGACTCAAACACTCCAAACATAAAGTTGATTATGTTATTGGAAGGGAGAAGGGAAAAATGCTGATAGTAGCAATAGCAGCAGGAAGAAAGTACAAATTAATATCTCAATAAATCATCATGCTCCATTGTGTCTGATGCAGGCAACAGGTCTAAGGCTTCTGCAGGGCAAAATCGTCTCTTTACTCGGGCCAGCCCTAGCAGTTGAAAGGGTGTTTATTGAGGGTGTTTCCTCCTCTCCCCATAGTCTAAGCACTGTGCTGGGTTCTTGCAAAATGAAGATGACCTCACAGCCACAATTACGGAATGGTAATCAAGTACTAAGTGTTAGGAGAGGAACACAGCTGGAGTTCTGTGGGAGTGCTAAAAGAAGTTGCTGTGGTCTGAATGTGCCCTCCAAAATTCATGTGTTGGAAACGTAATCCCCAGTGTAACATTATTGAGGTGTGGGGCCAAAGGGAGGTGTTTAGGTCATAGGGCTCTGCTCTCATCAATCGATTAATGCCACTATAAAAAGAACTCTTGGGAGTGGATTCATGCTCTGCTGCTTTTCTGCCATGTGAGGACACAGCAAGAAGGCCCTCTTCAGATGCTGGTAACTTCATCTTGGACTTTTCAGCCTCCAGCACTGTGAGAAATAAATTTCCATTCTCTGTAAACTACCCAGTCTGTAGTATTTTGTTATAGCAGCACAAAATGGACTAACACAGAAGTGATAATTGCAGGAGGAGTTATATATAAGTCAGGAGATAACCTATATGAGATGATATTTGAGCTGTGCCTGGAACCATGAGAAAGCATCTGCTTGGTGGGAAAAGAGTGAGGTACAGTACATTCAGGCAGTGAGAACTGCGCCAGCACAAGTGTGGTATAACAGAAGTACATGGCTGATTCTGGGAATGCTCTGTGGTTGAGTGTGGTGCACATTTTGGGGTTATCCGAAGCAATGAATAAATGTGAGCTGAGTTGGAGCTCAATTACAGAGGACCTCGTTTGATATGCCAACAAATTTTTAATTTATTTTTTAGGCCAGCAAATCACCATCCATTTTCTGTTGCATTATATTCCCATGGGTTTACTTAGGGAGATGTGCCAGTCCCTCAGGGCTAACTGTATTTCTATGTTTTTTTCTTCAGATGAAGAAACTGTCATTAACCTGGGAACATTGTGGAGGGGAAAGCGGGAGGGAGAAGGGAAAGAGGAGGGGAGGGAAGCAGAAGAGGAAGAAGGGACAGGGAGAGGAGAAGGAGAGATGAGTTACTAATTATTGGACTGCGTCAAGCAAGAGGTATTCAGGGACTGAACTCAGACAATTCACGGGGAACGTATGGATATAAGACATTTTGGAGATGGAATCAGGACTTCTATGTCATAGATTACATGTAGGGAATAAGGGAGAAAATAAAAGATTATAGAGTTTTTCAAGTTTAGACAACTGGTTGGATGAAAATCACATTGAGACAGAAAGTAAGAGAAGAAGCAGATTTTGAGGCCAAGATAATGAGTCATGTGGGGGCACATTTAAGAGCCTGTGGGACTTCTGGATAGTGAGACAAGGTGTGCTATTGGAAATACGAGTCTAGAGCTTGGGAGAGAAGTTGGTGGTTTTAGCTGTGGGAGACATCAGTGAAGAGAGTTTAGGGAAGCCCCAAGAATGGGTGAGATCACCCAGGGAGAGTGAGTAGAGTAAGGAGAAACGTTCAGGCCAAAGCTGTAGGGATATAAATGTTGATGAGTAGGAGGTTAACGAAAATATCACCAATGAGACCAGGAAAGAATAGCCAGAGTTGGGAGCAAAACCCAGGAAGAGCATGGCCATAGCAGGCAAAGGAAGACGATTTTCTTTCTTTTTCTTTCTTTCTTTCTTTCTTTCTTTCTTTCTTTCTTTCTTTCTTTCTTTCTTTCTTTCTTTCTTTCTTTCTTTCTTTGCTCTTTCCTTTTTCTTTATTATTCATTTATTTTTATCAGGAAGACAATTTTAATGTTATAAAGCAAAAGGGTAAGGAGTGAACAAAGATCTTTAAAACAGCAGTGACACGGTGGCTGGTGGCTTCCAGGTTAGTGTTAGCTAAGCAGCATAAAGGCAGCCGAGGTAGCTGCATCCTGGTAATTAGGAATAAACGGAGATGAAGAGGTAGAGCTCATAAATACAGGCTATTCCATCAAGAAATTTGTAGGAGAAAATAAGGAGATGAGAGAGCAGCTTAGTATCCCAATAAAATATCTTATTTTAGAAGGGAAGACTTGAGTATATTTATAGGCTCAGAGGGAAAAGCCAATGGAAAGGGAGAGATGGAGGTGTGAGAAGGAAGAAATAGTCAATGGAACAGTCACCCAAGTGAGGAGAAGGCAATGGGATTAAGTTAAACCCGTGGTTCTTTGCCATTTGGAACCAGTTTTGGGGACTAGTGACCAATTTGGCTTACTTGAGGACCTACTGAAGTGGGGTAGAAATCCCCTAAGATTTCCCTGGGCCAAAAGTTAGCCAGAATAGGAAGTAACCCAAGGTCTCCTAGGGTTATCTGGAAATAGCAGTTTGGCCTCCCAGCACCATTGAAATGCTTTTGGAGAGAGCCACATTATTCAAGTTCAAAAAAGAAAAATCACAGAACATTCATTCTTAGCAGACATTGTATGGGGATACATTTATAGCTATGTTCCAGGGTTTTGTTTCATGTCACAGAAAATGCTTGGCAGCTTCCCAGCTAACTGAATCTGGTTACAGGAAAAAGGAATGATTTTATCCTGTGTCACTGCTTTCATATTCATTAGCATGTAATGAGAAGCAATGGAGGAATTCTTAGATTAGCAGTTTTCATTTAAAAGGTTTTAAAAAAAAATAGCTAAGTCTGTTTAATTTGAAATCTTTAATTTTAATTGATTATTTTAGATTCAGGGAGTATATGTGCCTGTTACATGGGTATTATATGTATAATGGTAGGGGTTGGGCTTCTAGTGTACCCATCACCCAAATATTGGACATTGTACTCAGCATGTAATTTTTCAGTCCTCTCCTCTGTGGAGTCCCCAGACTTTATATGATAGCTTTCTTTTTCTCCATCTCTATGTTCATGTGTGCCATTTGGTTAGCTCCCACTTATAAGTGAGAACATGCAATATTTGATTTTTTTGCTTTTGTGTTAGTTCACTTAAGATGATGGCCTCCAGTTCCATCCATGTTGCTGCAAAGGACATGATTTCATTCTTTTTTATGGCTTCATAGTATTCCATGGTGTATCTATGCCACATTTTCTTTATCCAATCAACTGTTGGTGGACATTTAGGTTGGTTCCATGACTATGCTATTGTAAGTAGTGCTGCAATAAACATATGAGTGCAGGTGTCTTTTGTTTTTATTTTTAAATCTGTTGTGGGCTTTAAAAATTAAATTTTAACTTGTACGGGTACCTAGTAGTTGTATATATTTGTGGGGTACATTAGAGGTTTCAGTACAGCCATGCAATGTGTAATAATCACATCATGTAAAATGAGGGATCTATACCATCAAACATTTATCCTTTATGTTGTAAACAATCCAATTATACTCTTTTAGTTATTTAAAAATGTACGATTATTATTAACTGTAGTTACCCTGTTGTGATAGCAAATACTAGGACTCATTCATGCTTTCTACTTTTTTTGTACCCATTAACCATCCCCACTTCATCCTCCTGCCACTCTTCTCAGCCTCTCATAGCCACCCTTCTACTCTCTATGTCCATGATTTCGATTGTTTTGAATTTTAGGTTCCACAAATAAATGAGAGCATGCAATGTTTGTCTTTCTGTGCCTGGTTTATTTCACATAGCATAATGACCTCCAGTTCCATCCCTGTTTTTGCAGCTGACAGGATCTCATTCTTTTTTATGGCTGAATGGTACTCTATTGTGTATAAGTACCACATTTTCTTGATCCATGCATCTGTGATGGACACTTAGGTTGTTTCCAAATTGTGGATGTTATGAACAGTGCTGCTACAAAAACGGAAGTGTAGATTTCACTTTGATATACTGATATCTTTTTTTAAGGTATATACTCAGCAGTGGGATTGCTAGATCGTATGGTAGCTCCATTTTTAGTTTTTTTTGTGGAACCTCCCAACTGTTCTTCGTAGTTATTGTACTAATTTACATTCCCAGTGAACAGTGTTCCCTTTGCTCCACATCCTTGCCAGTGTTTGTTATTCCCTGTCTTTTGGATATAAGCCATTTTAACTGGAATGAGATGATATCTCACTGTAGTTTTGATCTGCATTTCTCTGATGATCAGTGATGTTGCACTCCTTTCCATAGGATTATTTCTTAACTTTATTGATTGTTTCTTTTGCTGTGCAGAAGTTTTTTAACTTGATGCAATCCCATTTATCCATTTTTGCTTTGGTTGCCAGTGCCTGTGGGGTATTACTCAATAAATTTTTGCCCAGAACAATGTCCTGCAATGTTTCCCTGATGTTTTCTGGTAGTAGTTTCATAGTTTGAGGGTTTAGATTTAAGTCTTTAATCCATTTTGATTAGATTTTTGTGAAAGGCAAGAGATAGGGATCTAGTTTCATTCTTCTGCATATGGATAGCCAGTTCTCCCACCACCATTTATTGAAGAGACTATCTTTTCCTCAGTGTATGCTCTTGGCACCTTTGTCCAAAATGAGTTCACAATAAGTGTGTGGATTTGTTTCTGGATTCTCTATTCTGTTCCATTGGTGTATGCGTCTGCTCTTATACCAGTAGCATGGTGTTTTGATTAGTACAGCTATGTAATATAATTTGAAGTCAGATAATGGGATTCCTCCAGTTTTGCTCTTTTTTGCTTAGGATCGTTTTGGCTATTCTGGGTCTTTTGTGGTTCCATATAAATTTTAGGGTTTTTTTTCTATATATATGAAGAATGTCATTGGTATTTTGATAGGGATTGCACTGAATTTGTAGATTGCTTTGGGTAGTATGAACATTTTAACAAAATTTATTTATCCAATCCATGAATATGAAATATCTTTCCATTTTTTGGTGTCTTCTTCAATTTAGTTCATTAGTGTTTTGTAGTTTTCATTATATAGATCTTTTCTTTCTTTAATTCCTGGATATTTAATTTTATGTGTCACTATTATAAATGGTATTACTTTTTGGATTTTTTAGGTTTACTGTTCTCATGTAGAAATGCTACTGATTTTTGTATGTTGATTTTGTATCCTCCAACTTTATAGAATTTATCAGTTCTAATAGTTTTTTTGGTGGAATCTTAAGTTTTTCCAAATATCATATCATCCACAAATAAGGATACTTTTGACTTCTTCCTTTCCAATTTGAATGCCCTTTATTTCTTTCTCTTGTCTGATTGCTCTAGCTAGGACTTCCAGTATTATGTCAAATAGCAGTGGTGAAAGTGAGCATTCTTGTTGTGTTCCAAAGCACAGGAAAGGCTTTAAGTTTTTCCTCATTTAGTATGATACTAGCTATGGGTCTGTTATATATGGCTTTTATTGTGTTGAAGTATGTTCCTCTATACCCATTTTTTTAGGGTTTTTATCAGGAAGGGATGTTGAATTTTATTAAATGCTTTTTCAGCATCAATTAAAATGATCATATAGTTTTTGTCCGTCCTTCTGTTGATATGATGTACCACACTGACTGATTTGCAGATTGTTGAACCATCCTTGCATCCCAGGAATAAATGCCAGTGGTTATGATGAATGATCTTTTTAATGTATTGTTGAATTCAGTTTGCTAGTATTTTGTTGAGGATTTTTGCGTCAATATTCATCAGAGATATTGGGCTACAGTTTTCTGTTTTTGATGTGTCTTTGTCTGGTTTTGGTATTAGGGTAATTCCGGCCTTATAGAATGAATTTAGAAGGATTCTCTCCTCTATTTTTTGGAATAGTTTGAGTAGGATTGGTATTGTTTCTCCTTTGAATGTTTGGTAGAATTCAGCAGTGAAGCCATTGAGTTGCAGGCTTTTCTTTACTAGGAGACTTTTTTTTTTTTTTTTTTTTTGAGAGGGAGTCTCGCACTGTCACCCCAGCTGGAATGCAGTGGCATGATCTCCGCTCACTGCAACCTCTACCTCCCAGGTTCAAGTGATTCTCTGGCCTCAGCCTCCCGAGTAGCTGGGATTGCAGGCGTCTGCCACCATGCTCAGCTAATTTTTTGTATTTTTAGTGGAAATGGGGCTTCACCATGTTGACTAGGCTAGTCTTGAACTCTTGACCTCGTGATTTGCCTGCCTTAGCCTCCCAAAGTGCTGGGATTACAGCCATGAGCCACTGTGCCCAGCCTGGGAGACTTTTTATTATGGCTTCAATCTTGTTACTTATCTGTTCAGGTTTTGGCTTTCCTCATGGTTCAATCTTGGTAGGTTGTATGTGTCTAGGAATTTATCAATTTCTTCTAGATGTTTCAATTTATTGGCATATAGTTGCTCATGACAACCACTAATGATCCTTTGAATTTCTGCAGTATCAGTTGCAATGTCTTCTTTTCATGTCTGATTTTTTTTGGATCTTCTCTCTTTTTTCTTAGTCTGGCTAAAGATTTCTGAATTTTGTTTAACCTTTCAAAAAATCAACTTTTTGTTTCATTGATATTTTGTATTCTTCATTTCAAATGTATTTATTTCTGTTCTGATCTTTATTATTTCTTTTCTTCTAATTTTGGGTTTGGCTTGCTCTTGTTCTTTAAAATGCATTATTAGGTTGTTATTTGAAATTTTTCTTGTTTTTTGATGTAGGCACTTATAGCTATAAACTTTCCTCTTAGCATTGTTTTTGCTGTGTCTCACAGGTTTTGATATGGGACCTATGTGTTTCCATTGTCATTTGTTTCAAGAAAATTTTCAGTTTCCTTCTTAATTTCTCCATTGACCCATTGGTCATTCAGGAGTGTATTTGTATTGTTTCCAAAATTCTTCTTGTTATTGATTTCTAGTTTTATTTCATTGTGGTATGAGAAGATACTTGATATTATTTCAGTTTTTTGAGTGTTTTAAGACTCATTTTGTAACCTAACATATGGTCTATTCATGTGCTGAAGAAAATCATGTGTATTCTGCAGCTGTTGGATGAAATGTTCTGTAAATATACATTAGGTCCATTTGGTCTATAGTACAGATTAAATCTGATGTTTCTTTTTTTTTTTTTTTTTTTTTTGAGGCGGAGTCTTACTCTGTCGCCCAGGCTGGAGCACACTGGCGCGATCTCGGCTCACTGCAAGCTCCGCCTCCCAGGTTCACGCCATTCTCCTGCCTCAGCCTCCAGAGTAACTGGGACTACAGGCGCCCAGCACCATGCCCGGCTAATTTTTTGTATTTTCGATAGAGATGGGGTTTCACCGTGTTAGCCAGGATGGTCTTGATCTCCTGACCTCGTGATCCACCTGCCTCGGCCTCCCAAAGTGCTGGGATTACAGGCATGAGCCACCACGCCCGGCCTCTAAATCTGATGTTTCTTTATTGATTTTCTGTCTGGAAGATCTGTCCAATATTGAAAGTGGAGTGTTGAAGTAGAACACTCCACTTATTATTAGCTATTATTGTACTGGGGCCTATCTCTTTAGCTCTAATATTTGCTTTATATATCTGGGTTCTCCAGTGTTGGGTGCATATATGTTTAAAGTTGTTATATCCTCCTGCTGAATTGACCCCTTTATCATTATGTAGTGACCTTCTTTGTCTCCTCTTACAGTTTTTGTCTTGAAATCTATTTTGTCTGATATAAGTATAGTGATTCCTGCTCTTTTTCAGTTTTCATTGCCATGGAATATCCTTTTCCATCCCTTTATTTTCAGTCCATGTGCGTCTTTATAGGTGAAGAGTGTTTCTTATAGGCAACAGATCACTGGGTCTTGCTTGTTCATCCATTCAGCCAGCTGTGTCTTGTGATTGGAGAGTTTAGTCCATTTGCATTCAATGTTACCATTGATAAGAACTTACTCCTGCCATTTTGTCATTTTCTGGTAGTTTTATGGTCTTCTCTTCCTTCTTTCTTTCCTTCCTGTCTTCATTTTAGTGAAGGTGATTTTTTTCTGGTGATATAATTTAGTTTCTTGCTTTTTATTTTTTGTGTATCTGTTGTATGTTTTTTTATTGGAGGTTACCATGAGGCTTTCAAACACTATCTTATAACCCATTATTTTAAGCTGAAAACAACTTAACACTATTTGCATAAACAAGCAAGCAAAAAGAAAATTGATAAGGATTCTATGCCTTAACTCTGTCTCCCTGCTTTTAAACGTTTTGTTGTTTCTCTTTATATCTTACTGTACTGTCCACATCTTGAAAAGTTGTTGTAGTTATTATTTTTGGTCAGTTCATCATTTAGTCTTTCTACTGAAGAGTAGTTTACACACCACAGTTAGAATGTTATATATGTTTTTTCTTGTACTTACTATTACCAGTGAGTTTTACACTTTCAGATGATTTCTTTTTGCTCATTAACATCATTTTCTTCCTAATTGAAGTACTTCCTTTAGCCTTTCTTGTTGGACAGGTCTGGTGTTGATGAAATCTTTCAGCTTTCGTTTGTCTGGGAAAGTCTTTATTTTTCCTTTATCTTTGAAGGATATTTTTGCTAGATATACTATTCCATGGTAAAAGTCTTCTTTCCCCCAGCACTTTAAATATGTCATGCCATTCTCTCCTGACCTGTAAGGTTTTCACTGAAAAGCCTGCTGCCTGATGTATTGGAGCCCCATTATATTATATGTTAGTTGTTTCTTTTCTTTTGCTGCTTTTAGGCTCTTTTCTTTATCCTTGACCTTTGGGAATTTGATTATTAAATACCTTGAGGTAGTCCTCTTTGGGTTAAATCTGCTTGGTGTTCTCTAACCTTCTTGTACTTGAATATTCATATCTTTTTCTAGGTTTGGGAAGTTCTCTGTTATTACTCCTTTGAATAAACTTTCTACCCTTGTATCTCTCTCTCTCTATCTCTTCTTTATGGCCAATAACTCTGCCTTTTAAAGACTATTTTCTAGATATTGTAGATGTGCTTCATTGTTTTCTATTATTTTTTCTTTTATCTCCTCTTACTGTATTTTCAAATAGCCTGTCTTCAAGCTGCCTAATCCTTTCTTCTCTTGATTAATTCTGCTGTTAAGAGACTCTAATGCATTCTTCAGAATGTCAATTGCAGTTTTGCAACTCCAGAATTTCTGCTTGTTTCTTTTTAATTATTTCAATCTCTTTGTTACATTTTTTCTGATAGGATTCTGAATTCTTTGTGTTATCTTGAATTTCATTGAGTTTCCTCAAAACAACTATTTGGATTTTCTGTCTGAAAGCCTACATATTTCTGTCTCTCTGAGATTGACCCCCGAGGCCTTATTTAGTTTGTTTGGTGAGGTCATGTTTTCCTGTATGGTCTTCATGTTTGTGGATGTTCGTCTGTGTCTGGACATTGAAGAATTAGGTATTTATTGTAGTCTTCACTGTCTGGGCTTGTTTGTATTCATTCTTGGGAAAGCTTTCCAGGTATTTGAAGGGTGTTGTGATCTAAGTGTTTGGTCACTGAAGCCATATCTGCATTAGGGCACATGCTGTGTCCAGTAATGCTGTGGCTATTGCACACTTAGTTACCACCTTGGTGGTCTTGGATAAAATCCGGAAGAATAATCTGGATTGCCAGGCTGATACTCTTGCTCTCTTTCCTTACTTTCTCCCAAACAAAAGGAGTCTTTCTGTCTGTGCTGAGCAGTCTGGAGGTGGGGGACAATTGACATAAGCACCCCTGTGGCCACCACCATTGGGACTGTGCTGGTCAGACCTGGAACCAGCACAACACTGGGCCTCATTCAAGGCCCACTGTAGCCGCTACCTGGGTACTGCCTGTGTTTACTCAAGACCCTAGGGCTCTATGATCAGCAGGTGGTGAAACCAGCTAAACTTGTGTCCTTCTCTTCAGTATGCTGAGTTTCCCTGGGCCATAGGAAAGTCCAGACATGTTATCTGGGAGACAGAGCCTGGAGTCAGAAATCTACCTGGTGCTTTATTCTACTGTGGCAGAGCTGGCACCTAAACCACAAGGGCTCACTTAGGGCTTGACTCTTCTGTGACAGAACTGGTATCTAAGCTGTAAGACAAGCCCCCTTTACCTTTCCCTCTGCTTTTATCAAGCAGAAGGAGTCTCTCCTTATAGCTACCACAGCTGCAAATGTGCTGGATCAAACCTGAAGGCATGTCTCAGAGTCATCCAAGACCCACAGCGTGTATTACCTGGTTGTTGCTGCAAATTATTCAGGGCCCAAGTCCTTTTTAGTCAACAGGTGATGAATCCTGCCGGGACTGGGTTCTTCCCTTCAAGGCAGCAGGCTCCTTTCTGGCCCAAGGTTGCCTAGAAATGATGACCAGGAACTAGGCCCTGGAATCGGGGCCCTCAGGACTCTGTCTTATGCCCTATCCTATTGTAACTGAACTTGTATCCAATTTGTAAGACAAAATTCTCTTTACTCTTTTCTCTCCTCTCCTCAGGCAGAAGGAAGGAGTCTTTTTTGGAGCTGTGAGCTGAACTGCCTGGAGTTGGGGGAGGACTGGCACAAGCACTCTCTTAGTTGCCCCAGCGGGTGTCTCACTAGGTCACGTGCCCCACAAAATCCACTGGTTCTGAGCCCAGCACAGCATTAGGATTTGTGTAGGAGTTACAGTCGTTGTGGCATAGATTGCCTTTCAAGTTTATTTAGGATCCCAGAGTACTTTAGCTTGTGGTGGCGAGGCTTGCTGAAATTCAAGTTCCAACTGCTTGGATGGGTGATTTCCCTCTGACTAGGGCTCATCTAAATGCTCCATCCATGGGCACTGGCTGAGTTCTGCCTGGTGTTGCTTTCTGCTGTGATAGGGCAGCATTGAGTTCCAATGCAAAGTCCCACAATCGCCATGCTCTCCCTCCCCCAAGTGCACAGATTCTTTACCTCACATGGCCACTGCCAGGGGGTGGGAGAGGGGTGGCATTGGCAGTTCAAGACCGTTTTTGCTATCCTCTTCAGTGCCTCTTTCAGTGATATGAAGTTAAAACCAGGTACTGTGATTGGTCACCTGAGTTTTCATTCTTACATAGGTGCTTTTTTTGTGTGGATAGTTGTTCCATTTGATGTTCCTGAAGGGAAGATGGTTGGTGGAGGCTTCTATTGGCCATCTTGTGCTGCCTCCACTCCCACAGGTATCTTTTTGATATGATGATTTATTTTCCTCTTGGTAGACATCTCCATAGTGTTTTCCATAGATGTTGAATTAATTTACATTCCCACTGACATTATGAGCTTTCCCTTTTCTCTGCATCCATTCCAACATCTGTTGTTTTTGACTTTTTAATAATAATCATTCTGACTGGTGTAAGATGGTATCTCAGTGTGGTTTTAATTTGCATTTTTTTTACTTTCTTTCTTTTCCTTTTTTTTTTTTTTTGAGATGGAGTTTTGCTCCTGTCACCCAGGCTGGAGTGCAATGGTGTGATCTTGGCTCACTGCAACCTCCGCCTTCTGGGTTCAAGTGATTCTCCTGCCTTAGCCTCCCTAGTAGCTGGGATTATAGGCAACTGGCACCATGCCTGGCTAATTTTTGTATTTTTAGTAGGGACGCGGCTTCACCATGTTGGCCAGGCTGGTCTCAAACTCCTGACCTTAGGTGAGCTGCCTGCCTTGGCCTCCCAGAATGCTGGGATTACAGGCATGAGGCACTGTGCCCGGCCTAATTTGCATTTTTCTGATAGTGATGTTGAACATTTTTTTTCAGGTAGTTTGTTAGCTGTTTACATTTCTTCTTTTAAGAAGTATACATGTCATTTGCCTATTTTTAATGGTGTTGGTTCTTAAAATAAAACAATTTTTATGTAACTTTCTTATGTCTACCCAGTAACTAAATTGTAAACACTTCAAAGAATGAGATTCTTTTATGTTTATCCCTTTAGTGCCCTCCACATCAGATGCATTCAACAGAAATCTATTGCTTTGGTTTGGATGAAAATGCCTCTAACTTTTCTGTTTGTGCTATTATGTGTTGGTAATCTCTAGTGAATCAGAATGTTCTTCAGATTACTTTTGAGGCCAACATTATGTTTTCTTGAGTTTTAAACTTGTGAAAGGGTTAAAGGGATGAACTGGCTGTTGTGAAAATAGCAGTTACTCTGAAAGATTATTATTATTTTTTCTTAAACTTTTATTTTAAATTCAGGGGTACATGTGCAAGATGTGCAGGTTTGTTATATAGATAAATGTGTACCATGATGGTTTGCTGCACAAATCGTCCCATCACCTATGTATTAAGCCCAGCATCCATTAGCTATTCTTCCTGATGCTCTCCCTCCTCCCACCCCACCCTCCAACAGGCCCCAGTGTGTGTTGTTTCTTACCATGTGTCCATATGTTCTCATCATTCAACTCCCACTTACAAGTGAGAACAAGTGGTGTTTGGTTTCCTGTTCCTGCATTCGTTTGCTGAGGATAATGGCTTCCAAATCCATCCATGTCCCTACAAAGGACATGATCTTGTTCCTTTTTATGGCTGCACACTATTCCATGGTGTATATGTACCACATTTTCTTTATCCAGTCTATCACTGATGGGCATTTAGGTTGATTCCATGTCTTTGCTATTGTGAATAGTGCTGCAGTGAACATATGTATGCATGTATCTTTATAATAGAATGATGTATATTCCCTTGGGTGTATACCTAGTAATGGGATTGCTGGGTCAAATGGTATTTCTGCCTCTAGGTCTTTGAGGAATCACCACACTGTCTTCCGCAATGGTTGAACTAATTTACACTCCTACTAATAGTGTAAAAGCATCCCTTTTTCTCCACAACCTCGCCAGCACCTGTTGTTTTTTGACTTTTTAATAACAGCCATTCCTGACTGGCACAAGGTGATATCTCACTGTGGTTTTGATTTGCATTTCTCTAGTATCAGTGATGTTGAGCTTTTTTTCATGTTTGTTGGCTGCATGTATGTCTTTTTTTGAGAAGTGTCAGTTCATGTCCTTTGCCCAGTTTTTAATGGGGTTGTTTGCTTTTTTTCTTGCAAATTTGTTTAAGTTCCTTGTAGACTCTGGATATTTGGCCTTCGTCAGATGGATAGATTGCAAAAATTTTCTTCCGTTCTGTAGGTTATCTCTTCCCTCTGATAATTTCTTTTGCTGTGCAGAAGCTCTTTAATTTAATTAGATCCCATTTGTCAAGTTTTGCTTTTGGCATTTGCATCATGAAATCTTTGCACATGCCTATATCCTGAACGGTATTGCCTAGATTTTCTTCTAGGGTTTTTATAGTTCTGGGTTTTACATTTAAGTCTTTAATCTATCTTGAGTTAATTTTTGTCTGTGGTTTAAGGAAGGATTCCCATTTCAATATTCTGCATATGGATAGCCAGTTTTCCCAGCACCATTTATTAAATAGGAAATCCTTTCACCATTGCTTTTTTTTTTTTTTTTTGGTCAGGTTTGTTGAAGATCAGATGGTTGTGGGTGTGCAGTCTTATTTCTGAGTTCTCTATTCTGTTCCATTGGTCTATGTGTCTCTTTCTGTACCAGTACCATGCTGTTTTGGTTACTGTAGCCTTATAGGATAGTTTGAAGTTGGGTAGCAAGATACCTCCAGCTTTGTTCTTTTTGTTTAGGATTGTCTTGACTATTCAGGCACTTTTTGGTTCCATTTGAATTTTAAAATAGTTTTTCTCTAATTCTGTAAAGAATGTCAATGGTAGTCTATTAGGAATAGCATTGAATCTATAAACTACTTTGGGCAGTATGGCCATTTTCAGGATATTGATTCTCCTATCCAAGAGCATGGAATATTTCTCCATTTATTTGTGTCCTCTCTGATTTCTTTGAGCAGTGGTTTGTAGTTCTCCTTGAAGAGGTTCTTCACTTCCCTTGTTAGCTATATTCCTAGGTATTTTATTCTTTTTGTAGCAATTGTGAATGGGAGTTCATTCATGATTTGGCTCTCTGCTTGCCTGTTGTTGGTGTATAGGAATGGTTGTGAATTTTGCATATTGGTTTTGTATCCTGAGACTTTGCTGTGAAAGATTATTTAAAAAGCAACATATCTTTTTCATTTGAAAGAAAGTTAAGTAGGCTTTGTAAAAGTCAAATTGATACTGTAAACACAGAGGTTTATTGCCTGTTATATTGTTGATGATTTAAAGTGTGGAGTTTGACTTTTTTTTTCTTTGAGTGGAGTCTCACTCTGTTGCCCACACTGAAGTGCAGGGGCATGATCTTGGCTTACTGCAACCTCCACCTCCCAGGTTCAAGTGATTCTCCTGCCTCAGCCTCCTGAATAGCTGGAATTACAGGCGTGTGCCACCATGCCCAGCTAATTTTTGTATTTTTAGTAGAGACGGGGTTTCACCATGTCGGCCAGCCTGGTCTCAAGCTCCTGACCTCAGGTGATCCACCCGCCTCGGCCTCCTAAAGTGCTGGGATTACAGGCATAAGCCACTGCACCCGGCTTTGCTGTTTTTTACTTGTTCCAAACAGACATAGCTTTAAAATCACAAGAATTAAAATCATTTTGGACCCTTGAGTCACTGGGGCCATTTAGATGCTGGGCATCTTTTCACTATTGCTATATTCAGGGTCAGTTTTAAAATCTGCAATAAGAAACCTACTGTTATGGTTTGAATGTTTATATCTTGCCAAGTACATGTGTTGAAATCCTAACCCTCAAGATGATGGCATTAGGAGGTGGAGCCTATTGGAGATGATAAGGTCATGAGGGCAGAACCTTCATAAATGGGAATAGTATCCTCATAAAATAGGGCTAAGGCCTTCTGCTATTTCTTTGTACCTTCTACACAGGGAGAAGGTACCATCTATGAATCAGGAAACAGAACTTCACCAGACACCAGATCTGCTGGCACTTTGATCTTGGAACTTTCCAGCCTCTATAACTGCAAGAAATAAATTGCTATTGTTTTAAAACCACTAGCTTATGGCATTTTGTTGCAGCAACCTGAATGGACAAAGACACATGTTGCAAATGGAAAACTCAGGCACAGGGAAAGGATGGGTTTTTAAGGAGCTTCCTGGAGAAATAGTAGTGGGAGCACAATTTATTACTGGAGGTCTTTCAGTCTCTGATTACCTTTGGAATTATTAGGATTTCTCATGGACATCTTATTCATCAAGGACATAAAATATGGACTTTTGATCTAATGTCTAAATGTGTCAATATATACATGCATATGGATACTGTAAGTCAAAAATGTGTACACATAATACACATAATCTGTGAGCATCATAGTTTAGCCTACCGTACTTTAAATATGCTCAGAACACTTATTTTAGCCTATATATAGGCTAAATATGCCTATATATTATATATTACAGTTTAGCCTATATATAGGCTAAACATGCACACCCCCACCACGATATGTGTATGTGTACACACATATGCACATACACACATATGTATACATGTGTATATACTTTTTCCAGAGATATATTTGTAAGATTGAAAGAAAGTATTAGTATTCATTATGCAACTTTAAACTTGGGTTCTAGATCATACCACTGTGAATTATTTTGCCACGTTTTTCAAAAGGCGCTAATTTGTTGAATGAAAAAATTTAAAATATACTCCAATGATGTTAAAATCTCTTTTGGCATTTCCTAATTTGTATTATACTACTTTACCTAGTTTTAAAAATCATACTATACATACACGTGCGTGCACGCTTATACCTCTCTCAGAGGCCCTTGTCACTATTACTCTAGTAAGAAATAGTAAGTGGATTGGCTTTTGCTTGTGCCTTTCCTTTTTTCACATGTTTAATGTTTATAATGTCACCGCTTTGGTTTGCCAACCTAGAAAGTCAGCCCATCTGGGAGTCCTTCTTGTGCATTTGTTTAGGGAGGAAACTGGTTTCCCTGGACTCCTTTGACCAATTTAGCAAAGTGAGGAAAGAGAGGATCCCAACATTGGTTGCCTCCCTAGAAACATACGCCTCCCTCATGGTTATTTTATCATGTGTATATATGTGTATATACATTCATATGCAGCAGCAGTTTTTTGCAGTGTCATTTTCTCCATACTTATCTAAAGTTTATAAAAACTGTTGCTTATTCTTTTTTTTTTCCCCACTAGCTTAGCCCATGGCATGCACAGTGAATATTTCCCCCACTCCCACCCTGCCTCTATATATAGAAAAGGACTTGTGGGATCTTTCTTTTGCTTGTCTCATATTGGTGAAAATCTAGCACCTTGGGTTTTTCTCTCATCACACTTGCTTGTATAGGAAATGGGGAAGCAAATTTATATGAGTACTTTATCTATAAGGACTGAGATAAATTTATTGATTGTTAGCTTGGTGTCCAGAAAGTTTTTCTCTTTTTATAATTCATTAACTGCAAATCAAAGACAGAGTTCTTCAAGTCAAAAGGTGACTTAGGGCATGTTGACATTTTCAGAATCTATTTAATGCTGTCTGAGTCCAAGTTAATTTCCTAAGGAAGGTTAAAGGAGCAAGCTTGTCTTGCACCTATTGGTGGATTAATTAGACTATAATTTTGCATGGAACTACAAATGTATACAGGTGCTCCTTGACTTATGATGGGGTTGTGCCCTGATAAACCCACCATAAGTTGAAAATAATTGTAAGTCGAAAATGTGTTTAATACACATAACCTGCCAAACATCATAGTTTAGCCTACCCTACCTTAAATATGCTCATAACACTTACATTGGCCTAGAGTTGGGCAAACTCATCTAGCACAAAACCTATTTTATAATAAATTATTGAATATCTCATGTAATATATGGAATACTATACTGAAAGTGGGAAACAGGATGGTTTTATGGGTACTCAAAGTATGGTTTCTACTGAATGGATATTGCTTTTGCACCATTGTAATGTTGAAAAAAGTCTTGAGTTGAACCATTGTTAAGTTGGGGACTATCTGTATGTGTATTTATTAGGATGACTATTAAGCTACTAGAAACTATTATAAAAAATAAGTTACCATAAGAGTAGAGTGGTAATTATGTTGTTATTTATTTATCAGTTATAATGCCTAGGCAAAGTTTTTGTACTTCTTCATGATTTGGGAGCAGAATCCAACAGACCAATGAAAAAGGGTCCAGTCCTTTTGTAATAAACCTGAGTGGTTTGAATAAATCTAAACTGACTCAGCTGAAAAAAAGACTCTCACAAGTAACATTTAAAATTAACATGTGGATTTTATATCTTCCCACTCAAATGTTATCCCCAATGTCTGCAATGGGATATAAAAAGGAGGAGCCAGGAGTGTATGTGGTGTGGCAGGGAGGGTCACTCCACCTGGAGCAGAGCGAGTGGAAGGGAGTGCAGGAGGAGGAAGGTTAGAGAAGTAATGGACAGCCAGTTGTGATGGGATGGCCCCTGGAAACTGACAGGAAGGCTTTGGATTTTACTTTGAATGAGATTTGAAGCTATGCAGAGTTTTGATAACAGAATAATGTTATCTAACACACACATCTTTTTTTAAAATTATTATACTTTAAGTTCTAGGGTACATGTGCACAATGTGCAGGTTTGTTACATATGTATACTTGTGCCATGTTGGTGTGCTGCACCCATCAACTCATCAGCACCCATCAACTCGTCACTTACATCAGGTATAACTTCCAATGCAATCCCTCGCCCCTCCCCCCTCCCCTCTCCCCATAATAGGCCCTGGTGTGTGATGTTCCCCTTCCCGAGTCCAAGTGATCTCATTGTTCAGTTCCCACCTATGAGCGAGAACATGCAGTGTTTGGTTTTCTGTTTTTGCGACAGTTTGCTGAGAATGATGGTTTCCAGCTACATCCATGTCCCTACAAAGCACACAAACTCATCCTTTTTTATGGCTGCATAGTATTCCATGGTGTCTATGTGCCACATTTTCTTAATCCAGTCTGTCACTGATGGACATTTGGGTTGATTCGAAGTCTTTGCTATTGTAAATAGTGCCGCAATGAACATACGTGTGCATGTGTCTTTATAGCAGCATGATTTATAATCCTTTGGGTATATACCCAGTAATGGGATGGCTGGGTCATATGGTACTTCTAGTTCTAGATCCTTGAGGAATCGCCATACTGTTTTCCGTAATGGTTGAACTAGTTTACAATCCCACCAACAGTGTAAAAGTGTTCCTATTTCTCCACATCCTCTCCAGCACCTGTTGTTTCCTGACTTTTTAATGATTGCCATTCTAACTGGTGTGAGATGGTATCTCATTGTGGTTTTGATTTGCATTTCTCTGATGGCGAGTGATGACGAGCATTTTTTCATGTGTCTGTTAGCCGTATGCATGTCTCCTTTTGAGAAATGTCTGTTCATATCCCTTGCCCACTTTTTGATGGGGTTGTTTGTTTTTTTCTTGTAAATTTGTTTGAGTTCTTTGTAGGTTCTGGATATTAGCCCTTTGTCAGATGAGTAGATTGCAAAAATTTTCTCCCATTCTGTAGGTTGCCTGTTCACTCTGATAGTAGTTTCTTTTGCTGTGCAGAAGCTCTTTAGTTTAATTAGATCCCATTTGTCAATTTTGGCTTTTGTTGCTGTTGCTTTTGGTGTTTTAGACATGAAGTCCTTGCCCATGCCTATGTCCTGAATGGTATTAGGTCTAACATTTAAGTCTCTAATTCATCTTGAATTAATTTTCATATAAGGAGTAAGGAAAGGATCCAGTTTCAGCTTTCTACTTATGGCTAGCCAATTTTCCCAGCACCATTTATTAAATAGGGAATCTTTTCCCCATGACACGAGAAATACGTGACAAATGCACAAGCTTCAGTAACCGACGATCAACTGGAAAAAAGAGTATCAGCGATTGAGGATCAAATGAATGAAATGAAGCAAGAAGAGAAACCTAAAGAAAAAAGAGGAAAAAGAAATGAACAAAGCCTTCAAGAAGTATGGGATTATGTGAAAAGATCAAATCTACGTCTGATTGGGGTGCCTGAAAGTGAGGGGGAAAATGGAACCAAGTTGGAAAACACTCTTCAGGATATCATCCAGGAGAACTTCCCCAACCTAGTAAGGCAGGCCAACATTCAAATTCAGGAAATACAGAGAACGCCACAAAGATACTCCTCAAGAAGAGCAACTCCAAGACCCATAATTGTCAGATTCACCAAGGTTGAAACGAACTCTCGGCAGAAACTCTACAAGCCAGAAGAGAGTGGGGGCCAATATTCAACATTCTTAAAGAAAAGAATTTTCAACCCAGAATTTCATATCCAGCCAAACTAAGTTTCATCAGTGAAGGAGAAATAAATTCCTTTACAGATAAGCAAATGCTTAGAGATTTTGTCACCACCAGGCCTGCCTTACAAGAAACCCTGAAGGAAGCCCTAAACATGGAAAGGAACAACCGGTACCAGCCACTGCAAAAACATGCCAAAATGTAAAGACCGTTGATGCTAGGAAGAAACTGCATCAAATAACGAGCAAAATAACCAGTTAATATCATAATGACGGGATCAAGTTCACACATAACAATATTAACCTTAAATGTAAATGGACTAAATGGTCCAATTAAAAGACACAGACTGGCAAACTGGATAAAGAGTCAAGACCCATCAGTGTGCTGTATTCAGGAGACCCATCTCACATGCAGAGACACACATAGGCTCAAAATAAAGGGATGGAGGAAGATCTACCAAGCAAATGGAGAACAAAAAAAAGCAGGGGTTGCAATCTTAGTCTCAATAAAACAGACTTTAAACCATCAAAGATCAAAAGAGACAAAGAAGGCCATTACATAATGGTAAAGGGATCAATTCAACAGGAAGAGCTAACTATCCTAAATATATATGCACCCATACAGGAGCACCCAAATTCATAAAGCAAGTCCTTAGAGACTTACAAAGAGACTTAGACTCCCATACAATAATAACACACACATCTTAACAGGATTGCTCTGGCTGCTGCTTTGACAATAGACTAAAGATGGGTGACAGTGGCACCAGTTAGGTAGAATGTAGACAACAGATGATGGCAGCAGGGGAGTAGCAGTGGAAGTGGTGAGAATAGTCAGATTTTGGAGATATACACACACTTACCTCCAATATAATATTTTATACATATGCACATATATTATTTAATACATACGTACTATTTTGAGGATAGAACAGACAGGATTTGCAGATAGACTGAAGTATGAGAGATACTGAGGATCATTCTAAAGTTTTTGCCCTGAGACACTGGAGGGCAGGAGACACCATAAATTTAGAGGGGAAGACTGTGGAAGGAGTGGGTTTGGGCAGGTGAGGGTTGAGGAGGAGTGGAGATCAGGAATTTCGTTCTGGGAACACCAAGTCCTAGATGTCTGTTAAATATCCTGTTGGAGATACTGAATAAGCAGTTAGGTGTTTGAATGTGGAGATCAAAGGAAAGATCTGGGCTCGATATAGGAATATGGGAATCATCAGCACTTGGGTGATGTTTAACACCATGATTTGACATCACCAATGGAATAAGCGTAGGCATGGGAGATATGTGGCCAAGGACCCAGAGTTTAGGGAGGAAGAACTAGCAGGGATGAGAAGGAGCGGTCAGTGAGGTAGGAGGAAACACACGCTATTTAATATCCTAGAAGCCAAGAAAAATCTGCTTCAGAAAAGAGGATGATCAACCATGTCAAATGTGGTTGATAAGTTAGATGAGGATCATCTTAGTTTGGGTTCTCTAAGGCAGAGATGGTGGACAAGGTATTTATTTGGGAGATGATCCCAGGAACTGGAATGAGAGAGTAGGGAAGTGAGATAGTGGAAGAGGAAAGCCAATAAAGGGTGTGTGATTGAGATGGTTGCTCTAGACTGTGGGGTCAGCTCCACTGAGACATCTAAGAAGGATGTAAAGTGCCAGCCACAATTTTCTGCTCAGACAGTGGGAAGTCGGGACATGTGTCTGGTCCCCCCCTTGGCTGAGGGTTTTCTTGAGAGTGTTAACTCTTCTCTACTTCCGGGATTTACAAGCTCCTGTGGGCAAAACCTTGAGGCTGAAAGTAGAGAGAGGTGAGGTGGGTGCTTGTTAAGGCATGCTGTTAATGAGCACGGAACCATCTGCAGCTATGGCTGAAATTAGAGGTGGGCCCAGGGAACATGACATGGACCATAGAAAGCGTCTACTTCAAAGACTGACAGTTGACTGCCAGAGTTTACAAAGTGGGTTTCCCTAGTGACCTTGAGAAAGCAATGTAATGGAATGGTGGGGTAAGCCTGGTTGGAGTTGGTTAAGGATGAGGGGCTGGAAAGAGCATATAGACAGTACTAAAGGAGAGTGCAGTCAAGAGGCTGGAAAGGAAGTGGGAACAAGACAGTTTCTTCTTAAGATGGGAGAAATAATAGCATGTACACTGATGGAAATAACTCAGTAGAAAGGGAAAAATCTCTGATGCAGGAGAGAAAGAATTGATGGAACAGTGTCTCTGAGTAGAAGAGAGGTTGGAATCCAGTACATAAATGGAGGATTTGACCTAAGATGGGAACACAAACAATTCATCTCCAATAAAAGGGAAGAAAGAGTATATGGAAGGAAAATTTGCTCCCTTCTGATTGTCTGTCTGTCTGTCATTTTGACAGGGGGAAAAAACATTCAAAATTTATTCTCCAGCAGACAGCATCTGTGAGTACAATTACAGGGGTTTCTCTGTAGATCATACGTTCACATGACATTATCATCTCAAAAGTGAGAGAGCTACTATTATGTTCTCTGTAACAGTATCCACTTCACAGTGTAAGCAGGTACTATTGTTGTGTTCATTTACAATTCCAGAAGGAAAGGCACAGCTTGGCAAAAAAAGAAAAAAAAAAAAAAAGAAAAAAAATTGGGGAATCCTAAAGTCAAGATGCAATAACTAAGAGACAAAACTTGGCAAACAGTCTTAGGTCCACATTTCAATCATGGCCTTCTGCTTACAGGGGAAAGACTTTTCCACCCAGAAGTTAGGATCTTTCTTTCTCCTTTCCCGTTAAACCATTAGAGCAACAACAATTCATATGTTCAATTATTATTACATGTACAAAAGGAGATTATAAAAAAATGGAAAAAAAAATCATCTTGCACATTCAGTTCTTCCTACCAATACATCAACTCTGAAGTTTAAGACAGGGCCTGGGAATACTTTAGTGGCCTTAAAATAGGAAAGCAGAGACTATGACTACAAAAAATAAAAAATAAATGAGGTAGACAAAACTTTCACACCCAGGATTTGCCTGTTCTAACTTCGTAGCCTTCACGAAATACCCAGGAAAAAAAATCTTCATAATTACTTGGCATAAGTTGCACCAAGGCAATTAAACAAAAAAGTTAGTACGTGAACTTGTGATAAGAAATGTGTCCTTCCATAAGTTTCTTCTCAAGAATGAAAACCTAATTTTTCAATAGAGTAGGCACTGATACGGGGGTTAAAAAGAAATCACTTAGGCAGATAGTAAGGTTATGGGGAGTCCTTGGTAAGGCTTTTCCTTTTAATGAAAGCAACCCCAAATCATTTTCTTTTTTCTTTTCTTTCTGTCTTTTTTTTTTCTTTTTCTGAGACAAAGTCTCGCTCTGTCACCCAGATTGGAGTGCAGTGGTGTGATCTCAGCTCACTGCAAGCTCCGCCTCCCGGGTTCACGTTATTCTCCTGTCTCAGCCTCCCAGGTAGCTGGGACTACAGGTGCCTGCCACCACGCCTGGCTAATTTTTTTGTATTTTTAGTAGTGACAGGGTTTCACCATGTTAGCCAGGATGGTCTCAATCTCATGACCTTATGATTCACTTGCCTCCCAAAGTGTTGGGATTATAGGCGTGAGCCACTGTGCCTGGCCTGCCCCAAATCATTTTCTAACAAAGAGCAGCCTGTAAAGTTGAGCTGCACACATAGACAGTGAAGCTGGGAGCTTGCATTGGTGAATGCTGGCGGGAACTATGGACTAGACATGTTGGCTCCATCTTCCTGTAGGTGCCAGCCGTGTGTACAGTAAAGAGCGACAAGATGGTGGCCAGACAAGGAGAGTTCCTTAGCATATAAGATTAGGGTGGGGAGAGCAGCTTTTGGGCGTGCTATGTAAACATCACATTTGATTGAACCAATCTGTGAGCCCTACCTAAATCAGACACCACCTCCTCAAGCTTGAATATGAAATCCGGGGCATCCACAGCCAGCCCATCTTTTCCCCTGGGAAGACCCCTCTCTCTCGACAGAGAGAGCTATTTCTCTTTTCTTCTGCCTATTAAACCTCTGCTCCTAAACTACTCATGTGTATCTGTGTCCTAAATTTTCTGATGCCAGACAGCGAACCCCTGGATATATACCCCAGACAATGTAGCCTCCTCAGCACTGGAAAACCAAATTCAGTCACCTGAGATTCCTAGCTCAGGTGCTCACAGGAAGATGAAGGCATCTGGGAAATGTGGGGTTGGCACACTTGGGGCTCCAACCGAACTGTATTTAAATAAGCAGCAACATATTGACTCTCTAAGGACTAACATATCCATTTGAAGGCATCTTAAGGTTCTAAGGTTGAAATAATTTTATAATTCTTTTTTTTTTGGAAAAGTACATTCAAAAGAAAACAAAAAGATGAGGATAAGGTTGGGGGCATATAAAACAAGTCCCTAAATAGATGACAGACCTTGTCCATGTACCCACATACAGTTGCCACAGAAATATACAGTACCCTTCTCCTCAATGAGGCTAAATAGTTGTCCTTTCCACTGTGGTTCAGTATGTTTTAATGGTTCCACCATGAAATAGGTAACAATCTTTGGAAAAAGTCACTGTACGTTGCAAAAAGATTTTATGTATACAGTTTGCTACAAGTAACAAAGCTACTTTGCAAGAACTGCTTCTTTCCAAACAACAACAACAAATGATTCTAGCCTGTATTTGTTTGGGTGTGATTTATTTTTAGTTTTCATTTTTTGCAAAGCAGCATAGAAACAATTATTGGAGTGTAGTAACAACCTTTGTAAACATCATTTGCATATCAGTAAGAACTGATTGTCTTTCATTCCTTTTTAGTGAAAGAGGAAGCAAGATGATCAACTGAGAGTGAATAAGGTGGGGAAGTGCTGGCAGTTTGAGATTTGTCATCTAGGATTGCAATGCACCAAGTGGCCAGTTGGGGAGCCTTTGGTTACTGACTTGCCAGGAGATGAGTACAGAAAGTGAGAGTAAACTTTTAGAAACTTTTATAGCACTTGACATTGCTACAACGTTTTTATTATATTTTTTAAAAGTTTTGGTCTATAATGGATTGGAAATAAAAACATCTAATCCTCACAACAGATAGTTTGAGAGGCACTGGGCCAAGAGAGTGGGAGAAAATGGAGCAGGGAAAGGTAGAAAGATTGCTGCACTGCATTGTGGATCCACCTGAGGCTTGTGGCCATGAATTTCACGCAAAGCCATTCGATTCAATAGTGTTTTTCTCCAGCCTTGTTTAGCTATGTTGATACAGGCAGTGTTGGATTTTACCAGGGTGTGGTTTTGCTAAGTGGGTCTAATGCAGTGGGAAGATGCAAGTGTTTAGGAAGTATGTCAGTGAGGTGTACGGAGACTGACCATGGCATTTTAAGTTGGAGGAAGAAGAAAGCAATCATGAGGAGGGTGAGAGGCAGTGAAGAAAGTGGTAGGATTGATGGAATCTAGGACCAAGAAAAATCAAGTTTGCTGGGGTTTGGAATGTAGGACCAGGAAGGAGTGAACTAGAAGTATGGATGGTGGTGATCAGAGTGGGATTCCTTGTAATGAGATTCATCACAACATTGCTCACCAACTGGGAGGGAATCTGAATCAATTAT
Source organism: Rhinopithecus roxellana (assembly GCF_007565055.1). NCBI lineage: Eukaryota > Metazoa > Chordata > Mammalia > Primates > Cercopithecidae > Rhinopithecus > Rhinopithecus roxellana. The sequence goes on along the minus strand of NC_044553.1, from coordinate 91,250,415 downwards.
TTTGTATGTATCCAGCGGACTATTTTGTAGCCATTAGAGGTCATGTTGTCATTCTATTTCTTTACGGACACAGAAATGTTCAGGATATGTTAAGTGAAAAATGCTTACCAATTTGCAAAATTAAGTTGCAAAGTTTACTAATTTTTTTTGGTAAAAATATAAACATTTTAATGCACAGAAGTCTTAACTGTGGTAGTATCTGGGAAGAATCACAGATGCCTTTTACTTTCTGTTGGATAATCTCCTTTTTGTTTTCGAGACAGGGTTTCCCTCTGTTGCCCAGGCTGGAGTGCAGTGCAAACATGACTTACTGCAGCCTTGATCTCTTGGGCTCAGGCTCTTGCTTCAGCCCCCCCATGTAGCTGGGACCACAGGCATGTGCCATCATGCCTGGCTTATTTTTATATTTTTTGTGGAAATGGGGTTTTAACATGTTGCCCAGGCTGGTCTCAAAATCCTGGGCTCAAGTGATCTGCCCACGTCGGCCTCCCAAAGTGCTGGGATTACAAGTGTTGGCCACCACGCCCAGCCCGTTTGATAGAATTCTTACATAGGCATATTTTAGAGATTCAGTTTCAGCCTATTGCAATAAAGCAAGTATCTGAATAAAGTGAGTCACGCAAATGTTTTGGTTTCCTAGTGCATATAAAAGTTATGTTTACACTATGCTATAGTTTATTAAGTGTACAATAGCATCATATGCAAAAAATATCTACCTTAATTAAATATACTTTGTTGCTAAAAAATACTGGCACAGAGTCACAAAGTGAGCACATACTTTGGAAAAATAATGCTGACAGACTTGCTTGATGTAGGGTTGCTACATACTTGAAATTGGTAAAAAAAAAAAAAAAAAAAAAAAAACCACACACACACACGCACGCACAGTATCTGCAAAGCACAATAAAATGAAGTGCAATAAAGTGAGGTATGTGTGCTTTATTGTTATATTCTTATAGGTTTATTAAAGTATAATTTGCATGCAAAAATTCACCAGTTTTAAGTGTACCATCCTATAACTTTTGACAAATGTATAGTTTTGAAACTACCACCACATTTATCTTGTAGAACATTTCTCTCATGCCAAAAATTTCCCTTGTCCCCTTGTACAGTCAATCTCCTCTCCCACCTTCTGGACCCTGGAAACCAGTAATCTGCTTTCCATCATGATAGTTTTGTCTTCTCTAAAATTTTATATAGATGGGATCATATCATATGTCATCTTTTGTGTCTGGCTTCTTTCACTTAACATAATGCTTTGGAGATTCATCATTGTTCTTGTGTGCATCAATGTTTATTCCCTTTTAAAGAGTAGACATATTTTAGAGTAGTTTTAGGTTCACACTAAAATTAAAGGGGAGGTGCAGGGATTTCCCACCTACACCTTGCCCCTACACATGCACAGCCTTCTTCATTATCAGCATCTCCCACTAGACTGATAACATTTGTTACCACTGATGAACCTACCCTGGCATATCGTCATCATCCGGAGTCCAAAGTTCACATTAAGGTTCACTCTTGGTGTTGTACATTTTCTGAGTATGGACAAATGTATAGTGACATGCATTCATCATTATAGTATCATACAGAGTAGTTGCACTGCCCTAAACATCTTCTGTGCTCTGCCCATTCGTCCTTCTACCCTTTCTAACCCCTGGCAGTCACTGATATTTTTACTGTCTCCACAGTTTTTGTCTTTTCCATAATATTATATGGTTGGAGTCATACTCTATGCAGCCTTTTCAGGTTGGCTTCTTTCACTTTGTAATACGCATTTAAATTTCCTCCATGGCTTGTCATGGGTTGATAGCTTATTTCTTTTTAGCACTGAATAATGTTCTCTTGTCTAGATTCACCAAAGTTTGTTTATCCATTTACCTATTGAAGGACATCTTGGTTGCCTCCAAGTTTTGGCAATTATTAATAAAGCTGCTATAAACATTCATGTGCAGTTTTTGTGTGTGTGTGTGTGTGTGGACATATATTTTCAACTCCTTTGGGTAAATACTAAGGAGTTGTATTTTCAACTCCTTTGGGTAAATTCTAATGTTGCCCAGGCTGGTCTCAAACTCCTGGGCTCAAGCAATCTGCCCACGTCGGCCTCCCAAAGTGCTGGGATTACAGGTGTGGGCCACCACGCCCAGCCTGTTTGATAGAATTCTTACATAGGCATATTTTAGAGATACTGGGGATTCAGTTCCAGCCTATTGCAATAAAGCAAGTATCTGAATAAAGTGAGTCACACAAATGTTTTGGTTTCCTAGTGAATATAAAAGTTATGTTTACACTGTGCTATAGTGTAAAGGAGAATGAGTGCTGGATCATATGGTAAAAGTGTGTTTAGTTTGGTAAGAAACTTCCAAACTGTCTCCCAAAGTGGTTGTACTGTTCTGCATTCCCACCAGCAATGAACGAGAGCATTCTCTCCAGCATTTGGTGTTGTCAGTATTCTGGGTTTTGGTTATTCTTATACATGTGTATCTCGTTTTCATTTGCCTTTCCCTGACAACATATAATCTGGAACATCTTTTTACATGCTTGTTTGCCATCTGCGCCTCTTCTTTGCCGAGGTGTTTGTAAAGTTCTTTGGCCCATTTTTTAATCAGGTTGTTTGTGTTCTTACTGTTGAATTTTAAGAGTTCTTTGTATGTTTTGGATAACAGTTCTTTATCAAATAGTGTTTTGCAAATATTTTATTCCAGTCTATGGTGTATGTTCTCATTCACTTGACTTTGTCTTTCACAGAGCAGAAATATTTAATTTTAATAAAGTCCAACTTATCAACTCTTTCTTTTGTGGATTGTGCCTTTGGTGCTGCATCTAAAAAATCATCACCAAATCCAGATCATCTAGATTTTCTCCTGTGTTATCTTCTAGGGGTTTTGTAGTTTAGTGTTTTACATTTAAGGCTGTGACCCATTTTGAGTTAATTTTTGTGAAGGGTGAAATGTCTGTCTAGATTCATTTTCTTTGCATATTAATGCCCAGTTGTTCCAGCACCAATTGTTGAAAAGATTATCTTTGCTCCGTTGTATTGCCTTTGCTCCTTTGTCAAAAATCAGTTGACTGTATGTATGTGGGTCTACTTCTTGGCTCTCTGTTTTATTCCATTGATCAATTTATTCTTTCACCAATGCTACATTGTCTGTAGTTTTATAGCGTGTCTTGAAGTTGGGTGTTATCAGTCCTCCAACTTTGCTCTTCTTCAGTACTGCGTGGACTATTCTGGTAATTTATTCTTTTTTATGTGGAGGAATATACTTTCGTATGAATATACCACAATTTGTTTATCCATTCACCAACTGCTAGACTTGGGTTGTTTCAAATTTTTGACTATTATGAATAAAACTGTTAATGACCCGGGAGGAGGTACTCCCCTTACAGACTGAAGTTGTCCAATGTGAGGAGCAATTGAACTCCCTGAAACAGAAGCTGGCGGCGGCCCTTTTGGTGAAGCAGGAACCGCAGCCAGAACGGGTGGTTCCGGTGTCGCCGCTACCGCCGAAGTCCGCTCTGTCCCGAGATGAGATTCTGCGCTATAGCCGGCAGCCAGTGCTGTCCGAGCTGGGCGTGCACGGACATGTGCTAGTCGTGCGCTGCAGTGGGCTCCGCTGTCTACTGGCGCAGTACTTGGCAGCGGCCGGCGTGGGCCGCTTTGGCCTTGTGGACTATGACGTGGTAGAGATGAGCAACCTGGCCCAGCAAGTGCTACATGGCGAGGCACTGGTTGGACAGGCCAAGGCCGCTTCAGCCGCCGCCTCGCTGCGCTGCCTCAGTTTGGCGGTGGAATGAGTGCGGTACACTTAGGCCCTTATGCCTCACTCCCCTAGACCCGGTCTGCCGATATGATGTGGGGGCCGACTTCTCGGACAACCTGCCCACTCGCTAGCCAGTTAATGATGCATGTGTGGCCGGGCGCGGTGGCTCAAGCCTGTAATCCCAGCACTTTGGGAGGCCGAGACGGGCGGATCACGAGGTCAGGAGATCGAGACCATCCTGGCTAACACGGTGAAACCCCGTCTCTACTAAAAAATACAAAAAAAAAAAAAAAAAAAAAAAAAAAAAAAAAAAAAACTAGCCGGGCGAGGTGGCGGGCGCCTGTAGTCCCAGCTACTCGGGAGGCTGAGGCAGGAGAATGGCGTAAACCTGGGAGGCGGAGCTTGCAGTGAGCTGAGATCCGGCCACTGCACTCCAGCCTGGGCGACACAGCGAGACTGCGTCTCAAAAAAAAAAAAAAAAAAAAAAAAAAAAATGATGCATGTGTGCCGGCGGGTTGGCCCCTAGTGTCTGCCAGTGCCTTGCGCTTCGAGGGCCAAATCACAGTCTACCATTATGACGGTGGGCCTTGCTATCGCTGCATATTCCCCCAGCCACCCCCAGCGGAGACAGTGACCAACTGCGCGGACCGCGAGATGTCCCGGGCTGCCTGCAGGCTTTGGAAGCGCTGAGCATCGCTGCGAGTCTCGGCCCATCTCACAGTGGCGGCCTGTTGCTCTTTGATGCCCTGAGAGGGCATTTCTGCTGTATTCGGCTGCAGGGCCGCAGGTTCGACTGTGCAGCTTGCGGGAAATGGCCCGCTGTGACTGCTCTGCTGGACTATAAAGCCTTCTGTGGCTCCTCAGCCACCGATAAATGCCACTCCCTGCAGTTACTAAGCCCAGAGGGGAGTATTTCTGTCACCGACTATAAGTGACTTCTGGATTCTGGGGCACCCCACCTGTTGCTGGACATCAGGCCTCAGATGGAGGTGAACATCTGTCATTTGTCTCATGCCCTACACATCCCTCTGAAATATTTGGAACACAGGGATGCGGAGAGCCTGAAGCTCTTAAGAGAAGAAGTCTGGGAAGGGAAGCAGGGCACACAAGAAGGGGCTGATCTCCCCATTTGTGTGATTTACAGACTGGGAAATGAATCACAGAAAGCCGTGAAGATCCTCCAGGCCTCATCAGCAGCTCAAGAGTTAGACTCTTTAACAGTTTGGAATATTGTGGGGGACCTCATGGCCTGGGCTGCCCAAAACGATGGAACACTTCCACAGTACGAAGGTGACTGGTATAGTCTGATGGGAAAGAAGTGTATGGCTGTAATACTGCAAAGATATATTTATTTGCATTTTTCGGTAATATACATAGGAGCTAGAGATTCTACAGTATCTGTGAATACATGGACTCCTTTTTTATAAGGAGTTTTAAAAATTATTTTGTGCTGGATGCCTTGTTAATGGATTTAACTGTTTCTGGGAACCATCATTTTTTTTCAGCACATGGAGGGTGTCTTGAACATGTGAGATGTAACCTGACAGGATTTTGTGTTTTAAACTGCAAATCATTTACCTGTTCTTATTTTCTACCTCCCCCAGTCAAAATGCTTTCTAAATCATTTTATACCTGGAGTTAAGGTGCAGTAAACTTAGTCTTATGAAATTGATCACAAATTATATACTTCTGATCAGTTTACTTTTTAGTTAAGAAATTCTTGTATCTTATTAATATTTCAGATGATAGAATACATCTTACAGAAATACATGTTTAAAATGTAAATTGCTTTAATTATTCAGAAAGTTGGTCGTTCTATTTGGCATTTTGAATTAGTGTCAAAATGAGATCTTTAACGTTTACCAAAATGAAGGAAACTACCTTTTTAGTCTGAAAAAAAAAAAAAACTATTATGAATACTCATGTATAAGTATTTGTGTGGATATATGCTTTAATTTTTCTTGGGTAAATACCTAGGAGTTGACTTGCTGGGTTATATGGTAGATGGGTACACATTTAGCTCTACAAAAAATTGCCAAGAAAGGAAGAGTGGGGTCGGGAGAAAGGAAAAAATAATTGCCAAAATGTTTTCCATAGTGGCTTACCATTTTTTATTCTCTCCAGCAATGTATGACATTTCCAGTTGCTTTACATCCTCTATTATACTTGATATCATCAATTTATTTTTATTTTTGTCGTTTTCATGGTTATAAGAAGGTATCTCATGTTGGTTTTAATTTGCATTTTTCCAGTGACTAATGATATTGACCATCTTCTCATATGCTTATTTGCCATCTGTACCTCTTCTTTGGTAATGTATATGTTCAAATCTTTTGTTCATTTAAAAATTATGTTTGTCTTATTATTGCATTATGAGGGTTCTTTAGTGTGCATATAAGTTGTCAGATATGTGTTTTGCAAATATTCTCCTGTAGTCTGTGGCTTGCCTTTTAATTTTTCTAACAGCATGCTTTAGAGAGTAAAAATTTTAAATTTTGATAAAATCCAATTATTTTTTCTTTTATGTTTAGTGCCTTCTGTGTTCTACATAAGAAATCTTTGCCTAACCCAGAGTCAAAATAATTTTCTCCAATGTTTTTTCCTAGAAGTTTTATAGTTTTAGACGTTACATTTAGATCTGTGATGCATTTTATATTTTTGCTTATGTTGTGAGCTAAGGGTCTAGGCTCATTTTTTTTCATAAGCACATGTAATTATTTTAATAGCGCTTGTTGAAGATTATCCTTTCTCGGTTGCATTACCTAGGCATTTTTCTTGAAAATTATTTATATATGTTTGAGATTATTTCTGGAGTCTCTTTTCTCTTTCATTGATCTATATGTATATCTTTATGCTAATATCATACTGCTTTGATTACTGTAGCTTTTTATGTAATAAGTGTTGAAATCAGGTAGTGTAAATCCTTCCACTTTTTCTTTTTTTCAATCCTGTTTTGGGTAATCTAGGTCATTTTATTTCCATGTAAATTTTAGAATTAACTCACCATTTTCTATGAATAAATTCTCCCTGGATTTTCTTGTTTGTACATTAACATTTGTTGAGAAAAAGACATAAATGGCATATACATTGAAAAGGAGGAAGTAAAACTCTTTATTTACTGATTTGACCTCACAGTGACTCATTTCCTCATATGGCTTGTGAGAATCTTGCTAGTTTGTTTTCAGTGAATTTCCCCATACCCAGCATCTAGAAGACCCATATGCTCTGAACTATGAATTGGAATCTACATAAAAGCTACTAGAATTAATAAGTGAGTCTAAAAAGATGCAAGGGAAAATATACAAAAATTGTTTTTCTATATACTAGCAATTAACTTAAAACAATATTATTTACAATGAAAATACATTACTATTTATAATGAAAAACAATACTATTTACATCAGCATAAAAATTATGAAAGACATAAGAAGTGATTTAACAAGTTTGTACTGTTGAATAGGATGACCTTGCTCCCAGTCTTGGGGAAAAGCATTTAGTCTTTTACCATTAAGTCTGCTGTTGCTTGTAGATTTTTCATAGATGCTCTTTATGAAGTTGAGGCAGTTTCCTTCTACTCCTAGTTTGCTGAAAGTTTTGATCAAAAATAGATGTTGAATTTTGCCAAGTGCTTTTTCTGCATCTGTCAAGAAGATCATATGGTTTTCTTTAACTAGTCTGTTAATATGTTGAATTACATTGAGTTTTGAATGTTGAATCAGTCTTGTATTATTGGGATAAGCTCCACTTGGTCTTATGTATACATTTTGGTATATTTTGTCTTCATTTTTATTCATTTCAAAAAATTAAAAAATTTCCCTTTTGACTTCTTTCAATCATGGGATATTTATAAGTATGTTCTTTAGTTTCCAAATATTTGGGGAAAGTGTCTAGAAACCTTTTTATTATTGATTTCTTATTTAACTCTCTTTCAATAACATTTGTATGAGATGATTCCTTTTAAATGTGTTGTTTTGTTGCCCAGATTATGGTCTGGGTAAATGTCCCATGTTCACTTTATAAGAATATGTATTTTGCTCTTGTTGGTTGTTCTATAAATGCTGATTAATTTTATTTATAGCATTTTTCTAGTGTTTTAAATCCTTACTGAATTTCTGTTTACTTTTTCTATCAATTATTGAGGTTCTGGCATTAAAATATCCAACAATACTTATGAATTAATCTATACATTTATCCTTCTAATTACATCAGCATTTGCTTCGTGCATTTTGAAGTTTTTTTATTATGTGAATAAACATTCAAGATTGCTATGTACTCCTGATGACCTGTTCCCTTTATCATTATGGCATGATCCTTTTCTTTGGTAATATTTTATTCTGAAATTTAACCTTAGTATAGCCACTCAGCTTTATTTGTTTAGTTTTAGTGTGGTTTATCTTTTTTCTATCTTTTTTACTTGTAATAATTCTGTCTTGTTACTTAAAGTGTATTTCTTGTAGATAGCATACATAGTTGAGTATTGTTCTTTTATCCAATTTTATATCTGTTTTTTTAGTTGATGAGTTTAGACTACTTCCATTTAAAGTTGGATTTAAACCTACCATTTTATTATTTGTTTTCTATTGGTCTTCTACCTGTTCTTTTTTTTTTTTTTTTTTTTTGCTTTGTTTCTACCTTCTTTTGGATTAAATGAAAATTTATTAATATTATGTTTTAGGTTTTTTTTTTTTTTTTGGCTTCTTAGCTCTACCTTTTTTTGTTGTTTAATGGTTGCTCTAGAGTTTACAGTATAACTTTTAAATTTATCATCATCTACTTTCAAATAATATTACAGTGATTCCCACATATTTTAAGAACCTCAAAATTGTATAGTTCTATTTCTTTTCTCTTGGTCTTTGTGTTGTTGTCATACATTTTACTGCCACCTATGTTATACACCCAACTGCTATGGACTGAATGTTTGTATCCCTCCACAGCTCACCTGTTGAAGCTGAATGCCCAGTGTGATGGCATTTGTAGGTGAAAGCTGTGGGAGATAATTAGGTCAAAAGAATGGATCCCTCATGAAGGAATGGATCCTTCCCTTATGGAAAACCCATAAGGATTAGGGTCCTTATGAGAGACATGAGAGAGTTTTCTTTCTCTTTTTTGCTCTCTGCCAGAAGATAGCTATCTGCAATCCTGGGAGCAGGCTCTAACCAGACACATCTTCCAGTGCCTTCAGCTTGGACTTCCCACCCCACAGAACTGTGAGAAATAAATATTTGTTGTTTAAGCCACCCAGTCTGCTAATTTGTTATAGAAGCCCAAATTGATCAAGACACACAACAATATGTTATTATCTTTGTTTTAGAAGTTACCTTCTAAAGTATATTAAAAATAAGAAAAAATTTATATCTACTCACTCTTTTACCCTTTGTGTAGATAAAAATTGCCATCTGGTATTATTTGCCTTCTACTGAAGGACTTCCTTTACTATGTGCAGTGATGCTCATGATATATGCTTTTAGATTTTGTATGTCTGAAAAAGTATTTACTTTTATTTTTGAAGGATATTTTTGCTAGGTATAGAATTCTAGTTTGTCAGCTATTTTATTAATTGCTTTAAATACATTGTTCCATTGTCTTTTGACTTGCATTGTTTCTGATAAGAAATATATTGTCATTCTTATTGCTGTTCCTTTGTATGTAATATGATGTCTTTTTTTTTTCCTGCCTACTTTTCAGTTTTTCTTTGTCAGTGTTTGTTTAGAAACCTGATGATGATGTACCTTAGTTTGGTGTTCTTACTGTTTCTGCTTGGGGTTTGCCAAACTCCTTGGATATATGTGTTTATAATTTTCTTCATATTGGTAAAATTTTTTGGCCAATTGTTTCTTCAAATATTTTTGCTACACTTCCTTTCTCTGAGACTCCAGTTATATGTATAGTAGGCCACATGATGTTGTCTTCTTTTGAATTTCTTTTCTTAAAAGTCTTTTTTCTCTGTGTGTTTTATTTTGTTTAGGTTTTATTGCAATGTCTTCATGTCCCTAAATCTTCTACAATGCCTAATCTTCTGTTAATCTCATCCAGTGTATTTTTCATCTCAGTTATTTTATTATTCATCTCCATAAATTTGATTTATGTCCCATTTTATCTTCCATTTCTGTTCTTAATATGCTTTTGTGGAGTACATTTATAATAGCTGTTTTAATTACCTTATCTAATGATTCTGTAATCTCTGTCATTACTGGGTCTGTTTCTAGTTATTGAATCCCTCCCACTCCCACTCCCCATTTTTCTTTTTTGCCTGCCGGGTAATTTTTGGTTGGATGTTAGATATTGTGAATTTTATATTGTTGGATGGTGCTTCATTTTATTTCTTTGAGTATTTTTGGCTATGTTCTTTCTGGAAGGCAGTTAAGGCCGCTTGACTTCATCTAGTTTTGTTGAAACTTGCTTTTAAACCTTTTTAGGTGGGTGTAAATCATCCCATAATCTACTGGTAATTTGTTCCTACTAACAAGGCAATCAGCCTTTAAGTATCCCACTTTATATTCTGTATATTAGTAATTTTTGCCCACTGGCTAGTGACAACATAAATTATTCCCAGCTTTTCATGAGCTCTGGGGATTTTTTGATTGTACCTTTCTGGTAGCTCTTTCCCTTGTCTTGTTAGTTTCTTAATACACATGTGCTGATCTGTACTCAAAGACTCAAAGGAAATCCTGTCTGTGAATGTTTCTTCTGCAGTGTTTTACCCCATAAATTCTAGTCACTGTGGCTTCACCAAACTCCACCCTGCTTCTATTCAACTCAGCAAGACTCTGTTCTGGGTCTGTTTGGGCTCCCCTTCCCTGTCCCGTGACATGCTCTCCAGGTGGTGAACTGGAGCACCCACAGGGATCACTTTATTCATTTGTTCTTTCTCTCAGGGAACACCATTTAGTGTTGCTTGCTTTCCTGCATCTTTAAAACCATTATTTTATATATTTTGTCCAGTGTTGTGGTGGTTTAAGGCAGAAAGAGAAATTTAATCCCTATTACTATATTATGATCAGAGCTGGAGTCCTTAACTAACTTTCGCACATGAAATTTCAATAATTATAAAAACAATACCACATTATAGACAACATATTAAAGGATATAAAATGCCATTCTATGAAGTGTTATCATAGCACATTTTCTTTCAGTATTTTTTTGTCCTCTGTGAAGTTTTTAGGCAATATTGTTAGTAAAATGAGACTTTGGAGTTGCTTGACCCTACAATTTATTATCAGTGTTCCATTTTTAATTCTTTTTTTTATCTTGGGAATATTATCATCTTTAAGACTCATTTTCTTACCTGTAAAATGTGTGGATAATTGTACCTTCCTTGCACTATTGTAGCAGGGATTAAAAATAAAATATGAAGTGTCCAGTAAATAGTAGTTATCAATAGTTTCAATCACACTGTGTATGCAGCTTCATACCCTGATTTTAAAACAATTATAAGCATTTGATATATTGTCTTATAGCATTGCTTGATGCTTAATGAATGGCGCAATGCATACTCATAAACTCTTCCCTTATTTTTGTTTATTTCTTTGTCAATACATATTTTTAATTGATACATAATAGATGTACCTATTTTTAGAGTACATACAATATTTTGATACTTTCATATAATGTGTAAAGATCAAGTCAGGGTAATTGGGATATCAATCCTTTTAAATATTTATCTTTTTTTATGGTAGGTCTTCCCTTATTTTTGGATATCTGGTTTATTTATAATTTTCTCCCTTAATATATCATCATACCTAGGGCTGTCTTATCTAAATTTAAAAGTTCTTAATACAGCCAATTTGAAGATAAGTCTTGATTTGAAACCTGTTTGAGATCTCCCTGCATTAGTTCACCTGAATTTAACTGGATCTCAGCAGCTTCAACCTTCACTGTGCTTTTCCTGCCCCTTCCTGTTTCTTCTCAAGAGAAGACAATTTCTTGCTCATTATTTTCTGTGGTAACTGAGAAGAGGAACTGAGTAGAAAGGTGTTGGGCTGCTAAGACCCAGGGCACATCCCATATAGAATTCTCTCTACTCTGTTTTGTGCTTTGGGAAATGCAGATGTTGGTTCAGCTCCCCTCATCACAGCTCATGGCTTCTCCTGTTTTATTCTCTTTCAGGGCAGGGAGTTGGTTAGTTAGCTCTTGTCTGTTTGGATGCCTAATTCAATCTCTATTGACTATGTTTAGTTTTGCATACATTGTTTATACTTCGGTAAAAATAATTCATTAATCTTTTCTAGTAAGCAGTTACAATGACAAAAATTTGATTTTGAGTAGAATACAGATGAGATTCATACTAAAACATTGTATTCATAGATAGGATAGGATGTATCCAGAAGCAGATTCATTAGCTTTATCTGTTTGGTTTTTTTCATGAAAGGCAATCATTTGTTAAAGAGGGTTCAATGTTTTACTGAGAAAGGGCCAACTAAAATATTGACTGCAGATAGATCCTTCCTGGGAAAAGAGGACCCATGAGTTGGAAAAACATGTGAAATTTAAGAATATGATCTCAAATTGGCCCTAGTGTTTGCTGTTGCAAGCTTGGAGAGTCCTTGGTTGAAAAAGTATAACTCTTTCCCTGAAAGGGTTATAGGCTTTTCCCATAATCTGAAGAGAAACCACCATGCCACAGCCAATCAGGAATGAAATGGGGTGAGAGGATGGATACGCATTTTTCCCTGGTTCATCTCAGGCCTCCTTCTGTCACCCTGGGTTTGCCTGGCTTCTCCTTAACAAAACATCTTTCGTTTTTCTCCTACTGTCTTTCCACCAGAGCCCTAACTGCCACTGGCCCCTTCCTTTGTACTTACTGCCCATGCCCATTGGCCATGGAGCTTGACATTTTTCAGAATATTCATCTGAAAATGAATCTCTTTTGTGAATAACATTTATTCATAGCCTAACTTTGATGCATTTTTTAAATTTTAAAAATCCTTTTCTCACATGAGTAGGGGAGGTACAAAGTGAGCAAAGTGGGAAGAGAATCCACGTGTAACACCCCAAGGGTGAATATTCACAGGAGGGCAAAAATGTCCTTAATTAATGAACCATTTCCTGTTCTGACCAGTAATCTAAGCTATCCATCATCATATAAAAAACAGAACTACATGTTATGATAGCCAAAAGTAGGATGATGTCTTCCTCTACCCTGTGGCCTTCTAGGAAACCATAACTGATTACAGTTCTTTCTAGAGGTATTAAAATGGGATGGTGGACCTTTTAAAATTTTTGTATGTATCGTGAAATTTTGGATATGTTTAGTGAAGAGTTGTCAGCGTTTTCAGTAAAGGAGAATATATTCTGCCTTCAGTAATTGCATTAATACACAGAATAATTAATACTCAGAAAAATACTCAGATTAATACTCAGAAATACTCAGAAAAATATGATGGCCAATTTTGGAGGTGAATTTGGAGGTAAGAGCTGCTGATGGCACCAGCTTTATAGAGGACGGTGAATATGAACCATGAACTCTATTTGCATAGAATTTTGCAAAACAATTTTGTTCCTATTGACAAGGGACAGTCCCTTTCAAAGACATTACTGTGGAAAACTCTATTAAGTTCAGGAGAGGAAAGTGAGACATGGAAATACAGTTGACCCTTGAACAATGTGGGCTTGGACTCTGTGGATCCACTCACACATGGATGTTTTCCCACCAGACGGTACTTGTAGGATGCGAATGCCACATATCTGGAGGGCCGACTTTTTGTATGAGTGGGTTCCACAGGGTCTACTGCAGGACTTGAGTGTATGTGGATTTTGGTATATGCAGGGGGTGATGGGCCCTAGAACCAACCACTTGTGTATACTGAGGAACAACTGTACATGCACAATATGTTTTTATATCAGACAAGGTACAGAGAGTATTTCTTTCTTGTGTCATCACACCTTTGTGCCCAGGTATTACAGTGCTTCAAAGATAAGTCTTCATACTTTTAATTTATATTTGAAAAAAAATTAGTGTCCATCCAGATGAGACTCTTTGGGACCATAAAATAGACGATGTTCTCTAAAGTATCCAAACTGAAAGCATAAATGGCTCATGTATTAAATAGGCTAGTTTTATAGAATTTAACATTTTCAGAGCCAATGAAGCAAGAGTTTTTTTTTTTAACATGTTCTAACATTTTGCACATAAGAAATTTTCCATTTGGTGTGAGGCATGTGCCAAATGATGGAATGTATTGCCACGTTAGAGTCTGGTTATTCTAAATATAAAATTAAAAGGAAAAGTAGAGGAGATGAGCTCCAGAAAATGATAAGAAAACACACTGAATTTTTTCTCTCTGGGGACACTGGAGTAGTTACCTGAGCACTGGAAACTTTGCTATGCAAAGTGCAGTTGTGGACCAGTAACCTGCCTGGGAGCTTGTTAGAGCTGTGGAATCTTAGGCCTGCTAAATCAGTCTACATTTTGGCACAATTGCCATGAGATTCATAAGCAGATTACAGTTTGAGAAGCATTGCTCAAAATTGATGAGGGCTGCTCTGTGCATCACCTGATATCAGTGTTATGGCTTTAGAGTATACATGTAATACTTCTTCATCCTTGAGGAATAGTCTTATACGAAAATGGCTGTGTCAGCCTGTATCTTCCTTCTGTGACTTTGACCTTTCTATGTTTGGTTACATTCCTAGTTGAAAGTGAGGAATCAGGAAATCTTTGGGAATTAGAGACATTTATGTGGATTGGGTGTACATAAAGTAAAGACTGGAGACTCAAGAATTAGGAAAGAGATGGAAAATTTTGAAGGGTAGCAAAAACTTCAAGGATATTATTTGTCTTCATGTAGTTAAAACATTAAAAATTTTTTCTCATGTAAGGTTTTTGTTGTGGCAATAAACACCAGTGCTGGTTGATTTAAGCAGCAAATGAATTGTTTAAAAGATGCTACTTGGTTCACAGATTTCTGGGAGGGCTGGAGAGCCGGGTTGTAGCCATGAAGCCAGGGAGAGAGCCCAAGTCAGCCTGCAGAGCTGGGTTGGTGGATACTCCTGTTACTACAGAGCACTAGAGGCTGCAGATTGCATCCCAGGTGCCATTGGGACCAAACCATGCATGCCTGCACCAGCCCTGCATTGTGGGGCCTCTGCATTCCTTGTAGCATCTCTGTTCCCAGAGGGAACACTGGGTGATCTCTGTACACTGGGGTGGGTATGTCTGATTGGTGGTGCCTAGACCATGTTCCTTTGTCCCAGGTGCCAAGGAAGCTGGGAAGGCAAGTCTTTGGTATTTTTGCAGTCATTCTGGGAGGTGACCACTGCCTTGTTAGGTTGGGGAATTTCCCAAACCTAGTTCTAACCTAGGGTTCAGATACAGGTGGATAAAAAGAATTATAGATGTTTGATAGAGTTGCATGTGTCTGTGTGCATGTGTGTGTGCACATGCATGTGTGTGTGAGTGTGTGTTTGCTAGGGATATTTATTTCAATAAGGCATCTTCCTGAATTTATGATGAAGGTCGATAATGGAAAAGCAGGATTCATTTTGCATAATTTTGCTTTTTTGTTAAAAATGCTAACATACATATAAAATCAAGAGTACTGATACTTGTTTCAGGTTGCGTTTAACCAGGACAAAACTTGTTTTCTGTGAGATTGAACAGCTTCCTAGCACTCACTCTGAAATATGCAGTTCATTGCATTTGCTTTCTAAATGAGAACCACATTTAATGAAACCTTGACCGTGTAATCAAGATAATGAGAGATTTTTAATTTGCCTGAGTGACTCAGTTGTGGAGTACACACTTTGACTTGTGTTCGGATGGGAGGTTGAGAAATTATCACTGCCTTGGTGTACATGAGACACAAAGCAGAAAACAAAATCAGCATGCGCTGTGTCATATTTGTACTGAGATAACACCGAGGAACAGCTGTGACTCTTTCAAATGACTCCATTTGTTTGATAATTGCTGGGTAAAAATAGTGCCACTATTGGTTATTTCAGGAAGACAGATGGCGTTCTAGATTATGTTCCTTTCCTTGTACCCAAAAAGAACAGGACCAAGTCTTTCTGAAAATTACTGTCTGTGTGTGTGAAATAGCATCGGGGAAGGGGACAACACATTTCAAGCTTTTGCCCTGCAGGTACGTAGGGAGCAGGGGCTGCGCCGTAAAGGAAACAGGGAATTCAATTATTCCAGCCTGAGCTAGGGTAGGAAATCAAGGCATCTATCTGTTGCTTAGGAACAGAAATATCTTGTGCCTCAGCTACAGCTGGAGAAACCAGGTCATTTACTTTCAGAGTTCACCTACCGGTTATCCAAACAGAGCTGAAGGAGAAAGCACCTCTTTTCTCCTGGCAGGGGTTATTTTTCTCATCAGACCTCCTACCTTTCTTCCAGTCAGCAAATTCTCTGTTGTTCCTAGTGTATTTCTCAAAACTGTGCCAACCAAATTACAGTACTTCTTGGGGAGGAGGGTGGGAGATGATCGGTTTTCTTCAGGAGCTGGCCCTTGGGTCTTTTTCCCTCCCAGGAAGCCTGGGGAGGCGGTGGTGGAGTGTGGTACTCAGCCTTTTGTCTGAATGGCAGGCGTGTGATGGTTTGACATGTGGTTGGCATTCTTGTCTGCACCTCAGGGAGAGAAGGTTGTCACACACACTCCCACGGTCCCACAGTTAGGTCTCGGGTCAGGCAGGGAGGCAGAAACACAGATCTTTTGTGAGGTATGAGGACCCCACTTCCTGTGCCAAGGGAGGACCGTGGATTGCACCCTTACCTGTGTCTAGGAATCTCTTTGAGATCTTTCCAAAAAACACACACCTGAGACTTACACCCAGAAATTCTGCTTCATTAGGTCTGAGGTATAACCTGGGCTCCCGAGGGTTCAAAAGTTTCCCAGGTAATTAGAGCTTAAAAGTCATTCCCATTTTTCTCCTTAGCCCCTGCTGAAGAGTGCTGGACTCCCAGATCCAGGCTGGGCATAGAAACGCTTAAGCATGGAGTTCCTGGGTGTCCTCATTTCTGTCCAGAGTTGAGAGCTTGCCCTGTGCCCTTCTCCCTGGGGAGCTCTGTGTACTCAGGGTCACATGATTCCTGCAACAGTGGGTTCCTTGGTCTTCAGTTTGGTTGGGAACATTTACTCTTTCAGGAGCACTCAGAAGGAGAATTGAGACTTGTAGCTGGGTGGAAACATTCTGGAATTATTTAGGCGTTAACTAGACAATGGGAAACTGGTAGGTAGAACCTTAATCCCTGGGTGTTTCTGACTAAGCAGGCTGATAAGAGCAGAATGTCCCAGGCACATGGGCACACACTGCCAGTACACCTGCCCTGGGGAAGGCCTTGGGGTGTATAAACACTGATCATTTCTACTCACTGTTCTCCAGGGATCCTAGGAAAATCAGATAGTTTCAATAAGAGTATTGCAGTACGCAGAGGCAAAACACTTAAAAGGACAATGAGATGTAGTTCCTTTTTGCCTCTTCTTTTTATCTTCATTCACAAAGAAAAAAAAAGCCATTATATTGAAAATGAAGATGATTAGAAAAGCATTAAAACATTCTCAGTATGTTTTAAACATTTCTCCTAGAAAGCCACAAGCCAAAGGCAGTTATTTCTTGGCTCCTTTTTGCTCAGTTATGTAAACGTCCATTAGTGGGAATACCAGAGTTGATCCGGAAATCTCAATTTCAAGAGAGCTGAGAAGTAGACTTGTTAGCATGAGCATGAAAGGAAACACTGTGGGGCAGCTTTAATGTTCATGACTCTCAAATGCAGGGACGTGACTAAAGCACAAGGTGTCCGATTTTCAGTTGTACCTGGCCATGAGATCAATCTCCGAGTCTACATAGCCACACTTGAAACAACGTCACATCTCGCACACCGGCTTGCCAAATCCGAGGGACTTTGATTTGAGAAAAGAAAAGGAAGACATTTCCACCATTCACACCAAAACCTGGGTTTTTGAAGTAATTTGAATTTCTGATCCTTTTTTTCAGCCTCTACTTGCCTCTCTTCCTGTCACTGTAGAATCCAAAATAAATTCGAAGCTCTCTCTCTTCTGTGGACTAGGAAGAGTCAGAGAATTTTAGAAAGATTTTTGCCAACCTGCTGTGGGAGGTACAGAATTTCTAAATAGCAGGGTCTTGGAGTGGTATTCTAGGCACTATTAGAGGATTTATCTAGAGGCAATGTCTATGTAGCAAGCATACTTAGTTTGCAATGTTTATATTTAGGATAATGAGAGTGTTGGCTCTAAACCCCCAGACTTCCCTTCAGTGCTACCACTGTAAGCTATGAATAATCTTTTAAATACAGAATTGGATATCTCTCCCCTTTCCTGCTATTAATTTTTTTAAAATTGTGAGTCCATTTCTCTTGATACACTCAATGTGTGTGTAAGGAAGAGGGCCAACCATATCCCACCTCGGAATACCACCAAAGCAGCCAGGACAACTGTGTTATTAATACTTTTTCTCTTTGGCTTCCATTAAGGATTTAAAAACAAAAACAGAGAAATGTGCCTTTTCTTTTCTCTCCTACTTGATCTTCAAGTTAATAAAATGAGTGACAGAGAGATTACAACTGTGAAGAAGTAAGGATGCCCTTTCAGCCAAGGGTACTTGTCATGCTTTCGTCTCTGTGCTGTTGGAAAATAGTAAGATCTCAATAAACATTCTCTCTTAGCACTTTTGACAAACAATTCACCTGTCGGGACTTCAGCTCTAACATTGCATGATCTATGATTTTAGGACTCAGATAATAATATTGCCAACCCCCATTTCTATGGGTCCCTTGCTCTTTCGTCACCAATAAATGGCACCATCTTCAACATCTTTGTTTTAAGGTACCTGCTCTCCGACTCCTGTCCCACCCTCCTGGCTGGAGCTTCTAGTGTTATCACCCCACAGACCTCTAATCCATGGCCTACCACATTTTCATTGTCTATGATCCCCTTTCTCTCTTTTCCTTTTTTACTAGTTTAGATTTCACATTATATCATTTAAGCAGTAAAATATGTCAGAAGAAAAATGCATAATTATGCTCAGTGATCTACAAATTCCTGACATTGATGTAACATTAGCCCTTGACACTGCCTGGCAACCCTGCCATCTATCTTTTGGATTTTTGTCCTTCTACTCTCCAGAACAATCACACTGTCTTCTCTCACCCCAGCTTTCTGGGCTCCTTTCCTATTCACTCTTAGCTGACTATGTTGCTTCCAAATTTACTGAAAAGGTAAAAGTAGTAAGGCAGGCCACATGCCCATTATCGAATCTAGCACCCCACTTATGTCTTTATTTGAACTCCATTTCCCACCTCTGTCTGCATGAAATGTCTTAGTTCCCACCAAAAGCTGCTTCTGCTTATTTACCTCCAATGCTGCCACAGATATACTGGGCATGCATCCTCATTTGCCCAATTCAATGATAGTTTGCATTTGTTGGCCTGGCATAACCATGAATAAATAGTTCCCCCTAACGTACCCCAGTTTGTATGACAAATTATATAGTCCTCTGAATCATGTAACAAACTTCCATATATGGTGGGGGGTCTGTTTCTGGACTAGCAGGTCAGAGCATCTCTGTGCCCACATCATACTGTCTTAGTTGCTTTACAGGTGGTCATGTAGCTTTAACAAGCCCATACACAGGGCAGAGCAAGCATTCCTTTCTGTTCTTCAGATGTGTATCAGCTTTTTTTGGTCCTGTGCTATTTCATATGCATTTTAGAATTAGTTCGTAAAGTTTCACAAAATCCTGTTGGGGTTTTGATTGGAGTTTCATTGAGTCTCTAGATCAATTTTGGACAAATTCAATCACTGCAAAATCAAATCTTCCTATTCATTTACACATATATTGCTCTATTTAGTTTTTCCTTAATATCTCTCAGCAAAATCTCACAATTTTCTGCCTGCAGGTTAAATACATATTTTGTTAATATTTTACTAGATATTTTATGGTTTTTGTTTCTATTGTAAATAGTGTATTAAAAATTGAGCTTTTTTGTTGTGGTGCTGTTGACTTGTGTATTATTCTTACATGCAGCTACTTTGTGAAATTTTTATTTATAATGATTTATAAATTTATCAGGGTTTTCTTTATACGCAGTCATAACACTTGCAAAAATGATGGTTTTGTTTTCTTTTTTTTAATCCTACTTTTAAACAACATAATTGACATGCAGCATACATACAGGAAGGAGCACACATCATAAGGTCATCTCTTGATACATCTTCACAAAATGAACACATTTATTTAACCAGCACCTAGATTAAAAAACAGAACATTATTTGCATCCATGAAGCCCCCTGGTGCTCTCTTCCATCACTACCTCCCCAAAGAAAAATGCTTGTGTTTTTAATATATTTTTTTCTGGTCTTATTGACTTGGCTCTTGCAAAGTTCCCTTTCTTAACATAATCACTTTCTCCCTTTCTGCTGGAATATTCCCAGTAACATACAAATGTGCTTTACAATCTTCCGTCTTAAATCTGAAATCATTCTCCCTTGACCTTATTTGTGTCCCTTTCTAGCCAGTGCTCCATTTGGCTGCTCCCCTTCTCAGCAAAACCTTCTGAATAAAAGTCCTGTAGCCACTGTTTCTACTTCCTCACTGTACAGTTTTCTTTTCAACTCACTTTTATCTGGCTTCTGTCTTGGTATTTCACTGAGGCAG
This sequence comes from Rhinopithecus roxellana, assembly GCF_007565055.1. Taxonomy (NCBI): domain Eukaryota; kingdom Metazoa; phylum Chordata; class Mammalia; order Primates; family Cercopithecidae; genus Rhinopithecus; species Rhinopithecus roxellana. The sequence continues at coordinate 91,230,043 of NC_044553.1, read as the reverse complement.
CTGTTGTCACGATATCAGTGTCGTCCTTGGTATCAAATCCAATAGACAGCTCTGTTAATGTCCTCTCCATCTCTTAGTATCATTTGATATAATTAGCCCTTGCCCATTTTGAAATACTTCATTTTCATGCTTCCATTTTTGCATTTGGATGACTACTTGTTGAATGCCCTTCTCTTCACCTGAACTCTAAGTTCCATAATGGCTATGGTGATGTATGGCTTTTTCACTGTTCCATTCCCAGTGTCTAGTCCAGTGTTGACATTAGATTGACAAATATTTGTTGCCTGGGTTTTAGGGGTGACAATAAACATCCAGTCACTTTTGTCTCATGTCTACTTAAATGTCTTACAGGTATCTCAACCTCAACAGGTCCAAAATATGTTTATCATCTTCTTCCACAGACCCCTTTTGAGTATATACCAGTAACATCCACTAAACCAGAAACCTTAACTCCTTACTTTTTCTCATCCCCACATCCAATCCATGATTTCTGACCATGCTACTGCCTGCATACTTCTCCCAAATCATCCTCTTCCTTCTGTGTCCATTTGCATTCTTCTGGCATGCCATTAGATTGAATTACTGAAACAGCTTCTAATCTGTTTTTGTTCTGAACTGTTCTGAACTCTGATATTACTTCCTCCAATTAGTCTCCACATAGCAGCCAAAGTGATCCTTTTAAATATACAAGTCTAGTTAAATCACCCTCGTATGGCAGACATTGTGCCATATACTATCCTCCCAATTATAAAAATAGAATGAACAAAGGATAAGAAGCAAGAGAGTACAGGATCGCACTATTAAAAACAAATTACATGATAAGTAATTTAGAGTTAATTTTAATATCACTATTCTTCCACATTTTCAAAGCATCTGTATTAGTCCCTTCTTACACTGCTATGAAGAAATACCCAAGACTTCTTCACAGGGCAGCAGGGCAGAATGAATGCAAGCAGGAGAAATGCCAGATGTTTATAAAACCATCAGATCTTGTGAGACTCATTATTATGAGAATAGCATGGGGGAAGCTACCGTCATGATTCAATTACCTCCACCTAGTCTTGCCCTTAACACATGGGGATTACAATTCAAGATGAGATTTTGGATGAGGACAAAACCAAACAATATCATTCCTCCCCAGCCCCTCCCATGTCTCATGTTCTCATATTTCAAAACATGATCATGCGTTTCTTACTGTCCCCCCAAATCTTAGCTCATTCCAGCATTAACCCAAAAGTCCAAGTCCAAAGTCTCATCTGAGACAAGGCAAGTCCCTTCTGCCTATGAACCTGTAAAATTGAAAGCAAGTTAGTTACTTTCTAGATACAATGGGAGTACAGGCATTGGGTAAATACACCTGTTCCAAATAAGATACATTGGCTAAAACAAAGGGGCTTCAGGCCCCATGCAAGTATGAAATCCAGTAGGCCAGTCATTAAACCTTAAAGTTTCAAAATGATATCCTTTGACTCCATGTCTCACATCCAAGGCATGGGACTTGCACCCTCTGGAGCAATGGCTGGAGCTGTACCTTTGCCCCTTTTAGCCATGGTTGGAGCTGAAGCAGCTGGGATGCAGGGCACAATGTCCTGAGGCTGCCCAGAGCAGGGGAGCCCTAGGTCAGGCCCAGGAAACGAATTTTCCCTCCTAGGCTTCTAGGCCTGTGATGGGAGGGGCTGCCAGGAAGGTCTCTGACATGCCTTGGAGACATTTTCTCCATTGCCTTGGTGATTAATATTCGGCTGCTCATTACTTATGCAAATTTCTGCAGCTGGCTTGAATTTCTCCCCAGAAAATGGGTTTTTCTTTTCTGTCACATCATTAGCCTGCAAATTTTTCAAATATTTTTATTCTGCTTCCTCTTGAACACTTTGCTGCTTAGAAATTCTTCCACCAGCTACTCAAAATCATCTCTCTCAAATTCATAGTTCCGCAGATATCTAGGGCAGAGGCAAAATGCCACCAATCTCTTTGCTAAAGCATAGCAAGGGTGACCTTTACTCCACTTCTCAACAAGTTCCTCATCTCCATCTGGGACCACCTCAGCCTGGACATCATTATCCATACCACTATCAGCATTTTGGTCAAAGTCATTCAACAAGTCTCTAGGAAGTTCCAAACTTGCCTACATTTTCCTGTCATCTGAGCCCTCCAAACTGTTCCATCCTCTGCGTGTTATCCAGTTCCAAAGTCGTTTCCACATTTTTGGATATTCTTGTAGCAGTTACCCACTCTTGGTACCAATTTACTGTATTAGTCTGTTCTTACACTGCTGTGAAGAAATACCTGAGACTGGGTATTTTACAAAGGAAAGAGATTTAATTGACTAATAATTCCATATTGCTGAGGAGGCCCCAGGAAACTTACAATCATGGTGGAAAGCAAAGGAGAAGCAGGCACCTTCTTCACAGGGTGGCAGGATGGCATGAGTGTAAGCAGGGAACTGCCAGATGCTTATAAAACCATCAGATGTTTTGAGACTCACTAACTAACTATCATGAGAACAGCATGGGGGAAACTGCTTCCATGATCCGATTACCTCCACCTGGTCCCCCCCCTTGACATGTGGGGATTATGGAGATTACAATTCAAGATGAGATTCTGGGTGGGGACGCAGCCAAACCATATCAGCATCCTTTGGATTTCACTGCCACTCCTGTATCCTCTACAACTACACACCCATCAGTGGCCTTTCTCTTTCTCCACCTACCTTTTCTCCAAATTGAAATCTCAGGACTGTTTTTCAATAATAGCAGGTAGATTTTCAGTAACTACCAGAAGAAGGAAGTATATAACTAGTTATCTGGGTTGATGAGCTACCCAGCAATCCATTCATTAGCAATAAGTCTTGTAAAACCATTAAAAAGAAAACTCTTCAGGCTTCCTTTTTTAATATTAAGGATTGTTAGAAGTGATCAAAAGTTAATTTACTATACCTCACCTCCTTTCTTAAACACAGATCTTCAACTAGTTAAGGAAGTACATTCTGTATTATTAAAGGCACTGTGCTTCAGTCAATGATATGCATATACCCTACAATGAAAAAACCTAGGTTTAAAGTGATAAACAGCTTGTCTGCTCCACTGATTGAAAGTTGCCGCTTGCAAGAAAGCCTGAGCAGTTGAAGGACAAAGTTGAAAAGTTCTTTGTTTTTGATGATGTGCCCTCTTTTTAAATTTGAGAGCAACAAGTTGTGACTACTTTCCTGCTTCCGGAATTAGCAGGAGTAGCAGGACAAGATTAATAGGTGGGTTCATTATGCCTAAGAAGTCGACTTTTTTTTTTTCCACAGAAAATAATTGCTTTTTTGGAGTGCAAAAAGCTTTTGCTTATGCAATGTCAAGATCTGTTATGCTGATTAGGGGATGAAGTCACTCTTCCCGCTGTTTGTAGGGCACAAAGTCCATAAATGTGATCGGTGGTTTTGTACAGCATTGAAAAGTCTCCAGAAGATTTCTCTCTTTTGGGACCCACTAAAAACCAGAGAACTCCAGGAAATAAAGCCAAATTGTGCTCTTTTGACATGGGGCCATAAACATAATGGAATGATTTTTCCCATGAAAGATCTGAGCAAAATAATCTCTACTGATTTATTTGACTGAGTCACATCCAGCTTTCCTTCATTCTTAGGTGCTGTTGCTTCAGAAAGTATCATCACAATTTCATTATCTGTCTAATACTGTGTAAACAGAAACCTTATTTCAAATGGACACAAGGAGGTAGCGGAGTAGAGAGTAAGATCCTGGGCTCTTGAACCAGACTCTTAGATTCTAAACTTGATTCAACTGGTTTTAGAATGTTGGGTGAGTAACTTACTTTTTCTTTGCCTCAGTTTCTTTATCTAAAAAGGGAGAGAAGGTAGATAATTACCTCCCATGGCCATGGAATGTTTTTGTGAAGATTAAATTTATTTATGTAAAGTGCATGGCAGATAGTGATGACTGTTATTATTATTACTGAGGTTGCAAGGACTGGCTGAACATTCTCTTGTGGCATTCAGGGAACACTGAAGGTGAATTCTGCCTAGCCTTAACATTTGTGGGTGGATGAATCCTTGCACATAAAGTCAGATAAATATTTAATAAGTGGTCATTGGGGGGTTGACAAAGCAAGGAGACATTTAGAAAACATACAGAATCCTGTTTTAGAGTGTCTTAATTGATAGATCATATTTCTATTTACAGGCTTACTTTGGAGATATTGCAGGTTTGGTTCTAGACCACCACAATAAAGCAAATATCTCAATAGAATGAGTCACACACATTTTTTGGTTTCTTAGTGCATGTAAAAGTTATGTTTACACTATTATATAGTCTATTAAGTGTGCAATAACATGATGCCTTAAGAAGTACATACCTTAATTAAAATATTTTATAGCTAAAAAATACCAACAATCATCTAAGTCTTCAGTGAGTCATAATCTTTTTGCTTGAGCATTTTGCTTCAACGTTGATGGCTGCTGAATGATCAGGGTGGGTTGCTGAAGGTTGAGGAGGTTGTGGCAATTTTTAAAAATAAGACAACAATGAAGTTTGCTGCATTGATTGACTCTTCATTTCACAAAAGATTTCTCTATAACATGTGACGCTATTAGATAGCATTTTACCCACAGTGGAACTCTTTTCAAAACTAGAGTCAATCTTCTCAAACCTTGCCACTTCTTTATCAACTAAGCTTTTGTATTATTCTAAATCGTTTGTTGTCACTTCAATGATGTTCACAGCATCTTTACCAGGAGTAGATTCTGTCTTAAGAAACCACTTTGCTCATCTGCTCATCTGTAAGAAGCACTTCCTCATTCATTCAAGTTTGATCATGAGATGCATCAATTCAGTCAAATCTTTAGGCTCCACTTCTAGTTCTAGTTCTCTTGCTATTTCCACTGCAGTTACTTCCCTACTGAAGTCTTGAGCCCCTCAAAAGTGATTCATGAGGGTTGAATTCAACTTCTTCCAAACTTCTGTTAATGTTGATATTTTGGCTTCCTCCCATGAATCACAAATGTTCTTAATGACATTTAGTGAATCATTTCAAGAAGGTTTTAATATGGTAGCGGTAGCCTTATGAAATGTATTTCTTAAATAATAAGACTTGAAAATTGAAATTCTTCCTTGATCAATGGGCTACAGAGTGAGTGTTGTGTTAGCAGGCATGTAAATAACATTTATCTCCCTATACATCTCCATCAGAGCTCTTGGGTGACCAGGTGTATTGTCAATGAGCAGTAACATTTTGAAAGGAATCTTTTTCTGAGCAGTAGGTCTCAACACTGGGCTTACAACATTTAGTAAACCATGCTATAAACAGATACGTTGTCATCCAGGCTTTGTTGTTTTTTTTCTAGAGCATAGGCAGAGTACACTGAGCATAGTTCTTAGGGGTCCTTGGATTTTCAGAATGGCCAGTGAGCACTGGCTTCAATTTAGTCACCAGCAACATTAGGCCCAACCAAGAGAGTCAGCATGTCCACTGAAGCCTTGAAGCCAGGCACTGACTTTTCCTCTCTAGCCATGAAAGTCCTAGATGACATCTTCCAATAGAAGGCTGTTTGGTATACATGGAAAATCTGTTGTTTGGTATAGCTACCTTCATCAATGATCTTAGCCAGATCTTCAGGATAAATTGCTGCAGCTTCTACATTAGCGCTTGCTGCTTTGCCTTGCACTTTTATATTATGGAGATGGATTATTTCCTTAAACCTCATGAACCAACCTCTGTGAGCTTCCAACTTTTCTTCTGCAGCTTCCTTCTGCACCTCTCAGCCTTCAAGAGTTAGAGCCTTGCCCTTGATTAGGCTTTGGCTTGAACAAATGTTGTGGTTGGTTTGATCTTCTATCCAGACCACAAAATATTCTCCATATCAGCAGTAAGGCTGTTTTGCTTCCTTATCATGCCTGTGTTCACCGGAGTAGCAATTTTAATTTCCTTCAAGGACTTCTCCTTTGCATTCACAACTTGGCTAACTGTTTGGTGCAAGAGGCCTAGCTTTTGCTGTATCTTGGCTTTTGACATGCTTTTCTCACTCAGCTTTATCATTTTTATCTTTTGATTTAAAGTGAGATATCTGTGACTCCTCCTTCCACTTGAACACTTAGAGGCCATTGTAAGATTATTAATTGGCCTAATTTCCTTTTATTTATTTATTTGTTTTGAGATGGAGTCTCACTCTGTCGCCCAGGCTGGAGTGCAGTGGTGTGATCTTAGCTCACTGCAACCTCCGCCTCCCAGGTTCTAGCGATTCTCCTGCCTCAGCCTCCTGAGTAGCTGGGATTACAGGCACACGCCACCATGCCTGGCTAATTTTTGTATTTTTAGTAGAGACACCATTTTACCATATTGGCCAGGCTGGTCTCAAACTCCTGATCTCAAGAGATTTGCCTGCCTCGGGTCCCAAAGTGCTGGGATTACAGGCATGAGCCACCATGCCTGGCTTAATTGGCCTAATTTCAATAGTGTTGTGTCTCAGGGAATTACTAGGTCCAAGAAAAGGGAGAGGTGTAGGGGAATGACTGGTCAAGGGAGTAGTCAGAACACATACAGCAATTATTGATTAAGCTTACCGTCTTATATGGGTGCAGTTTGTGGTGCCCCAAAACAATTACAGTCAAAGATCACTGATCACAGATCACTACGACAGATACAGTAATAATGTAAAGGTTTGAAATTATTGTGTGAATTACAAAAATGTGACAGATACAAAGTGAGGCATGTGCTGTTGGAAAAATTGTGCTGATAGACTTGCTCAATGCAGGGCTGCCACCAACCTTCAATTAGTAAAAAAAAAAAAAAAAAAAAAAAAAAAAAAGCAATATCTGTGAAGTGCAATGAATGAAAGCATAATAAAACAAGGTATATCTGTATTTTTTCCTACAATGATGAAGATAAAGCTAATAACTGTCTCTCTATAACACCATGTCTTGTAATCCTCTGTCACATTTAGGTTTTGCGCTGACATTGGTACAAGGGCTTAGGGTCACATTCACCGTAGGAGGCCCAGAAAAGGTCATGATAGTCATTGCATGAAATAAGGTATTTAGAGCTGTTAAAGAAAAAAAAGATTCAAAAACTTGGTAAAGTCGGTAAGGCAGACTTTATTCAAGGGAGGCATGGTGATAGTTGCAGGGACCATTGCCATAGGGTCTTGCAGTGGAGGAGAGAGACTGGGCTCAACTCTGACCCCAGCAAGGACAAGTAGGGGTTTATAACCACCGAGCAGAGTAGGGGTCAGTGGATGGAAAATTATCAAGGAAACTTCAAAGATAAGGGGTTACTGGCGAAGCCAAATTGACAGAATTATTGCTGAAGGCAGGCCAGGTTTATAAGATACTAGAGGGTGGTCAGATGCCAAGGTTGGGGACATTTTCCCTGAACTGACTGCTATAGTTTAGATGTTTGTCCCGCTAAACCTCATGTTGAAATCTGATCTCAATGTTGGAGGTGGGGCTCTAATGGGAGATGTTTGGGTCAAGGGAATGGATCCCTCATGAATCCATTAATGCCCTCTCTGGAGGGCAGATAAATGAGTTCTTGCTCTATTAGTTCCTGCAAAAGCTGTTTGTTAAAAAGAGCCTGGTACTTCCCTCTGCTCGCTCTTGCTCGCGCTCTGTCTGTCTGTCTGTCTCTGTCTCTCTGTCTTGCTCACTTTGTCTCCAGTTATGTACTCTCTGCACAGGCAAGCTCCCTTTTATCTTCCACCCTGAGCGGAAGCAGTCTGAGGCCCCCCCGCCAATGCACAATCATGAACCTTCCAGCTTGCAGAATCGTGAGCTAAATAACTCTCTTTTCTTTGTAAATGACCCAACTTCAGCATTCCTTTATACCAACACAAAACAGACTAAGACACTCATTTAGCAGTGTTATTGCTCAAACTGGATTCAGCAAGGACACAGAGAGAACCCCAAGGTCAGCCTAGTCAAGCAGAGGACTCAGAGGGGCTGGATCCAAGTTTTGATCAAAGGAGGCAGTCTTTGTCACAGCCACTGGGGACATACAATCAGGCCACATTCAGTCAATAAGAATAACCTTTTATAAGTGGAGAAAGATCACGAAGAGGCAGGATATTGCTCACTCCTGGGTTAGGAGGATCATGAACAAGCCTTTCTTCCTTCTCTCACTTTTAGTTTCAGATGTTCAAGACTGTGTGGGCACTTTGGTGGAAGTGAAAAGAGTAAGAAAGACTGGGAACTTCTGGGCTATGGGTAGTTTGGGTTGGTTGTTGGAGGGAGGATTGCCACCCTGGACAAAGGAGGGGCCAGGGGAGTTCCCAGAGCTGTGGATATGGGGCAGGCCCCTGGGAATCATTGAGAAGGGGCTTTGGGTTTCCTTTCAAGTTGCCCATCTCATTTCACAGGTTAGTGAGAGGGACAAGGATTCACGTTTACTGCCCCAACCAAAGTGAAAGGGCTATATTTGTCCCTGAGTTCCAGATACAGGTAGTTGGGTGGTCTTAAATATAGTCAAGAATGTTTCCTTAATGACAAAAAAACAAAACAAAACAAAACAAAAAAAACAAAAAAAAACCAACCCATACAATTTTTACTTCTATAGAACTATAATTTTTACTTCTTTTTAGAAGAAAAACCTGAGCTCCTTTGTTGCAGTATCTTTTTATATGCATCTAGATTTTTATAGAGCCTTAAAATTCATTGATACATGAAAACTGAGGCCACCATTGACAGCAATTGTGTGTGTTAGTAAATAACGTATGTTAGTAAATAAGGGTAGCTGAGGAAAACCGAGCCTCTGGGATTGTATTGAACAGTTTCATAGCTGTGGTGCTGTGAGTGAATGGGAGGGAGCTGGCTTCCTGCATGTGGGGGTTGGTTGGTGAATGAGGAAAATTAGCGTGGCTGGGTTGATTTTTCTCTTTGAAAAGACTTTGTGCCCAGATGTCATACATATTATTTAGCTTGAATAAATATGAAATATTCTGGGGGAAATAAATATAAGTCCCTGGAGTGCAGAGACTCTCTGTTGCTAACTTCAGGTGCTTTCGGTAATAAGAAAGAAGGCGACATTTGTCTCCAATGTGTGAGTGACCCCACACACATTAGGCTTTTGGCTAAGGTACTTTCCTTCTTTTGCCTTTTAAAATTCCACTCATCACTTCATTTTTCTTTTGGCTCTAGAGAAAACCAGACTGTTTTATTCCTTGATGAGCATTTGAGAACTGAATCCTTTAATTTATCTTTTGGTCCACCTTCCAGGACATGTGTGCACATGCATACACACACACACACACACACACACACACACACACACACACACAATTTATCCATCTCTCTCTTGCTTTTGCTCTTGGTGGCAAGCACATCTTCACCTTTTTTTTCCCCCTTGCAAATTTGAGCATTGATTCACATTTCAAGTCAGTTGTTTCTTGCTGTTGCTATTGAGAATGTGACATTAGGGAGATTCAGAACAATGCATTTCAGCTCACTGTTGACTCATGTTGGATGATTTCAGCAGCAGCAGCTCAAGCTGGTGGCCTGTGGGATCAAGGTAATGTGCCCGAGTAGCTGCCACTGCAGCGCTGAGAGGACAAGTAGGGCTGAAGGGACCAACAGCTGGGACCCTTCCAGAATTCTAAATGATCATGCAAAAGGCAGAAACAAGACAGTTTGCATCAGGAAAAGGTGATAAAGGTAGAACAACTTATTAGAACAGAGAACAAGATTAAGGGAGCGACAGGGAAAAGAATGAAGCCAGAAAATATAATAGTGTATAATCTTAGGCTAGGATCCTACTGAATAAGTCAGCTGATAAAGTCTAAAAGGATAAGGTAGTAGAGATGCTCTGAAGATTGAAAGTTCTTATTTTGGTAGAAGGTAATCAATTCTTGCTGGCTGTGTTATATAATTATGTGTCCGTGTTTTGACACATATGTTGCTTTCATCTATTTTAAAGGTTGTTTTGGAAAATATAAAAAAATTCCCTACAGCAAATGGCAGGACCCCAATTAAAATGATAAATGCGAAAGAATTTATTGACTCATCCAGGGGCGAGGTTGACTGGGTTTGCCTGGACTGAAGCATTCAAAGGAAGATCTCACTTCCCTGCCTCCCTCCTTCCCTTCCTTTTCTACTTTTCTCTCCATTTACTCCCCTTTCTGCATCTCTGCCTCTTCTCCTTCGCCCTGCATCCTCCCACCATAAACCTCTCCTCTTCCTCCCTTCTCTCTTGCTTCTTCCGCACATCTTTCCCCTGACCCTCCCTCTCTCTGACTCTACCCTCCCCACCATGCCCTGGCCCCCTCTCTCTATTGCTTGCTAATCTCACTTTCCACCCCCTTAATTTCTCTCTCCCTCCACCTCTAGCTGCTACTCTTGCCCCCGTCTGCCTCCTCTCCTTCACACCTCATGCTCCTTTCTGTCTTTGCCCTTGCTTTGTCCCCACTGCTCCCCTGGCCACCCTTGGCCTCCATTTTCTCTCATGCTCTGCCTTCCATTCTTTCTCCTTCCCCCATTTATTCTTCTCTCACCCTAGCCCTCTCATTGCTCTGTTGTTCCCTTTGCTAATTTTGTTCTAGGGCTGACTCTCCTCCGTGGTGACCTCGCCGCTGCTCCAGGCTTGTATCCCCAGCTTGGCCTTCCCAGTGGAAAAAGAGTTTCCCTTTCACAATAGTTCCAGCAAAAAGTCTCAGGATTGTCTCTCATTTGGCTGATGTGGGGACCAAGAGGCTTTAGAATCGAGGAGGGGTGGTGACATCCCTTTCTGAACCATGTGGACTGAAGTTCAGGTACATTATAGTGCTGGACAAGGGGAATTGAGGACTGCATTCAGAAGAAAGGGGATTCGATACGAGGCCGGCAAAAAAACTAAGGCACCATTACTGTTCCCATTGGCCAGGCTATTGGTTGGTAGCTGCCATAACAAACAACCCCCACATCTCAGTAAAATACAAAATAAAGGTTTTTTTTTTTTTTTTTCTTCACTTTGCCACGGTCCAGTGCAGGTGGGGCGGCCTTCCACAAGCCTTCCTCAGTGTGGTGACTCAGCTGTGGTCCTGCTGTACTGGAGTCCTTCACTTCCAGGGCATGAATAGGAGGAAAAGAGTATAAAACAGGCCTTTATAGCGACACTCATATGGTGTAGAGAATTCCTGCTCACTTCCCATTAGCTGGAACCCAGTTCCTGTTCTTGATCTTACCAGAAAAGATACTGGGAACTTTAGTGTTCTTATGTTCCCAGAAAAAAAGTGAACATGGTTTGGGGAGCACACAGCATTGTTATGGCCATAGCCAGGCTGTTTGGATACATAATTGGATGACAAGCAGCTGGAACTAAGCCAATATAAAGTTAATGCTGGGTATTTATGACATGTACGTTTACGCTTTCCTCTGAAATGCCTCTCGTTCTTTCTTTGATTCTAGATCTTGTCCTGAAATTCTGCTTTTATATGAAGCCTTCCAATATGGCACTGTATAAGAGCTTGGACTTTGGAACCAAATGGCATAAGTTAAGTTTCAGCTTCCCCATTTTCTAGGGGGTGACGTGGAGCAAATTAACCTCACCAAGCCTTTGTTTCCTCCTCTCATATACTGTGCGAAAAGAATCATTAATAATAATCCAGATTTAAAAAGCATTCAAACCACTTGGGTGCTTGTGACGTTTTCTTTTTTTAGCTATAATTTTACTTAGCAACTCAGTGAAGCTCAGCAAATCAGTGGTACATCTGGGCGTGGGCTGCGCTGTAGGCTCCCGTTTTCCATCCACTAGAATCTTATAATATCAGAGCCAAAGGGAAGTTCAGTGGTCACCATTTCAACCTTCCCATTTTACAGAAGAGGAAACTGACGCTCAGAGAGGCGACTTGTTTGTGCGCACGGTGGCAGAGCTGGAGGTAGGTCCCATGTTCCCTGATTCTGCATCTCCTGATTCTGCATCTAATAGACTGTGGCTGCTCTCTCAGTGGTGGCCTTTTGCTTTTTTAGATCTTGTTACTTCAACACATCAAAACCTAGCATCCTAAAGTGAAGGCTCCTCAGTTCTACCGCGCAGCTCAGGAAAAAAATGCCTGGTTGGCGTGGTGGCTCACGCCTGTAATCTCAGCACTTTGGGAGGCCAAGGTGAGCAGATCACCTGAGGTCAGGAGTACGAGACCAGCCTGACCAATATGGTAAAACCCTATCTCTACTAAAAATGCAAAAAATTAGCCGGGCATTGTGGCGGGTACCTGTAATCCCAGCTACTAGGGAGGCTAAGGCAGGAGAATCGCTTGAGCCAAGACGGAGGTTGCAGTGAGCTGAGATTGCACCACTGTGCTCCGATCTGGGCAACAAGAACGAAACTCCATCTCGAAATTAAAAAACAAACAAACAAAAACAGCCTGTTCATTAGGTTCTTGGTTCTCTCTCCATACCCACCCCCACCCCCCCAAATCAAGTGTAGACATATTTTTTTGTGTGTGTGTTCTAGACATAAGATCGTCCTATCTACAGAAACTGTGGTTTAAAACTTTTTGGTTTTACAGAGATGGCTGCTGCAGCTCAATGAGAGGTGATAAAGACATAGGTAATTGCTGTAGAATAATCCTGCTGCCAAGAAGATGATTGAACTCCCACACAGAAGGTGAACAGATGGTATATTTATTGAAATTCATAGGCTGTGAGATGGAATAATTTAACTGATGGCTGGGCACCCTCATTTCAGATTGAGGGAGGTTCTCAGAAGAACAAGTGTGCCACTAGGTGGCGTGATTATCTAGGGCCCAGTGTGATCTTATCAGAGAGGAAGGCTGGATTCTGTGCACACTCAAGAATCACTTCATTTCCTAATTGGGATGACAAATCTTCCCTGTGGCTAAGTAGGAAACCATCATGTTTTTAAAACTTAAAATCACTTGAATTATAAAATAAATATTTACCACTAAGGACTTTTGCATGGAGAAAAAGCAATCAAATGACAGGATATCAAATCACTAAAGAGATCTAAAGAGATGGGGTCATGGCTTGTTAGGGGGCAGTTTCTGGACCAGGAGTAGCTGTGGGCTCCAACACTCTCTCAAAGCCTTGGCCCATCTGGGCCCAGTGCCATTTGCTCCCTGCCGGCTGCCTTACTCCTCAGCCCCGCTCACTGCTTGTAGTGCAGAACGGCAGAAACAACGGGGCCTCTAGAAACCTCATTTTTGGAAGTTGATATAGTTTAATGGCATTATATCAGAGGAAGAATAAAGGAATCCGTTGTGAACTAATGTGAAGGCATGGAGGAAATGATTAGATCGCAAAGGTGGATTGATAACAACTTAGCCTGTGATGGTTTCCCATCCTTATCTCTTTTGTTTAGTTAATTTTTTTTTTTTTTTAAATCAAAGTTCTTCCTCTAATGCTGAATCCCTCTGGCTTCCAAATCTAGAGCACCAAGAAACTTTGTCGATGACTTTGGGATGCCCACACCTTGCTGATTTTGTGTGGGTACCACTTCCTGCTTATGTTTGATTTCATAAATGTGTCCACTTTTCGGCTCAGCAAATATTCATTGAATCTTTTTCTTGTTCAAGCTGTTCCTTTTTGTATCTAAGTTTTCTCATCTGCAAAATGAAGATAAATACTTGTTTCAAAGGGTTGTTGTAAGGATTAAATGAGTAGTTTCATGTAAAATGCTTAAAACAGGGCCTGGCAAATAGAAAGTACTCAATGAATATGAGTTGTATTTTACTATTACTGCTACCCCCACCACTACCTACTATTGTATTACTACTACCACACCACTGATGCCGCTGCTGTTGCTGCTGCTCCTATGTATTACTACTATATTGTTACTACTACTGCTACTGTTACTCTTGTATTACTACCACAGTTACTCCTACTATTCTGAATTAATTGGATTTTTAAGTCTTTCTTACTCTGAATTGCAAAAAAATTAATCTTGTCAGTTTAAGGTACATTTATTCTGCATTTTTAGCTAAATATTAGTTATTTAGGAATTTTTTTCTTTGATCACTTCTCTTCTCCTCAGAGCTAACCTCTTAGGGTTTACCTCCAGCCTGGCAGTACAGGTGAGGACAATGTGGTTCATGATTATCCTCTGTTTGTGCTGGGCTCTTTTGTCATTACTGCAGTTTGTTCTTTGGCCTTTGCCCTTATACCTCTCTGAGATCTCGGCTGGCCTCTTTGGAGCCATTTTTTTTTGGACTTGGTGGGTGTGGGGGATGGGATGGGTAGAAACCGGTCAGAATTTTCCAGATCTTCTCTGGCCTTGTGTTTGTGAGGCTCAGCTAAGGCTTCTTGCCCCCATATACCATTCACTCACCGCTGTGGGGACCAAGCTGGACCAGTTCTTCCTGCAAAGTGTACAGGTCCCCTGGGCTATACCCTGGGAAGTAATATACAAACCCCTTTGTCCTGGAGTCCCCAAACTGAAGTGAAGTTTTATCACATAATTGCCTACTTCATTTCCACGTATGTACTCATAGTGGAAAGGGATTTGGGAAGAGAATAGAGTGTCCTTGAGAAATGCTTCTAAAGTCATAGCACAGAGAGGACCAGTTGAAGGCTCAAGTATATTATCAACCATAAAGTTGTGCCTTAACAGTTGCTCTGGAACAAAATCCTTGGGTATGGCCAGTTACCTATTCAGACTGAAAATGGGTGGTGGTGGTAAGGCCAGAAAGAGTTAATGAAAATTCTGGGCTGTAGACTACATAAAGAAATAGAGTTTTTTGGACTGAATACATGTCCATTCAATATAGGCCAGTAAAATATGCCAAATAGGGACCTTGTCAGACTTTACAAAATGAATATATAATAGTGTTTTCACTTATATATGTTGGGCTTGAAAATAGTTTGTTTTATGCACTTTATATTCTCATCTTATAATTTTGCATTATTTATAAAGAAATACGTAAACTCTAGCCCCCTCCTCCCATATGAAATACTCAAAAAGAAATGGTTAATAAAGTTTCCTTTTATGTATTACTTGAGACTAGAATTAGTTGCTTGTTAGAACTGAGATTTATCCTATTAAATTGTGATGATATAAGACAGAGGTCAACAAACTATGGCCTCTGGGCTTTGTTCCACTGTCTGCTTTGTATGAGCAAAGAATAGTTTTTACAAGTTTCAAATGGTGGAAAAAAAGAAGAAGAATATTTCATGTCAACATTATGTGGAATTCAAGTTTCAATGTCTATAAATAAAGTTTTATTGGAACACAGCCATACTTACTTGTTTACGTATTGTCTGCGGCTACTTTCACACCACATTGGCAGAGCTGAGGAGTAGCAACAGAGACCATATGGCCTACACCGAAAATACTTACTGTTTGACCCTTTCCAGAAAAAGTTTGCTGACCCCTGGTCTAGGATGTGGATGCAACATGAAATGAAGAGGAATTTAAGGAGATAGCGTTGTGTTTAGAATTTTCTTTACCCTGTTTACAGGTAAGAGCAAAACGGCCTCACAGTGGGCGTCGATCTTGTGGAAAGCGGATGGGAGAAGTTGTGCTTCCGTCAACCAGTGCATGGTGCTGTGTCAGTTCCACCCCTCATTTGTGGTTCTTAAAGCCTGCTGTTATTTTATGCCACCTGCATAACCTGATTTGCATCTTAAATTAATATCTAACTACCACTTGGACTTTTTTCAGAATAAGGAGAATGGCTTTTATGAAGCCATCTGTAGATGAAAACTAAATAGCAGCTAACAGTCCTGGAATATGTGATTCAGGAAGCTCCTGCATAGCTAAAGACTCACACAGCTGATTTGCTCCCCAAGTCAAGAAGGTACCAAAGAAATTTCAGTATTTGCAAAATGAGGGAGGCAAGCAGAAGCCATCTGGGAGATAAAAGAAAAATGAAAGCCATTTGGAACCCATAGACACACTTGGCTCAGGGACTGGGTCAGAGCTTGTCCTCTCATTCTGAATCCCCTGCCCTCTGGAGCTCCTGGGTCTTCTGTCCTTCTTGAGCCTGGCAGGCTTTGCTTGAAAGTCATGGAACCCCACATCTCTTGGGACTGCACTTGTTGCACACGTGGTTTTTCCTGTAGTTACTCAAATCAAATGAGGATTTCTACACCTGAACCCAAGTTCCAATTTTGTCTTAATAATGTCAGAGGTTAATGACTAGATTAATATTCTGGTTCTTTTTTTTTCCCCCTAACCATCTCTAGCTGCCTGTTACCCCCAAAGGAGTTGTCAGGGGCAAATTGCAGAAAATGTGCCAATTTTTAGCTTCTAAATGCAAAACAGAGGAGTGAAACAAAGGTTGAGGAAATAAACGTGAACAGTCAGAATAATTCTCTATAATTGAATTCTTGCCTGTAATTCCCCACCTAACCCCACTCCTGCCTCATCCTAGTTTTCCTTTTTGAGTAAATATAGACCTTCTAACCAGGAAAAGAGAGAAGAGAGGTGGACAAGGCATACAAGAGAGACCTCTCTCACTGTGTGTGTTCCCTGCTCTTCTTAATCTCCAACTCAAGCTAAGTTTTGGGGTTGTGGGAATATAATCCCCTCCACCCCATTCGATTTAGAAATATGACAGTAGAGAAGATTTGTGTCTGGCATCCTGGGTGAGGTTCGGGGAGATGTCAGATCTCATGGAGGAAATCCTGGGTCCATGATGGTACTACTGTGTAGTGGAAACAGCACTGAGGTGTGTCTAGGCTGGGTCAAGTCCCGAAGATCTGCGCAGATTGGAACTGCAGAGCATCCAAAGTTCATGTGACTCCTTCCAGTGGGCACAGACACCAGCTGAGAGTGTACACTTGAAACCTCCAAGGTTCTTCCAGCCAGCACGGGGGATGTGTGTTGGAAAGATGTGACAGGGATGGTCTCTGCTCACAGTGTGCCAACATCTTGCTCCAGGGAGCTATTTGAGAATCCTGTTGTCTGCACCAGGGACTGGATGAGATAAGTTGTGTCTGGGTCCAGCACAGGATGAGGCCCACACAGGATCCCATTAGGGACAACTCCAGAGAAGAGAGGGACGAAGAAGACTTTATTTTTTTTATTTTTCTATGTAATCAAGTTTTATTTTTCATATTGGGCAGAATGGAGGGTCAAAGTCAGAAATTAAATTGAGTTATAGGAAATAAGTTATGTTTCTTGCACACTGGAATTTGTGATTGTAAAATTTGTCCGGAAGCAGTCACATTTATTTTATATTTTGTACTGGGTATTCTGCATATGATTTTCATGCATTTTCCCATTTAATTATTTTAATAACTTTGTGAGGCAGGTATTACTAATCCCATTCTGCAGAGGAAACTAAGGCTTTCACAGGTGCAGTAATTAGCCTTAGGTAACCTACTCAGAAGGGTAGGGTGGGATTTCAGTCCAGGCAGCACGACTCCAGTGTCCCATTTGCTCCATGTACCCTGATACTTGAGGGTCAGCAAGGGCCCTAGAAGAGGCTGTTGAAATCTGCTTTGCCCATGGCTGTTAGAGAAGCAAACTTTTCCTTTGACAATAAAACCTTTTTGGGTCTCTTTTCATGTGCCAGGTGCTTTGCTAGGCATGGGATACATAATGAATAATATTCACTTCCCTCCAGGGATGTAACAATCTGCCTACATTTGTTCCTAACACATGGAAGGTACTCAGTATGGGCTGGTTGAGTGAATAAATTTGAAAGGTACAAAGCATCAGTAAGGGGAAGAATGTCTTTGTCTAATTTCAAATGTAGCATCATGAGCATTGCAACCATGCTCATAGAGAATTTGAAAGAATCAGATGGCTGATTCTGGTGGAAATACAGATTTGACTTCAGAATGGTCTCTGTCTTAGGCAGAGCCGGAAGGCCTGTTGGTTGGAAACTGAATCCGAGATGAACAAAGCCCTGGGGAGCAATTGGGCTCAGAGCAGAAAGATAGATGAGCTGATGTGAGGAGGTTCTTTTATTCTTAACATCAGTGGTGAGGTACTGATGAGGGAAATCAATCAGTGAATCTCCCAGGGTGGAACTGTGTTCAGAAGGGAGCACTCACTTCCCAAAAAGTGCCCCTTTCTTGGTGTCTATCTAAAAAATGGAAAAAGGGATTGATAAAATGACTGACAGAAGGCAAGAAATCTAGGTCATATTACAATTTCTGTTATCACATATCACACACTGTTGAATATGGAATATATTAATACAACTAGGCTTCAAGTTTCTGTAAGAGAAAGAAGAAAGAGCTGGTTCCAACCTCATAGCTTGGGCAGCCCACAGGCAGTGACTTTGATTTCCAGGCAGTAAGTGTCATCCTATAAATTTCTGCTATTTTCTTTTCTTTTTTTTTTTTTTGAGACGGAGTCTCACTCTATCGTCCAGGCTGGAGTGCAGTGGCGCAATCTCAGCGCACTGCAACCTCTGCCTCCCAGGTTCAAGTGATTCTCCTGCCTCAGCCTCCCAAGTAGCTGGATTATAGGTGCCATCACACCTAGCTAGTTTTTGTATTTTTAATAGAGACGGGGGTTTGCCATGTTGGCCAGGCTGGTCTCGAAATCCTGACCTCAGGTGATCCGCCCGCCTCGGCCTCCCAAAGTGTTGGGGTTACAGGTGTGAGCCACCATGCCTGGCCACTATTTTCTTATTGGTACTTCTATTCTGAAAATACATTTCCAGGAAGGCCCATTTATTGGAGTTGTATTAGGATGTAAGGGATCTTTGGTGGTTTGTAACAGACACTAGCTTTTGTTAATTTAAATCAAAAGAGAATTTACTGGAACAATAGAGGAGGGCCTGCAGGAGAGAGAAGCAGCTCCGAAAGGGCAGGGATCAGGTAGCACTGAAGGTCTTGAGGCAGGAATTACTCAATGGTTCACTGGGGCCTGTGAATGCCAGCCTTGCATGGTGTTTTCATCACTGTCCTCCCAGTTCCATTCCAGGAAGGAGGGAGGGCCTGTTTGGCTTGGCTTGGACTATGTACCCACCCCCTGGTCAGAGGAAGGCAAGGCCTCTTGATTTAAGTTGCAAGGACATCCAATGGAGAAGAGGCAACTCCTCAAGGAAATAGGTGTGTGGGGCTTCTTACCAAAAGGAGGTGGACTGGACACCAGGTGGCCACATAGACCCCTTGGTTGAGAGGGCTCTGCTTCCGAAGCCTGTTGACTGCAGTGTAGGTTCCTTGGTATGGTCTTGGAAGGGTTCTGTGATCCTGCCTTCCGATTTCCCTTCTGACTTACCTGTGATAGCTCCTCCTCGTGATTCAGCCACCTTCAGGCTTCCTCAGCATCTAATCTATCCTTCCCTTTCTCACTGGTGTGTCTTTGCACTATCTACTCTAATACCAGTTTGTCTTCACCTGGAATGAATCTCTTCCTGTGTGCTCTCTTAAAACATGTTGTTTTGGAAATATACAATCCTTATCTTCCTGGCCCAAGAATCCCCTGTGTACCTATGGCTGCTGCTGCTGCTGCAGCAAATACAAAGCACTTAATATGTACCAGGCTTTCCTAAGCACTTCCTATATATTCACTCATTGAATCCTCCCAGCCATCCTTTGTTGCTAGTATCTCCATTTTACAGGTGAGGAAATGACGAGGGAAGTTCAGCAACTTGTCTAAGCTCAAACAGCTGGTAAGTGGCTGAGATAGATTTTGAACTCTGCATTCTGGGTAGCAATGTGTACCCTTAAGTAGTCTTGACTTTATTTCATGTCTCCTATGCCCTACACACTCATTAGATGTCTGCCCTACCTCTTAATAATTCTGGGTTCCCCCTGTATCCCCATGTGTTAGTTGAGCCTTCTTGATCTGTTTGAGTAGTGTGGTAACTGGTCTTCATCTTTCAAGTGTATTTAGCACACCACTGTCAGAAATAACTTGTCAAAAAATAGAACATAATTATAGTGTTCATCTGCTTATAATAATAATAATTATTATTTTTTTGAGTCTTGCTCTGTCGCTCAGGCTGGAGTACAGTGGTGCAATCTTGGCTCACTGCAACCTCCACCTCCTGGATTCAAGTGATTCTCCTGTCTCAGCCTCCAGAGTAGCTGGGATTACAGGCATGCTCCACCACTCCCAGCTAATTTTTGTATTTTTAGTAGAGACAATGTTTCGCCATGTTGACCAGGCTGGTCTCGAACTCCTAACCTCAGGTGATCCACCCACCTTGGCCTCCCAAAGTGCTGAGATTATAGGGGTTAGGCCTGCTTATAATTATTGAAAGGTCTCCTATTACCTGCTGTGCCAACATAATTAGGGTCTAATTTTACCTTCCAGTTGTATCGTCCACCCTTTATACTCCTCCCTGTAGTTGTCTACCTCCATTCATTCTCTATGTGCCCCTTAGGAAATTGCCTAGAGCATACCAAGTGCTTTATAATTTGGCAGCTCCTCCAAATTACTTGCCATTCTCTCAAAAGGCCATATATTTTCATCCTTGGCATAGCCTAAAAGACCTTCATGTTTGACTTCTCCCATGTGCCTGATAAAAGTCTTGATTATATTCCAAGACCCCATGCAAATAGCATTTCCTGTGGAAAGCCTTCCTCACCCATTACAGGTACAGTTAAGTGATTTCTTCCTCTGTGTTCCCATCATAGCCTGTTCTTAGTTATGCTATAACGCTTAGCTAGTATATTCATTTCCTAGGACTGCCATAGCAAAGCACAAGAACTGGGTGACTTAAAGCAATAGCAATTTATTTTCTCACAGTTCAGGGAGCTGGCAGTACAAAATCAAGGTGTCCCAGGGTCATGCTTCTTCTGAAACTTGGCTTTTGGTGGTTTGGTTGTTTTATCAGTCCATTTTCATGCTGCTGATAAAGACGTACCCAAGATCGGGTAATTTATAAAGAAACAGGTTTAATGGACTCACAGTTCCACGTGGCTGGAGAGACCTCACCATCATGGCAGAAGGCGAAAGGCACTTTGTACATGGCAGCAGCAAGAGAGAATGAGAGCCAAGTAGAACTGGTTTCCCCTTACAGAGCCATCAGATCTCGTGAGACTTATTCACTACAATAAGAACAATATGGGGAAAACTGCCCCCATGATTCAATTAACTCTTACCAAGTCCCTCCTGAAACACGTGGGAATTATGGGAGCCACAATTCAAGATGAGGTTTGGGTGGGGACACAGTCAAATCATATCAGTTTTTTACCAACAATATTTGGCATTCCTTGATTTGCATGCAGCTGCAGAACTCCAGTATCTGCTTTTGTAGTCCTATAGTGTTCTCCGTGGTGACTCTATCTTCATGGGACCATCTTCTTATAAGGACATCAGTCATACTGGATTAGGGGCCTACCCTACTCCAATATGACCTCATCTTCACTACTAATATTTGCAATGACCCTATTACCAAATAAGGCCACATTTTGAGTTAATGGTGGGGGGGGGGGGTTAAGTCTTCATTATGTCTCTTTTTTTAGTGTGGGGCACAATAAAACCTGTGTAACCCCTGGCTATTTTGTAACCTTTTGTAAATGCATGGTTTCCCCCAGTAGACTGTGGCTTCCACCTTATTCATCTTTGTGCCGCTTGCTCTTTCCCATAGTTGGCCCTCATTAAATGTATGGTAAATGTCTGTCTCCCTTCATGAGATAGTGACTTGTGAAAGGAAAGAAGGTGCTTTTTAAATTAGGTTATGAATGAAGGAGAAGGTAGATTAGGATTTCCTTTCAATATCATGTAAATTCCACAGGAGCAGCAACTCTGCCTGTTTGGTTGACTAATATATCCTTAGTGCTTAGAACATGACTGGGCTTAATAAATATTTACAAAATATTCATTTTTTGATTTGGATGGAAACTGTGGAATGAGTGGGTTAAGATTATAGGAAGTAGATTATGGGTAATTTTGCCAACATTTTATTGGTCTTTGTCCTGGCCAGGTCTTTGCTGTGGTTGTTTAGATAAATTCATAAGCTTTAACGAGTAAGCGTGATTCTTGCTAGCTGCCAGCCAGTGGCAGGAGCTTGGTATAAAGGTAACCACTGCTGGGATGCTGAAGGTATTGGAATTGGAGCTTGATATAAAGGTAACCACAGCTGGGATGCTGAAGGTATTGGAATTGGTTTTCTTGCCTGTAGATCAGCATCCTACTGAAGACTTTGTGGGCTTCCTCATGTCCTTCAAGGGTATCAATAATGAGAGAGTGCCAGTAATTCCTGAGAGAAGTTGGCCCTGCTTTTCAGTCTATTCCTACAAACTCCCAATCGTAGGAGTGATTGGGACCCCAACTTTTCTCCTGTATACTGCTCAAACTGGATGCTTGACCAAATCCTGTGCACTCCCTGTCATTAACCAACAACTGCTTGATACCACTGGAACTATCCATCCTTGGCTTTTCCCTGGGTCTCCCCCTTCTGTGGGGTTTTGAATGCCCTCTATTATACCACATGCATGCCTTGATTTAGGACTATCAACACTGAGGAAGTCAAAACTTGCCTTGTTTCCTTCACTTCCTGCCTCCCAACTGGACTCCTTTTCCTTAGGTATGGGGTCGGCTTCCACATACCATAGAAGGCAGATGCCAGCTTCCTTTCAGGGCCTTGGCAGGAGCAGCTCAGTATAATGTGAAATGCAAACCTGGGATTGCCCATACCTTGGAGGCCTGCTTTGCATTCCCGTGATGTTATGAGGTTGTATTTCTCATGTTTAGGCTAAACTTTTATGAAGAGCTGTGAGTGCTGGCTTTTGCTGGTTTGAGTCTTGAGTCTTGGAAATGGTATGTGTGGAGCTAATGGTTGTAATGATTTCAGATAAAGGGGAGCTACCAAGGAAAGAGTAAATCTGTGTGTCCTTGAACACTGACTTTCTACTCACCGAGATGGTGCTTGAATAGCTGGGAGAAGTCAAGGCTTTGAGAATGCCCACTGACATATTGCATTCTTCTCACTGGGCCTCTGAAGGCAGATTGACTAAGGCTTTGGCCCACTTTTGTCACATGTATAATATTTATGAATTTTTCCCTTTGTCTTTTCTTCCCTATATCTCATGACTATAATTAGCAGCTCCTAATCATAATTCACTTGAACCTCTAGGACCTCTGGGAGGTTAGAAACATAGCAATTATTAAAAGAGGGAGATCATTAACATTCACTCAAAGGAGGTGAAGGAATAATCAGGAACACATTTTCTTATGTGGCCTAAAACTTGTGTTGCCATCTAATTGCTTCTGTTACAGTTGGGGTCAGAATAGAATATCATGTATTTACTTATATCCCACTCCAAAAACCTCTCCCTTACATTTCTTCCTTATTCCTTCAATAACCTGATTTCTAGGAACTACCTGCACTGACTTATGCCCTGGGGCCATAAAGATGAGTGAAACCCAACACAATTCTCAGATGCCTGAAATTCCATCCAAATCATTCTTTTAGCTTAAAATCATGATTTCTGTGAACAAATCTTTGAGAAGACTTAAGCTACTATCAAGTATTAAAATCTTTGTGTGAATAAATATTCATGGGTAGGGATGTTAGCTGTCCTCCAAAGTTCATGCTCTTTCTTTATTAGGCTGGTGCAATTATTGGCAAAACCCGCAATTACTTTTGCATCAAACTATTGTGGAGTTGTTGCTGGAAAGTGGCCGTCTAGGCAGGAACTGCATTTCCCAGATCTTTTTGCTTCTGGGGACATATGACTGAGTTCTGGCCAGTGGAGTGTGGCTGGAAGTGTTGTAAGCTGCTTCCAAGCCCAGCCTATGACAATCTTCTGTGTAATTATCTGCTTGCCTCGCCCCCTTCTTACACCTCCTGGCAGACTGTCCACACCCCGGGTCTCTTTGGAAGTCAAGGGTTGAAGACAGCAGTGTCTCTATTGGTCTAGCCCTTGAAAAACTATGTGACACAGATCTCCTCCACTTCTACCTTCTGCTGCAATTGGGCTTCTCTCTCTCTTTTTTTTTTTTATTTTGAGATGGAGTCTTGCTCTGTTGCCCAGGCTGGAGTACAGTGGCATGATCTTGGCTCACTGCAACCTCTGCATCCCAGGTTCAAGCGATTCTCCTGTATCAGCCTCCTGAGTAGCTGGGACTACAGGCGTGCGCCACCACGCCCAGCTATTTTTGTATTTTTAGTAGCTTCGGAGGATCCACTTTCAAGCAGACTCACACACATGGCTGTTGACCTCGTGATCCGCCCGCCTTGGCCTTCCAAAGTGTTGGGATTACAGGCGTGAGCCACTGCGCCCAGCCATGGACTTCTCTTATGTTAAGACACTGAGAATTAGAGTTTAGCTATTACCACAGATAGTACTTCCCTAACTAACAAAGAAGTAAAACACTTTCTTTAAAACAGTGTGTTTTGATAGGGAATTTGAGACAGCCAGTTTCCTCAGAGAAGGGGAGAGGGCTGTGTCTACTGGTGAATGTGGGAGGGTTCTAGAATGACAAGCAGTGAGCCATAAAATAATTTTCCTCATTTAATTATTCCTTATGTTTTTTAGTAGCAAAGTCTTTCTCTGTTACCCAGGCTGGAGTGCAGTGGTACAGTCATGGCTCACCGTAGCCTCAAATGCCCGGGTTCAAGCGATCCTCCCATCTCAGCCTTCTGAGTAAATACGAATATTCTTGTTAGGGCTCTGTACTGTTTGTAGCATATTGGCTAAAAAGGATTTTTCACTGATTTAGCATTTCAGATTCTTTTCTCGCTCTTCAGCTTTTTTTAGTATAGTTTTCCTTCTCTTATTTTCATGGCCTGAAGCAAATATTTGTAAATCATCTCCTATATGTTCAGTACTTTCCTAAGCACTAGAGTATGCAGTTTTAGTTTCTTCTTGCTCCTAGCTCCAATATGAAAATTCTAAAATGATATAAATAAACAGCTACACTAAATAACTCAAAATGTTCCTTCCTTCCTTCCATCCAGCCATTGATCCATCCTTCCTTCCTTCCTTCCTTCCTTCCTTCCTTCCTTCCTTCCTTCCTTCCTTCCTTCCATCCATACATACATCCATCCCTCCCTTGGTCGATCCCTCCCTCCCTCCCTCCCTCCTTCCCAGTACTTGTACTCTCTGTCTATGATGCGCCAGGAGCTCCACAAGGCTCTGAGGACACAATGGTAAATGAGACACACAGCACTTTGGGTCTCACAGAGCTCACATTCTAAAAATTAGAAATCATCTTACAGGTAAATTACTGTTTTAAATGCCTATTATTCATATCCTGTGCTAGAAGTTATGATGGATATAAAAAATACCTGGAATTTCTGCTCCAAAAGCCTAGTCGAGGCAGAGACAAGCTCCCTTTGTCATTACTACTAAAAGAACTGCTCTAAAGGCAAGGTGAGCTGAGCAGAGTGATTTAGTTCCTTCAGTAGTTGCTTGGTTCATCAAAACTTGAGTTCAAGTGCATCATGCAAATAGCTTTTAAATATTTGATCATTTTATTCTTGGTTATGGTTGCTGTGAGTGTTTTCAGTAAAACACCTGCTTGTGTTTCCTGAGTAAGACGTGTATATTAACTAGAGATGACGTTCTTATGAGTCATTATTGCCAATGAAAATGTACTTCATTAATAAATGAAATCTGCATTAATTATCTTTTTGCCATGTAACAAATTATCCCACAAGTTGGCAGCTTAAAATAACTTTTATTATTTCACAGGTTTGGCATCAGGCATTTGGGAGTGACTTGGCTGTGTGATTCTGGCTCAGGGTCTGTCTGAGGCTGCAGTTAGACCCTCCACTGGCATTGGAGGATCCACTTGCAAGCAGACTCACACACATGGCTGTTGGCTGGAGGCCACAGTTGCTCACTGTGTGGGCCTCTCCACAGGGCTGCTCATGATATGGCTGCTACATCTCCTCAGAGTGTGGGATCCAGAAGAGAGAGTAGGGCAGAAGCCATAGTATTCCTTATGGCCTACTTCGGAAATGACATGCCATCAACTTTTCCATATTCTACGAATCACACAGGTAACCCTGGCACAATAAGGGGAGAGAATACAGAAGGATGTGAACCCCAGCGGGGTGCGTCCTAAAGGCTGACTGGCTACCACAGTATCCTTTCTCCATAGTTTTTTCTTAACTCTTAGAAATATCACTTGAATAAAGTGAGCTTATGTCATGCTCCTACAAAGAGATTCAGGTGCCACAGGATCTTTAGGACCATATGCAAAGAAGACAGAGCATGAGAGACTTTGTGTGTGTGTTTAGGTGGAGGTGTGTATGCAGCTGTGCTCTTGCAACTTCAAGAGCCTGTTGGTCCTTTAATACTATACTTCACAGTCCTCACCTGAGTACGTGGTGAGCCACCCCTGTAGGACAAGACCAGCCTTTGACCTTTAAAGGCTGCTGTTTACCTGTCTTTCCCCTTTTCTCAGTTTTTCCACCAGTGTGCTAACTGCAAAGTTGATTTAGGTGTACCAGGTTTAGTTGCTTGGTGAACTCACAAAGTGTTCCTTCGAGACTTAAAAGACAATAAGCCAGATTGAAGAGAATCACACATATGGCATGGACTCAGTCAGTGATTCACACATTTGTCTGATCATAAGAATTATCTGCCATTCATTAGAAATACAGATTCTCAGACTTTCCTAGACCTATTATGTCAGAATATTCTGTGGAGAGGCCTGTGTTTGTTTTTTTAAAGTCATTTCAGGTATTTTTTTAGGTTCCATAAAATGAGAAAATACTCGATTATATCACATTGGGAATAGGAATTAGATGAACATCTAACTTAATGGGGTTCATTTAATTTGAAATAAAATGGAGAACACAATTTTAATAAGTGGACAGTTTTGTTTTCTAATTTTTCTTGATGAACATTTGCTCCAAACTGAGCAGGGATGGAAGGAAGGTCTGATTGTATTGCTTTCTTGGTAGTCTGAGCTCCTTGTTGCCTTCAGGTCATGAACATCTTTTTCTGATTGAAAATCTAGTACTGAGAGATACAGGAGTTTTTGGTAAGTGTTCCTGAAACGCAAGCTAGCTTCTACATCTGGTGACTATGGCTCAACCAAAAAGCAGCAATCCATTTATTTCTTTCTTCCTTTCTTTCGTTTCTTCTCTTTGACAGTCTTGCTCTGTTACCCAGGCTGGAGTGCAGTGGTATGATAATGGTTCACTGCAACCTTGAGCTCCTGGGCTCAAGTGATCCTCCCACCACAGCTTCCCAAGGAGCTGGAACCACAGGCACATGCTACTACACCTGTCCAACTTTTTAATTTTTTGTAGAGGTGGGGGTCTCCCTATATTGTCCAGGCTGATCTTGAACTCCCAGCCTCCCAAAGTGCTGGGATTACAGGTGTGAGCCACCGTGCCTGGCCCCATCAATTCATTTTAAGCACAAAGTCAAAATGAACCATAATGGATATTTTTGTGAGTACTTTCAGAGTGACAGAGGGGATTTTCAAGGTACTTTAGACTACATGCAACTTTTACTTTATGTTCTTATTTTAAAACTCCACAAGAGATACTATTCCATCGTATATAGTGCATATACTGCTTATTTTCTGTGGCCATCATAACAAATTACCACCAACTTGGTGGTTTTGAACAACAGAAATGTGTTCTTTCACAGTTCTAGAGTTGAGTCTGAAATTAAGGTGGTGGCAGGGCCATGGTCCCTCTGAAGGCACCGAGGAGTGAATCTTTCTTTATCTCCCCTGATGGCTCCAGTTGTTTTTTGGCTTGTGGCTACATAACTTCAGTCTCCACTTCCATTTTCACATGGTCTTACTCTCTCCTTCCTGTGTGTCTCTCCTGTGTGACTCTTGGAAGGATACTTGTCACTGGATTTGGGACTCACTGGGACAATGTTATCTCAAGCTGCTTAACCTAATTACATATCCAAAGGCCCCCTTTTCCCAAGTAAGCTCGTAGTCACAGATTATGAGTGTTAGGGTGTGGAGATATCTTTCTGGGTCCACCATTCAATGTACCATGCTACTTTACTGTAAAACTGGAAGCAAATTGTATGTAATATAGCTTGTAATGGCCCGAGTTAGCTAAGAATTTTTCTTCACTGAATATTTGTGGAGGCTTTAATCAAGAATGGCAGCACTTAGCGACGTCCTTGGTCATTCTGTCCCTGTGTTTTTTTCTTCTAAGCTGTGCCTTCTCTGATGTGCCTTGTCCGTAGTCATGCTCCATGCCAAACCATGCATCACAGTGGTTTTGTTGCTTTTTAGTACAGAGGCTGTTGTATAATTTGAGTGAGTGCTCAGTTTCTGTTTGCATTCATTTAAAGGTGAGTCTTACGGAACAGAAGCTGTCTGCTCCAAATTTGACAAGTATGTTTCCATTATGGTAGCTATTTCTACTCTTACTTGCTGTCATTCATATCCATATAAATATATGCCCTCCAACTCTGTAATTTTTTTCGAATATGACATCATATTAATAATTTCTGCAAAATGTATGCTGTCTCCTTTTTTTTTTTTTTTTTTTTTGAGATGGAGTCTCACTTGTCTCCTGGGCTAGAGTGCAATGGCATGATCTCATCCCACTGCAACCTCCGCCTCCCAGGTTCAAGCAATTCTCCTGCCTCAGCCTCCTGAGTAGCTGAGATTATAGGCGCCTACCACCATGCCCAGCTAATTTTTGTATTTTTAGTAGAGATGGTGTTTTACCATGTTGGCCAGGCTGATCTCGAACTCCTGACCTCAGGTGATCCACCTGCCTTGGCCTCCCAAAGTGCTGAGCCACCGCACCTGGCTGGTTTTTTTTTTTTTTTTTTTTTTTTTTTTTTTTTTTTTGAGACAGGGTCTCTCTCTGTCACCCTGGCTGGAGTGCAGTAAAATGAGCTTGGCTCACTGCAACCTCTGCCTCCCAGATTCAAAGATTCTCCACTTCAGCCTCCCGAGTAGCTGGGATTATAGTCATGCACCACCACGCCTGGCTCATTCTTGTATTTTTAGTAGAGATGGGGTTTCACTATGTTGGCCAGGCTGGTCTTGAACTCCTGAACTCAAGTGATCCACCCACCTCGGCCTCCCAAAGTGTTGGGATTACAGGCATGAGCCACCATGCCTGGCTGTATGCTGTCTTTAAATCTGTTCCAAAACTTGAAACTAGCTCTGATGAGGCAAGGTGATAAACCTCCATGCAGGGTATCAAATGACTTCCCACCATTTTTCCAAAGTTGTTTTCCTATACTGTATTCACTTTCAGTATTTCATTTTCAGATATTCCCCCAAGCTGTTCCTCATTCTCTGGCAACAGCGTGTGGTTTTACTGGGATCTTGCTATTGAACAATTTCTTGCCTATTGACTGACTTGCAGGTAGCACTTTCAGTCTACACACTTGAATATTTATGACTAAAATTTGTAGGGCATTTCCTCAGATAGATATTTTTTATCCTGATGAACAAGTATTTCCTAGGATTCCAACTAGGTAACTAGATAACCCTGAAATGGTTGCAGGGGTTGAATTCTGAAGGACATAGCCTACCCTAACTAGGCTCGAAGATCTGCTATCAGAACCAGGCACTTTCTAAAATAGTTTACAGCCCTTACCTTTCATATAAATTCAGCCCTGATTTAGGTAGTTTTAAGTATTTTCAGTCTAAGGTAATAGTTTGGCCAATTTGGAGGCACATTCACATTCTTACAGTTCTGGATTATATCACAACAGAGTTGGAAAAGCAGGTGCTGTCCCAAACCCATCCTCATTCAGCAAGACAATTGTTGTTTTCTGTTGAAAAATGTATGAAAGAAGATGCCGGTGGATTTGCATCATTGAAATGAAAGAGCCAAGGCAGATAAAAAAGAGGCTCGGAGGAGCTATGTCCTATGTGTTTAAGAAAAACAGAACACCACAGCAGCTTAAAAAATTGAAAGCATTAAAATCAATATCTAAGAGGTTCATTTAACCATAGCAAAGACACCTTAGCAACAGACTTTTTTATAGTGTTTTGCAAAGGAAGTGGGGCTCTCTGAGCTGTGATTGGCCACTCAGTGCAGTGAACCTGTGAAAAAGAACTCAATGTTCCATTGAACTGGAAGCAAATTATGGTTGCCAAGGGAACCAGCTCCTCTGCACCTCTCAGGTGAAAGGATGTTTGATCTTTAAAATAACAGAAACAGGGGTTTGCATGAGGAATATTATCTGCATGTTGCAAAAAGTGCAGTTAGGGGGAAACAAATGTATTATTGCTGTAAATTACCAAATGATTATCGAAGCAGATAATTGTTGGGAAGGCATTTGGTATGTACCTTACAAGACAGGCTGGCAAAAATTCAATTCCAAATTTATTGACGTCATGGATATTTTCAAGATGATTATGGGAGTGATGTATCTTTAAGTTTTAATGCCATTTTATAATGAATTTTGATTACCAGTTAATATTTGATACTACTTCTCTGGGTACGTGTCCCATGCTGGGAGACTAAGAATTTGTCAAACCTTACCTCTAATTTGAAAAGACTTTGCTAAGCACTGAGAAACAGAATTATGCATGAAAAAGGGGGAATATATGGGCTTCTTTAAAAAATCAAAGGACAGGATGGGATTACTAAACTCATTTTTGTTTTGCTTACTGCTGTTACACTGACAGCATTTCACACAAATGTGACATTGTGTGTACTTATGACCAATGAGTCATTTGTTGGGTATGATTTCAAAAGAGTCGATTTGTATTATCCTATGTTTGGAAGCTCTTTGAATTATTGAGCTAAGGCAAGGTTTATGGCCTTTATGTTTGCTGTCTAGCAAAGAGTGTTGAATAATGAACTACATTTTTAATCAAAGATTTCCTTTTACTCTAATCCTTTATTTCCCAGTGGGCCTAACCTGATTTATTGTGTTGAGTGCTCTGCGAGGAGTCTGTGTAACCTTGGTGGTCTCCTGAGAGAAGATGTATATTGACTCAGGAAGTAGCAAGGGAAATAATAGTTTTGACTCCTGGACGTACTTAAGTTTTAGGCTATCAGTCCATTTATCTATCCATTCATCTCTCCATCAAACATATCATTCCCTCCCATACGAAGCACTAAAGGAGTTATGAAGAGAAAGATGATCTAGTCCCCATCACTGTAATCTCTTGGCAGGAACAGACAGAAACAGAATGAACTAAAGCTACAATAGAGCTCCAGGAATAGTGCCAGGGCTGTCTGTGGTAGGCATTCAAGAATGAATGAATGAATAAAGATATAAAGTGTGATAGAAACATGAGGTACAGAGTGATGGGTGATGAATTCTATTAGAGAATCTGGAGTCTTGGTCCTCCTTCATTTCATCCAGATTTTGCCCAATGTGGCATTCCTTAGAAATCTTCCCTCCTCCATATCCCTACCATGTGGACAGCTCAAATATGTTTTTATCTCCTTGCCTAGCCATGTTCTTCTTCTTAGCATTTTGTCACGATGTGCAAATATACCATATATTTGTTTATTAATTTGTCTATTTCCGCCATTAGAATGTGTGCTCATGAGTATAGGGATTTTGTCCCGCATGTGGCTGTGTCCCCAGAGCTGTAGTGCCCAGAACATAGCATATGCTCCACCAAATATTTGTTGAAAAGATGAATGAATGATGGGTTCTGGAAATACAGTTTGCTACCATGGAAACATGAGGGCTACTTTATAAAGACTATAGTCTATAGACTGGAGGAGATTGGTGGGTGACCAAAAATTTTTAAAAAATTGTTTTTCTTTTTACATTTTTAAAGATTGCCCTTAAGAAAAAATTCATATCATGTAAGACATTAGGAATAAGGCAGCATAGAATGCTAATGCATACTGATAGGTGACACACAATTATTGTCTTTTCCATGTTTTGAAGTTAAACAACTTCCCATTGGAGGAAATGAAAGAAAATATACTCTGCTATTATGATTATGGACACTGGACTGTATTTACACTAGTTTTAGCCTCAACTAAAAATGATAGAAGAAAATAAGATCATCCTTCTTTGGGTCTTGTGTGTGTGTGTATGTGTGTGTGTGTGTGTGTGTGTGTTTGTCAAATAAAACTTAAAGATAATAAAGTTACAGGGACGAACTTGCATATGAATTTTGAAAATACACCAAGCAAGACGGATCTTCATAAGAAAAAGTCTCATTCCATTTAAAAGCCTGGGCCCAAACTTGGATTTTTCCAACATAGCCTTGTCTGCAAACTTTCTTTTTGCAGTGCAAAGGAAAATAATCCACACACTATTGGAGAAGCTCCAGATTTACTGACCAGTCTCACATTTTGAAGCAGGTCTTGGAGAAATAAGTTCACATTTCTTTAGCATTCAAATGGATGAAATTACTGGGATTTCTCAGGATAGCCTCTCCTATTTTTCCTATTCTGTGAGTCCCTTTTGGAACATTTAAAGGCTATTGACATCTTTGAAATGGTATAGAGAGTTATAATTTGTTCAGTTTGGGATAGCATTAATTTCTCTGTAATATTTTGTTGGATCACTTTGGAGTTGGAGAAGCTTCATGACTTCTGAAGCTCAGGGCCAAGCAAAGTTTCTTTGCTAGGCAAAACTCCAACTGGAAGGAAAAGCTTGGTCTCTGAACTCCAGTGAGGCAGATGACACACTATCTATTTTTGCCATTTTGGTGAAACAAAAGCTCCACATGTTGTGGCTGAATCATGCTGTCTATATGAAGGGATCTCATTCAGTCCCATGCACACTATTTTAGCATACTCTTAGGACTCTCTATTTTTATCTCCAGTGTTGACCTGAAATCCAGACTCATTTATCCAATCAGCATTTTCACTTAAGTGTCCAATAGGGCTCTCTAATTGAGCATGTTCAGGACAGACTTCCTACCACCAGATTCCTCCCTACCACCTGTTCCTCCTCCAGTGTTCCCCAGCTGTGTAAAGTGGTACCATCTGTTGGCTGAGGCCAAAAACCTAGGGGTTATCTTTGACTTATTTTCTTCATGCTCTATATCCAGTCTATCTATCAGTCATACCAACAAGTTGACTTGGGTTTCTCCTCAAAAATACATCCACATCCATTACTTTTACCCAGTTATAAGCCACCATTATCCTTCTCTTGAGGGAGGTTTCTAAGTAATTTCCCTTCTTACAGCCTTGCCCCTTTTAGCCTGTTCTCCAGACAGCAGCAAACTAAGCCATTTATGCTGTAAATCAGGCCTTGCTACACTCTGGCTTAAAACCCTCCACTGGTTTCCAATTATACCTAGAATCAGATCCAAATTCTTACCATGGCGCATAGGTTGTACATGGTCTGGTCCAGCCTTATCTCCTCTAACTCTTCCCTTATCTATTGTGCTGCTAATCACATAGTCTAGAAGAATAGCCCCTATCACTCTCCATGCCTCAACCCACTTATTTTTTTTCAGGGATTTGTAGTTTGAGGTGACAATAAATGATGACCCTCTTTTTCAGTCATGTTCTGAATTTCATAAATAGGATAATGAGGATAGCTAGATGTTCAACAAAATGTATCTGCCTTTTTATAGGTGGTAAAGGGGTTAGATGAACATGGCTTTAGATTTTTGGCCAAGAAAGATATAGCAGTGATGGCAACAAAGACCCTGTTCTCAAGATACATTTGAAGAAGATTGAGTTTTTTTTTTTTTTTAAAACAGCACACTCATACATATAATTAATGTAATATGTAATGTGGATGTATGTTTACATAACATAGCCATGAACTAGAAACATAATATAGAATTCCTTACTGCCAGAAATTCTTTGAATTTATAGACATCAAATTTTTGAAACATTGAATTGAACTATAGGAACAAGTTTAGGACAATTTTTTTTAGAGAAATAAAAAACCCACTTGAAATCATTTGAGACTGAGGAGTTAATTCTTCATTGGTTTCTTTTTTGAATATGTGTGTGTGTATACATACATTTATTTATTAGGTATACCTTTTTATTTCTCAACACATACCATGATGGACAGTTGTTTTTGAACAGATTTCTACTCTAAAGGAAATAGATATCTATGTGAAGTTCACTGCTGGAAAAATTGCTCCTGTGTGTTGGTGTCCAGTGTGACTATGCTTTGTCAATTGATCTTTCTATGGTCAGAAATCTCCAGACATCTGGAAATGCTGAAGAACTCATTTGAAGGTTGCTGCTACTTAGAAGACCTTTACATTAAAGCATGGATTATTAATCCTTTCCCTGCTGACATCAGTGCATCAGTGATATAGTCCTTGCCAAAGATGATGTCATGGGTTTGAGGACAAAAGAAATAGTACAACATGAATTCAGGCTACATATTGGAGCATTCTTGTATTCCTTGATACAGTGTTTTCTGTCTGTCAAGGTGAAAGGCATATTTTGATTCTTTGCTGCTGCATGTCTTTAGGCATTTTTTTTTCAGGACTAGTTGCTATCAAAATGCAAAGTTGCTTAAATACTAAAGATGACTTGCATTCTATTTGGAAACCATTTTATAATTCCAAATCAATAACTTCAACCTTCTCATTGAAATTTAGCTTTGAGCAGATTTTCTTTTGTGGAGCAAAATTTGGATTTCAATCTTTGTTCAGGAAATATCCATTATTTTTTTCATAAAAAATGAGTGAGAAGCATAACTTTTTATAAGGTGGCTTTTACATTCTGCGTAGGTGAAGAAAATAAATTTCCATTTCACAAATGCATTGTACGTGCAATATTTTGCATTTCTGTGTGCTCATATTCCTCCATTGAAAGCTTATATTAGATTTTCAGAGGGCTTTTTCCCCTGAGATTTGTTTATTTTTATTGATGAGTAATAGTTGCAAATATTTATGGGGTACATGTGATATTTTGATACATGCATACTGTGTATAATGATGAAATCAGGGTAATTTGGATATCTAGCACCTCAAATATTTATCATTTCTTAGTGTTAAGAACCTTCCAAATCTTCTCTTCTAGCTATTTTGAAATATGCGATAAATTATTGATAACTATAGTCACCCTACTGTGCTATTGAACAGTAGAACCTATTCCTTTTATCTAACAGTATTGGACTCGTTAACTAGCCTCTCCTTATCTCCTCTCCCCCGATCCTTCCCAGCCTCTGGTAACTACCGTTCTACTCTCTACCTCCATGAGATCCACTTTTTTTCTTTGGCTCCCACATATGAGTAAGAACATGAGATATTTGTCTTTCTGTGCCTGGCTTATTTCACTTAAGACAGTGACCTCTGGTTCCATCTATGTTGTTGAAAATGACAGGATTTCATTCTTTTTATAACCAAATAGTATTTTATTGTGTATATATGACACATTTTCTTTATCCATTCATCTGTTGATAGACACTTAGGTTGATTTCATATTTTGGCTACTATGAATAGTGCTGCAATAAACATGAGAATGCAGATATCTCTTCAACATACTGATTTGCTTTCTTTTGGATATATACCCAGCAGTGGGATGGCTGGATGGTAGTGTAGGTCTATCTTTAGTTTTTAGAAGAACCTCCATACTGAGATTCTCAGACGGGTTTGTGATCCCAACAAGTGAAGATCACTGTCTTGGAGAGTTCCATCTTTGCATGGATGTCTATTGCTTTGTTTACACAGCATCTCTTTTCCTCCCGGTAATTGTACCCTGTCTCTTTGGTTATACTTAGTACACAGCATGGGAGTCCTTTGACGAATCAAATCAATGGCCTGTTCATCCTCTGGGCCACAGGGATTGACTGGTTCACAGACAAGTAAATAAGCCTAGTGGTCCAATAAGAGCCAGTTCTAAGATTTTTGGGGGGAGCATGTTGAGGAAAGAGGCTATCTTCTACTAGACTTGGAGCTATGATCATAGAAGCCTAGTTACCCCTTACAGGGAAACGTTCCCAACCAAAACGTAAAGCCAGTGCAATTGAAAGCAGAGTCAAGAGGTCAAGGAGGGCAGCTTCTTGATATTGTTTGAGCTTCTGGATCTGATTATATCTGATTTTAAGTTGTGTGAAACAGCTTTTTTTTGCTTAAAGGTACTTGAGTTGGACTTTTTTTTGTCACTTGCAAATGAGAGTCAGAACAAGACTGTTCTAATTATAAATAAACACAGAACTATAAACTATAGGTTAAGTATCCCTTATCTGAAATGTTTGGGAGCGGAGTGTTTGACTTTTGGCTTTTGGAATATTTGCATATACATAATGAGACATTTTGGAGATGGGACTCAAGTCTAAACATGAAGTTCATTTTATGTTTCATATATACCTTAAACACATAATATGAAGGTAGTCCTAAACAATATTTTAAATGCTTTTGTGCATGAAATGAAGTTTGTGTGTATAGAACGATCA
The DNA here is from genome assembly GCF_007565055.1 of Rhinopithecus roxellana. Lineage (NCBI taxonomy): Eukaryota > Metazoa > Chordata > Mammalia > Primates > Cercopithecidae > Rhinopithecus > Rhinopithecus roxellana. The sequence goes on along the minus strand of NC_044553.1, from coordinate 91,194,014 downwards.
GAAAGCAAGGGTATCACTATCTCAGCCACCCATGTGGTGTCCTGTCGGTGTTTAAAGAGTTTTGAATTTTGGAACACTTCAGATTTTTGAATTATAGATGCTCAACCTGTATAAGGAATCATAAGCTATGGAACTTTTAGGTTTAGTAACCAAAGCTTTGGCAGGAAGGCATTTTCAAATTGATATATATTGCTGGACACTATTAACATTATCAACGAAGGTCAAGTTTGTTGTTCTGTTTTAAACATACTTTTGTCTCATTATCCAGTGTCATGGTTAGAAGCACCCGGAGTCTAATTAATCAATCATATGGGGGGAAATATGGCAGCTGGAACGAAAGCATCCCCCCAGAGCGTCAGTGGGGGTAGAAGCCATAAACTGTAGCATGGCTGACCTCCAGCCAACAGGTGGTGATGGCTGCAAACACCTGGAAGAAAAGAGGGGAAATACAGAAGATGGGGGATAAAGGAAAAATAAAGCCAAATGTCCAGTGATGAGGGGACTGAGGGAATAAATGATGGTATATTCTTATGTTGAAAATACTTAGTAGCCTTTAAGAATTATATTTTAAATGTTTATATTCATAGAAAGATTCATAATATATTGCCTGGCAAGAAAAGCATGATGTTTTATAAGAGTATGATTCCACTTTTAAAAATAAAATACATGAATATGTATAAATATTAATATAACATTCTCAAAGATAGCTCTGAAAATACAAAAAAAAAAGTTATCTCTGGGGGGTGGGGTGGGAATCATGGTTGATTTACCTTCTTTTTCTTTTTCTTGTTTGTGTTCTGATTTTTCTACAATGACTATGAATTACTTGTGTGGAAAAACAGAAGCAGAAGGTATCTCCTGAGACAGAAAATTATTAGTGTTGCAAGCATGTGGGCCAGGCATTTCTAGGTGTTAGGGAAATGTAGAGGAGAGAATCAGGAGCTAGAAAAACATTTTTCTAACTTTTGGAAATAATGTAAGACTAAACCCAACATATAGGGAGGATTCATAGAAGAGACAGGTCCTGGGGTGCAGCCTTAAAGGTTCGTGACTCTTTTTTAACCTGCCTTTGCCAGTAGCCTCCAATTCAATTCATTAGGTAGGTATTTCTCCAACAGGGATATATTTTAACTTTGCTGCAATACGTGTGTTCCATTATTAGACCCAATAAAAATGTGATAGAAATATGTTGCTAGGCACAAGAACAGGTAAACAGTAGACACTGTTACCTACCCTGTCCCATTTTCTTAAGATCTTCATCATCTGTCCTCTGCACGAACACAACAGCCTCCTAGTCAGGTTTTCTAGTTCTAGTGTTTTACCTCTTAAGGACATTGTGCTAGTTTCTTATTGCTGATGAAACAAATTACCACAAACTTAGTGGTGCAAAGGTACACAAATTATCATGCAGTTTGTGTATAACAAAAGTTCGAGACGCATCTCCCTGGGATAAAATCAAGGTGTCAGCAGAATGGCACTTATTTCTGGAGGCTCTAGGAGAGAATCAGTTTTCTTGCCATTTTTGGCTTCTAGAGGTTGCCCACCTTCCTTGACTCATGGCCTCTTCCTCCATCTTCAAAGTCAGCAGTAGTGGATTGAGTTCTCATGCTGCCATTTCTCTGGTCCTTTTTATCTGATTCCCTCTCCCAGTTTTAAGAACCCTTGTGATTCCATTGAACCCATCTGGATAATCCAGTATAATTTCCCTATTTTAAGGTCATCTGATTAGTAACCTTAATTCCACCTGCACTATTCCCCTTTGTCCTGTTATCTCTTATATCCACAGGTTCCAGAGATTAGGACATAGACATATGGAGAGATGGGGCATTATTTTGCCTTCCATAGACATCATCCAGATAGCTGCTAGAAAAAGCTATCTGATATGCACACTTGGCCAGAACTCTGTCGTGGTGAAAACCTCCTCAAGCCTCTGAGATGATTTAGTCATCTCAAATCCTTGATACATGTTTTATCACCCTCTGTTTTTCTTATATCTCAGTTTTCATCTCCCCACTGCCTCTCAATTTATACTCAGAAAGTATTGAACTGCTGGAGATTTCTGCATGCTCCAGGCCCCCTGACATACACACATTGCTGTTTCACATGCCTGTGCCTTTGCTGATGCTGGTCCTTTGGCCTCTTATTCATCTGGTTACCATACACCTGTTCTTCCTCCTACCTTGTTGGTTACTTCCTCCTACCCTTTTATTTTCCTTTGCTGTTTCCCTTCTTGTCCTGAATTCTAAGTGTTTCTACTGTTAAGAACTTGGTTTTTAAAAGTTTATTTTAAGTTCTGGGATACATGTGCAAAACTTGCAGGTTTGTTAATAGGTATACATGTGCCATGGTGGTTTGGTGCACCTCACCTATCAACCCGTCATCTAGGTTTTAAGACCCTTATGCATTAGGTATTTGTCCTAATGCTCTCCCTCCCCTTGCCCTCCACCCCCCCTACAGGCCCCGGTGTGCGATGAAGAACTTGGTTTTAACCTTTCTCTCTGTCCTCTCTCTCTTCTTAGATGATCTCATCCATTTCCATGACTACAACCACTCAATGATTCTCACATTTATATCTCTAGGTCCAGGCTTGTCTCTAGAAACGTTCACCTGGGTGTCCGGTCGGCATTGTAGACATTTGAAACAATGCTGTTTCAACACAGACTTCCTCCTGATTTTCCTCACTCTCAAATTGTTGAGTTCATTCATTTGTTGAATGAATATTTATTATTCTATTCAGCAACACAAATAGGTGACTTATTGATTATTTACTGGATGTGTCAGACTCTCTTTTAAGCTTTAATCTTTATAACAGCCTCATGAATTAGATACTATTCTTGTTTCCATTTTACGGGTGAAGAAATTGAGGCCCAGAAAGTTTAAGACGTAGTATGCCTAAATTAAAGAGCAGTAAGTGGTAGAATGAGGATGTGACCCTTTACAGTCTGACTCTAGATGCTCATAACTACTTGGTTAAGCAACTAAAGAGCCTCAGACTTGTTTTCAGTAAACTCTCCTCAGACCTCCAGGCTGTCGGAGGAAACCCTCCCCTGTGTCCCCCAGTCCTCTTTGCTCACTTCCAGCTTGGTAGTTTACATGTCATGATTAAACTTGCATTTGTCTCTTGCCTCCCTTTGGAGAACATGCACTGACTTCTTCATCTTTGTTCCCTCAGCATCTAGCACAGAACCTGGCACAGTAAGCCTTGAAAAACAGAGCTTGACTGAATAAATGCTCCTGTTTTGCTTAATTATTATCATATAACTCATGTTCCTGCAGCAGTGGTTTCTCTTAGAACCTTCTCCTCCTGCCCAGGGTGTCACTTTGCCTTTTGAATCAGGTCTAACTCCGTTGTTCCTTATTGCAAAGGCCATGAGCCACTTCCTCATCCTGACAGCACCTGACATTATCCTTCCAGGAGCCTTCTGTTACTAATCATAAGCGAGGGGACAATTTTCCCAGTCTCATTCTCTGTAGCAGGAAACTTCAGTGTTTCTGTTATATACATAACCTTTGCCCTGGAGGCAGTGTCGATGTTTAATTTCGTGTCTGCCCTATCTGTGTATTCATTCTCAGTTCTTTCCTTAGATGTCTGTATTCCATATTGACTGGTGTCACCTTGGGTTGTGAGCTACTGCTCTGAGCCCTGGTAGCTTTGTTGACTTAGAGTAAGGGGCTCAAGAGCCACAGAAGAACCATTTTGTTTGGCGTTTTCTGTTTCAACATTGTCTAACTCAAGCCAGCTACGCTGCTAGTTGTCATTAGTCACATGGAGAACCCAGCAAGAGAGAGTGGACAGGTAGCAGGCTGTCACCTATGGGGCAACCAGCTCAAAGCACATGTCCTATTGGAAGTGGGATGAAAGAGCCAGTAATAGTGCAGTGATTAAGAGAAGGGACTTTGCAGCGGACAGACCTGGTTTCAGCTCTTAGCTTCAATAAAATACTAGCTGTTTTACCCTAATCAAATACTTCCATGAGCTTTTTCCTTGGCTTTAAAGTGGGTCCAGGGTTCTTATGTCTAAAATGGGAGTATATGGCACATATTTAATCGTCAATGCTACCGTCTCAAAAGAAAGACCATACTTAGGGTTCAAATTAGTCCTTGTGTAAATAGAAAAGAAATGCTTTATAAGCAGTGTGGTGATTCCTCAAAGAGCTAAACACAGAACTACCATTCTACCTAGTAATCCTATTACTAGGTATATACCCAAAGAAATATAAATTATTCTACCATAAAGTCACATACACGTGTCTGTTCATTGCAGCACTATTCACAATAGTAAAGACATGGAATCAACGTAAATGCCCATCAGTGGCAGATTGGATAAAGAAAATGTGGTCCATATCATCATGGAATACTATGCAGCCATAAAAAGAATGAGATCATGTCCTTTGCAGGAACATGGATGGAGTTGGGAGTCCATTATCCTTGGCAAATTAACTCAGGAACAGAAAACCAAATACTGCGTCTTCTCATTTATAAGTGGGAGCTCAATAATGAGAACTCATTGACACAAAGAGGGCAACAACAGGTACTGGAGACCACTTGAGGGTAGAGAGTAGGAGGAGGGAAAAGATCAGAAAAAATAACTATTGGGTACTAGGCTTAGTACTTGAGTGATGAAATAATCTGTACAATAAACCCCTGTGACTTGCATTTACCTCCTTGAATTTACAAACTTGTACCCCTGAACCTAAAATTAAAGTAAAAAAAAAAAAAAAAAAAAAAGAAATGGCTTATAAATTTGCATGGGTATCAATGAAACTAGTGTTGGAAAGAAGTGGACTATTTGTAGGCTGGGCACGGTAGCTCACGCCTGTAATCCCAGCACTTTGGGAGGCCAAGGTGGGCTGATCACGAGGTCAGGAGTTTGAGATAAGTCTGGCCAACATGGTGAAACCCCATCTCCACTACAAATACAAAATGTTATCTGGGTGTAGTGGCAGGCGCCTATAATCCCAGCTACTCAGGAGGCCGAGGCAGGAGAATCGCTTGAACCTGGGAGGCAGAGGTTGCAGTGAGCCAAGATCACGCCATTGCACCTCATTGTATACTATTCTTTCTACTCATTATGGCAGGCTGGAAGACAATGGCCCTTATGAATATTATGTAGAAAAATTATTAGGTCAACAAAAGAATATTCCAATTATTTGGGCTACAAATTATGGAACTATGGCACCAAACTCATAAGAAGTATATCAATGCAACTTAACAAATCTCCCTCTACCTTTTTTAGCAGAATTATTCTTCACTTTCTTATTATGTAAAATGGCAATGATGAAGACTACCTAATATAAATAGTGTATGGATTAAATAAATTCGCTGTATCAGTTAGGACTAAATTCAGCCATTGTTCTTGGTGATAAATTGTATTGATTTCTACTGCTTGGTTTATTACAGAATCAAGCAACATTTCCAGGAACCCCAAACCTCTCTTCCCCAAATCTCTTATTTCCTGACCTCACCACTAGATGACAATCCCTTCCTGTGTTTTGGCCAGTGAGCGAGAGGAAACATTTCAAGCTGTTTGTTTTACAGTTGTTTCCGAATAGGCACCCTAGTAATATCTGGAGGGAAACTTTATTTATAGCCTTTAAACATCATATTGAAGTTATTGGGATGCAGTACAGTTAAATGTCTGTGCCAGACAAATGGAAATGAATTTTGAGTTTAAGGGTTTGACTGTTACAACTTAATTATCTGGTATTTGGTTTAAAAAAAAGTTCTTGAAAATCATGCTGTCATGTCTTTATAAAGATTCAAAACCAACATATTATTAATAGGAATTTGACCCCCCTTCAAAATCATGTTGACAAAAATGATTATAAGACTACATTCTTCACTGAGATCACAATTAATGTATTTTGTGACTGCTGTCAGTCTTTTTTGTTTGCAGAAATGAATAGTTTCCCTTAAAAGGTAAATCTCAGGCAAAGTTAATACAAAGTGCTATACATGAAAGATGACTGTCTATGCTGAATCAGGATGAAAGGAAAGGGATATGGAGATGCTGAAATTATTCTGACATAAAAGTTGAAGTGGTGAGTCTTGCATAGTAGACAGTCCCTTTAAATGACTGTTTTTGATGACCTTGGTTATGCCCAGCACTGTGCTAGGGGGCATGGAGAGATGCAAAAGGTGGGGTTAAATTGGGTGAAGTTTTTTGGTTGAGATTATGAAACCAAATGATCCCAGAGCCCCTAATGATTTTCAGGTCTCTGAGATTATTTGAGGGTATATGAGACCTCAGAGCCAAGATAATCCCTGGGTGTCAGTGCGTTATGATATGTAAGGTTTAGAGTTGTCTTTCAGATGAAATTGTTAAGCAAGGCTTGGAAACTTCACTGCAGTTCAACCAGAGAGTAGAAGTGTTTGTAGCAGCAACAGCAATTTAGGATGTAAACAACTAGTGTGTTATAAATTCAGAACAAGGGTGTATTTCCTATTCATTATTAAATCAATTACCTGAATGAAATCTTGGTTTGAGTATCTAACCCTCAACATTCTATATAAAAACCTTTGATGACAATCTAGTTAGTGCTCTTCGCTACTTATTGCACCAAGTTGTGCTTCTTTTTTTCTCATACTACCATGTTTTTCTTTCCCTGTATGAAACCCTCTTGCTTATGAGAGACCTAGCAGAAATATTCCTCAGTTTCTTATTATATAAAATGGCAATGATGAACAGTACCTAATAGAAATAGTGTATGGATTAAATACATTTGCTGTATCAGTTAGGACTAAATTCAGCCACAAGTGACAGACAACCCCAAATTATGGTGCCTTTAACAAGTTAGTTTATTTCTCTATCATGTAAGCAAAGTCCACAGGCACTTGAGTTTTGGGTGATTGTGTTAACTTCTTGATCCTTAGGGACCCAGGCTGCTTCTGTCTCGTTGCTTCACCATCTTTAACACATCTCAAAGTTGCCTATAAAATGTACATTTGCATCTCATTTGCCAATCCTTAGTTATATGGTTTCATTCAGTTGTTAGAGGTGCTGGGAAGCGCCCTCTTGATTTGGCACAGCCACTGGCATAGCTAAATGCTGATTGTTCTCTTGCTAAGGAAGAAGGACAGAATAAACACTGGGGGGCAGTCTCAGGCATGGTAACCTAGCATAGATTCTGACAGTAAGACGCTCTTCAATTGCTTTTTCAATTCTCTTCCTTCCCTCTTTCCCTCCTTTAAGCTATTTACATCTGGAATTGGTCTTTATGCTCAGATTGGAAAGTGTTAAGCCTGAAAAGAGAGCTTTTTGGCAGTAAGAAAGGAACTCCTGTGGCCAGTTTTAGTTAATTTGTGATTATAGAAGAAAATCTTGGCATAGATTAGTATCAAATCATGTGTTGTGCAAAGAGTGTCCAATGTGGACACAAAATGGTGTATTAGCATTTGCTTTTAAGTAGCTAATTATATTCTTAGCATTCAAATGTGGAAAACAAATACTTTTCAAGATTACTTCAGACGCTATTTAGCATTGCTTAGTCTCATTGTAATTAATGTACAAAAAAGGGGGTTTCTTCTCTTAAGATTTTTGGAAATGCATAATTACACAGTTTTCCTTGTACAGAGAACATGTGTACAGAGAACATGTGTTCTCTTATGAAAATTTCATGGTGAGGCTTTATTTTGACCATCTTTCATGTTTTGGCCTTATTTTCTTCTAACGTTTTATGATGCAGTGATTATGATCCTTTCCCTTTTCACCTGAATTGAATAAGTCGGAATCTCTTACCTTGAAGGTGAGAGATAATTCCTGGAAGAATTATCTGAAAGCTGTGTGTGGGACCTACATACAACTGGTGGTATTTTTCCCTCCAGGAAAAGGTGAAGATTTCACAAGAATGTAAAAGCCAAAAGAAAACTTGGAAAATCTAGGACCAGGGTCATGGTTCAGATTGTGTAAGACCACTGTGTAAACTCTGTGAAGGCAGGGACTTCTTCTGCCTTAATCCTGGCTGTAGGTCTGGATTATGCTTGGTACATAGCATGCTGTCAATAACAATATATGGTCTAAATGAATCAATGGTCACCAGGAATGGTGAGTGCCCTGATTTAGCAGCACATGTGTAGGAGATATTGGGGTTTCATAGGCTGAGAACTCAATAGGAATCAAGTTGGGACTTCTAAAAAATCTAGACATTAGATGCTAGAAGGAATTTGCTGTCTTGGGGCTAAAAATAAGGTTTACTCAGCCCAAATTAATGCAGAGAGTCAAAGTTAGAGTATGTGCTCTGCGTGGTTGAAACTCATGGGAAACACAGTGTTTAGTTTCTATTGCCACCCCTATGAAGGACATAGACAAACAGACATTTGAATATAATTTAGTGTGGATTCTTGCATCTTCTCTGCAACACCCTTAGTGGTGAGAGTTCAGTCTCTGTATGGAGGATGAGTGATGGGGAACTCACTTTGAGGCATGCTGTTTCATTTTCCAGAACATTCTGCTTCTGTGCTTTGGGAAGAGACTCATATGACCAGGAGAATAGGAGTGTAAAAATCATGTCTAATCAAGGGCAGTTGGAAGGACAGCACCTTCGACTCTTTAAAGAGCTATACTGTGAAAGAGATACTGATTTTCTGTATTGGCCTCATGGGAGAATTGGACTGAGGCAGTGGCCAGATATTACCTCTGAAGTGGAAATTCTTCACCTGGACTTTGAGGACCTCAAAGGGCTTTTCAGATGAATTTTAAGGGGGCATGAATACATTCTATGAATATATTTACACAATTTTGTGTGTGTGTCTCCTCCCCCTTGCCCCCTACCCTGCCAGGAGAGGGTTCAGGGCTTTCAATTTCAGAGGGTGTCCTTAGCTCCAGAGATAAAAACTACTATCGTGGGGTCTTCTGTAACTCTGAGTTTCTATGCTTTAAAAAAAATGTACAAAAATAAAATATTAGTTTTCTTTTTTACTTAGGTAAAATAGACTAATTAGTAATCCTGTAACAATGTCTCAGCTGTAATTATAGGACTCCTCCTGTATGAAACAGGAAAATTAAAAATCTGTTACAACTCAGCAACAGTGGTCCTTCATCCCACATACTTTCACGTTTTTAGTTTTCACAGAGTAACAGCCCAGCTATTGCCTCTGGCTTCACAGTTTTACCTATGCAAAAGCATAGTGATTTTTAGCTTCTGTGACCCTCTTGGTTTTAAATTCCAGGAAGCATGACTTCATCTCAGCCTGAGGCTCTATAAAGCTATTCAGTGAAAAAATGAGTGATGAACACTTGGGAAGTAATGTATTTTTATTCCAGGTTACGATATTCGCAGGAGACTAGGCATTTTGTCTTCATCAGCATCCCAGCTGTGATCCTGCACTGGCTTTTTATTGTAGGAGCTTTAGGCACAAATAAGAGAAAGCACTTTTTTGATTAACCAAAATATTTATGGCCAGAGTCTGAGTTTAGTTAGGGCAGCAAATTACATCTGTTCCCTAAAGGGAATAATTACTTACGGTTTGATAGCAAATGAATAATAATTTGCAGCAAATTTATCAGGATGATATTTTTTTCTGTAAAGACAGAACTAATAATGCCACTGAACAGGTGGTTATGTATTTTTAAAAAAATGATTAAATTATTAAGGCAGAAGGTTGTAATAGCTATCATGGTGAGTCAGACCAGTTTCTCTACCTCCTTGATAGCAAACATTCCTTTGGTGAGTCTCACACGCAAGTAAGCAGCTGGCTTTCCTTTACCCCTGCTAGGTGGGAACTGCAGTTTTGCCCAGTTGGGTGCACATTATTAACTCCAAGGAGAGCAAGAAGTCATTATGACCTAGAGTTAGAAAAAAAAAGTAATAACCTAGTGTCAGAAGGGAGGTGGAGGTGCTTTTCCAGGAAATTCTAGGTAGCCTCAATTGAATCAACTTTCTCAAGGAAATATCATGCCTGGTTTAACTTGCTTTGCAGTCGTGAAAGTTCCAGAGAGCTGGGTAAGTTGGTTGTTCTGAACAATCCTCAGGCTAACTTTGGTGTTCTGAGGGAAGGGGCTAGTTTACTTTGAAAATAGTATAAGAACCGTAATAGGTGTAAGTTTGATATTTAACCTATTTGATTTCTCTTAAATTAATTTGAGACTCCTGTTGTTGCAAGTTCAAACCCCTTATGGATCTGCATTGTACGAGTTCACCTGAGCGTTATAGCAAATGGAGGGGTTGAAAGGCGGAGCTAGACAGAGGCTAGAGGTGGGAAGGAGGGGAAGGGATCTTGACTGGAGCTGCAGTGGAATTGATTTGCGTTGTCCTCCTAAGAGATAGGAATGGACATCAGGGGCACTTACTTAAAGAAAGTGGGTGCTAGAAATCCATTTGCTGAGGAGCAATTGGCAGGAAAAAAGGATATAACCGGAATTTTGCTGTCTTGTGCTTGTTTTCAGCTTTTAACATAGTCTTGACCTTGGCATATGTCTTTGAGCTAAGTGAGCCTATGTAAAACTTCTTTTCTGTGTGTCTGAATGCCTAGTTCAGAGTGGGTGTGTAGGAGGATTAGTGATCTCTAGTCACCAGAAATCCCATGGCAACATGATCTGGCATTTACCTGATTCTTTTATACCTAGGTGAGAAGCCCAGTCTTCTGGGATTGGCAGAAACAGGCAGTGGCAATTACATTTTGTTCTCATTTACAGAGCTTGCTTCTTTGCTATTAGAGGGGCTTAAGTCTGTAGATATTGGCCACTCTTCTGTTCACAAGCACACTGGAGGCGTCTGGTTATTTTTTAAATAACCTGGGTTAAGAATTGAGCATTACTTCCTTTTGAGGCTAGGGCATAACACACAGCTTGTTATCAGGAACACAATAATGAGGATAAGTACATAAATATGGATAAAAGCACGTCCCAAAGCACCATCTCCTGCAGGAAGAAAGGTGATTTAGTAGGCACAAGCCTGACACTTCTTGTGTGCATAGTCATTAGTGACAACCTGTGTGTGCAGGGGAAAATTCACTTTGTACCATGGAGCAAGAACATTGCTAAATATCTATGAAAATTCCTAATGCTAAACACATTTTTGCTGGTTCACCTCTTCAGCACTGGCTTAGTTCAGTTTTTCTCTCCATTCTGAGGCCCAAAGGAAGAGCGATCCGGGGATTACTAGTAAAGACAGTTCAGGCTATTTTGATGTAGTCAGTTCATCTAGCTATGCTCAGTGCATCTCTGTAACAGCTAGTGGGGCAGCTTCTGTGAAATTTGTTGGTCAAGCCTGCTCACTAACCCCTCAGGTTTGGCCGACTAGAAAAACCCTGTTGGAGTTGCTGGAGGTTTGAGTTGTTTGAATTTTATGAAATACAATTCTAGGTGTTTATAAAATTTCATACAGAGAGATGGACAGGAACAGAGAAAAAGCGTTTATGTTGTTTGTAGGGGTGGAGGCGTACAAGTCAGGTAAAGAGGAGAGATTCACAAAGGGATGTGTAAGCGATGTTAACCTGGGGGTTATGCCTAGCACCACCCACCTGCCTCTTTCTGGACTTTAAATGTTTCAGGGAAGAATACTTGTTTCAGCAGGAGTTGGGCAAAACCAAAACTGATAAAACTTTGTTCTTTTGCCTTTGATCCCTGAATTTGCAGTGAAGGCATGTCTGAAATATCTTAGGTGTTTTTTTCTACTGCGTTGCTGGAGCATTGATATCTCTGGAGAATGTGTTGTGAGAAGCTGAGTTTGGGTGATCAAATTGGTTTTCTTTTTTTTTCTTTTTCTTTTTTTTTTTTTTTGAGGCAGTCTCGCTCTGTCGCCCGGACTGGAGTGCAGTGGCCGGATCTCAGCTCACTGCAAGCTCCGCCTCCCGGGTTTACGCCATTCTCCTGCCTCAGCCTCCCGAGTAGCTGGGACTACAGGCGCCCGCCACCTCGCCCGGCTAGTTTTTTGTATTTTTTAGTAGAGACGGGGTTTCACCGTGTTAGCCAGGATGGTCTCGATCTCCTGACCTCGTGATTCACCCGTCTCGGCCTCCCAAAGTGCTGGGATTACAGGCTTGAGCCACCGCGCCCGGCCATCAAATTGGTTTTCTTATTTTTCTCTGTGCTTGTTTCTAAAAGGGTAATATCATAGCAAAGGAGTTTCAAAATTTGTTATCAGAGTGATTGAAACCTTTTGATGGCTTAAATATGGTTTTAAATGTTGCTCAATTGATTGCCTTTTTTAAAAACTGAAAAAGTGGGTAAGACTGCTGAAATACAGTGTAGCCTTTGCATAATAACAGTTCACTAGGTCAATTTGTATATAAGGCAGTTACATGGTGTGGTTAAGTTACAGAAGTACTTTAAAGTTATGGAAACATAAGGCGCTTTTCCCTACGGCTTTAACTGAGCAAGGAAGGGGCCAGCTTGTTTAATCCACCTTGAGAATAATCCTTCCTGACCCGTGTGGTGCTCACATCTTATCTAGGGCTTCTAAACCTGTGGATGCTGAGTACAAGATGCTTATATTCATAAAGGCAGGCTTTTCTGTTCTTTCCATGTGATTCATACTAGAGCAGACGGCTTGATCTGCTCATATCTCTCACTTTATCCATGAGTTTTATGCCGCTGTCTCCTATTTCTTTTTCTCTAGTCAGACCTCCCTCCAGACCACCTGTTCACAGAGTCATGTGCACCCAGACGTCCCATGAGCACCTCCGGTTCTGCATGTGTATCACATTATCTCCCTCCCTCACCTGGTCCTTTGCATGTGTTCTCGGTCTCTGTGAGTGGTCACAGCTGTCACCTGGCAGCTAGGCTGCAAGTCACTGTCCATATCTGACCACCACCAAATCCTAGAAGTTTCAACCTTAACATCTGATGGAACTGCCTTCTCCACACCTTGCCTTTGGCCATTGCCATCCTTCTGGCTGTCATCGGGATCGTTGTAATGATTTTTAACTGGTTCTAGTAGGCCAAATAGTGCCCCACATCCCCTCGAGGTGTTCACATCCTAATCCCCAGGACCTGTGAATATGTTAGGTTACATGACAATGGGTAATTAAGGTTGCTAACCAACTGGCCTTTAAATAGGGAAAGAATGCTGGATTGTCCAGGTGGGACCAGTATAATTACAAGAGTCTATGCAAGTGGAAGAGGGAAGCAGACAAAGAGGTCAGAGTGATGTGATATAAGAAGAACTCCACTAGCTGTTGCTGCTGGGTTTGAACACAGAGAAAGGGACCATGAGCCAAGGAATTTGAGCCACTTGCAGAGGCAGGAAAAGATAAGGAAATGGATTCTCTTTTAGTGCTTCCAGAATAGAATGCAGCCCTGCTCAAAACTTGCTCTTAGCCTGGCGAGACCCATTTTGAACTTCTGAACTACAGAACTGTAAGATAATAAATATGTACTTTTTTAAGCTACTAAGTTTGTGATAATTTGCTACAGCAGCAATAGAAAACATACTTGTCTTCCTACCTCTGGAGTGCTGCATTCCAATGCACATACAGATCTCATATTACTTTCTTGCCTCCAAGGCTTTCAGTGACTCCCCTACCTCCACACTGTCTATGTGGCACCTCAACTTTGTAAGTAGGAGGAAATTACTAAATAATGAATAAATGAAAACAACCCATTTTCCAGCACATTAGTCCAAGTCAGGATTCTTTCTTAGAGGAGACAGATTAAAAGTCAATCAAAAGTCAATTTTCATATACTCTTCTAGAAACAGGATGGAGCCAGCATATAGTCTTTCTCTTATTTATTTTCTTTTTTTAAAAGCTTCCTTTGTTTTTTAAATTATGTGATAGCATTTTATTGTAGCCAACTTGATAAATGAAAAAAAGTCTACAACAAAGCCACTCAGAGATGATTATTTTTATTATTTTGATGTGTAACTTTCTAGTTATTCATATGCCTACATCTATATTTTATGTTTTAAAACTCACTCTTCATTTAGTATAGTAGTACAAAAGTTTTTCTACAGCCCTTTTAATGGCTGCATGAAATGCCTTTGTGTGACTGTACTAAAACTTAGTGCCTGTCTCATATTGAACTTTTAGGTTGTTTCCAATTTTCCCCTATTGTGAAGAGCCCTGCAATTAATATCTTTGCTGTATCCATGTGTACATCTAGGATCATTTCCTTAGAGTAAATTCTTTAAGTGTAATAGCCAGGTCAAAGGCTCTGGAATGTTAATGGCATTTAATACGTATTAGAAAACTGCCCTCAAGGAAAATTGTGCCAGTTTGCAGTACCACCAACAGTGTCCTTTTCTTAAGTTGACCTTCCTGCTCTGGGATCTTTTGAATTAATGGGAAGACTAGAGAGCTTGACATCAAAGGTGACTAGAGGGTAATTTTACTTTGGAAGTGGACATTGCTTTAACCAGTTGAACACGCGCTGGGCACTGTGGCCACCAACCAGCACACCCAGCTCCTTCATAACTGAGATACCCTCTTACCATCCCTCCAGAGGACTGGCACCATTGCTACTCAAAAAAGTCTCAGGGTTGGCCTCACCTTTCTGACTACACCAAATGCTGGAAACCAAGGGTGGAGCCATGGCCCCCTTCAGTGTTTACAGGCTTCTGATTTCTGATAGGAGTCTGTGTTAGTCTGTTTTCACACTGCTATAAAGAACTGCCTGAGACTGAGTAGTTTATAAAGAAAAGAGGTTTAGTTTCCCAGAGTTCCACATGGCTGGGGAGGCCTCAGGAAACTTACAATCATGGTGGAAGGGGAAGCAGGCACATCTCACATGGCAGCAGGTGAGAGAGAACATGTGAAAGAGGAACTGTTAAACCTTATAAAACCATCAGATCTCGTGAGAATTCACTCACTATCATGAGAACAGCATGAGGGGAACCACCCCCATGATCCAATCACCTCCCACCAGGTCCTTCCCTCAACACGTGGGGATTATGGAATTACAATTAGAGATGAGATTTGTGTGGGGACACAGAGCCAAACCATATCAGAGTCTGAAAGGAGACTTGATGTGCGGCACACAGATAGATCTTCTGTCTCTCCTTCCCCATCTTTGCTTCAGACGTTATCTACTCATGCCATTAAACTACTCATGCCTCGTGTATGTAGGTGCTGCATTTTATATGGCAGGGAGTGAGTCCCATAAATGCCTGTTGAATGGACCATCCTGACATCTCTGCTCACTCAAAATTAAGAGTGAAAACCTACTGCCCAGACTTCCAAGTCCAGGATAGTTGTGACATGGTCATAGTTAGCTTTGACTGGCTGTTTTTGTAAACATTGATCAGGTATATACAAAAGCATTAATAAGGTATCAGGTATGTTTTTAGCTACATTCTCTTTTTTGGTGGAATATCTTTGACAGGGTGAGTTTGGGAAAGCCAGGCTAGTTGCCATGGAAACGCAAAAGCTTTCAGGCACTTGTTTGTTTGTTATATTCTTTTGTCGGTTTATGGAGTGGTCTGTGGAGCCCCTTAGAAGATGTGCCACTTAGTGCTGACAGTTAAATCACCATGCTGCCTGTCAGAGATGAGAGCTGGGAGGAGGGGAAGGGACAGACACAAAGCTCCTTTCCCATTGTCTGCTTTCACAAAGATTCTGGCTATAGAAAGAAGGTATCTGAATCTGAAGCAAGAGGTCTCACTTAGTGTCCCTAAAATTACAAAATAAAATCAGTGAAAGTTGGAATAACCAAACCTGACTCTTTCATCCTGTTTTCCCAGCCTCCACCCTATAGTCATCCCTGAATTTAGGACTGTATAGTACAGTTACGTGATTTTTCTCTCAAAAGTCGAAGGGTGAAGAGCTGTTCTAGTCAACCCATAGACTCTGAAACAAAAGAGGTGCCAGGAGAAACAAAACAAAGCTGTCCTGTTCAGGGTTGAGCTGTCCTGTTCACCATTTACCTCCTCTTGCCCTAGTCTCTGGGGGAGTGTGCACTCACAATGTGGCCCCTTCCCAGCTAAAGGGCTAGTTGTGTGCAGAGGCCAGAACTGTTCCTGTTAGTATGATGGCTCGGGGTAGATAGTGAGGGTTAGGTTATCAGACACAGTGGAGTACCGCCTAGGTGGCCAAGTGTTTGGACATTTACAAAATAAGTTATTTTCTATTTAATAAAAAAAGTCTATACCAGAAGAATAGAAAATAAGGAGAATATTTAAAAATCACCTGTATTCGCATTCCCTATTACCCGAATTAGCATTTTAATATGAATTGTGTATATGTGTGTGTATATATATATGTACACACATATACATGCATATTTGTGTGTATACTTATATATGAGTGTGTGTATATGTGTATGTATATGTATACATAGCCATATATATATATGCACACATACATTCATGTATTGCTATTGTTTTTGTGGAAATAGAGGTTTGGCTGCATACACTTTTTCTGTATAAATTTTTCATTCAACCAGCTTATGAGATATTTCTATGCTTATAACATTCATGATTGTATAAACTTTTTTTGTTTGCTTTTTTAATCATATAGATATACTGTCATTTGATTCAACCCTTCTTTCATTTTGACATTTAGTTTATTTCTATTTTTCTATTTCTTCAAATAATTCTGTGCTTACATTTTTTTGGTACCTATATGTAAATGGCTTAAAAAGTACATGGCAAATCAACAAGTCCCTATTAAATGTTAATCATCTAAAGTTTCTTTTTTTGTTGTTGTTAAAGTGGTAATTCAGCCTGAGAAAACCTCTGTATGACAAAAAATGTAGAATGCTTTATGAAAGTGTAAATCCTAAACTGACATGTAATACCAGAATTGAGGCACTGTTATGCAAAGAGAACTCTGGGAGGAAATGATGTGGTTTGGGACTACACTGGTGGGTAGCACGTGCTTAGATATATTAAATTGCATTATAGCCAGTGCTAAGGAGATGACTAAGTTATTTCACCACACTGAGATTTTATGGGGGTGACCCAAAAGTGTTGGATGCAGCATAGTGGGCAGAGATTGGTCTGGACTGAGGCAAGCTCCATTCTAGTTGTGCCTCTCACTAGCTTGTGGAACCTGGGACAAATCCTGTTTCCTTACCTGCAAAGTGATAGAATTGTTCTAGTTGACCTCTGAGGTTCCTTTCAGATCTAAAATCCCATTATTTGAAGATGACTCTGCTCTGTTTAATTCATTTGTAACCCATAGTGAAAACAACGTGGACTTGCAATACGCTTCCCAGAGTTTAAAACTTTGTGGCTTGGTTACATTATGGCAGTTTTATTATAGTGAACTCAGTACAGTTTTGCGAAAGAGTCTTTTTATTCCTTCTTCCTTTTTATTTTCAAAATTTATTCCATATATTTAAGGCATGCAACATATTTTGATATGTATAGGAAAATGATTACCACAGGTAAGCAACTTAATATATCCATCACCTTCCATCGTTATCTATTTTTGCCCATTTCTTCTTCCCCTGTAATTTTAATTGGGAGCGGCACTACTTTCCATGGCAGGCAGTTTGGGTGGGGCTGTTAATCAGATGGCCTTGCTCCTCCAGTCAAGAGGTCAGCATGACCTTTCAATAGGGTAACTCAAGGCCCTGCAGTGATTGAAGCTGATTTATGCCGACAGTGGCTCCCATTAATTTCTCCTCTGCAGATGCCCACACTGTCCTTATTCTGGCCCTTTTCGTGTCTTATTTGTTCCCTTTTCTTTCTATCTGGTGGTCTTTACATATCTTTTCATTATAGTTTGGTTTCATTTTTTTAGCCAGAGTCATTCTGCTGCCTGCAGCAGAGAAGTCCTAAGCCTTGGTTGCTGGTGCCAGCCTAGCCTGGCTCTTCACCTAACTGGGGCTTTGTAACCAATGGGCAGCTTGGTCATTCTCTAAGCCTGTGTGTCCCCATCTATACCAGTGAGGATAAGAAAACTGTTCTAGTTGTTGGGGTGGTGAAACTGACCAAGCACAGGGTCGACACATGGTAGTTTCCCTTCAACCTAGAGTTTTGTTGGGAAAGTGTTTGGCCTGTGAATTTAGGACCTTCACCTGGGTGCGTCCCATGTGGGCTCTAAGTCGGTAGACTTAGAAGGATGTTTCTGATAGAAATTATGGTTACTTTGTTCTTGATCTTGCTTTGCATCATGGTAAGCGCATAGTAGGTTCTTTTGAATGTATTTTAGAAATCATTAAATAAGAACATATGAAAAATTTTGTTACATGTTTTAATAGTACAGTTTTTCATAATCATCAGTGTTTTAATACATTGAGTAAAGGGTGCAAGTATTCTGACCCTTCTGCCAGGGTTTGTAAATATTTTAGCTCAGAGAAACTTGTGTCTAACTATATTGCTTTAATGGAATTTCAGTTGTATAGCACTGCTTTAATTATTGGAATCTTCTTTAGAAAAAAACGTCTGAAATTTGAGATAAGTTTACATATTATTATATGAATCACAATTTGCTTTAAGAGCTTATCTAAATCCCATCTGTTTGATTGGGAAAAGGAACTCGGAATGAATCCATCTGATTTTCGGTTTTCTTCCTTGGAGAGAATCGTGATTGAAAGTCAGAGTGGGGTTATGTGCTGCCTCTTTTTGCTGGTTTCTAGAGGAAGTTTTAGGGGTTTCCATAGCAATGTATGAGGAGTCATCATTTTCTGCCATGATTTCCCAGCAAAGAAAAAAGTACCGATAACTATGGTTTAGTAGAAATGAAAAAGTTGATACTAGATCATTCTAAATTTGTTCCGGCTGCTGGGGGATAGGTAGGGCAGAGCATCATTCTATCAACTGGAGGTGACTGATTCCCAGTGCCACAAGGCGGCTAATGAGTTCACTAATCATCAGTAGTAACGTCACAGAAATACATTTCTTAATTTGATTAGGCATGACACAGGGAAGAGGTCCTGCCATAATTGTCCCTGAGATTCCATAGAGAATTTGCAGTTTAGAATGCAATGATGTTGCTGCACCTCCTCCATCACTTTTTCTCTCTTCATTTACCACATCCCCCTGGCCTTCCTCTCTGCTCCCTGTGCCACCTGTCCGTCCCCTCCTCTGTTCTGTGTCTGCCTCTGTAGCCATTTTCCTTTGCATGATTGCCTTAGCTCTTTGACGCTCCCAGAGAGAGGATCACAAGCCCAGGTACCATCCTTGGCAACTTTTCATCACCCCCAGGTGGGCCTGGCATGTTCCTTTCCTTGAACAATTCAACCTGTTTTCAGGTTTTCTAAAAATGGCAGCGTTTATACCTGATGTCACAAGGGGTACCCGTGCATCCTTGTTTTGTGAACTCTGAACAAATTGTTCTCATTGGTGAATTTACAAGGGCTAAAAATCCTCTTCATCAGCTGTCCAGCATAAGCATGAACTTGTTTTACAGACAATAAAAGCCAACAAAAAAGACTGTGCCAGGAACAGTGCTACTTGCCTCAGTGGAGGCTGGGCTGGCTGGAGCAGGGATTTCCCAGTGGGTCGTGATGTCTCTGTGATTCTATTTCCAAGAGCTTCAAAGTTTACATTTGCTTTAAACTGATTTTGCTTTGAAGCAGTAGTCCATCATGATTTTTAAAGTTGGTTATCATTTGTAATTGCTGGAGCAAGGCCAGTGGTAATGGCAACTGTGCCTTGCAGTTTGAAATGTTTTCTCTCCTTGTTTAATAGAGTTAAGTGGTTTAGTGAGTTCTTGAAAAGACAAGGTGATCCTTTGCCCTGGGGTAAGACTAACTTCCTTACTTTGCCAATTGTGAGAGGAAGTCCTAATTTGTGAATGAGAGAGAACTAGGGATTTTCCAATAAGTAGTGTTTACAAAATTGATTAACATTTAGCATTTATATTTAATAAAATATAAGATTAAAAAAAAAAAGAAAGTAAGGTGCATAGGAGCTGTAAGATCTACTTAGCTTTTAGATACTATTTATCAGTTGCCAACTCCGACCTGTGCTCAGTCTCCACTGCTCCTCTGCCTTTTTGGTTAAAATTACTGAAGCATTTGCTGACAAAGTTTCTAATGATCTCAGGACCAGTCAGAGTAATTTCTTGACATACAGACACACAGCCACTGTGGATGGGCAGGAAGCCCCATTTGTCTTTCCATGGAGATATGGAGAGTGTCGGGACAATTTTCAATAAGAGATTATTGTTTTCGTTGTTTCAGTGGCAGAAATGGAAGTCAGTATTAGGCACCAGGCTTTCCAGATATGATGTGGCATTTGGCTTTGTTGGGTTAGAGGAAAGAGGAAGGATGGAAACTTGTTCCTACTATGGCAGTGGGAAACCCCAGGGACTCCCATGTTTATGGTCAGACTTATAATTGATCCATGTGTCTATGTGTCAATCACACATATTGACAGAATACCCACTTGTACAAGTATAAGGGAGAAAATGGTACATGAGTGTCCTGCTTTCAAGGAGCTTATAGTCCATTAAGGAATACCCATTTTAACTTTCATCTGAGGCCTCTTCTGTTGCCCCAACCCCCTACCCCCCAACACACACACACACACACACACACACACACACACAGTGTTTCAGACAGGAAGCTTAGAGGGATGAGACCACATATCTAGACTATAAGTTTAATTTTTCAATGAATTACCTAAGGATAAAGAACTTTTTAAGAAATGAGATACTCAAACAGGGTGGGGATTGCTACAAGCTCTGCATTCACACCTTTTCTCCCTTATGTGCTTCCCTGGTGTTTATTGAATGATACTGTACCCAAAACCCTGTGATAGACAGTGTACGAGATGAGTGGGGAGGGTACAAGGAATATTAGATATGGGCCTTCAAGGGCTTCACAAAGTAGAAAACAGCTGCCTAGCTTGCCAGATACAAGATGTTTGCCAGGTAAGTAGTGTGGGAGTGCCATACAGTTCACCTTCAGGGGTGGCTGGGTGGGAGGGACTTGACTAGGAAGGCATTCATAGGGAGGGGGTTGGCTTAAAGGTCAGGAGGCCTAGAAATGAATAAATAATGCTCTCTCCAGGGCAATGCACTGAGGTTGTTAACTCTGTTGAAGTAGAAAGCTTCCTTTGGGGGCACAGTGGGATAAACCTGGAGTTGACCTTCAGAGACAAACAAAAGAATTTAAGGGGTATCCTTAAGAGACAAGCAAAGGAATTTGGGCTTTATATTATAACTAATGAGAAACCATTAACACCAGTTAAGGGGGACTGACATGGTAAAAAACAGGTGAAGATGAATTTTGTTTGATGCTAAGAAGGATAAATTTAGGGGACAGAGGGAGCCTGGAAACAGAATCTAAAGGGATTTTATGCTAATTCCTAAAGGATATAAAAAGGACATGAGGCCAGGCACGGTGGCTCACGCCTATAATCCCAGCACTTTGGAAGGCCAAGGCGGGTGGATCTCTTAAGGTCAGGAGCCTGAGACCAGCCTGGCCAGCATGGTGAAACCTCGTCTCTACTAAAAATACAAAAATTAGCTGGGCATGGTGGCGGGTGCCTATAATCCCAGCTACTTGGGAGGCTGAGGCAGGAGAATGGCTTGAACCTGGTAGGTGGAGGTTGTAGTGAGCTGAGATCGTGCCACTCACTGCACTTCAGTCTGGGCAACAGAGTGAGACTCGGTCTCAAATAAAAACGAAAACAAAACAAAAAAAAAAAACGAAAAAAGGACATGAACCAGCGGGTTATGTGTCCGGGAACTTTGCCATGGAAGTCTGGAGGACCTTTAACTCTTTTTTCCTCCTGTTCCTGATGGATGCATAATCCCCCCAAAGCACTAACTGGCAGTCTGTTTGAGGGCCAGGAAGCACATGTTTATTCAGTGAGACAGCTAGCAAATAATCCTCCTCTGCACACCTACAGTTCACGAAAGACACTGTATTAATCCACTAGGGCTGCTTTCACAAATGCCACCAACTGCAAAGCTTCAACAGCAGAGATCTATTTTCTCACAGTTCTGAAGGACAGAAGTCTGAGATCAAGGTGTCTGCATGGTTGGTTCCATTGTGAGGCTTCTTTGCTTGGGCTCTACGTGACCATCTCCTTCTGTCTTTGTATGATCTTTCCTTCACGTGGGTACATACCTGTGGCCAGATTTCCTCTTGTTATGAGGATGCCAGTCATGTTGGATCTGGGCCCACTTTTAAGGCCTCATTTTAGCTTCTCTCTAAAGACCTTATCTCCAAATACAGTGACCTTCTGAGGTACCAGGGGTTAGGACTTCAGTCTGTGAATTTTATGGGCGACACAATTCAGTACATTGCAGTGTCTAACGGGGAAGAAGAAGGACAACGGAAGGACAGAGGCTAAGCACCTCCCCGACCCCTCATTCCAGGCCCCCGCTGTACACCTCAGTCCTATCTACGGTGACAAAATGGGTCACCTCCACAGAGAAAGTTCCCTGAGCCAGCTTCCTGTCATTCTTTTCTAGGAGAATTTAGGCTGATGTCATCTGGGGGCTTTTCAACTCCCAATCTTAGAATTAGCAGCCTTTTTCCTTTTTTTTCAAAAAAACTCTGGCAATGCTACTTTCTTACCATATTTATTGCAGTCAACTGTTTATGTGCATGATAATTTTTATAATGATGGGAGGAAATCTCTGAAGATGAACAGAATATACAGAATAAACAGATGCATTAAGTTGCAACTACATAGTTTTCATTATTGTCCTTTTCACGGGGTTATCTCGTATTTTTGAATTCCTTAACCTCAGCTTTTGAGGTGACATTCCTTTTATTTCTCGTGTTTTTTTTTTTTTTTGTTTCCATCTCCTGGCTCAGGCTGATGCTTAAAGATCCTCATGTTATTGCTTCTAAATTCTTGTTCATCTCTCTTGATTTGAGACTAAATGGCTCTCCTCACAGCCACTGAACCCCTATTGACAGTGTGTGTTGCATTCTAGCCTCAAAAAAAAACAAAACAAAATCCCCTAAAAACCTGTGATAAGGCAGGATAGCAGAGTGATTAAAATAGGGTCTTGAGCCAGACTGCCAGGGTCAAATTCTGGCTCTGACACAGCGTACTGCAACTTTGGATAAGTCATTCTTCAAGCCTCAGTATATTTCTCATCTGTTAAGTGATAATAATAATAATTTCAAAGTCTTAGGACCCTCGTCAGATTTACATGAGCATAAAGTGCCTGGCACATAGTAAATGCCATGGAAGTGTAAAGTATAATAATTATTATTCTGCTTGTCTTTGTTCTGAGTAGCTTCCCTGGAGATTCAGATCTTGCTTGGCTCCTTCTCCATTTCCCTCCCTCTCAGGTTTTCCTTTTGTCACTCACATGGTGGTGAGGCAGGCTTCCCTGGAATGCTCTTCAGACTGGCTGCTCCTAGATCAGACTGAGAACCAGAATGGTTGACAAGGTCTGTATGTTTTGCTTGCCTGGGGGCAAATCTGCTTGAATAATCACAGATAGGCTTCGCCTTCCCTTTCAGACTGCACTGAAATGAAAGGCTTCCTGAGCCTTGGGGGAGACCGTGACATCTGCCCCTTTCCTGTGCAGAAGGACCACTTATTTAGAACCAAGAGTTACAATCTAAGGGAAAGTTTGGATGGGCATGTTACAATGGGGAGAGGTAGTGCTCTTTTTGTTATGTTAGTTTGGGATCTACAGACAAACACATGCCTATCTGTGTTGAAGGTGAGGTTCTCTGCCTCAATAGGGTTAATTGCACAAACGCCAGCCTCTCTCCCTGTGCCTATGGCCTGCCTTGGATCAGCCACTGCCAGGACTTTACCAGTCACTAGCTATCCCTTAGTGATGCCTCGTTAAATACTTCATCATTCAAGGACTCCAAGGGCTCAGATTCACAGCTCTACCATCCAGGCATCAGCTCATATATAAGCCAGTAATAATTCTACAGCAGTATCAACAGTATCCTGTATACTGTTGGTCTACAACAGTATCCTCACTCTTTGGGCTATTCTTTGCCTTGGGGAAGGGTGAGAGTTTAAATTGTTTTTTCTAAATCTTCATTCATAGCTCTCTCATTCTTCCCTGAAATCTGAGACTCTTCTTGCAATCCGTAGTGACTTTTGTGAGACATTCTTGCTACTTTTCCCTTCTTCCAGCACAATCCTGTCCTCCATGAGATAAAGCCTTCTGCTCAATACCTCTCATTCTACCTTCCCTTGCCCCAGCCTGCGGCATCAAAGTCCACGCATTTTTTCCCCTTATCTAGTCAAGAGGAATCTCTCTTTTCTTCTTATCTCTGCAGCTCCCTTTAGTGCTTCCTCCACAGTCCCCATCCCTTTCCCAAATGGACAAACCCCATTGCTATGACCACAGGTGCAAAGGTGCCCCTTCCCACTACAAGTTCTCAATGAAGTAGGGGGCAGGATCTCAATTTCCAGTTTGTGAGCAATTGAAATGATTTGTCTTAAATACAAGTCAACAAGCTTTTTGGAAAGTATCTGGAGCTAGATGAAATCCATCCAAAGGTAGAAGACTTTTTTTTGCCTTTGGCTGGCAAGGCTTCTTTGGCCATATATATAAAAAATTACTCATTAATCAAACAAATGTGTTTATGAATATGAAAGATGCTCAGAAATTGGCAGAATATACTGCTTTTCTGCAACTCAACAATGAATATTATATAATTTACAAGTTTCAGATGTTGGTTGTATTTTTATTTTAGATAAGGCATTGCTTACAGATGTAGATAATGGGATGTTTTTACATCAAGTTGTTGCAGTGATTCTTGCTAAGTCACTCGGCCTCCTTTAAAATCATTTCTTATTTTATAATAGTTGATCCTTATAGTCCCTTTTTCAAGTCTTGGTTTTTGTGGAATAAATTTCCCACACATAGAGCCTTCCTTGAGAATACTTACTAAGCTTCTTGAAGTTAGAAATCAAGTTCCAGTCATGAATGGATGCTCGGTAAGTAGCTAAATTATTGATGGAGTGGTGTCAGGCTCGTTTACCATGTTGGAGAAGAGGCTCTATTTAATCTTTGCTCTCTTTAGTAAAAATACCAGTGGTGTTATCAAAATGAGACTCCACTAGGTTTAAATAATGAAAGTTTCGCTTGGAGAGATGTCAGATAAGCTGAGAAATAGATTTCTTCTTCTGTTTTTCTACTCACAGTGGGATTCTGAAACAGAATCTCGGCAGGAATTTAGATGACTGTGATCCTGTCAATCATATGTACTGAGTATTTTTGGTTATGAATTGATATTTTAGTGAGTGCTTTCGTAGACTAAAGATGGGGGTTAAAAGGAGAAAAACAGGAAAGAATGTATTGAAAAGTTTAAATTCATTCTGTAAAGTTTTAGGTTGATTTGTTTGTGTTCTAGGGTATTCTGGCCCTAAATTTTTTTCTTGGGTATTTGCATCTAATAGTTTTCCCTCTTTAGGTTTCTATCGAATATAAATCAGTTGAAAAACAACATTCTCGTAACAAAGATCAGAGTAGAACTGAAGGAGATGGAGACACGAAAAACCCTTCAAAAAATCAATGAATCCAGGAACTGGTTTTTTGAAAAGATTAACAAAATAGATAGACCACTAGCCAGACTAATAAAGAAGAAAAGAGAGAAGAATCAAATAGACACAATAAAAAATGATAAAGGGGATATTACCACTGATCCCACAGAAACACAAACTACCATCAGAGAATACTATAAATGCCTCTGCACAAATAAACCAGAAAATCTAGAAGAAATGGATAAATTCCTGGCCACATACACCCTCCCAAGACTAAACCAGGAAGAGGTCAAATCCCTGAATAGACCAATAACAAGTTCTGAAATTGAGGTAGTAATTAATAGCCTACCAACCAAAAAAAAGCCCAGGACCAGATGAATTCACAGCTGAATTCTACCAGAGGTACAAAGAGGAGCTGATACCATTCCTTCTAAAACTATTCCGAACAATAGAAAAAGAGAGACTCCTCTCTAACTCATTTTATGAGGCCAGCATCATCCTGATATCAAAACCTGGCAGAGACACAACAAAAAAAGAAAATTTCAGGGCAACATCCCTGATGAACATTGATGTGAAAATCCTCAATAAAATACTGGCAAACTGAATCCAGCAGCACATCAAAAAGCTTATCCACCCATGATCAAGTCGGCTTCATCCCTGGGATGCAAGCTGGTTCAACATATGCAAATCAATAAACATAATCCATCACATAAGCAGAACCAATGACAAAAACCCATGATTATCTCAATAGATGCAGAAAAGGCCTTCAATAAAATTCAGCAGCCCTTCATGCTAAAAACTCTCAATAAACTAGGCATTGATGGAATGTATCTCAAAATAATAAGAGCTATTTATGACAAACCCACAGCCAATATCATACTGAATGGGCAAAAGGTGGAAGCATTCCCTTTGAAAACCAGCACAAGATAAGGATGCCCTCTCTCACCACTCCTATTCAACATAATATTGGAAGTTCTGGCCAGGGCAATCAGGCAAGAGAAAGAAATAAAGGTATTCAAATAGGAAGAGAGGAAGTCAAATTGTCTCTGTTAGCAGATGACATGATTGTATATTTAGAAAACCCCATCGTCTCAGCCCAAAATCTCGTTAAGCTGATAAGCAACTTCAGCAAAGGCTCAGGATACAAAATCAATGTGCAAAAATCACAAGCATTCCTATATACCAATAATAGACAAACAGAGAGCCAAATCATGAGTGAATTCCCATTCACAACTGCTACAAAGAGAATAAAATACCTAGGAATCCAACTTACATGGGGTGTGAAGGACCTCTTCAAGGAGCACTACAAACCACTGCTCAAGAAAATAAGAGAGGACACAAACAAATGGAAAAACATTCCATGCTAATGGATAGGAAGAATCAATATGGTGAAAATGGCCATACTACCCAAAGTAATTTATAGATTCAATGCTATCCCCATCAAGCTGCCATTGACTTTCTTCACAGAATTAGAAAAAACTACTTTAAACTTCACATGGAACCAAAAAAGAGCCCGCATAGCCAAGATGATCCTAAGCAAAATGAACAAAACTGGAGGCATCATGCTACCTGACTTCAAACTATACCACAAGGTTACAGTAACCAAAACAGCGTGGTACTGGTACCAAAAGAGATATATAGACCAATGGAACAGAACGGAGACCTCAGAAATAACACCACACATCTACAACTGTCTGATCTTTGACAAACCTGACAAAAACAAGCAATGGGGAAAGGATTCCCTATTTAATAAACGGTGTTGGGAAAACTGGCTAGTTATATGTAGAAAGCTGAAACTGGATCCCTTCCTTACATCTTATACAAAAATTAACTTAAGATGGATTAAAGAATTAAAGATTAAGACCTAAAACCATAAAAACCCTAGAAGAAAACCTAGACAATACCATTCAGGACACAGGCATGGCCAAAGACTTCAAGACTAAAACACCAAAAGCAATGGCAACAAAAGCCAAAATAGACAAATGGGATTAAACTAAGGAGCTTCTATACAGCAAAAGAAACTACCATCTGAGTGAACAGGCAACCTACCGAATGGGAGAAAATTTTTGCAATCTATCCATCTGACAAAGGGCCAATATCCAGAATGTACAAGGAACCTAAACAAATTTACAAGAAAAAAAAAAAACCCATCAAAAAGTAAGCAAAGGATATGAACAAACACTTCTCAAAAGAAGACGTTTATGTGGTCAACAAACATATGAAAGAAAGTTCATCATCACTGGTCATTAGAGAAATGCAAATCAAAACCACAGTGAGATACCATCTCATGCCAGTTAGAATGGTTAGACTTTCATTAAAAAGTCAGGAAACAACAGATGCTGGAAAGGATGTGGAGAAATAGGAATGCTTTTACACTGTTGGTGGGAGTGTAAATTAGTTCAACCATTCTGGAAGACAGTGTGGTGATTCCTCAAGGATCTAGAACCAGAAATACCATTTAACCCAGCAATCCCATTACTGGGTATATACCCAAAGGATTATAAATCACTGTACTATAAAGACACATGCATACGTATGTTTAGTGCAGCACTGTTCACAATAGCAAAGACTTGGAACCAACCCAAATGCCCATCAGTGATAGACTGGATAAAAAAAAATGTGGCATATATACACCAAGGAATACTATGCAGCCATAAAAAAGGATGAGTTCATGTCCTCTGCAGGGACATGGATGAAGCTGGAAACCATCATTCTCAGCAAACTAACACATGAAGAGAAAATCAAACACCACATGTTCACACTCACAAGTGGGAGTCGATCAATGAGAACACATGGGCACAGGGAGGGGAACATCACACACCAGGGCCTGTCAGGGGGTGAGGGGGTGGGGAGAGATAGCATTAGGAGAAATACCTAATGTAGATGATGGGTTGATGGGTGCAACAAACCACCATGGCATGTGTATACCTATGTAACAAACCTGCACATTATGCACATGTATCCCAGAACTTAAAGTATAATAAAAAAAAGGATGAAATGATGTCTTTTGCAGCAACATGGATGGAACTGAAGCCATTATCTTCAAGGAAATAACACAGAAATAGAAAGTCAAATACTGCATGTTCTCACTTATAAGTGGGAACTAAACAATAAGTAGTCATGGATATGCAGAGTGGAATAATAGACATTGGAGACTCCAAAAGGTGGGACGGTGGGGAGGGGGGTGAGGGTTGAAAAATGACCTACTGGATACAATTTTCACTATTCAGGTGATGAGTACACTAAAAAGCCAGACTTCACGACACAATGTATGCATCTAAGAAACCTGCACTTGTACCCCTAAAATATATTTAAAAAAAAAAAAAAAGAAAAACAGTGTTCTCAGGTACTGTTTTCTGTTAATGGGCCACACATATTACTACTCAGACATCCTACAGAGCTGATGGAAATGGCAGTTTTGCATTGGAAAGTTAGAGAAATGGGCACTGAATAACACTCTTTCAGAGGCCCTCTGTTCTCTTTTTCAAAGCCCAAAACTGTTTGGGACTAGGTCCTATTCTGTGGGGCAGAGGAGGGCAGCTAGTAAAATTGGGAGTCACAACCATATGTTTTGAGAAATGATTGAAGAAACTGCAATTGTTTAGGTTACAGAACAAAATTGGGGAGGCATAGAGCTGTCTTTAGCTATTTGCAGGATTGGTGCTGGCTTTCTTTGTGAGGAAGAATGTCTAAGCAGAAGATGTGGACAAAGAATGGTTGGACTGCTTGGCAGAGCCACGAGCTTCCTAAGCATCAGAAGTATTCAAGCAGATGCTGATGGTTGTCAGTCAGGGTGGTATACAGTGAGGTCCTTCATTTGGTGAGTTGTTGGAGGTTCTTGGCTGGGAGAAGAGCACTACTGCTGTGAAGAGTGGATGCCGTGATTCTATGTAAGAGGGTCTCAGGGAGAAGCAGCAGGGAATGGTAAAGCCAGTACTGTCAGAATGCATGGGAAATCCTGAGCTCTGATCTCAGCTCTGCTACAATATTGCTGGGTATTTTGGGTGGATCTTTTGGCCTCTGACTTTAGTTAGTTTCTCTCTCTCTCTCTTTCTCTCTCTCTCTGTATAAAATGAAGGGTTGAATCAAAGACCTCCAGGGTTCCTTCTAAATTAACAGTTTTAAGATAATACTTTTCTTAGCCTGCACATTTGATAGTTGGCACAGCCCCAGAACCATGGAGGTACCTAAACCATAGGGCAAGAGCAGCAGAGCCACATGCTTGTTAGAGCCAATAAGAAGGAAACACTACTTACGGGATTAATTTTCTTCCAGAGATATATCTCATTCCATACTCTTATTCAGTGACAGTTTACTGATAGGGTTATTGTGCATAAAATAACTTAAAGCAAAATGTAATCCTGGAGGTTATACTTTTTTATTCAATTAAAGTAACATGGATCTATGATGAATAAGGCATCAGGAATATGATGAATTATAAGATGCCATCTCTGGCTTCAATAAACTATAGCCTAGTGGGGATAACAGCTGGATTAAACTATGATGCACTGAAATGAGCTTAGTGTAAAGGCACAAGCACCATGCAAGTGTGCATTCATCCCTTCTGCCAGGTGGGACTTGGATAGGCTTTGTAGAGGGGTTGACTTTCCAGAGGGTCCTAACAACATGAGTAGGACTTTACCTGTAGAGAAAGTTTATTCCAGGGGCAGGGATTATTATGAGGTAATGCACAAAAGTTTGGAAGTACTTGGTGTGTTTAGAAAAATGGGTAATCTGGTGAGGCTAAGCATAAAGTATCTGGAAGGTCTGCTTGGTAACCTAACTAGAAAGGTGGTTTGGGGCTGGTTTAGAAAGAGTATTGAATGTTGTAATATTTTGAGCTTTAAATTTTAGTGGAGAGCCCTAGAAGTTTTTAAGTATAACCATATCTGTGGCTCATGTACGTGAATCTATTAGGGGTTAGTAGAATGGATTGGAGTTGTGAGGGATCTGGCATTATCGTGCGTAAGTGTATGTGTGTAAAATAATCATTGTTGAGCCATGTTCATGAAATCATCTCTATCTGAACCTCACTATCCTATAAGGTTATCAAAGTAGCTTAGTCTAGCCAAGTCCTCTCTATCAGAGACCCAAGTTATATTTTTGAGAAATTAAAGAGCTGAAAACTTGGACTAGGCATTTATAAAACTAAAAAAAAAAAAAAAAAAAAAAAACTAAGGGGAAGGAGATGGAGGACAACCTCTAACTGGAGGCTTTCGCCTCCAGCCTCAGAATGGTAAGGGTCTGACTGAAGCACTGTGCTAAGAATGAAGTGGTGCATATTTGGGAAGTTTCAGAGGACTTTTGAAGAGGAGAGTGAGTGAAGTCCCAGGCTTGATAATGTTAGGAATCCTGCAGGCCATCCTGGTAGAGATATATGTGCCAGATTAGAGATTTGACATATTTGGTAGCCCTCAATGACAGCTAAAGCCATGAGAATGCAGAAAATATGTAAAGGAATCCTTGTTAAAGTGGGAACAGTATCAAGCTCAGAATCTTGAAGATCATAAAACCTTTGTGAGGTGAGCAGAGAGGTGGAACTTTGAGAAGGTGGTTGAAGTGATAGGAAGAGAACCCTAAACCAGGAGATTCTGGTGATGACTTAGGCGTACAGAAAGTAAAGTTGAAGAGTAAGGATGTGCGATGTGGATTCTAGCTCTGCCCAGAGGCTTGGGTCTTCTGATTTTAAAAGGCTATTCTGGAATCTGAGTGAGAGAGTCCTTAGGAGGAGACAGCTGAGTCATCTACCGAGTAGATGGATGGAAATAGACCTTGAGAAGATCCAGCTTTTCTTGCTCTTACTCATTGCTCACCAATCAACCTTTTGATCTGTAATTTCATCTTAAGTGAATCCACCCCCAGATACAAGATTGGTTCTGGTTTCCTGGCCAGGAATAATCATTATAGTATAAAAGCTGGTGTTTTGATTTGTCACACATCTATGTGAAAGCACATTGACATCTCCAAGGCAAGACACAACCCTGTCCTCAGCACCTCATATCACCCTGGTTATAGAGTTAGTACACTAGACCAGAATCTCCTAACTCACGGCCAAGTGCTCTTTTTATATCCACTATGTTTCTCTGCCTTTCGGCCTCGTGCTGTTTTAATTAGAATGAACCAGTCCACAGAGACTGAGCATCTCTGTGTGAACTTTAAATCTCATATGTTTTTTTCTTTTCTTTTCCTTTTTTAAAAAGAGATGGAGTTTGCTATGTTGCCCAGGCTGGAGCGCAGTGGCTATTCACAGGTGTAATCATAGTGCACCAAAGCCTCCAACTCCTGGGCTCAAAGCGATCCTTCCACCTCAGCCTCCTGAGTAGCTGAGACTATAGGTGCTCACCACACTGCACTGGGCTGATTCTTGTATTCTTAACCAGCAAAGTCCTAGAATAGAATTTGGACTGTGGTGATGTTGTTGGATGCAGCAATGAGTGAGGCTTAGCTTAAAGTCATCCTATATCATTCACATTTTACGGCATTCGAATGATCTCGGTTAACCCATGTAAGTACTTTAGCCCCCTGTGATTCTGATCTGGTGAGGGTAGCTCTGTACCGTTAGAGGATGTTCCCTAAGGAGGCACACTTTTCTGGCGAAAGCGATCAGCACATAGCTTGCTATGAAATCAGAGCTTTGTTTCACAAGACTTTGTAACATGGTGCCTGAAAAGCACCACCTTCTGGGCCTCAAAGTCCCAGTTTTATAGTCCTTGTCTGCTTTGCGAATTAAGACGCTTTGACAACTCCCTCTTGACCTAAATGTGTAAAATGTTGCATGTTGTTTGGGCTGTTCTAATAGCTTTTATTTGGTCCTTTCTGAATTTATAAGGTCAAATGTAATTAGCCCCAGATATCCACATCCCCACTGGGAATGATTTCAAGCAGCAATACATCTTAAAATCTATTTAAAAGCCTCCAACCTCTTTACATCTTTCAAAAATTGTTTACGTCTCTAAATTGGCCTTGATTTGGAAAGGTAAATGGGAGAAGTTTGAGGGAGTAATTGGGCTGAGTCAGGTACTTGTGCTCAAGGTTAGAAATAAAGGACTCTTTTAGATGGGCCTGTAGTAGTTGTGTTTTAAGATCAACTCTCATGCTTGCCATATGGAGCCAGACCTATGGCTTTCACAGCTGCAACACTTTGGCCCTGTGTAATCTTCCCTCGATGTGTAGTGATAATCACCAAGTGGAATGCCTGGTACAGATGGCCTCCCATGCTTCAGTGCACAGCCCCTCTGGGTACAGATGATGTGTAGCAGAGTGATGTGGGCACGCAAGTGGGTGGAAATTTTCTAATGTGTCACAATAATAACAATGCTGAATCCTATTGCTGTTCAGCTTCCTCTAGAACTTCAACCCACGCGGCAGCCTACTTGGTTCACAGTCCTATGTGAATGCTAGACAATTAGCAGCTGATAATGAAAAATACCATGGGAACCAGTGGGAAAATAATAGCTTACTCCAAGGATATAATGAAATGAAATTAGCACAGACAGTAAAACAGACAATTTATGGTGTCTTTTTTTTGTAATTAAAAAGAACCAGTAAATACTTCTAGTAGAGAAATCTGAGAATCCATTAGAATCCCATCTAATCAGAATTGGAAGAGGGTTTTTGTTTTCTTTTTCCCCAGAAATTAACTCTAGAGAAACTTCCTCTTAGGAAGAGGTTCCTACTAAGGAACTTGAATAGATAAAGGATGCTGATTTTATTTGAATATATGATAGTTTTGTTCAATAGTTGTTACCTAAATGGTTGTTTGTTGTCTGAGCTTTAAAAAGGGACAGTAACACTAGATAATTGGTTTTACTAGTTAGGGCTATGCATTTTTGCTCTCACCTGAAATATCGGCAGATTTTGAATGCTCCCAACAAACAAATTCTTAGTAATAGGGTGAAGTTATATCTGTGGACAGATAACCTTTTGAACACAAGAAAATGTGTTGTCTGAGAAGTGTGGGATTGAATGGATCTTTCAGTATTCTTATTTCTAGATGACCCATGTGCTACTTAGGCGAGTCCTTAAGCACCCAGTTCTACACCTGACTTTGGGGGTCAAGAGTTCAAATTGGGAGAGTTTTATAATCATCTTTCAAAAAATATTTGTTTTAGGCTGCAAGAAAATGGTTTGTCTTTTTAGGGGTATTGGATTAGTGACAAATAATTCTGTTAAAGTTTTAGTCTCACTGTGTGGGCAGTCTTCTGTGAGTTGAAAAATAAAGTTACAAACAAATCAAAATTATATTTCACTCCAAATGTTTTTCAAATGCATTTGTTTTGGAGAGTTGAAGAAAGTCAGATGTCTTTCTTCCAAGATTTTTTATAATCTGTCTGAAGTAGACTTATCACTCAATCTCTCTCATTTGTAAAAATATTCTCTTTTTATGTGAAAGTTAAATTGCCCCATTGATTCAACAACCAATCCCCCAAAATAATGTGATTGAATATTCTCTGACATTTCAACATGACACACTTTTATTGGGCATATGTTCCTAATTCTTTCTATAATTATATTATGTTCAGTACACACACACACACACACACACACACACACACACACACACACACACACGGAGGGCAGTGGTGTGATCATGGCTCACTGCAGCCTTAACCTCCTAGGCTCAAGTGATCCTCCCACCTCTGCTTCCCGAATAACTGGTACTACAGGTAGGTGCCACCATGCCCAGCTAATTTTTGTATTTTCAGTAGAGACAGGTTTTGCCATGTTGCCCAGGCTGGTTTTGAACTCCTGGGTTCAAGGGTCCTTCTGCCTCAGCCTCACAAAGTGTTGGGATTATAGGCATGAGCCACTGTGCCTGGCCATTAAGTTCAACAATGTTGAACTGATACAGTGATATTCATGCTAACTGATTTTTTTTTTTTTTTTGGCAAATGACATAAATTGTACAAGGCTCATATATTGCTTAATTAAATTCAGCAACATAAGCATGTTATTGAAAACCCAGCCTTCCAGAAATGTTGACTGTGGTCTTATTAACTGACAAATCACCTTTTGCTGGTGTTCTATTCTCTTCCCCATCTGGCAAGATATAGGAAAATGGAGAGGTCTGTAGAGTGGAGAATAGCTGAAGTGCGCAGGGAAACTCAGACAAGCGAGGAAAATCTCAGAGATTCACTCCATGGACTATTGCATCTCAGCCATTTTCATCATTAAATGCTACTTCTGAGCCTACATCTGAGTATTAAAGGAGAGCAAGTTTGCTGATAATTTTCAGCTTCTAGAAGTGTGTGTGTGTGTGTGTGTGTGTGTGTGTTAATGCTAAGAGAGAATGTACATTTTAAACATGTAAAGCAGATAGGTTACTTAATTCTCAGAAGATGATGGACATATTTCAACACACATATTTTATTATATTAAAGATAGCACCCCATGTATACCCCCAAATGTTGTGTTCTCAAGTGTTTTGAAAAATGATTGGTTGCTAGTGACTCCATATGTTGCTATGCTTTATTTTGGAACATGTTAAAATCTCACTTAGGTTTCATTAAGCCACTTTTTTCCCCTATTTTTTGAGAGGTCTATTTTTTCCTTCCAAAGAATTTGTTTTAACGTGTAGTTAACATATCTTTGTTAGTTATTAACTAAGAAGAACATTTAAATGGAGTCACCCATTTTCCTTACTTTAAATACATATTTTTTATATTTCACAGTTTCAGAAATTTTTAGAAAAATGACTGAGTATCTATGAATATTATTGCACTTATAATGCCTAACTAGCTCTGGATGTAGGACATTGGCAAAATAATATGCTGCAAAGTATCACAGACCTTGTTCTTCTCTTCTTTTAGTTCTAGAAGCATCACATAGCAAAAAAGGAAAATTAAAGCTCTCAGTGTAACTTGTTCTGTATTAATTTTTAAGTGGCTTATTGAATTTTGTATTTGGTTGTATAAACAACTAATATAGGAATGAGTCTAATTGTACAGATATTTTGAATTTGTGTCCTTAAATTGCTTTTTATAGAGAACAGACACATTGGTTGTCAATGCTTAAAGGTTTCCAATTTCTTACCTCTTTTTTGTTGATTGCAAAGAAAATCTGAACATAAACTATAGTATCTGTGATTATGCTGGTCAAAGCAAGAGAAATGGTCCAAAAAAATTTTTTTTTAATTTCCTCTTTGAAAACTTCAACCCCCACATAATGCCTGCCAAGTAGTTCTAGAGGTCTCCAGGAGACCTCTCTCTTGTACCCTGTAGACCAAACCTTTTGTTCACAGCATTTGCTCTCTTGCTCTCTCTGGTTCCCCCATGGTGACCTCCTAAATTGTTGATGACAGTGAAAGTCACCAGCACTGATGCTGGAGCCAACTGCTGTCTCCACCATCCTGTTGAATTCTGAGGTCTAGGGCCTCACCTCTTACTGCTGCTGAAATTGCCTTTGAAGACATCTCCTTGTTTTGCAAAAGCTGCTGATACCTAACGCTATACCTTTGATGGTCACTTCCTTATCCTGGGACCAAAGGAGTCTGGGCTTGGGTCAACCTGAGTGGTAGACACCTGTGCTGTACCCAGGTCACCTCTACTCTGACCTTGTTCACTGCCTTTCCTGGGAGGTGCTGTGGTCCTTAGGGATGTGGATTCCTGGAGGAGAATGTAGGCATGCTCAAGCAAGACTGAAATCCAAAAAAGCTTAGATTTAAGTCAGGGACTTCTGCTGCATGACTGTTTGAAAACATCATAGAATGTTTCAAACTTCTGCTGCTTTCTAAATGAATGAGTGAAATTGAGGTTATTTCATTGGAAGGAGAACTTTCAGATTAATGGATACACAAAGATGGGAGGGATCTATAAATGGCATTTTAGATTTACCTCAGACTTTCCTTATGTTTTTAATGAGATTCCTCACACTTCCCACATTGGTGGCAGAAAGTTTATAATACCTGTGAAATTATACCTTTACTTTTTAATTGTTTGTATTGTTTTTGCTCAGTTATCTGGTTGCCTCCTTATTATTTTGTTAAATAAATTTTCAGCTTCCTTTCATCTTATTTCTAGTTCTTGTTGTGAGTCAGATGGTTGCAATTGGTTAGCTTTTTTTTTTTTTTTTTTTTACCCCCTCACCAACCATGGAATGAAATGTACAAACATCTAGTGACTGTGTGACATGCTGAAGCATCTCTATTTATGTCGTTATATGTCCTGCCTTCTCCTTGAGCCATTGCTTGAAAATCAACAGATGGGGCTATCCAGTGGCACGCCAGACATACAGTTAACTTTGAGGAAGTTTTTAGCATGAACTATGTGACCAAACTTTACAGCCATCTGATTTCCAATTTAGTAATTACTGGAATAATTAGATGAGTTACTCTGCAGATGGCACTTAAATTTCTTGACATATGTGCCCTTGTCATCTATAGCAGATGATATATACACTAGTTTTCTTCACTATAGCATTTGTATATAGGGATGCAACATGCCTTTTAAGCTTCCCTGTCAAAGTCTCTAATTTTGTTTAGACTCAGATGCCACCTTGGCTTATACTGATAGAGCTGTTGGCTTGCTCTGTTCAGTGTTACACATTAATTGTAGCACTGTGCTAACTACAATTCTCATGACCTATAATATTTAAACTTTATTTTTAATTCTAAATGTTGAATAATAAAATTACAGAATGTTCAAAGATGAAGGAAATAACTCTCAAACAAAATCTAAGGAAATTATGATTTAAAAAAATATATATTTTGAATTTAAAACTTGTTTTGAGATAAAATTCATGTATCATAAAATTCAGACCCTTTGAATAATGTTTTCAAGGTTCTCCCATGATGTAGCATGTATTAGTATTTCAGTTTTTCAGTCTTTACCATAGCAGGGTGGTATATAGTACTTAACTGATTTATTAAGGTATGATTAACATACAAAAGCTGTGGGTGTTTAGTGTGGATAACTTGATGTGTTTGCCGATAAGTATATACCTGTGAAATGATCAAGCCATCATCACTATCAATGGTATAAACTTGTTCATTCCTCTAAAAATTTCATACTGTCCCCCTCCCACTATTTTGGGGGTGGATTCAAGAGTACTTAACATAAAATCTACCCTCTTAGCAAATTTTTTAAATATACAGTACAGTATTGTTGATCATAGGCCCTGTATTTTACAGTAGATCTCCAGATCTTATTTAGTTTGTGTAACTGAAACTTCATATTTGTTGAACTGCAACTCCCCATTTTCTGCTCCAACCACTGGCAACTAACATTCTCTCTGCTTCTATGTGTTTGACTATTATAAATGTATTGCATATATGAGATCATGTGGTACTGTATTTATCTTTCTCTGTGTGTCTTATTTTACTTAGCATAATGTTCTTCAGGTTCTTCCATGTTGTCACAAATGGCAGGATTTCTTTTTTTAGGGCTGAATAATATTTTATCTTATGTATATACCACATTTTCTTTATCCATTCATCCATTGATGGATACTTAGGTTGATTCCATATCTTGGCTATTGTGAATAATCTTTCAGTGAACATGGGAGTGCAGATATCTTTTTGAGATTCAGATTTCAATTCCTTTTTGAATGTGTGTACAAGCTAGATTGCTGGATCAAGTGGTAATTCTATGGTTAATTTTTTGAGGAATATCCATTTTGGTTTTCATGGTGTCTGTAACAATTTACATTCCCATCAACAGTGTAAAAGTGTTCCCTTTTCTTCATATCCTCCCCAACACTTGCTCCTTTTTTCTTTTCTTTTTCTCTTTCTCTCTTTCTTTCATAATAGTCATTCTAACAGATCTGAGGTGACATCTCATTGTGGTTTTGATTTGCATTTGCCTGATGACTAGTGATTTTGAGTACCTGTTGGTCATTTACATGCCATCTTTGGAGAAATGCCCATTTAGGTCCTTTGCTCATTTATTAATTGAGTTATTTGGTATGTTTGCTATTGAGTTTTAGGAGGTCCTTATATATTTTTAATATTAATCCTTTATCAGATATATGGTCTGAAAATATTTACTCTTATTCCATAGGTCACCTTTTCATTTGGTTAATTTTTTCCCTTGCTGTGCAGAAACGTTTTAGTTTGATGTAATCCTGTCTGTTTATTTTTGCTTTTGTTGTCTGTGCTTTTGGTGTCATATCTAAGAATTGATTTTCCCAGTTTTAAAAGTTTTAAAAGATTCAGTGTTTAGAAGCTTTTAAAACTAAGTTTTCTTCTAAAAGTTTTATTGTTTCAGGTCTTATGTTTAAGTCTTTAATCCATTTCAAGTTGATTTTTGTGTATGGTATGAAGTAAGGGTTCAACTTCATTGTTTTGCATGTGGATATCCAATTTTACTGAACCATTTGTAGAAAAGACTGTTCTTTCCCAATAGTGTACTCTTAACACCCTTGTCAAAGATCAGTTGACCATATTCGTGTCTGTTTATCACTAGGCTCTTTATTCTGTTCCATTGGTCTAGCTCTCTGTTTTTATGTGAGTGCCATACTGTTTTGATTACTACAGCTTTGCAATATGTTTTGACATCAGGGCGTGTGTTACCTCTAGCTTTGTTTTTCTTACTCAATATTGCTTTGGCTATTAAGAGTCTTTTGTGATTTCGAATGAGCTGTAGGTTTTTTTTTTTTTTTTCTATTGCTTTAAAACGTGCTATTGTGATTTTGACAGGGATTGCATTAAATCTGTAGATTTAAAAAAAATTTATACATTGCTAAAATAGACAGTATTTATTATTCCAATTCACGATCATGGGATGTCTTTCCATTTATTTGTATCTTTTAAAATTTCTTTCATCAATGTTTTGTAGTTTTCCATGTATGTCTTTCACCTCCTGCAGCATTACTGAATTTGCTGATTAGTTCTAACAGGTTTTTTTTTTTTTTTTTTTTTTTTTTTAGTCTTTTGGGTTTTCTACATAGAAGCTTATGCCATCTGCAGACAGAGATAGTTTTACTGCTTCCATTCTGATTTGGATGCCTTTTATTTATTTTTCTTGCCTATTTTTTTCTGGTTAGGACTTTCAGGACTGTATTGGAGAGCACTTTTGGAGACGGAAGTATGGTCATCCTTGTCTTATTTTAGATCTTAGAGAGAAGTTTCATTGTTGAAATGATGTTACCTGTGGGCTTTGAATAAATGGCCCTTATTTTGTTGAAGTAAGTTCCTCTATACTTATTCAGAGTTTTTCAATTATGAGACAATGTTGAATTTTGTCAAATGCTTTTTCTGCATCTGTTGAGATGATTATGTGATTTTTATCTTTCATTATGTTAATGAGCATATTTCATTGATTGATTTGTGTACGTGGAACCGTCCTTGAATCCTAGGGATAAATCTTACTTGATCTTGATGTATGATCCTTTTAATGTGCTGTAGAATTCAGTTTGCTAGTGTTTTTGTTGAAGATTTTTGTAATGCAGTTTATCAGGGAAATTGGCCTGTAGTTTTATTTTCTTGTGGTTTTGTCTGGCGTTGGTATTTGGTGATACTGGCCTCATAAAATGAGTTTGGAAGTGTTCCCTCTTTTTCCCTTTTTAAGAGTTTAAGGATTGTTATTAATTATTTAAGTGTTTGTTAGAATAAACTTATGAAGCCATCTGGTCTTGGGCTCGACTTTGTTGGGAGTTTTTCAATTATTCCTTCAATATCCTAATTTGTCATTGGTTTGTTCAGACTTTCTGCTACTTCTTGTTTTAGGTAGGTCGTATGTTGCTAGGAACTTCTTCATTTCTTCTAGGTTGTCTAATTCATTTATGTATAATTATTCATAATATTCATTTATGATTCTTTTTAGCTGTAGGTTCAGTTGTAGTATCTTCCTTTCATTTCTGATTTTGAGTTCTTTTTTTTTCTTAGTTCAGCTAAGGGTTTGTTGATTTTGTTTATCTTTTCAGAAAAACAACTCAGTTTTTTCAATTTTTAAAATTGTTTTTCTATTCTCTAGTCCATTTATTTCTGATCTTACCTTTACTATTTTCTTCTTTCTGCTAATGTTTTGTTTAGTATTTTTTTATTTTTCTATTTCTTGAGGTATATAGTTAGGTTTTTTATTTGAGATCTTGCTTCTTTAATGTACGTATTTATTGCTTTAGCTTCTCTTCTAGTAGTGCTTTCCTGAGTCACATATGATTTGGTATGTTGTTTTTTGTGTCTTGATAAATATTAATTTACTTTTTGATTCGTTCTTTGACCTCATAATTGTTTGTTATTTAATTTCCATGTGTTTGTGAATTTCCCATTTTTTCTGTTATTTCCATTTCATTTCATTGTGACTGAAAAATATATTTGTAATGATTTCAGTCTTAAGTTTGTTAAGAATTGTTTTGTGACCTTGCATGTTATCCATGCTGGATAATGTTCTGTGTGTAATTGAGAAGAATGATTACTCTGCTGCTATTGGGTGGAATGTTCTCTATGTATCTGTTAGATCCATTTGGCCTGTAGTGTTATTTAGTTCTGCTCTTTATTGATGTTTTTTTTGTCTAGATGGTCTATATATTATATAGAGTAGGATATTGACATCTTCTATTATATTGCATTGCTACCTATTTTTCACTTCTGATTTGTCAATGTTTGTTTTATATTTCATGTGTTTTCATGTTTGGAGCATATATATTTATGCTTGTTATAGATCCCTGTAGAATTGACCCTTTTGTCATTATGAAATGACCTTCTTTGTCTCTTGTGACTGTTTTTGTCTTAGTGTTCGTTTTGTCTAATACGAGTATAGCCACTTTTGCTGTCTTTGGTTACCATTTGCATGGAATATCTTTATCCACCCTATTCATTTTCAGCCTATGTGTGTCATTAAATCTAAGGTGACTCTTTTGTATATGGCATATAGTTAGGTCTTGTTTTTTGTTTTAATCTATTCAGCCATTCTGTATCTTTTAATTGTAACTTTTAGTTCACTTATGTTTAATGGAATTATTGATAGATAAGGACTTACTATTGCCATGTTGTTAATTGTTTTCTGTCTCTTTTGTAGTTCTCTTCTTCCTCTCTTTTTCTCTCAGCATCTTTCTTTGTGTTTTGATTTTTTTATAGTGGTATGCTTTGATTAATTTTTTTACCTTGTGTGCATCTACTGTACTTTTTTGTTACGGAGTTTACATTGAACACTTTATAGTTATAGCAGTGTATTTTAAGCTGATAACTTCAATCACATACACAAATTCTGCGCTTTATGTCTTCCCCCAATGCTTTGTGCAACTGATGTCATATTTTGTTTCTTGCTATGTTATGCTTCTATGAACAAATTTCTGTGGTTATAGTTACTCTTATTATCTTTTCCTTTAATTTACATTCTGGTGTTAAATGAGATTTACACACTGCCACTACAGTAGCACAGTATTCTGTGTTTATGTTTGCCTTTAGTAGTGAGTTTTATATTTTAACATGCTTTTGTGTTCTTTAGCATCTTTTCATCTCCACTTGAAGAATTCCCTTGAGTACTTCTTGTAAGGCGGGTCTAATGGTGATGCACTACTTTAGTTTTTTTGGGGGGGCTGTTGGGACAGGGTTTCACTTTTTACTCTGTCACCTAGGCTGGAGTGTAGTGGTGCAATCACAGGTTCACTGCAGCCTTGACCTCCCAGGCTCAGGTGATCCTCCCACCTTAGCCTCCCAAGTATAATAACTGAGACTACATCTGTACGCCACCATGCCTGACTAACTTTTAAATTTTTTTGTAGAGATGGTGTCCATGTTGCCCAGGCTGGTCTCAAACTCCTGTGCTCAAGTAATCTGCCCACCTTGGCTTCCCTAACTCAGTTTTTATTTGGGAAAGTCTTTATATCTTTTTCATTCTTAAAGAACAGTGTTGTTTTTTGTTTGCTTAGGATTGCCTTCTTCATTCAGGGTCTTTTTTGTTTGCATATGAATTTTAAAGTAGTTTTTTCTAATTCTGTGAAGAATGTCACTGGAGAAGTAACATTGAATCTATAAATTGCTTTGGGCAGTGTGGCCATTTGAAAAATATTGATTCTTCCTACCTGTGAGTGTGGAATATTTTCCTGTTTGTTTGTGTCATCTCTAATTTCTATGAGCAGTGTTTTGTAGTTCTCATTGTAGAGATCCTTCTCTTTCCTGGTTAGCTGTATTCTGAGGTATTTTATTCTTTTTGTGGCTATTATGAATGGGATTGTGTTCTTGATTGTCTTTCAGCTTGGATGTTATTGGTGTATAGAGATGCCAGTATTTTCATACATTTATTTTGTATCCTGAAACTTGGCTAAAGTTGTTTATCAGATCAAGGAGCTTTTGGGCAGAGACTATGGGATATTTTAAGGTATAGAATAATATCATTTGCAAACATGGATAGTTTGACTTCCTCTCCTCCTATTTGAATGCTTTTTTTTTTCTTTCTCTTGCCTGATTGCTCTGGCCATGACTTCCAATACTATGTTGAGTAGAAGTGATGAGAGAGGCCATCCTTGTCTTGTGCTGGTTTTCAAGGGGAATGCTTCCAGCTTTTGCCCATTCAGTATGATGTTGGAATAGAGCTGGGAATTACCACATTACTTGATTTCAAAATATCCTACAAGGCTACAGTAACCAAAACAGCATGGTATTGGCACAGAAGCAGAGACATAGATCAATGGAACAGAATAGAGAGCCTAGAAGTAATGCCACACACCTACAATCGTCTGATCTTTGGCAAAGTCAACAAAAACAAGCAATGAGGAAAAGACTGCCTATTCAATAAATGGTGCTGGGATAATTGGCTAGCCATATACAGAAAATTAAAACTGGACACCTTCCTTACACCATATGCAAAAAGTTAACTCAAGATGGATTAAAGACTTAAATGTAAAACCTAAAACTATAAAAACCCTGGAAGGTAACCTAGGAAATACCATTCTGGACATCAATCCTGGTAAAGATTTTATGACAAAGATGCCAAAAGCCATTGCAACAATGACAAAAATTGACACATGGGACCTAATTAAATGGAAGAGCTTCTTCACAGCAAAGGAAACTATCAACAGAGTAAACTAACAACCTACAGAATGGGAGAAAACTATTTACAAACTATCCATCCAACAAAGGTCTAATATTCAGAATCTACAAGAAACTTAAAAAAATTTACAAGCAAAAATGAGCAACCCCATTAAAGAGTGGGCACAGTACATGAACAGACACTTTTCAAAAGACATGCATGTGGCCAAAAAGTATGTGAAAAAATGCTGAATATCATTAATCATTATATAAATGCAAATCACATCCACAAAGTGACATCATCTTATACCAGTCACAGTGAATATTATTAAAAAGTCAAAAAATAACAGATGCTGGCAAGGTTGTGGAGAAAAGTGAACACTTATACACTGCTGGTGGGAATGTAAATTAGTTTAGCAATTGTGGAAAGTAGGTTAGTGATTTCTGAAAGAACTTAAAACAGAATTACCATTCAACCCACCAATCCCATTAGTGAGTATATAGCCAAAGGAATATATTCTACCATAAAGGTACGTGCATGTGTATGTTCATTGCAGCACCATTC
This sequence comes from Rhinopithecus roxellana, assembly GCF_007565055.1. Lineage (NCBI taxonomy): Eukaryota > Metazoa > Chordata > Mammalia > Primates > Cercopithecidae > Rhinopithecus > Rhinopithecus roxellana. The sequence goes on along the minus strand of NC_044553.1, from coordinate 91,150,291 downwards.
ACAATAGCAAAGTTGTGGAATCAACCTAAATGCCCACCAATGGTAGCCTTGACAAAGAAAATGTGGTACATATATACTGTGGAATACTACACAGCCATAAAAAGAGTGAGATTATGTCCTTTGCAGCAACATGGATGGAGCTGGAGGTCATTATGCTAAGTAAACTAACCCAGGGACAGAAAACCAAATAACACATGTTCTCACTTGTAAGTGGGAGCTAAACATTGAGAGCATATGGACATAAAGAAGGGAACAACAGACACCAGGGCCTACTTGAGGATGGAGAATGGGAGGAGGGTGAGATTTGAAAAACTACGTATTGGATACTATGCTTATTACCTGGGTGATGAAGTAATCTGTACACCAAACCTCTGTGACATGCAATTTACCTATATAACAAACCTGCACATATACCCCTGAACTTAAAAGATAAAAAAAAAAAAAAAGACAGTTTTGCCAGGTAAATATTTTGTTTTGTAGTTTTTCTCCCAGTACTTATATCATCCCATTGTCTTCTGTTCTGCAAGGCTTCTGCTGGGAAATTAACTGATAGTCTGTTTGGGGGTCTCTTGAATGTGTGACATGTGGCTTTTCTCTTGATTCTTTCAAAATTCTTTCTCTTGGACTTCTGGCAATTTAATTCTAATGTGTCTCAGTATGGATCTTTTTGTGTTCAATCTAGAGAGTTTTGAGATTCATGAATCTGGATGTCTATATTCCTCCCAGTATTTAGGAAGTTTTGGTGATTATTTCCTTAAATATGCTTTTTGCCCCTTTCTATATTCTCCTTTTTGGACTTCCATAATGTATGTATTTGTTCACATGAGTGTCTCATGAGTCTTGTAGACTTTCTTTATTCTTTTCATTCTTTTCTTTCTGTTCCTCTGACTGGATAATTTCAAATGGTTTGTCTTTGAGTTCACTCATTCTTTATTCTGCTTGATTAAGTTGAAGCTCTCTCTTCAGTTCAGACATTGTATCTTCAATTCCAGTATTTGTGTTGGTTCTTTCTTTCTTGTGGCTTCTATTTCTTTTTTATTTATTTATTTATTTATTTATTTATTTATTTATTTATTTATTATTATACTTTAAGTTCTAGGGTACATGTGCATAACGTGCAGGTTTGTTACATATGTATACTTATGCCATGTTGGTGTGCTGCACCCATCAACTCGTCAGCACCCATCAATTCATCATTTATATCATGTATAACTCCCCAGTGCAATCCCTCCCTCCTCCCCCCTCCCCATGATAGGCCCCAGTGTGTGATGTTCCCCTTCCCGAGTCCAAGTGATCTCATTGTTCAGTTCCCACCTATGAGTGAGAACATGCGGTGTTTGGTTTTCTGTTCTTGTGATAGTTTGCTAAGAATGATGGTTTCCAGCTGCATCCATGTCCCTACAAAGGACGCAAACTCATCCTTTTTTATGGCTGCATAGTATTCCATGGTGTATATGTGCCACATTTTCTTAATCCAGTCTGTCACAGATGGACATTTGGGTTGATTCCAAGTCTTTGCTATTGTGAATAGTGCCGCAATAAACATACGTGTGCATGTGTCTTTGTAGTAGACTAATTTATAATCCTTTGGGTATATACCCAGTAGTGGGATGGCTGGGTCATATGGTACATCTAGTTCTAGATCCTTGAGGAATTGCCATACTGTTTTCCATAATGGTTGAACTAGTTTACAATCCCACCAACAGTGTAAAAGTGTTCCTATTTCTCCACATCCTCTCCAACAACTGTTGTTTCCTGACTTCTTAATGATTGCCATTCTAACTGGTGTGAGATGGTATCTCATTGTGGTTTTGATTTGCATTTCTCTGATGGCGAGTGATGATGAGCATTTTTTCATGTGTCTGTTGGCTGTATGAATGTCTTCTTTTGAGAAATGTCTGTTCATATCCTTTGCCCACTTTTTGATGGGGTTGTTTGTTTTCTTCTTGTATATTTGTTTGAGTTCTTTGTAGATTCTGGATATTAGCCCTTTGTCAGATGAGTAAGTTGCAAAACTTTTCTCCCATTCTGTAGGTTGCCTGTTCACTCTGATGGTAGTTTCTTTTGCTGTGCAAAAGCTCTTTAGTTTAATTAGATCCCATTTGTCAATTTTGGCTTTTGCTGCTGTTGCTTTTGGTGTTTTAGACATGAAGTCCTTGCCCATGCCTATGTCCTGAATGGTACTACCTAGATTTTCTTCTAGGGTTTTTATGGTATTAGGTCTAACATTTAAGTCTCTAATCCATCTTGAATTAATCTTCGTATAAGGGGTAAGGAAAGGATCCAGTTTCAGCTTTCTACTTATGGCTAGCCAATTTTCCCAGCACCATTTATTAAATAGGGAATCCTTTCCCCATTTCTTGTTTCTCTCAGGTTTGTCAAAGATCAGATGGTTGTAGATGTGTGGTATTATTTCTGAGGACTCTGTTCTGTTCCATTGGTCTATATCTCTGTTTTGGTACCAGTACCATGCTGTTTTGGTTACTGTAGCCTTGTAGTATAGTAGCGTGAAGTCAGGTAGCGTGACACCTCCAGCTTTGTCCTTTTGACTTAGGATTGTCTTGGCAATGCAGGCTCTTTTTTGGTTCCATATGAACTTTAAAGCAGTTTTTTCCAATTCTGTGAAGAAACTCATTGGTAGCTTGATGGGGATGGCATTGAATCTATAAATAACCTTGGGCAGTATGGCCATTTTCATGATATTGATTCTTCCTATCCATGAGCATGGTATGTTCTTCCATTTGTTTGTGTCCTCTTTGATTTCACTGAGCAGTGGTTTGTAGTTCTCCTTGAAGAGGTCCTTTACATCCCTTGTAAGCTGGATTCCTAGGTATTTTATTCTCTTTGAAGCAATTGTGAATGGAAGTTCATTCCTGATTTGGCTCTCTGCTGGTCTGTTACTGGTGTATAAGAATGCTTGTGATTTTTGCACATTAATTTTGTATCCTGAGACTTTGCTGAAGTTGCTTACCAGCTTAAGGAGATTTTGGGCTGAGACAATGGGGTTTTCTAAATATACAATCATGTCATCTGCAAACAGGGACAATTTGACTTCTTCTTTTCCTAACTGGATACCCTTGATTTCTTTCTCTTGCCTGATTGCCCTAGCCAGAACTTCCAACACTATGTTGAATAGGAGTGGTGAGAGAGGGCATCCCTGTCTTGTGCCAGTTTTCAAAGGGAATTTTTCCAGTTTTTGCCCATTCAGAATGATATTAGCTGTGGGTTTGTCATAAATAGCTCTTATTATTTTGAGGTACGTTCCATCAATACCGAATTTATTGAGCGTTTTTAGCATGAAGGGCTGCTGAATTTTGTCAAAAGCCTTTTCTGCATCTATTGAGATAATCATGTGGTTCTTGTCTTTGGTTCTGTTTATATGCTGGATTACGTTTATTGATTTGCGAATGTTGAACCAGCCTTGCATCCCAGGGATGAAGCCCACTTGATCATGATGAATAAGCTTTTTGATGTGCTGCTGAATCCGGTTTGCCAGTATTTTATTGAGAATTTTTGCATCGATGTTCATCAGGGATATTGGTCTAAAATTCTCTTTTTTTGTTGTGTCTCTGCCAGGCTTTGGTATCAGGATGATGTTGGCCTCATAAAATGAGTTAGGGAGGATTTCCTCTTTTTCTATTGATTGGAATAGTTTCAGAAGGAATGGTACCAGCTCCTCCTTGTACCTCTGGTAGAATTCAGCTGTGAATCCATCTGGTCCTGGACTTTTTTTGGTGGGTAGGCTATTAATTGTTGCCTCAATTTCAGAGCCTGCTATTGGTCTATTCAGGGATTCCACTTCTTCCTGGTTTAGTCTTGGGAGAGTGTAAGTGTCCAGGAAATTATCCATTTCTTCTAGATTTTCTAGTTGATTTGCGTAAAGGCGTTTATAGTATTCTCTGATGGTTGTTTGTATTTCTGTGGGGTCGGTGGTGATATCCCCTTTATCATTTTTTATTGTGTCTATTTGATTCCTCTCTCTTTTCTTCTTTATTAGTCTTGCTAGCGGTCTGTCAATTTTGTTGATCTTTTCAAAAAACCAACTCCTGGATTCATTGATTTTTTGGAGGGTTTTTTGTGTCTCTATCTCCTTCAGTTCTGCTCTGATCTTAGTTATTTCTTGCCTTGTGCTAGCTTTTGAATGTGTTTGCTCTTGCCTCTCTAGTTCTTTTAATTGTGATGTTAGAGTGTCAATTTTAGATCTTTCCAGCTTTCTCTTGTGGGCATTTAGTGCTATAAATTTCCCTCTACACACTGCTTTAAATGTGTCCCAGAGATTCTGGTATGTTGTATCTTTGTTCTCATTGGTTTCAAAGAACATCTTTATTTCTGCTTTCATTTCGTTATGTACCCAGTAGTCATTCAGGAGCAGGTTGTTCAGTTTCCATGTAGTTGAGTGGTTTTGATTGAGTTTCTTAGTCCTGAGTTCTAGTTTGATTGCACTGTGGTCTGAGAGACAGTTTGTTATAATTTCTGTTCTTTTACATTTGCTGAGGAGTGCTTTACTTCCAATTATGTGGTCAATTTTGGAATAAGTGCGATGTGGTGCTGAGAAGAATGTATATTCTTTTGATTTGGGGTGGAGAGTTCTATAGATGTCTATTAGGTCTGCTTGGTGCAGAGATGAGTTCAATTCCTGGATATCCTTGTTAACTTTCTGTCTCGTTGATCTGTCTAATGTTGACAGTGGAGTGTTGAAGTCTCCCATTATTATTGTATGGGAGTCTAAGTCTCTTTGTAAGTCTCTAAGGACTTGCTTTATGAATCTGGATGCTCCTGTATTGGGTGCATATATATTTAGGAGGGTTAGCTCTTCCTGTTGAATTGATCCCTTTACCATTATGTAATGGCCTTCTTTGTCTCTTTTGATCTTTGATGGTTTAAAGTCTGTTTTATCAGAGACTAGGATTGCAACCCCTGCTTTTTTTTGTTCTCCATTTGCTTGGTAGATCTTCCTCCATCCCTTTATTTTGAGCCTATGTATGTCTCTGCATGTGAGATGGGTCTCCTGAATACAGCAGACTGATGGGTCTTGACTCTTTATCCAGTTTGCCAGTCTGTGTCTTTTAATTGGACCATTTAGTCCATTTACATTTAAGGTTAATATTGTTATGTGTGAACTTGATCCTGTCATTATGATATTAACTGGTTATTTTGCTCGTTAGTTGATGCAGTTTCTTCCTAGCCTCGATGGTCTTTACATTTTGGCATGTTTTTGCAATGGCTGGTACCGGTTGTTCCTTTCCATGTTTAGGGCTTCCTTCAGGGTCTCTTGTAAGGCAGGCCTGGTGGTGACAAAATCTCTAAGCATTTGCTTATCTGTAAAGGATTTTATTTCTCCTTCACTTATGAAACTTAGTTTGGCTGGATATGAAATTCTGGGTTTAAAATTCTTTTCTTTAAGAATGTTGAATATTGGCCCCCACTCTCTTCTGGCTTGTAGAGTTTCTGCCGAGAGATCTGCTGTTAGTCTGATGGGCTTCCCTTTGTGGGTAACCCGACCTTTCTCTCTGGCTGCCCTTAAGATTTTTTCCTTCATTTCAACTTTGGTGAATCTGGCAATTATGTGTCTTGGAGTTGCTCTTCTGGAGGAGTACCTTTGTGGCGTTCTCTGTATTTCCTGAATTTGAATGTTGGCCTGCCCTACTAGGTTAGGGAAGTTCTCCTGGATGATATCCTGAAGAGTGTTTTCCAACTTGGTTCCATTTTCCCCCTCACTTTCAGGCACCCCAATCAGACGTAGATTTGGTCTTTTTACATAATTCCATACTTCTTGCAGGCTTTGTTCATTTCTTTTTCTTCTTTTTTCTTTTGGTTTCTCTTCTCACTTCATTTCATTCATTTGATCCTCAATCGCTGATAACTCTTTCTTCCAGTTGATCGAGTCGGTTACTGAAGCTTGTGCATTTGTCACGTATTTCTCGTGTCATGGTTTTCATCTCTGTCATTTCGTTTATGATCTTCTCTGCATTAATTAGTCTAGCTGTCAATTCTTCCACTCTTTTCTCAAGATTTTTAGTTTCTTTGCGCTGGGTACGTAATTCCTCCTTTAGCTCTGAGAAGTTTGATGGACTGAAGCCTTCTTCTCTCATCTCGTCAAAGTCATTCTCTGACCAGCTTTGATCCGTTGCTGGCGATGGGCTGCGCTCCTTTGCAGGGGGAGATGCGCTCTTATTTTTTGAATTTCCAGCTTTTCTGCCCTGCTTCTTCCCCATCTTTGTGGTTTTATCTGTCTCTGGTCTTTGATGATGGTGACGTACTGATGGGGTTTTGGTATAGGTGTCCTTCCTGTTTGATAGTTTTCCTTCTGACTGTCAGAAGGACTGTCTGTTGGTCTGTTGGAGATTGCTTGAGGTCCACTACCGACCCTGTTTGCCTGGGTATCAGCAGCAGAGGTTGCCGAAGATAGAATATTGCTGAACAGCGAGTGTACCTGTCTGATTCTTCCTTTGGAAGTTTCCTCTCAGGGGTGTACTCCACCCTGTGAGGTGTGGGGTGTCAGACTGCCCCTAGTGGGGGATGTCTCCCAGCTAGGCTACTCAGGGGTCAGGGACCCACCTGAGCAGGCAGTCTGTCCGTTCTCAGATCTCAACCTCCGCGTTGGGAGATCCACGGCTCTCCCCAAAGCTGTCAGACAGAGTCGTTCGCATCTGCACCGGCCCCCGCTGCTTCCCCTGTTGGTCTTCAGCTGTGCGCTGTCCCCAGAGGTGGAGACTACAGAGACAGGCAGGCTTCCTTGAGCTGCTGTGAGCTCCACCCAGTTCGAGCTTCCCAGCGGCTTTGTTTACCTACTTAAGCCTCAGCAATGGCGGGCGCCCCTCCCCCAGACTCGCTGCTGCCTTGCGGATAGATCGCCGCAGACTGCTGTGTTAGCAGTGAGGGAGGCTCCGTGGGCGTGGGACCCTCCCGGCCAAGTGTGGGATATATTCTCCTGGTGTGCCTGTCTGCTTAAAGCGCAGTATTGGGGTGAGAGTTACCTGATTTTCCAGGTGTTGTGTGTCTCAGTTCCCCTGGCTAGGAAAACGGATTCCCTTCCCCCTTGCACTTCCAGGTGAGGCGATGCCTCGCCCTGCTTCAGCTCTCGCTGGTCAGGCTGCAGCAGCTGACCAGCACCGATTGTCCAGCACTCCCTAGTGAGATGACCCCAGTACCTCAGTTGAAAATGCAGAAATCACCGGTCTTCTGTGTCGCTCGCGCTGGGAGTTGGAGACTGGAGCTGTTCCTATTCGGCCATCTTCGTGGCTTCTATTTCTTAATTGTACTTCTCATTTTGCTCACATATTGTTTTCCTGATTTCATTAGTCTATTTTGTGTTTTTTTATAACTCACTGAGATTTTTAAAGATGGTTATTTTCATGTATTTTTCAAGCAGTTTATGTATCTCCATTTCCTTAGGGTCAGTTTCTAGAGCTGCAATAGTGTCCATGGAAGATGGTGAACTTAATCAATAAATATTGTGTAGGTTCTGACTGCCCCACCGACCAGTTGTTCCTCCATCTCCCTTTCCCTCAGGCCTTCCTATTCCTTGAGACACAACAATATTAAAATTAGGCCAATTAACAACCCTCCAATGGCCTCTAAGTGTTCAAGTGGAAGCAAGAGTCTCTCAGTTTAAATCAAAAGCTAAAAGTTGTTATACTTCATGAGCAAGGTATGTCCAAAGCTGAGATAAACCAAAAGCTAGATCCCTTGTACCAAACAGCCAGCCAAGTTGTGAATGCAAAGGAAAAGTCTTAAAAGAAAATTAAAAGTGCTACTCCAGTGAACACACAAATGATAAGGAAGCAAAACAGCCTTATTGCTGACATGGAGAAGGTTTTAGTGGTCTGCATAGAAAATCAAACCAGTTATAGCATTCCCTTAAGGCAATGCCTAATCCAGAGTAAAACCCTAACTCTCTTTAATTCTGTGAAGGCTGAGAGAAGTCAGGAAGTTGCAGAAGAAAAGCTTGTAGCCAGAAGAGGTTGGTTCATAAGATTCAAGGAAAAAAGTCATCCCCATTACATAAAAGTGCAAGGTGAAGCAGCAAGTGCTGATGTAGCAGCAGCAAGTTAAACAGATGGTCTACCTAAGATCACATCTTGAATGTAGACCAAACAGTCTTCTATTGGAAGAAGAGGCCATCCAGGATTTTCATAGCTAGAGAGGAGATGTCAATGCCTGGCTTCAAAGGACAAACTGACCCTCTTAGTAAGGGCTAATGTAGCTGATGACTTCAAGTTGAAGCCAATGCTCATTGACCATTCCAAAGAGTCCAAGGGCCTTAAGAATCATGCTCAGTCTAATCTTCCTGTGTTTTAGAAATGGAAAACAAAGTCTGGATAATAGCACATCTGTTTATAGAATGGTTTACTGAATATTGTAAGCCCACTGTTGAGACTCACTGCTCAGAAAAAGGAGACTCCTTTCAAAATATTACTGCTCATTGACAATGCACCTGGTTATGCAAGAGCTCTGAGGGAGATGTACAAGGAGACAAATGTTTACATGCCTGCTAACACAACATCCGTTCTGCAGCCAGTGGATCAAGGAGTAAGTTCAACTTTCAAGCTCATTATTTAAGAAATATGTTTTGCAAGGCTATAGCTTCCCTAGATAGTGATTCCTCTGACTCATATGGGCAAAGTAAATTGAAAACATTTGGAAAGGTTCACCATTCTAGATGCTATTAAGGACATTTATGATTCCTGGGAGGTCAAAATACCAATATTAACAGGAATTTGGATGAAGTTGATTCTAACCCTCCTGGATGACTTTGTGGGGCTCAAGATTTCAGTGGAAGAAGTAACTGCAAATGTGATGGAAATAGCACACTAGAATTAGAAGTGGAGCCTAATGACATGACTGAATTGTTGCAATCTCATGCTCAAACTTGAACAGATGAAAAGTGGCTTTCTTATAGATGAGCAGAGAAAGTGGTTTTTTGAGATAGAATCTACTCCTAGTGAAGATGCTGTGAATGTTGTTGAAATGACAACAAAGGATTTAGGATGCTGCATAAACTTAGTTGATATAGCAGTGGAAGAGTTTGAGAGGATTTTGAAAGAAGTTCTGCTGTGGATAAAATGCTCTCAAACAGCATCATATGCTACAGAGAAATCTTTCATGAAAGGAAGAGTCAATCAATGAGGCAAACTTCATTGTTCTTATTTAAGAGCCACCCCAACCTTCAGCAACCACCTGCCCTGATCATTCAACCGCCAACATTGAGACAACATCCTCCATAAACAAAAAGATTATGTTTCACTGAGGGATCAGTGATTTTTAGCATTTTTTTAGCAATAAAGTATTTTTAATTAAGGTACATACATGGTTTTTTAAAGACATCCTGCTATCGCACATTTGAGAGACTACAGTATAGTGTAAACATAACTTTTATGTGCACTGGGAAACAAAAAAATTGTGTGACTTGCTTTATTGTGATATTTGCTTTATTGTGATGGTCTGGAGCTAAACCTACACTATATCCAAGGTACGACTGCATTTTCAGTTCTCTTGGGTGCATACCTAGGAGTGGAATTGCTGAGTTATATTTGGAATTTTAAACATGTCTAAACAGGGCACTTTTTGTGCAACCCTGATTAGGCAATCCTGTAAGTCTTGTGTTGCCACTTTCCGAGTCATTTCTATGACACTCTACTTATTTAGAAAGCACATAATCTAATCTACAGTTTAACATACCTATGGCTAATGGTCCTTCATGCATGTCTTTAGACTTCTCGCTGAGTACTCATAAGCACAGAAAAAGATGAAATTGAAATTAATAGATTCTGGAAGAAACGTGATGAACTCTTGAAATAACCAAACTTGCCTTTCTCTAACCTTTCTCTAACCGAACTAAGCTTTCTCTCTCCTTAGCTAGACTTGAACTTATTTCTAATGCTCCCCATCCCTCACCCCTGCCCCAACCTGGAAAGATGGAGAAAGACCATATCTTCACTGTCTCTGACTCAGATATTCAAAGGTCATAATAGTGCATATGGCAGAGTGGTTGTAAGCATGTTTTAACTTGTTTAACTTAGTGAAAATGTGTAGGGAATGTTTAAGATCTGTCAGATTGTAGAGGAAAAAACAAATAGAGAAAAATGAAAGTTTGTAGCTGAAGAAATAGTAATGTAGTTTAAGATGGAACAAGCGTAGTTGAAATAGAAGAAATTATCGAAGACATAAGTGAAGAAAGTTCTCCTAAGCTTGGAAAAAAACAAAAACAAAAAACAAACCATGGATATGTGATGAAATCTGGCTTCCAGGAAAAATGAACAAAAGAGACTCACAAAAAAATACATTCTGGTAAAATTTTTGTGTTATAAAGGAAAAAGTTCTAGTAGCATACAGACTGAAAAATTCTGTTGCCCATATAGTAATGAAAAGTAAGCTGCATCATCATACTTATTTATGGAGCATTAAGGCTAAAAGGTAATGGAGCAATGTCTGTATAATTTTGGGAAGAAAAAAATATTGGGACTTACCTAAAAATTTTATGCCCATCCATAGTTAAGCCATTACTACAAGAATTGTTATTAACAAAAATGTTTCTTCTCCAAAAAAGCAGAGTTATTTTGAGTAACATGGGGCCATTTTCTACATTTTTTCTTGTCTTTGGAGATTATATTGAATAATCTCTTCATATTACCTTCAATCTGTGAATGTTTTTACATTAAATTCATTAATATAAGCGTATGAAATGGTATCTCAATTATGATAAAATAAAGTCAAGAAAAAATTATTTATCAAGCTAAAATGTTAAGTGACAGGTGATAAGATTGAACATTATCATCATTTTTATATTTTCTAATATTTTCCAAACGTTCTACTCTATGCATGAATTATTTTTTCTTTAACTTGTTTAAAAATAATTAAAACTTTTTAATGAATACAAATATTTATAAGCCCAAACAGTGAAGTATTTACAATTTTATATTTGCTAAGTAGCTAAAGTGACTGAAGGGAAGCACATAAAATCTTAGTAGTGAGTTGTTTTATCTTTTTCCATATTTTGCAGCTTTTATGTAATGAGTTTCATGCAGCTTTTATGATGGAAAAAATCCTTTATTCAAAAATAAAAATTTAGTTTCATTAATTAATGACATTATAAGATGCAGATGTTTCTGCTTATACATGAATCCTGTTTTTCCTAAGACCTATATTAATGTAAATCATATCCTATGTTGGTAGTTTTACTGACACCCTTGAGGTATATCTTTCCAGGAGTTTTCACTGATAGGCACATTGGCCAATGTGTTGTAACATAGAAGAGTTCCAACATTTATTCAGGCAACAAATTATCTATTGAATGCTTACCTTATGCTAGCTGCTGAGAGTACAGTGAGTAACTCAGGCATAGTTCCTATTCTTATGAAATTTAAAATTTAACATTTGAAATTGGTTGAAGAAACTGTCAAGGGCTTGGTAGGTGGCAACACACTGTAGAAGCATCCAGCTTTGGCTAGAAGAACAAGAAAAGTTTTCAAAGGAAGCATGGTATCAGATTAGCCAGAGGAGCAGTTATCCCAGGGAGTTGAAATATGCAAAGATCTGGAGGTGTGACGTACATTTGGGGAACCAGAAATAGGTGAACACAGCAACAACCAAGAGTTTGATGTTGGGGAGTGATGAGCAATAAAGGCTGGAATCAGTATCCAGGTCATGAAGGGCCTTGTAAATTGAGTTAGGGAATTCAGATTTTGTCCTCTGGGTAATGGGATGCCATTGTATGGTGCATTAGTTTCCTAGGGTTGTTATTGCAACAAATTACCATAAACTTGGTGACTTAAGACAACACAAATCTACTCTCACAGTTTTGGAGGCCAGCAGTTCAAAATCAAGGTGTTGGTAGGTTGGTTCCCTGGAGGCTCTGAGGGAGAATCTGTTCTGTGCCTGTCTCCTAGCTGCTGGTGACTGCTGGCCACTCTTCACACTCCTTAACTTGAGGTTTTGTAACTCTAATCTCTGCCCTGGGCTTCACGTGGCTTTCATCTCTCTGTGCCTTCTTTTTTTGCTGTCTCATAAGGACACTCATCATTGAATTTAGGTACCACCCTAATCTAGGATGAACTCATTTCAAAATCCTTACTCTAATTACATCTTCAAAGACTTTTATTCCAAATAGGGTCACCTTCTGAGACTCATGGTGAACATATGTCCTTGAGGCCACACAGCGCAACCTGCTACAGGAGGCTTTAGAAGGGCAATTGAACAAACTTACAAATGAAATGACTTATACATTTCAGAATGATTGTTCTGGCTATTGTGTGGAGAATGGACTTGAGGGGGCAAGGCTAGAAACAAGGAGGTCAGTGGGAATCTAGGTATAGAGTACCAGCAACTTTAGAGGTAAGAAAGTGGAGATGAGACTGAGTGCGGTGGCTCACGCCTGCAATCCCAGCACTTTGGGAGGCTGAGGCGGGCAGATCACTTAAGGTCAGGAGTTCAAGACCAGCCTGGGCAACATACCAAAACCCCGTCTCTACTAAAAATACAAAAATCAGCTGGGTGTGGTGGCGCACACCTGAAATCCCAGCTACTCAAGAGGCTGAGGCATGAGAATCGCTTAAACTTGGGAGGCGGAGGTTGTAGTGAGCCAGGATTGCGCCATTGTACTCTAGCCTGTGTGACGGGGTAAGGCTCTGTCTCAGAAAACAAAAATGGTGATGAGTGTAGAAAATACTTTGAAGATGGTTGATTGTGGAAAGAAGAAGATAAAGGGGTGTGGTTGAAGAGCATGTGGTGGTGAGGAGGGAATTTTAAAGGATGGGAGACACCTGGTGTATTTCTCATGCAAATGAGAAAGACACAGCATCCACAAGGGAGAGTGGCTGACAACACAGAAGTGAAAGGCAAAAAGCTAGAGAGGGGAGGAGGATGGGATCCAGAGCTCAGACTGAGTACAAAGCAGCTGATCCATCCCATATTTGATCATTCCTAGATATTTTAGTAGTTCTGGAAAGTTGGTGATGAGAAAGATAGTTTACTCCTGTTTAAGGACTCTATCAAGTGCCACACTGATTACTTTCCTTGTGTTACCTCTGTTAACCTTTGATGTAGCTGTGTTTATTTACTCCTTTTATAGTTTAGCTCACTGAAGCACAAAGAGGTTAAATAATTTGTGGAAGGCCACACAGATAGTAAGTGGTAGTATCATTTCAACCAAGCACTGTGACTGCTGATCCCTTGCCTATAACTACTACTACAGGGTACTCCTCTGAAGGGAGGGGGCATAATCAACATGCACATACTTTATTTTTCATGGTGTGTGTTGATTTTGATAGCAGGCACTGTTATTATTTTGCAGACTATAAAGTTATTATCTTGCCTGCTATTTTTGTTTTGTTTTGTTCGTTCTTATATTGGCTTGCCACTAGGTTGAATCAGTAAGGCAGTATCATTTATTTCTTTATCTTTTCAAGGTGTTGGGATTGGTTTGATTCATCTTTTCTCTATCTGGATAGTAAGGTTAGGTGAGTATTATCCCTTCATATTATTAAGGCTTTGTGTTATTTGTATTATTAAATCATATATTAAACCTGCCCAATGATTAAAGCTGCTCTTAGGAGATTCATTTTCATAAGCATATTCACATATACCCAATTCCCTTGAATCATTCTTAATGACATTTGTTCTGTAATCTAACCCTTTATACAAGTTAATTTCTGGATGTCTTTACTGAATGTTACTTTGGCTCAAATGTTACTTCCTTAGAGGATTCTTCCCTAAATCCCAAACTAGCTCCTCTGGTCTCCCGGTTATATATGCTCACAGCTGAATGCAATGGCTGGGACTCTTTGAGGCATACTGACCTTAGCCAGGTCAGTTAAAGGGCCGAGTTTTTCGATACTGAGGAGGAGGAGGGGAAGGAGGAAATGGAATTTCATCTTCCAAAATTCTAAAATATTAGCAGTCAAAATTATAATTTGAATTTCTTATATGGATGGCATGAATTATTAATTTTCTTATTGGTGTTGATAGCCATGATCAAATTGCACAGTTGGATTTGCAAAATGTATCCAGGAAATGACTTTCCCTCCAATTGCCAATATTGATGGAAATATCTATCTGAAAATTTGTCTCAAGTGATTGTGTAAGCTTTAGGCAGCTGCATTTTTGGAGACTTGCTTTTATAACACTGGTCAGCCATGTCCAGCTAAACCCATTTGATTGAACTCTCTCTTTATTGTGTGTTTGAAGTTGAATATTGGGCTGAGGACAAGAGCAAGAAGAGTTGTACTCCAGGTAGAAGAAACTACACATTCAAAGGTATAGATGTCTCTCATCTAAGGAGCCAGCATCGCAGGATGTACTGGCCAACAGTCCTTTTCCTTTCCCCTGTACACAGTCTTGGGGGATGTCAGCCAGAGTCAGGATTTGTAGAGTATTTGTCATTTCTCATTAATAAAAGTAAAGATTTTGAATAGCACTGATCATAATTTGTTAGAACCAAAACTTAGGTCACTCTCATTGTGATAATATTTTTTTCTTTGTGTTCTCTTGCCAGTCACTCCTGAAGCTATTGGCTTCTTGTCTGCTGTTGGGGTCTTTATTGTTCTTCTGGCCGTCCTCTTCCTCTTCATCAACAAGAAGCTGTGTTTCGAAACGATAGGAAGCATTCCTTTCCTGGAGCATCGAGGGAAAAGAAAGCAATCTAAAGACAAGACTGGGATTCGCAAGGGGCTGGGTAAGCATTACACTTCAGATTCTCTTGGGCTTGGCAACTTGCTGTGGTGTGGGTCAGGGTGGACATGATGAATTGACTTTACTAAAGAATATATTATCGTTATGAAAGTAATGTTCTCCTTAGAGTTCGAGGAGCAGATGGGAAGAGGCTCTGACCACCACTTCCCATTTTCTTAGCTCTTTAGAAGTCTCTGTTGAGTTTTCCTCTGATGAATGCTTGAAGAAAAAATATGTGTTCTGTTTGACAAGAACCTTAATGCATTTTAGTCTCATGATGTTAGAACAATGTTGACATTTCACCTGTTAGCTGTTTTTGAGATTTTTCAGTGCTCAGGACGGTGTCCCACCTTGTATGGGAATGGTCACTTTTCCAAAGGGAGGTTTTTACTCTTTAAGCTCACTGAGTATACTGTGTCATTTACTCACTGCCTTCAGTTTGATGAGGGAAAAATAACACACTTAAAGAAGTAATTGGCTTCCTGCTCTTAAAGGACATATTCTATTTTCAATTGCTGAAGCATAGAACTTTGTGATACAGGATGTTCTCACAGAGGGATGGTTATCACACAGATGTGGGGCATTTAAAGAGAGTACTCTTATCTTACAGATAATAACTTTGCTGTTTTTTTATCAGTCTGATTATTACTCTCGTTTTCCATACCCCACAAGGTATGGGGCATGACATACCTGGTCAAGGAGCAACCTTACATTTTTTTTCGAGTGAAGGGAAGGTCTTGAGGAGAGTACCCTCTAGGTATCCTATGTTCTTGGTGTGTTCTAAGTATGCCTGGATCAAGGGGAATATTTGGCTTACTGATATGGCAGCTTTTGTAGCCATGGATAGTTCAGCTTTTTTGCCTTGTTATAAGAAAGGCATAATGTAGGAATAAAGGCATTTATCTGTTGCTTATAACAAATTATCCCAAAACTTAGTAAGTTAAAACAATAAAAATTCATTATCTAACAGTTCTTGAAGTTCAGAAATTGAGGAGTGGCTTAGCTGGGTTATTCTAGATCAGGGTCTGTTGTAAGGCTGCAATTAGAATGTCATCTGAAGGTTTCAGTTAGAATGTCATCTGAAGGCTGGACTGTGGCTGTCAGAGTCCCCTCCAGGATGGCAAAAGGCCTCAGATCAGATCCATGTGGGACCCTCCACAAGGCTACTTGAGTGCTTTATGATGTGGCAGCTGGCTTTCCCTGGAGGGAGAGATCCATAAGAAAGCAAGGAGGAGCCACCACTCTTTTTATGCCCTAGCATGGGAAGTCTTACAATGTCACTTTTATCACATTGTGTTTGTTCACTGAGCACAGCTTGAGCTCAAAATTTGGGAAATTCAGTTCTACTTTTTGAGGGGAAGAGTATCAAAGAGTGTGAGGACATATTTTTAAATCTCTATGTGAGATAATAATAATGAGAGAGGTGTAAATTGCAGATTTGGCAATTGCTTTGGCATTCCTGCTGTTGCAGTGGCCTTATTTTTTGAACTTCCCATGGGACATATGACTTACTCTGAAAATAGAATGGAATATTTTAAATAGAGCTTGCCATGCAAAAGCTGGGACTTATGAATGATTTAGACACTACTGTCCCAGCTGGGACATAGGTGAGTGAGATGAACAGATGTCTGTTTGGCCATGGGGTGGTATGAAGGTAGGATTCATCATGATTCTGTTTCTCTCCCTTCAGCAGCTGGCTGTCACTCATTATGTGACCTTGGCAAATTATGGAACCAGTATGAACTTGAGTTTCCTTGTTTGCATATTGGGATTATCAGTACATCTCTCATAGGGTCAGCCTAGATTAAATTAATTAATTCTGTAGAGATACCAGCATAGTGCCTATAGCAATGCAACAGCAATAGCAAGTCACAGTGATGGCTGCTAGGAATGACATTACACATTCATGAATTGTATTCATTACTTAAATTGGGAGGTTAAAGTTGGTGATGTTTTCTCCTTTGCAAACTATAATGGGTATGAGGAACTGAAGTTAGAACTATTTAAAATATTTCCTTTTTGTCTTGTTTGACATTTTATCTGAATATTTTAGAGACAATTATGAATTATACTTGCAAATAAGTTGAGGTTTTAAGAATGTTGAAACAATAACAAAGTATGAACAAAAGCTGTTCGCTCAGGAAACACTGAAAAATACATGTCTCAAATTCAGAGTGGGGTCATGTAAAGGGAGCTTTAAAAATAGTTTCTTCAGGAGCATCCCCAAATTATAATGTCTAAAAAGCAAACACCTTCACTTTGACATTTCTCCTTTTACAAGTTTAATTATTGTTATCAAAAGTCTTTGAAAAACATGCTTCTACCCCAGATTGTGTCTAACCTTTGATATTTGCCTTAATTATCCTCAGAGTACTGATTTCTCAGTGAAGTTGGGATGTTCTTAACATATTTTGACAAACATAAAGAAGGGAGGCAGGCAGGCTGGTGTGGTGGGAAGAAGCCCAGTACAGACAGACAGAGCTTAGTTTTGCCACTAATTGGCCACGATATTTTGGGAAACTCACTTCACCTCTCTGAGCCTTAAGTCCTCATTTGCAGATTGATGAGTCTGGACTAGGCTTCTCCCATTCTCATTCTGTGATTCCGTTCGGTTCTTTGGGTTACCATAGCAATTTCTTCTCTAGCTTTCAGTCTATGAATGGAAGAGAACTAATAAAAATGAGACCATCCTACTCTTAGATTAAACCGTATGAGATTGCCATTTTTGTTGATCAAAAAATGATAGAATATCAGAAACTGAATTAATCATTTTAATCTAATATATGTGATGTTCTGAAGAATAAAATAATTCTTTTCGATTATGTGGTAACACCAGAGAGGCAACAGTGGATGTTTATTTTCCAAACCTACTATGCAAAATGATTTGCTTGACAAAAATACCTTGCTTTCCTTTAGGCTATATATATTTTAAAGTTTAAAGAATTTACAGACGTCATTCTGCCTGGATTTAGGCAAGGGGACAAAGAAACTGGAATGGTGTTTTCCTAATAACATAGGTAATAGTAATAATAATAATACAGATAATGATCATTGGTAACTATCATTTATTTAGCAATTACTATTATCAAGTATTTTACATGCATTGTTATTCTAAGTATTTTACATGCATTATTTGATTTCTTTATGTAACGTTCTTGTGTTGTTCATTGACAATGATTGCTTTGGGGGAAGGATGAATATCAGTTGGAACAAAAAAGCCAATATTCAGATTTGAGATAAAAAATTGATTAAAAATAAAAATTTCACAGTGAGATAATAGTTTTTAAAAGAAGCCAGCTTTGAGAGAAGAGGAGGGGAGAGAGAGAATATTTTTGTTGTTGTGTTTTGTTTGCTGCCCCCCCAAAAAAAACTTTATATTCCAAAAGCAAAATTTAGGAGTTGGTACAAAGAGCTTCATTTTAAGAGGCACAATGTAGAAAGCATAGACAATGTAACATGAGGGCATTTCCTCCCAGGCAGGCAAGGGAAGAAGGATGCCCTTCCTCTTCTGGAAAGGGCAGACCCATGACTTGAAAAGGTGAAAGGAAAGAGGTTTGGAGACCATGAAATGTTTCCTGGACCAGACCCTGAGAAGGAGGACAGATGTGGGACCCAGTCAGGCCAGTTGTGATAAGAAGGTTGGAATTCAGCACGCCCCAGGAAGAGTTGGAAAGGAGAGTGCCGTGTGCTTCTTTTTGGAATTGTGGCAGGAGACTGCCTCACTGGTGTCCCATGTGGGCCTGGGGGGCTGTGGTGGGGCGAATATACTGGTGGTGCTGGAGGGAGAGAGAACTTGACAAGACGCCGCTGCTACAGTTCCTCTGGTGAGCAGGAGAACACTTGTTTTAGAAATTTCTGCCTGACCCTGGCGGTGGGAGCAGGGGCAAAGAAGATAGCAGATGAATGAGTCAATGTGCCTGCCGGCAGTTATTGCAGCTTGCCATGAGGTGGGCCTGTATTGGAGGCTGGAGGATGAACAGTCCAAGGCCTTTTGTAATCAGAGCTGGCTTCATGGGCATGGAACTGCACAACTGCCCAAAGCCTACACTTAGAAGGGCCCCTGTGCTTGGCTTAGTGATGATGTGCTGTTGCAGTCTTGAAATTCTTAGTGATTTTCAAGGGCCCTGCATTTTCATTTTGTACTGAGTCTTGCAAATTATATAGCTTGTGCTGCCTAGGGTCATCACCAAGAGGTACTCCTGCTATGGAATGCTGTAAGGCAGAGGTTGATTCTCCTGGAGTCAGCAGGAGCCAGCAGGAACAGCACATCATGTTAAATAAACTCACACCAATGCCCAGACACTCCCTGCTGTAAGAGAACATGAAGGTGGGAGTGGAAATCCCAAAGACTGATACTTTATCCAAAATGAAATGGACTGAGTTACTGTGAGTGGCAAGTTTAAGTTTAGTTTCTCAACACTGAGCATGGGAAGGTGGAGGATTCTCCAGAGAAAGATAAGAACACTGAGTAAGTAAGGAAACAGGTTTTGTACATTGTGGCAAAGCTGGTGCTTAGCTGGAGCTCAGAAGGATGGTTGCTAAAATGTGACAATTTATCCCTACCAGCTGGTAGAAAGACCCAACTAGCTGGTTCCTGCACAAGATTACCCTCTCCTCTCTACCTGCAACTAAACAGCTACCTTCTGATTCAGCAGGGGCTTCTGACCTGCCCCAGCAGCTGTGGCCAGATTCTTTTTGCTTGGGCCATAATGACTGCTGTTATCAAATACTTTTCATTTTATTTCTGCATTTAGGTGAGAGTATGTTTAAGTAGAGGTGCTCCTCCACCAAATATTTTTCATTTTATTTTTGCATTTAGGTGAGAGTATGTTCAAGTACAGGTGCTCCTCCACTTACAATGGGGTTAATTACAGATAAACCCATCATAAATCGAGAATTTTAGATAAAGACAAAAAAACGTAAGTTGAACCATTGTAAGTTGGGGACCATCTGTGCACCTTTCCCACTCACAATTCAACAAACAGGTGCTAGTATCATCTCCATTTTATAGATGAGAAAACCGAGGTGAGAGAGGTGAATTCTTTTTTTTTTCGAGCTATTAAGTGGCGAGGCTGGGACTCAGATTAAACATTGCCTGACCCCAGTGGCCAACATCTTAATTGCCACATGTATCAGTCCATTTTCATACTGCTATAAGGAACTGCCTGAGACTCGGTAATTTGTAAAGAAAAAAGGTTTAATTGACTCACAAATCAGCATGACTGGAGAGGCCTCAGTAAACTTAATCATGGTGGAAGGTGAAGGGGAGGCAGGAGCCTTCTTCACAAGGCAGCTGGAAGGAGAAGTGTTAAGTGAAGGGGGAAGACTGCCTTATAAAACCATCAGGTCTTGTGAGTGCTCGCTCACTATCATGAGAACAGCATGAGAGAAACCATCCCCATGATTCAATTACCTCCACCTAGTTGACATGTGGGGATTATGAGGATCCTATTTGGTTCTTAGGGTTACAATAACAATTTCTCCTCTAGCTCTGAGGATTACAATTCGAGATGAGGTTTGGGTGGGGACACAAAGCCTAACCATATCATTCTGCCCCTGGTTCCCCCCAAATCTCATGTCTCTCTCACATTTCAAACCAATAATGCCTTCCCAACAGTCCCCCAAAGTCTTAACTCATTTCAGCATTAACTTAAAAGTCCAAGTCCAAAGTCTCATCTGAGACAAGGCAAATCCCTTCCACCTATGAGCCTGTAAAATCGAAAGCAAGTTAGTTACCTCCTAGATACGGTGCAGATACAGGCATCAGGTAAATACACCCATTCCAAATGGGAGAAATTGGCCAAAACAGAAGGGCTACAGGCCCCATGCAGGTCCAAAATTCAGTGGGGCAGTCAAATCTTAAAGCTCTGAAATGATTTCCTTTGAATCCATAGCTCACATCCAGGTCAGGCTGATGCAAGAGATGGGTTCCCATGGTCTTTGGCAGCTCTGTCCCTGTGGCTCTGCAGGGTACAATCCTCCTCCTGGTTACTTTCATGGGCTGGCATTGAGTGGCTGTGGATTTTCTAGGCACACAGTGCAAGCTGTTGGTGGATCTCCCATTCTTGGGTCTGGAGGACAGGGGCCCTCTTCTTACAGATTATTAAGTAGTGCCCCAGTGGAGACCCTGTGTGGGGGCTTCCACCCCACATTTCCCTCTCTCATTTCTGGAGTAGAGGTTCTCCATGAGGGCTCAGCTCCTGTGGCAAACTTCTGCCTGGATATCCACACATTTTCATACATCCTCTGAAATCTAGGCAGAGATTCCCAAACTTCAATTGTTGACTTCTGTGCACCCACAGGCCCAACACATGAAAGCCACCAAGACTTGGGGCTTGTAGCCTCTGAAGCAATACCCTGAGCTGTATGTTGGCTCCTTTTAACCATGACTGGGATGCAGGGCACCAACTCCCAAGACTGTACAAAACAGCAATGCCCTGGGCCTGTCCCACAAAAGCATTTTGTCCTCTTAGGCCTCCAAGCCTATGATGGGAAGGGCTGCCATGAGGACCTCTGTCTGACATGTCCTGGAGACATTTTCCCCATTGTCTTGGTGATTTACATTTGGCTTGTTATTACTTCTACAAATTTCTGCAGCCAGCTTGAATTTCTGCCCAGAAAATTTTTTTAAATTTTCTTTCTATTGCATAGTCAGGATGCAAATTTTCCAAACTTATGCTCTGCTTCCCTTTTAAACATAAGTTTTAAATTCAGATAATTTCTCTCAAGTTCAAAGTCCCATAGATCTCTAGGGCCCTAGGGCAGGGGCAAAATGCTGCTAGTCTCTTTGCTAAAGCATAGCAAGAGTGGCCTTTGCTCCAGTTTCTAGGAAGTTCCTCATCTCCATCTGAGATCACCTCAGCCTGGACTTCGTTGTCCACATCATTATTAGCATTTTGGTCAAAGCCATTCAACAAGTCTCTAGGAAGCTCCAAATTTTCTCACATCTTACTGTCTTCTTCTAAACTCTCCAAACTGTTCCAACCTCTGCCTGTTACCCAGTTCTGAAGTTGCTTCCATATTTTCAAGTATCTTTATAGCTGTACCCCACTCTTGGCAGTACCAATTTACTGTATTAGTCAATTTTCATACTGCTGTAAAGGACTGGCTGAAACTGGGTAATTTATAAATGAAAGAGGTTTAACTGACTCAGTTCAGCATAGCTGGAGAGATCTCAGGAAACTTAATCATAGCAGAAGGAGAGGGGGAGGCAGGCACCTTCTTTACAAGGCAACAGGAAGAAGTGCCAAGCAAAGGGGGGATAGCTCCTTAGGAAACCATCAGAACTCATGATACTCACTCACTATTATGAGAACAGCATTGGGGAAACCACCCCCATGTTTCAGTTACCTCCACCTGATTTCTGCCTTGACACGTGGGGATTACAGGGATTATGACGATTACAATTCAAGATGAGATTTGGCTGGGGACACAAAGCCTTACCATTATCACCCCATTTTTCTGCCCACCTAATCTTCCCAACTTAATCCACTACTTCATACCTTTGAAGTAAACTTCTGGGATGAGAAAAATCAGGGAGTGGAGGATTTGGGTTTCCTATGGCTGCCATAACAAATAGCTACAAACTTATTGTCTTAAAACAACATAAATTATTTTTGCACAATTCTGGAGACCCATATTCTGAAATCAAGGTGTCAGCAGGGCCACAATCCCTGGAGACTCTAGGGAGAATCTGTTTCATGCCTTGCTCTTAGCTCCTTGTGGCTGCCAGCCATCCTTGGCATTCTTTGGCTTGTGGCTGCATCATTCCAATCTCTGCCTCTGTCTTCACATCACCTTCTTCTCTGTGTCATTAGTCACTGGAGTTAATCAAGGAATCTAGTCTTATCCCAAGATTCTTCATTTAATAACATGTGCAATGAAAGACTCTTTTTTTTTTTTTCAGATAATATAACATGCATAGATTCCAGGGATTAGGACATGGACATATCTTTGGGAGGTACCATTTGGCCCACTATAACAGGAGAAGAAGGTGGAAGCCCCACTTGGCAGTGGTTTCCAATCTTTTCAAATAAGTTGATGAAAATTGGAGGCAAGATTCTCTTTTCTCAATTTTCCTCTAGCACTGGTATTCCACACTCCCAACTGGGGCTGTAATGATTCTTACAAAGAAAGACATAACAAAAGCTTGTCAGACACTTATGATATAGATTGTAATTAGCAGTCAGGGTATTTTCTAACTGTAACCTCAGTTGAACTACACAGGATCTCAATTCTGGGAAGCTTTTAAAAACTACCAGTGTGAGGCTCACTGCAAATTAATTACATCACAACAGAGAGTGGCAGGGCAAACTTAATAGCTTTAAAAAGAATGCCAGGTGATTTAAAGGTGTGACCAGGTGGAGAACCATTGATGAAAAGGGATAGGCTTATTGTTAAGTTCCCCTTTTAAGTCAGGAAGGGAAGTGCTTGAGCAGAGTGTTAACACTGGACCAGTGCCCCTTTGCTGCTGCTCACACAAAGTATCTATCTGGCGGTTTCTCCACCTGGTTCCCTCTCTCACTGCTTCAGTTTGCTCAGTCTTGTGAGCAAACAAGGTTTTTCCTTCATGATGCTTTCCTCCCTACTGCCCCATATATATTGTGACACTACCAGCAGTTGACTTCTGCACAGGGAATAAAACATAGTTATTTAGGAAATTTGTCTACTCTATAAGATTATTCAAGTTTGTCAAATTATAACTAACTTTAATTTAAATTCAAGATTTCGAGACTTTTAGAAGTTTTTGGTGAATTTGGCCAAAACAGAAGAGTCTGACTGTCCCATCTCTGTATCTTTCAGTATCCTCTTAATGATTTGGATAACGTTCTGTTTTCCTTTTATGCCCATTTAAGGAAGAATAATGACAAATTTTGTAAAATGGTGTGAATCAGGATCTGAAACAGATGTAAAAATAAAAATAGATAGTATAGTAGCTTGATATAGGGATGTAGCAGTGGTCTTATTATTATCATTATTTTTGGCTCCTTGAGATGGAGAGGAACATTTAGCCATGTGCTCATCTTATAGTTGTAAATAACCATCGTCAGCTTCCTCATACTTCATATTTAGTATGATTGATGAATTAGGCAGAGAAAGGCATTTTTCAGGATAATGTAAAATCAGCACAATCCATAGTCTTCTTTCCTGGGTCATTTTGTTGCCTTCTTTAGCAATGAATTTTCTTTTACCTGTACCCAGAGTCTAGGTTCCTTCACCTGCAGGTCTGTGCAGTGGCTTCCTTTTAGGCATGTCCTACTCAGATGAATCTTAAATGAATCAAATATCTTGGAATAAAAAAGAGTGCATATTCCCCTCCTTTTCTTTTTAATTAGATGATTAAAAATAAATTCTGGCCAGGCTCAGTGACTCATGCCTATAATGCCAGCACTTTGGGAGGCCAAGGCGGGTGGATCACAAGGTCAAGAGATTGAGAGCATCCTGGCCAACATGGTGAAACCCCGTCTCTACTAAAAATACAAAAATTAGCTGGATGTGGTGACATGCGTCTGTAGTCCCTGCTACGCGGGAGGCTAAGGCAGGAGAATTGCTTGAACCTGGAGGCAGAGATTGCAGTGAGTCGAGATTGCGCCACTGCACTCCAGCCTGGTGACAGAGTGAGACTCTGTCTCAAAAAGAAAAAAAAAATTCCACTGGGATACTTTTTGACAGTCTATAGAATTGCACAATAAGTTTTAGAATAGAGTTTTCAATCCCTAATTGTTTTAGAATTAAGGATTGAATGCTCTTTAGAAAACTGATATCTTCTACATTCCCCAAGCCCTCCACTTTTATAGTTTTTTGTCCTGAAATAATAGGATACTTAAAATGTCCCCTTTATACTTATTGTGTCACCCTTCTCCACTGGGACATACATAAAACAAAACCCAACTGGAAGGGTGGTCTCTAGTGTGGGAAGGACACTTGTGAGTAATCTAAGTTACAAGGTATTTTTTCTTCTGATTTTATTATCTTAATTTGCATAGAATATACATTTCTCTACTATGGGTTACATTATATTGCACTATGAAATTGCTGTTTTTGTAGGTGAGAAGTTTCATATGGTTCAACCTAATATATGATATTAAACATTTGAAAATTGAGGAACTGTAAAAGTTTGTTTGAACATCAAGACAAGCCTTGATATATCTCACTGCAGTCTGTAGTTACTGGTGTTGGTTACTTGATTAAGGCACAAGTAATTGAGAATTAATATTAATCTTATATTTTGCTTTAAAAAATATATAGGCTTATGATAATTCAGATGGGCCCATCACCTGTTTGGTGGGTGCAAATTCCAAAAAACTCAGGTGAGAGATTACTGGTTTGAGAATATTTATTCATCCATTCAACATTATTCATTGTGAATCTGTGTCATGCCACACATTGTGCTAAGTGCTGGAAACAAAATGGTGAAAAAGAGAGATGTAGTTCCTACTCTTTTGGAAATTACATGCTTTTGATGAAGACAGGGAAACACAAAACCAAAAGTAGAGAGGCAAATAATAAAATAATTATGGATTGTTATAAACATGGTAGGGGCTTAACAAAAGACTAATTGACAGGACAGGGAGATGTACTTTAGATAGGACTGCTCTTTGCTGGGCAGACAAACTGAAAATTCTGTAATGGCTATAGGGAGCTCTATTAGGGAGAGTTTTTCCAGAGAAACAGTACCAACATTGTGTGTGTGTGTGTGTGTGTGTGTGTGTGTGTGTTTGTGGTTGTGTTTAGAGAGAGAGAGAAAGAGATTTTCAGAAATTGCTTACATGATCATGGAAGCTGGCAAGTGTAAAATCTTCAAGTTGAGCTGATAGACTGGAGATCTAAGCAACAGCTAATTTTGCACTTCCATTCTGAAGACTGTCTGCTGCACAATTCCTTCTTGCTTGTGGGAGGTCAGTTTTTGTACCATTAAGGACCTCAGTGAATTGGATGAGGCCCACCCACATTATGGAGGTCTATCTGCTTTGCATACAGGTCACTGAATTAATTATTAATCTCATCTACAATAATATTCTCAGAGAAACATCCAGACTAACAATTGACCAAATATATGGGCGCCATGGCTTAGCCATACGGATGCATAAAATTAACCATCATAGGAGCTTACCTTCCATCCGTCTGTATTTGTGTTTTGTTTCCTTCAGTATATTACGGTGGGGAGGTTGGGAAAAGAAAATCTTCACTAAAAAGCTTATTATGGAAATGTTCAAACATACAAGAAAGTGGAGAGAAAAGTCATGTAATGAGCCCCATATGTCCATTATACAGCTTCAACAATTATTAACAAAGACAATTCATTTCCAAATGATACCCTCTTGTCTCCATTTTCTTGTTTCCCTGGCTCAGAGAACATCCCTTTAAAATCTCCATCTTGTATTATTTGTTTTCTTGCAACTTAGACATGGCTTATTGTCCCCTGCTTGAGAATTTGACCCAGCAAATGAACATGTTACACAGCCAGCTGATTGCTAGAAATGGAGGCATTAGATTCGAGGTTGGGAGGGAACTAGAAGTCATTTGACAGATCTGCACACATTTACAGTTGGAATATGAGCAGCCCTGCTTTCTGAGTTATTTACATAAGGGTGCATGGTGAGTTTCCTTAGAAACAGATTCTTCTTGGGGCATTTGAGCTTCCTCTGTGATGCTAGGATGGTAATAAAAACAAATCTGAAGCTCTCTTTAAGTATGAATTGCTGTGGAAATGTTTAACACCTAAGTTTGAGAGCTCCCTAAACACACATCACTATTTCAAAAGCTGCAGATTTCCCTCATGCTTTTTCACTTTACCAATGACTGTGTAACATATGGGTGTATATATATATATTTAACATATATAGTTCTGAGTCTTATTTTTAGTAGAAGCTCTGGAGCCAGTCTATGTTTGAAATAGTCACAGCATGGAATTTTATGACTGAGAATTCTAGACAGCCCTCAGTAAACCTTGGTAGTCCACATAGAAGCACTCAGTAAATGCTTCTTTCTTGGTTGATAGAAGTTCTTCCTTCAGTCCTGCAGCATAGGTGTATTAGTCCGTTTTCACACTGTTGATAAAGATATACCTGAGACTGGGTAATTTATAAAGAAAAAGAAGTTTAATGAACTCACAGTTTCACGTGACTGGGGAGGCCTCACAATCATGGCAGAAGGTGAAAG
Organism: Rhinopithecus roxellana; assembly: GCF_007565055.1. Lineage (NCBI taxonomy): Eukaryota > Metazoa > Chordata > Mammalia > Primates > Cercopithecidae > Rhinopithecus > Rhinopithecus roxellana. Next base: position 91,123,462 of record NC_044553.1, on the reverse strand, counting down.
GTATGTCTTACCTGGCAGCAGGTAAGATAGAGAGAATGAGAGCCAAGTCAAAGGGATTTCCCCTTATAAAACCATCAGATCTCGTGAGACTTATTCACTACCAGAAGAACAGTATGGGGGAAACTGCCCCCAAGATTCAGTTACCTCCTACCAGGTGCCTCCCATAACACATGGGAATTATGGGAGCTACAGTTCAAGAAGAGATTTGGGTGGGGACATAGCCAGACCATATCAATGGGTCTTCAGGATGATCTCAGGCAGCCTGAAATGTACATCTTTTTGCTGGAGACAGTGAAACTATCTCCCCCTACTTTATGGGAAGTTTTGAAGGATTTTTGATGTAGTGGAGATAAATATGTCATTTTCAATTACAGATGAAGACATTTTTTGTAAGTTTAAAGTTTGTGTGCTTGTCTGCACATGCTAAAGACTGGCATCATTAACAACAGCTTTTCTCTTGATGGCATCTTCCAGAGAAATCTCTCTCCAAGATATATCCTGTCTGGAGGATCCCATAGGTGGTAAAAGTTACATTTGTCAGAGGAATATTGGGGTTTTATGCTTCTCTTGTCAGCAAGACCCTAATGTTTATTCCACTTTAAAGAGATATATGCCTTAAATTAAAATCATAATTAGTTGATGGGTGGGAAGCAAGGAAAAGAGATTTTTGTGTTGTTTGGGTAGAATAAATTAGTAGAGGTGACTGTTTCTGCATTGAAGTGGGTGTCTATGAGTTTATATGCTTAACTAGCTATTTGAATAATCAGTTTTAAACCAGTTATTGGAGTAATAGGTTTACAATTTCATTACTTCCCTTAGCCTGACGGATTAAAGTAAAAGAAAGAGCATGTCTGTGTTTATACACTTCCATTAAAAATATATGTTTTCCTCTAAAGCCTACTTGAGGAGCAAATACCTTATTCATAAAAGCTCTCATAATAATGGCAAGCTTGTGTTATTTCAGACTCTTTGATTGAAGTTTAATGAAAAGATGACAGGTATTATTTGAAATGTGTGAATTTAGAAATTTGAAAAACATTTTGAATCTTATTTTCTTATAGTTTTTCTACTCTGGATCTCCTAAACAGTTCTTGATACTTTTGAACAAATAATTTCAGTTTTTTTTGTTTTTGTTTTTAGAGATAGGATCTTTCTATGTCATCCAGGCTAGAGTGCAGTGGTGTGATCATAGCTCACTGTCATCTCAACTTACTGGGCTCAAGCAATCCTTCAGCCTCAGTTTCCTAAGTAGCTTGGACTTCATTTGCAAGCTACCACACCAAGTTAATTTTTCTATTTTTTCTAGAGATGGGGGTCTCACTATGTTGCCTAGGTTGGTCTCAAATTCCTGGCCTCAAGGAGTTCTCCCACCTTGGCCATTCAAAGTCTGAGGATAATAGGTGTGAGCTACTGCTCCTGGCTTAATGTCAGCTTTATTGAATGAAATTGCTATGTGATTAAAAACTGCTTATCTTTTTTGTTTTTCCCCAGTGAGCATTGACTACAGGGTGGTAATTTATAGTTGCCATTCCACAAAAGTGCAGAACATTTGATGGGAACAGGGTGATGAAGAGAACCTACATTTAGGACATTAACCCTTTGAATATTTCTTTTCAAAATTATCTTGAAGCAAAATCCAAATCATGGCATTACAAGACATTACAGAAAGTATGGTGAAGCTTTCAATGTTTTACCTTGACTGTTTAACAGAAAGGGTTTTTAAAGGTTTGCATTTGATCTTCCCAAATCCCTCCATCCCCCTTCTGTCCCTAAACAATTAATGCCTATTAAAGCTACACTCAGTGCTTCTTTAGTCTGTGTTGGAAAGATGTCAGAGTCCTGTTAAATTTTTATTTTTCCTACTGTTTGTTTTTGTGGTTAAAGACCTAACTGGTATTAATTTTAATAACATTTTAGGCCAAGAATTCCATTTAGAATTTCTCCAAAGAAGCTGAAATGAATCAAGTGTGTATTTTCTGTGGGACTGTGCTTAGAAATGGAAGCCAATGTGAAATGTCATTTTCATATTACTTGGAAGATTTTTCATTCCATTAGCTACTCTATTGCAGGACTCATATTTATATTAAAATTCTTTTTGGAATGAAATTTTAGTGTTTTGCTATCAGAAAGTAGAATCTTATTCACTATGGGTGATGGTAGTAAGTCTTAGTTGAATATGAACTGAGCTATGCTAACAGAAGACTACAAGGTATTTGCTATTCCTCAGTAAGCAAGATTCCACGTCTTTTAGTAAGAAATTGGAAGGATTCAAGGAGAAAGAGGAGGAAAAAGCAACAGACAGGCATTGTTGGCTTAAAATAGAAATATAACTAGCATTTTGGTTTAACTGAATAGATACAATCTGTATAACTATATATAATGCTATAAAATAGGTCACACATGTATGTAGAATTAGTTAAGAACATTTGGCTCCACTATCGTGCCTAGAAAACAGTGCTTCCCAGTTCTTATGTGAAGTTCCCTGCCAGTAGAAAGGGAAATGTAAAAGGAGTGTTTTCAAATATTCTTGGATTGGGGTCACTTTGGCTCGGTAGACCTGAGAGACATCATGTACCACTCACGTAACCTACTTATGTTTGCAGCCACAAAGATCCCATTAAGGCTGCTGTTTTTGATGGAGTCCCAAGAGGATCTGATTATTAATGTTTGCCAGACACAGAAGCATTGACAATGTCATATTATTAACATTACTATTCTAGCAGCCCAGTCATCAAGGACCCCAGGAGACCTCATTTTGCTAACCACTAATGAAGAAGACAAAATGTGTAGCAATAGTCACTTTAGCAATGAACAATTTTACTACCTGTTTAGTTTGAAGCTTGTGTAAACAAATGACAAAATATAAGGAAAATATCAAACAGTTGTTAGCATTGATTTAGATAGGGACTTTCAATTTATGAATGCTGATGTGTTCATTCATAGGAGGGGGCCAGTATAAATAAGGATGTCAGGCTGTGTCCTAGGATCTAGAAGAAACATTTGCAATGAATTAGTAATTTGTGATGGAATGGTTTTCTGCCTATCGATAAAACTTCCATCAGATGGAAGATTTATATTTTCTCATCCCAGAGTGGGGACCAGATTAAAACCTGTTGTGTAATTGTTGGTTGTAGGGTATCTTTCAGAAATAGACCAATTTCAGCAATCTGTGCTCTTTATAGAAGTGACACTGGGAAACAGAGATCCTTTTAAGACTCTGAGAAAGGTATGAAGATGATCTCCAGGAAAAACCTCATTCATTAGACATTTTGCAAATAGTTTAAAATTTATAAAAACCATCCCTAGATTTTATAGGAGGTTAACCTCCTGATTAAGCAGATCTAATTTATGGAGGCCAGTCTCAACTGAGTTCAAATTGATTTGATATAAATATTTCTTGAGTGACTTCTATGTGCTCGACATGGCTGCTAGATGCTAGAATTTGTGATTTGTCTATATCATAGTTATGTTTGAAACAAAATGAATTATATGTGCATTGGCTACCAACAGTAGTAACAAGTCCAGTGGAGGCGGCTAAGGGGAGCTTCCCAAGATCCTGCTTTAGAATGTTATCTTCAGAGAATGTTGACAACTTACCAAGTGTAATTCTATCATTTGCAGGTGAAGAAATGGAAGCCCATGATATTAAACATATTTTTTGAGTTCATAAAGAGTACAAAGGTGGAACTGGCTCATGGTGCCTGATACCTATTTTAGTGTCATTCCACTGTCTCTCCTAATCTCTTAATGAAAAAAAAAAAAGTAATTATAAGGTAAACAGACACCTGATTATTATTGTTATTTATTATTAAGTTGTTTAACCAGCTATAGATTTTTTAAAATAGAAAATACAGGAGTAAGCTTTAGCTTTGCTCCTATCAAAAGACTAATAAATACCTAATTTATGATGTCTGAATTAATACAATTTATAGACATTCTCATTCTGATGGAGAATACTGGATATTTTTTCTTGAAATGTAAAGGATTGAATATTATTATTAGAACAGGTACTTTCATAGATTTGAATTTGGGAAAATATATTGAGGCCCTAATTGAAAACCTAGTTTTTAAAATATCAAATCATTTAAAATGATAAACATAAAATACTGTAGAAACATGCAAAATGTGTTAAAAATGTTAACTGAAAGAAGCAATATGTAATATTTGTGTATGTTTATATATGTGGAGCTATGTATTCAAATATTCAAAGATATTGATGGCCTATTCTATGGTAGTCATTTACTCTGCGTGATGCCGACAACATGGCAAAGACAACAATTAACCTACTCCCTGGTCTCATAGAACTTCTTGTTTAGTGAGAAAGACAGATATTAAAAAGAAATAATTTTATAAGTCATCAATAAGCTACAATTATAATAAGTGTTAATAAGAAATAAGAGGTGTTATGAGAGAATATTTCAGTGACATCATTTAGTATGGATTATGCTGGGGGGAAAACATTCTGAAAAGTGAAGTGTAGCGTGGGACCTGAAAGGAGATGGATGGGCACTGTCAGGGTCGGGGATCCTGGAGGGAGAAGAGCTTTCTCAGCCTATGAGAGGAGCCTGGTGAAGTCAGCAACTAAAAGGAAGAGGTGAGATGCCCCAGCATAGAGAGCAAATAGCGCTTAAAAACAAGATGGAGCCAACCAGACATGGCCTTCTGAGTCCTGTGAATTTTGAACTTTGTCATAAGTGTAATGGGAAGCCATTTTAAACACTGAATGACATGATCAAATATGCATCTTAGAAAAATCACAAAATTCATTTTGTGGAAATGGGGTAGGAGTGAATGCAACGGGGTCATTTAAGAGGCTGTTGAAGTGGTTCAGTTGGGAAATAATGGTGACTTGGACTCAAGTATTACCTGTTTAGGTGGCAGAAGGCCATAGAGTTCAGTGTTATTTAGATGAAAGAATGGGTAGACCTTGGTAATAAATTCTGAAGGAGAGAGTTGTCAAAGGTAATTATTAGTTTTCTATATAACCTGATGATAACTGTGCAAATTACAAGGAAAATGATAGAAGAAATGTGCAAAAATAATTGGAGTTGTGTGAAGGTGGAGGGATTGTGAATGATTATTTTTCCTTTTTTTTTTTTTTTTACCAAATTTTTATAAGGCTAATATTACTTTTATAATTAGTAAAAAAAAAAAAAAAAAAAAAAAAAAAAACCTTTAACAGACACTGAATGATTGCTAATATTTAGAATATTTTTTAATCTATCTCAAGAGGGTTACAGTGACCTTAGTTCCATCATTTTTCACCTACTTTTGAGCCTAGTGCCTTTTCAAGTGATACAAATGATGTTTCCATCTGTGCTTTGGGGACAAAAATGAGTAATCTGGTATATCTTATAGTCTGAAAGTAATTCTTATTGTGTCTGCATTTTGCCTTCTTCAATTTTATTACATTACCTCCTAATTATGTTGCTTCATACTGTGGATGTTATTTGAGATTTCAGAATCTTCTCTACTGGGGGCCAGTAGATGTGCGCCGATGGCCCTGGAGCACAGATGCTCTTTTGGAAAAGGTCTGTAGTGATTGCTTTAGACTGGATGATGATAAGATTCTTCCTCATTTTGGTTGGGGTTTTAAAAAGGCAAGTGTAGTTAAATAGAATTCATTCTTTTTTCATAAAAATTTTATTATATGTGTATCTGAAAATGGATTTCTGTGCAAGAGGGGTGATAGTCTCTTTAAAAATACTGTGTCATTAAAGCCATGTTAAATAGTCCCTCTGGAGATGCTGAAGACCTTATGTGTTTATATAACCACTGAGTATTTGCAGAGCATGTTTAAATCTCTGCCTTGGATATAATAAATACTCAAAAATACTCAATGGGCTTATGAAATCTAAGGAATACTTACAATGTGCTATTGCTATAATGTGATAAACCTTGAGCAATGTAAAACTTGTATTGAGCCAGTCCTAGTTTGTTTGAGATCATCATGCTCCAAAGCTATTTGTTGGGTAGAGTTTAAAAATACATTTAAATTTAACCCTTACTTGACTTAAGCATAAGTTTATAATCTTTTTAAACTTCATTATGCTTATTTTTAAAAGTAACTGTGACATTTTACATTTTTTAAAGAGTTCCATCAGTGAAACAGGCAACTGTGGTGTACTAGAAACAGAATAAACTTTAGAGCTAGACAAACCTGAGTTTGTACCCCACGCTTACCACTTAGGAAAATCACTTTACCTTTTTTATTTCTAATTTCTTTACTATCTAATTGCAATTTTTTTAAAGATTTGGAGTAATGGTTAAAGCAAGAATTTGGAATTCAACAAAGGAGGATGGAAATACCAGTTCCACCTGTGTTACAGATAGAAGCCTAGGGCAACTCACTTACCCTTTCTGAGCCTCAGTTTTTTCAACTGTAAAATGGGAAGGCCAATGTTTTCCACAAAGAGTTTTTATTCATGTAAGTTGTCAAAAAGCATTGTGTACTAGTACTATATAGTGTTTGGAAAATGCTCGATATATTGATAGTACCATTTTTTCCCCATGGTATTAGCTCATTAGGGAAAGATGATAATATCGAGTTTAATATATTTTTACCTTTTGAAATATCATGAATTTGGGATTAATATTGAATACCTGATGTTGAGTGTCTGTTAATACTGGGCTCTGTTATAGGTGCCTAAACATTGTCTATGTAATCCCAGCACTTTGGGAGGCCAAGGCAGGCGGATCTCCTGAGGTCAGGAGTTTGAGACCAGCCTGGCCAACATGGCGAAACCCCGTCTCTACTAAAAATACAAAAATTAGCCGGGCATGGTGGTGGGCGCCTATAATCCCAGCTACTTGGGAGGCTGAGGGGACAGAATTGCTTGCACCTGGAAGGTGGTGGTTGCAGTGAGCCGAGATCATGCCACTGCACTGTGACAGAGCGAGACTCCACCTCAAAAACAAACAACAACAACAACGACACCAAACAACCAACCAACAAACAAAAAATATTGTCTAATTTGATTTCCATGGTGAGTTGCAAGACAGGGAGTAGTGATTTTCCTGAGATCCTATTAGGATCTCATCCTCCTAGATGAGAACATTTAGATGCATTCACTAGTATGATTTGCCTTGTGCTATGGAGCAAGCGAGAAGCAGACCCAAGACAGTCTTATTTTGTGTGATTCTAAAGCTATTAATATGTCTTTCCTTTATATTGTCTCATTTTTCTGTGTCTAACGATGAAAGTCTATTTTGATTATAGGGCAGCTTCACTTTTCATTTTATATTAACTGCCTCCCTGATGTCCAGTGTAAAAAGGCCTATTGGATTGCTCATGCTCCGGCAGTGACAATATGGCTGTACTGTATCCATATTGTTACCATAAAGGGTCCTCAGTAGTCCCTTTTTATATTTGTTGAGATGCCAACATTTAGAACACATTTTGGACAAATGAGAAGAGTGTATTTTTCCAAGTGATTTCTCCTTCAAAAAATGATGAACATCAGCACACTTCAGTAGATGAACTTGTATAAAATTTTGATTTGATGTTGGGTTACCTGGGGACCGTATTATTGGAAACATGTTCTTGTCTCTCAGAATGTGTCTGACTCTCTACAGGAGTTAGTTGATAATCCTTTGAAAATCACACAGACTTACAGGCTTCCACTTTAGCTTTCACCAAAATAACATAGATTTTTAAGGCACAGCTTCTAGAATCTGGTATTTCTTCTTAGGTCATAGCTGTCCCCCCACCCTGCAAGCAACACCATCAGATAGAAAATGGGATTGGAAAGATTTAACAGCCTTTCAAGGACTATGAGCATTGTTATTCTGGGATGGAATACCTCTTTGCTGTTCACAGTTAGCTTTGGTGAGAACAATCATAATGTTTGATGAAACATATGGCTCAAGAATTTGATAGTTTTTCTTTCTACAGAAACACAACTCTTTAATACTTACTGCTTTGTCATTTCCTATGTACAAAATGATCTTAATTAAAATAGAATTCTAATTAAACCAAGATTTTAAAAAAGTAGCCTTTAAGAATATATTTATTTATAGCTTTTAAAAATCTTTATCAATTGCTACTAATTCTTTCTTAGATTGTCAGTTTATTCTGAGTACTTCAATACTTTGTAAATCTTCCCAGGTCATGTTTGTGATAGAAGCTTGTATGTTAAACACACACACACACACACACACACGCAATCTTTTTTGTTGTCTCATTTTATACTTCCATAATAATGAGATATCGTGAAACATTTCAATTGTAATAATGAGTCTTCTCAGATATGACAAGACCTTAAATGTATTTTTCCTTCTAATCCAGGGAACTGGATGTTTTTTCTATTTTGTGTGTGTGTGTGTGTGTGTGTGTGTGTGTGTGTGTGTGTGTTTTCTAAAACACCAGAAGCCACTTTATCTTCTCGTTAGCTGTAAGAAAGCCACCAAAGAAGTAGCATACAGTATATATCTGGCATTATTATCCTTGGTGTGCCCTACCAATGAAGTTGAAATATACCTAAGCCACAAAGATATCTCCATGGTTAGCCTGCCAGTGCTGGGCCTCTTTGGCTTTAGACTGATTTAGTATAAAACGAAAGGTCTCTGGTGGTGCTAACTAGGTAGTTTTTCAGATTCTAGCTGCAGATTTCCTTCCTTTTTAAGTACTTTAGAATATAACAACTGGACACTCTTTTATATAGAGACTGAGATTTTGCTTCTTTTCAATTATTCTGGTATCATCTAACAATGGTTTTTGACAAAAAAAAGTACAGAACTATTCCATGAAAAGGCATCTTGCTTCTGGTTGTATCCGGCCTCAATATTACAATGTTCTGTGGTACACAATGGCAAATTCTTGGGTTTCAGAGCAGAATGGAAGTGTTAGAAGTCATCTAGTGCATTAATGCCACTTTAGAGATGGATAAATAGAAAGGAATCAGGTTTACTTAGCTTTAAATATTTTCACTAGTGACTTCATTCATTCATTCATTCATTCACTCATTCACTCATTCACTCATTCATGGAACATGCAGAGCCCCTGCCCTGTGTAGATTCTGGAGCTACAATGTATAAGCTTAGCCCTAGCACTTGTGGATTCCCAGTCCATTGGAAGAGGAAGACTGACAAATATTCATCGTATTGAGGGAAAGATTATATAATAAAGACACATTCAAAGCACTCTGAGTCCACACTTTTGATTGTAGATGAAAAGTTGACAGAGGAAGCAATAAACATTTCCTCATAAAAAATGAGTATCAGGCAGTTTAGGGAGAGAAGTCATCCTGGGCAAAACAAACAAAAGTCAGGAAAGAGCACAGTCACTTTGGAAAATGCTTAGTGTGTCAATGAGACTGGCGCATAGGACTTTATAGAGAGGAGTGGTAAGGAAAGGCTGAGTTCTCATGGTGTGGCAGCATTATTGGGGACAGCTCAGATACAGCTAGGTATTCAGTGAGGATAAAAGGTGGTGCTCTGTGAGTTGCTGTTGTCCTGAAATTAGTTCCAAGCTGGTTGATAAATAGCCACTGATCTGAAGCCCCTTCAGTGTCCTTTTGCACTTCTAGACCTCCTCAGACCCAGTGTTTCAGCAATTAAAGTGTTTATTTACACTTTGCAGGAAGCCTTTAGGATCTCCCCAGCACTAAGCCCAGTTGGATGGTGCTGATCATTATTTGTTACTATTACTATTATTTGATTATTATTATTTGACTTAATTATTATTATTATTATTATTTTTATTATTTGAGCATTTCTCCTCTTGTATGCCATAGTAAAGAATTTGAACTTTATCCTATAGGGTATGGCTTGGAAATTCAAATGCATCCAGGGGTCGGGCAGGCCACATAGAAATGAGTGAAGCAAGTGGATTGTAAACAACAGGGAGAAGTGAAGATTATATTGAGTTGGAAACATTCAAATTAATTTTTAAAAAAACCACTGTATCAACAAACATAAATGAGTAGTGATTTTGACAGCACCAGTGCTCAAACTTTGCAGTGTAAGTAATAGGGAACCATTATGACTTTTTTTCTTTAAAACTAGGAGAATGATCAAAAATCATTTTTTACAAAAATTGCCATTTTGATGAACTGTCAATTTTTTTAAAAAATGAATTTTTTCATTTTTGTTTTGATGAACAGAGATTATAGAAACCAAGGGGATATGAGGCCAAGAATATGGGCTGTACTAATTTGAAGATTTGGACAAGAAGATGCTGGCTCCAATTCAAGGATTTTGGGTTGCATATGAAAACAAAGTTTTCTACCAAACACCACATGTTCTCACTCAAAAGTGGGAGTTGAACAAGGAGAACACATGGACACAGGAAGGGGGACATCACACACCAGGGCCTGTTGGGGTGTGGGGGGCGAGGGGAGGGAGAACAATAGGACAAATATCTAATGCATGTGGGGCTTAAAACCTAGATGACAGGGTGATAGATGCAGCAAATCACCACGGCACATGTATATGTACATAACGAACCTGCACGTCTGCACATGTATCCCAGAACTTAAATAAAAAAATAAAAAATTTCAGAAAAACAACAACAACAAAACACAAAGTTTTTTGTGTGTGTGTAATAGAATGATGGAAGAATGATTAAGGAAAACATGTCATTTCTGGCCTAAAATGTTTCAGGTACCAAAAAGATGGCTGTGGAAGCTAAAGTCACGGAAATCTCAGAGAGAACCTTGTAAATCTGTAATGTGCTGAAGCTTAGTAACTTACACAAAATACTTGCAGAGAAAACAAAAAACAAAAAACAAAAAACTTTGGGTGGTGAAATGGGATGGAACAAATGGCAAAAGGATCTTTACTGTTGTTACTCTGCAGGGGACTTATGTGATAACATTCTTTAACATCTTTTTAACACTTCTGGATAGGATTTATCCATTAACTTAACAAATTTACTGAGTACCTAATATATGCTAGGTGTTGTTTTATGCATGATTTTTAATAGAATTTGCTATTGAGAATTCACTATGTGCTCAGCACACTTCTAGGCACTGGGGATAAAATAGAGAACAAAACAGACAGTTCCTGCCATCCAAGGAACCTCCATTCTAGAGGAGGAGACAGGCGTAACCTTATATAAAATCAGGTTATGGTGAGCAAACAGAATGAATTGAGTCTGGGTAAGAACAGAGTATGAAGCGAACTAGGTATGTAGTATCTGAGGGAACTAGAGTATGGGAAATGTGATAACTGTACAAAACATGATGAAAGAGAATCTTTGGAGACCAAAAGCTAACAGGATTTGGAAAGGAAGAAGGGAGTGTTGAAGAGAGAAATTCACAATCACCTATGTTGTGAGTCTAGAGTGATGAACGCTTGTGGCAAAGTGATAACGCTAGGTTTGGATGAGCTGAATTTGAGATTTTAGTGAGACATCCAAGTCTATCAGTGTTTCTTAAACTTCTGTGGGTGTCAGACTTAACTGGAGTACTTGCCAAAAATCTGAAGGTTCAGACTAGGTCCTTTTCCTTCAACCAGCCTGGGCCTTTGTGTTCTTTATTAGCTCACTAGGTGTTTCTGACATACCAGAGTTTGAGAATCACTGGCTTTGACAGTCACAGATATAAGTCTGGAAAGAAAAATTGAGCAAAGCCTGGAGAAGTATATTTTGGAGTTTCAAAAAGGTGTTAATTGAAATGTAGGGATGGCCTACTCTTACAGCTGGTGAATATAACAGGGAAGGGAAGCCATAGGACAAGATTTGGTTGTATACATGTAGGTGGTGGGAAGACAAGGAGGAGCCTGAAAGAGCGACACATGAATTATTCAGCCTAAGGGGGGAATGTGGAGAGCTCAGTTTCCCTTTAACTGAGATGTGGGCTCTATGGAGACAAAACCCTCAGGATTACCTTATCCCTGGCGTTGTGCCAGCATTTAATAGATAATCAATATTTGTTTATTGAATAAGTCAATGCATCCATGAATGGCTAATAAGAAATTTTTAGAATGTAAGTAGTCATATCACATGCAGTGGCTGAGGTCAAGAGACTAACGGATAGCTAGTAGATTTAGTTAAAAGGAAGTCATTGCTATACAAGATATTGGGTAATTAAGTTTAAGCAGTGAGTTAGGCCCTCTAGTCATTTGTAACATTCATCTTGAGCTGTTGATGAGCACTGTAATAGCAATAAGATATACACACACATAATATACACACATAAGCATATGTATACATTGTATGCATGTATACATGTAAAAGTATAAATATTTAGCTCCAGAGTCTTCATAGTGTCCTGTGGTTTTGTTGATATCCAGGAGCTGCTTCCTTCAGGTTGTAAATCTTGTGGGATGAAGTGTGTCTTAGGAGTCTCAAAGGTTGTGGAGAGCTATCTATCTCCGGGAGGTTGGAACATAGACAAAAGCAATGAGATTCCAGGGACATGTCTCCAGTAAGCTAGATAATCCATTTGCCACCCTCGGTTTTTCAGCGATTGCTCCCCAAGAATAGATATGATTTCTAGAGATTGCATAAAAATATAAAATCCTATTTTAAGATTTGTTTAAAGCTTTTTAATTCCAGTCACATACTTCCTTTGAAAGTACAAACTTTAGTGTCATAAAGCAGAGGTGCTTATTAGTCAGCTCTCTGGGATCTGCAGGTTTGTAGATGAAACATCCAACCTTTTATGTGTTTTGAAATGTCATACCAAACTGGATCTTAATGAAGATTCATTTATCCTTTTCACACTATTAAGGATGGTCTGTGGGGACAGACTCCTCTCAGTCCACATGATCAGAACCCATTACTGCTAATGGAAGTTTTCCACATGGCTGTGGAGGTGAATAGGCATTGAAATAATCTACATCTAGGCTTTCACAGTCATTTTTATTTAACTATTTTAAGATTTCCATGATGATCCCTTTTCGTGTCCAAATGCTGTTTGACATTGTCTGTAGGTATCTAGTGATGGGTCTGAGGTTGTAACTTTAACAGGTGTAAGTATTTCTTTCCTCTGTTTCAGCTGGAAGTTTTGAGAGTGAAATATTCACAGCCATTAAGAGACCTCCAAATTAATTTCTCAACATGCTTATTCTATAGTTCACATTCAATCCAGAGCACTGAAGGAACTGAACAAGTGGACACTGTAGACATCAGATAGCTGGCCATGGTGTTGGTCATGGCGTCTCAGGATGCTCAGAACTTCTTCCAGCCTTTCTCTTCCTGGATATCTCGGGTTTATGAAGCTCTCCAGCAAGCAGGAGATATGTTATCTGCTTCGCTGGTTAACATAAGCAAACAAGACTCTAAATTGAGTGACAAACTAGATCAGGACTTAGATAATATTCAGATTCAGGAAACATACTTTGAAGATGAAGAACAAGACAATGATTGGAGTCAAGAGGATGCAAATTCCTTGTTTCTTGAAGTGGATCATTTCTCATGTTGTAATAGTGATTTGCAGGACTCTGCCCAAAATTCAAGCCTCAGGCTTAGCCAACATGCAAAGGACTCATGTTCCACAATGTCCCAGTGGCCCAATCGGGCCAGTGATGACCACAAGTCACCACATGTGCTTTCTTCTATTGCGGAGGAAGAGCATCACCTTGAAAAGCAAAGAAGTGGCCTTCAACATGGCTTTGACAGCCAGCTCCCTGGTACTTTAGAAACTGTTAATGGAAAAAAGCAAGGTAAGCTAGCCAGTCATCATTTTATCTGCGTTCATCCAAAGAGTATTTCCACTTATTTTATTTTGACTTGTTTTTAGTTATCATGTGGATTTTATTTTTCTCTCTCTTTTACCTTCCCACATACTGGCTTCTGATTGAGAGATATAATCCTTAGGAATATTTTCAATATATAAAACTTTGGAAGATCCAAGTTTGGGAGTTCCATATTTCAAAACAATAGTTCTGAGCAAGTGAAATGGTGAAAACGAGTCTGTGGATTCTGTTTGAGAAGCCCCTTGTGCACATGTCATGCTTTTAAAAATATCTTGTAAAATGTTCTTTTTTTCTTCTAGGTTAGGAATTTCTAGATGTTACTATATTATTCAGTGTGAAATCCTGTGCAAAAAGCCATACTTATTGCAGAATGTTTAGTTGATAACACTCCAAGAACACTTCTCACAGTGTTTCACTGAGACGTGATGTGAGATGACAGTGGATAGGAAATCTTTGAAATAAGAATAGCTTGATTTTCTTTTAGCTCTGAATGGTAAGGACACATTTAATAAAAACTGCCGATAAAGATTTATGCTGTGAGAACTGAGCACATACTGGGCCTTCAATAAATATATATTGAATATGATAAAAATGTAATTGACTCTCTAAAAGTAGCTGTGGTATGTTCCAGCATGAATTTCTCATGCCTCTAATACTCTAACCTTGAAGTAAGGACATTCCACCTGGTTAAGGGACAGAGGTAAATGATATGCACAGAAGGGATTTGGGTATGCGTGCATGGTGTGTAGTTGTAATGCACATATAAGTCACACAGATTGGTGAGTCATTTATGTGATCTAAAGACAAAATTATTAATGTCCCTCTTGTGGGAGAGAGCAGACTTTTCTGGAATACCTCATAGTCCCTTCATTCATTTTCCAGGATTCCTATTAGCTTTGTCTTTTTAGGGAAAAGTTTTATTCAGATATATGAAGTGTTGGCATATAAGGAAACACAATTTCATATACTTCTCATGCTTTCTTGATACTTTTATTCAAATTAAGGTAACATTGAAATGCTAGAATAAATTAGTGAAAATGAGGTAGGTTGATATTCTTTCTGAATCTGATAAGCTATAGATAATTGCAATTTTGAGTCTTTTGAAACTGTCTATAGAGATATTCTAGAAATATCTGGGCCAGCAGTAGAATTTCTTAGATTTGAGTTGAAATTTTGGTTCCTATTTTAGAACAATCTTGAAAAGGTTGAACTATATTTGAAATTGATGTGAATTTGGCATACCGCAAATTTTGCTAATTTTTGTAATTGTAAAATCTAATGGCAGTAAAACAATTGTGTTCATCTGACCCTTCCAGAGATGCTTATTCACTAGATTGGAGCCTCCAGGAAGTCAGGGACCATGCCATAGATTCATTTGTGTTTTCTTAACAATGAGCACAGTGTTGGGTGAGAGATTAAATAATAATTAACAATGGAATAGCAGCAAGGAAAGCTAACAACATTAAGAGGTAGATGCTATTATTATTCTCACTTTACAGTTGAGAAAATTGATGGCGAGAGAGTTTGAGAATCTATCCAATATCCACATTTATTATAGGAAGAAGCAGAGCTCAGGCAGTCTCATTCTAACATTTACACATACACATGTTCTCTCTTTTTTTCCTTTTTAAAGGTATAATTTACTATAATAAAATTCATCCTTAGTATATAGTTCTATGCTTTTTGACAAATAGACATGGTCTTGTAACCACCACAACCAAAGTATAAAATGGTTTTGTTATGTCAGAAAATTCTCCTACATTTGTTTTTAGTCAGTCCTTTCCCTGCTCCAGCCCCAGACACGTGTGGGTACATTTTTAGCCTCTCCTGTTTTATCTTTTTCAGAATGTCATATAAGTGGAATTACACAGTTTGTCATCTTTTGAGTCCAGCTTCTTTCACCTGTCATAACGTGTTTGAGATTCATCCATGGTGTTGTGTGTTTCAGTAGTTTTCCCTTTTTAATTGCTGAACCATATTCCGTTGAATGAATGCACTAGTTTGTTGATTGATCAGTTGAGGAACATTTTGGTTGTCTCTAGTTTTATTTATTTCCAATATCAATGTCTATTATTTCTTTTTCTTGACTGATTACCCTGGATAGGGCTTCTATTATCATGTTAAATAAGACTGGTGAGAGTGAATATTCTTGCCTCAATCTTAAACAGTGTTAAATCCTTCAGTCTTTCACTGTTATACTCAGTAGTTAGGTGCAGGCTTCTGCAGATGCTCTTTATTATGGTGAAGAAGTTCCCTTGTATTCTAGCTTCCTGAGAGTTTTTATCAAAAAAGGATGTTAAATTCTGTCAAATGCTGTTTCACATCTATTGAGATGATCATATGATTTTTGTTGTTTAGTATGTTCAAATAAATTACACTGTGTTTTGAAAGTTGAGCCAGTTTTGCATAGCTTGGATAAAATCCACTCGGTCATGTTATGGTATTCTTTTAATGTATTACTGGATTTGATTTTTTAGTCTTTGCTAAAGATTTTTTTTCCATTTATTTTTATTAGGGATATTGTTTTGTAGTTTTCCTGCAATATCTTTGGTTCTGGGTAATGTTGACTTTATGAAATGAGTTGTGAAGTGTTTTTCCTTTTCTATAGACTGGAAAAACTTGTGTACAATTATTATTTTTTAATGTTTGCTAGAATTTTTCAATGAAGCCTTCTGAGCCTGGCATTTTCTTTGTAGGAAGGTTTTGAAACACAAACTCAATTTATTTAATAGGTATAAGAGGAACCTAGTTATTTGTTTTTTTCTTAAGTGATTTTTTGGCACTTTGAGTTTTTCAAATTTTTTCATTTCATCTATGTTGTTGAAGTTATGGACATAGTAGTTAATTACTACTTTTTAAATGTTGTTAGGATTCATGGTAATTTCTCCCTTTATTTCCTGATATTGGTAATTTTTTTCTTTTTTTGTTGCTGATCTGTCTGGCTAGCGGATTATTTGTCTAGCCACCTACCTATCTTGTTTTTTCCAAACATCTCAATTTTGGTTTAATTAATTTATCTCTATTCTTTTTCTGTTCTTAATTTCATTAATTTCTGTTATTATTTTCTTGCTTTGGGAATAATTTGTTCTTTCTTATTTTCTATTATGGATGTATAATTTTTCCTCTCAGCAATGCTTTAGCTGTATCTAATAAGTATTAATGTATTTTGTTTTTATTTTAATTCCATTAAAAATATTTTCTAATTTCCTTTGTTGCTCCTCTTTACTGCATTGGTTATGTAAAAGTGTGTTGGTTAAGTTCCAAATATAGGGAATATTCTATATATTTTTCTGTTGTTGATTTCTAGTTTTATTCCATTATGACTTGAGCACATACTTTCTATTATTTTAGTTTTTAAAATTTAATTAAGGTTTGTTTTATTACCCTGTCCTGAATTGTCAAATATTTCATGTGCACTTGAAAAGATTGTATATTCTGTTACTGGAGAGAGTATTCTATAAATTACAAGTTTTTTGAGGCTATTTTTTAGATTTTCTAATACTTATTTTGTCTCTCGATTTTTTTTCCTTTTTAGCCTACTGATTTTGTTCTGTTGATCAGTAAGGGAGGAGTATTGAAGTCTGTAACTCTGATTGTGGATTTGGCTATTTCTCTTTTTTATTTCTATCAGTTTTTGCTTTGTGTAGTTTGAAACTCTGTTAAGTATGTACACATATTAGAAATATGTATCTTCTTGGTGAATTGACCTCTTTGTCATTATGTAATGTACCATTTTTACCTCTAGTAATGTTTCTTGTCCTAAACTCTACTTTGATATTAATACAGCTCCTCCAACTTTCTTTTGATTAGTGTTGACATGATATATTCTTTTCCATTCTTTAACTTTAAACCTATTTTATATGGTGGGTTTCTAGTACATAGCATATAATTGGGTCTTACTTTATAATCCAATATGACAAGTTTCCACTTTTAATTGGTGTGTTTTAACTATTTGTATTTAATACAATTATTGATATTGCTGAATTAAAATCTGTCTTCTTGCTAGATTCATTTCTGTTTGTTCCATCTGTTCTTTGTTTCTTTTATCCTAATTTTTCTGCTTTCTTTGTATTGAGTATTTTTATGATTTCATTATATATCCACTCTGGGCTTGTGTTAAAAAAGGCTTAATGTCCATCCTAGGATCCCTAATGCAAGGATCTTTAATTAACTTCAGTCTATCTTGAAATAATACTGTGTTGTTTCATGCATGGTTTGATGATGTTGCAATAGTATACTCTCAATTCTTCCTGCTTATCCTTTGTTTTACTGATGTCATATATTTTACTCTTATACATGGAATAAACGTATAATATACTGATACTGCTTTGCCCTAGACTATTGGTTATCTCTTAGAATGGTTAAAATAAGACAAAAAAAGGCTGAGGTGGGAGGATTGCTTGAGCCCAGGAGTTTAAGGCTGCAGTGAACTGTGATTGTGCCACTGCACCCCAGTCTAGGTGACAGAGTGAGATCTCATCTCTAAAAATCATTTTAAAAAACCCCTCCTCAAAACCAAACCAAATTTAAAAAGATAAAAATATTATATTTACCTCATTTAGGCCACATGAACATATGCCGCTAATGAATTATCCCAACTTTTCTTAGAAAAATGCTTGACATCTATATTTAAAAATATTTTAGGTATTTTTATTTATTACCTTCATTTATTCAATTTGAAGCGTTCTTCATTTTAACATTTCTTATACTGTATATATGCTGCTAATCAATTATGTCAGCTTTTGTTTGAAAAATTTTCTCAATTATTTGAAAAATATTTTAGCTAGGTATAGAATGTTGGTTGACAGTTTCTTTCAGCACTTTAAGATTGCCATTTCACTATCTTATGGCTTGCTATAATACTTTCCTTTATTTTTCTGCATGTAATATGTGTTTCTTTCACTTGCAGCTTTCAAGATTTTGTCTTTATCTTTGGTTGTCAGTAGAGTGTGTCCAGGAGTGTTTGTGCATGGACATGCTTGCATGTGTGTGTTTTGGTATTTGTTTTTCTTGTGTTTTCTAAGCTTATTAGGTCTGTGGGTTTAATGATTTTCATTACTTTTGAAAAAGTTTGGGTGATCATGTCTTCAAATACGTATTCTGCCCCATTCTCTCTTGTTCCTCCTTCTGGTATTCCTGTTATACAAATATTAGATTGTTTGGTATTATCCCACAGCTCTCAGATGTTTTTCTTTGTTTCATCACTTTTTTTTTTTCTTCTTCATAGTTCAGTTTGGGTAGTACCTACTAACATAGCATCTTCAAGTTTACTAATATTTTCTTTGACAACATCAAGGTTACAAAAGCCTTTTTTATTTCTGTTACCATGTTTTTCATTTCTAGCATTTTGATTTGATTGCATTTTAAAATAGTTTCAGTCCCCCTGCTCATCACTTCATGCACATTCCCCCCTTTCCATTATGGCTTTTAACATATTAATCACAGTTATTTTAAAATTCCTTGTCTGATAGTTCCAATATCTGAGTCATATTTGAGTTTGGCTTTCTTGGTTGTTTTGTCTCTTGACAGGGTGTTTTTGTTTCTTTTTTGTTTGTCTTGTAATTTATGACTGAAAATAGAACATTATATGTAGGGAAAGTATGTGATATTTTTTGCTGGAAGTGAGCAAGTCTTGTCTAATGTAGGGTGTTTAGTGTGAGGGGGTTGAATCAGTTTAGTCAACATTTGAGTTGGGTTTTTGTTTTGTTGTTATTGTTCATCTCAGTGTGACATAAGCTTCAAAATTCTCTATTACTACATTGTGTTTAGGGTAGAGGCCTGTTTGTTACACAGTTTTGTCAATATTGGCTCCATCTTTAACACTGTCTTCTCTTTTTGCCTATGCATCAGAGAGTGTCTTTCTTTTTCAGGCTTTTGTCCCTTTCCCAGGAGAAGCCTGTTATTATGCATTACTTATGGTTTGTTAGTGTGATGCGGTTGAGTTGGAGGTTGTGTTTCCTGCTGTTCTAGAGTGCTCTCCGTCTTAGGCAATTGCTGTGTTCCTGTGTCTTGGGGTTAGGACATTCTCAGTAGTCCTGCCTCTCTCCCCAGATACAAGGGAATCTCCAGTGGTCTGACCCCAGGAGTTTTTCCTGCCCTTTCCCCAGGGATAGAAGTGTTTATTCTGTTCTGTTCACTCACCTTAATGTGTCTTTACCTGTGGTCTAAAAACAACAGGATTTGCTACTGTATTAGTCCATTTTCATGCTCCTATCAAGAACTGCCTGAGACTGGGTAATTTAAAAAGAAAAGAGGTTTAATGAACTCATAGTTCTGCAGGGCTGGAGAGGCCTCAGGAAACTTAAAGTCATGATGGAAGGGGAAGCAAAGGTATCCTTCACATGGCAGCAGCAAGAAGAATGAGAGCTGAGTAAAGGGGGAAGTTCCTTGTAAAACCATCAGATCTTGTGAGAACTTACTATTATGAGAATAGCATGGGGGAAACCACCCCCATGATTCAATTATCTCCTTCTGGGTCCTTCCCACCACACGTGGGGATTATGGGAACTGCAATTCAAGATGAGATTTGGGTGGGGATACAGCCAAACTCTATCAGCTACCATTCCCCAAGTGGCCTAAGGCTTTTGTTTCGTAATGGAAATTCAAGAGCGGAATCTTGGTGGGGCTTCTTACTTTGCCTGTAGTAGCCATTGTTCCCCTTCCTCATGACTGTATCATGACAGCAGCTTTCTCTTCTCCTGCTCTCCACCCAGTCTTTCTTGTGAGTGCCTGGTGAGCTCTGTGATGAGCTTCTAAGTGGGCTTGAATTTCCATTTGGTTTGTGACTCCCATGGGTTCTGTACTGCTGTGCTAGTCCACTGGGCCTTTAGAAATAACTGGAAAATATTCGTTTAATTCTTAACAGCTTGTATGAATCTAGTATCTGCCCCTTGCCAGCAAGTGCTTGTGTTCTTTCTCTCCTTAAAATAAGTTGCCTCTTTTTAATTTTTGGACTAGTTGATTGCTTTATGACTTCAGCTTTCTGATGAGTTTAAGAAAATATGTGATTTGACCATTTATATAAATTTTGTTATTGTTTAAAGAGTGGGACCATTACTTCCAACTGTCTACATCTTAAGTGGAAGCTGGAACATAGAGTTTATATACTTAACACTACACTGTGAAATTGAATTGGACATTCTTATTAAACTGGGTAGCATGTTTGGGCTGAGGGATAATTGTGTAAATAACATATTGGTCTTCCATTAAAGAGTTCTGTGATGTGTGTGATATATGTAACCAATCCTATAAAAAAAGTTCGTGAGAAGTTATAGTTATGTATGTGATAACTTTTGGTATGATTTTGCCAGAGGTGATCAGATAAGGTTTTTGTGAGCATGAGTCAGAATTTAATAGGTGAATGGAAGGAGAAAGGCATTCCAACTGGAGGAAATGTCGTGAATGCTGACATGTGAACAAACCTGACATTTTCAGGGATGAATCATGAGGCTAGAGCTAAGGCTGTGAATGGGAAGGTCTTTGTTTTTTGTGTTAAGAATTTAGCCTTCATCCTGTGTATTAGTCCATTTTCACACTGCTGTAAAGACATACCTGAGACTAGGTAATTTATAAAGAAAAAAGCTTTAATTGACTTACAGTTCTGCGTGGCTGGGGAGGTCTGAAGAAACTTACAATTATGGCAGAAGGTGAAGGGGAAGCAAGGCACATCTTATACAGCAACAGGAGAGAGAGAGAGAGAGAGAGCGCGCACAAAAGGGAAGTGTCACTTTTAAACCATCAAATCTTGTGAGTACTCCCTCACTATCATGAGAACAGCATGGGGGAAACTGCCTGCATGATCCAGTTACCTCCCACCAGGTCCTTCCCTCCACACATGGGGATTATAATTCAAGATGAGATTTGGGTGGAGACACAGAGCCAAACCACATAATCCTGTAAACGACTGGGAATCTTAGAAATATCTTAATCAAGGGTGGCACCCACGGAACTCTGATATAGAAGGATAACTTTAGTATCAGTTTGGAGGCTAAATTGGAGGGGAGAATATGTGTTGGAGAACTATTATAGTAGCTTGTAAGAAGGAACCTGTGTAAGAGAATATGAACATATAAACAGAAATAATTATCATTTTGTCATTGTTCTGCCAAAAAGACATCTCACAAAGAGAGTCTGTGACATGGTTCTGGCACGCAATGGGGTACCACCTCATTACTGTGGAGGTAGAAGACCAGCATCCCCTCTTGGCCTCTTTGACCCTTGAAGAGGTGCTCTTCATTAATGCTGAGTTAAGATGGGAGTTCCATCTTCTCATGTGGTTTCCAATGACCCCGAGGTGCAGGTGGCCTCATTACCACTGGGTTCTGGCGAAAGTCTTGGGTCTCTGCTAGACCTTCCTTGACATTACCTAAATGGGCAGGAAGAGGTGTGCCTCATGACTTCCAGGCGGGGGTGGAAGACAGGGCTTCCCAAATGGTCTCCAGTGAACACTGTGTGGGTGGGGGATACTCACCTCTGGCATCAGGGATGGAAGTTCCAGTTCCTAGCTTGGCCTTGTCTGGCATGCCTTGTGAGAGTATTGGGTTGCCTCATTACAGATTGGTGAGGATGGAAGTCTAGGTTCCCCATGTGGCCTTGTTGTCATGGGTAAAGTTGAGGACACAATTTTTTTCTGTGCTGTTTGGCTTGAGTAGAGCAAGTCCTATCTAAACATTTTCTGTCTTACTAGGCTGCACCTTTCCTAGTCCTTTGGGCAGAGAGAGCAAGCCTTTATTGAGACTTTTGTTTTGGTCAGTGTACATGGGCATTTTTGTGTTGCCAGCTTCTTCAGCTTCAGGTCTGGGATATATGAGGTAAAAGAGCCCAGGGAACTCATGACTATGTTGTTCCTTGAGTCCCAAGGTTCCTATCCATTCTACCTTCTTCTCTGCACTTCTCAGTCTTCTGATCTCTGTTTAATAGACAATGTCTAGGGTTTAGGGTGGTACTTAGAGGGAAGAAGAGGGAAAAGTATGCTCACTTTCTTCCTGGATGTTTTCACATTAGTCCTTAAAGAGCATTATGACTTTGAATTCCACCCACTTCTTTCCATTTCACAGGGAAAATAAGAGCAGTAGAAAATGATAAAGAGTGGTGTGGGTGTGTAAGTAGATATGAGGAGGAACATTTCTCTATAAAGAGAGGTGTTATACTGTGGCCCCTTTTAACCAATCAAATATGTATTGAACAGCTATCATGTACAAAGCATTGTGGGGAGCAGACAAGTATACACAAGTATAAGCCACAGGCCTTTCCTTCAGACTGTGCAGAAGCCTATATCACTTGTTTATTCTGTTCCGGAGGATGCAAAAATGTTTTCAATGCCCCGGCTCTGTGGTGGCGCTGGGAATTGGGAAAGCAGCATGGGCTTAGAGTGAGACAGCCTCGGCCCAGTTCACTCACAGCTTTATAGATGGAGGAGCTCACCTAAGTTGCCTCTAGGGAGCTTCCATTTCTCTCTCTCGCTGATGTGATATAGCCCACTAATTTACTTCAAATGCCTTTTAGCCATTGAACAAAAGCTCTTATTTCTCTTTCCTCAAAATATTTAAGTACCCTGAGGACCCTCTAAAACTAGGATACATGATTGGACTCTTAGCTGTATGGGTGTTAAAGCACCTGTTTTTTGTTTTTGTTTTTGTTTTTGATTTTACTGATGGGTTAACAGTCTCGAAGACTCCTCATGCGCTCAGTTGTTCCTTTATACCATGGGGTGATGTAAGCCATAGCACATGGGCTGCTTTGCAGTCTGTTGAAGAGAGGTATTAGGAAATACGCTAGGGAAAAGCAGCATTTTAATCAGTGATTTATGTGCACGTCTTAAAAAGCCTTGTCAAGCTCGCTTTTCCCATTTAACCTTGAATTCTTTTCATAATGTTGTATCTTGATTTTATGTTTCTTAATGTGCCATATTTTTCTCCACAATAGATTTTAAGCTAAATTGGCCCAAAACAAGAGGGATGCTGAATGCTTTTTGTAACCATGGAAACATTTCTGGGCACTTACTGAGGACCTGGTTGCCAATAGTAATGTAACAGAGAAAATAGATACACTTCATTTAGCAGTTGCCGATGATTAAGAGGCAGAAAGACTACTTATAGTGTCATCCCAAGATAGGCTTTTTGGTTTAAAGACTCAAATCCAAAACACCACCTTCTCAGTAGAGAAGCAGCTATGACACCTTTGATATGTGATGGGAAGGAGTTCTAATTGCATTTAAAAATCATCTTTGTTTTCAGTTTTTCACCTCATGCTTTTTTTGAAGCTGTTTTTTAACCACATGTATTTGTCTCCAAGAAATATGCTCACTATTTCCTGAAATAGCCTGCTAATGGAATTAATGTGTTCCAAGCACATTGGCATCTAGAACTTTAGAAACAATCTCTGAATGTACTTAAAATATAGAACAACAGGCTTTGAAATCATGGTGATATTTTACTTTTCAACCAGATTACTCTGCTAGGCTAATGTAACATGGAAGGGAAAATCCTACAGTGTTCTTAGTTGCTGATTGATTCCAACCCTTTGCGGATTGAAGGTATTTTCTTCTGTCAGTATTATTGGGATTGCTTGTGGCAATTGAGACTAAGTGGTATCAGATAATATAATATAGCTGATTCACAAATCATACAGGCCTTATCTTTTCTACAGGATATGCTATTGCATGTGAAATGTTGCATTCCACATTTCCTTCCTTTGCAGTACTGGAACTTTGCTTTTCCATTGCATAAATGCTTTCTTGAAAGTAAGCCTATGCCTAGTTAAATTTATCTTCATTTGTTAGTCCTTCATTTGATAGTATTTGCCATCATGTTCCTTGGTTATCCAGAACTGTCCAGGGAAAAAGTTTTAATATTCTGTGACTGCTCCAGAATCTGTTTTCTAAAAGCTTTATAAAGTTAATTTTCTTGATATATTGATTTACATGTTTTAGCAAAGGTAGATAGATATTAATGAACATGTTAGCAGCTGACATACAGTTTTCAAAGTCTTGACGTTTAAGGTGAGAAGATGATTATTCCTATTGTTACTTATTTTGCAGTTTTGTGTCATTTTTGGAGGAAATTTCAGGCATATAACAAAATCCTATGTGGATAGAAGTTAGAATATGTAAGATACAAATAATCAGATGATTCAATCCTTACTTTGACTTCTGGATGTTGTTATGATAGAATACTGGAACATTTTGAAGGACAGATTCAAAATAAGAAAATTAAGTCCTTTTTTTTTTCCTATTCTTAACATAATTAGGAATGGATTAGAGGAATTAGAGGCAAATTATCCTCCAGATAAGCTTAAATCCCATTTTAACAATTCTCAAGGAATAAAAAAATTTTCTTTATTAGTGGAATCACTTGCTATATTTTTTTTAAAAGCTCAGAAGTTTTCCTTGTCCTATAAAAAGTAAGAGCAGGGATATCTTTTTTACAATTACCCAGCCTAAAGGGGAAGAAACCAGAGCTAGACAGGAAGTACAAACTTAATAAGATCTTTTCTCATTTATCTTATTTCTTCTTCCTGAGGAAGATTCTTACCTGTGTGTTTGTGTGTTGTTTATTTATTTATTTATAAAAATATCATGGAGATATTATCCTCTTCTTCCCTCCTCTATTCTTTTTTCTTTGATAAATCTCCTTTCTTTCTTCGCTGGCACCCTCTTCCCATACCTGCCCCTGAGGAGAGTGAGTCTTGTTTCTGAAAAGGAGCCTTATAGCAGGAGGAGTTTCTGAAATGTGATTTTAAGTTCCTCTTCTCTTTGAACTCGTGTTAATTATGCTAAGGGCTGGCCTAGGTCATTGCTAATGGAGTTTTTAGTGCCCTTTATATTTCCTAGTTTTTAAGTTTATGAAACATTTTAAAAACAGAAAAACATACAGTAATATAACAGAGTCACAGATCGCCACTTTGCCAAATCTTAACATTTTGTCATATTTCAGATTTATTTTAAAGAAGCCAACCAGGACAAAGGGAATTGAAATACCCTGAGAAGCCCTTTTTGTTTTCTTTCTTTTCTCTACTCACTGGGGTAAAACAAATCTAAATTTGGAAATTATGATTCCCATTGTGTTTCTGTTTTTTTTTTTTTTTTTGCTGCAAGCATATGTATCTGTAAACTACATGTAACATAATTTTGCATGTTTTAAAACTTTATACAAGTGATATAATGCTAAACATATTATTTTGCAATTTTTTCCCTTCCCTCTGAATGTTATGTTTTTGAGTTATGCAGATACACGTAGATTTGTTTTAGTTTTACTGCTACATGGTAGTCAACTGTATTAATATACCATTTTTCCATCCTTCAGTTGATGAATATTTAGTTTATTTCTAAACTTTTACTATTAAAAATAATTCTGCAATATAAATGTCTCTTTGAGCACATATACTGGAGTTTATGTAGATGGTATGTATGAAGAGACTGTCCTATTCCACACCGCTTTCTTAAACTAGGTAGTTTCTTTCCTGGTCAAGGTCCCTTGAATGAATTTCCTTTCCTTCCCCTGCTTTATCTTTAGGTGGTTCAAACTGGTTTCTTTTCCTTGTCACCAAGAGAGTCATAGTCAATAGTGAACTTAAGGCATTAAAAGAATCTAAGTATTAGAAGTTGTCTGTGTGTTTAATAGCAAGTTTAAATAATGAATAAATGAGAACATGGGCAGTGATTCCAAATCTTAGGAGGGTTACAGGCTCCTTTGAAACTTTATGAGAGTTACAAACTCACTTGTCCAGAAAGATCCATCATGACATATCAAAAAAATTTATAATGACACTTTATGGGTTCATGGACCTCCTGAATTTCATGTGTGTTACTCCAGATTAAAGTCAACCAAGTTTACAAGAGGAAACTAGTAATAATACAGTCAGGAGTTAATCATTGTACCATTCATTTTCAATTTGGCTTTTCTAAGAAGATAAAATTGGAGAAATGCGTTGGAATCTGTTCTGGTTCTCAAACTACTGTCAGCTCAAATCCATTCTTCTAGATTCTGCTTTGGATGTTGGGTTTAGAATTCTGCAAATTACAGTTCTCCTATGGTGGTGGATCATCGGATTCTCCTAGGTTCTCCTATGCCCAAAAGAGCAGTAAAAAGACATTGAAAGATGGGAGGAGATGAGAAGGGACTTACTGATTTCTGTTTTACTCATTGTTCCTATTAGGGGTACTCCAGCACAGCCCTTCACTCTGCTATCAGCAGTTTGGGTTCTCATCTGTAACTTCTTTCAGTGTTCCAGAACCAGCCTCATTCCAGCCCACTCGGAGGAACAGCACGCGTCAGACAATTTTTCCTCCTCAGATGCCTGAGCCCAGTTCTGTGGCGGCTGATTTCTGATAATTTGACTGCTTCCCTTTGGTCCTCAGCCCTAGGGGTGGTAGCTGCTTCATGCAGTTGTAATCTCTGGCCTGTTTCCCTATTCTTCTTCCTATTCATTTGACATCCACTACCTGTGAAACCAATTCCCTGTATTAAATAAATTGCCTCTGTTGATAATTTCTGCTTCCTTGAAATTTGACCAGTAGTGTAATGAAAGTGTTATCAAAGCATTTGTATAGATCTTAAAATAGTCTATGTTAATTGCACAAGACCTAGATTCTGCAGGTAAACTGCGACTTTCTGGAAATTATAGGTAACTGATGAAGCAGACATCTATGTCTTACCCATATCTGATATTCACCAGCCAAACAAACAAATATAACATGTCAGGTGATGAAAAGTGCCATGTAGAAAAATAAAGCAGGATAAGGGGATACAAATTAATTGGATGAATGCTACCTTAATAGGGTGGTCCTATGTTTTATAGGATGATCTCTCTGAGAAGGCAGCATGTAAACAGAGACCTGAACGAAGTGAAGATGAGAGCTGTGCAAATATTTGAGGGAAGAACATTCTGGGTATAGGGAAAAATAAGTGGACATGCCCTGGGGTGGGGTGAGGAGTGTTTTGGTGTTTGATTGATTCACTTTGCCCGTGCTTACTAGCATCTGGTCCTTGGTAATGCCATCTAGTTGTTACTCTGGAATTTCTGCTATCCTAGAAATTTCCTAATATTTAATACATTTTTACTAAAGGATGTCAGGTATAGGATCATCACAGAGACATTGTTGTTCATGGAAAGACTTTGAGAACTTTTATATTATTTCAAACGTTTTTTTTTTGCGGGGGTGGGGGGCAGGGATAAACACAGTTGAAACATCAAGCAGTATCTTCTTAAGCTGTAATATCAGAGCCTATTTCAAAACCAAAACAAGAACTTTAGGTTTTTCTGGGACTACTTACTTTTTATTCTGTTTTGATCTCACAAAAAGTAGCCACTGCAAAACCTATGTGCAGAAAGTTAAAAAACTGTTCTTCAGCATTTAAATGCATATTGACCAGCAGTTACTTCTGTTGAAGTCTGCTAAATCAGTTTTTACATGAACCACAATTTCTTACCCTTAATATTTCCCTTTGCGAAGTTGGATTTATTCTTAGCCGTAAAGTGATATAGAGGCAATATTGCTTATGTCCCAGAAACCACACTATTTACACAACTGAACTAAAGTCAAATTAGGAATTTCTTGGCTTCTTATGAGCAAAGATAAAGGCGTGAGCTCAAGTAATGGATGAATCTGGGAGTAAATCTGGTTTCATGGGGAATTCTATCTAGAAGTGCAAATGTTATCTTTGGGACCTGGTTTCTCCCCTTCATCCCCAGTTTCTAATCTCTACTTTCATTTGGGCTGGCTCCATTCTCAAGCTCCATGCATAGCCAGATGGTTGCCAGAACCTCCCAGTTTATATCCTCCTAGGTTATAATCCAGCGAGAAAAACAAAAAAGCACTACTTTCTGGCAATAAGAAGAAAATGCTGGAATTAGCACTAATTGGCTTGATTTGTGTGGCTTGACTTGAATTATGTGATGAACTTTAGCAATCACTGAAGCCAGGGAAATGTGATGTTATGATTGGCCAGGTCTAAGTCAACTGCTGCTTCTGGTGTTTGGGGTAGAGAGCTTTTCCAGAAATGACCTGAGAGTGGAGGAAAGGTGATTTACTGGAGAAGATGAAGGTTCCAGAAGTGGAAAGAATAGATACTGGGTGTCAAAAAACCCCACAGCTCTATTAGAGGAGTCAATGCCGTTCATAGACCTCTCCACTGCTTTTACATTGAATGCTGGTTACAAGCCTGTTTCAAGGAAAAGCCTAGATTTCTTGTGTCACCACATATGCCATATATCACCATAGGACCCCAAACACCTACTTCTCAGTGCTTATGGACACATGTCTCCCACAAGTCAGGGAACACTATATGTATGTATATATACACACATATGTGTGTGTGTGTATATATATAAATAAAAAATATATATACACACATATATATATATTTTTTGATGCCGTGCATCATTTGTCACTGCTGATTTAGATCATGGCTTTTCTCCTGCATGTTAAAAAAAACTCTCTAATGCACCTTTTTAGAATGGTGTAACCATATAGGATCTGTATTAGTTATCTATTCATGCATAACATATTACTACACATTTAGTGGCTTAAAACAACACACATTTAATATGTCACAGTGTCTATGGATTAGGAGTCCAGGCATGTGTTAGCTGAATCCTTTGCTTAGGGTCTCACATGGCTATAATCAAAGTGTCAGCTGGGCTGCATCCTCATCTGGAAGTTTGACTGGGGAAAAGTCCACTTCTAAGCTCTATCAGGTTGATGGCAGAATTGATTTCTTTGTATTTGTAGGATCGAGGGCCCCAGCTTCTTACTGGCTGTTGGTTGGAGGCCACCCTCAACTGCTGGAGGCTTCCTGAGGTCCCAGAGGCTACCTTGCCACATAGGCTTCCCCAACATGTCTGCTTACTTCATCAAGCTAGAGTCTGATAGCAAAAGGAATCTCATGTAATGTAATTGTGGTGTGACATCTTATCACCTCTGCTATATTCTACTGGTTGGAAGCACAAGTGCCATCAACACTGAAGGGGGAGGGGCACCAAAGGCATGGACACTAGAAAGTGGGGCTCAGGGGGACTACTTTAGCATCTTCTTACCACAGGATTCTATATTGTCCATTTAAATAAATAGAGAAATTGCACAAAAGGTGGGTGCTACTTACATGCCTTCATATGAGTTATTTACTCTTATAGATTTTTTTTAAGTGAGGAAATTATATTTTTGTCTTCAAAGGCAACTTTTACTTTACCTTGGCTATTCTGCAAATGGTGCGTCCAGGAATTGTTCTTAAGATGATTTTGGTTATAAGCTAAATCTATATAGTTGAATCGATTTTGAAATTATAAAGATAGTAAAAGGAATGCAGATTGTAGGAAAACTCACACTAGCATGAGCTTTCTCACGGAAAGTGCCTAAGACAAGAGACTTGCCAAGAATCCTTGTTGATTTTATAGATCACTTCAGGTGAAGAACTTCTCAATTGCAAATGTTAGCAATAATATATAGAGTGACAACCTTAACTATGTAGTAACCTTAACTTATGGTAGACATTTTACATACATTATATTATTTAATCATCATCAAAATGTTATGAGGTGTATCCAGAGTGGTGGTAGATTCTTATTCCTATTTTTAAATAAAAGGTAATCATTTTAGGGATGTTAAGTAGCTTGTTCGGTGTCACTATCTGGTAAAGAAGCTGGGTTTTCAAGCCACATGTGTCTGACTCAAAACATCAAGGCATTCTCCTCATGGTGGTGGTTGTCCCAAAGTGGGTTGAAGTGCCCCCACTTCCATCCCATGCCTTTGCTACAAGAAATTCAGCTCAACAGCATTTACTGGCAATGAAAAAATTCCTGGGCGTTATGGTTTCTGAGAGTGGACTTACACATTCCTAGGTCAGGTTTAAGGAGTTTACGGGAAAATAGGCTGTATTTGCAGTCTCTACTTCCTCCTGCCTGCTTCTTCATTCACTGCGATTTGGCTTCTATTCTATTACTCCCATGGGCATGTTTTTTTTGTTTGGATTGCCGTGACCTCCTGAATGGTTTAGTCACAAAATCAGTCTTCCTCCCCGCTTCCTTCAACTTTACTTGACTGATTTTGACAGTTAAAATTGTTGACTATTCGGCCATGTGTGGTGGCTCATGCCTGTAATCCCAGCACATTGGGAGACCGAGGTGGGAAGATCACAAGGTCAGGCGTGCAAGACCAGCCTGGCCAATACGGTGAAACCCCATCTCTACAAAAAATAAAAAAATTAGCCAGGTATAGTGGCGGGCACCTGTAGTCCTAGCTACTCGAGAGGCTGAGGCAGAAGAATTGCTTGAACCTGGGAGGTGGAGGTTGCAGTGAGCCGAGATTGTGCCACTGCACTCCAGCCTGGGCAACAGAGTGAGATTTCATCTCAAAAAAAAAAAAAAAATTGTTGACTATGCCACCCATGAAATTCATTCCTTACCTGGGTTCTGGACTCCACTTGTTCCTGGTTTTCTCCCTGCCACACCTAGTCATTCATTTTCATTCACCTTCCTCTGCCTGTCCCTTAAATATTTGGTTCCCTCTTATGCATCCTTCCATGACTTCCATGACAAATCTTCATCTCTAGTCTGGACCTCTTTCGAACCATGGGTTCATAGATCCAGCTGCCTTCACGTGGATGACAGATATCACATACATGTTTAAAAATATAACTAATCATCTTCCTTTCTTATTTCTGTTATGGAAATCCTGTTATCAAAGTAAGATACAAGTCCTTCTCAACCTCTTATCCTTCATAGCTCCCCTACCTTGCCTATATTTTGTTCAGTATATACCAAATCCTATTGATTATGTCTCTGCTACTTATCTTGTATCTGTCCAACTCCTCCCTACCCCTACTACCTTAATTCAAGATATGTATCCTCTTCTGCTTGGTCTATACCAATAATGTCCAGGGTGTAATGGCACAGTCTCAGCTCACTGCAACCTCTGCCTCCCGGGTTCAAGCAACTCTCTTGCCTCAGCCTCCTAAGTAGCTGGGATTATGGGCACCCAGCACCATGTCCAACTAATTTTTGTATTTTTAGTAGAGACAGGGCTTCACCATGTTGGCCAGCCTGGACTCGAACTCCTGACCTCAGGTGATCCGCCCGCGTTGGCTTCCCAAAGGCCTGGGATTACAGGCATGAGCCACCGCGCCTGGCTGGTTTCTCTATTTTTATGTTATTTCCATCTTGTATTCATTCTTGAGTTTCCCCGTCAGAATGTTCATTTTAAACTCTGCATCAGATTTCATATTTTCTCATACAAAAAGCCCTCCAGTACAACTTACTTTGAAAGATACATAACCTTCAATTATTTATGTCTACTGTCTTCTAGCATCCTGAAATACTAAGTACACTTCATACCTAAAACTTTTGGTTTCATCTCCCCCAACCTTGTGCCTTCCTTGCGAAAACTGTTCATCTCTCAAGAGTCATCTCAAGCAGCATTTTCTCTAAGGAGCCTTCCTTGTCTTCTTTCTCCAGCTTCTGTCACATTCTGCACATTCCTTCTCCCTGCCTTTTTCTGGCAGTTAGCTGCTTCCTCTGCTATGTTGCAATAGCATGTTACATTTCTCAGTAATATAGATTTTATATTGTATCTAAATTTTTGTATGGGTATACCCACTCAAATCTGTAGATTTTTTCAGGGGTTTGTGCTTTTAAAATAATTTTTACATTGCCAGCATTTAGCATAGCATCAGTTTCATGAATGAAAAAAAAAGAATGACTTAATGAAGGAACATAAACCTAATCTTAGCTGTCACCACTGTATTTCATCATCTTCAGAAAAATGACCAGTGTAAATATCCTACAAATACTTTTAGATTACAGATTATTAGAAGAATGCGGCCAAAGTTCTTAACATTTTTGACATGCAATCTTATGAAGACATAAGGCAGAAAGACAGCATCCTAAGATCTGCCTTGACCTTCTCCTCCCAAAATTAATGAGGACTTAAAAAACAAGTGCTGTGATCTGAAGGTTTTTGTGTCTCCTCCACAAATTCACATGTTAAATCATAGTCCCCAGCATGATGATATCAGGAGGTGGGACCTTTGGGAAATGATCAGATCATGAAGGCAGAGCCCTCATGAATGGGATGAGTGCCCTTATAAAATAGGCCCCAGAGAGCCACCTTGCCTCCTCTACCATGTGAGGACACAGTGAGAAGACTCTTGTCTCAGAAGTTGGCCCTTATGAGACACTGAATCTGCTGACACCTTGATCTTGAACTTCCCAGCCTCCAGAACTGTGAGAAATTTCTGTTTTTCATGAGCCACTTGGTTTATGGTATTTTGTTACAAGCAGCCTGAATGAACTAAAATAAGGGAGAATAAATTGTGACTATTATTGTGTTAGCCTTCACTTTCAGTTGTTAATTGTTTCTCTGAGATATAAGGCAAGACATATGAGTCCTTCCCCTGGGATAGTCCTGGCGCTCTAGTTGCACAGGTGTGGCTAACGTGGTATCACCGTTACCATGAACAGCTGTGAACGGGTCTGTTTCAGAAAACTTGTCAATAGTGAAACCATCACAGTGTCTGTTGATGTGTTCTGGCAGCACCTCCTGAGCATGCTCCAGGAACAAAAGATCAAGGGAGCAATAACTCTTCTTTGGCACTCCAGCTGTGGAAATGAAGTCATGATGTTTCAGTTTCCATGGCGCGGCTCCAAGTCATTTTCACGAGAGGTGTCCTCCTGTTAAAAGATTTTTTAGCAAAGATGAGAGAGATGTTATACATACCAGCGAGGAGCTATCATTCAATATTAGTGCTGAAGAACATTTAATAAGGTCATCATCATTTGAGACTTTGAAATAACTCAAGTACATTTTTGCTTTCAAGTATGGCACTGATTATAATGGGATTCTTGTCAAATTATAAGTATTTGACCCCTAAATATGTTTTTGTAGCTGCTATGATTTTATCTATGTTAATTTGGTGTCACTATTTCTGATGTACATATTTGAGCTCTCCTGCTAAACTGTGGACTCTTTAGAACAGGGACCACGTATTATTACTCATCCCTGTATCCCATCACCACTGTGTTTAGTACTGTGACTTTCCTGTGCTAGATTCATAATAAATATTTCACAACTTAAGTTAGGGGGAAGGTTAAATTTTGCTGAGATTCTGTCATAACTTTGTCAGGCAAAGTAGAAGACTTGAGGAGGATATGCCCAAAGAATCTGTGGCATGCTCTTTTGGGTTGCTCTGTTTTAAGGAATTTTTGAATTGGGGGGGATTTAAAAAAAGAAAATTTGTGAAAACTGATATTCATCAAATACTGGTTTTATTAATAATTCTTTAGAGATCCAAAGTTTCATTGTTGGTGTAGGAAATAAATGCTTCCTCCTACTTACCTGGTCACTTTCTCTTAGTCTCCTTTGCTTGATCTCTAATGCCTCCCTGACTTCTAAGTGTTACCATGATCTGGGGCTCAGCCTTAGGATTGGTCTCTCTTCACAATATCATCACATCCTAATCTCATTCACATGCTGACAAGTCTATAAACTATGCTTGAATTATCCAAGCGTATACTTGCCACTCTGCTTGGATGTCTAACAGATATCTCAAACTTAGTGTATCCAAATCTGAATTTCTGACCACGTCTTAAAATCCTGTACTTTCCTCAATTATGCTTATCTCTATATAGCAACTTCATTCTTCTAGTTTCTCAGGTTAAAAATCTTGGAGTTGTTCATACTTCTCCCTTTTATTCATGCATGTACTCCATCAGCAACTCTGGATGGCTCTACCATAACAATATATCTAAACTCAGGCTGCATCTTCCCACCATCACTGCTATCATGGTGCTTTAAGCAACCATTATTCTCAGTGTGTGTGTGTGTGTGTGTGTGTGTTTTGAAATGGGATCTTGTGCTGTCACCCAGGCTGGAGTGCAGTGGCGTGATCATAGCTCATGGTAGACTTGAGCTCCTGTGTTCAGGCGATCCTCCAACCTCAGCCTCCTGAGTAGCTAGGACTACAGGTGCACACCATGACACCCGGCTAATTATTTTCATTTGTTTGTAGAGACGGTGTCTCACTCTGTTGCCCAGGCTAGTCTTGAATTCCTGGCCTGAAGCAATCCTCTGGCTTCAACTTCTCAAAGTGCTGGGATTGTAGGCATGAGCCACCTCGTCCTGTGTTACTGAACTTACCTCCTAACTGATTTCTCTGTATCCACCTCTCCCTCTCATGTGGTCTCTTTTCGACATAGTGCATTCCTTTTAAACTTACGTCAAAGCATGTCATTCCTTTGCTGTCAATAATTTCCAAAGCATTTAAAGTAAAAGCCAGAGCCCCTGTAGTGGCTATAAGGTCCTGTGTCATCTAGCTCTGTTGCCTCTCTGACCTCATTCTGTTCCTTTCTCTTTGTTCACTCTGCTTTAGCAACTCTGGTCCCCTTGGGTCTTTCTCCTCCTCCTCCTCCTCCTCCTCCTCCTCCTCCTTCTCCTTCTCCATCTTCTTTTTTGAGACTAAGTCTCGCTCTTGTCACCCAGGCTGGAGTGCAATGGCACAGTCTCAGCTCACTGCAACCTCTGCCTCCCAAGATCAAGCGATTCTCCTGGCTCCACCTTCCAAGTAACTGGGAGTATAGGCATCCGCCAGCACGCCTGGCTAATTTTTTGTATTTTTAGTAGACAGGGTTTCACCATGTTGGCCATGCTGGTCTCGAACTCCTGACCTCAGGTGGTCTGCCCACCTCAGCCTCCCAAAGTGCTGGGATTACAGGCATGAGCCATTGTGCCCGATCTACCTTGGGTCTTCTTCTAAAATGCTAGTTATACTTTTGCACTAGCTGTTTCCCCTGTCTGGAACACCCAAACTCCACATCTCCCCAGGGCTGGATTACTCACTTCCATCGGGTCTTTGCTCCAATGTGGCCCCCTCAGAGGTCTCCCTGACTACATGAATGTAAACGGTACCTCCCTCCACTCTCCACCTGTCCCCATCCCCTTTCCATGCCTTATGTTTCACTCTATGGTACTTCTTACTATTGGACCTGTTTTACTTCTTTCTTTGTTTCCAAGAGGGCAGGCGTTTCCATCCACCTCTTTCACTGGTGTTACCCCTGCGTCTGCGCTTGCCTTATGGTGGTAACAAATCTTTGTTGAATAAATGAAAGAATACTTTAAAAAGTTTGGTGTACTCTGTTTCCGAATAGTTCATTGTGACAGCATCACAAATAAAGTGACTGAATTTGCTGTGAGACATTTTTAGTTTTGTAATCAGTGGAATTATAAGCTATTGACATGTAAGGAAAAGTGAAGTTTTTCTTCACTTCACAATGCCTTAGAAAGAAGTAGGCCAAAACTTGAACAGAAGGAACAACACTGTAGTAATACAAAAGATTTGATTTTTAACCTTAAAGTTTAGCAGATTATCTAGCAGAATCAGAATGTGCCTGTTTCTTAAAAGAATTGGGGAATGTGGAACTAAACACAGAAATGAAGATATTTGATATGTTTTTTTCATGAAATGAGTCAGTCCCATTTTTTAACTTACCACACTGAGTGTGTGTGTGAAGACCCTGGTTTTTGGAGCCATCTGGGTTCAAATGCTGATGCTGCTACTTTCTTGCTGTATACCCGTGGGAACAAGTAGAGGCTCTCTTTTCTCATCTGAAACTCGAGGATAATGGTATCTAGTTAAATGTGAGAACCTATGCAAACCTAGGCACAGAATTAGGATGAAACAAGCACATTTTCTTTTTTCACAAATTGCTGTACTTTTTTGTTTTTTCTGTCTTTATGGTCTTTGGAAATGTGAAGTTTAGCCTAGAATCAAAGGAGATGCTTCCAGGTGTTTGCTTCTTCGTGGGATACATTTGCAAACACAGTGAGTCCTCTTTTGCCAGCCAGCTATGTTATCAGACAATAGGCAGAGTGTAATCTAAGTCATGGGAAGTCCCTGTTCCATTCTATGAGGCGTGATTGCAGTGGAGCGGGCACTAGCCCCTTTTCCTGGGGCTCCTGTGAAGACCAACTGTCCACTACATCATTTAAAAGCGCCTGACACCTGATTCTAAATGGTGGCCTGACCACAATCCTGTCACATACTAGTAATGCTGCCAGAAGGCTTGGAGATAGGCGGTAGTCAGAATTAGTCAAGGGAATTGTTCTTTTTTTAATTTTTAAATAAAGAAATCCTTTCAGGTTTTTTTCTAACTTACTAGTTAGAGATTTAAATTCATGAAGGAATTTGATTTTATCTGGGTCACTTCGTAAATCACATGTAGTGGTTCCTGAAGAAATTTGCCTGACAATCTTGTTGGAGTTCTCATGTTGAATTCTGATCCCTTATTTTGTGATACCTTATTTTAGTGGAATGGAAAGAACTTTAGTGATTCCAAAATGTTTAAAAGCCTCAATTATTTTATTTTCTTAAAGAATTTTTTCACCTCCTCAATAGTAAAAGTACATTAACTTGCCACCTCACTCAAGTTTACTACTGTGTGTGTATATGTCTTGTATGATATAATATAATATAATATAATATAATATAATATAATATAATATAATATATAATAAAATCATCCTTGTCACCTAATTTTAGGAGAGCAGATGTGATCCTATCACATATACCTCTCCCCCTCCCTCTTTCTGTCTCTTTCTTTCTCCATCTTTATTCTTTCATAGATCTTTAGGATAATTCCTAAAGTTACCCATACATTTGCCTAGGAAATGTTGAATTGAATTTCGAGGGCTCAGTTTCAAAGTTTTCCACATTTTCCAAGGGAGGAGGGGGACAAAAGGTAATGGAGATTCCCTTTCAACTCTCAAAAAAGTGTCCGTGTTTTCATTTCCCTCTTTCCAATTCGTTTTCACCAGCCAGCAGTGGGCTCTTTCCACCTGGTCCTGACTTTGATTAAACTCAGGGAATCTCGGCAAAGCTTAGCTAAAATTCCTGGTGGGCACCAGGAGCCTCCTAGGATCAAGCTGGAGATTTCTAAGTGAGCATGACCACTGTGATGGTGGGGGCACTCCATGTCCCCAGCGTTGGCACACACCACCTGTGCTGCTTGGCGGTGACGATGGGCAAGCTCCATGCAGCCCCATGGCTTCTCAGGATGCAGGTGGCTTGAGAAAGAGCAAAGTTGTGAAGGTTCACACTCATAAGTGGTGACATTTTATTCTTTCTCGGAGTGTGAACTGTTTCTGATTTTTAAAAAGCTGTGTACCTGCTCTCCACGTAGGTGTACCTGCTCTCCACGTATGTGCCCTGCTCATGGTTTTATTCTGTGTTGGAAATTTTCTTCTTAATTCCTCTCCTAAAAACTCATCTTGTATTATAATAATTATTAAGGCTTTTTGTGATGTTTTACAAGTATTTTTCCAAATATGCTTTTATAGAGTGTGAGTTGATCATTTTGAGGGGATGATTTTTCAATTGCTTTTATGGTCACAATCACTCCAGAAGGCAAGAGTAAAGTCCAAAATCAATTTTATTGCATTTTCTAAGGCATTGCTTTGAATGTGCCTAGTTGGCAGAATGGAATGGTGGTCTCTGTTGTTCTGGTGCAAGTTTGGTCTTAGGTAGGTGTTACCTCCTTGGCTGTCATGGGTGTGGCCTTCTCATTAATCCTGCCTCTTTCTCAGATGTAGGAGACATCTCATGACCTGGGCCCAGGCTCTATTCCTGCCACCCTACAGTATTAGAGGTAGAAGTTATTTGTTGTTGTTGTTGTTGTTTTATCCTGTTCTCTTCCCCTACTTGCAGAGGTCTTCAACTGTGCCTAAAAGCCAACAGGATTTTCTGTCCTTCCCCCAGTGGCTTAAGTCTATTGTTTCCTAGGAAAAGTGGAAAAGAATCTGTGTGGATTTAGTACTGTTTTCCACAGTGCCTGCTGTTTCCCTCTACCAAGAATGGACTAAAAGGGGGGCTTTCTCTAGTCTCTCCCTCAGCCCCCAGTCTTTCTCATTAGCATCCAGTGAAGGTGGTTGAGAAGAATCTGTGAGTGGGTGTAGATTTCTATTTTGTCTGCAGCTCCTAGAAGTTTTGTGCTCTCATGCTAACTCATACTTGGTCTTTAGCAGTCTGTTAAAACTTTTAGTTGAAATTCTTCCTAATGGCTTGTCAGGGGTCCAGTGTCTGTCTCAGGTAAGGGAATTCTAGTATCTTGTCTCCCCTTGGAGGCTCCTGTCTTTTCTTAGATTTTGGGTTATTTTGGTTGCCCTAAAAGCTAAGTGCTCTCTAATAGGTTCAATAAAAGTTATAATTTTGCAAATCTTTTCTTTTTCTTTTTTTTTTAAGGAGTGGGAGATAATCTTTTCCAATGGGAAGAGTATTATAATTCTTGTTAGTCAGTATTTTATACCTACCTACACGTGTACTCAATCTTCCCTTCTACATTTCCATAATTCCATATGAGACTGTTTTCTGTTAGCTTCAAAAATTCCATTTAGTACTTCTCATAGTGCCAGTCTGCTGGTTATGAATTTCTTAGCATGTATGTGTTTGAAATGTATTTTCCTTTATTTTTGAAGTAAAATTCTGAATTGCTAGTTCTTTTTTTATTTCAGCATTTTAAATACACAATTGCATTGTCTTCCAGCTTTGAAATTTTTTGTTGAATAGACCTCAGTCTTATTGTTGTTCTTTTGAAGCTAATATGCTGTTCTGCACTGGCTGTTTCTGCGAGTTCTCTTTGTTTTCATAAGCAGTTTTACCATGATGTATTTAGGTGTGGTCTGCTTTTTATTTATCTTGATTTCGTGTTTGATGTTTCATCCATTTTGGAGAATTTTTGGCCCCTATTTCTTCAGATATTGCTTCTGCTACATTTTCTTTTCTCCTTCTAGAATTTCTATTACACACACACATACACATACACACATGCACACACACACATATATGTATATATGTCATACACTATTTGTGCTTTTTTTATTATCTGGTTTTTTTTTTTTTTTTTTTTTATTATACTTTAAGTTCTAGGGTACATGTGCATAACGTGCAGGTTTGTTACATATGTATACTTATGCCATGTTGGTGTGCTGCACCCATCAACTCGTCAGCACCCATCAATTCATTAGGTGGGAACTGAACAATGAGATCACTTGGACTCGGGAAGGGGAACATCACGCACTGGGGTCTATCATGGGGAGGGGGGAGGGGGGAGGAGGGAGGGATTGCATTGGGGAGTTATTATCTGGTTTTTAAAAATGTACTTCAGTGTAGGCATTTTCAGTTTACTTATCTTCTGCTTTGCTTTATCTGATCTGCTCTTGGGTTCATCAATTGGATTCTTTCACTTAGGAATAATTGCCTGCTCATTGGCTATGATACTGCCACTGTGCAAAGCTATGAATTGGATTCTTAATTTTAGTTATAGAATACTTTTAAGTTCTAGATTTTCCATTTGAGTCCCCTTATAAACAGATTCTACATCTCTATTTAAATATTCATACTTAAAAAAATTTTAAAACATATGAATCTTAATTTTAAAGTCCTTGTCTGATAACTTCATTGTTAGAATCACTTGTGGTTCTATTTCTCTTGACTGATTTTCTCTTTGGTTTTATGTCGTTTGGTACTGTTTTCTCAGTAAGCCCAGTCATTTGTGACTTTTTGCCAAACATTGTGGCTCAAAAATTGTTGAGGCTCTCGATGATTTTTTTCTTCTTCTAAAAAAAGCTGGGTTTTTTTGTTTTTGTTTTTGTTTTTTCTGCTGGCTGGGAGCTGGAATACCAGTGGATTACCTCTTTCAAGGGCTTATTTTAGGCTTTGTTTGGGTAGGTTTATTGCAGTCTTACCTTTATTCTTAGAGATGGCTCTTCTTACTAACCTGCAGTGCCTCAGAGATCTCAATGAAAGTCCAAGTATTTATCAAGTGTACTTCACCCTAGTAGAATTTGACCTCCAATCTCTGACTTCCCCCAAACATACCGGTGATAAATTCTCTACTTAGCTGTTTAGTTTCCCAGTTGCCAGCTTAGAAATTGGCCAACAACTTGGGAGAAATTTTTACTCAGATTTTTGGATTCACTCTTCTGTGCTTACTTACCTACTCCCAGGAATTTTGCCCCAACTGCTTTGGCTGATTTTACCTTTTTCTCTTCATCTCCAGTTCCCCGTGCTGGGATTTTGAACAATGGTCCCAAGGAAATAGTTGAGGTGAATGTGTAGTTTACCTTCCATGCTTTTCTTCTCTCAAGGATCATAGATTCTTAAGTCCTACCTGTGTTAGTTGTTCTTGAATAGCTTCAAAATTTTGTTCAAACAATTGTGTTTATTTTTTCTTTCAGCTTTTATAGGTGGCTTTTGTGGGATGGTTATTCTGATAAAAGGTACTCCATCCTTAGTTTTGCTTTTTGTTTCCGAGACAGAGTCTCACTCTGTCTGGAGTGCAGTGTTGCGATCATCCTTAGTTTTATAATCGTGTAGTCTTTCCACCTTGCAAAGCATGTCTTGTATGTCTTGTTTGTCTTATCTTCAACCAAACATTCATACTGTATTCTTTTTCAAACATGTACTAGTGTTGGCTGTTTGATTCTAAAGTTTATATGCGAAAATGTTTTATCAATTTTCCATAAAAACCTTATTGTGTTAATCTTATATAAAAACTAGAGGAAGAAATGATGTCTTTAAAATATGCCTTTCCACTTAGAAATGTGGAATATTTTCCGAAATTTTTCCTGTTACCCTTTTATAAATACTAGTAAAGCAGCTCAAATATGAACAATATCTTTTTGGTCATAATAATATAAACAGCAACTGTTGACTTAATGAAAAATGTTGTATATAATATTTGAACAGAGGAGGAAGAGAATGGAAGTAGTGCAAAATAGCTAGAGTTTCATCCACCACAGGAATTCTATAATATCTAAACTTGATAAGTGAAAATTAGTAGTGTAAATATACTTAGAAAAATGAAGGTAAATACCAGAAGAATCAGCTCTAAGAGTTTAAAGTGTTGGCCTCAGAGGAGCAAAATTGAGAGGTGGGACAAAGGATTGCTATTTTTTAATACTGATTACTGCTCTTTGATTTGAGAAAAGTGATGTATGTGTATTATCCTTAAAATAAAAATTACGGAAAACAGATAGCTTTTTGGTTAATAGATTTTTTAGAGCAGTTTTAAGTTCCCAGTAAAATTGATGAGAAAGTACATAGTTCCCAAATAACCTGTGCTCCCCTTTTTCCCCTCACTATCATTCTCCTTCACCAGAGTGGTAGATTTATTACAATCAGTAAACCTGCTTTGAAACATCATTATCACCCAAAGTCTAGAGTTTATATTAGGGTTCACTCTTGGTGTTGTATGTTCTATGGTTTTTGACAAGTATATAATAATATGCATCTACCATTATAGCATCGTGCATAATATTTTCACTGCTTTAAAAGATCTTCTGTGTGCTGCTTATTCATAACTCCCTCCTCACTAACCCCAGGCAATCACTGATCTTTTTACTGTTTCTATAATTTTGACTTTACCAGAATATTATATAGTTGGACTCATATAGTATATAGGTGTTCACATTGGCTTCTTTCACCTAGTAATAGGTATTTAAGATTTCTCCATATCTTTTCATGGCTTGAGAGCTCATTTCTTTTCAGGGCTGTATAATATTCCATTATCTAGATGTACCAGTTTATGTGTCCATTCACCTACTGAAAGACATCTTGGTTGCTTCTAAATTTTGGTGATTACAAATAAAGCTGCTATAAATATCCATGTACAGGTTTTTGTGTGGATGTGTTTTCAATTCTTTTGGACAAACACACAATTGTTGTATCATATATAGTAAAATCTTAGTTTTGTAAGAGACTGCCAAACTATCTTCCAAAGTGATTGTACTCCCTCCAGCATTTTGCATTCCCTCCAGCAATGAATGAAAGTTCCTGTTGCTTCACATCTCTGCCAGCATTTACCATTTCTAATAAGTATATAGTGGTATCTTATTGGTGTTTTAATTTGCAGCTCCTGAATGACATATGAGGGTGAGTATATTTTCATATGCTTATTTGCCATTGGTATATGTTTTCTGGTGGGGTATCTATTCAAACATTCTACCCATTTTTAATTGGGTTTTTCATTTCCTTACTGTCGAGTTTTAAGGGTTGTCTGTATACTTTGGAAAACAATCTTTTATCAGATATATCTTTCACAGGTATTTCCTCTCAGTCTGTGGCATGTCTTATGGTTCTTTTGACAGTGTGTTTTGCAAAGCAGATGTTTTTAATTTAATGAAGTCCAATTTATTATTTGTTTCATGGATTGTGCCTTTGGTAAAATGTTTGTTTTTTTGTTTTTCATTTTTTTTTGTTTATTTTTATGTTATCCAGCCCCAAAACCTCAAAAATATTTCTAAGTGTTTCATTTTTGGGGTTGCTAATGTAAATGGTATTCTATTTTAAATTTCAAATTTATTGCTGGTCTATTTTAGTTTTATTGTTGGTGTATAGGAAAGCAGTTGACTTTTGTATATTAACCTTGTACTCTGCACCCTTGCTGCAGTCACCTGCAAATTGTTTTTAAAGAAATAACAATAAAAATAGTTCTCAAATTAAATTTTTCTATTGGATCAAATGATATATGTTAATTACTAATATTAAACTATCATTGAATTCTTGAGGTAAATCTTATTTGGTTATTTGTGGTGATTCTCCAATTTTGCTACACTTTGCTGTCTTCATTAAAAAAATTAGGTAGCTTTTCTTTTATATACCTTATAGTAAA
Source organism: Rhinopithecus roxellana (assembly GCF_007565055.1). Classification (NCBI taxonomy): domain Eukaryota; kingdom Metazoa; phylum Chordata; class Mammalia; order Primates; family Cercopithecidae; genus Rhinopithecus; species Rhinopithecus roxellana. Next base: position 91,080,169 of record NC_044553.1, on the reverse strand, counting down.
TTATCACATGTAATGTAATATCTGAGCCCTCAAAGTTTGGAGTAACTCTTTGTCCCTGTTTTTTGTTTGATTTGCAACCTGCCCTTTTCCTTAAGTATCACATGGATCACAGTGGGTGGGGGGAATGTCTCCTATGATCCATACAATTGTCATATCAAAGTATATTTCAAACTATGTTGCAATTACCCATTTTCTTAATCTGTTTATGTTGCTATAACTAAATACTTGAGACTGAGTAATTTATAAAGATAAGACACTTATTTCTCACAGTTCTGGAATTTGGGATATCCAAGATCAAGGCACTGGTATCTGGTGTCTGGTGTCTGGTGAAGGTCTTCTTGCTGCATCCTCCCATGGCAGAAGGTGGAAGGGCAAGAGAGCAAGCTCACTGAGTGAGCTCACTATGTGAAGCCTCTTTTGTAAGTGTCTTAGTCCTATTCATGAAGGAGGAGCCCTCATGGCCTAATTGCCTCTTAAAGGCCCTACCTCTTAATACTACCACTTTGGCAACACCTGGATTTTGAAGGAGACACAGTCAAATCATAGCCCCCATTTTCTTTTCTCTTTCGTTTGTTAGTTTCTAAGTTTTGTAGAGGCAGCAACATGTCTGTCTTGGTTACTACTGTAACATCAGAGCCAGTATACAGCATAGCATGTAGAAGGTGCTCAGAGAATACATGAGAATAAATGAATAACAGCTTCTCATTCTAGTAATTTATTGGATTTTCCTTTAAGACCAAGTATAGATACTTTGACACTTTAAAATTAGGTGTCCTTTTTGCTTTTAAGGGATGAATTTTTTTTTTTTTTTTTTTTTTTTTTTTTTTTTTTTTTTTTTTTGAGACGGAGTCTTGCTCTGCCGCCCAGGCTGGAGTGCAGTGGCCGGATCTCAGCTCACTGCAAGCTCCGCCTCCCGGGTTCACGCCATTCTCCTGTCTCAGCCTCCCGAGTAGCTGGGACTACAGGCGCCCGCCACCTCGCCCGGCTAGTTTTTTGTATTTTTTAGTAGAGACGGGGTTTCACCGTGTTAGCCAGGATGGTCTCGATCTCCTGACCTCGTGATCCGCCCGTCTCGGCCTCCCAAAGTGCTGGGATTACAGGCTTGAGCCACCGCGCCCGGCCAGGGATGAAGTTTTATGCACCTGAAGCTGTTAGTTATATTTTTATTTTCAACTACTTTTTTTTTTTTTTTTTTTTTTTTTTGAGACGGAGTCTCGCTCTGTGGCCCAGGCTGGAGTGCAGTGGCCGGATCTCAGCTCATTGCAAGCTCCGCCTCCCGGGTTCACGCCATTCTCCTGGCTCAGCCTCCCGAGTAGCTGGGACTACAGGTGCGCACCCGCCACCTCGCCCGGCTAGTTTTTTGTATTTTTTAGTAGAGACGAGGCTTCACCGTGTTAGCCAGGATGGTCTCAATCTCCTGACCTCGTGATCCACCCGTTTCGGCCTCCCAAAGTGCTGGGATTACAGGCTTGAGCCACTGCGCCCAGACCCCTTTTCAACTACTTTTTTTTGCCTACTTGATCTTTCATAGACTTAAAAGTGTTTTTTCATGCATATCTTAAATATTTTTATACATTTCAATGCTGTGTGTCTCCACAAAATTGTTTATGATGCTGATGTCTTCACTGCGAATTTTGTCTTTTATCATTTGTAAAACTAACTTCTCTGTCATTTAATGCTCTTTGCCTTAAATTTATCTTTTTCTGAAATTAGCCTTTATTTCATTAAAAATAGGTGGGAAAATGAGAGAACGTTCCCTGACAGCACATTGAGCTTCTTTCTTTTCCTGTTTCCTCCCCTTAGCATCTGTGACTGCAGTATATGGCTTCCCATCCTAATTCAGCCTTGACCATGTTACGTCTCTGATAGCCATGCTTTCCAAAATGAATGTAGATCCACTGGTATCAATGTAGGACCAAGAAAGAGAATGGCTGTAGCCATCTCAGAAGTAGAGCCCAAGAAAAGAGAGATGGAGAGGAACCTCACTTTGTGGTTGGTAGCTCTAGACCTAGGTCTGTATAAGGGCACATCGGAGGGATGGGTATAAGCAAAGCTTTTATATCCAGACAATATTCTGATTGATTGTTACCTATGTTTCATTGACTGTTTAAAAATGTTTAATATCATTTTCTCACTAGATTATTCCATTTTTGATACTGAAGCATGAGTTGGATGTTCACTGTATTTCAATCCAGCCTTACATGCACCACAGTAATACTCTCAGAGGTGACATATCACTGATCACTATCCTTTGGTTCCTGCAGCACAATGACCTTGCATGTTTTATGTTATGTTGGGAGTTTCACTGTCTTTGATGTGCCCATTGAATCAGACATGGATCCCTGATTGGAAACACATCTCAGAAGTCTCTAGTCAGCCATGTTTGATTTGAGTCTTGTGTTCTCCTTTATTGCCTTCCCCAAGCTGCTTGAAAAGAGCCTTTTTATTTCAGAGGGAACTTTATATTTTGTGCAGGCAGGTATATTTCTGAAATGTTGCTCATTTTTATTGCAGACTTCTTCACTGCTGGGGGTTGTGCCAAATGTGGGATTTGATTCCTTGGGAAGGAGAAACATCTGAGTTTTATACACCAGAAAGTGTTATTACCCTTATCCTTCTTATCACTGAAGTCTGTGATGTTCCATCTGAGGTTCTCAATATTGTGAAGATATCTCTGTGTCCTTCCTGGCCTGGCTGGGTTTTGGAAGGCAGAATTTGCTCAGTTGTGTTATACATATATGATGTGCTAACTAGTCACTTATGTTTGGCTTCTACCTTCAATTAATTGTCTTGAATTGGTTTGATTAGAGCCCCAAACACAGTGGGTTGTGCATTTACTAGGTTGTATTGGACAGTGTTGTGGTTGGGATGACAACGATTATAATCACTATCGCTTCCTTACTTCCATATTGCCTGCTTACTGTATGACTTCTAAGTGCTTTATGTACATTAAATCATTCAATCCTTCCAACAATTCTCTAAGTACTATTAACTCCATTTTACAAAAGAGGAAACTGAGGCACAGAGCATTTAAACCCAGGATCACACAGCTCATATTTGACAGACCAAGATTTGAATATAGGCAGCCTGTCTCTTAACCACAATGTTATGCTCTTTCTATACACAATTAACCATGAAATCACTCTGTTCGTTTAAACTTTTAGGTGAGTTGGAAAAATTTCTATATTAATTTCTGTGTTAATTATAATTGTCTAAGTAGGATTAAGATTACCTGAAAAGGCTAATTAAGGAGAACAGGTTTATGATTGAACAGGAAAAGACATTAAAATGTTATCATTCTGAAAGATTAAAGTCTTATGTTCTATTATACAACTAGTGCTGAAATAAATATTTTTTTAAAAAAGTAAACCCCATACTATTTTTACCTGAGCTTAAAAGATAAATGTAAAGGAAAATTTATAATTAATTTATAACTATGAACTTGAAAGTACTGTGCATAATGACAGTACCTTGAAGTGTAATTTGGAAACAGTAGGAGAAACTGAGTGGAATTTATCAGGTGAAATCAAAGACAAATGTGGAATGTTTTAGCATTAAATTCTGGGAACTATTTCTTAAAACTGAAAGTAGCTGTCCTATCCCCTCAGTGCAAAATTCAGAATGAGGCCAGAGTGGCAAGCTTTGCATAACTACTTTTCATCTGAGTGGTTCCCATAGGGCCAGCCTGAGCATCACAGTTAGGAATGAAATGGTTCTTTTTTTTCCCCTCTTTGAGACAGTCCCGCTCTGTTGTCCAGGCTGGAGTGCAGTGGCGCAATCTCAGCTCATTGCAACCTCTGCCTCCCTGGTTCAAGCGATTCTTGTGCCTCAGCATCCTGAGTAGCTGGGATTACAGGAACCCACCATCACCCCTGGTTATGAACCGGTCCCTTTGGAGCAGTCTTGGGTGAATGTGGGAGGAAAAGGAGATAGAAAGAGCACCATGTTCTTCCAATACTTGAGGCAGCCATGCTTCATGCTGGGAACAGGCGTTGGGCTTTTCCACTGCACCTGCGTGAGCAAATAGCGGTGCCCACTGGTGGTTTTCTCTTGATTGTGAAGATTCTTGATGAGTGTATGGAGATCATGTGGAACTCTAAAAATGATATGTTACACTTCCTTTCGGGAGTTCTATTCCCGGAATAGCACAGTTCTTTGAAATCCTCATTTAAATGAGCTTCATGATTTGTGAAAGGTGAGAATGCACACACCTGCTTTGCAAGTTGATAAACTATGCCCTAAATTCATAACAGGTGGTTTGCTTGAAGTAGATTAGTGAGTCAGCAGTAGGGCTATCAATAGAGTCCAGTCAATAGTTCTGCCACTCACCCTCCGACCTCTCTTTTAATGTTAGTCTAGTTGGAAAAAAAATAGTGGTAGGAGGGGATTGATGGTTTTTATCAGCTGAGGCCATTGCTTTTCTCTGTGTGTATGTGTGTGTACACATTGATATGTTTGTGTGTGTTTCTGTGTTTGCCTGTGTTTTCTGAATCATTTTTGCCAAGTGGTATCTTCTTCCTACTTCCCAGATGGTAGTTCTGATTTTTTTTCTTTTGGAAATTGCTCACAAATCAGAAGGCTTCACTTGCCAGTTGACAGATTTTAACAGCAGCTGGTAGCTGACCACCCTCCACCACCCATTCCTCCCACCTTCTTCCATGAAGAGGCATCACGAGATAGCACAGATAAGCTGTAAGATGTTTAGCTTTGTTAAGGAGGTTAGGACAGTGGGAAAATTTGACCATTATTGAAAATATTCAATACAAAGCCAAACTGAAATGTATCTTTCTGCTCAGATTAAAGCCATTTTTGCCAATGTCTCTGACTCCTTATTTTGATCAATTCCTTTTCAATAGTATGGTAGTTTTGTCTACTTATATCATCCTGCCAGGAAAAAAAATTAGTTTTGAAAGTGTTTTAAACATAACTTACTCAGAGAATATTGAAAATGCAACCATTGTGATGTTGATGTTATGCAAAGGATCCTCTGTGTGGAAATCATTCTGAAATGTCTTTGGATGATGAATTGTACAGAGACAAGTGTGGCCTCAATTTACCTTAATTTGTTGGGAAATAAGAGATACGTAGATCTATACCAGTCCAAATCCCATCTAGATTTGTGCTATACATTTTGTTTATTACTCTCACTTTCTCTTTCACACAATTACTACCTGTTTCACTTCTTACCAGGAGCAGAACGTAGCTCTGGTCAGTCTGCAATAGAGTATAAAGGTTTTTGTTTTTCATTTGGTTATTTGTTAATCCCATTCAAAGGTGGCTTTAACTTTTCTCTCAATTAGCCAAGAGTGTATTATCATTGATTGAATTCAAGCATTGATGAAACAAAATGGATTTTCAGACAGTGGCCTTTTGTATTTATAAAATGAAAGCTACAAAGAAAGGAAGTCAAAGCCATGATTTATCTGTTGCATTTGGTTATTAATAAGCATCAGAGATGCCATATCATTTGATTTCAGGTTGAATAATGTGCTCCCAGACTATGTGGGATTGAAGCCTAGGCTACCGTGAGCATGCTAACTTAGCTGTCTCAATTTCCTTATCTATAAAATGGGGGAAATAATAGTGCCTGCCTCATGGTATTGCTGTAAGAATTACATGAGATGTTTGCAAAGCACATAAGCTATATGATATATATTTTCTTGAACTGTTAAAATCTGCTTTAATATTTTGCGAGTTTGCTTTAAAGTCTCTTTGAAAATGTATGCCATGTGTTAAAAAATGAAAGGCCACGATGCACAAATAAATACAAGCCTCCTCCCTATGTGAAACACAACCATGCCTTCAAAACTGACTCCTATTTGGTTGAATTCAGAGAAAGAGACTTGCATCTGGATTTCGAATGAGCTAAACTGCATTTATTTGCAGGTCTATTCACATTTAGCACAAACACTATAGTTAAAAAAACACCGTGGAGCTGTTCAGAAATGGAGACGATGTTCACAGTGTATTTTAAAGGTGGAAGAAAATAGTTCAAACTCATTTGAAAGGCAAATAGCTACTAATCTATGTGAACAGGTAGTTGAAGTTTTGTGCATCTTTTCACTTCTCCTAATCATGAAAACAAGAGGGGCAAATGTGAGCCTGGAAGTGAGAAGAGTCATAGTGTTTTAGAGCTAAAAGTAAGTTAAAATCCAGGAAAGTCCCCTCTTTACTGTCGAGGAAACTGAGACCTGGAGAATATGTGATAGTGAACTTGCTCTAAACCACATGATCAGGTGGTGACAGGAAACAGACCTTATGATTCATGCAGTGACTCAATATAAACTGAACTCCCTGGGTAAATTAAGAGTCTTATCAAGACTCCATCTTGATAAGATGGTAACTTACAGTGGATTGATCCTTGACACCAGGGAAACAAGCCTTGTACTGGAATTAATAGTGGGTGGTGTCTGTATCAGAGTTTCGCCCATAGAGGAAGACTTTAGGTATTTCTGCTACTGAAAGACTGTTGGGATGAGGGAGGGCCTATACAGGGAAGATGGACTTCATCTGAACCCTAAAAGCAAGAGGCTGTAGACACTAAAATCTAAGAAAGGCAGCAGCACAGTTTGCAGACGATAAAAATGGAAGGGAATTTGATGAAGTGCAGAATGTCAGGTGAATTGCCTTGACAATGGCTAGAGAGGTTAGAAGGAAATCCAGTGGCTTGGATGACTAAAACGGGAATGATGTATTAAATGACCCAGTAAGTTGAGTGAAAAGAAGCATGTGACATTGAAAGAAACTCAAGTTACAAAAGAAGGGTAGAAGTTTAAAAGGAAAGAGGGAGAATGAATGTTGGCATTATTGCTAGCAACCAAACATCTTAATAAGATTTAAAATTCCATAGAAATGTAGGATGCTGTTAAGGTAATTTTGTCATTTTCTTTACTATGGTAAAACCATTTAGTCTTTGTGGCTTTTAATTCCTTTCTTGGTAAGATAAGAATTAGAATAGCATACCATCCTAAACATCTGTTAGTCTGTGACATTTAAAAGAATCAAGGATCATTTACTTGACTCCTGCAAGCAGTGGCACTTTTGAATCTATTATTTTGTAATATCCGTTAGCTTAGGATGGTTTTGTATACCTAATACACTGAAAATTCTTTTTTTTTTTTTTTTTTTTTTGAGGCGGAGTCTGGCTCTGTCGCCCGGACTGGAGTGCAGTGGCCAGATCTCAGCTCACTGCAAGCTCCGCCTCCCGGGTTTACGCCATTCTCCTGCCTCAGCCTCCCGAGTAGCTGGGACTACAGGCGCCCGCCACCTCGCCCGGCTAGTTTTTTGTATTTTTAGTAGAGACGGGGTTTCACCATGTTAGCCAGGATGGTCTCGATCTCCTGACCTCGTGATCCGCCCGTCTCGGCCTCCCAAAGTGCTGGGATTACAGGCTTGAGCCACCGCGCCCGGCCACACTGAAAATTCTTATTAGAATTTATGAATATATTAGTTATTTGAGCTTATAAAAATGAATTCACATAGGGTAATGATACTGAATAATGACAATGATCTTTTAGCTCTAAATGCTTAATTAGTTTTGCAAGCAAAACTCTCATCCAGAAGTTTTGGAAATCTGATTAAACATAATATTGACAGATTGTGGAGCTTCTGCAGTTAGTGAAAAAAATTAAGGTAAATTTAACAGATTAAAAAAAACTTATTTAATTGGGATGGAGGGAGGAGTGGTTGTTTCAGGACTAAAATATTTTGGTAACTACAATCTTATTTTGTTACAGCTCATTTAGCTAATGAAAGTGTCACTACAATGAAAGAAATTTTTATGCCTAATTGTTTTGGGTATAAACCCATATTAATTGGTTCACTTTTAATACTAATTTTGGAAATATACCAACTATTAAATGCAAATGTAGTACTAGATCATAAATTACGCTTTAACAAACTTTGAAAAACATTTCATGAAATTAAGGTACCACTGAAGTTAACTTAGCATACTAAACTTAAGGAAAAATATTTCTCTGTAAATATTTCAGAAAAATATAGAAAATAATAGGTGGCTAAATATTGTATTTGATTTTAAATATTAAGGCAAGGGTATGTCTTAAAAACCATAGAACAGTTGAAAAGTAAATATATAGCTATTTTATAAATCAAAGATAAGAATGGGTACCTTTGGATTGTGTTATGAATGAAATCAACTGCATTTTTTTTTTCCTGAAGGTCAAAGTGGAAATAAAATGTTTGACAATATGACTGATAAGTGTATAAATCTTGGTTATCATATGAGGGATATCTTTCCTCCCTGGCCTGATGCACAAAGCACAGAAACTGGCAAAGTGTGGTCTATCCATCAAAGGGAATATTACTTGGTTATAAAAAGGGATACTTCACTTTTTAATTTTCAAAGCAAGAACAAATATTCTGGAAGAAATTTAGTGATCGTGAATCAATTGAGTTGTTTGACAAGTTCATGAGCCAACTTGAAGAAAGAGAGGATATGAGAGCATGAGTGAGGTGGAGAGGAGAGGGGATTGAGTTAGTGCCCTATAGGAAATGGAAGGACGTGAGAGCTGCTGTATAATTTATGAATATACAATTGATATCCAATGAAAAAACAGCCTTCTTATACCATACACACAATAAACTGAGATAGACTCATAGACATAAATGTAAAAGTTAAAACAATAAAAGTTTTAGAAAAAAACCTGAGAGTAAATTTTCATGACTTTGGGTTATGCAAAGCTGTATTAGATATAACAGTAAAAGCACAAGTGACAAAACAAAAAAGTAGATATATTGGATTTTATTGAAATTCAGAGTTTTTGTGCTGAAAATGATATGATTAGCAAAGTGAAAAGACAACCTAAAGAATGAGGGAAAGCACTTGCAAATTTTATATCTAGTAAGGGACATGAATCGAGAATGTATAAAGAGTTATTGCAACTAAATAATAAAAAGCCCAATTAAAATGGGCAGAGGACTTGAATATGTCTGATTTTCTAGGGAAGATATACAAAGGACCAATAAGTACATGAAAAAATATTCAACATTCTTAGCGATCAGAGAAAATCAGATTGAAACCACAATGAGATGCCACCTTGTACCCACCAGCATGGCTGTAATAAAAAAGACAGATAATAACAAGTGTTGGTGAGGATGTGGAAAAATTGGAACCTTAATATACTGCTGGTGGGAATGTTAAATTGTTTAGCCTCTTTGGAAAATAGTATAGCAGTTCATCAACAGATTAAACATAGAGTTATCATACAACCCAGCAGTGCCACTCCTAGGCATAAATTCAAGAGAAATGAAAAAATATGTTCAAACAAAATCCTGTACATGAATATTCATAGTACCATCATTCATAATAGCTGAAAAATGAACACAACCCAAATGTCCATCAACTGATGAATGCATTAACAAAATGTAGTCTGTTCATCAAATGGAATATTACTTGGCTATAAAAAGAATGAACTACTGACATATGCTACAACATGGATGAAGCTTGGCAACATGCAAATGAAAGAAGTCAGTAACAAAAAGTCACATATTATATGACTCTTTTTTATATGCAATGTCCACAATAGGCCATTCCATACAGACAGGAAATAGATTATGCTGACTAGGACTGGGGGGATGAGAGGGATTCCAGGTGTGGGGGAGAATGGGTTTGTGACAGGTCATAGATATGAGGTTTCCTTTTAGTGTGAAGAAAATGTGCTAAAATTGATTGTGATGGTTGCATAAGTGTGTACAACATTGAACTGTATACTTAAAATTGGTGAATTGTTATGTGATTTTATATCAATAAAGCTTTTTTTAAAAAAAAAAAAAAAAACTTCCTCACAAAACAAAAACTGTTCCAATTGATCTTCTTCCAGAAAATGACAAAAGTTTTTCTGTCGGAGGGTGGATTTGACTGACTGCCCTACCCCAAAAGCTTCTTACTTTGCCTTGTGGCTTTGATGGGTATGACAGATAATACTGTCCTTGAAGTGACCTTAAATATCCATGTGTGTCATCTGTTTTCCTGATGCATAGGAAGGGTAATTTTTGCGTATGAAGGGTCAAATCTTCTGGGCACAGCTTGCCTCAGGAGCTCTAGTAGGTTCTTGTATGAAGGTTCTTTGACATGTTGCTAGCCCCCACTTAAATCCAATTTGGATCCTGACCAGTTTTAGCATATATTCCAGAACTCAGCATGCAGCAGTTCCAAGGGCATGTAGCCCAGTTGTTTAGTATCTTATTTTTGAAAGTATGAATTCTTTCTATTTGTGCTGTATACTGCTTTGATTTTTACTTTGTCCTAATTATTTGGTCAGACTATTCTGTTCATCTTTTTATCATGTTATAAGAGCTCTTAAGAATGTTAAATCCACTTAAGAGAAAAAGAACATGAAGACAAAAGAAGGATACAATATGGAAAGAAAATAATGAAGTAATATGTTTAATTCTGTTAAAGAGACAGATATCAATTTTCAGGTTTGGGGAAGACAAGTGAAAATAGATTAATAGAAACCAAATTTGAAAAACAATGTTTCACTGTTGTGCACACAGCCCCTGCTTACCAATGGGTGTTGTTCCAAGCATTGCTTTGTAAGCTATTTGGAACTTGAAAGACAATTTCCTATAAAAGTTAGGGCTAAAATCCAGAGCACAAAAGCCCATTTAATCCATGTATATCTGAATTTCAAGTTGAAGAGTCCTGTAAAGACTAATGAAATATATAATTGATTAATTCAACCGATCCGTGTTAAGCATCCATTCTGTGCTGGTCGTGGTGATAGATGCTTTTCCATGTTAGATGCTTTTAGAATTCCTACTCCTCCAACTATGGTAGGATGGGGTTAATTAATTACTGCCTTCATTCAATAAATATTTATCGAGCAGCTGTTGTTGGGCTGACACTGTGCAAGCTATGTAGGCTCTGAGGATGCAGAAAGAGGGATCCTGCTTCCACTTTTAAGGAGCTGTCAGTCTGGTGGGGGGAATATACAAGTAAAGGGAGAGCTTCAGATTATTTTGGTAAGTGCTTCCATAGGGGTAAGCACAGGGCGTAGGAGGAATGAAAATGAGGGAAAGGAACCCAAGCTCAGATTTGTTTTCTGTGGGAGGTGGAGAATAGATCCCAAAGCAGGTGAAGCTTAGAGCATTTTGAAGAATGAAGTTAAAGTTGGAAATGAGAGTATGGGAGCAGAGACATCCTGGGCATAGAGACATGAGGACCTGAAAAAAGAAAAGAGGTAACCACATATTGGTTGGGTATGGCTGGAAGCGGAGATGGGCAGGATGGGGATATGGAGAAAGCTGAGGCTAGAGGTAGTGTTGAATACATGTGTCAAGAGTTCAGGAAAGAGGGGGATGGAGAAGCTACTCTGCTGGCCATCATTATGGAGGTGGGAGTTGGAATTGTGGGTTGTTTAAGATTTGCAGAGAGAGCATGTGAACTCAGTGTGTTAGTCCATTCTCATGCGGCTAATAAGACATACCCAAGACTGCGTAATTTATTAAGGAAAGAGGTTTAATAGACCCACAGTTCCATAGGGCTGAGGAGGTTTCACAATCACGGCAGAAGGCAAAGGAGGCACATCTTACCTGGTGGCAGGCAAGAAAGCCTATGCAATAAACATACGTGTGCATGTGTCTTTGTAGTAGAATAATTTATAATCCTTTGGGTATATACCCAGTAGTTGGATGGCTGGGTCATATGGTACATCTAGTTCTAGATCCTTGAGGAATTGCCATACTGTTTTCCATAATGGTTGAACTAGTTTACAATCCCACCAACAGTGTAAAAGTGTTCCTATTTCTCCACATCCTCTCCAAAAACTGTTGTTTCCTGATTTTTTGATGATTGCCATTCTAACTGGTGTGAGATGGTATCTCATTGTGGTTTTGATTTGCATTTCTCTGATGGCGAGTGATGATGAGCATTTTTTTCATGTGTCTGTTGGCTGTATGAATGTCTTCTTTTGAGAAATGTCTGTTCATATCCTTTCCCCACTTTTTGATGGGGTTGTTTGTTTTTTTCTTGTATATTTGTTTGAGTTCTTTGTAGATTCTGGATATTAGCCCTTTGTCAGATGAGTAGATTGCAAAAATTTTCTCCCATTCTGTAGGTTGCCTGTTCACTCTGATGGTAGTTTCTTTTGCTGTGCAGAAGCTCTTTAGTTTAATTAGATCCCATTTGTCAATTTTGGCTTTTGCTACCGTTGCTTTTGGTGTTTTAGACATGAAGTCCTTGCCCATGCCTATGTCCTGAATGGTACTACCTAGGTTTTCTTCTAGGGTTTTTATGGTATTAGATCTAACATTTAAGTCTCTAATCCATCTTGAATTAATCTTCGTATAAGGAGTAAGGAAAGGATCCAGTTTCAGCTTTCTACTTATGGCTAGCCAATTTTCCCAGCACCATTTATTAAATAGGGAATCCTTTCCCCATTTCTTGTTTCTCTCAGGTTTTTATTGCAGCACTATTCACAATAGCAAAGACTTGGAATCAACCCAAATGTCCATCTGTGACAGACTGGATTAAGAAAATGTGGCACATATACACCATGGAATACTATGCAGCCATAAAAAAGGATGAGTTTGCGTCGTTTGTAGGGACATGGATGCAGCTGGAAACCATCATTCTTAGCAAACTATCACAAGAAGAGAAAACCAAACACCGCATGTTCTCACTCATAGGTGGGAACTGAACAATGAGATCACTTGGACTCGGGAAGGGGAACATCACACACTGGGGCCTCTCATGGGGAGGGGGGAGGGGGGAGGGATTGCATTGGGGAGTTATACATGATATAAATGATGAATTGATGGGTGCTGACGAGTTGATGGGTGCAGCACACCAACATGGCATAAGTATACATATGTAACAAACCTGCACGTTATGCACATGTACCCTAGAACTTAAAGTATAATAAAAACAAAACAAAACAAAAAAAACAACAAAAAAGAAAGCCTATGCAGGGGAGCTGTCCTTTGTAAAACCATCAGCTCTCATGATGAGACTTATTCACTAGCATGAGAAAAGCATGGGAAAAACCCAACCTCATGATTCAATTACCTCCCACCAGGTCCCTCCCATGACACATGGAGATTTTGGGAGCTACAATTCAAGGTGAGATTTGGGTGGGGACACAGCCACACCATATCACTGAGCAAGTGCTCACAGTAGATTCTGGAGGAGCACTGGTGCCAAGAGGTGGTAGAAGAAATGAGTTGGCTTCAGGGGCTGAGATGAGCAAAGAGAACAGAGAAAAATGAGGCTGTGTTGTCATGGAGGACAAGAGAAGGAACTTGGTCAGTGGCCACCTGTTCTGCTGAGAGGATGGCAAATGAGGACTGAAAAGCCTCCACTGTATGTAGCAACTAAGAACAAGTTATTGTGTTTCTTAGACACTTTTGCCTCTGAGCTACAGTCAGGTCTCAGATGCTCTGATAATCTGGTCCCCACTTGAAATGAATTACAGAAGCGTGAGCTTTTTTTTGACCCCTTTGGCTTAGTTATGGCAGGATCCCTGTTCACAAGGTCCTGCAGTTTTCTAGTGTTTTGTTTGTGTTTATGTAACTTCCTTGCATACTCTGTCACCTCCAGACTCTATCCTGCATCTTAAATTTATATTAATTTATCAATAATCTCTTAGGGAAAAAGTTTACATGTCTTTATTAACTATCAACCTGTGATTTGGGATGTCTCTTCTAGAAATCAGAGAAACATAATTAGCTTGTGTCTTAAATTTATGTTTTCAACATTATTCTTAATACAGGTGCACAAACCTTTATCTGGAATTCTAAAAACCAAACCATCTAAAACTGGAATATTTTTCATGTTGTTAAGATTGTTTTAACTGAGATGAATTTATTTAGAGTGTTTACTTATCTCTGTTCATTTGAATAATCATGTTTTAATTATTAATGTGTTTTATTACAAGGTGTTTCATCAGACTCCACTGGGGTATTAAATAATGTATGGTACATATACCATATTGTCTTTTTAAAATTCAAAAGAACCTGAATCCTGAAACATATCTAGTCCCATGGGTTCCAACAATGGACTTGGCATGTCTAAGCTAGTGACTCATCTGGGCCATTTCTGGTTTCTTAAGTGAACCTGACTTTCCTGCCTGCTTTGTGCCCCCCAGAGCCTTTCAGTGTCATAGAAGAGAGAGCTGGTGGTATTGGAATTGCATGTTGGTAACCTGTAGCCAGAGATCTTTTTGTGATCTTTTTATGATCACCATGTACATCTGTATCAGGCTTGAGCCTGGCATGTCACAGAGTCAGTACTGTTGATTAAGCAGATGGATTTGTAAATAAGTTATTTTTCCTGAATTTTTCCTGATTTCACTTTTCTTTTCCTGTCCTGCTTCCAGGCTTGTTATAGCTCCACTCTGCCAACTCTAAACAGGACGTAGATAGGGGTTTCTCCAGGGCCCACGCATGGCCGGTGGTTTCATGTTGCAAGCATCTCTGATGGATTTTGCTGCTGCTAGAGTGTGGTATATGGATTGGATTCTGAGGCCACACTCAGGAAAGAATACCATAACCAATTCACAACCTCTACTTTTGATATAGAAGATATATGGTACTGTTTCCTGAGTGTGGCCTCAGAATCCAATCCATATACCACACTCTAGCAGCAGCAAAATCCATCAGAGATGCTTGCAAGATGAAACCACCGGCCATGCGTGGGCCCTGGAGAAACCGCTGTCTATGTCCTGTTTAGAGCTGGCAAAGTGGAGCTGTAACAAGCCTGGAAGCAGGACAGGAAAAGAAAAGTGAATTCAGGGAAAATCACTTATTTACAAATCCATCCACTTAATCAACAGTGGCACATATTCCATGATTTTGTTGATCCTAGCTACTGTGAAGAGCAAGGACTCCTTGGGTCCCAGGACTCATTTGTTTTGTGTCATTTTGGTTTTGAGGCCTAGCTCACTGTCTGGCCTTTGTAGTTCCCTGGCACCTGAGGAATGGAGCACCTGGCATTTGTACTTTGTGTTGACCCATCAGGGTAGTGTGATGAAAGGACTATGTACTTGAGAGTCAGAAAGAGCCCACCCACATGTTACTTAACTTTTCTGGGCTTCAGTAACTTCATCTGTTGAATAACCATATAATAGCTTTCTCTGAGGATATTATAAGTTTTAAATGGAATATTATATGTAACATGATGAGCACATCATAATGCCTAATAAATGTTGCCTAGAGTTCTTTTGTGCCTACAAATTATTTCTTTTGTTCGTCACAGCAACTTTGTAAGGCAAGGCAGGGATTATTATTCTAATTTATTTATGAAGAAATGGAAGGTCAGAGAAGTAAAGTGACAAATGGCAAGTCACACAGCTAAGAAGTGGCAGAACTAGGACCCTAACTTGGGTTTTTAAAATTCTAAATCCTTTACTCTTCACTTCCCCTCTTCTTCAGTGAAGAAAAAAATTTCTGGCTGTAAAGGGAAATTTTGATCTAGTTTAGTTTAATTCAGCCAATGCTTTCAGTGTGCTAACAGTGATCCATCTTGGGATTGTGGAGACCTAATGCAGACCCTGCTGCAAGGAACTTGAGTGTTGAAAAGACAAGGCATAAGGTGCCTTGGTCATTTTGAGTAGAATGCCATGAAATCAAGGAGCAGTAATGCATGATATTTGGGGTTACGGTATTCTTATAGATTCATAAAATATTCTAAGCTGAGCAGGCTCTAAAAATCCACTTCCACATATTATGTATGCTAGGTCTATGTTGGGTTAAGAAAGGGTAGCATTAGCTATGTGTGAGGACACAAGGACATGCAACTTGAAGAAATAAGACATTAAATGAATGAAATGTTAATAAGGATTTAAATAGCTAGTCAAGATAGAAGACATCACAAGGCAGTATATATTTATATGTCTAATGAATTTAATACATTTTTAATGCATTAAAAATAGAGACAGCATTTATTGCAGGAATTCAGTGGAGAGAGCAATATAAAGTTCTTTGGCCAAGATTTCATAATTATGTGTTGACAGAGACAGATCTTGAACAGAGATCTCTGAACTCTCACCTATGATACTGTTGCACTTCACCAATATATGAGAATACATCTGGGCTCAAGTGACAGAAGCCAAATTCAGAGGGGCTTAAGCATACACACACACACACACACACACACACACACACACACACACACACACACACACACGAGTAGATTTTACTGGTTCACATTAGTGAAAATTGATGTGCTAGAAAAGCATATCCAGTGAGTGCTGGATACAAGAATGATTTGCTCCAGTTCACGGAGTGTGTTGAAATCAGTAATCTAGCAGCAATCTTGGTTCTGCTTTTCTTTTCTTTTTTACTGTGTTGACTTCTTTCTTAGGCAGACTTTCCCCAGATGATGGCAGATACCAGTTTATGTTCTACTTGTTTATCCACCACAGCTTCAGGAATGGGGAAGCTTGCTCATAATATTTCTAGCAAAATCCCAAGGATGGTTATCATTGGCTAGACTTGAGTTTTTTGCCCAGCCTAAAATGAAGGAATGTGGAATCAATCTCACTCAGACCTCATGAAGATATGGAGAGGGGTGGTTTTCTAAAAGAAAATCAGGATATTGTTACTAAAAAAGAGAGAAAGATGCTAGAAGGTCAAAGTTAACATCTGCCTGCTATAACACATACATACAATTGGGACATTTTAAAAAGAGGTTTAAATAATAAGAACCTAAATCTTTACGTATTTATCCACATAATGATTTCAGGTGCATAGATCCAGATTTATATTTGGTATTTTTCTTTTGCTTGCAGGACTGACTTTAACATTTTTTGTTTTGCAGGTCTGACAGTGATGAATTCTTTCTGAAAGTGTATTTTGCCTTCGTTTTTGAAAGATATTTTGTCTAAGTATAGAATTCTGTCAGTTTTTTCTTTCTGCATTTAAGAAATATTGTTTCACAGTGAGATTTTAAAATGAGAATTCTGCTGTCATCCTTATCCATGTTCCTCTGTTCATGAAACATCTGTTTTTCCTCTACTTTTAAAAAATAGATTATTTTTAGAGCAATTTTAGGTTTATGGAAATAGAGAGCAGAAAGTATCAAGAGGTCCCATATACTCTTACCTCTTCCTGCCTTGTTTCCCCTATTAATATCTTAGATTGATGTGGTACGTTTGTTACAATTGATGAACTGATATTGATACCTTATTGAATTAGGGTTCTCTAGAGGGACAGAACTAATAGGATAGATGTATACATAAAGGGGAGTTTATTAGGGAGTATTAACTCACACAATCACAAGGTCCCACAATAGACCATCTGCAAGCTGAGGAGCCAGGAAGCTAGTGTGAGTCCCAAAGCTGAAGAACTTGGAGTCCGATGTTCGAGGGAAGGAAGCATCTGGCATGGGAGAAATATGTAGGCTGGGAGGCTAGGCCTGTCTAGCCTTTTCATGTTCTTCTGCCTGCTTTTTATTCTGATTAAATTGTGCCCACCCAGATTAAGGGTGGATCTGCCTTTCCCAGGCCACTGACTCAAATGTTAATCTCCTTTGGCAACACCCTCACAAACACATCCAGGAACAATACCGTGCATCCTTCAATCAAGTTGACACTCAATATTAACCATCACACTTATTAACTAAAGCTCATAGTTTGCATTAGTGTTCACTCTTTGTGTTCTGTTCCTGGTTACTTTTAACCGATTTTAAGGAATTTATTATATACCTTGATAGAGTTTTCACCATTTTTCTCAGGCTTAGACTGTGTTGAGCCTGTTGAATTGGTGAGCTTATAATTTTCATCAAATACAGAAAACTCTGGGCCATTTTTTTTTTTTTTTTGAGATGGAGTCTTGTTCTGTCACCTGGGCTGGAGTATAGTGGCATGATCTTAGCTCACTGCAACCTCCGCCTCCTGGGTTCAAGCAATTGTCCTGCCTCAGCCTCCTGAGTAGCTGGGTCTGCAGGTGAGTGCCACCATGCCCAGCTAACTTCTTATATTTTTAGTAGAGATGGGGTTTCACCATATGGGCCACTATTTTTAGATTTTTTTTCTGCCCCTTTCTCCTTCAGCGTTTCCCATTATATGTGTATTGTGCTACCTGAAATTGTCCCACAGCTCACTCGTGCTTTCTTCATGTTTCTTACGTTGATTATTTTTTTCTGTGTTTCATTTTGGATGGTTTCTATTGCTGTTTTCAAGCTCACTAGTCTTTCAGTCTGCATTGCCCAAATCTGCCATCAATCCCAATCAGTATATTTTACGGTGTTTAATTTTCATCTCTGCAAGTTTCATTTGAATCTTTCATCTCTTTACCTATCAGGTTCAATCTGTTGTCTAGTTTGTTGAATATATGGAATATATGGAATGTAGTAATATAAACTGTCCTTTCCTACTAATTATTCTCTGTGTAATTTCTAGCTCTGTGTCAATTCATTGACTTTTCCCCTCATTATGGATTTATTTTCTTTTCCGCATCCCTAAAATTTTTTTTCTATTTTTTAGGGGGGTGGGGTCTCACTATGTTGACCAGGCTGGTCTTGAGCTCCTGGCCTCAAGTGATCCTCCCATCTCGGCCTCCCAAAGTGCTAGGATTATAGGTGTGTGTCACCACGCCCAGCCCCAAAATTTTTGATTGAATATCACACATTGTGAATTTTACCTTTGTATGCACAATATATATATAAATATTTTTGAACTTTGTTCCAGGAGGTTGTTAAGTTATATAGTGGCTCTTCAATCATTTCAGATCTTGCTTTAAGCTTTTTTAGGAAGGGCTAAAGTAATGGTATACCTGGGGATGATTGTTCCTCATTACTGAGGGCAAATCTTTCTGAAGAGTTTACCCTGTGCACTGTTAATAATGAGGTTTCCATTCTAGTTGGAACAGGCACTATTCGTGGCTCTCAGTGAGCCCTGGTACTATTCCTGCCAATCATTTCAGGTGGTTTTTTCCATGATTCTGAATCCTCACATGCAGGTATTGATCAGTATTCAGCTAAACACTCAAATACTGTATATCTCTGGAGCTCTTTCTCTTGGTAGCTTTCCTCTTTAATACTATTTCTGTGAGCTCTTACGTCCTTGACCTCCCTGGACATCTAACTCCATCTTCTCAAATCAGGGAAACCTGGTGGTTTGTCTTGAGTCCTGTTCTCTGAGCTGTGGCCTGGTAATTTTCTCTAGGGAGCCAGCTTGGAAAATCATAGGACTCACCTTTCTCATTTCTCACCTCTCAGGAATCCCTGTTTTTTGTTGACTAGAGTTCAGTATATGGAGAACTATTGTTTATGCCCCCCCTTTGCCTGTTTTATGTCTATGTGGTGGTAAATTTGGTACTTGTTATTCCATCTTGATCAGAAACAGAAGTGTTCTTGATAAATTCTTTTTTTTTTTTTCGGGTTTTTTTTTTTTTATTATTATACTTTAAGTTCTAGGGTACATGTGCATAACATGTAGGTTTGTTACATATGTATGCTTGTGCCATGTTGGTGTGCTGCACCCATCAACTCGTCAGCACCCATCAATTCATCATTTATATCAGGTATAACTCCCAATGCAATCCCTCCCCCCTCCCCTCTCCCCATGATAGGCCCTGGTGTGTGATGTTCCCCTTCCCGAGTCCAAGTGATCTCATTGTTCAGTTCCCACCTATGAGTGAGAACATGTGGTGTTTGGTTTTCTCTTCTTGTGATAGTTTGCTAAGAATGATGGTTTCCAGCTGCATCCATGTCCCTACAAAGGATGCAAACTCATGCTTTTTTATGGCTGCATAGTATTCCATGGTGTATATGTGCCACATTTTCTTAATCCAGTCTGTCACAGATGGACATTTGGGTTGATTCCAAGTCTTTGCTATTGTGAATAGTGCCGCAATAAACATACGTGTGCATGTGTCTTTATAGCAGCATGATTTATAATCCTTTGGGTATATACCCAGTAGTGGGATGGCTGGGTCATATGTTACATCTAGTTCTAGATCCTTGAGGAATCGCCATACTGTTTTCCATAATGGTTGAACTAGTTTACAATCCCACCAACAGTGTAAAAGTGTTCCTATTTCTCCACATCCCCTCCAGCACCTGTTGTTTCCTGACTTTTTAATGATTGCCATTCTAACTGGTGTGAGATGGTATCTCATTGTGGTTTTGATTTGCATTTCTCTGATGGCGAGTGATGATGAGCATTTTTTCATGTGTCTGTTGGCTGTATGAATGTCTTCTTTTGAGAAATGTCTGTTCATATCCTTTCCCCACTTTTTGATGGGGTTGTTTGTTTTTTTCTTGTATATTTGTTTGAGTTCTTTGTAGATTCTGGATATTAGCCCTTTGTCAGATGAGTAGATTGCAAAAATTTTCTCCCATTCTGTAGGTTGCCTGTTCACTCTGATGGTAGTTTCTTTTGCTGTGCAGAAGCTCCTTAGTTTAATTAGATCCCATTTGTCAATTTTGGCTTTTGCTGCCGTTGCTTTTGGTGTTTTAGACATGAAGTCCTTGCCCATGCCTATGTCCTGAATGGTACTACCTAGGTTTTCTTCTAGGGTTTTTATGGTATTAGGTCTAACATTTAAGTCTCTAATCCATCTTGAATTAATCTTCGTATAAGGAGTAAGGAAAGGATCCAGTTTCAGCTTTCTACTTATGGCTAGCCAATTTTCCCAGCACCATTTATTAAATAGGGAATCCTTTCCCCATTTCTTGTTTCTCTCAGGTTTGTCAAAGATCAGATGGCTGTAGATGTGTGGTATTATTTCTGAGGACTCTGTTCTGTTCCATCCCAGTTCCATGCTGTTTTGGTTACTGTAGCCTTGTAGTATAGTTTGAAGTCAGGTAGCGTGACGCCTCCAGCTTTGTCCTTTTGACTTAGGATTGTCTTGGCAATGCAGGCTCTTTTTTGGTTCCATATGAACTTTAAAGCAGTCTTTTCCAATTCTGTAAGAAACTCATTGGTAGTTTGATGGGGATGGCATTGAATCTATAAATAACCTTGGGCAGTATGGCCATTTTCACGATATTGATTCTTCCTATCCATGAGCATGGTATGTTCTTCCATTTGTTTGTGTCCTCTTTTATTTCTCTGAGCAGTGGTTTATAGTTCTCCTTGAAGAGGTCCTTTACATCCCTTGTAAGTTGGATTCCTAGGTATTTTATTCTCTTTGAAGCAATTGTGAATGGAAGTTCATTCCTGATTTGGCTCTCTGTTTGTCTGTTACTGGTGTATAAGAATGCTTGTGATTTTTGCACATTAATTTTGTATCCTGAGACTTTGCTGAAGTTGCTTATCAGCTTAAGGAGATTTTGGGCTGAGACGATGGGGTTTTCTAAATATACAATCATGTCATTTGCAAACAGGGACAATTTGACTTCTTCTTTTCCTAACTGGATACCCTTGATTTCTTTCTCTTGCCTGATTGCCCTAGCCAGAACTTCCAACACTATGTTGAATAGGAGTGGTGAGAGAGGGCATCCCTGTCTTGTGCCAGTTTTCAAAGGGAATTTTTCCAGTTTTTGCCCATTCAGTATGATATTGGCTGTGGGTTTGTCATAAATAGCTCTTATTATTTTGAGGTACGTTCCATCAATACCGAATGTATTGAGCATTTTTAGCATGAAGGGCTGTTGAATTTTGTCAAAAGCCTTTTCTGCATCTATTGAGATAATCATGTGGTTCTTGCCTTTGGTTCTGTTTATATGCTGGATTACGTTTATTGATTTGTGAATGTTGAACCAGCCTTGCATCCCAGGGATGAAGTCCACTTGATCATGGTGGATAAGCTTTTTGATGTGCTGCTGAATCCGGTTTGCCAGTATTTTATTGAGGATTTTTGCATCGATGTTCATCAGGGATATTGGTCTAAAATTCTCTTTTTTTGTTGTGTCTCTGCCAGGCTTTGGTATCAGGATGATGTTGGCCTCATAAAATGAGTTAGGGAGGATTCCCTCTTTTTCTATTGATTGGAATAGTTTCAGAAGGAATGGTACCAGCTCCTCCTTGTACCTCTGGTAGAATTCAGCTGTGAATCCATCTGGTCCTGGACTTTTTTTGGTTGGTAGGCTATTAATTATTGCCTCAATTTCAGAGCCTGCTATTGGTCTATTCAGGGATTCAACTTCTTCCTGGTTTAGTCTGGGAAGAGTGTAAGTGTCCAGGAAATTATCCATTTCTTCTAGATTTTCTAGTTGATTTGCGTAGAGGTGTTTATAGTATTCTCTGATGGTAGTTTGTATTTCTGTGGGGTCGGTGGTGATATCCCCTTTATCATTTTTTTATTGCATCTATTTGATTCCTCTCTCTTTTCTTCTTTGTTAGTCTTGCTAGTGGTCTGTCAATTTTGTTGATCTTTTCAAAAAACCAACTCCTGGATTCATTGATTTTTTGGAGGGTTTTTTGTGTCTCTATCTCCTTCAGTTCTGCTCTGATCTTAGTTGTTTCTTGCCTTGTGCTAGCTTTTGAATGTGTTTGCTCTTGCCTCTCTAGTTCTTTTAATTGTGATGTTAGAGTGTCAATTTTAGATCTTTCCTGCTTTCTCTTGTGGGCATTTAGTGCTATAAATTTCCCTCTACACACTGCTTTAAATGTGTCCCAGAGATTCTGGTATGTTGTATCTTTGTTCTCATTGGTTTCAAAGAACATCTTTATTTCTGCCTTCATTTCTTTATGTACCCAGTAGTCATTCAGGAGCAGGTTGTTCAGTTTCCATGTAGTTGAGTGGTTTTGATTGAGTTTCTTAGTCCTGAGTTCTAGTTTGATTGCACTGTGGTCTGAGAGACAGTTTGTTATAATTTCTGTTCTTTTACATTTGCTGAGGAGTGCTTTACTTCCAATTATGTGGTCAATTTTGGAATAAGTGCAATGTGGTGCTGAGAAGAATATATTCTGTTGATTTGGGGTGGAGAGTTCTATAGATGTCTATTAGGTCTGCTTAGTGCAGAGATGAGTTCAATTCCTGGATATCCTTGTTAACTTTCTGTCTCGTTGATCTGTCTAATGTTGACAGTGGAGTGTTGAAGTCTCCCATTATTATTGTATGGGAGTCTAAGTCTCTTTGTAAGTCTCTAAGGACTTGCTTTATGAATCTGGGTGCTCCTGTATTGGGTGCATATATATTTAGGATAGTTAGCTCTTCCTGTTGAATTGATCCCTTTACCATTATGTAATGGCCTTCTTTGTCTCTTTTGATCTTTGATGGTTTAAAGTCTGTTTTATGAGAGACTAGTATTGCAACCCCTGTTTTTTTTTGTTCTCCATTTGCTTGGTAGATCTTCCTCCATCCCTTTATTTTGAGCCTATGTATGTCTCTGCATGTGAGATGGGTCTCCTGAATACAGCAGACTGATGGGTCTTGACTCTTTATCCAGTTTGCCAGTCTGTGTCTTTTAATTGGAGCATTTAGTCCATTTACATTTAAGGTTAATATTGTTATGTGTGGACTTGATCCTGCCATTATGATATTAAGTGGTTATTTTGCTCGTTAGTTGATGCCGTTTCTTCCTAGCCTCGATAGTCTTTACATTTTGGCATGTTTTTGCAATGGCTGGTACCGGTTGTTCCTTTCCATGTTTAGGGCTTCCTTCAGGGTCTCTTGTAAGGCAGGCCTGGTAGTGACAAAATCTCTAAGCATTTGCTTATCTGTAAAGGATTTTATTTCTCCTTCACTGATGAAACTTAGTTTGGCTGGATATGAAATTCTGGGTTGAAAATTCTTTTCTTTAAGAATGTTGAATATTGGCCTCCACTCTCTTCTGGCTTGTAGAGTTTCTGCTGAGAGATCTGCTGTTAGTCTGATGGGCTTCCCTTTGTGGGTAACCCGACCTTTCTCTCTGGCTGCCCTTAAGATTCTTTCCTTCATTTCAACTTTGGTGAATCTGGCAATTATGTGTCTTGGAGTTGCTCTTCTCGAGGAGTATCTTTGTGGCGTTCTCAGTATTTCCTGAATTTGAATGTTGGCCTGCCCTACTAGGTTGGGGAAGTTCTCCTGGATGATATCCTGAAGAGTGTTTTCCAACTTGGTTCCATTTTCCCCCTCACTTTCAGGCACCCCAATCAGACGTAGATTTGGTCTTTTTACATAATCCCATACTTCTTGTAGGCTTTGTTCATTTCTTTTTCTTCTTTTTTCTTTTGGTTTCTCTTCTCACTTCATTTCATTCATTTGATCCTCAATCGCTGATACTCTTTCTTCCAGTTGATAGAGTCTGTTATTGAAGCTTGTGCATTTGTCACGTATTTCTCGTGTCATGGTTTTCATCTCTGTCATTTCGTTTATGACCTTCTCTGCATTAATTAGTCTAGCTGTCAATTCTTCCACTCTTTTTTCAAGATTTTTAGTTTCTTTGCGCTGGGTACGTAATTCCTCCTTTAGCTCTGAGAAGTTTGATGGACTGAAGCCTTCTTCTCTCATCTCGTCAAAGTCATTCTCTGACCAGCTTTGATCCGTTGCTGGCGATGGGCTGTGCTCCTTTGCAGGGGGAGATGCGCTCTTATTTTTTGAATTTCCAGCTTTTCTGCCCTGCTTTTTCCCCATCTTTGTGGTTTTATCTGCCTCTGGTCTTTGATGATGGCGATGTACTGATGGGGTTTTGGTATAGGTGTCCTTCCTGTTTGATAGTTTTCCTTCTAACAGTCGGGTCCCTCAGCTGTAGGTCTGTTGGAGATTGCTTGAGGTCCACTCCAGACCCTGTTTGCCTGGGTATCAGCAGCAGAGGTTGCAGAAGATAGAATATTGCTGAACAGCGAGTGTACCTGTCTGATTCTTACTTTGGAAGCTTCCTCTCAGGGGTGTACTCCACCCTGTGAGGTGTGGGGTGTCAGACTGCCCCTAGTGGGGGATGTCTCCCAGTTAGGCTACTCAGGGGTCAGGGACCCACTTGAGCAGGCAGTCTGTCCGTTCTCAGATCTCAACCTCCATGTTGGGAGATCCACTGCTCTCTTCAAAGCTGTCAGACAGAGTCGTTTGCGTCTGCAGAGGTTCCTGCTGCTTTTGTTGTTGTTGTTGTTAACTGTGCCCTGTCCCCAGAGGTGGAGTCTACAGAGACAGGCAGGTTTCCTTGAGCTGCTGTGAGCTCCACCCAGTTCGATCTTCCCAGCGGCTTTGTTTACCTACTTAAGCCTCAGCAATGGCAGGCGCCCCTCCCCCAGCCTCGCTGCTGCCTTGCGGTTAGATCGCAGACTGCTGTGTTAGCAATGAGGGAGGCTCCGTGAGCGTGGGACCCTCCCGGCCAGGTGTGGGATATATTCTCCTGGTGTGCCCGTTTGCTTAAAGTGCAGTATTGGGGTGGGAGTCACCTGATTTTCCAGGTGTTGTGTGTCTCAGTTCCCCTGGCTAGGAAAAGTGATTCCCTTCCCCCTTGCGCTTCCCAGGTGAGGCGATGCCTCGCCCTGCTTCAGCTCTCGCTGGTTGGGCTGCAGCAGCTGACCAGCACCTATTGTCCGGCACTCCCTAGTGAGATGACCCCAGTACCTCAGTTGAAGATGCAGAAATCACCGGTCTTCTGTGTCGCTCACGCTGGGAGTTGGAGACTGCGATAAATTCTTAATAGTTTTAAAGGTTGCCTGTGGTTTCTCTCTTTCTCTCTCTCTCTCTTTTTTTTTTTAACATAGAAAGTTCTATTTTTGAAATTTTATTTCTTGCTTTCCAATTCATGTACTTCATTTATTTTTCTTGTCCTATAGTACTTCTAAGACCTCCAGTACCCCCTCACAAGGAAGTGATGAGAACAAGTATTCTTGTCTTGAATTATCTCTGAGGAATGCTAAAGTTTCACTATCGACTGTGATGCTTGATAGATTTTCTGTTTCAGGTTGAGAAAGTTATTTTCTATTCCTAGTTTGTTAAGACTTTCTTCTTTAAAAAATCAGGAATGGATGTTGAAATTTTTCTTTTCTTTTTTTGAGATGGAGTCTTGCTCTGTCGCCGAGGCTGGAGTGCAGTGGTGTGATCTTGGCTCACTGCAAGCTCTGCCTCCCGGGTTCACACCATTCTCCTGCCTCAGCCTCCTGAGTAGCTTGGACTACAGGCACCCACCACCACGCCCAGCTAATTTTTTGTGTTTTTAGTAGGGACGGGATTTCACCGTGTTAGCCAGGATGGTCTCGATCTCTTGACCTCGTGATCCACCTGCCTCGGCCTCTCAAAGTTCTGGGATTACAGGCATAAGCCACTGTGCCCAGCCTTGATGCTGAAATTTTTAAAAACGATTTTCCATGTCTATTGAGATGATTATATGTTTTTCATCCCTAACCTGTCAATGAGATTAATTATATTTAAGAGACTTTCATGATACTTAAACTTCTTTGCATGACTGCTATAAACTCTTTTTGTAGACACAGCATCTTGGTATGTTACCCAGGCTAGTTTAGAACTCCTGGCCTCAAGCAATCCTCCTACTTCGGCCTCTCAAAGTGCTGGGATTACAGGCATGAATCACCATGCCTGGCCTATGCTATAGGCTGTTATTCTTAATGTAGCACTGACCCTTGAATAACATAGATTTGAACTGCACAGTTACCTTTTTATGGGGGTCTGTTTCAATCACACATAGATCAAAAATATACAATTTGGAGGCTAAGGAGGGAGGATCATTTGAGCCCGGAAGTTTGAGGCTGCAGTGAGCTATGATTGTACCACTGCCCTCCAGCCTGGGTGACAGAACAAGACCCTGTCTTTGAAAAAAAAATTAGGAAAGAAAAGAAAAATTACAGTATTCCTGGGATTCAAAACTTGCCTATGTGGAGGGTTGACTTTTCTTTTCTTCTTTTAATTTTTACTTAAGTTCTGGGATATGAGTGCAGAATGTGCAGGTTTGTTACATAGGTATACATGTGCCATAGTGGTTTGCTGAACCTATCAACCCATCATCTAGGTTTTAAGCCCTGGATGCATTAGGCATTTGTCCTAATGTTCTCCCTCCCCTAGCCCCCCACCCCCGACAGGCCCTGGTGTGTGATGTTCCCCTGCCTGTGTCCATGTGTTCTCATTGTTCAACTCCAACTTATGGGTGAGAACATGCAGTGTTTGGTTTTCTGTTCCTGTGTTAGTTTGCTGAGAATGATGGTTTCTAGCTTCATCCATGTCCCTGCAAAGAATATGAACTCGTTCTTTTTTATAGCTGCGTAGTATTCCAGCATGTATATGTGCCACATTTTCTTTATCCTGTCTATCATTGATGGGCATTTGGGTTGGTTCCAAGTCTTTGTGGGTTCTGCTGGACTAACTGCTGGACTTGAGTAAGTGCTGATATGCATATGTGGGGGTTATGTCCTAGAACCAATCCTCTGCATATACCAAGGACAACTGTTTTTAATACATCATAAATTTTGTGGCCAGTGCAGTGGCTCATGCCTGTAATTCTAGCACTTTGGGAGGCTGAGGTGGTCGGATCACAAGGTCAGGAATTAGAGACAAGCCTGACCAACATGGTGAAACCCTATCTCTACTAAAAATAAAAAAATTAGCCAGGCACAGTGGCACGCACCTGTAATCCCAGCTACTCAGGAGGCTGAGGCAGGAGAATCGTTTGAACCTGGGAGGTGGAGGTTGCAGTGAGCCAAGATTGCGCCATTGCATTCCAGCCTGGGCGACAGAGTGAGACTCTTTCTAAAAAAAATAATAAAAATAAAAAAAACCTTTTGTTTGCCGCTATGTAGTTAGGATATTTGCTACTAGGATCATAAGTGAGATTGATCTACTGTATAAATTACCTTCCTTGAATTTACATTATTCTCATATAATTATATGGGAAGCTTTTCCTTCTAAAATAGCTTATATAAAAGAGCAGTCACCTAGTCTTTGAAGGTTGGAAAAAGGTGTATAAAACCATCTGGGTGTGATAAGTCTTTTGGAATGTTTTTCTAAATATTATTTCTGTAATAGTTATTGGTCTGTGTGTTTTGTATTTTTCTTTTTAAAATTGCTTAGTTGCTTAAACTTACTTTTTTCTCTTAGGATTTTTAAGGGTTCACTGTATATATTCTCTTATATCTCAATCTTGTTAGTGACTTATTAAAACATGCAGTTTTTGGCTGGGCATGGTGGCTGTATTCCTAGCACTTTGGGAGGCCGAGGCAGGTAGATCACCTAAGCCCAGGTTTAGGTGAGATCAGCCTGGGCAACCTGGTGAAACTCTGTCTTTATAAAAAATTAGAAAATTAGCTGGGTGTGGTGGTACACACCTGTAGTCTCAGTTCTTTGGGAGGCTGAGTGGGGAGGATCCCTTGAGCCTGGGTGGTCGACGCTGCAGTGAGCTGTGCACTCTAGCCTGGGAGACATTTAAAAAAAAATGCAGTTTTTATCTTCTCTTATTTTGTTATGTTTTCTTTATATTAATATTTTTATTAACAACTGCTTTTATCTTTTATAGTTCTTCCTTGTATTTTGCTTTGGTTTAAACTGTTGACATCTTAAGTTGACCATTTATCATATTAATTTTTCAGTCTTTTTTTTGCTTTCTAACATGTGCATTAAATTAATCCATGAATTTCCTTTAAGTACCACTTTAATATACCCCACAGATATATGATATGTGATGTGTTCATTATTTTTCAGTTATAAATATTTTATCATTCCAATTAGGGCTTCTTCTTTGACCCATCAATTATTTAAAAATGTGGTTTCTTGTTTCCAAAAGCATTTTTGTAATTTTTAAGAGACTTTTATTTCTAACGGTGTTGAAATTAGAATGTGGTCTAATTGTAGCTCTGAAGCTTCTGTGCTCGTGGCCTAATACAGGGCTAATTTTTGTAAATCTTCCATGTATGCATGAGATTACTATGTATTCTGTGATTGTTTTCCAACTTTCCTTAAGCTAGTTTAATCCCTTTAATGTATTATCTTCTGTGTGTTTGTGGGGTGTTATGCAGTAAATGTTTACGCCCCCCCAAAACACTCATTTGTTAAAACCCTAATCCTGACAGGTTGGTACTTAGAAGTAGAGTCTTTGGGAAGTAATTAGGTCATGGAGGTGGAGCCCTCATGAATGGGATTAGTGCCTTGATAAGAAAAGGCAAGGGAGTTAGTGAGCTCTCTTTCTGTCATGTGAGGATAAAAAGAGAAGTCAGCTGTCTGCAGCCCAGAAGAGGGCCCTCATCAGAGCCTGAGCATGCTGGCATCCTGATTTCAGACTTCTTCTTTTTTTTTTTTTTTAATTTAATTTTATTTTTTTATTATTATACTTTAAGTTCTAGGGTACATGTGCATAACGTGCAGGTTTGTTACATATGTATATTTGTGCCATGTTGGTGTGCTGCACCCATCAACTCGTCAGCACCCATCAATTCATCATTTATATCATGTATAACTCCCCAATGCAATCCCTCCCCCCTCCCCCCTCCCCATGATAGGCCCCGGTGTGTGATGTTCCCCTTCCCGAGTCCAAGTGATCTCATTGTTCAGTTCCCACCTATGAGTGAGAACATGCGGTGTTTGGTTTTCTCTTCTTGTGATAAATAAATTTGTGCTGTTTATAAATCACTCAGACTGTGATACTTTTTTATAGCAGCATGAAAGACATAAATTGGTTCTGAGCAGTGGGGTGCTGCTGTAATAAATATCTAAAAATGTGAACGCAGCTTTGGAACTGGGTAATGGGTAGAGGCTGGAAGGGTTTTGAAGTACATGCTAGAAGATGCCAAGATTGTCACGAAGGAACTTTTAAAAGTGATTCTGGTAAGGGCTTAGAAAAGAGGAGCGGTCTAGAGAAAACTCCCATCTTCTAAGAGAATATGTAAATAATCATGTCCAGATTGTTGGTAGACATGTGGACAGTAAAGTCCATTCTGGTGAAGTCTCAGATGGAAATGAAAAAGATGTTTTTGGACAGTAGAGGAAAGTGGATCCTTTCTCAAGGACATGAGCCTTCTCCTGCCCTCAGACTGAAACTTACATCATCTGCTCTCCTGATTCTTAAGTCTTTGGACTCTGGAACTTATGCCATTGGTTCCCCTGGTTCTCAGACCTGCAAAGTCAGACTGAAACTACATCACTGGCTTTCTTGGGTTTCCAGTATGCTGACTGCAGACCATGGCAGTTCTCAGCTCCCATGATTGCCTAAGCTAATCTCTTACAACAAATCTTTCTATACACATTTATATCCTATTGATTCTATTTCTCTGCAGAACCCTAATTCAGTATTGTACTGATTTTTAAATTCCTTTGTTCATTCACTATTTAAGCATGTGTTTTATTCTTAATAGTATAATAGACGCTAAGGGCAGAGACTAGAGAAGTATGAATTAAGACTGCAAATTCCTCAGAAATGTTCAGGGAGTCACGACTACATAAACCTATTTAGAAAATGTAAATAAGAAAAATAATGGAAGGTAAACTCTGTATGAAAATTATGAAAATGAATGGAACAAAGGGCATTATTATACCTAGGGCAATTTTTTGTTCAATGGTGCCAGGCTTGTTTTTAGGTGGTTGAATGCCTAAAAAGTCAAGGTGCTTTTTGTGGAGCCCCATGAAACTTTAATGGATTTATTTTCATCATGAATCAGGAACCATTTTATCAGTGGAAAATATGAATAGATTATGGAAGCCATTTAACAGGCACAGCCATGGATGTGCATATCCATGACTGAACAAGCTGGAGAAAGAAACATGATTAGCTGTTTCTTTGTTAATATTCATTTGTTTTATTACCTGCTTGTTCTTGTTAGCATGTGTGTGATAACAGGCATCCATGGCATAGAAGTGTTAGGGGGAAAAGTGAACATTTAGAAAACCTTTTCCATTTTTCTTCTTGCAGATGGAGAAAAGTTATTTATTATTAGATTTTATAGGGAATCATTTGGAGGCTGCTATTCCAGTATGAGCACACCACAACCAAATATCTGATCTACAGATTGTATGATTTTTTTTTTTTTTTTTTGAGATAGGGTCTCACTCTGTCATCCAGGCTGGAGTGCAGTGGCATGATCATGGCTCATTGCAGCCTCAAGCTCCCAGGCTCAAGTGATCCTCCCACCTCGTCCTTAGTAGTAGCTGGGACTACAGGTGTGTGCCACCATGCTCAGCTAATTTTTGTATTTTTTTTGTAGAGGCACAGTTTCCTCATGTTGCCCAGCCTGTTTTCAAACTCCTGGGCTCAGGTGATGTGCCTGCCTTGGCCTCCCAAAGTGCTGGGATTACAGATGTGAGCCACCGTGCCTGGCCAGTGAGTCTATTCCTCCTCCTCTTCTTCTTCTTCTTCTTCTCCTTCTCCTTCTCCTTCTCCTTCTCCTTCTCCTTCTCCTTCTCCTTCTCCTTCTCCTTCTCCTTCTCCTTCTTCTTCTTTCTTCTTCTTCTTCCTCTTCTTCCTCTTCTTCCTCCTCTTCTTCTTCTTCTTCCTTTTTTTTTTTTTTTTTTTTTTGAGAAGGAGTCTTGCTCTGTCCTCCAGGCTGAAGTACAGTGGCACGATCTCGGCTCACTGCAAGCTCTGCCTCCAGGATTCACGCCATTCTCCTGCCTCAGCCTCCTGAGTAGCTGGGACTACAGGCGCCCACCACCACGCCCGGCTGATTTTTTGTGTTTTTAGTAGAGACGGGGTTTCACTGTGTTAGCCAGGATGGTCTCAATTGCTTGACCTCGTGATCTGCCCACCTCGGCCTCCCAAAGTGCTAGGATTATAGGCGTGAGCCACCGCGCCTGGCCGAGTCTATTCTTAATATTCAGTCTATTTATTTTCAGTTGTTGTGATGTATTTGGATATATTCACTATAGAGTCGATGCTGAGGAGAGTTTGTAACTGCCTCATAGAAATTATCTCTGTAGCTTGACTTGGCTCTATTGTGAGATAAAAGAATGACTTTAGAAATTGCCTTGATGATGATTTACAGCATGGGATGGGAAGACTAGTGAATGAACTGAACAGCTAGAAAGCCAGAAACTCACAACACCTGAAAATTGCCTGAGCCATTCATGATCTTTTTCAACCTGTTTACACGTCCCAGGCCCTTCATTTTAGTATGTATGGCAGTGAGATTAAAAAAAAAAATCTTTCTAATCAGAGAATTTGTAAATTAAAATGTTGACTCAACATTTGCTTGTAAGGATTCATTGGAGTGATAGAGAAATATTGGGGGTTTGGGGAAAGAAAGTAAGAACAACCATTTGGTGTTGTGTTTTCTCTGCATGTGCAGAAATTTAATTATCAGGTCACCTCAGTTCTCAGCAGAGTAAATTACAGTCTTGGCCATTAATTTGTATGCAAATGCCACCACAGTAGGGAAACAACACAACACTTGGGTCCTATCAAGCAATTCCCTTGTAGGAGGCATACACATGAGAGAGCAGAGCTTAGACAAGTTAGAGAGGCTGACAGTTTCACACTTGCTTTTGTCTAGGTGAGTCTTTTTGCAGTGATGAAACAGTTTAGAGTAATCATCAAAGCCAAATGTTCGGAAAACATTGGTAGTTGAGAGAGTCCTTGAAGTGAGAAACGAGGGCCCAGTGAATCGGACTACAGATATGGATCTGTTTAGAACACTACCTACAGTTGAGGGTTTTGTGATCCCTGCAGTCAGAACCAATCACCCTACCTCTCAGTACTTTCATCATGGCTCTTCTTTTATCTTTGATGGGTTTGGCCTCGTGGGGAAAGAAAATAAGCCTCAAAGAGGCTAGAGGAGCCCTTGATATAGGGTGCATCCCTTAGGTGAATAATCAGCAACCCAAATCCCTGCTCAAAGATGCAAGGACAACTTGGGGCTGACATAGGTGTATTAGTCAGGGTTCTCTAGAGGAACAAAGATAATAGGATGGATGTATATATAAAGGGGAGTTTATTAAGGAGTACTGACTCACATGATCACAAGGTAAAGTTCTGCAATAGGCTATCGGCAAGCTGAGGAGCAAGGAAGCCAGTCCAAGTCCCAAAACCTCAAAAGTAGTGAAACCAACAATGCAGCCTTCAGTCTGTGGTCGAAAATCCAAGAGTCCCAAAGCTGAAGAACTTGGAGTCTGATGTTCAAGGGCAGGAAGCATTCAGCATGGAAGAAATATGGAGGCTGGACGACTCAGCCAGTCTAGTTTTTCCACGTTCTTCCACCAGCTTTTTATTCTGGCCATGGTGGAAGCTGATTAGATGGTTCCCGCCCAGACTGAGGGTAGGTCTGCCTTTCCCAGTTCACTGACTCAAATGTTAATCTCCCCTTAATCTCTTTTGGCAACACCCTCACAGATATACCCAGGAACAATACTTTGCATCCTTCAGTCCAATCAAGTTGACAATATTAACCATCACAATAGGTAAACACTTTTTTCTCGTCGGTGTAAATATAGTGGGCTGAATATGGCACCAGAAGGGCCCAGGTTGTAGTATCATTGTCTGTATTCACAGTCAGTTGGGTTTGACCTTAGTTCATGGCTGTTGGGACAGGGAAGAGGGTCCAATAACTAGAGACATGGGGCAGGGTCAGACAAGTAAGCTGTGGACTGGATTTAAAGGCTTTTCTAGGAACTCACAATATAAATAGGAATGCCAGAAGAACTTCCCAGGTAAATACAGTAGGGAGTAGAGAAATGCAACATTTCATGGGTACTCAGCCTTCTTTCCTAGGTTTAGAGCAGGAAGACAAGTGCTTATTGGCTCATGACTTATGGATCTGAGCTTTCTCAACTGCACGGAAATGACTTTATGCAGGGAAAATTTGAGTCACTAAGGGGAGATCATCTGGGTCTCGCAATGGGAAGAGGTAAGGCTGCTATAAGATACAGATTTCTTTTAAGCACCATTAAAAAAACTCCATTGAGGCACAACTGAAGTACAATAAACTGCACATACATAAAGTACACAAGTTGATGAGTTTTGAGATATTGTACTTGTGAAACAAATACCACAGTCAAGAAAACATATATTTACATTACTCCAAAAATTTCCTCTTGCCTCTTTGTAATCCATCTCTCTCTCTAACCCCACCCCAGGCAACCATGGATCAGTTTTCTGTCACTATATATTATTTCGAATTTTTAGATTATTATATAAATGGAGTTATATAATGCACATTTTTTTCACCTTTTTTCCCACTCAGTTTAATGTTTTTGAGATTCATTCATGTTGTTGCAGGTAATAAATAGTTCCTTTTGATTTCTGAGTAGTATTCCATGGTATTGATATACCACAATTTGTTTATCTGTTCATGTGTTACCAGGCTTTTCTTTGCTTCCAGATTTTGACTATTACACATGAAACGTCTATGAACATGTGTAAGTCTTTGTGTGAACATGTGTCTTTGTTTTTCTTGGGAAAATATCTGGGAATGAGTGGCTAGGTTATATGGTCAAATGTATGTTATGTTTGTATGTTATGTTTAAATTCTTCTTTTTTTTTTTTTTTTTTGAGAAGGAGTCTCGCTCTGTCACCCAGGCTGGAGTGCAGTGGTACAATCTCAGCTCACTGCAACCTCCACCTCCCATGTTCAAGTGATTCTCTTGCCTCAGCCTCCGGAGTAGCTGGGATTACAGGCATGTGTCACCATGCCCAGCTAACTTTTATATTTTTTAGTAGAGAAAGTGTTTCACCATGCTGGCCAGGCTGGTCTCGACCTCTGATCTTAGTTGATCTACTCGCCCTGGCGTCCCACAGTGCTGGGATTACAGGCATGAGCCACCACACCCGGCCTAAGTTCTCGGGAAACGGCCAAATAGTGTTCAAAAGTTTTATCATTTTACATTTTCACCAGGAGTGTATGAGGGCTCCAGATGCTTTGCTTCTTTGATTTTGATATGTTCAGTTTTTAAAAATTTTGTCGATAGCAAAGACATGGAATCAGCCTAAATGTCCATCAGTGGTACACTAGATAAAGAAAATGTGGCACACATGCACCCTGGAATACTATGCAGCCATAAAAAAGAATGAGATCATGTCCTTTGCTGGGACATGGATGGAGCTGGAGGCCATTGTCCTTAGCAAACTAACACAGGAGTAGAAAATCAAATACCGCATGTTCTCACTTATAAGTGGGAGCTAAATGATGAGAACACATGGACACATAGAGGGGAACAACACACACTGGGACCTTTGGGAAGGTGGAGGGTGGGAGGAGGAAGAGGATCAGGAAAAATAACTAACAGGTACTAGGCTTCATATCTGGGTGATAAAATAATCTGTACCAAAAAAAAACCCATGATACAAGTTTACCTATGTAACAAACCTGCACACGTACCCCTGAACTTAAAAGTTAAAAAAAGAAAAGATTTTTAAAAATTGCCCTCAATTCATTGATATCTCATGTGGTTTTACTGTGTCTTACCCTGATGATCACTGATGTGGAGCATCTTTCATTTGTTTATAGGCCATTTGTACACATTAATTTATGAAGTGTCTGGATTTTTAAATTTTGTTGGTTGTGTTATTTATGAGTTGTAAAGGGTCTTTATAAATTCTAGATAGAAGCCCTTTATTTTCCCTCAGTCTATGGTTTGCCTTTTTGTAAATGGCATTGTTCAAAGAACAGAAGTTTTTAATTTTGATGGAGTCCAACTTAGGACTTTTTTTCTGGTATGGTTCATGCTTTTGTATATCCTGAGGTCACAAAAGATTGCTCTGAAGTTTTTTCCTGGGTGTTCTATAGTTTAAAGTTTTACAGTTAGATTATATATATGTAGATCTACATATATACAAATTAATAAAAATCATATACACATACACACACACACTCAATGTGAGATAGAAGCATTGATGTTTCTTTTCCCAAATAGATACCCATATGCTCAAGCATCAGTTTTCGAAAATACTTTAATATTGAATTACATTGGCACTGTTGTGAAAAAATAATAGAACATACATGTGTGGTGCTATTTCTGGACTCTCTATTCTGCTTCATTGATTTATTGATCTATCCTTATAGCAAGTTGTCTTGATTTAATGTGCTATGTAGTAAGTCTTGAAATTAGATAGGTTAGTCCCCCTACTTTGTTCTTCTTAAAAATTATTTTGACTATTCTAGGTCCTTTATGTTTTCTTAAACACTTCAGAGTCTACTTGTCAAATTTGACGAAAATGTCTGTTTGGATTTTGGTTTGGATTGCATTAAATCATTATACTGGTTGAGGGAAATTAGCATGTTAACAATATTGAGTCTTCTGTTTTCCCTCAGTAATATTTTATTGCTTTTAGTGTGAGAGTTTTGAATGCTTTTTGTTAAATTTATTTCTAAGTATTAGTGCAGTTTGATGCTCTTTCTAAATGGAATTTTAAAAAAATTTCATATGTAATTTGTTACTAGAATATAAAAACAGAATCGATTTTTATATAATGACCTTGCCAAATTCACTAAGTAGTTCTCATAGTTGATTTTAGCTATAGGGTTTCAGTAGATTCCCTACACTCCTTTTCTTTCAAGATTGAGAAATATCCATAGAATGGTGAAATTTTTTTATTTTTTATCAGAAATTGACAATAAATTCTGTCAGCATTGTTTTCTGTATGAGTTGAGATGATTATTTGGTTTTTCTTTTTTATTGTGTTAATTTGGTAAATTGCATCAACTTTAGTATCTTAAACCAACCTTGCATTTCTAGGGTAAACCTTATGTGATCGTAATATATAATCCTTTAAATACATTATTGGATTTCTTTTTTTAATATATTGCTGAGGAATTTTTTATGACTATAATCATAAGAGATATTGGCATATGATTTTCTATATTTGTGATGTCTTGTTAAAAGGTGTTAAGGATTATGCTGACCTCTTAAAATGAGTTCAGAAATGCTCTTTCTTTCTCTTCTTTCTGTAAGAGCTGTGTAGAGATTGATATTATTTGGTATTTATTGAACTCTGTATCCAA
Organism: Rhinopithecus roxellana; assembly: GCF_007565055.1. Classification (NCBI taxonomy): domain Eukaryota; kingdom Metazoa; phylum Chordata; class Mammalia; order Primates; family Cercopithecidae; genus Rhinopithecus; species Rhinopithecus roxellana. The sequence continues at coordinate 91,043,468 of NC_044553.1, read as the reverse complement.
AAACTGCAGAACACTCTTTTCAATTGCACGTCATTATGGTCAACTATATGTCAAGGTATGGAGATAATAAAAGATATAATATTGCATTGTGGGGTTGATAAAGTGTGAAGTTAAATATGAGATGACAATAACACAAAGGAGAGGGGAGGTAAATTATTTATACTGTTGCAAAGTACAAATCATTGTACCATGGTATAATATTGTATAATGCAATGTATAAATTTTGTAAATTGAAATAACACTGTCTTAAAATAGACTGTGATTCACATAGGACACAATCCCTAGAACAACCGTTGACAAAAGAAAATGCAAATAGGTATAGCCAAAGAACTTAATAGACAAATTAAAATTGAATTTTAAGTGAACAGGTTATTAACACATATATAAAGTAGTAAGAGCAACTGAAGATGAAAAAACAGACACAACAAATAGAAAACAAACAGCAAAATGACATACCTAAACCCAACAATGTTCATACATTAAATGCAAATTAAATAAATTCTCGCTTGAAAGTACAGATTGTCAAACTGAAGAAAAAAGCAAGACCCAACTGTATTATAACTATAAGAAGCATACATTAAATATAAACACAGACAGGTTGAAAATGAAAGAATTAAAAATATGAGTTATGCAAACTGAGAGCATAAGGAAGCTAGTGCAGTTACATTAATATCAGACAAAGTAGACTTGAAGACAAGGAGTATTAGGAAAAAGAAAGAAGTATGTTTTATAGTGGTAAAGTGGTCAGTTCAAGAAGACACAAAATTGTAAGTGTGTATGCACCTATTAAGGGCTTAAAAATACATGAAGGAAGAAGTAACAAACTAAAAGAAGAAATAAAATTTCAAAATAAAAGTTAAAGATTTTAACACCTCTTTCTCAGTAGCTGCTAGAGCAATGAAAAAAAAAAAAAAAAAACCCAGCAAGTATATATATAATCTGTGTTCCCTTCTTTCAGAAATTGGATCTCCTCCAATTTCTGCCTGCTCTTGCTCACCGTGCCTTCAAATAGTTGACTTAAAAAATGTTGTTGTGAATTTATAATTTTTACTTGTAGAGGGGTTAGTTTGAATCACTCTGCCATTATCAGAACTGGAATTTTCAATAGTGTAACTTGTTTCCTGGTATAGTGCTTTGTAGGTTACTAATTGTAATGGAAGATTTTCTGTTTGACTCACTCATATTTAACTATTACAAGTGCCATCGCTTTGTTCATATGTGAAATGGAGTTGTCAAAACATCTCGTACAAGGTTTGGGTGACAAAACAGATATTTGCAGGAGGACCAGATGTTGATCTTTTTTCTGCCACTTACTAGCTATTTGATTGTACTCAAGTCTTTTAAGTGGCCTCAGCCTTAGTTTCTCTATTTGAGGTGGGGATGAGGGAGAATGAGGGAGTTGGTTTACATCAACGTTTTTAAAACTTAATGTGTCAGAGGCTTCCTTCTCCCCCCAGCATAATCTTATAAAAATACAAAGCATATTAAAACAAAATAGCCCTGATTGAAAAGAGTACAGAGCCCAACCTGTGTATTGCATCCCTTATACACCTCCATGTCTACATGGGCATTGAAGCTCCTTTGGGGAACCTTAGACTTCCTCAGGGAATAGTCTCAAAAAAAAAAAAAAAAAATCAAGACTGGGTAATTTATAAAAGTATTTTCCTAACCTGTTTGAGTCCAGGAATGGCCAGATTGTGCTTTTGGAAATGTGGCCGTTTTCCTAGGGACTAATGTGGGCAGTTGTCATTTTTGACCTCCCTTCTGCTTTTTCTTACCCTTATTTCTATCCTTATCCAACCAACATGGGCAGCCATTTACTGTGGATATTGGAGAAATGTCATATCTAAGGGATTTCCTGAAATTGTAGTTGAAAGTAGCACTCAGGTACTGCACCACTGAGCACAACCCACCCCTACCTGTCTCTACTTCCCATCTATACAGTGTGAGCAGTACTTGCCTCCACCGCATTGCTCTATGTGGGAGGAATTAATAAGCTTGGCGCTGCTCTGATCATTTATAATTTTTTTCTCCATGTCTAAAGTAGCAGCAGACAGGCTCAAGAAATCCTCTCTTTGCATCACCAGTTGGTAATTTTGCTTCCTTAAAAGAAGCAACAAAATGAGCAGGTGTTGGGCACTTCCCACTTGCAGGCAGTGTTGTTAGCTCCTACAGAGCACTCCACCTCCAGGCTTGGGAAAAAGCATTGTAAGGTAGGGTAGGAAGTACAACCCACACTATCAGCTCTATCTCCTCCTGCCCCAGCCCTCATTTTTTCTACCCTTCCACTACGACAACCCTAATGGTAAGTTCTCAAAGTCAGACCCTGGGAGAGGGCACATGCTTTCCTTTGCATATAAATGCCAAGCTGGAGAAAAGGATTTCCACAAAGGGCAGTGACATGGTGGGGGATGCTGATGAAGATGATGAAAATAACAATAGTAGTTAAACATTTAAAAAGTGTATCATATGCCAGACATATGCTAAGTGCCTTTATGTGATTTATCTCATTTAGTCTTCTCAACAATTTTAAGAGGTAAGGGATATAGAAATGAGGACAGTGAAGTTTAGAGAGATTAAAGGAACTTGCTTAGGTCCCAGACTTGCAAAGGTAATATCCCAGTTTTAAACTCTGTCAGCGTGGCTTCACATTCTGCGCTCTTAACCACTCTAACCATGGCTGATACTACTCCCAACAGACAGTTTCTGTCATACTAAGACCCCACCATCCTGTCTGTTTGGAAGATAGAGATGGAATTTCCTCTGCCCCTCCTTAAACTAGAAAAAAATGATTAAAAATTAGAGAGAGAGGAACACTCTGGCTTCCTTGCAATAGGAACTTGATATTGATAGGTCATTTTTGGATACCTCTTTGACTGTGAAAGTCATGAACTGCCTGCCAGTCCAAGAAGCCCACAGTAGCACCTTGATTGTGTGTTCATAAAGGGATGAAGCTGCTGGAGTACCTGTATCAGAAAGATTGCAGGAGAGTCAGTCTTCTCTTTGGTGGCAGATATTTAGATGATATCTGAGATATGTCTGAATTCTGTGATTGAGTGAAATGAACAGTCTTTCAGCTTCAAGGTGTATCCACATTTATGAAAATTGTGTAACTATTTTTCTGTCACATTAGCAAGTTAATTGGATGAGGGTAAATTAGATAAAAAGATAAAATAAAAATTTCTATTGTCTTATTTCCTTGGTACTTAATTAGAAAGGGATTACAACTTGGTATGTATATGATGCTTCAGAAGATGCTAACTTATTGTTGAAATAAGTGTCACAACTTAGAGGAGACCTTGTGACTTTCAAAGATTAAGTTAAATGAAACCCACATCAGCTATTTAGTTGGTAGCATAGATACATTGAAAGGCAAGTAGCTGGGATCTTGCAAATAGACAAGAGCCAAATTTGAAATTTGAAAACAAACCAACGGGCAAACACTGGGGAGAGACTGGAAAACGCTTTGGAAAAACCATTGACTTGGAACATGGTAGACTTTAGATTGGTCCTGGTTTGGTGTGATGGTGGGCAAATCGCTTCAGCTTTTTGGCTTTGGTTTTTCTATATGAAGTAGAGGGAATAGATGCTCATGAAAATCTTTTCCAGCCCAATGTATGTAATTTTATTTTCCTGGTGATAAAACACAGTTGCATCCATTTTGTCCAGAATTTAAAAAGTTTTTTCCATGGGGAAACAGATGGTAGAGGGAGCATAATGGACTATTAATAACATGGACTTCGGAGCAAGACAGCTTGGGTTTGAATCTTGGCCCACTGCTTATAAACTGTTAGGACTGTGGCAAGTTATTAACCTCATTGTGCCTTAGTTTCTTCATTCATAGCCTGGGGATAATAATAGTACCTACTTCCTTAGGTTGTTGTGAGGGGTAAATAAGTTAACGTATGTCAAGTAGTAGAACAATGCCTGGCATGTGATAAATGCTGCATAAAGGATTGCTTTTATTACTGTAACAGGCCACTATCGACTTCTATTGCTGCTCAGTGGCCTTTGCAAGATCTCTTTGCAAGAGATCGCAGGTTTCATTTTTAGACTGAGAATTCCCTGAGGTCCTTGGGGAGTGAGGCTTAGAACAGCACGTGCAGATGTATTTATAATCCCACAAGGAGCAATAAGCCTGTATGCACTCACATCTACACTACTGCCCTTTTCACTGCTCTGTTCTTCCTTTATCCATCACAAAGAAAGCACTCTTGACAGGTGTCAGGGTGGAAGCAGGAGAACTCCCTGAACCTTGCTATGAGGAGTAAGCTAGATAGGGCTCTAGCTTCCTAATGCAATGAAATCGGATGATATGCACAGTGGTTAGGGACATAGATGCTACACCTAAGTCCCAACTTTGGTAATTTCTTAAATTTGTTGCCTTATGACAAGTTACTTAACTTTTCTCTGCCTTTTGTTTCTATCTATATAATCATAATATAATTCCTACTTCACGGAATGGGTAGATGCAAATTCCCAAGAAGGTAGCTGGTTTATATGTTTAGTATATGGGAAATGTTATAAGTACTGTATGATTGTGTATCAGGCAAGGAGAATTTTTGCTCTGTGGATGATCAATGACTCACTAAAAAAAAATCAAGAACCAAATGCTAATAAATTAGTTGCAATTATTTTATAGATGGAAAGATATCCATGCATTGACTAACTCATTTGAAATGGATGACTTATGACTACTTAAATTTTAAAAATTGGCCTAAAAATATAAATTAGAATGGAATCTCAGAGTTGGAAAATACTCCAATTGTTGTCTAATCCAGACACCCCTCACATGCATGTATCTCCCCAGGTGCTTAGCTGGTCCTGTACTCTAAAGGTGGAAGTAGTTTGATTTTGTTCCTGTTGTCCCTGGATCTCTCCTATTTGCAATGGTCCATCCCATCCTAGAGTGCTATGCCCAGCACATGGAGGCATGAAGAGACTGGTCATTATGGTGGTTTTCTGATGGAATGGTATTTGCATAGCTTATTGGAGTAATGCTGGGAAATCTAGTCTCTTCTGACACTTAGGTTTTCAGGTCCTACTGTGGTGTTACATGCAGCCAATAGAATTAAGTGAGATGACAAAGATGTACTCTTACGTTTCTGGAGAAGCTGCTCCATGAAAGAGAAGATCAGTAAAAAATAAATCAAATGTTGATGCATGTCGGGGAAGTTTGGAGTTGGAGAATTTTAGAGCTAGAAAAGACCTGAGAGATGATGCAGACCTTTAAAATGATCCAAAGACAAGGCATAAGAGAGGTTAAGAGACTTGGCCACAGGAGCTCCACTCGTTAATGTGAGTACACAGAGTGAGAGTTCTTTCCACCACCTCTCTCTGATTCTCCAGCACTAAGATTAGAAATGTGGGTGCTAGAGACTGGCTGCTTTAAATCAGATCTTGGTTCTGCTCTTAATTGGCAGTGTGATCTTCTGCCAGCTGTGTACTTCTCTCTGCCTCAATTTTCTTACTTGGAAAAATGGAAATAGTCGTAAAGGGTTTGTGTGTAAGGCACTTATGACAGTGTCTGATGCATAATGAGTACTCAGTAAGTATGTTATTATTGCCAGTCTTCCAGAGAACCCCAGGAATGTCAGCTCTCAGACAAGCCAGAGAATACATGTTTTGACCAGGCTGGTGTTTAAAAGTATTTTCTCTCACTTGAAATATGGCTTTTTATTCCTTCCTGACTTCTGATTCAGACGTGATCTTCAGGACCCATCTGTGAATGAACAACCATATTCTTCTCTGGAATCACTATGTGACTTTGGGATATAAAATGATTAAAAATTATTCCCCATTATTTGTGGTTTCCAATTCACATTCAGCAAATATTTACAGAGTAGTCTGCTGTGTGCCTGGCTTGGAGATAGGGCCTGGATGCAAAGGTGGGCAGTCTGATGTGCTCCTTACCCTCATGGTATATGCAGGTTAGGTGGGGCAATTTGCAGTTAGATAGGTAATGCTGCCATGGCATGGGAGGGAGCACTGACAAGAGAGAACAGAAAATTGTTTTACAGCACATGCAGGGAGCTCTTAACCTGATGTAAGAGGTCAGGGAAGGACTTTCTGGAAGAAGTGATGTCTGAGCTGAGACCTCAGTGATGAGTTAGATTCCTGACTAGTGTATATAGGGGCTGGAGAAGAGTATTCTAAGCACAGGGAACCATGTGTGTGTGTGTATGTGTGAGTGCATGGATATACACTCAGGCTTAGGAGAACTCTGGGTATTCACCAAGTCATTCAATATTTAACAAGTGTTTATGAACTATTTACTATGCAGCAGGCATTGTTTTACATATTGAGAGACATCAGTTAACAAAATAGGAAATATTCTTACTTTCATGGAAGTGATAGGGGAGAACAGAGAACTAAAGCTTAGTGCTATGAAGACAACTACTTAAGGGAGGATGTTCAGGGAGGACTGTAGGATGAAGTGCCAGTCAAGCTGAGACCTGCGATGTGAAGGAGCCGGACATGTAAACACCTGGGGGAGGCAGAAGGAACAACAAAGTCAAAGAGCTCAACAGCAGGAACAGTCTCGGCCTGTTGGAGAAACTGAAAGAGGGCCCATGTGCTGGTATATCAAGGTGTGGGAAAAGTGTATGAATAATTCAAAGGGTGTTTCATTAGGAGGGCTGTTATCAAAAAGATAAAAGACAACGTGTGTTGGTGAGGGTATGGAGAAGAGGGAACTCTAGCACACTGTTGATGGGAATGTACATGGTTGCAGTTGTTATGGAAAACACTATAGAGGTTCCTAAATAAATTAACAATAGGCTGGGCATGGTGGCTCACGCCTGTCGTCCCAACACTTTGGGAGGCCCTGGCCAACATGGTGAAACCCTGTCTCTACTTAAACAAACAAACAAACAAACAAACAAACAAACAAACAAGCCTGGCTATGGTAGTGCATGCCTATAATCTCAGCTACTCTGGTGGCTGAGGCATGAGAATTGCTTGAATCTAGGAGGCAGAGGTTGCAGTGAGCTGAGATCGCACCACTGCACTCCAGCCTGGGTGGCAGAGTGGGACTCTGTCTCAAAGAAAAGAAAAAAAATTAACAATACACTGCTATATGATTGAGAAGTCCGTCTTCTGGGTATATACCTCAGGAGGTGAAATCACTACCTTATAAAGATATCTGCACTCCCATGCTCACTGCAGCATTATTCACAGTAGCGAAGATAAGGAAACAACCTAAGTGTCCATCAGTGGGCGAATGGATGAAGAAATTGTGGTACATACATATGTCTTAGAAAGGAAGGAGATTTTTATATTGACAATGAAAAAACAATTTAAAAAACAAGATCTGTCATTTGCCCTAACATGGATGGAACTGGAGGACATTATGCTAAATGAAGTAAGCCAGACACAGAAAGAGACATAGTGCATCATTTCACTTATATGTGGAATCTAAAAAAAAAAGTTCAAATATACAGAAACAGAATAAAACAGTTACCAAGGGGCAGGGGGCAGGAATAGGGATGCATGTCAAAGTATACAAAATGGATATGCAGGATGAACAAGTCTACAGATCTAACCTACAAGATGTGGATTCTAGTGAATGAAACTGTACGTCATTAGGGACTTTTGTTGAATAAGTAGATTTCAGCTGCTCTTGTTACACAAAAAAGTAACTATGCGAGGTGATAGATATGTTAATTTGCTTCACTATAGGAACCATTTTACTATCTGTATGTATCCCATACCATCATGTTATAAACCTCAAATATATACAACTTATTTTTAAAAATCAATAATTCAAAGGTTGGATTGTTGATGCTGAGAAAGATTCAGAAAATTTCTCAATGGGTTAAAACACACACACACACAATGAGTCTCTTTTCTTTTCTTTCTTTCTTTTTTTTTTTTTTTTTTTTTTGAGATGGAGTCTCACTCTGTCACCGAGCCTGGAGTTCAGTGGCGCAATCTCAGCTCACTGCAACCTCCGCTTCCTGGGTTGAAGTGATTCTCCTGCCTCAGCCTCCCGAGTAGCCAGGATTACAGGCGCCTGACACCACACCTGGCTAATTTTTGTATTTTTTGTAGAGACAGGGTTTCACCATGTTGGCCAGGCTGGTCTCGAACTCCTGACCTCAAGTGATCTGCCCACTTTGGCCTCCCAACGTGTTGGGATTACAGGCATGAGCCACTGCGCAACGTGTTGGGATTACAGGCATGAGCCACTGCGCCGGGTGGACTCTCTTCAAAACTAGAAAGCTTTTGGAAAATCATGTTGTTGATACTCCTTCTCCGAAGTAGGGATTGGCTATGTGTGTTTTAATAAATGAGATGAGATGAAGAGCATACATCCCATGGTTGTTGACTAGAACTGCATATAAGGAAATGTGCTGATACACATTCTGTTTCCAGTTATGAACACATTTAAGCAACATAACAAATCAGCAGGGCTGCCTGGCTCAACATGAGAGTTCATTATGATGACTATGGGTGTCCCAGTGATTTCTGTTGGGTTCTAGCTTTATACCGTATTTCTAATTACCTTCAGGAGCATTCTTTTCTTTGGATTCAAATTTGTGTTGCAGAAGTGTTTTACATTTTTTTCTATCCAGTTTGAGCGTGCCTTTGTTCAAGCTTATTGTCCATGTTCTTCTGTTCTGTTTTCCCAGAGAGTCTATCTCTGTATTCGAGCACATAGGCCACACAGGAGACTCATGGCTCTTGTTTACTCCCAGTCAACAGCTTTGGGGATGACGAAGAGCTGTCCACATCTTCCGACAGTGACGAGGAGGTGATCAAACAATTTGAGATTTCCGTGTCCCGGTCCCAGAGTTTCCGTTCAGTGACATCTGAGAAAGGAAAGCAGACAGGATTGGAGCAGAAACCAAAATTCAGCCGTTTGTTGTTGACACACGGAGAAGATGGCACAGAAGTATCTGCCTGCGAAGGTATTCTTTGCCTGACGCCCTTTCTTTAGACTAGGGATGGCCAATGGTAAGAGCACATCCGAGTTATTCAGCCTCCGCACTCTGCATCTGAGAGTCCAGAAAGGAAAAGAAAATGAGACAGGATGCAGCACATGGAGCAAAGGGGCTGCTTTAAACCTCCCAAGGGGACTGCCATGCAGGAGGGTTGAGAGAAGGAATGGATCAGAACTGGGTGGGTCTCGATACTAGGTTGTGGGACCCCTTTCTTTCTTATTGGCCACTTCTTCCTAAATTTAGAATAGTATTTATTGAGCTTAGCAAATCTTGTTCCCTTTTGATAAATACAAAAATTTCATGTACCTGTCCACTGACGTTGAGAGTCTGTGCCATTTCTCCCATTTAGAATCATAAAATAAGTTTTCCACATATCTATATAACTCCAGAAGATATTTTGAAGCCTTTCTTCTAATTAGTTTGCATTATGAAAGCAATGGGTATTTTTATCTTTCAAATAAAAAAAAGTAGTGTAATAATATTAAATAACCTTTTTCAAACAGCACATGCCCCTGCATCCTTACCCTCAGTCCCTGTAGTTTCTTACACACCCCACCTGCATGAAAATTATTGGGTAAGCACAAAGTCTTATGTCATTCTCCAGCATTATCTTCCTAAATTTACATTTCACAAAGGGGAGGGGATACTCAAAGGTAGGGTGGCTAGCTTGGGATGGTGGGCAGACCTTGTTACAGGTCCTCCTCCCCTCTCTAACATAGACCCAAAGTAACCTGGAGAGAGGATGCAAACAGAACAGTACACTATTTCTTTGTGGTTTCCCAAGCAAAGGTCAAAGTATCTGTCTGACTCCTTTATGACCAGAGCCCTGAATAGACACAGCCATCGTAACAGGGAAGGGTCTGTGAAGTGTATTTGGTAAAAAAGCAAGAGAAAATGCTCTGCCACCCACCTTCGTGACCTGATCTCAGTTACCTGAGCTCTCTAACCTTTCCTTCTTTCCTTTTGGGAAGGTGGTCAGTCAAAGGAGGGCATAGCTGTAGATGTTCCATGTTTTCAAACCCAGACAGACAAAAAGGAGGGTGCAGAAATTGAGAGAAGATAAAAGAGGAGACATTTTGATTTGAGGATGAGCACAGGACATGCAGACAGAATAAAGGATTAAAGAGCTAGAATTAACAAAAAGACCCCTAATTTTCGCAGGAATAACTTGTTATCTGTCACGTGGTCTGACTTATTGGCATAAACCAACATAATGTATTTTATTGCCATTCTTTTTAGCTCAAGGTAAATTAATAAATAAAGGCCTTATATAACCGAACCACAACATCAGTGGCCGCGGACACTGTCGTTTCCCCACCCCCTCTCTTGGCTTTTCTCTTTCTCTGATGTTACATCACAGCATTCCTTTCTCTCCATTGAGAGGGCAAATGTTAGCTAATGAAAGTTAATAGCAGTTGATTCCCTGAGAACAGCTTGTTTAATCCTGAAGCTAATGGCCCCATTTCCCCAAAGCCCAAGTGTCTGGCTTCTGATTTACACAAATGGCTGATATTCTGAGAGTTCTGACAACCATTCTAACCCTTATCCCTCCTGGGATGAGCAGCAAATTATCTCTTGTCCTAACTGGTAATTCTGAATTTTAGACAGATGGTGATAGAAAAGGTTAAAGAGGAAAAAAAAATCTACTACATTGAATGAAGTACCTGTAGATTTTGAAGAAAATCAGCAAGATTTTCATAGAAATAGACACATGCCAAATTTTAGGTTACCAGATGCCATGGAAATGTTAAGATGGTTTTTATTGCTTGATTTTTTTTTTTGTTCATCTTTATATCAGTGGATTTTTTTTCGGTGGTAAAGAATCATGAAAAGATTAAGCATGCAGCCCAGAGAGGAATTTTTTGGTATGCCTGTTCTCTATTTAGCTGTTTTATTCCACTGTAAACCTTGTTTTGTAAGACCAAATGTAGTTGTAGAAACAGTTCTTCCACTTTAAAAATGCATTCCAAAGTGTTGGACAGTGAAATTAAAGGGCCAAATCCAAGTAAAATCTGAAACATGAATGAGCTAGTGGTAGGTTGTCTCATATTTCATCTTAAGTGAAATCCTTCATTCTAGATTCTGTGGTGAGGCTATTTGGAACCATATTCCAGGCAAATTCTCTTTTGTCCTGTGTATCTGATTTAATGTTATTGTACACTAATTGTCACTGGATTCCTGATAATGTTAAAGAGGGTTTTTGGTCTAAGTGGTCTGGATTGGAGGCCTGTATGCAAAGTCTTTAGGCATGAAAGGTTAGTTGCAGAATATTAGTCCATTTCCTGGGGCTTTTCTTTTCTTTTCCTAGCAATAACCTTATTTTTGCTTATGGAATAGTTATTCTGAGGATGTTTCCTACAAGCTAGATATTATTACCTTGGTGTCCTCAAAACCAGATCAATTGTCTCCAGAATGTGTACTTAGTTTTGTTTGAGATGGTATATCCGTCATGGTTCAATTGGAGAACTAGAACCAGCAGGATTACATGCATACATATACATACAGAATGTACATGTACATACAAACACATGCACATGCAGGGGTGTGTGTGTGTGTGTGTGTGTGTGTGTGAGTGTGTGTGTGTGTGTACCCCAAGAGATTCATTGCAAAGAACTGGTTTATATGAAGGTGGTGGCTGGCTAGGTAACAGGAATACACAGCCCCCATGTTTGCAGAACAGGTTGCAGAAAGGTAGGGGGAAACTCTAGGCATGAGCTGAAGCTGTAGTTCTTAGGTTAAACTTCTTTTCCAGGGGAACCTCAGTTCTCTTAAGGTCTTTCAGCTGACTGCTTATGTAGGATAATCTCCTTTGCTTAAAGTCAACTGATTATAGGCTTTAATCACATCTATAAAATACCTTCACAGCACTACCTAGATTTAGTGTTTGATTGAATAATTGGTGCCTATAGTCTAACCAAGTTGACACATAAAACTTGCCGTCACAGATGGTAAGCAGAAGTCTTTGTATTTGGGTGGCGATCAGGGAAAGAGGTTTGGGAGTATGAAAAATGTATTTGAATAATGGGGTTTTATTCTATCAAAGTGGGATATGGACTAAGCAAGTGGAAGAATTTCTCTGTTAAAATAAATTTGGTTGATGTGACATAGTTATGGCCTATAATTTCTAAGAAGCCAGGATACATTTCTCTGACAACAGGCAATTACTTTTGTACGTGTGTTGAAGGTGACATGATCTTCTTTAATTTAAAGGCACGGGAAGACTGCTTTATGGAAAGGTGAATCACCTTTCCCTTTCCTCCTCCTCGCAACTTGACTTGTACCCCAGATTTGCTTCTCTAATTCATTCCTTGCTTGTCTGTCATGGAAAATGGTTTGTTACGTTAATATCATTCTTATGTTTTTCAGTTATGAATAGCTTTTCAAGGCTTAATGTAGCTTTTGAAAATTCTCTTATTACTGATCTTGGTATTATCACCATAGGAGTTAAAGTCATGAGACAATTTTATGGGGGTAATTTCTTGGTAAAGTAAAAATTTGTGCTGAAATCCTGCTGGGTTCTACACATGTTGATGGATGACCCACTGTTTAATAGGACATTTTACTGTTCGTATATGTGAGGAATGGGTGTGCTAATTAGAGACTTAGAAGAAAATCCTGCTTTATGTTGTAGGTTTTTGCATGTGGATTTTTCCTTGTTCTGTCATTTTGTGTGGCCTGTTTTTAGTATGTTTGCCAAATAACCAAAAGTCTGGATGTAAAAATGTTGTGATGTCCTATAAAAGTGTGTCTAAGGCGTCTGAACTGAATAATTGAGGATAACAAAGAAGATAGGGAACTTTCTCAATGGCCTGCTGTGATTTTACAAAACCCCAAATCAGGAGTCTGAAGTTCTGCCTCGAGGATCTGCCTGAAGATGTTTTTATATGGTCTGGTTGATAACATATTTTTAAAGTTTGAATGCTTACTATACATGGGTCATGTACTCTGGTGAATCCTTGTCACCAACACTCATATTGCCGCATACCTGGCTGCTTTCAATGTTTATTACCTACCTAGACTTTTAAGTTCTCTGAAGGGTTAGTGATAACCCACTGGCAGATAAAGACTATGCAGTAGATGTATGTGGCTTAGTACCATCCAGGAGCTTACATTCTATTAATAGCTGAGGTATCAGGCTAACGAGGGAAAACAATTGCTACCATATGATGTATATGTAAGAGCTTTATGACATAGACTTTGCCAACCCACTCCCTTGTCCTGTCTAAATCTCTAATTTTCTTTCATCCTGGGATGGGGTCTGCTGGAGGAGAAAAGAGGCCAAAGAGATAAGAGATCTTCAATTTCTCTTTGGGCGTGGGAGGCAAATAGTGGGGGCAGCTATTTCTTAAGAAGATCCTGCCAGCTTTTCCTGACCATCTGAGGACAACCTTGACATGTAGGAAGACGAAAGGGGATGAATTGGGGTGAGGAGTGCTGAGAGAGAAAAGTGTGGAGACTGAAGGAGGCAGGGAAGGCTCAGGAGTTGTTGGCGCTTTGTATGGGGAGGGAGGACAGGACACAGGGAGGGTTTGAGGGGCACCGTGAGCAGAAATACACAGCTAGCATTTTCATAAACGGGTGAGACCAGAGGAATAAGGCATGGTCACTTGGGAAGCAGTGGAAAATGGGGTTGGATGGGCTGGATGAGGCCAGTTCGGGCCAGGCAGGTAAGCAAGGCTAATATTTATAGAAGGCCTGCTGGCTGCCAGGTGAATATTATTTCATGTGTCCACAGTGATCTTCTGATGGCTTTCATCATTTTTTAGATAAAGAAGCAAAGATTCAGAGAATTTGAATATTGTCCAAATTCTTATGGCAGAGACAGGATTTAAACTCAGATCATATCAATCCAAGACCATGGATCAAGGAGAGAACTTTTTACTTGGTAGGGTCACCGAAGCTTTTTGAGCAGAGGGGAATATAGTAAACACTGCAGAGAAAAGGAAGCATGGTAAGGTTGGGAGACCATATGATCTTCACATTAGATGACTCTTTTTGCTTTCTAGATCCATTGCAGAAGTCTTGTGGTCATTAGCTCCAGCAAAATGCTGTGTCTATTTTATCCTTTTGACAAAAATATACATTCTCTACACTCATATTTAAAAAGTATTAAACCTTCTGATACCCCCCATAATGAGATAATGTTCTTTTTCATTTTATGGATCAAGTTTCTTCACTGTATGGATAGAATTATGTTTCTGCAGGTATTATTGGTATGGGTTCTGTTTTTGCAATCTTGATTGTTGTGACTGCAATTACTCAATTTCTCTAGGTAAAAAGGTGTTAAGAATAATGCATTTGAAACAGTTTTCTTATTGCAAATTTAGATTTAGATGGAGCCAGCCAACGGCGTTATTCTGAGAATCTCTCCTATGGTGAAGATGACCACATCCCTGCTCACTCACAGTCCCCATGTGAGAGGGGGGATGCCAAACACCATGGCACATCGCACCAAGAGTCCAATGTGGTCCAAAGCCTCAGGCGCCAATCCACAGAGGGCAGCTTGGAGATGGAGACAGCTTTTAATAGCCGGGGATTTGAAGATTCCTATGCCACTGACAGCTCCTCCATGTGGAGTCCAGAGGCAAGTTATTTGTTTTTTATTCTTTCATTGGTTCCCTTTCCCCTTCCCCTCTTTCCACTATCCTTTCTCCTCATCTCACTAAAAAAAAAAAAAAAAAAAAAATTCCAGGAAGGAAGCATTACCTTTATCTGCAATAAATTTTTGTTCAGATGACCAAAATCCCATGCATGTCAATAACAGAATCATAAATATCTCTCAAAATGGAAAAAAAAGGAAGAATGGTTTAAAAAAAAGGAAGAAAAAGAGGAATGGTGACAGAATGGATCCAGGAACAGCCAGGCTTTTCTTTTACATAAAGACTTTTTACAGGCTTAATTTTAAATAATGGAATTTTCAGTTCTTTAGAGAGACTGGTTTATTTACTTCATGGTTTCAATTAAGTGGAGTCTATTTTTATTTAGCCTGAATCTCAAGTTTTGATTATTTGATATGAAAGTTATTTGAAAATTGAACTAAAATGATATGACCTTCCAAGTGAAATTATACAAGGTATGATGATGTGGCTGTTGCACTGTAAATATATTTGTTAGCTTTGAATTTAACTGAAGGCCTAGGAGACAGCATTAATTAGTAATGGCCCTCTGGCCGTTGACACTGCTTTTTGTAGTCAATCTCTGATAAAAGATACTTCTTCCAAAGTTCTTTTTCAATTAAAGCTTAGTCCAGAATAAATGTGACAATCAATCCAGAGATATGGCTGGAGGTGATGATGGTAGTAGCTACAATTTATTGAGCAGTAAATATATGCCAGGCATTGTGATAAGGATTTTACCAAATTGTTTCCTTTTACTGGCCCTTACGGTTATTTTTCCATTAGATAGATCCCTCCTATCATGATTCTGTGACATTGGAAGGCATTAAGGAATGGCGTTTAATACCTAATTTGAAATTAATTTTGATGAAATAAGTCATATACATATATAAACCTTTAATATAATTTGCAGGGATGAGGGAAGGAGGAGAGAGGTAAATAGATTTTATTAGCATCCATTTGAGAAAATAAACAGAATGCATCTCTTATTAGGACTTGGAGTGTCACACACACTAAATGCTCAAGGTAAAAAAAAAAAAAAAATCACAGAAAACCCTGTTTCCAAGCCTTACTGCTGACACATTGGTGCGTGTAGGTAGTATCTAAGGAGGGGTATGCACACATATACGTGCCCCTGTGTAGGTGTCTCTGCTGAGGACCTAAATGGTAGCTCACATATGTGGTTTGTGGCTTGTTAAAAAGCAGCGCTTCATATAGAGGCACCCAAAGCCATTAACTTTATAAATTTTGTTTAAAAAAAGAAAAAACTCTGCTTACCCGTTAGTTTACTACCAAGCCATATTAAATCCCACACACTAACATTTAAAAAATGCTTTGAATCTCTCACCCAAAACCAAAACAGACTAAACGATTTGCCTGCCTATTGATACTCTGTCTCCTTGGTGATTGTGCCATGAGGCTTGGAAGTGCCTTCTCCAGGTCACCTCCCATTTACCTGCCTGCTGGAGCTTTAATAGAAGACTCGGTATTGAGGGTACTAAATGTTCTCAGACTCCAAAAATACCCAGACATCTCTGTGTGCTCCATTCAACCTCCTATCTATTTTGAGAAAAAACTGTAATTTGGTGCTCCTACAGTAGAACTTCAAATCCAACACGGAGGCAGTTCCCGTAACTGCCTGCTTTGCAGGCTTAGCTTGCCTTTTAAGAATTGATTTATTTGCCTCTTAGCTGTATTGAGAACTCTGTCTTCCCCTGTGTATCTGGCATCAGGAACATATTGTAGGCCTGTTTGCTTTAGGCCACACAGATGACATCAACACTATCTTACTAAAACAGAAAGGCTTTCAATTTGACAGAAAATCTTTAAACATATATGGGTTTTGACAATTTGACACAAGTATTCTCATCTTAAGGAAAAGCCCAGGATATAAGAGCTCAAGGAATCATTTATTTTGTCTCAGAAGGAAACCGGTCATGCAGTGTGACTACCTGTTAGGCTGATGGATTTTTGAGCTCCACTTTTCTCTGCTGGCAAAGGCCTTTGGCTTTTTCCTGCAGACCCAGGGCTTGGCAGGAAAGACAATGGGAGTGTGGCTGGTGATTTTGAGCACACAGGGAGACAGGTGTCCCACTTTTCATCTCTGCTTTCCACTGATTAATTGGTTGGCCTTGAGAAGTTAATTAAAATCTGCCAAATGGGGATAAGAATGAAGAGATTTTTACCTTGCAGGAAGGTCAGATGGATTAGTGGTGTTAACAGTACCCACATGAGGAGCTCCTTCAGTTGCCTGGTGAGAGGTAAAGTGTATTGAAATAATTAATTGCTATGAAAATACCAACATTCACAAATCTTTTTCTCAAATCAACCCAGGGAGGGGCCACAAAGCCCAGTTTTTATGGGCCACAGCTTGAATTGGCCTATCCAAAGCCCAGCCATTGGCAGGATCTGCGCCTTATTTAGAGGCATTCTTAGGACAGTCAGGAGCTCTACTCAGGACGCTCCTAGAAACCTGCAGGTGCAGTGAGCATTTATCTGAAGAGATAGCCTGATACATAAGTGGAGAGAGTTCCTCATTCACTAAAATATTTTTACCTTGGCATTGGAGTTGACAAAACTAAGAGCTATTAACTAACATTAAGAGCAGGGGCCACAAAGGATGTAAAAACCACAGAGAGTGTGATTCCAACCCCCACCTTCTGTCTTCTCCCCTCTTCATCTTGTGCTCTCTCTCTCGTGCATGCTTTCTCTCTCTCTCTCTCTCTATATATATATATGTGTGTGTGTGTGTGTGTGTGTGTGTGTGTGTCTGTGTGTGTGTGTCTATAAATAAAAATTGTTATGCCTGAAGGTTTGGGGAAGAAGAAAGGAGACCGTATGGTTCAAAATAAGGTTTGGGATTTTGGGATTTTGAGTATTGAATACGAGTTAAGGCAGGCCCAGAACTCAAACTGCCAGGGAATGAGTCCTGGATAATCTTGTCTATGAATATGATCTGGGCTTGTGGGGAAAGAGCGTGTTATTTAGTCTTTCTAAGCTTTAGTTTCTTCCTTCATAAAATGAAGATATTAAAATACCTACCTCATTACATTGATGTAAATATTCAAAAAGATAATGTTTCTTAGTTGGGTTCCTCAAAAAAACAGAGCCTAAGTAAAGGCTTTGTTCCCTACTTTGGGAGTGCAACCTCAGGGAACAAAAGTGCGAGACAAGGGAAGTAAGGCAGGGAAGAAGGGAGATCAAGTATGAGAATACACAGTTGAATTGGCCACCACTCAGTATGGCTAATTGCTTGATCTTGTGTGTCCACACTCCAAGAATCTGTGTGAACTGATAGGGCAACTGACTACGGGGCAAAAAGT
Organism: Rhinopithecus roxellana; assembly: GCF_007565055.1. NCBI lineage: Eukaryota > Metazoa > Chordata > Mammalia > Primates > Cercopithecidae > Rhinopithecus > Rhinopithecus roxellana. The sequence continues at coordinate 91,025,585 of NC_044553.1, read as the reverse complement.
AGACTTTACATATATTAGTGTCAAGCAGGATTCTGCAGCTGTCTAAGCCTTGGCGGTCAACAGAAGGACCAATGATAAGAGATGAGAATTATATTGTGTGGGTAGAAGGTAAGACTTTATTGAATTGTTCCAGAATGAAACTACTTAGAGCCCAGATAGGCTGTGCCTTAGGGGAAGATGGAACATGAGGTAAGGCCAAGAAGATCTGAAGTGTTTAAGAGCCAGTTTTTGTAGCCTGTAAAAGATTTGATATGGTATTTGGCATAAGAAACAGCATAGTAGATGTTAGCTATTATTACTTATGGTCAGAAATGCAATACAGAGATGAACAAGAGTAGGCTAAAATAGATGGGAGTTTTAGGAAGAAACAAGGGAGTTTGAGAAAAGATTCTGACTTGATTTTTGAGTTGGCTTAAATCCTTGGAGACTTGCTTCTAATATATATACACCAGTCAGTTGTATTCAAAAGTCTCTATAGCAACCACTTTTATCACTTGAAACTAAGTACCTCTGAATAGAAACACTCACGCATGATTGCATGCTCAGAGGAAAGGATATAAGAAGCTTCACTTATTTTACAAGAAATTTAAATTTTCTTGTAGGCTACTTTGAATCTTAAAAGAAAAGGGTATTTATTAGATGTCTACTATCTGTCAAGTCCTCTACCTTTTACAACATCCCTACACAGAAGGTACCATCTCCATTTTACAGTTGAGGAAAATAGAACATGGAAAGGATTAAATAACTTGCCCAGTGTCATAGAGCTAGTAAGTGGTAGGCCTGGGCTTCCTAAGGAAATATGAACCCAGAGAACCATGAACTTTCACCCAGACTATGTGGGAAAGTTTCATTGATGGATGCATATTTTGAGGCATTTTATTGTAATTTGAAACAAGATCTCTAAATTAGCAAGGTCTGGTGTTCAATTGCGTAAATAAGAACTGGTTTGCAATAAGAATCAGTTCAAAGTTGAGTTACAGGTAAGGATCATGCCTTCAGAGGAAAACAGAATTATTTTTGACATTATTTATAATTTGTTAGTGGGGTGGTTCATTATAATAAATGCAGTTCAGCTCAGTTTTCCCAGTAAGGTCATCAGATCTGAGTGGCTGCAAGTAAATTGCCGTCCAAGGATGACATTCCATAAAGAGAGATGTGTGCTTGAGAATAGGTAGCACCAGTCCAGTGGTGGGAATAGATATTGATGCAGTCTGGCCTGAGCCAGGTATTTTCACATCAATGAAAACCTCACAACAACACGTCAGCAAGCAGGCACATTAATGTGCGTTTTTAAGCTTGAATACAGAGAGGCTGGTCTATTTGGCCAGGGTAAAAAAGCTAGTCAGTGCTAGAGTTATGATTTCAATTTAGATGTTCTGGCTCCAGGCTCAGTGTTGCTGTTTACTAAAGGGCTGTGGAGGTGTCCTCCTAAACCTTTGTTGCTCAAAGTGTGAGGCGAGGCTTGTAGCATCAACATCCTTTGCACATGTCCCAGAAATGGCAGAATCTCAAGCTCCACTCCAGACCTACTGAATCAGAATCCTCAGATGATTTAGGTATACATTAAAGTTTGAGAAGCTCAGCCCTAAACCTTTTCTCCCACATAGATTGAAAATATACTGAAGCATCACCTTCCTGGGTCTCCCATCAAAATTCTTGTCTGTAGAAAACTCTTGTCTGTGGAGAACAGGCTCAGGCTCAACCATCTGTATTTAGGGACACAAGGAAAAGTCTCCTATGGACAATTGCCTGTTGACTTAATTTTAGATTTAGCATCTCATTTGGTTTCAATGATCCTGGGCAATTGTGCTTTTTGAGAGGCAGTGTATATGAAAACACTTTGCAAAATATAAAAGCTTTAGTTATCCATTCCAAAAACATTCACGAAGGCGCGCCATATGCTAGGCACTGTGCCGTCAAAGAATTCACAGTTTAATGCAGCGACAGACCAGTAAATAGACCTGTCTGATATAGAGGGAATACACTGGCAGTTAGAAAGCAGGGATTCTGAAGGAGCACGAAGGAGCACCAACTGGCCAAAATGTAATTGGGTATCATCATTTCTGTTTCTAATTGTTTCCTCTGCCTGCAACAGGAACAGGACAGGACCAATTTGCAGGTGCCATCCGGAGTCTCAGAGCCCATCTCAAAGTGTGGTGACCTAGATGTCATCTTTGAATATAGAGCCTCCAGCCAGAAGCTCACAGTGACCATTGTGAGGGCACAGGGCCTCCCAGATAAGGACCGAAGTGGTGTCAACTCCTGGCAAGTTCATGTAGTGCTGCTGCCTGGTAAGAAACAGAGGGGCAGGACGAACATACAGAGAGGGCCCAACCCCGTCTTCAAGGAGAAGGTCATCTTCGCCAAACTGGAGCCCAGAGACGTGGCTGCCTGTGCTGTCCGCTTCCGCCTGTACGCTGCCCGGAAGATGACCCGAGAGAGAATGATGGGAGAGAAACTTTTCTATCTCAGCCACCTGCACCCAGAAGGGGAAATGAAAGTGACTCTGGTTCTGGAGCCAAGAAGTAATATAAGTGTGAGTATGTTAAATGGTGCTGCTAATGACGTGGTGTGTTTGAAGACCTGGGATTGTCAGCCCTTGATTTAGTACATTCAGTCTGTGAATTCAGAGACTTGAATTTAATTTTCCATTTGGCTCTCCTCACCCTTGTAAGCCATGATTTGTACCTCATGGTACAATGGGTCTTTCATGCCTGTCTTCCTGATAACCTGATGGATAAATGCCCTGTCCATTTTAGGACAAGATAGCAGCAGTGTGGTAGAGGGCGTGGAAAAAAACAGGGAAGGTGGCTTGGCCTTCTGGTTTGTGGATAACTGATCCTACTCCTCCTACCCCCAATCTGCATCATGATGAATCTCAGAGATGGGACTTTCTGGGCAAGGTTCTTCACAGGTATGCTGGGGCGGACTGAGATAGCAGCCCAGAACTTCAGCTGCCTCCAAAACCTTTCATTTGTACTACTACAGTCTTCCCTCATACCCCATTTCCCTGCTTGCCCCAGAGTTTCAAGGAAGGGTGTCATAATTTATATGTCTACAGGATGGGCAGCTCACCTACTGCTGTGGGTTATATGTCATGTAGTATGCCCATCTCCTTTTACAAAACCATGTTAACAGATCAGGGAGCTCTCTAGGCTTTGGGGTCAATCAGTCATTCATTCAGAGATGTTTACTGTCAATTATGGTACAGGCAAAGTGGATGCAGGAAAGAACTAAGCAGGCGATGCCTCTGCACTTGGAGAGCTTGCAGTCTAGTGGTGGCCAAGTAGGCAAGGAGAGAGAGTGATAGGCTGCGCTTGTTTAGAGGATCAGAGAAAGTTTCTTTGAGGTGGTGATAAAACACCAGAACTCACAGCATCGAGAGAGAGAGGCTGGTGACGTGAGGAGGATGAGAGTTCCAGACAGAGAGAACAGCACAAGCAAGCAGTCAGGATGTGGGGTGGCCGGGGGAGGGAGGAAGCTTGTCATATCTGAAGAAGAACAAAGGAGACAGAAAGGCTGGACTGTAGTGGTGGCAGGTTCATCTACTTAAATGTCCAATGATGTCTCAAAATTAATGTCTTCAGGCTTGAAATCCTGATTTTTGCCTCCCTAAATCTATTCCACCTGCAGTCTTCCCCATGTTGTTTAAAGGAAGTTTCATTCTTCCAATTGCTGGGTTCAAAAATCTCAGAAGTCATCTGTGACTTTTCTGTTTTCCACCTGAAATCCTATGGGCTCTATCTTCAAGTACAACCAGAACCTGGCTCTCTGCTGGATTACTGAAATAGCTGCTCAGTGGTGGTCTTTCCACTTCTGCTTTTGCCTCTACAGACTCTTCTGGACGTGGGAGCCAGAATGAACCTTTTAAAGTATAAGCCAGATGATGTCTCATCTCTGCTCAGATCTCCCTTTTTTCTTAATATCTGAGTAAAGCACATCTGAAGTGATGGAGAACAGAATGCACAGGAGATCAGGAGGGATCCTGCATGATAGAGCTGGGGAATGGGGATGATCACACCCATATTTCTGCTTGCTAGGCCCTATGCTGTGTGCTGGGGGCACAGAGTTGAATGGGGAAAATGAGCTAGTGTAAAAGAACTTTGCAGGTGAAAATCTTTCATTTTGTTGAGCATAGTTATGTGCCAGACATTAGGCTATGCACCAGGGACTGAGAGATTTATACGGATTCAGAATTTGATGGGAGAGGCAAGCAGTGAGTGACAGGCGCCACAGCGGGAAGCTTTTATAGAAGCACTAGAGTGGGAATGAGTCTCACTTAAAAGTAGGCAAATATTTCATTGTTGAATTTTTGTCTTCTAGACAGTAGGGTCTGTAAGGCATTTATCACAACCACCTAGACCTACCGTTTTTCCATAAAGCCTCCGGGGCAGCGGGGCGGGGGGTGGCACTTTGCCGAGATGTCTGTGGTTTGGTAAATAGGATATTTTCCTGCAGATGGGCAGAATATTTGATTCCTTTTATTGGTTCTGATTATTGAGTTTCTGGTCAGAAGTTTGAATAAATGATTTTAGACATTGAGAAGAAAGGGGTAAGCCAAATCGAATGCCCTTGTTTCTGGTGGAAGAGATGGTATTTCAGGGGGACAGGATTGCCTGCCCCCACAAGGCTGATTCCTACTCCCGTGCCTTGAGTGACAATCAGTGTCCTGTTCAATTTTGTGCTCCTCCTCCTGATGTGCCCGTGCCTGGTGGGGAAGGGTAGGTGCTCAGGAGAAGCGTGCCCATGAATAAACATGACAGAAAGTGCAAGTTCTCCTGGGATCACTTGGTGCCTGCCAGGTCGCTGAGACCCACAACCCATGTGTTGGCTTTTTTCTCAAACAGTTGTAAAAGTGCTCATTTGTAATGTAAGTTATTTCTTTAAAAGGCAAAATTTGGCACCTGGCATATATTTTATAACCTTAAGCAGTACTAGGAGCCAAATGTTCTATGTGGGGGTGGATGTCCAGTGGTCGTTTCTTTTATAGTTAAGACACAACACCTCCTATATTGCCATATTCATGAAGGAGCTGCAGAGAACAGAAACAAACCTCAGGCCTGGAGTGGAGGGGTTCCTTAGAAACATCCAAGCACAGATTACACAGGAGGGAATTTGAGTCTATATTGAATGTATTATTAACTCTCCTTGTATTTTAGAGGGTTTGATTTACACTAGTAATAACGTCTTTGTCCGTTTTGTCTTTAGAGAGGAAATATTGAAAGGAGACAGCTCTTGAAGCAAACATGTCAGTTCCTAATGCAGGGATCTCATCCATGACTGTGCTCCCGGGGCCATTGTAATTCACACCGAGTGCGCCCTTAGTCATCTTTGGCAGTCATTGGGGATTGGGTCACAATGTCACCAAACATAATATCGGCTTTCTCTAAAAGAGAGTAGTGCAGCGTGGGCCAATGGATTCTTTGTTGTTCTTCCCCTCCAGAGTGGAGGGTCTCCGCTCAGCCCATCTGCGGTTTCTCACAGTGATAGTACTTCATCCACGCAGTCGCTGTCTCATGGAGGGGCGCCAGAGCTGTTGGTGGGGCTCTCGTACAATGCCACAACGGGGCGATTATCTGTGGAAATGATCAAAGGCAGCCATTTCCGAAACCTTGCTGTTAACCGAGCACCTGGTAAGTGTGAGTCTGTTCTCCCAGCTCTGGTTCTTCCAGAGACGAATGGAAAGACCTGTCTGCTTTCATCTTAGTTCTTAAATTTTTACCGTAAAAATGATCTTATTATGACTTAGGCAAGCTTTCACAAAGAGATACCTTTCTATTTTTAAATGGCTTTCTATTTAATTAGACTTCTTTGCTATCTAGATGTATCTGGACATGAAATAGACTGGCCTGTGTGTCTATATTGTTTAAAGGAAAAGAATGAACAGCATTTTCAGCAACATAATGTGTATGGGCAATTAAAATGTGCTAATATGTCCTAGACCCTCAACTTTAAAGAAAAAGAGCTCTGGCTTTGGAGTAGGGCAGATCTGGGATTGAATTCCAGCTTTACCTACTACTTAACCACTAGCTTTGATCTGATCCTGTGCAATTTATCCCTTTTCAGAACACAGCTAACTCATCTGACAAAAAGAAGATATTAATAGTACCTTCCTGATGGAGTTGTTTTGGAGTTTAAATGAAATGATTTATTTAAAGCATTTAGTACAGTGCCTACCACATAGTGAATGCACAAGAAATGTTAATGGTTATTGTGGTGACAGAGAAAGGAAGTACAGGAGGCAGATCTGGGGCAATGCAGGACTGGCTCTCCAGGGGAACTGCCACTTTTGAGATTGTCACTGGAAAGAGGGGTTCAAGGTATATCCCCAGAGCTGCAGTCCAAAGTTCAGAAAGCCACACTCAAAAAGCTGCTGTTTTCAGTTGCCTCAACAGCCTTTCACCATCTAGGAAGTTAGAGACTGAACATTAGAAGCATGCTGTTAAAAAGTTAGCTTACCTTTTTATGATCTTGTTTTTCAGCAAAAAAGCTTGAAAGGGGGTTTCTTTTTTGCTTCTGCCTTCTGGACCTCATGCAAACACACCTAATTGGAGGACTTAATTTAGATATGGAATGCTAGCTGCAAGAGAGTCTGAAAATGTTGTTGAATTTCTAGTTTTTCAAGTCAGGAAGGTAAACTTGAAGGGAGTAGAATGGAGGGCTAGGGAGCCTGCCACCATGGGCACCAAACTGTTATTGAAAGAAGGATGAAATCAGTATATTTGTGGCAGGCTGAAAGAATCAGTGGACTCAGGTCTCATGTGTCAGCAGCAGGTGAAGAACTAGGAGTGCCACTGTAAAAGAGTCGTCTCCTACAGCTGAATCTGGGCTCTCACTCTTTTTTTGCCCTTAACTGTGCCGCAGCCCTCAAAAGCTCTGTGGAATGGGGGTATCTTGTTAGAACTTGTGTGAAAACCATTAGGGCAAATTAGTAAGGAATGCCCCAGCACTTTGGATAACAGAATAGACTGGGTTTATCAGCCATATTCTGTGTTGACACTCAGAGCCACGTGAGGGCTATTTAGAATGCATAATAGATGCTTATTATTAGTTGCATAGCTAGACTCTTTTTACTAGATACCAATTTGTTTTCCAGAATAGCTCTGAATTTACTAGAGATCTGTCTGGATTTACTACTTTGCCTTCTGAACTTTTGCTAACCTCTTTCCCTGTCCTTCTGAGACCTGGTAAAGTCTGAACAATTTTTTAGGAACATAGTAGAGATGCAGAGAATGATGGGGTTATGGATCACACAATCATGGCCTGTTCAATTCCATGCTGTGAAGCTTTATTTTGTATATTGGGTGGTACTAGGCAATACAGAGGAGAGGTACAGCATGGTGCTTGAGAAAGTACCAGCTGGAGGCCAACAAACCAAGGTGTGAATTCAGGCTCTGCCACTTATTATAATAGCTGTGAGTTACTGCCTGGGTGTGGTGGCTCAATGCCTGTAACCCCAGCACTTTGGGAGGATGAGGTGAATGGATCACCTCAGGTTAGGGGTTTGAGACCAGCCTGGCCAACATGGCGAAACCCCATCTCTATGGAAAATAACAAAAATTAGCCGAGCTTGGTGGTGCACGCCTGTAATCCCAGCTACTTGAGAGACTGAGGCCAGAGGATCACTTGAACCCAGGAGGTGGAGGTTGCAGTGAGCCAAGGTTGCACCACTGCACTCCAGCCTGGGTGACAGAGTGAGACTGTCTCAAAAAAACAAAAAACAAACAAACAAACAAAAATTGTGAGTTATGAAACTGTTCTGAATCTCATTTTCCTCATCTATAAAAAGGGAGTCGGTATAGTATATACTTTATAAGTTTACATACCTGTAATACTTGCAAAACTGTGATATTGAGGATGGAACTATTATATCTTAATAAATATCTATATAAATATGCTAAAGATGAAATTCTTGTAACAAATATTTAAAACCAAATAGCAAAAAAAGGGCAAATCCTAATTTAGAAATTGATTTTATTCCAGAAGTTTAAGACTATTTGGCATTTAGTACATGATTTGCCATAGGCATAGTGTTGCAATAAAACTTAAAATGTAACTGACATGTTGTATCTTTGCAACCCATAGAATAGAAAACAATGCTGCTGTGATGCTAGGAATTAAAATAGAAACCCAATAGTGAAGACAAAAGTTTTTTGTCTCTGTAGAATGCTGGTACTTGAGGAAAAGCCAGTTTAATTAGGAAGGGATGAGAAAGTAGAAGGTTCCTTTGTGGAGCTTCTGAAAGGGACCTCTTGGAATTTTCAAGGGCTTTAGATGTCGATGGTCTTGGTTTTTCATTATGTCTAGCTTCATTATGGCACTCACACTACTTTGACAGTTACATGGCAAGCTTGGGATACATTTTTAGTTCCCATATGGAAGAGAACAAGAGAGAGAAAGAATGAGGGGACACGAGTTTTATGAGGTAACTGAGAAGAGTTGGAAGGAAGAGGGGGAAAAGAAGAGAGGACAGGAGCCAGGAGAGGAATGGAGCTGTGAGTGGGGAAAGGCGGAGGCTGCATGCCGCTTTCACCGCTCCCCACGGCAGAGGGAGAGCCGGCGGCAGCCTGGGCCCTGCTGCAGAGTCCGCCACAGGGTCACCGCAGGCCAGGGGATCTTGTACCACTGAGGGCCACGACATCCTGTGGTTGAGGCTCTCAGCTCAGGTGCGGTTACCTCCTCCGTGACTTCAATCCTGCCCGATAGGGTGGTCATGATCACGTAAAGAATGGTTCTTAGGGAAGTGTGAAGGAAAATAGGTTGAGCCTGAGTACTGGGAACTTTTCTTCTCTTGAATATTGTTAAGGTTTTACATGTTGCTGGAAAGAGAGACAGTGGCTAGGATTTAGAAGTGAGAATCTTTTTGCCTCAAAATACATCATAAAACAAAAGGCAACTTTGAGTTAACCAACCTGACCCAGTTAGATGATCTGATACTTTTTAAACTTTTTCTCCTAAGTAAGACAGAGGAACTGAACAAACAGTAGATGAAGTTCTTCTCCTCTGTTGGGGTCTTAGAAGAAATAAACCACTGAGATAGAAACCCCCTCCCCTTCTGAGGTAAAATCCTTGGGCGAGAGGGCTCCTTACTCTGATGGACTGGAGCTAGTGGGGGCAATAATAGAAATGTGAGTCTCCGCCAGCTCCAACCAGAGCCTCCACTGCACAGCCCCCAGCATGGCTAAAATGAAAAATTTGCACAAAGTATTGGTGAGGATGTGGAGAATACATTCTTGGTGGGAGTGTAAAATGGAACAACCACTTTGGGAAAAGGCATAGAAGTTTTTTTTATAAAACTAAACATGCACTGAGAATCTAGCAGTTACATTCTTAGGCAGTAACCTGTAAGTCAAAAAAGAAAAAAAAGACCCATACAAGAATGTTTATAGCAGCTTTATTCATAACAGCAAAAACTAGACAGTCCTCATGCCCATCTAGAGAAGAGTGAGTAAGCAAATTAAGATATATAACGGAATACTATTCAGCAATAAAAAGTAATAAAATTAAACGTAGGCATTCAACAGCATGGAGGAATCTCACAAACTTGCTGAGTTACCTACTGCTTGAATCTATTGGTAAGAAATTCTGCAGTAAGCAAAACTAGTGTATAGTGGGGAAAAAAGCAAAGGAGTGGTTGTGTCAGGAATGGTATTGGTGCTAGGATGTACTAGGTAGGGACATGAGGAAATGTTCTAGGGTGATGGGAATATTCTGTATTTTGTTATTCTTTAAAATTTTTAATCTATATATTGATAGGGATGTGAGTTAAATGGATGTATACATTTGTCAGAACTTGGTGAATGGCACTGAGCTTTGTACACTTCACTATAGGTGAATTTTACCTTAAAAAAGAACTGTAAAATATTAAACTCTAGCTAATGAAATGCATGCTGAAATTTTTAGCATTGAAGAACAACAATGGCTACAATTAAAATGGTTTAATGGATGAATAGAGGCACAGATACGTGAGAAAATAAAACAATTGAAAACTCAAGGTGGTGGGTATATGGACCTCCACTGTACAATTATTTCAAATGTTCTATATGTTTTAAATTTTAGATACTGGGGAATACAATCTAGTGTGGTATGAAGTAGATCAGCTGGGTCAAGTTGGTAAAAATAAAATATGAATCTTAGCCATGAATAGGCACTTCTGTGGTTGGCAATACTTCTTGTTTTTTGTTTTTGTTTTTTTTTTTAAATTAGCATGACATCTCTAGATGTCACTCTATTTCCCTAGATAAACCTTGGATCAGAAAGATGGGGTACTGGCTGGGCTGGGTGGCTCATGCTTGTAATCCCAGCACTTTGGGAGGCTGAGGCAGGCAGATCACCTGAGGTCAGGAGTTTGAGACCAGCCTGGTCAAGTGGTGAAACCCCACTTCTACTAAAAATACAAAAAATTAAGTGGGCATGGTGGCAGGTGCCTGAAATCCCAACTACGCAGCTACTTGGGAGGCTGAGGCAGAAGAATTGCTGGAACCCAGGAGGTGGAGGTTGCAGTGTGCCAAGATCACACCACTGCATTCCAGCCTGGGCCACAGAGCGAGACTCCATCTCAAAAAACAAAAAACAAAACAAAACAAAAAAAAGATGGGGTACTGAGCATCTGAACCTGAGGGCATCTTCTATAGCGTCCTCCGTAAACCACATCAATCAAAAGGGAAAGTATTTGGCTGGGCATTTCTTCCTTTCTAACTTCATTTTTCTATATCTATCTGTCTGTCAATCATCTTTTGGTGAAAAAGCCCATGTTATAAAGTGTTGTGATTTAAAAAAAAATTCCTGTAGATGGGCTAAGAAAGATAAAATAGGCTATTTGGAAATTACTGTAACTAGCTGATAGAATCTATTTATACACAATATATAAGTGCAGTAGCAGCATGAACTTATCCTAGTGCAAATCAAGTAACAATGTGCCGAACATCACTCCAGCCATTTTCAAGGTCATGTCTCATTTAGTACATGTGGTCAGTGTTCAAAACTATTATTGCTATTAAGATGGTATAGAGTAGTCTACAAATCTTCTGATGGCAAATGATAACTCCAAGTCTGTCCCTGGCTAATGGTCCAGATGTAAAAGCAGTGTATAGTGTCTAGCAGACATCTGAAATCCTGATGTACATTTATAAATGCTTTTGGAAAAGTTAACAGTAAGAGATAGAAACATTTGATTATCTTTTGAATTTGGCTTCACGGGAAAGCAATTCAATAACAACTTAGCAGCTCTATTCTGTTCTTCTCCTAGTCCTGCTATCCAACTGCTGCATGGCCTCAACATTTGATTTAACCCCTCTGAATTACATTTTCCTTATTAAATGAGGTTAACAAGCTAGTGTTACAGATATACTGCTATGTTTCAAAACAGTTAGCTATTGTGTTGACAGGTTCTCTTTCTCCATCTTCATCTTTGCTATGTCTCCTTCTACAGCGTGCTACTGCAATGTGTATGTATGTGTATATGTACACATATAATGGTTCTTGTCAAAAACTATCATTAAGATGTTCCCTCCAGTTAAAAACAAGTTCCCCAGCTTCTCAGCATGTGCATGATTAGCCACACATGATAATTACACCCCAAATGATAATACTTAACAGCAGCGGCAGCATATTAACCTTGTTAGGCACTCACAATAGCAGAGACTACAGGAAAGAAAAACAAGCAAATCAAGCTCCCTCATGTTTTGTGTGAAGAAAAAGTGGGATTCAGAAAGTGTGCTCTACAAACAGAGTGCAGGGAAAAAAATACTCAGTGAAAATGAACATATACGAGACATATGACCTTCTTTTAGAATCCTGGTCCAGTTTTTGTTAAATATAGTGTATTAAGAGTCACTGTCTGCTCAGAATCATGGCCATTTCATATGAAAATTTAGATGAGGCACTAACTTATTGAATGCATAGGTGATATTCCTTTTTCTACATCAACTCATTTAATTCTCACAATGATATCAAAGTTAAAAAATATTAAAAGCAATAGGAAAGAAAAGATAGTTACTATGGTGTATTAGTCTGTTTTTATGCTGTTGATAAAGACATACCCAAGACTGGGTAATTTATAAAGTAAAAGAGTTTTAATGGACTCACAGTTCCACGTTACTGGGGAGGCCTCACAATAATGATGGAAGGTGAAAGGCACGTCTTACATGGCAGCAGACAAGAGAGAACTTGTGCAGGGAAACTCCCCTTTATAAAACCATCAGATCTCATGAGATTTATTCACTATCATGAGAACAGCACAGGAAAGACTCGCCCCCATGATTCAGTTACCTCCCACTGGGTACCTCCCACAACATGTGGGAATTGTGGGAGCCACAATTCAAGATGAGATTTGTTTGGGGACACAGCCAAACCATATCACATGGTATGTCAATTATATTGCAATAAAGATGTTAAAAAAGCCAGTTACCTACAGAGGAATCGCAGTGAGACTGAGGACAGACTTTTTAACAACATTAATAGAAACCAGAGGACAATGGGAAAGAATATCAAAGTATTGGGAGAAAAATACTCAGCTTAGCGTTTTGTTCCCCAAGTGAAGGAAAAATAAAGATATTTTCCACAAATTTGAAAGAGTTTTTCATTAGAAAAAACAACTAAATGATGCATTTCAGGAAGAAAGCAATTGAAATGGAAAGGAAGTAATGAGAACCAAGAAGGAAGAATGAACAAATAAATTGGCTAACATGTAAGTAAATATAAGCCTGCATGGATTGCATAAAGCAAAAACAGAAGCAGTAGGAAAAATGACTAATATTGGGGGTAGTACCACAAAGTGGCAATAAAATTCTAGGCAGAAATTACATAAATATGGGAAAGAGAGAGAGACTCCAAATGATTTTTGACAAGGCTGCCGAGACCATTCAAAGGGAAAAGGATAGTCTATTCAACCAATGGTGCTACAAAAAGTGGATCTCACCCTGCAAACGCATGAAGTTGGATCCTTAGCTAACACCATATATAAAAATGAACTCAAAATGGATGAAAGACCTAAATATAACACCTAAAACTATAAAACTCTTTGAAGAAAACATAGGGCAAAAACTTTATGACCTTGGATTTGGCAGTGATTTCTTGGATATGACAACAAACGCATAGGCCATAAAATTAAATATAGACAATTGGACTTCATGTAAGTTCAAAAATTTTGTGCATCAAAACATAATAAATAGACAACCCATCGAATGGGAGAAAATATTTGCAAATTATATATCTGATAACAAACTAATATCCAGAATATATAGAGAACTCCTAAAACTCAACAACAAAACAATGTGAGTTTAAAAAACGGATTAAAGACTTGAGTAGACATTCCTCCAAAGTTGATATATAAATGGCCAATAGAAATATGAAAAAATGCTCAAAATCATTAATCATCAGGAAAATGCAAATCAAAACTACAGTGAGATACCACTGCATACCCATTAGAATGGCTACTATAACATACACACACACACACAATAACAAGCGTTAATGAGAATGTGGAAAAATTGGAGCCCTTGTCCATTACTGGTAGGAATGTAAAATGGTACAGCTCCTGTGGAAAACAGAATGACAGTTCCTGAAAAGATGAAAAATAGAATCACCATATAACCCAGCAAATCCCTTTTTTGGGTATGTACTCCAAGGAATTGCAAGCAGGGTCTTAAAGAGAAATTTGTACACCCGTGTTCATAGCACCATTATTCCCTGTAGCTAAAATGTGGAAGCAGCCTAAGTGTCCATTGAGGGATTAATGTATGAGCAAAATGTGGTATATACATAGAAGGAATACTATTCAGCCTTAAAAAGGAAAACAATTCTGACATATGCTGCAATATGTATGAACCTTGAGGACATTATGCTAAGTGAAATAAGCCAGTCACAAAAAGACAAGCACTGTATGATTCCAATTATATGAGGTATTTAGAGTAGGAAAAAAATCATAAAAGCCAGTAGAATGGTGGTTGCCAGGGGGTGGAGGAGAGGGAAATGGGGAGTTATCATTTAATGGATATGGAGTTTCAGTTTTTACGAGATTAAAAGAGTTCTGGAGATGGATGGTAGTGATGTTGTACAACATTATGAATGTATTTAATACCACCAAAATGTACACTTAAATATGTTAAAATAGTAAATTTTATTATATGTATTTTAACACAATTTTTAAAAATTGAAAAAAATACACTGGAGAGAGATCAGAGGATATTGCAAAACCAGGTTATGAGTAAGACATATGAGAGCTGGATGTTTAGACTGATGTTGCTTCAAGGAAAAGAAATACTAGTATTAAAATGAAGAGATTAGGAGGCTGTATGTATGTGGGAGCAGGGAGTTTATGGGAAATCTCTGTACCTTCTGCTCAATTTTGTTAAGAAATTGAAACTGTTCTAAAAAATAAAATCTATTTAAAAAATTAAAAGATTTAAAAATAGAAGAGAGTAGAGATTTTGATTAATTTTAGACATTAAACCAAGTGAACATATTAAAATTTTAATCTTTTAAACCAATGGAATAAATGAGAATAAAGTGAATGTAACCAATTCAGTAGAAAGCAGAGAAAATATTTTTTAAAGTGTAGAAAATTGCATGATAAATAGAAAGCACAAACCAAACAGTGAATATATGTCAAAATATATGAGTAGTCAAAATATATGAGTTGTCATAATAAATATAAAGGAACAAAAATTCGATGTAAAAGATAGATATAAGATTAGATTAAGGTCTCTCTCTTTTTCCTAGTCACTGTCTGCCCCACTTCCTCACACTGCCTCATAGTAAAAACACACTACAGTTTATACTGGGTTCACCTAGCTTTGTGATATATAAGGAAGGAAATCATTAATTACCAAAGAATTGGGCTTAGCTCAGGAATGCAATAATGATTTAATATTAGGAAAATCTGCTAGTGTAATTCACCATTTTAACTGGTTTATGAGAAAGCCTTATGATAATATCAGTAGATGCTAATAGAAGCTTTTGATTAAAAAATAAAATTTTTGAAAACATTATGATTATCTCAATAGATGCAAAAAGTTGCTTTTTTTAATCTTGTTTTGTTTTTTACAGAGCTTGGCAAACTCATTCTAAAATTCATATGCAAGAGCCAATTAAACCAAGCAAGAGAGTAGAATAACTAAAATAGCTTTTAAAAAGATGGTAGAGGGATTATCCCTAGCAGATATCAAGACATGTTATAAAATGATGATAATAAATATTGTCAGACTTAGGGGAAGACACTGAAGCTTGGAAACTTGATATTTGACAGACATGGTATTACAAATTAGTGGGGAGATAATAGATTATTTAATGAATAATCCTTCCAATACAGAAAAAAAAAATAGATCCCTACCTCACACCACATGCAAAGCTCAATTACAGCTGTATTAAAGACCAGATGTGAAAAACAAGATCTTTAAGATTCAGAAGATAATGTGGGAGACTATTGAGTTTGGGTAGGATTTCTTTAAAAAAGCATCAACTTAAAAGAAGACACCAATAAACCTGACTCCACAAAAATTTAAAACATTTGTACTACAAATGACTATAAATGAAGCTGAAAGGCAGGTAGAAGGTAGTAGCAATTAATATAACTAGCAAAGATTTTGTGTCTAGAATTTGTAAAGAGCACAGTCATTCACTTCTAGGTATATCCTAGAGAAATTTTTGAATTTTGGTATAATGCAAAATAGAGAAAAGCGTTCACTGAAATCTTTTTAACTTTTGGTAATTATAAGGAATTAAATGTTCATTAACAGAATGAAAAAATGAATTATAATTTATTAATACATTGGAACATTACACACAGAAGATAAAATAAATGAATCACATATATGTATACATAGAGATAATATAAAAAATTATAAATTAAATAAGTTTTAGAAAGACATACACAACAATGTTAAATTTTTTAATGTGCTAAATTCTATTAAATATAGTTTGGACACCTATGTTTACATCTATTTATATATTGAAAGTTTAAATACATATATGGAAATGATAAACTCCAAATCCAACATAGTAGTTACCTTTGTTGAGAAAAGAAGTTGGACAGGATCCCAAAGAGGGATGCTAAAGGATCTTCAATTGCAATATTTTATTTCTTAAAAATCAATAAAAAGGCAGAAACATTAGTAGCATATATGACAAATTCTAAATACCCTGTCAGTTTGTGTGATATTATTTTTTATTTTCATATGTTTAAAATCATTTATACATCTTAATAAATTAAAAGTGAAAGTTAAATGGCCAAATTCCTTTCCCTTGCCCTGTATC
Source organism: Rhinopithecus roxellana (assembly GCF_007565055.1). Lineage (NCBI taxonomy): Eukaryota > Metazoa > Chordata > Mammalia > Primates > Cercopithecidae > Rhinopithecus > Rhinopithecus roxellana. The sequence goes on along the minus strand of NC_044553.1, from coordinate 91,009,331 downwards.
CCAGAGATTCATAGTTCCTCTGACCCCCAGGCCAAGACTCAGCTCAGCAATTGGTAGAAAATTATGCTGCAAATGGGTAGGTATTTTGTGGGGGCTGTTTAACTACTGGGTACCATGTTGTTTCTTTGGAAAAATGCCTTCTGAGTTCCAAATGACATACTTTTGTGCCATAATAATTTGGGGATTATGTACTATATGTACTATAATAAATATTGTAGTAAAAGTGCCATCTTCCTTTAGCAAGAAAAAGGCAAGTGACTAGTAAAACAGTTGACAGGGCTGTCAAGGGATTATGACCCATTCAGTGTTTTGCTAATGGTTCTGAGTTACTAAAGATACTATAAAGCTTTTTGAATCACCACCAGAAAAGAAAATATTGCTCAGCATTGTTTTGTAGCCACGATTACCAGTTTCCAAAGACTAAAACAGAGCTTATTTAAATGGCATATTTACTTAGCTAGAGTCTTTCTCCATTCATTCTGACTGATGTTAATCAGAGTAAGTCACTGAACCCCAAAAGACCCTGGTCATGCTCCCCAACTATTCCATAGAAGCCAAATTTCCTGGGCACAGCCTCTGCACTGGAAGTTAAGAAGTAGGTGCATTATTAGTGTTAATAGAAGTTTCCCTTTTGAACTAGAACAATGAACATTTTCCTTCCTTTTGTCTGGTGTCTTCAGACTGGATTGCTTATAAGATTATTATTATTTCTCTTGTTATGCACATACAATCCAACTTCTGCGATAGTAATTTGGTAGTAAGTGGCCTTTCTTGTAATTAGAAAATAATCTTATGGCAGGATAAAGCTTGAAATTGCTCTCTGTGTGAAATGAGCATGCTTTTGTTTGCAAGATTAACTCAATTCCCACTGCTATACCTGGCAGCAGACTTGCCCAATCAGTTTGGTGACTGGATTGAACTTTTTCTACAGAAATCATGTAGCTATGCAGCTTCAGAAACACAAATCCACTCCCTCATTGTTGGTTTTCTGACAGCTTTTCTGTAGAACAGTTTGAAAAGAAGAGAGCCCTGTTTCTGAGACAGAGAAGTGTTTTCACACCTGAAGTGTAATTGCACACCTTGTGTTTCTCAGCAGATAAGTGCATAAAATAACACATCAAACTGGAATAGAAAAAGATCAACATAGAAAGAAAACTGCAGGTTGTAATTTGCTTCCTATCTTACAATGCTCTTGGAGAGAACAGTAAATTACAGAGATCTGCGTTTAAGCTTTAAAAAGTTTGACTGGTCGTTAGGTGGGAAAATGAGCAATAAACACTAACCAGCTTGCAGCCTGCATTGAACAGAATGTACAGAATGATAAAATTTTGGAAACACCCTAACATTTTGATTTTTTGGGAGAATAATATGCGCATGTTAGTAGTAAAATTTGTAGATAAAGGTCAAGACATTTATAAATTGATTTTAATAAAAATGTAATTGAGGAGATAATTATTTTATGATGGTCCCATTCAGGAATTTTAGCAAAAGGAGATCATGTTGGTAAAATTTGAATGCTTTCTTTCCTTTCTATAGTGATGCTAGTCACTGTTTTCTGGCATTCTAGTGGGGAGTGGGTTCTACAATGAAGAGGTTTAGCTTCATTGCTCAAGTTTGAAAACTTGAGACCGAAAGAAAAAGAAAGTTGAGCTTCCTGACTAGGCATGAACATTCATTACAAAATATTTATTGAAGGTCTAGCACATGGTAGGCACAAGCTAAGTATCAGGTGTACAGTGGTTAATACGGCAATCCCTCTCTCCACCATTGGAAAACTGCATCTCTGCAGACAAGTAAATAGGCAGTGATAATACTGGTGGTAAGTGCGGAAACAGGCTAAAACTAGGTTTTAGTGGAGACTATAAGAGGGTTATCTGAACTGGTGGGAGTGAGAGAAAAAGGTCAGAAAGGTCAGCAAATATTCCCAGATAAAGTGATATCCAAACTGAACGCAATGAACAAAAGTCATATGAGGCTGAATATCGGTCCGGATGACAGAGCACGGGGAGCATGTACAGATGAGAAAGAGAAAAAGAACAAATTGGGTTGGAGGAGGGGAGAAAGTTCAATGCAGTAGAATGCAGTGTATAATGGCAGCAGTGGTAAGCAATGAGACTAGAAAATAGGGCCAAAGAAGAAAGTCTACACAAAGAAATTGAGCTTTTATCTTGAGGCTAGTGGGAAGTACTGAAGACTTAGTTTGTGTTTATTAGTGAGAGTGACATGGCCGGATCTGTATTTTACAAAGATTGCTCTGGGAGTCCCCTGACTAGGAGGTCAGTGAGGAAACATGAGGTAATATAGGTGAGAAATGCTGGCAACCTGAGCTTACAGTGTACACAGAGTTCAGAGGCACTGGGGATGGAAAGAAGTGGGTAGATTTGGGAACCGTTTGAGAGGTAGAATCAACAGAACGTGGTGACTGATTGGATGAACTGGGAATGAGGAAGTCAGTCTTGTGAAAAATGAGGTCCTGATTTCTGACTTGGATAATTTGGTGAATGATGCTACTATTCACAGGGATAGGGAACACTGGAACAGCAAATGTTTACAGTTGGGGGCATATTGAGTGTGAGACGAGTGTAGGATTTCAAGAGAAGAAGTGTAGTATTCAGTTGAATCTTGAGTTTGGGAGAGAAGTTGAGGCCAGACCTATGGACTTGGTAGATGTCATTGAAAATATGGGAGTGGATGAGATGGTCCAAAGGATATGTAGACAGCCCGGGCAACATAGGGAGACCCTATTTCTACAAAAAATTTTAAAATTAGCTGGGCACGATGGTGCATGCCTGTAGTTCCAGCTACTCAGGAGGTTGATGGGGTAGGATCACTTTGGGCCCAGAAGTCAAAGCTGGAGTGAGCTGTGATCATGCCACCGCACCTCAGCCTGGGCAACAGAGCAAGACCATGTCTGTCTGTCTGTCTGTCTCTTTCTCTCTCTCTCTCACACACACACATACATACACACACATACGAATATGTAGAGAATGAGAAAAGAATTCTCCAATTCAGGCATAAAATAGAAATTTGACTATGAAAAAAATCATGTAGAGCAAAATGTGTATATTTATCTTGTTACATAAATAAATATAGATGAAGAACTGTGCCTGCCCACAAACACCATTGCACATATGCTTGTGTATGTATGTATACAGCCTGTGCACGAAGAGGTACTAATGAACATCAGCAATGTGTGCTAGATAGTGAGCCACATGAAACATTAGGCACTCAAGGTAATAATTCCCTTCCTTAATAATTCATGCAGGCTGTGTTGCCCAACAGCAAGAACCAGGCTTAAGGATACCGATCAGTATGTTGAAAGGAGAAATGTGTAGCCCATATAAATGTTACGACTAGTCCAGCCAAACAGAGAGCACTAATGTTTCTTACCATCCCCACCCCACCTTTTTTTTTTTTTTTTTTGTCTTAGATACATACGGAAAACTCTTTCTCCTCAATTCTGTGGGTCAAGAGATGTCCCGTTGCAAGACGTCCATTCGGCGTGGTCAGCCCAATCCTGTCTATAAGGAGACCTTTGTCTTCCAGGTGGCCCTCTTTCAGCTGTCTGATGTCACGTTGATGATTTCCATTTATAACAGGCGTACTATGAAGCGTAAAGAGATGATTGGCTGGATTGCCCTGGGCCAGAACAGCAGTGGAGAGGAGGAACAAGATCATTGGGAGGAGATGAAGGAAACCAAAGGCCAGCAGATATGCAGATGGCACACTTTGTTGGAATCCTAGGTTTGCTAACCTGCATTTGTGTGCTGTGTCCACCTTGGTTACCTGTGTTGCTGTCTACTGACACCAAGTCGGTGTGTCCTGGCAAGGGTTTCAGGGTTTCAAAAACAGATTCCAGTAACCCCTAGGACATTGTGAGTGGGAGTTTTGGGTTTCTCAATAGTTTGATTTGGATTTAAATATTGTAATTTTAAAAACACACATACACAGTGAAGTGTCCATATGGAAAATGTTAGACCACAATTAAGACCACTGATGAGTTAATTTGTACCAATAGATCATTGAATTTTGGTTCAGGGTATGGGGTGAAGCTTCTTCTGCTGTCTCTGTTTGCTTGAAGAGTAACCTGAGATTGCAAGGGAGCTGTTAAATGTTACTATTTGCAACCATTTAGGTGGATGAATCAGAATTTTCTTAATGTGGTACAAAAAACTCCAAAATATAGAAATGAATCAGATGCTGAGCCTCATAGAAGAATCTAACTCTAATCCATAAACTCTTATTTCACATTTTTCTCTTTATCAAAGAAACCTATTTACCTAATGAGTAAATATTATAAACTTGCACTTTTAAAATAAATTTATATTAATTAAATACCTCTTTTATCTTATATTTTGTGGTTTCTATGAGATTTGGTTAGATGAATCATTTTGAAGCAAGAAAAGAGTTCAGAAACTACTGTTTTAAGACAACTTGTCTCCTTTTGAATATGTAAGATTTCAAACTTGTAACTTTCAAAGTTTTTATGCTGTCTTTCTCACCCAGTAAGTTCTTACAGAATAAGAAGAAAACAAAAAACAAGACTATTTCTGTTATAGATTTATTGATTTTTCTGATTCTGGTGTTCTTTTGGATTAAACTTTTTCTATGTTCAATTATATATACTCATATATTAATATTTTGAATGTACTGCATGTAAATCATGCTCTTTTTAAATTGAGTATTTTCCATCACTAGAGCATAGTGAATTGTACACCGTGGGTCTTTAATAAATATTGATTTGATTGACTCTTCAAAGTGAACATGTTATAATACCTGTGAATGGAGAAATATTTTCAGCTTGTGTGGAATAACATTAAGTTTTTCTTTGAGCATTTGAAGTGCCTATAACTGTCATTTTTTATGGCATTTGCAGCAACATATATTAGTCACTACTTGCAGTCTGGGCATGTGCCACTCAGAACACTGATCTTGTATGGTTATGAGCATGGGATTTTACTTGTGACTTACTTTTACATATTTATGCAGTGCATGTTTATTTTCCTTATTCTTAGGTCTGGGCCCTTAATTTCAATTACTTTAAATTGGCTTTAATAAAAAAATAGGGAAAGAATGTATGTACATTTAATCCCTGCACTCAATGTGCAGCTCTTCTGAGCAATTGCTCAGTCACCTATTTTTAGTTTCTATGTTTCATTGTGGACTTTTTCCTGTCTGTGGGAAGAGTGATAGCTAGTGATGGCTGTATACAGTTAAAAACACATAACTCCTCCTCAGCTCCACGTTTTGACAGATTGTAAGCGTAGGCTGTAACACTTGAAGAACATATTTATTCCTTACAGTGTGTAATGGTTATCCTGACAAGACCAGACTAGGGCACAGGATAACTCTACTATGCTTTCACGGTTCTGTCTTTGAATGAAATGATTTCATATGGAAGAATGAGAATTTGCCAAATAAATTAATACCTTAATCACTTTTCAGGTCATGGGAGTTTCATATATATGACTGCTCAGTTATTAGGAATATGTAATAAAACCATGCTCCTCTGGGTTTTTACCCTACCTTTCTTTGGGAGAGCTCAGAGTGCTTTTCCAGCATTATATCCATTAACTGCTGAGTGGTCTTTGCAGCGTGGCTAAGTCATTGAGTAGAACTGAGTGCGATTGATTAAGTAGCAGCACAAAGAATTGGCTTTTCACATCTCTTTATGCCCTGTGTTTAAAGGGAAGTAGAACAGCCTCGCTATGCTTTCCTTTATGCAGTAACATAATAGCAGCATTCATTTTAAAATTTACATTTGAAAAAAATCTGTATATATTGTACAGACAGCCCTGAATTTTTCCTTCTCATATTTTCCTGCTGCTGCATCCTTGTTTCATGGTACCCAATAATCACCTATACTTCATTTTCTGTTCCCAAGACCCACCCATTTTGAAGGTTTTCTGCTGGTATAGTGAAGATATTTGTGTGCTTGATCTGCCTTCCAATGGTCTGTTTATGATACAGTTTACAGGAATGTGCAGCATTTTAAGGGAGGGAATGCCTGAAAAGCATTTTTTATTTTTATAATTTTACTATGTTGGTGCTACTCACCAAATAGGATGCATGTACATCTTGAATATACAGCAACATTCACCCTCAGCTGATTGTATAAATCTAAAATGCTGAAGACAAGATATATAACAATATGTGACTGATTTTTTTACCTTGATTTGAAATTCTAGTTTAGTAAGATCTTTTGATTTTGTGCACTTAAACTCCCTTATTTTCTTGGCATAGTCTAGACACAAATGCATTTAACATGTTTTTCACTTGAGCTTTTACATTTGGTTTTCAAAAGAGTTATGAAAGATAATTAGTTGGTTCTGCAGTGAAAAAAAAAACTGCTTTTGCCTATTTCTTCCGGCTAATGATTAATATCTCATAGGGAGATTTGACATTGAAGCAGCACTGGTTTTTGTTGCTTGAGTAGGACTTTCAGTGATTTTGCCTGAAGAGTAGGCTTTTAAAATAATATTGTTAAGAGTAAATGATGTGCTGGGTTGATGGAGATCTGCTTTATAGTGTGCCTTCTTTTAGGGTGTGAGTTTACACTGAATTGAGAAATCCTGATTTCACCAATTACGGTGGTGGCTGTTGTACTCCCTGTTCCCCTCTGACTATTGTTGAATTTTTAAATGGACCATTCACCAGGCAGCCGAACACCTGCTCTCCGTTCCCTCTCCTTCACTGGCTCCCAGTGTGATGCACAGTTGTTTTGGACTCTGTTTTTGCTGATGCCGCATAACTGTTGGAGGTGGGGGTGTCTTGCCTTCCCTAACATAAGAAGAATTTGTAATGCCTTTGGATGTATTATACTCGGCATTCCACCTGCATGAAATCAGGGAAAGAATCATCACCATGTTTGTGAGAGGGAAAAGAGTATGGCATTGCACAGTCATTCACTTTAGGCACTATTAATTCTGACATCCTTCATTGAAAATTACCTGACATCGAATGTCAATATTCTCCACAGTCCTAGGTGCCAGTGAGCCTGAAACACAGCTTCTGCCTTTTCAATGTGTAGATTTCATAATATTTTACAAGTTACCATTACCTCTTGGGCAGTCACTGTGCTTTAGATGATCTTATCTGAGAACCAAAATTCTTTTCTTTCCAGAGGAAGTACTATTTAAGTAGAAACTAGCATTAGGTTAAATAAAGGTGCTCCTCTGATAGCCACCAATTTGATTTAATTGATGATTCGGTGTGGACATCACTGTGGGTTTCCTAAAAACCTGGTTATCCTTTTGCAGCAGAGGACTTAGTATATTAAAAGCAGAAAAGTGAGTAGGAAAGAATTATTTGTAAATGTCATAAAACCAGATAGAGGTATATTCTTTACTGATAAAGAAACAGGACCGGAACATGCATGTGGTATCTCCTTTTACTTTTGAGGAAACTGTGGTTAAAGAACATTCTATTGTATTTGATCTAAGAACCAAGCAAATAATGGATAATCCTGAAATGGTAAAAGTATTTTTATCTTAAAAATTATTCATCTGGGCAAAGTCATTTACAACAAAATAAAAAGGTCATACAGCACACCAATGGAAGAATTAAAGAATAAATAAATGTGCTGGATACATTTTGAATCCTCCAGGGAGCAGTACCCAAGGAGAGTAAACTAATAAACCAAACGACGTATCTGATCAACTAGCTATCACTTTTCTAAAACTTGGAGAATTCTGAAAAATATTTAAAGATGAGAGAAATGAAACTGTCCTAAGACAATGAGATTGGCATAGCACAGTGAAGTTGGCACAAACTGTGATCCTAGCCTGGGTTTACATGAAACTCTGCTGTGGGGCCTTAAGAAAATTACTTAGCAAGCCTGTGTCCTGGTTTCTTCAACTGGAAAATGGAAATACTACCTACCTCATTAGGTGTCTGAAAACGTATCAGTGAAACCACAGATGTAACGTGCCTAACGTAGAGCTGGGCATGTAGTTAGCATTCCATAGTTCCTCCTCACAGTCATGCTTGAAAAAGAAAATATTTAAGATGTATCTTCTCTTTCTAGCAAAAGTTATTGTAACACTGGAGAAAAACAAAAACCGACTTTCAGATACTGTAAAAAGGATAGGCTCATGAAGCCAGGCTGGATTTGTAAATAAAGGAGGCTTCATCAGGACAGCCTAATCAGAGATAAGCCTGGTATGTGGAGGAAATTGAGCCTTAACAGAGTCCAACTGTGGTAGAACCAAGTCTTTGCATTTATCCCCTTAGTTTGGAGGGAGTACACATCCTTGATGGTTTGTGTGTACCTTTTGATCGATCACAGACAAGGCCTCTCCTTGTCTCCAGCTCTCTTATTCATAAATGGACAAGGCACCTTGTCGCCTTCATCAAAAGAGTTGGTGACAATGGCAGTTTGACTGCATATTTCAACTGTGATCCAGAAAAGTAAAATAAATGATGTGATACTACACTGACACTTTTAAAAATGGATAACACTTTCTTTGAAACCTACATTGCATATCCATTTTATATCCTGATAGGCAAACATTTAAAAATACTCTCATAACATGGCTCTGAAAACTTATCTGTTCAACTAGAATGCTCTATTCGGAACAAATTATCACTGTTTCCCTTATGAGATCATAATGAAAGAAATTCAGTTGATACTACTTTTTAAAATGAGTTTTAAGAGTGGCTTGTTCTCAAGTGATTCAAACCTTGAGTAAAAAGGAGAGTTTCTGGAGAATTTAGAAAAATTTTTGTTGACATTTAATCTGTAGAAGTCTTCATGAGAAAACCACTTCAAGTTTAGTGTAACCAGGTGCCATGAATCAGTCATGTGCTACTTGTGGTTTTAAACTAAACATGATTCTGGGATGGGGAAGTGCGAGGCTACACTCCTGATATAATCAAATTGCCAAAGCATTGTTTTGATTCCTAGGTATCCCAACTAAGGAGAAACATGAAGACATTGGAGAATCACTTAGCTTAGGGCCTTTAGTAGGGAATAATTAAACATGTAGGGAAGGTGAAGGAGTTAGATGGTAGGTAAGAAGGCTGTGGAGATTTCTAGTAACAATGATCCAGAAGTTCTAACCGGGGGGATGGTGCACACTTTCTCTTCTTGACCACATGGATAGATTTCAGAGCATCCCCCTAATCAAGTCTGGAGAATTGTGTGAAGGTTGTTTCTCATTACTTCAAAATTTATTCATTGTCTAGCCCTGTGCTATTTGGGCTGGCACAGAACTTAAATCTCTTTGGAGTGCTGTGAGTGCACATTGAAGCAGTTAGTCATCATTATACAATAATGCTTACCAATATACAATTGTTAAGTTAGTCTAACTATGTGCCATAAACAGTAGAGTTCCTTTTTGTGAGTATTGGAAGGTGAAACATTGGCTGAATTTATTGGGGCAAGCGTCTAGGAAGCCTTGGACTGGCAGTGAGCCTTGGTTGCATTATATGGGGAATTGGTGGGGGTGGGGGTGTCAGAGAATCATCATCTTTGGAAGTTTTTTAAAATAGAAAAATGTGCTTGAAGTCTTGGTTCTGCTAAAGAAGAATGAGAGGACACCCAGGAATATACCCTTTATAAAGTTCCTTCTAATATTCAGGTGTAAAGTTAAAAAAAGAATCAACGATAACACTCCAGGCCTATCTTCTTCCATTTTGGACATTTTTTCCACATTGATTTTTCTCTGCATCATAGAAAGTTTTCTCTGAAGAGTTCCTATTTGGGTTTGTTTGGGCTTTGGGGATGCCTGCAGGCTCAGAGGGAGTTTCCTCTCCTATGGTGCTTTGACTGTTTTTGTTTCCCTTGGGTCACAAAACTGTATCCTAGACACACACACAATAATCACCTTATTTATATCCACTGTGGAACCTGTGAAACAGCTCGAGGCTTTATAGAACAAGCTCATAGGCAGTCATGGGGCTCTGAGGCCCTTCTTGGAATGAAGCTGCTAAATTGCGAACTGCTTTCCATTGCTCACTAATGCTGCCTTAAGCTTTCTCGGTGGGAATTTTTAGTTCATGGCTTCGAGTGACAGTGTTACCAGTTTTATTTTGAGGATGATGAAAAGGCTGACTTCCCATTGTATTGCCATATTTATGCATTATTTTTGTTTACTTCGTTTCCCCCTGGAAGTATCTAGTTGCTGGGATTTTGTTTGTTTGTTTTACACAAAATTTATTCATTCAAAGAGAACTTTATAGGTTGGGCATGGTGGTTTACACCTGTAATCCCAGCACTTCGGGAGGCCGAGGTGGGAGAACAGCTTGTGTCCAGGATTTCTAGACCAGCCTGGGTAACATAGTGAGATCTTGTCTCTACAAAATACCAAAAATGTGCCGGGTATGGTAGTGTGCGCCTATAGTCCCAGCTCCTCAGGAGGCGGAGGTGGGAGGATCACTTGAACCTGTGAGCTCGAGGCTGCAGTGAGCCATGATCATGCCACTGCATTCAGCCTGGGTAGCAGAGTGAGACTCTGTCTCAAAAAAACCCCACAAAAACCAAGACTTTTTTTTTTTTTTTTTGCATTTCATTTTTTTTTTTTTTTTTTTTATTATACTTTAAGTTCTAGGGTACATGTGCATAACGTGCAGGTTTGTTACATATGTATACTTATGCCATGTTGGTGTGCTGCACCCATCAACTCGTCAGCACCCATCAATTCATCATTTATATCATGTATAACTCCCCAATGCAATCCCTCCCTCCTCCCCCCTCCCCCCTCCCCATGATAGGCCCCAGTGCGTGATGTTCCCCTTCCCGAGTCCAAGTGATGTCATTGTTCAGTTCCCACCTATGAGTGAGAACATGCGGTGTTTTGGATGCAGCTGGAAACCATCATTCTTAGCAAACCAAGACTTTTTTAAGTGTAAATGTTCCAGACTCAGGGTTAGGGGTTGGAGAATGGCAGTTGGATAAAACAGTTTGACAATTTTTTTTTTTGTTTCTAAATATTCTTTATAAAAACTAGATTCTGATAAGTAATCTAGGTAAACAATAAGATATTTTATTAAGCTTGAATGTTTGGCTTAATGTATTTTTCTGTAATTGTCTCTTTCCCCCTTTGAAAGGCAGAGGATTTAGGGAAGGTGAAAGTTATTACCCTGTCTCTAATTAAGAAATAGAGACACTTGTTTGTCAGTCTATGCTTCCATTCCATATAAATGGATATGTTTTGTATCTGGGGGAGGAAATGCATCATTCCATTCCAGCAGTGAAAAGCGTTATAGCATCAAATAGGATAGTTAGTATTTTTGACTTTTATAATTAAATACTGAATGCCCTTTGCAAGACAGTAAGTGAGACCCTGGAATGCTAGGTCTGTACAAACTTGACACATTTCTTACAAGCTCTGTGTTTTCATAGTCAAAGGCATTGCTACCCTTTGCTGTTTGAAAGAGTGAACTGGAAACAGTAGCCTCCAGAAAAAGAGGTGACAACCTAAACAAAGAGCCCTGCTTACCTCTCTGTGCCTAAAACTAGTCTTGAAAACTGAATACATTTGGGGTATGCTTATGAAATAGGTAAAGGTCAACATTGGGAGTGTCCCTACTTTGGCAGATAGACCAATACTTTTTTCCTAGACTCAACCCATTTTTAAAGCAGGAGTTTTTCCAATGGATTGGTTATCATTCTACTAGACATGTCTTAGTCCATGCAAATTAATGCAAAATCTTTGGTGGCCTAAAAATTCTTACTGAAAGCAAGTTTTTCGTGTTGCCCAGTTGATAGTCCATAATAAAAAATGTACATATCTTGTTTAATAAAAACCTTGATGTTTAAGAAGAAATATCAGAAGCCGGCTGGTAAAAACTCTGATTAAGTGAGGAACATGTACATTAAAAGATATTTTCATGTAAGTTATTTTAAGATAGTTGCATTCTAGGGCCATGTTTCTTTTTTTGAGAGTGTTTCTTTGTCAAGTTCCTTATAGCCAATGCCTTGACCAAAGCTTCCTAATTATGCCATATTTCCTTGTGGGTTATGATAATCTTTATTAATTCACAACTCTACCAAATTATAATATGGTCTTTTATTATGCCACCATATAAATGCAGCCGCAAATTCAATTTTATTGTGAAGTACAAAGTCCTTTCCAGAATTTTAAAACTTAATTTCAGTATAGATTTTAAGTTTGTGAATAAGAAATTAGTTATTTGTGTACCTTATTATGACAGAGGTTTCTGTTACAATATTTTCTGTTACAGTATTGGGATAAGATTTGACCTACATTTTCAGGCAAAAGTTGGTCTTTGAGATCTACTTTTTAAGAAATTAATAAATTTTATTTTTTAGAGTTTTAGGTTCACAGCAAAATTGATCATAAAATATAGAGAGTTCTCATATACTCCAAACACAACCTTCTCCCCCGTGAACATTTTGAATACCACAGTGGTATGCTTGTTACAACTGATTAACCTTCATTGACATATTATTATCACCCAAAGTGCATAGTTCATATTAAGGTTCACTCTTGGTGTTGTGTATTTTATGGGTTTTGACCAATGTACAGTGATGTGTGTTCATCATTGTAGTATCATACAGAAGATTTTCACTGCCCTAAAAATCCTCTGTGCTCTGCCTATTCATTCCTCCCTCCCACCTAAGCCCTGGCATCCACTGGCTGTGTACCGTCCCCATAGTTTTGCCTTTTCCAGAATGTCATACAGTATGTAGCCTTTTCAGATTGTTTTTTTTTTTTCACTTAGGGATGGTCATGTAAGTTTTCATGTCTTTTTAGGGCTTGATAGTTCATTTATTTTAAGTGCTGAATAATATTTCATTGTCTGGTTGTATCACCGTTTATGACCTATTTGCTTTTATTTCTAGTTCCAGTTGCTATGGCAAATTTTATTAAAGTGCATGCTCTCAGGAAAGGCTTCATATATTTTATATGATCCGTCAAATAAAACGTAGCAACTTCCAGTCTAGAATAAATTTCACCTATATGATATTGAGCTTGTTTTACATTGGAGGAGGAGATTTATGAAAAAATCTAATAATTTCATAATTTATATTACCCTATCTATGAGTTTTTCCCTCCATTGGAATCTAAACCAAAAGTTCTGAAGGTTACGAAGACGTGATCCCAAATTTAGTGACTCTGTAGTGTCTTCTTTTGTTGAGTAATGAGTTAAATATCTGTCAATAAAAAGTGCTAATTGTGTTATTACTGATTCATGATAGAAAATCACCTTCTGTTGCTAGTTTATATGACTTTACATTTACCACTCCTGCCAAGAGAAAGGAAACTTTGTGATTGTGCCCCATCATAGTTAATTGTACAAATCAATTAAAAATGGTATGTAAGCATCTGGCTCACACAGCAGCTCTGAATTCTGAATGAAAAGATAACCCATGCTAATGTATAGGTTGCATGAACAAGTAGATGGGTGTTGGAAGGATAACACTGATAGTCACTCCGGGTGAAGGGGGAGTCCTGGCCAGTGATTTGTATCTGAGAAACATTTTGAGACTATATGTCTTCTGACTGCCCTTTGCTTTGTAGCTATAGCAACTTGCAGAACCTGGCGTTATTCCAGAGATAAAGGTATAGTTGTGTAAAGAATATTGGATTAAAGTTGATGAGGCCTGTGTTCTCATATCAAATCTTCCACTAATGAGCTCTAAAATATCAAGTCACAATTTCTTCAGGCCTTCATTGTTGCATCTATCAGATGGGAATAATAATACTCATTTTACCTATTTTTACCAGGTGGTTGTAGGAACAGGATTCATTCATTCCTTCATTAATATAATGAAAATTTTGAGACTCCACTATATATCATGGCCATAAGTATGACAAGATGATAGATGGAAAGACATTTTGCTGAATTTTTGAAGACTTGCAGTGTTTTTGAAGACTGTAGGATAGTTTGTTATTTCTATATGAAGGTCATATCAACTCTTTATGTCAATATATCAAAGTAATTGACACTTTTAGAGCTCTGCCAATCAGTGGGCCATATTCATAGAATGTCAGTAATTTGTCTGAATACAAGTTAGAGTTGAATGGTCTTTAGCCGCTCTATCTCTGAGATGCTAGAAAAATTGGATTCTAATTGTTTTGTTCAAACACTGATCATATAACAAATTGCAAATCCACGTTTTCAGCCAGTTCACCAACCTTTGAGTAGAATGCAGACCTTTCTTTAGAACAATCTGACTTTGAATACAGGCAAAGTATTACATGGAATAGCTTTTCCTCCCCTACAAAGTGGATTTGAATACAGTACTTAGAAAAATTCTTCCCCTGCCAAAAAAGGTCCTTCAATCTACTTTATCATTTTTGTTTTGAAGAATCAATCTGGCCCATCTCTCCCCTCCCAAGTGACTTTCCTCATCATATAATCATTTTCTTCATAAACGCCCTGTTATTGTCTCCCAGAAAAAGTAAAGATTTAAAACACCATTTTTAAGGTACATCCAAGATTTCATAGCAATATTTTATTTGTGTTCACAGTGCAAGATAAATCTGACTTTCTCAATATTTTTGGTCTTCATATGGCATCTGAAACAGTTGTTCATATTCACACATTTATGTTTCACCATATGCATACTGTGTGCAGCTCTGTTGTTCTAAAATATTTTATTGGTTTTCCTTTATATCTCAACTTTTGATGGGTGTCCTTGAAGAACTTTCATGAAAAAAATGTAAATGTGAATGATTCATTCATTTTGAACATATGTAACTATTTTAGGAGATTTTCAGGAGATTTTACCCTACATGGAGTACACTGTTCTTAGCAGGGAATGTGCTTTGTATTACTATTCTACTCACAGCTGGATGCTGCAGATGTATTAACCTTGTAAACATATACTTTTTCTATTCTGTGCTTACTTTAATACATTATTGATATGTACTAGACTGTGCTGAATTTTGGTGGTTGTCAAAGGCAGTCAATAATTTTATAAATTTCACTTTTGTGGATAGTTAAGTATAACATGGTTTAGTATAAAATCTGGTCTTCCTCTAGATTTCTAAGTCACTAGAAGAATTTCTTGGCAAATTGATTGTTCAAGGCCAGTTTTGTTAGTTGTAAGGTAGAAGCCACCCAGTCCTCTCCCAGTGTTTCACAGGGATTTTCAGACCCGGATGCTATTATAGTTCCTCCTCTAGTTTTCCAGTAGAGAATTCCTCTGTGGTCCAGAGGTTCGAGAGAGAGAGAGAAAAAAAATTTCTCCTCAGAAGAATTGAACCCTTATTTTAGAAACTTCTGACAATCTTCAGAACATTCCATGTGGGTGTCCTTGTGTTTCTCATAGTATGACTTATTGATTCATGGTGTCTCTTATTAAAGAAGCATGAATGTATCACTAGCTGTTACCAGAACAAACAGCTGTAGAATGTAATGACCCATCCTATATCTAAATTTACTTCTATCAGTGGATAATTTGTGTATAGGAAAAGGTGTGGAAGTTTTTTAATTGTTAAAAACTAGAATACCTTTCTACCTTTTGTAGTCTTTAAGATTTCATAATAATGGTTTTAATGTATTACTATCCACTATTATGTATTGTGTTTAAACAAGACCAATCAGTGAAATTTTGAATGTCAATACTTTTTTGTTAGAAACGCCCTTTGAAAATGTTAGAAAATGTAAAACTTTACCTGTGACAAGGAATAAATTCATGATTAGAAGAATTATACTGTTTTTCTTGTGCAAATAATACTTAAGGCAGATGTTCAGTCTCACAGTGATGTTGGAAAGCATATTTTATGCAGTCTAAACACTATTTCTGTATTAGATATTTAAATGCATGAGGATAAATTCTAATTGCTTTTTGTTTAAAACAGAAACATAGAAGAAGCATTAGCCCCAGTTTGTATAAAATGTCTGCTGCAACTGAATTCATGATAGTTCATGAAAACTGAAAATCATTCCAATTTTGTAAAACTGCTGCTACTGGTTTTATCAATAAAGTTTTAGCAGATGGCTTATATGTACATGTGTGAAAATTTTTTATGTTAAAAAAGGATACAGTTTTGCAGCATCAACATGCAAACCTTATGGGCCTGGATGATACTGCTTATTTTAGTATATACAAAAACCATTAACTTCAAAACCATACCAACTGCAGACATATATTTTAGAACTATAAGCATTACATGTATGATCCATACAGTTCATTTGGTTTCAGGGTGCTGTAGGCTTTTATGGTGAACACATATACAAATCAACATATATCAGTTCAAATGCTGGCTTGAACATCAGGTAAGGACCTGTATAAATGTAAGGATCACCTGAATTAATTAAATTGCATCTAAAGAGGATTCTGAGAAGGCAAAATGCAAAGTGTAGGTGTTCATGTAGAAAAGTGTATGCAATTCCTCATTAGAGAAGCTCTTGTCCAGAACACTTTCCCCTCTATGAATACCCAGTTCTCGTAAGTTTGCAAGGCTCAGATGCAACAAGCTAGAAGTAGAGGGAGCTGAGCTATTATATTCAGACACCTACATAGCACTCAAAACATGGCTGACATCCCCCAAACAGAAAAGCATAGATAAAAAATTCTATAGATGATTCAGTGACAATTTTTAAACAATTTTAAAATTCTGTATTAGTTGAGGTAATGTTACCTGTTGTAATAACCCAAAATGTCAGTTGATTCACACAAGAAAGGTTTATTTCTCCCTAATCTGGGATGTTTTTGGCCAATCAGCTTTCTAGCAGTATCTCAGGGGTTGAGTCTTCTTTTGTGATTTAGTCATTCAGAGTCCTTATGGACTTTGAAGGAATGTATTGCCATACAAATGGGGGAGGAAGAAAAGACATGAGGATCGAATGATGTGTTTTAGGCGACAGGCTTAGAGGTGCCACTCTTCACTTCTGCCCAAACTCCATTGACCAGAACTAGTCCAATGGCTCCACCTATATTTAAGAAGGCTGGGAATTGTAGTTTATTTGTATACCCAAGAAAATGAAACAGTATCGGTAAGACTCTTGTTAAGTCAGTATCTGGCATGCTTACATTTAAAAAAAAGTATTTGAAATATTGTGGTACTGGTGATTATTTATGAAAAGCTTGCCAATGGCAAACTTATTGGTTGCTTAAGTTCTTTCTTACCCACGACAGCACTAGAACTCTATCGGCTGATTAAGCGTTCTACTTCTGCTTGTACATCCATAGTCACCTTAGATTTAGACCATTTCAACACTGTGAAGGAGCATTGTTGCAGAGAAAGACCATTTGAGTTCACATTTCCAAAGCCACAGGGCAATGAGTTTTGAGCTGGTAGGCTGAGCAAGGTTGACCATTTCTACGTGTGTATGTGCACTAGTAGATACATAGATGGCATACTGGAAACATTAAAGCAAATATAACTATAAGCAAAGGAAGAATAATGCAGAGGAAACATTTTTCCATATATGAATCTTAGAGTATGTCATCTGGAAAGCTTAAACTTGGCAAATGATTGCTATCTTGTGACACTGCTTCAACACAGGCTTACCCGTGCTGAAATGTTAAAATAATTGAGATAGCCATCTATGACTCTGGTTCTTTGGTTCTTTTTGTCTTTTGTAGTAGTTAAAAAATCCTGTGTAGCATTTTATTGATAAGTCAAATAAGTCAGATCACATGATATGTATTGTAAGCTTCATCGTCTCTTTATAGTTTACCTGGGGTTGCTCCAGAAAGATTCAGAAATATGGCTCAAGGGGAAGCTTGGGTGACATTTCACAGTGCTGATAAATTTTAATGTGCATTCCACTACATAACAAAACATCTGATTCTTTTCAGCAAACAGATAAGAAGTAGGAGACAGGATTGGCATTATATCTATGGTCATCTCAAGGAGGGACAAGATTGAGTGGTGAGAAGATTAGAAGTTGGATAAATTCTAAGGTAGGTTTTATGGAATTTTAATATGTATTTTAAAATCCAAAATAGTTTAATGAAAGATTCTAATCTTACAAGGATAATTGCAGAATTTATCAAATTATATCTGCAGCCATAAATAACCTAGTCAAGATGAAAATCATACCTGTTTTCTAATTCCAGTTATACCGTCAAGGAATCCTGTGATCTTGGATTACCTTGACCTTTCTTTTGTGTCTTCCAACATCTGTTATATCTTGAGGTAGTCCCAGAGGAGGAGGGGATTTGGCAATTATTTGTTGAGTTAAACTGACAATAGAAAAGATTTCCTAGGCTATTCAGATAAAGTATAACACTAGACATACCGTCCATACTGGTCAAATTAGCTAGCTGCTCCTAAATACATTTTTTTCTCCCTAGAGGTATAGCATGTGATTATGGAGGCTGCTTTTACCTGAGGTGGAGGAGTATTTTAAGGAAAAATGAAACAGTTCATCTCAGAGGACTCACAACCACTTTAGAGGGTATGGAAAGACGAGAATTAGGAAAATATATAAATGACTTTAGGTGAGTATTTCCCAATGCTATTAAAATGCAGGTAGTGACCTTTATAAGATGTTTTGAAAAGGGGGGAAAAAGTCGCTTTGTAAACACAATGTCTCGTTAAGGGAATAAAACTATTTTCTGTATAATAGACTTTCCCCCAGCCCCCCTCTTGTGCTTGAGTAACTGTAAAGACAGCAACTAGTGGCTGCCTTCAAGGTTAGTGTAAGTTCATGAACTGATAGCTACGTAGCTGAGGTGAAAACAGGGACCTCAAACCAGGTAGGTGGATTCATCTATTCCCATGTGTTCTTGGTTACCTTTGATGTACCAGGCACTGTGTGCTAGACACTGGGGACACAGTGTTAACCAGGTGCACTAGCTTAAAATCTGGTGTGATGAATATTGTGAAATAGGATTGGTAGGGTGAATTGGGAACGTAATTAAGGGGCTAATGTAGTCGGTGGGAGGCTGTCAGGAGAAGCTGCTATGAGGAAGTGGTATTTAAGCTGAGACGTGAAAGCTGAGTAGGAGTGAGCCAGGTAAAAGGCAGGCACATTAAGAAAGAAGAAACAGCATGTACAAAATACCTTAGGCAAGTGAGACCCTTCCATATTCAAGGAAACTGAAAAAAGTCCAGCGTGACTGGACCTTAAAGAGCGAGGAGGAGAGTGTTTTGAGATGAAATGGACGAGAAGACAAGGCTGATTGAGATATCAGCTGCATCTTGCCCTTATTCCAACTAAGAAGGAAGTAGCAGTGGTGTACTTCTGGCTAAGACCATCTCCTGGATTTGAAGTGTACCCATCCCAAAGCCCGCTGTCATACCCGATAGCTGAAACTTTATCATCAGATCTTCAAACCACTGTGGCTTATGATTACTTCTTCAGACAGTTCGATTTTAGGTTGCCAGCTTTTTAAATCTTAGGGCTAACAAACTGTTAGCTTTGCCGCAGGTGTTCAGTAGGTGCTGAGAGAGCAAGCAGGGGGACCTGAGAGTGGTGGGGTCACTGGTGTAGCCCCTTCAGCCTCACAGATGGCCAGCCACCACAGGAATCAATGTAACACTGCACAGCAGCCCTGCCCTGACTCCAAAGACGGCAACTTTTCTTTCTAATTAATTCCCAGTAGTGTTCTCTTCCTTCCAGGTCCTGACATGACTCTACAGGGAACCAGGGAAGTGATGTGTCTCTTCTTTGGTGCGATTCTCCCTCTGAAGATAGCTTTGGGCAACATTTCTCTACTAGATTTTTCATCTTCCCTTATTCAATTTGGCTTACTGGCTACCCAAATTGCCCGCTTTGATGTTCTAATTATCCCCCATCCCCAAGAAAACAGCCCTATTTAACAACAACAACAAAAGCAATGTAAAACATAAAAACACAGCTTGATTGAGATATGAAAAATGATGCAACCAATTGGGTAAATTTATACTAAAGTGTACATGTACACTAAAGTATACTAAAGTGCTAAAACAAGCACACCTCTAGTCTCCTTTGTGAAAAATACCTTTGCTCTTCTGCATTTTCGTTTTAAAGAAGTTTACATGTTGGCCTGAGGTTTTAATTAGCTGTTGGACCAAAATGAAGACTTTCTAATTGTGTGAAGGAGGTGTTTTAGACCACAAGAACATTTTTTTTACTTAATCTGAGGCACCCGGCCAGTAGGCAGCCAAAGACAACGCCAAAAGGAATGAGACTCTGGGCTGATTTTTATGGATTAGTTAATATATCCCTCCTCAGAATCTATGAAGTGCTCAAACCTGCAGACACAAACACGAACATACTAGGGAGGAGAGTCCCGGAAGGCAGAAGATCCCGTACTGCTCATCCCCAAACGCCTCACCCCTAGTCACACCCACGAACTCATCCGGTTCTCCCTTCTCAGCGCCCTGCTCCAAGGCGAAGAGTATCCCAGAGGAAGCATCGGGGTCTAAAACAACAACAACAACAACAACAACAACAACAACAACAACAACAACAGCAGCAGCAGCAGCAGCAGCAACAACAACACTGAGCCAAACCCTGCTGCTTCCTCAGTCGATGAAAGTGCCGCCCCACCCCTCTCCCCAAACCCAACCTCCGTAGGGGACATCGAGCCAAGGCCTGCAGCGAGTGACCTGCCGGTGGAGGCGCGGGGCCGCTCACCCACCCGGGCCCGTGGCTCTCGCCCCGCCCCAACCTCCCAGTCCACTCCGCCGGCCCCAACTTAAGCGAGCGCAGTCGGGACCCCTCTGTCGGGGCTCTTTGTTCGCCGCCCCTCGGCGTTCCAGCTCTCAACCTTGCTCCCAGCAGCCCCCGCCAGCGCACTCGACCTACAGGAAAGTTGCTCCCGAGCTGTGGAGGGGCGTCATCGCCTCCTAGCAACGCTCCTAGCAACCGGGTAACATCTGCTCCCTGTGGTCCAATGCGAGCGGAGAACAGCTGCGCGCCCGCCTAGAGCTGCGAACCCGGAGTGAGAGGCGCTTCAGAGACTGGAGGGACGGACCTGCAGGAGCCAGGGCTGCCCGCCGAGCTGCAGTTGCCGCTGCTGCCGCTGTCAGTGCCCGACTGAAGAGTGACAGCCGCAAAGGCAGAAGTGAGCACCGAACCCCGCGCCTCTACCTAACAGGTGCATGCGCCGATCTAGTGAGTGGACCCAGCTCGCAAGGTATGTCTGGACCCATCCAGCCAGGTGCTTTCCTCCGAGCTCAGAAGAGACTCATTTCCTTGAGGGGGATGATAGGGACGTGTTCCGGGATCCCACCCCGCCCCCAGTCATTGAAGAGTGTCCAGCTGCTGGTCCCAAATGACCTGATTTGATTTTTTAAATGTAAACCTTGGGATTGGTTCTTGGGTGAAGATTCCCCTGCTCTTCGCTATCAGGTTAGCGTTCGGAAGTTTTCAGTCCTTGTTTATCCGTTGACTTCGCTGCCTATATGCGGCTAGGCTGGAAGCAGCAAGCGCCCATAGAAAGCCTGTGGTTAAAGCTCAAACGACATGGTGTAGTCTTGACTAATTGAATCAACACGTATGGATAGCAACATTCTTTTTAGGTCCTCCTCTGGAAAGGGTCCATTTGGCTAAGAGCAGCCGTTCACTGTTACTCAACCTCCTGAAAAGTAACCATAGTAACTCACCTCTCTTTTGATGGGATCCTCCTTATTGGCTGCCTATCTTCCTTTGGAAAGCGCATCTCTCTAAATTTAGAAGATGATGAGATCCGTAAGCATACATCCATGTAGAAAAGGTGCAGTTAAACATGGCCCTTTAAAGAAATGCCGTCTTCAAAGAAAAAGTAGCATTTGGTGATTTCAAATCCTGTGAGAAAGAATGTGCATTCCAAAGAAAGACTGGGTTCATCTGTTTAGTTAACTCCTGGTTTGTTACTTTAGAGGGAATACTTCCTGAAATTATATAAAATCTGGCATTAAAACTTAAGAGTGACTCTGATTTTTTTTTTTAAATCAGCATACTGATAATCTTCCAAAAATAATCTCTCAAGTAAATAACTGGTAAGATGAGTTATTCAGTTATTTCCAAATTTCTTAGGATAGTTAAGATTTCTCATGTTTAAACTTAAATCTGTAGAACACTGAAGCGATTGTGTGTGTTTGAAGGTTTATCTATCTATCTAGTCCAGACCAACCCCATCTCAAATATCTTAGATAGTATCCTCCTGTTGCAGGCTTTCTCCTGACTTGAGAACCAGTTCATGTCAGTGCAGTCCTGACTCGCCCGATGTTATTTGTGTCTGTCTCCTTGTTTCAAGATCTCAGGTAACCATTCATGAGCCTGAGGCTGTGAGAAATGCTCGCTGTGCAAAGGGGAACTCTCAGCAGATTTTCTGAAACTGTTCTAGAAATACACTTTTCGGATTGATTCAGCATTACCAGGTAATTGCTAGCTTAAAAGAAATTACTGTTTAAATATGTATCCAGAGAAATGAATGCTAATGTAGCATTACCATAACTTACAAGATCAATATAAGGGGTTGTTTATATAGATGGCTGCTGGGTAGAAGTCAATAGAGGTTCTCTGTAAAAAGGACATTTGTGGGCTGGCAGATTTTCCTCTCTAAGACCCATGTGAATAGGGCGGGCCAAATTAGGTAGCCTGGCTCCGGGAACATGCCAAGCGGAAGCCTACTGAGCACACGAGTGCCTGTTTGAATGAAGGAAGTGAAGAGAACTCTCCAAGTTGCAGAAAGAGATTATTGTGATGTTTCAAATTTAATTTGCATAAGGTCATGATGATAGAAACCTCTGAGGGTTCAACATTTTAAACTCAATTTTCAAGACTGAATACATCTTAAGTGAGTATTCAGCCCTCCAGCATTTGTAACTTTCACATGTCCTGTGCCCTTTCCGTAGGTAACCAGCCTAGCAAATAACAATCAAATTTATAAGCATAGACCATGCTGCATTTCATCCCATTTCTTTCCTCCCTTTATAAAAATAAATAATTGACAATTTTTATTCAGAAACCTATTTGAAAATTTATTCTGGTTTAGTGGTACAGATTTATGAATACCATGAGACTTTAAGATTATTGATCTCTGTAGCCACTTATTTAAATATCTGTAGTTTAATCATTTTAAGCATTAAAGATTAGCATTTGAACTGTCAAAAATGTTTGTTTTGTTAGCCGTTAGCACCATCCACCCTTCTTCCTTCATTTATCATACTGACTGTATTTTATGGTGAGAAACAACCTAAGGAGACCAATAATATTGACCGTCATCTGCCATGAGATGTATACAGAGCTCCACACCAGTGTTTATTTAAGGATCTAGTCACCCTCATCAATTTGAACACCAGCTGCACTTGTATATGTAATGGGTTATAAAGAGAGCACGCACTTAGGAGTATAAGATTTGGATAAGGCTGAGATCAAGCAGGTTAAAACTAAATCAAATTATAATTTCAGTCTTTTTTACTCATATACTCTATTTGGAAGTTTTTAGGTATATGTGAAAAATTCTATGTTCAGTTTTATGTCATGTAAACTTCATGGAATTTAGAAGATGCTTTGATGCACAGAGAGATGTTGAAAACTTTTATCAAGAGGTTGAGGCCCTTCCCTCCATACCTGGGCTCCCTACTGATGACTCATGTCAGCTGGCATCCCAACAACAACTCTAAAGCCAAGGAATAATCAGTTCAGATTGCTCTGTTTGTCAAAGCAATATGCCTCAGAAACCTAGAAAAAGCAAAACTGCTAACTCTGAAGCAGAGGTAGGAGTACATTGACCACAACCATTTAGCACTAAAACGAAGGAAGGATACTTTTGAGTTTTGGGAGAAGCCAATCCTTGTGGATTCTTTTTTTTTTCCTTTTTCTTTTTAAGTTGTTTATCGAAATAGTGTTAATACATTAATGTTTACCCTTTGTAATCTAACACCAGTTTTTTAATATTTTCTTTTTTTCTAATTAAATTTATGCAAATGGGCTAATAACAGAGCCAATCCTATTCACTGCAATAATTCTCAGATGGGGTGAAGGGGTGGTGGAAGGATATTACTGAAAAGCACTAAGAGCTAACCAGTATTGTGCTCAATATTGTAATATAGCCTTCTATTTAGAAAACAAAAGAATGACAGAAAGTAAAGTGCAGCAAGAAGGCTTCCTGGTAGAAATACAAGAGTTATCTAAATATCAGTGGTGCGTAGAAGGACAGGAGGAACAAGTTTGAGGTTGGGAAGTCTACTCTGCATGTGTATTTCAGAGTATATATTATTTTCAAAGTGCTTAGGAAAAGGGAGTATGAGTAAGGAACATGAAGAAAAGTTGGGAATATTGTAAAGAGAGTCAAGACTCAAGAGCCTAGAACCTCAATTCTGCCTCCATGTGCTGCTCATTTTACTGCTTTATGGCTCATTTTCTCTCTATCTAATGTGTGGTATAAGACTACAAGCTTAAGTAGATTGCTTGAGCTCGAACATAACACAATTTAATGAAGCATCTATAGCTCTTTAGGAAAAACTTATTTTATATTCATGGGTACATGTGCAGCATTGTTACAAGGGTGAATTGTGTGTCACCAGGGGTTTGGTCTACAAATTATTTCAACACCAGGTAATAAGCGTAGTACCTGAGAGGTAGTTTTTGTATCCTCACCCTCCTCCCTCAGGTAGGCCCCTGTGTCTGTTCTTTGTGTTCATGTGTACTCAATGTAGCTCCCACTTATAAATGAGAACATGCAGTATTTGGTTTTCTGTTTATGTGTTAGTTCTCTTAGGATAATGGCTTCCAGCTCCATCTATGTTGATGCAAAGGACATGATTTCATTCTTTTTTATGGCTGTATAGTATGGCTATGTGCTATTCCATGGAAGCACCTATAGCTCTTTAGTGAGAAGGTACCCTGTGAATGAAAATTATTTCACCACTAGAGCCACTCCAGGTGAAACACAAATCAGGTACCACATGAGTGAGGGCAGAGAGCCACCCAACTCCAGGCAAATCCTCATGTGTTTTAAAGTGAGTAAAATTAAAGATTAGTTCAATCTTATGGTTTTTTATCCATAAGAGTTTTTTATCCCTTCTGGGATAGCAGAAGCAACATTGGCCCAGACAGATGTTTTTGTTAATATACTGAAGCATGGAGTGGTGGTGGTGGTGATATCAAAGTGGAAGACAATGTGAGTGATATAGATCAGGTACTTTCAGAAAGGCCACTGTTATCTATAGGTTAGGGATTAAAAGTCCTTTCTTTGAGTACCAGTCCTGGGTATTGAGGGAAGTTGTAGTATCTCTCTAGCATATCTCTAGGTATGGATTTCTTGGAACCCATATACTGCAATGTGGTTCCAAGAAAGCAATTTTCTTTCTAATTCATTTCTACTTTCCAAGGTAAAAGATGGGGTAAAAGGGAATATCATTCCTCAAAATCAGGAATCCACTTCTAGGGGGTGGAAGATCACGACGTTTACCCGAGAAGCCTCCTGCACTTGGCCTCTATCATTAGCAGAGCCAGATCACAGCAGCAATTGGCTTTAGTACAGCATCTAAGGAAACTTAATGGTGTTCTGTTTGGTTCAGAGACCATTACCATGGGAGCAGGGTAGGCTTGTGGAACTGGTGGGGTTTTCTTTACTATTCCATGCCTGTGCTTGGGGTTATCCCAAAGGACATGGATACAATCTAGTACCAAACAATGCTGCTAGTATCTTGAGAAAGTCTTCTAAGTCATTGGCTCTCAGTATTCCTGGAAGTTCATAAGAAAGTCTGCTAGGAGCTGGAACTTGTTGGTAATTCTAAACTGCCAGTAAAGTCAATATTGTGCTTGGGGTGGATGATAAATCTGAAGAAACAGATTGTTCCATTGATTCGGAGATAAAACCTGGCACTGAGTTCCGCTACCATACAGGATATTATCCAGAAAGGTGCTAGGCAAGGGGGTTATGAGAGAGAAGAAAGATGGCTGATGGAATATTGTTAAACATCAACAGAGCCAAAGGTCTCCAGAAGGCACAGAATCATAGCCTTGATCTTTGCACCCATCTCCCTTCTTGAACACATTCGTGAATACTTCATGCAGCCCGTGCTTAGCACTAAAGAGAGGACCAATGTCCTAGGTATAATATAATGCTGCTGAGCAGGATATGTACTTATGATTTCAAAATGAAATCACTGCAATAATAATACATAACATTTATCGAGCAGGAAATATGAGCCCATGCGACAGGCACTGAGTAACTGCTTTTTAAACATCATCTCTTCTAATTCCAGTAAAACTCAATGAGTTTGATATTGTCCCCCCGTTTAACAGTTAAAGAAAAGTTAGGCTCTTTGAGGTTAAATATCTTGGCCAAAGTCAGTAAGCAAATAAACTGTAGAGCTGAGATTTGAACTAGGGGCCATTGGACAGAACTAGAAGGTTATGCTGAAGTATTTTAAGCCATGCAGCGAGACTGCAGAATATAGTTAACAGGGACAGATGGGGTAACTCTTTCTAATCAACAGTGGTCATGGCCCTTAAGGAAATATCTCCAGTAGCTTTGCCACCAGCAAAGCTTTATTTAGCTAGGTAGGAACGATTGTACTTTCAAAGGCTCATGCCAGTCTAACATATTACAAAGAAAAATCAGCAAGAGATTGTGAAGCTGAGGTGCCTGATTTATCTATAACACAAGTCAGTTGTTGATCTGAGATGGAACCAACCTTCTTTCTCATTGATCAGCCTCCACCCCTTCTGTCTGTGGATAGGATGCACACAACTAATAGGACGGTTTCAACTCTGTTTTTGGAATGTTTTGATTCAAATGTTGTGGGGAGAAAAATGAAAACCAAACTAAAATTAAGATATATTGAACTCATCACTTCTTCACCATGTCTCCAGCTTTTCAGTCTTGGATAAAGAATGGATTACTTTGACAGGAGTTGTTCTTTTTACTGTGGTCTGTTATCTCAAAGTATTTGTAAATTAATTTGCTCATGATGATTCCTTAATATACTGTCCCCGGGCCATGTACCAAATGAAATCACCTGCCCCATAATAGGATTTTAGTTTTCTGGAGGCAGAAGCAGAGCAATAAGGAAGAGCATTTGAGCAATCATTTGTAATTACATTTTAAACATTTATTTAAAGAATTACATATAGATTGTATTGCTAGAACTCTAATGACAGGGATGGTCACTCTGTTCTGTAAACAAACTTTTAATTTGTTGGTTATTGATGTTTTATACTACCAAAGACACTGAGCCTGGCACAGATATTTTATGGGCCCAGAGGATATAGCATTAGAAGCAGCTTGAATATTCAAGCCAGCATTAGCCATTTCACTTTCAGAGATAAATTTAGGCTCAGCCTAATTCAGTTTTGTAATTTACATACTGTTCTCAGAGCTCAGAACACTCAGAATAAGAAGACATAAAGTCATTTCATTTTTTTCTTGTCTATTTCGTCATCTTTATTTGAATAATAGGCTGGGTTGAGTTTGACCTTTTAGTTGCAGGAGAACTATAACAGATTTACACATGTTTACTGAATCATAACAACCAAACTTCCTTGGACAGTCAGGTCAGCTTTAATTAATTATCCAGATGATTACCTGTATGTTTCAAAAAATAGTTTACACCTCCTTCACCCAAAATGCATGACCAATGGCAATACACCAGAGATATTTGGAGTTGTTATAGAATCTGTACTACTTTTTTTCAACTTGATCATTTGCAATATCTTCTTGCAGTTTTTTAACTTGCTGATTACAATCTAGTATTTTTGGGAGGCAGGGTGGTGGAGTCTTTGAGTCAGAGCTAGGAGGCCAGGCTGGGCTTTGTTTCTATGTGGTATATTTGTGACTCAGGCTGGGCTTTGTTTCTATGTGGTATATTTGTGACTAATGGCACAAATAAGGTCTACAATTTGATTGAGTATTTACTATATGCTAGGCACAGTGCCAGTCACTTTCTATGAATTATTTTAATGATCTTATGAGCCAGTGTTATTTCTATCCTTACTTTACAAATGAGATTTCTAGAGAGTTTATGTAATTTGCTCAAAGTCACACAAATAAGAAGCAGCAGAGCTGGAATTCGGACCACTTCCATCTGATTTTCAAAACCCAAACTCTTAGCCACATACCAGAATGTAAATTATTGAACTCGTCTGGGCTGTAATTTTCTTATCTGGACACTGAGGAGGCTCAATCAGGTGATGGATACATAGTTATCAGCTATGAATTTTTTGAGTTCTAATCCAGCCAAGCAAACAGATGTAGGAACTTATGTTTGCTATATATTTTAACCTAAAAGTGGCTAGAACCATCCTCCAAAATTGATACTGAAAACATTTTAAATAGCTAAACAGCTTGCAAAGAGGTAATTGTCAAACTGATACCAGCTGTGAAGGCTTTTCAGCATTTTAACAACTGGGGGGTATTTTTTAAGAGCAATAAACTAAATGGCTAAGTGTGTTGCCCACGGAGGAGTTGAGACTCAAATCTGGAACTCCTGAGAATTTTATCTGTATTTTCAGGATCTGATACATTCAGTATCTTAGGCTAACTGGTTGATGATAGCCAGACAATCTTTATGAACCTTGGAATCATTTGATATGATTTTTGTAATCTTGATCTGTTAAATAAAAATAACTTGCCTGGAGGTGCACTTGGGAGCCAGAACTATAAGTTTGTCATTTGGTTCTCTAATCTGCCACCTGCCCTCCCTTGTATCACTCATTAAAAGATTTTTAACTGGTCGTAAATGCTGTAGATATTGCATTATGTGGAAGATAAAATGAGCAGACATTTAAAAAAGATACATATAAGAAAGTTATGTTTGCTTATGATAAAGTTACTCATCTCATTTTCTAGTCTTTCCTCACTGTCACCTACACTATAGTAATTCATTAGAACTTGTTAAAAAAATTAGTGACCTGCCCAGGTATAATGCTAATAACAGCCATTGATGCTTCTTAATGTGAACCCAGGAAAACTGACTTCATTGTTCACTATTTAGTTAAAATGCAGTCTGGCTTTGTTCATGAGGCTAAAGCATCTAAGCCAGTGTAGGGAAGCAACAGTAACAACAACAATCAATCAAGCCAATTGCCTGACATTCTATTGATATGGCAATCAGCTGATTGACTGAACGTTCTGCTCTTAACTTGTTGCCATAGTACTACTACTACACCTGCTGAATGCTGCAAATGAGAGGCTCTCAAAATGCAATCCCCAGACCAGCAGTATCAGCATCACCTGGAAATTTGTTAGAAATGCAAATTCACTGCTCCTAGCCCAGATCTACTGAATTAGAAACTCTGGGGGTGGAACCCTCAGAGTTTAACATACCCTCCAGATAATTCTGATGCTCACTAACATTTGAAAACTACTATTACATCAATTAGCTAAACAGTTTACAAAGAAGTAAGTACAAGTAATTGTCACATGGGATAACCCAAAGCTTCACCTAATTATTTGATTAAATCTTTAAAATATATACCAAAGAAAATGCAGTTTACTAAAAAACAGCCCCTGAGAAAACTGGTTCCTTTGTTCTCTATACAGTTTTGTTCTTCTTATTTCCTAAACGTTTGAAATCAGTGAAAACTCTACGTGAGCTGTGTTTGCTTACTGAATTCAGGGATTGTGTAAGTGTAGTAGCAACTATTGTCTTTGCTTCAGTTCAGTTGTGAATTATCATGACATACTCATTTCTTTTAACATCAGATACACCAGTGTTTTAAAATTCTTCATTCCGTTAACAAAACATAACAACTCAAACTTAAAGCTCTCTTTGGTTAATAATCCACAGTGATGCCAGTGAAAAATCGGAATGCTTGGGAGTGATTTTGTAGCTTTTCTTACTGACTGAGGAAAATCATATAACTACAAAAAGTTGCAGGAAGCTTTTGTCGCTCAGGTGCCACTGAGTTGGAGTACAAACTAGAGAAAGAAAAGTCTTGAACGCATTTTAAATATTTAAGCTTAGAAAAATTTAAGATTTTAGAGAAAAACCATCAAATGTCTTGCTGTAGATTTATTTAACTAACACATAAATTATTCATTATTTTGTGAACTAAATGGTTTCAACACATAGAAATATTTGACGGTGTGTATTACGAGTAAAATAAATTGTGTGTAAATATGAAGTTTCTTTCTGGCCTGGTCCCCTGAGGTTGAATGAGTATTGAACTGGACTCAATTTGTTTTCTAAATTCATTCAGTGCTTTCTCTAGGAAGCTGCTTGTCTTTAGCTTTTAGAGTAGATCTTGCCTCCTTTTTGTGATACGAGTGCCACCTGGAGTACACTCTGGGAACTCCCTTAAGCACTGCCTTTAAACTGAAGAATCACTGAAAATTGGGTTCTGGAACTCCGTCCTTCCTTAAACAACTTAGAACCTCGGTAGCAACAGTATTTTAAAGGAGAAAACAAAGGTCTTCACTTTGAGTATTATGACAAGGCCAAGTCTGCAAATCAGAACCTTACCTAATTCTTTCATTTACTTAGAACATCCATTAAACCATGTGTTAGGATGATGGCTATACCATAATCATATCATAGAGTGTTTTGTCTATAGATACACTGTTATTTCTTTAAAGTGTAGTTGGGCTATCAACTATTTTATGCCAATTTGATTAACCTAGTAACACTAAATGTCCTCTCTATATTAGGCAATTTAACTAAAAGAATGATGAAAAATTTCTTATCTCCTCCCATTACATTCCATTTCAAATTTGGGTGTGTTTTGACATTAAATGGCATGAAATAAAATAGTATATTGGTATTTGATTTCTGAGGGGCTGCATAAGGAAATAAAGATAGGTATCCTCTCTAGAACATCTAGTTTGGGTCTGGATGGTGGTATTTTCCTGCCTGCTGGCTTTTCAATCACAGCTTCACCACGTTGGAGGGAGAACACCAATTTCCAGGATCACCAGTTTATTTTTATAGATAAAATTTATATTATAAGATACTCTTTGCCACAATAAAATCTGACCTTTCCCCAATTCTTTTATTTGTTTAGCTTATCCAACAAAAGTATTAACATATACATTAACAACGTCGAAAGTAGCCTACTTTAAGAGAAAATATGCAGAAGAAGAAGATTTACATCAAGATTACCATGGGTATTTTCCAAAAGTAAGGGTTTATGTATTATTATTTTTTCATTTTTATGAGTGTTGTCAACAGTAAAAAGCTGTAGTTTTTGTTTTTCTAAATATAGATTTAATGATCATGTTTGCTTTCCAGCACCTGATATTACCTGAGGACAGAACCTGCATTCTCAAACTTTCTCTGGAGAAGCTCAGGTTTCTTGAAGACCCAGAAACCTACTTAAGAAGGTCTGTGTTAATTAACAATTTGCTGAGGAAGATACATCTAGAGACGGAGAAAGAGAGCTATGAATACTTTAAAGAAGCTCCCTGTTATAAGACTGCATATTCTGATACAAGAAAACGGCTGAAGTTTATGGTACAAGAATGCTGTTCTCAGTCTCTCTATTATGAAGAGCTGCATTCGTATCATATTGTGCCTTATGCTTCGGAGAATGCCATTTATGAAATGGGCTACACTAGCAGCCACTTGGAGCAAAATTCTCAGTTGCTTATTTATAAAATGAATTAAAGTAACTGTTAAGTCCATTGATACTTTGTTTCTAAATGCCTGAACTGTTTCTAGTGAAGACTGTTAATAGAAGGCACTCATTACCAGTGCACTTGATATCAAAGATGAGATGCATGCTGAACTGATTGGAGAGAACAACTGGTTATTACTCAGCAGTCCTTAGAATCATCAAATTGAATAGAAAATATGTTCACATATGATAAAGCGGTCAATTAGAGCTTTAGAAGCAAAGATTTTTTTAAAACATAAGTTGTGTAGGAAGGGGCCTACGTTAAACAATTATACAGGTGAAAAATTTTCTTTTACGCCCTGATTTCCAAATTCTGCCACTCTTACTGGAAAGTAATGAAAGTAACAGATTAAATTGATAATGCCATATCCCTGAGGATGAAGGGTGGAACACATTTAATTTTCTGTGAATGACATGAGGAAGGGCTGGTTCTTTCTGAAGTGCTTTGACTTGTCAAGCATTGTGCCAAATAATTGTTTGACACCATTTTCCTTTTACCATTAGTAGCAATTCAAGATGGGGCAAAGACATTGCAACTAAACTGCAACTAAACTGCTGAGTGTAACTACCAGATTACTCCAAACTGATCCATTTTACTATTTTGTGGGGAGGGCTTAGACTTTTCTCTTTAAAAGTGAAATTTAACAAAATAGCCTTGCAGATGGGCTTATCTTTAAATTCTACAGGTTGGTTAAAATTTTTGGTGGGCCTTTGGTTAGCAGTTTAAGTTTGATTTATTTATTTTTTTATAGGCTGTGAAGCTCAGGAAAAGGGTAGGCAGGTAAATTTGTTTTTAATGAGTTGATACTTTTTAGAAACCTTATCTGCAAAAATTAATGAGAACAACAAATTCCACATGATGTTATTTCTTCATCTAGCTAAGAGTACATTTAAGGCTGCCTGGATGAAACTTTGCACTGATTTTTGTATAATAGTTGATCATTCACTATTTGACAAATTGTTTCAGAATGCCTTTGGTGGTGAAGTTTAGATAAGTCTTTATGTTTTGCAATTTGACACATAATTGTTTAACAAGTTGGATAGATTCACGAAATTGTTTGAAGTGGCTCATACTGTTCTTTCAGGTTTGAGTGAGATGTCTGATTTCAATGTCTGAAGTTTTGTCCTATGGAGCGTATCATTTAAAGAATTGTCATTAACTGACAAAACAGATTGGAAAAACTAGGTGCCAAAGGTGTATTTAAGAAAATACCAAAGACTCAAAGATGAGTGTTAGGAAGACTATGATAATGAAGATAAGAATCTAAAGTAAGGATTGCATAGGACATAAGAAGAACATGGTTAAAGGGGTTTGGAATGATTTGCTTACTAATGTGCTTTCAGAACACTTTACACATAATAATCATAATCAAGGGCACTGCTTTAAATGAAGATACTACAGACCTTTAGGAATCATATGCCTTGGAAAAAAATCTATGTATGGTGACTTGTCAACAAAGTATCTTCCCTAGTTGGATGCCATCTTGTAACCCAGAAGACTTTCTTCTATTCAAGAGAAATTTGGTTTCAGTTTTGATTCAATACTTGGTCCCTCTAATTAATCACTGGGGTGATTAACATGAATTCAGTTGGTATAAAGAGTATTGGTTCCCTAATTAGTCTGCATTGTTGAAGACCACATAGATATATTATTGATAAGACTATGAGGCTTATGTTTAATTACTCAATCAAAGTAGGAAGAAATGCTTGAGAAGAAACTAAAAAATTATAATTTAGGTTAATTTTTAAAGGCAATTTAGTATAAATGAGTTAGCTTTGAAATACAGATTTAAATGTTTAAAAATTAATTTGAGGGCAAGATTTGATACCAAAGTTTCAAAAATTTTATTTCACTGCTTATAAAATACTTAATCAGAACACTTATTTTAAAAAATAAGATCTTATTCGAAAAACTCCAAATTTAATGGGATAGTTACACCATCATACAATTTTAAAGGTAGAATTAGCTTTCTAATACTTTAAAATGTTTTCTGAAATGAACGTTTGACTTGGTTTAGGACAGTGTCTGTAAGTAAAAGACACCAATGCTAATAGATATGAATTACAAAAATGCCACATATTGAAATTGACTGAGGATTGAAATACATATACTTTGGCATAGAGAAGAGAGGAAGAGAAAAAATATGAAAAAAGTGTGACATTGTAATATTTATTGTATTTAATAAATCTTGAAGAAAGAACTCTTGAGCAATGAACCAGTGACAGATATAAAAGCCTGTTTGATGACATCATTAACTGAGTTTTCTGATCTATACATTCATACATCGAGAAGGAACTGTCTTAAAAACCAGTGGTTTTTTTTTTTTTTTTTTTTAAGTTCTAGCATACATGTGCAGAATGTGCAGGTTTGTTACACAGGTATACACGTGTCATGGTGGTTTGTTGCACCCATCAGCCTGTCATCTACATTAGGTACTTCTCCCAATGCTATCCTTCTCCAGTGATATTTGTTAATATGCTTTTTTAAAAAAGTGTCTGCCTTGAAACAAGTAGTTAAAAAATATCTTGTAGGGCATTTAATTATTTTTCCCAATAAACAACTCATAGATAAGGGGTTGACTAATGTTATCTTGATTTAGAAAATTTGTATGTAAAATGTGTAAACTTATCTGGGTTAACTAATAGACTACCGGCATTTTAGCACGGCAAACTAATCTATAGGGAGACCCACACACAGGCTTGCTTTGCTGACTACCCAGCGGGCTTTGTTAAGGAGCTGCAAAAGGTGGAAGACCAGTTACAACTTTTTTGTGTTTTTTTTTTTAAACCTGGACATCCTTTCACTGGTGGCAAGAGCCATCCTTATGACAAGGAAGGTGAGAGAGAAAATGGAGAGCCTTTGGTGATGTTGGTCTTTCTTGGGGTGTCCAACTAGCCTAAAGGCCAAGTGAAGAAGAAAATAAAAAAGTAGAAGAGGAAAAATGAAGAAAAGAGGAAAAAGAGGGCAGGGCCAGAGAAGTAAAGAGTAGGATTAGTAAGTGAAAGAAAAAGTTGCTTTGTTGTGTGGGGGGTGTTCTTGCTTGCTATACTCAATTTTGCTTTCCCGTGTCTGCTGTACACAGAACACCTGATCTCTGCAATGTATTTCTCCTTTCTTTCATTCACCTGTGATGAGTAAGACTAGATTCTTTTCAGTATATCTACTATTTGCAAAGTGTGAACACTGTAAAATATCCCTGAAACTGAGCTCTTTGGGTGGATAAGCAAAGGAAAAATAGAAAATAGTTAAGGTTAGGGAAAGGCTAAAGGATAAGCCTGTGTGTAAATGGAAAATGGATAAGTTCAAATGCATTATCTGGTTTCAATGTAACACCCAAGATTTAACAAACTCAGTGCTAGAAGACTTGAAAATAAATGCAATTTACTACCATTTATTGAGCAGCTATTATGAGCCAGGCACTGTGCTAGGGCTGGGGATACATAAGTGAATAATGCACAGTCCCAGAAATCAGATTATTTGGTTTTGTTTTACCAAATCCAAATGCAGTACCTGCATTTCCCTTTTCCAAACTGGGATGGCTATCAAACATGTCTTTCAAAAAGTGTTTGCAGGTGAGAAGATGCACAAGATGAAGGAAAGTTTTCCTGACCCAGATCTTAGAAAGGAAGGAGAGGATACATTTCGCTTTACAGCATATTTACTGTTGGCAAAAAGCCACTATTGCCTAAGGGAAGTATGGCTGACCTTAGCCCATCCCTGGGGCATATCTTGTGGGTGTGGTAGGGAGACAAATCAGGTAGGGAACAATTCCTTCTCCCCTTACCTGTCTAGCTTCCATGTTCTTTTATGGGACAAGTCAGATTAATATTAATGTTAAGGAGAGCCTTAAAGGAGAAAGAGAATCGATAAATCACAGCCCGAAAGTTGTGTATGTTGTGTGCAAGGTCAGAGGGGCAGCCTTCTTTAATTTGCCTTGTGCTGGTGAATTGCTTGAATGAATTTCAGTATTTCTTAACACCAGGTACTGGAGCCACCTTCCTTCTCTCCCTGTGGTTTCCTCTTTAAATCACATCCTGACCCCAGTCTTTATAGTCCATTGTAAGTGGAAGTTATGGTTCTATTCTTCACCCCCAGCTTGCTCCCTATCATTGATACTTAGAGGAAAGTAACAATTTGCAGTACTTGGCTGAACTCCTTTGGGAAAGTTTCTGGAGTGTATCAAATAAGAATTCATCATAGTAACATGGTCATTACTGGCTGAACAAAATTCTTTTTGAAACTATTGCACTTAGTCATTAAATAATTGTTTACTAAGGCAATCTTTGTGTTTCCAGAATTCAGTGTAATAGTTAACAGTTGTATATGTCTCACAAAAGAAACTACTTAGGTTGGAAACAATGGAAGGTTGTGTATAATTAATCAGGTCCTGAATATTTATGTAACATATGGCATTTTAACTTATATGTTCTCATTCTCAAACTTCATTACTATACAGCAGCAACAAGACAAATTTCAGGTGTTTTGTTTCTTTATTAAGTGGGCCATGTCTAAAAGTTGTTACATTCCTGATTGAATTTTATGGACAAAATTTCCCCATTAAAGTAGTTTTGTCTTTCTCAAGGATTATCCTTTAGGGTTGGGTGGATTAAAAACATTACATTAGTGCTTCTTGTGCTTACAAGTCACTAGGGATCTTGTGAAAATGCAGATTCCTTTTAGTAGGTTTGGGATGAGGAATGAAGGTCTTCATCTCTCAAATGTCCCAGGTGATGTGGATGCTGCCAATCCATCGACCACACTTTGAGTTGGGAGAGTCTACATCATTGGAGAAATATGCAGACTGAAGCCTATACTCTTAAACTTTCAAAGACTCTGTGTTCATGTCTGTGTTCTGAGGGATTTTTTTTCTTTTAAGAAATAAAATGCATAAAGTAAAATCAGCAAACCATAACACTAGTTTTCTAAATTTGCCACAAATACTATAATACTTTGCAGAGTAAAATGCAAAGATTATTCCTCTTACAAGTTTTCTCTATATCAAGTGCAGGAAAGGAACATGGGTAGAGTCATGTACCATCACATGCAAATTTCTCTTCTTGATTTTCCTCTTGATTATATTCACATAAGGGAGCTCCATTTGGTAACAAAGATGAAATCCTGTTCACAGTTAACAAGAATTTAGCAATTTCTTGCTTGGCAAAATCTGAGACAACCTTACAAAAACATCCTACATTAAATTCAGAATTTTGGGTAGCTGCATAAGCTGAAGATTATGGAAAACCTGAGCTGAAAATGGCACCTGGATCTGTAACTTCTTGTCTTGAGCTCTTTTTTGAGCGTTATTCTGTGAGAGATCCTTCCCCTGCAGTAATTTTTCTATTTTTCCTCAGTCGCTGGGGTCTCAGTACGGGGTGGAGGATTGGTGTAAATGAGAGAGTCACATAAATTGTCTAATTTGAGCATGCCAAGTGATTTTTGTCAGGCTCTTTTGGTCATAAAATTTTGATATAACTATTGTGAAATATAGTGTCATAAATTTGTCATAAACCATTAATGAAGGAAGAGAAGTAGAAATTTATTTCTGTGGGAATGCACTCAAATATCAAGCAGATGGTGTTCTACAACATTTATTTGGGAAAATGTGTATCTGTTACATAAGCTAAAATATGTCTTTTTCACATTTAAAAATATTTGGGTCATGATTTAGAGTTTTTATTGGATTGTTTTTTAAACTGAGAGGAAGAAGAAAGGTAATTGTATTTTAAAACATTTGACATGTTACTAATAAAATTTTATTTCTGGTGAAATATAGGTGCCTTTGTTAAGTAGGGGAGGTGGGATCATGAACATCTGGCAACTGCTGTATGTCCCTTATTTCCAGAGCCATCATTTTAAAGTCATATGCTTGTATTTGTTTCAGCAGTTTGTTTTCAGCACAGTTTGCTTAAGGATTTGGAAGATATTCCCAGTATCCTGGCACAGCTTCTTCACTGAGTGACCCTGAAATGGTTTTTAGATAGTGCACGTCATTAAAAAGGACACAACAGAACTGACTCCTTTAAGGCATTATTTAAACACAACAACTATAAATCTCAGGGTGAAAGATAGCTCCTCTATCCACTGAATAGCTGTGGGTGTGTGCATCATTCTCCATGATTCATTAGGTGAACTGAGCATTAGATGAACTTGGATTCATTAGGTAAACTGGCATGCACCAGGGAGATAGCGTCCCTCTCTTTCTAGCAAACTTTCCATCAGTTTGCAAAGCTGATAAAGTTGATCTAGTTATCAGCTTTGCAAACTGATGATCCTAGGGGCCCCTACAAAACACTGACTCACATGGGGCACCAGTGCCCATGTAGGTGTCTCAAAGCAAATAACCTTTTTCTGTGTATATCCAGTGTTTTAGTCTGGTCTCTCACTGCTAATAAAGATATACCTGAGACTGGGTAATTTATAAAGGAAAGAAGTTTAATGGACTCACAGTTCCACATGGCTGTGGAGGCTTCACAATCATGGCAGAAGGCAAATGAGGAGCAAAGTCATGTCTTACATGGCAGCAGGCAAGACAGCTTGTGCAAGGGAACTCTCATTTATAAAACCATCAGATTGCATGATATTTATTCACTACCATGAGAACAGTATGGGGGAAATGTCCCCCTCTGATTCCATCTTCTCCACCTGGCCCTGCCCTTGACATGTGGGGATTATTACAATTCAAGGTGAGTTTTGGGTGGAAACGTGACCAAACCATTCCACCCCTGGCCCTTCCCAAATCTCATGTCCTCACATTGCAAAACCAATCATGCCTTCCCAACAGTCCCCCAAAGTTTTAACTCATTTCAGCATTAACTTGAAAGTCTACAGTCAAAAGTCTCACCCAAGACAAGGCAAGTCTCTTCTGCCTATGAGCCTGTAAAATCAAGAGCAAGTTAGGTACTTCCTAATACAATGGGGGTATGGGTATTGGGTAAATATAGCCATTCCAAATGGGACAAATTGGCCAAAACAAAGGGGCTACAGGCCCCATGCAAGTCCAAAATCCAGCAGGGCAGTCAAATCTTAAGGGTTCAAAATGATCTCCTTTGACTCCGTGTCTGACATCCAGGTCATCCTGATGCAAGAGGTAGATTCCCACGGTCTTGGGCAGCTCCACCCCTGTGGCTTTGCAGGGTACAGCCTCCCTCCCGGCTGTTTTCATGGGCTGCTATTGAATGTCTGTGGCTTTTCCAGGCACACAGTGTAAGCTGTTGGTGGATCTATTATCCTGGGTTCTGGAGGACAGCTGCCTCCTCACAGCTCCACTAGGCAGTGCCTCAGTGGGAACTCTGGGGGATCCAACCCCACATTTCCCTTCTGGACTGCCCTAGCAGAGGTTCTCCATGAGGGCCCTGCCCCTGCAGCAGATTTCTGCCTGGACATCCAGGAGTTTCCACATGTCCTCTGAAATCTAGGCAGAGGTTACCAAACCTCAATTGTTGACTTCTGTGTACCTACAGGCTCAACACCATGTGGAAACCACCAAAGCTTGGAACTTGCACCCTCTGAAGCAATGACCTGTGCTCTACATTGGCCCTTTTTAGTCATGGCTGGGATGCAGAACACCAACTCCCAAGACTGCACAAAGCAGTAAGGCCTGGGCCTGGCCCACAAAACCATTTTTTCTTCCTAGGCCTCCAGACCTGTGATGGGAGGAGCTGCTGTAAAGACCTCTGACATGCCCTGGAGGCATTTTCTCCATTGTTTTGGCGATTAACATTTTGCTCCTTGTTACTTATGCAGTCAGCTTGAATTGTTCCTCAGAAAATGGGTTTTGCTTTTCTATCACATCATCAGGATGCAAATTTTCTAAGCTTTTATGCTCTGCTTCCCTCTTAAACATAAGTTCCAATTCCAAACCACTTCTCTGTGAATACATAAAACTGAATGCTTTTAAGAGTACCTGAGTCACATCTTGATCACTTTGCTGTTTAGAAAATTTCTTCTGCCAGATGCCCTAAATCATCTTTCTCAAGTTCAAGGTTCCACAGATCTCTAGGGCAGGGGCAAAATGCTGTCAGTCTCTTTGTAAAACATAGCAAAAGTCACCTTTATTCCAATTCCCAACAAATTCCTTATCTCCATCTGAGACCACCTCAGCCTGGACCTTATTGCCCATATCACTATCAGCATTTTGTTCAAAGCCATTCAACAAGTCTCTAGGAAGTTCCAAACTTGCTCACATTTTCCTGTCTTCTTCTGAGCATTTTGTTCAAAGTCATTCAACAAGTCTCTAGGAAGTTCCAAACTTACATTTTCCTGTCTTCTTCTGAGCCCTCCAAACTGTTCCAACCTCTGCCTGTTACCCAGTTCCAAATTCACTTCCACATTATCAGGTATCTTTACAGCAGTGCCCCACCACCCAGTACCAATTTACTGTGTTAGTTCATTCTCACACTACCATACCCAAGACTGAGTAATTTATAAAGGAAAGAGGTTTAATGGATTCACAGTTCCACATGGATGAGGAGGCCTCACAATCGTGGTGGAAGGCAAAGGAGAAGCAAAGACACATCTTACATGGTGGCAGGCAAGAGAGCTTGTGCAGGGGAACTCCCGTTTATAAAACCATCAGATCTTATAAGACTTATTCACTATCAGGAGAAAAATATGGAGGAAACTGCCCTCATGATTTAGTTATCTCCACCTGGCCCCACACTTGACATGTGGGGATTATTACAATTCAAGGTGAGATTTGGGTGAGGACACAGAGCCAAACCATATCATCGAGCAAGCAAAGTCTTGATTAAATGTACAGTTATTTGAGCAACCCAGTTATTTCAGTTTAAATGAATAACTGACTCATATAAATGACAGAGACTATCATGTATGTGTTAGTAGAAACTTAAACACATATGATCAGACACATCCAAGACAGTAACATAAAGAGCTGATCAGTACTTTCCAGCAGTAAAGAATCAATCTTATATATTATATTATGTAAGTGCCTTGGATAGTGCCTGGAGCATATCTGGTAGAAGTAAATGGCACTGTCCAAGTGACTCTTAGTCTGTTTTTTAAACAAATACATGTTTTTTTGTTTCCATTGGTGTTCTACTTTTAGGTTTAAAAGTAGGTCGATATAATTTTCTTTCCTATTGAAATTTGTAAGCTGGGCATGGTGGCTCATGCCTGTAATCCTAACACTTTGGGAGGCTGAGGCAAGAGGACAGCTTGAGCCCAGGAGTTCAAGACCAGTCTAGGTAGCATAGTGAGATCTTGTCTCAACAAGTAATTAAAAAAACATTAGCCAGGTGTGTCAGTGCATGCCTGTGCATGGTCCCGGCTACTCGGGGGGCTGAGGTGGGAGAATCATTTGGGCTCAGGAGGTTGAGGCTGCAGTGAGCCAGGATCACACTGTTGCACTCTAGCCTGGGCAACAAAGAAAGACCCTGTTTCAAAAAAAATAATAATAAACAAAAAATAAAAGAAATAAAAATTTTATGGAATATACACACATAGAGAGCATGTGCAAGAGTGGGAGCAAGAGAGAGAGAAACCATCAATTGCAGGTGAATGGACTTATTTATTTATTACCATTAAGAAGTAAAAGAAAGGGTGAGTACCTCAAGGTGTTTCTTTCAATCACCTTGGAATCTGCATGAGAATTTCAAGCCACATTGAGAAGCTTAAATATAGTGGAATTGGTGAGTTGATAGTTTTAACCTCAAAATGAAGATCCACCACAAAAAAGGATTTCTGTTTTTATTTCCCCACACTACTCCCCAAGCTTATTCTAGCTTATTCCTGGCCCACTGCTTCTATTTCAGACCTGATTGCTGTCACTGAAATTATATAGTCATGGTAAACTCTACCAGGACAAATCCTTCAAAGGCCTTGATTAAATCACGCCAGTCCTTTCTTCATATTATAGTAGTTTTTTTTTTACAATTCCTCCATGTATTCCATACAGTGAGACTCACTCCCAAACATTTACTTATCTGAAAGGTATTCATACTGTTGCCCCATGGATTTTATAATTAGAAGTGTTTACAAACTGTTCTGTGTAAACTCAAGTTATACAGAATTATTACTCCCCTCAATGCAAAAGAAGAGATATTAAATTATTATTAGTTCATACATACAAGTAGAATACAGCACCACTTTGATCAATTATGGTCATAGTATTTCTATAGTTTATGAAGAAACCAAATACAGAAGTTTTATCTGTATGTCTGATATTCCCTCCACTTTCTTTTTATCAGTTTGTGAAAAAAAGGGTACAATTCTTCAATTATCTAATTAAAATACTTCATGCTCATTTGATCTCATTGGCAGGAGGAAAGACTGGACGTCTTTCTCCTGGGAGAGCTTACCCCAAGGTGCTCCAGGGCCATGTCCACTGGTCAGTAGCCAGCTGCAGCTTGTCAGGAGAGAGCAGGACTGCTTAAGGTGTCTAATCTTGCCAACTAGAGGCTGCTGGCGCTCAAGTGTCAACGTGATATCACCATGGAAACCAAGCCCTTCCAGGGCAGGCCTTACTAGTGGTTACTGTGAATAGGGAAACTGTCTTCTTACAATGGAACCTTATCCTGATTGCCCTATTTTTTATAAAACACACGTAGACTAAACTCCTTTTCATGTCAAACTCCCCAAGGAAATTATCTCTGTTGATACTAAATAATTAAGAGTCCCAAATAAACTAGAAACTGTTGTTTCTGTTTAGCTTTCAAAATGAGCCAACTACAAAAACTCTTCACTCTGTTGTAGTTGATAGGCCATTAGGAACTGGAAAACAAACAAACCCCAAAATACTAAGTAGTTCACTGTCTCTGGTTTGTATTATGTCCACTTTCCCGGATCCCTGCATAATTGAATGGAATGGAATTGATGTAGTCAGCATTGATGGAGAGAGCTTTCTGCCTGGAGATAAGAAGCAGTCAAGTTGTGGGGAGGCAGAAGCATGGAAGCAACCCGGACAACGGGAACAAATGCACCAGGGACTTAAATATTTGTTCCTATATTTAGAGGAAAAGAACCCTAGGCATGGGCCCAAAACTTCGACAGTGCTGTTTTCCTTCTTTGAATTTGCTCTAAGGGTGTGAGTGTCTTTCAGACAGATGGCTGAAATGATTGCTCCCCTCACTTGCATATTGCACAATGAATTTTGTTTCATGGATTTGGTTTTATCTAAAGAAACGTTTATATTATTTTTACATACCACTGGCCTACTGATTTACAAACTTGTATCCTATTACCCTGGAACAAAGACCCAGTAATTGTCCTGGTTATAGAATTAGACATCATCTGAGAGAATATAAGGGATATCCTCAGCCAAAACCAAGATTATAGTATTGGAAAAAATGCTCCCTGAGCTGGTGAGGATACCCACACTTATACCCGAATTATAACATGACAGCACTTCAGTAATGATGCCAGGCTTCTCTCTCCTATGCAGCACTTTCCAAAACAATGCTGCCTGAAAACACATCTCCAAAAGAGAGTTTGTAGGCTAGCTTTTTGAGTTTTAACCTTAACTTCCCATTTAAGCTCATAGAAAAAATATATGACATTAAATCTCCCTGCCTTTCTGGGTACTTACTGTTGCCTGAATGATGGAAAGCTCTTTCGAAAAGATGGTTTTCTGTACTCTGCTTTTCTTCACCAATGGGTCTCAGAGATTGGCTTCTCTTAGGTATCTATTTGTAGATTCAAGGAACCAGTTGACTGTTGCCTGGGATACTGAGATTTTAAAGATACCGTCCTGGCTCACAACAGGCTAAAAATTAGAAGGGATAAGAAAAATATACACAAAACTCTAAATCAAAATAGATTTGCCTAAATTGCATGAGAAATACAGAATCGTGCAATAAAATAATGAAGAGATTCTATCTAGTTGGGAAAAACAGGCAAGTATTAATGAAAAAGTAGAGTTCAACAACAACCTTGAAGAAAGAGTAAAATTTTAACAGGCAGAGAGGGGAGCCAATGACCAAAGGGAAAGGGTTGGGAAAGTAGGGATATGATGGGGAAACAATCTGTATTCTGGATTAATTGAACGAGACGAGTGTTAGAGAGGGGCAATGAAAACTGATGCCATAAAATCATCAGGGCACCTTTTGTGGAAGGCTTTGAACACCAGCGTGAGGCATCTGAATCCTCTTCGGTAGGCGATTGGAAGCCATTGATGGTGTTTTTGAT
Source organism: Rhinopithecus roxellana (assembly GCF_007565055.1). Taxonomy (NCBI): domain Eukaryota; kingdom Metazoa; phylum Chordata; class Mammalia; order Primates; family Cercopithecidae; genus Rhinopithecus; species Rhinopithecus roxellana. Next base: position 90,965,785 of record NC_044553.1, on the reverse strand, counting down.
AGCACTTTGGAAAGGCTGGTCTTAACACGTGTTGAATAGAAATGGCAAAATAGTTATGAGAGACATTACAGAGACACGCTAAACTCTTGGAGATGGAGGGTGAGGGAACAAGAGTGAAGAGTCACTTTTCAGATGTAGACAGACCTGCATTGTCTATGTAACAAAGACCCAGTAATATTGTAGCAACTTGCCACTTGAACTGTGGATGGTCTAAACTGAGGTACTGTAATTGTAAAATATACTCTGGATTTCTAAGGTTTTTATATTAAAGAATGTAAATATCCCATTGCTTACATGTTGAAATGCTAATATTTAGTATTTACTGCATTACATAAAATATATTTAAAATTAATTTAACCTGTTTCTTTAAAAATGTGTAGTGTAGCTACTAGAAACTTTAAAATTATATATGTGGTTTACATTCTATTTCTATTGGATGGCGGTCATTTAGATTTTAGACAAATGGAACAATGGTGGACCATTAACAGACAAAGAAAAAGGAAGAGAGAGGTAGGGAGAGAGATCATCAACTTAGTGTTTCATATTTTTGCTTGGAGTGAAACATTCAAGTGGAACATCAATAAAGCAGCTGAAAATATAAGTCCAGGATTAGGAGGGAATTGAGTGGGAGAAGCAGTTAGGAAACCGTTGCTAAATCTTCTAGAACTACTGATAATTGCTCAAAAATATTATATCATTATGAGTCTCTGACAAATAATTTCTTTGGGCATACTCCTTAAAATTCCATATGGTATATATGGACCTCCTTGACCTTGCATGTGGGCCTTCTTACAAAATTCTCTCTAGTTTCCAGTGCCCACAGATATGGACGACTTACAAGGTGCCGAAGACTTGCAATGGTGTGGGCGATGATGGTGTGGGGTGTAAGCTGCTGCCACAATTGTGAACAAACTGGTCCCTAGGGGTTGGTGAGGTGAGTGAATACTGACATTCAGAACAACCACAACGTTTGTTTTGCAGTACTCAGGAGGGAACAACAGAAGCAGTCTTTGCTCTTCATGATTTTATAATCTGATATGTGGACATAAAACACCATCAGACAGTGGGATTTTTCTTTTTTGATCCCAGTGTCTACAGCTATATGACCATCAGTTTAAATGCTCCATTCATTTTTGGTCCAATTCTAATGCCTTTTTTTTTCATTAAATATGTTGTTCTCTTCCAACTAGATATACTCTTTTTTTCATTTGAGCCCTTATAGCATTTTGTATCTCTTTCTTTTTTATTGTCTGCCTTGTGTTGAATTATTTCATTACATATCTCTCCTCTCCCCTAGACTATATGGTCCTTGGATATGGAGGACATATATTTATCTTGATCTTTCCTGATAATTTGTCTTTAGTTCATTCAGCCAGTGCTATACTGAATGAACAAAAATTAAAACAGCTACCATTTGTTCAGCATTTACTATACGTGAGGTTTTGTAAGTATTTAATTGACTTCTCACCAACCATAAAATTACATTTTATTATTTTCAAATTTATAGTTAAGAAAACTGAGGTACAAAGAATTTAAGAAACTAGTCCAGCGCTGTCCAGCTGATCGGTGGTAGAGCCAAAATTAGAACTCCTGTGGCCTGACTGCAGAGCCTTCACTGTGAGAGAGTGTATTGTTGTGCTTAGGAAAATGGTTTTGGAGTAAAAGTAAAAGGGTTTGGAGTAAGCTTCAAGCCTTAATACCACTACCTATACCTGTAGGACTTTGGGAAAGTTCCTGTCTAAACTTCTTTAACCCTTTTCCTGTTTTCCTTGAGATGACTTGCCAGCGGCTGCAGCGTTTACTCCAAGATAACTTTGCCACAAAATATCTCACTTTTATTATTATTTTCACCTGGCTCTACTATATCGACTTTGGAAACAAGAGACATCATTCTATTGATAGCATTCTGTTTTTAGAAGTGGTATTTTCATTTACGAAAATGTAGTAATTCTCCATCACTGAAAAATGTCAAATCCTAGAAAACGTGGCATTCCTACAACAAGCAGTTGTTGGCCAACGATTCCTTTGATGAATTCGATTTTTCTGAAATGGATGATTCGGATGTTAGTTTTGTTTAGAAGTAACTCCAAGAACAGTTTTTATATTTTATTTTCACATTGAAAATCAGTCAGATTGGCTTTAGCCTCATAAAAGTGTTTATGTAAAATTAAATGAGTGCTGGCAGTGAGCTGCACTTTTTTTCCTAAATGAAAAAAGGATTAAACTTTGGTTTTCTCATCTCTAAAACAGGGGAAACAATTTCACCTAACTCTTAAGTTTACTAAGAGAAGCACCAGTTATCTCAGGTACAGCATTTAATACCATGTCCAGGTTAAGGATCAAACTCAAAAAAATTTTAGCTGAGTAAAATAAAAAACAGTGCAAGATTAAAATGGCAATCCATTAATCTGATTAAGTAAATTTCTGTTACTGACTTAGAAATAATGAGAAACCTTTAGTTTTCCAGTTATTCTAGGTTCCTCCCTCATTCAAAAATGGCCCGGTGTAAAATGGTTCCAGACAAGTAATTGGGTGCTTCCCATGAGACTTCTCAAAGCATGAGGTATTTATTCTTTATAAAAGATGCTGTGTTCTAAGCCAATGTGTATGTATTAATTAGATGGGGGAGACTTCAAAATAAGAGGAGGTATTTCTTTTTTTTCCTGCCAAGAACGTGCTAAGGAAACCTAACGTATATACACATACACACCACAAATGAACTGAGAGTGACTGATGCGGGTGGCATAAAGGAAAGCATTGCCAGGACATTCTCACTGTTTATTTTCCAGGCCATGTTCCTATTAGCTAAGTGATGCCCACAGCACAGCCAATACAGCCTTCCCAAGCACAAACAGTTTTTCCAACAAAGAACTCCAATCACAGAGAGAGTCTGACTCAATACTTGCCAGATGCCTGAGTAAGGGCCCTTCCCCAAGCTTGGCAGTGTTTTCAAACACACTCAAGGGCCAGATGGCTATTGGTCTGATTCACAGGAATGTGGTGTAGTCACCAATAATGTGTCCAATTTTTAATTCCCACGCAGATAGTTCATCTTGAGAGGAGATTAAACATAGCTAGATAAGATGGCAGTGAACCAGAACTTCAAAGATGTGTGTTATTGAGAGGTTGCAGTTTGAACTAGTTGTAGAGAAGCTTCTTCTGTAGCCTTTAGAATTACAGATTTGTAGCATGTGATAGCCAGATAGAATGTTGGAGGCCATCCTGTGTAGCATTCTCCTTTTATAGAGAGAACAGAACCCAAGAGGCTATGTGATTCAAGATTGAAATCTGGGGTAGAAGTCAGAAATCTCAATTCCTACCCAGTTCTGAACATTTTTCAGTAATTATAATAACTTGTTCAGCAGTTGTTTCAGTAGTCTTATAACATAATCATTAACAAATTCTAGTGAATAAAAGAGTTAATCTTCAATATTATTTTTGTCATGTTTCACAGCCCTGTTATTCTTTGTTGCCATAACTAATTTTGTCTGTCCCCTCTTCTACTCTGTGATGTCCCCAGGAAAATGAGTATCTTTTGTTTTTCTCTTTATCCTCATAAACTAAATAAATGTTTCTTGAATGAATAAATGAATAGATATGGACCTGTCTGTGAAATTCCCTTTACAGGGCACTTCACACATAGTAAAACTCAGGTAAACTCATACTTATTTACTAGGACGATAATGAAAGTAAGTCCATGGAACAAAACACACATTTCCTATTCACTGGACGCTAACAGTAAAAGAGAATTTATATTGCAAATGAACAATTAACAACCAAATGAAACTACCAAGTAGAAGACGAGTTAAATAAATGGAGATGCTAAAATGGAGCACAATGACTAATGCACGTGGTGCTGACGAAAGTGCTTTCAGGAGAAGACAGAAAGATCCAATTTCTAACCTCCATAGGCACCGTCATGGAGCAACATAAGCTGTTGCTATTGTGGTCAAACCCAAAGCAAATCTTCAAACAAGTAAATAAAAGAAATATTATGCTAAAATCCAATTAGTAAAAGAGGTAGGGATATTATATGCTATTTTTTTAAGTATGTTGCAAGAGATCATATTAATGATGGAAAAATCAGTACTGAGACAGACTGCTTTTATCCACAGCCAGGAAAGACTTCAAAGAAAAGATGGAGTTTTAGGTGAAATCCATTAAACTGAAAACAACAAACTGATGGATTGCTCAGCCTTACATTGAAAGGCAGTAATAAGTAAATATAAAATTTGGGGTTCTTAATTTTGAACCCAGAGCTCAGTTAACTATTATACATTGAAGCTAGAGTTTAGCACATTAAAAAAGCAATATATTGATAAGGATTCTTTTTACTACATGTAACAGAAACACAGCTAGTTTAAGCAAAAGGAGAAAAGCATTAGCCAGAGATAATTCTGGATATTTAAAGGGACACTATTTGATTAAGAGAATTCCTTTCTCTCCAATGCCTGGCCCTGGCAACTAAAGACTATTGTTTCTACTTATGCTCTTTTAGAAAGTTTGTTTTGAAAGTCAACATTGGACAATTTCTTTGTTGTTCTTGGCTGTATCTTTCCTTCCTCTGAAGTGCTGGCTGCCTCAGCTTCCATGTATGAAACAAGAGTTTTAGAAAATGAAAATACATCTGGTGATATTTCAGAAATATTATCTTCTTATGCTGATTTGTGACAGACTTGGGTTTCTGCTGACATTTGCAAGCCCAAATGGAATAGGAACACTCTGCTAGCAGTAATTAATATTATTCATAAGATATGAGTATCTTCAGTGACTTCATCATAAATTAATAGTGCATTTAGACCACTAAATTTTTCTCTATCCTCTTCCACCTGATTCCAGTGGAGGTTGAATTTATCTGTATTTTACCTTCAGGCATATGAAGCAGTTGTCAACTTTAAGAGTTTTTAGATAGTGGGCAATTTCAACAATTTCCTAGCAGATTTTTACAGGTCTGAGGATAGAAGCTTCTGTGTTGAAATATACATGTCAATACTCCCTTGACTGACCCCCTACTTTCTACTATGATGTCTACTGTAAAGGGACACACTCTCTCCCTACGAACCACTGTTCCCCCCACTACTAAACACAAACTCAAAATACCTTTAAATCTAAGCTGCACCTTATCTATTGCCAGTTTCTGGCATAATTTTCTATTTTCTAAGACAAATGGAGCTGAAGTGATGTTGACATCTATTTTGCCATCTGCAACTTAACTAACCCATCATCATCCCTTTCTCATTCCTTTGCTTGCCTTCTGATTGGGGTCTTTATAGTCCTATCTGAGTACTGTCTCCATGTCCCAACCCTTATTTTCACATTCCTCATTAGTACCTCTTTTTCAACGTTCATTTGGATACTGAAACTTCCAGAAAACAACAGGACAAGAAATCAGCATTTGGGGTGGGGAGGTGGCAAACAGTTTTACTTTGTATTACTGGAGATAGAGTAGCAATATATAAAAAGGCTGTGGGTGGGAACAAAAAGAACAGCCCTAATACTCCAATGGTTCACCAAGTCAGAGAGTCAAATAGCAGGAGGAGGATTAATGATTTCACTGAAATCCAGCAGAGCCATAATAGCAGAGTATCTCTAAACCCTGGAAATCAAGTTATATGCTACTATATCATTATACCCTCCAATTGTAATAAGCCGTGTTAAAGCTAAGCCATAATCCCTGTGTGTTAGCAAACATTGGGACTAGATAGATGTTTTCTCATTCCACGAGGAATAAACTGAAAAATAATAACAGACCTCAACAACAGCTGGGATGCTGCTCAACATGCAAAATTATGTTGGAATACAAGAGATGTTACATAATTGTTAAAATTCAGAGGAATGACAATTTCTTCAAATGATGAATTCCTGGTGTCAGAAAAAGTTTAGAAAAAGTTAGTGTCCACAGTAACATAAATAACGATATGGCATCTATAAAATAGGAATGAAAAGCTATAAAAAGAGAAAAAGTTACAGAGTGAGCTCAAAAGCCACTATTTCAAGGTGAAGCTGAAGCTGAATGCAATGATAGACTTTCCCAGTAGTTGTTACTGCAGCATATATGGGGAGAGGGAAATGAATATGGGGACTGAGTTGGATTTCTGTCTGTTCAATATTCAGAGTATTATCCAATTTGAGAAATAAGGGATGGCACACCCTGTCTTGCTAACTAGGCTGGGTCTTTAACTGGTCCTTCTAAAAAGCAGAGGCTGAGTGAAGGATTAAAAGTATTTTTCATTGGAGAAACACAAGACAAGGGCAGTGAGATTGAGGAAAAAGTGGAGTGAGGCAAGGGAAGAGGCAAGGAGAAGCAGTGGAGACCACTTCTTGAAGAGTCAGAGGAGACATGTGAAGTCATATGGTGGGAGTGTTCGCTTGGCACTCAAATATTGTCTGAGAGGCCAGGGAGGAAGAGCTAAATTCTGGAGTAGTTCGTGAGAGGGAGAAAGGAAGGTGAAATGTAATTGGCCCACCTCCTTCCCATTTCCTGGTTTCCACTGGCCAAGTTCACCTGTGGTTCCAGCATTCATCCTCCTATAGCTACTTAGGAAGCTTAGCTACCATACCGGCAGCATGTCATTTCATCTTAGTCCAGAAGTAGAGATGTCATTTGGTACGGATAAGCTCTTGGAATCGGGCAGCATCTTTGGAAGGAAGGAGACAGTCAAGGGAAACTGAAGAGTGACTGCAAGGTTTTCATCTCATAGCGACGGTTAAGGTTAGTGTCATTTGGGTACTTTGTACTGAGGTTTCTGTAATTGATTTTGTAGATAACCTTATAGTTATTTATGAACATATAATCAGAGTGCTTTAGGATGGTGACGATGATGGAGTGATAGGGATTAACTATAATTACGAGAACCTGAGGGACGAGGAATAGAGAATTCCTGCTCTGGCTTCTTATCCTTATCAACATCATCACCATTATCAAAACTAGACCTGTCACTCAAACTGGAGGACCAAGAAGTTTGAAGACATGTACCCAGGTCAGAAAGTTTCTGAGTCCAGTCGAGAATAAGACAAACAATTTCATTGCAGTAGTACAGTGCCCACAAGCCTAGTTTCTTTCACATCTTCCTTGCTGGAGGTGAGATGCTATAGATGAAAGTGCTTCTAGGTCAATTCTATTCCTGCCAATAACCATAAGGCTTTTGGTTTGCATTCTTGTGTTGGCAGGCAATATGTTCCCAACAGGACTACCCTATCTGGATTCTTGATATAATGCAGTAATAAATAATAAAATATAAATTTCTAAGCATACATCAAATCCAATTATTTCTCTGGGACATAGAGCTTCACCTCCTACTCAGTAAGGCAGGTTTTTTATTTCCTGCACCAGGAGATTTTCCTTTTCTGCTTTTCTGCTGAGCTATATAGAATAAGCCTTCTTTCCCCCGCAGACACGGCAATTCTAATTTTTGGAATTAGAATTGTGTAGTGGTGGTGAGTTTTCCCTTCATCTGCTTATTCTGTGGTCTTCATTCAGAAGTGTCTCAAGGCATTCTCTCCTAACATTTGAAATACAAACTTGACCTTGAATTAAATTCCCATCATATACGCAGGTCTGTTCCTGAAACCTTTACTCTGTGCCAATGATATGTGGGCCTATTCTTGTGCCATTGCTGTATCATTTAAATGACTATAGTTTGAAGAAAATTTTTATATCATGTAGAGTAAGTCACTACTTGTTGCTTTTCACATTTCTAGAAGTTGTCCTATATATTCTTGTTCATGAGCTTTAGAATTGGCTGTCAAATCCAATAATCAGTTTAGACTAATAGGGAAGAGGTTACATTTTTGCAATATTAAATCTTTCCATACAGAGACGTACTATGTCTGTCTGTTAATTTGAGTTTTTCTTTCCTCTGGAGGAGTTTTACAGCTTCTCTAAGGCTTTTCACATTTGAGTTAGGATTATTGTCATTTCATGGGCTTTGTTGCTGTAGTGAATTGGATCTTTTTTTTAAATTAAATTTGCTAATCTATTATTGTTAAGTTGTAGAAAAATCTGTTGATTTGTCATTGTTGTTGATTTTATTTAGCCATCTTATCCTAATAGTTTTCCAACTGATTTATCTGGCTTACCTAGGTAAAAAGATTATTTTTTTAAAATAGCTGATTTACTGCTTTTGTTCTGATCATTTTAACTTTTGTTTATGTATTTTTCTTTGAACCTGCACTGTAATGTTAACTAATAATGGCAATAATGGACAGCCTTGTCTTGTTACTTAGTTAAGTTACTTTTAATATTTCATGATTAAGTGTAAAGTTTTCTTGTAGATTTCTTATAATGGCTTTAATTAGATTAAGGAATTTTTCTTCAATTGTTAGCTTGTTGAAGGTTTTCATTAGCAAAGTACATGGAATTTCATTAAATTAACTTTTTTGGCATCTATTGATGGATGCTTTGATTATTTTTCATCTTTTTATTTAATAGATTTTCTAAGTTGAACAATCCTTACATTCCTACACTAAATGTTATTTGCTTGTAATGTATTTTTAGTTCCTTTTTCTATTCGATTTGTTGAGTCTTCGTTAGGAATTTCATTTCTCTATAATGACATGGTCTTTTTAAAAAGTGCTTTGGGGTCAGGCATGGTGGCTCACGCCTGTAATCCCAGCATTTTGGGAGGCCAAGGTGGGTGGATCACCTGAAGTCAGGAGTTCGAGACCAGCCTGACCAATATGGTGAAACCCTGTCTCCACTAAAAATACAAATATGAGCCAGGCTCAGTAGTGGGCACCTGTAATCCCAGCTATTAGGGAGGCTGAGACAGGAGAATCGCTTGAACCCGGTAGGCAGACTTTGGTATCAGAGTTTTAGTGGCTTTGAAATTTTTTACTAAATAAGATAAAAGTAAAGGAAATGTAGTCCATTTAGATAATACAAATAATAAAAATTTTAAAAATCTGAAATATGAAAGCACAAGATACTGTGGTTGAATTAGCCAGTATAAACTTGATATAATAAAAGCAAAGGATTATATTAGAGGAAAAATGTACAGACTATTTGAAAAGAATGAGTACAATATATATCAAAAGTTTTGTGCTGTGGTGAAACAGTCTCAGATAAAAATTTATAGCTGTATATATTCTTGTTATTTAAAAAGAACAAATGACAACGAACAAATAAGGCATTCAATTTAAAAGTTGGAAATATTACAGCAAAATAAACATGGAAAAAGCAGAAGTATACAGAATATAAATTTAGAAGTTAATAAATTATAACACAGAAAAATTCATGGCATTGGTAAATAAATTCAGGAGTTCATTCTTTTAAAAAAGTATAAAATAGGTAGAAAAACCATTGCTAAGTTGAATTAAGAAAAATAGAGAAAAACAGTAATTTTATAAATGGTTGATTTTCAAAATTACAAGTAAAAGGTATGTACAGCTTTCTTTATGCTCTCAAACCTGAAAATCTCAGTAAAATCATTTTTTTGGAGAAATTATAAATAACCAAAATGGAATAGAGGTGAAATTGATAAGCTGAAGAAATAAATAAGCAAAAACTTTTAAAATTATCTAAGTATTCATTACAAAAAAGTTGGCAGGGCTAGATATTCTTACCAATTTGAATTATTTCAAGCTTTGAAGACATAATATATCAACTGTTAAATAGTGTAGAAAAAGATAAAAAGCTTTCCAGTTCATTTGTATTTTGTATTTTTATTGTTTTCAGCTTTTAGATACAGAGGGTACATGTGCAGGTTTGTTTCATAGGTATATTGCTCCCTGGTAGTGAGCAGAGTATCCAATAGGTAGTTTTTGACCCTTGCTTCCTCCCTCCCTCCGCTGTCTAGTATTATGCAGTATGTGTTGTTCCCATATTTGTGTCCATGGGTGCTCAATGTTCAGCTCCCACTTATAAGTGAGAACATGTGACATTTAGTTTTCTGTTCCTATGTTAATTTGCTTAGGATAATGGCCTCCAGCTCCCTCCACGTTGCTGCAAAGGACACACGTTCATTCTTTTTATGGCTGCATAGTACTCCATGGTGTATATGTACCACATTTTTCTTATCCAATCCACCATTGATAGGCACCTAGGATGATGCCATGTCTTTGCTATTGTGAAGTGTGGAACTACTACTATAAGTGCATGTGTGTTTTTGGTATAATTATCTATTTTCCTTTGGGTATATACCTAGTAATGGGATTGCTGGGTTAAATGGTAGCTCTGTTTTAAGTTCTTTGAGACATCTCCAAACTGCTTTCCACAGAAGCTGAACTAATTTGCATTCCTACTAATGGCATATAAGTGTTCCCTTTTCTCCACAGCCTCACCAGCATCTGTTGTTTTCAACTTTATAATAATTCCAGTTTATTTTTAAATTTAGGGAAATTCTGATAACAAATCCAGTCAAACACAACATAGACAGGAAAAACAGAACAAACTCTATACACTGCAGGTGTCAAATACTAAATTCAGCAGTAAATTAAGAGACTAGTGTATCAAGACCAAACAAGTTTTATTTTGGAGATATAAAGATGTTTCAGCTAAAAAAGCTAGAAATAAAGCATACTATATTAATAAAGGAAGAACATGAAATATTTCAAGTTTCTGATAAAAGCGAGTCTCTCAGTGAACTAGAAATGTAAGATGTTTTTAACAAGATAATGAATATCATTCTATGTTTCCAATTCTACATTATGTACTTAATAATGAAATAACAGAAACATTTCCTCCACAATTAGTAGTGCACTAAGCATGCCTGCTATGACTACTTTTATTTAATGTTGCCCTGGAATTTCTAGGTATGGGTACAGAAAACGTAGACATTATTAGTTTTAGATAGTGTTATTCCCATGGACACAACACAAAAAAATCCATTAAAAAACCATTAGCTGTAATAAGAAAATTTAATTAAGTGACGGATTTAAAAGTAGAGGAATAAAAGCTTTTCTATTAAGTAGTAACTATCAGCTAGGAAAAAGAATAATGAAATAAAGATACCATTCAGAATAGCAATAGAAGTATAAATACCATATTTGATGTAACAGTCATTCAGGGTATCCTGTTTCATGGATTTACCCTAACACAACAGGACACCTGAGAGAGATGAACTATATTTTTAGATGGGGTGTGTGAATACCATAAACATTTTTATCAAACTAATTTATATGTTTAATGAAATTCTAATAAAACCTCCTTTAAAGAAACTTTCAGCAATATGATTCTGGTGTCATTCTGACCTTCTAAATGAATAAAACTATGGGGATGAATAATAGTTTTTTTTTGGAGGGGGACGGAGTCTTGCTCTGTCACCAGGCTGGAGTGCAGTGGCGTGATCTCGGCTCACTGCAACCTCTGCCTCCCGGGTTAAAGCGATTCTCCTGCCTCAGCCTCCTGAGTAGCTGCAACTACAAGCGTGCACCACCACGCCCAGTATTTTTTGTATTTTCGGTAGAGACAGGGTTTCACCATGTTGGCCAGGATGGTCTCGATCTCTTGACCTCGTGATCCACCCACCTTGGACTCCCAAAGTGCTGGGATTACAGGCATGAGCCACCATGCTCAGCTGGATAATAAAATTTGGAAGAGAGAGAGCAAGGAGAAAATATTTGCTGAGACAATCACCAAACATTATTACAAAGCCATAGGTAATTAAAAATAGGATGCCACAGGAGCTGAGGTAAAGGGATCTAATAACAGTAAATAAACAAATATATATATGATCAGTATGTTACCAAAGAGAAGAACATGTCCCAGGAAGCCTGGACTGAGAAGATGGGGACAGAGTCTAGGATGTCAGCACAGGTGGGAGTGTTGCAGATGTCGTAAATGTAGGCACAGGGAGAGTAGTCCATAGTCAGGGAGAGTAGGTGGCAGAATTCAGAACCCCAGACAGGGGCTTGGAAATAATAAGTGATAGAGAAACTTGTCATTTGAATTATATATTCTCACTTAAAAGTGGGAGCTAAGCTATGAGGATGAGAATGCAAAGGCATAGAATATTCTAATGGGCTTTGGGGAGTAGGTGACAGGGAAGCAGGTGGAGGGGTAAGGAATAAAAGACTACATACTGGGGACAGTGTACACTGCTTGGGTGATGGGTGCACCAAAATCTCAGAAATCACCACTAAAGAACATATCCATGTAACAAAAAAACACCTGTACACCCTAAACTATTGAAATAAAAACAAAAATTAAAAAACCCAAGAAAACAATTAAAAAAATGAACAAAAACCAATACGGTTTTTTTAAAAAAGAAAAAAGCAAAAGAAACTAATCGTTAGAGCAGTAGCTGAGGCACACAAAGATTGGTATTAGGTGTTAGAGCCTATTGTTTCTTCATTGCTCATTGATACATTCATCAGTATGGTCTCAAGGACCCCTGGTTGAAATCTCTGCTCTTGTATTTACTAATCATAAAATGAAAAAGTTATGTAGTCACCCTGAGCCTCAGTTTCCTTATGTATAAAATGAGAATGATAGTACTTACTTCATAGAATTGAAAGGATTAAGTGAATGAATGAATGAATGAATATATATATATATATATAATGCACATGATTAAGTAACATTTATGTAGAACTTACTATTTGCCAGGTATTTTCTAATATATACATACATACCGTGAACTATTATTAAGCTTCTTCCATGGGGTACGTGTGGTTGGAGAGACACTGAAGTAGAAATGCCTTGTAGATAAATGGAAAGATTCTAAACATCCCCAAAGGTGCTGTATTTTGCAGAGTAAAATGCTAGATCTTAGATCTTGTAAATCTTATCACAATTGATAAGATGGTTTCTGGGACCAACTTAATGACTGATTCTACACTCTCTGGTTTTTGTGGTAACTAGCTCTGCTTGGTGCATGAGAAACACACACACACTCACACACACACACACAAACCAACACAGCTAATGAGGAATAGGTGAGCACTGGAGATTGTTCCTTTCATCATCAGTGCACATGTCCACAGAAATTCCCTTAGTGACATTAAGGGTCTTTAAATCTGGGCTTTTGGTCATTGAATTCAGACAGGCATTTATAAGAGATTTTAAGGCTTTTAGATTATTTTCCCTGTGATTTGTCTTTTAAAATAACCTTTTATAGTAGAAGCCTATGCTATTTTTCTCCATCAAATAAAAATGATTATCTTTGTGAATTGTACTCTCAACTTGATTATCCCCTTCCCACTTTCCTGGGTGTAATAGAACATCCTCTGATGTCACATAAAGGAATACATCTTTTACTAATGGCTCCTTGCACATGAGGGAACTGGATTGCCTGTCTATTTGTTTAGTTTTACATTCTGGAACAGTTTTCTTCTCTTAACAGAAAATAGTCTATTTTCATATGCATGAATCCGATATCAGGGCTGTTTACCAAGTGAATTCATTTTTCATATCCCAGAAGAAAGAAAATATATTTAAAAATAAGGTTATTGTAACTTTTGCTTGTATGTATAATTGATGCAGTTTTGGGCAACACATATCTATAACGCACACTAACAAAAAAGGGAAAAAATGAGGATGTGACATATAAACTACACTTCAAGTACAGCAGAGCATGTGATCACATTGTTAACAGAAATTAACAACTGCCCAGCTCAAGGTGGGCAGCCCAGCCCAAATCTGATGTAACTGTCTGTTTAGTTTATCAGTCTTGGCTATCAAGTCTCCTGACATAACAAAGCCACCCATGACAGCTGACCACATTGAATATCCAGATAAGGACTCAGGGAAAATTGAGCTGACTACTTTGATCATACCAGAACAGCTAAGATTAATCTCACTGGGAAATGCATGTAATCGATTTCTCATTTATCCCTATAAATTAAAACACGAATCATTTCAAGTTGAAATGAACATAGTTTGTTTTCCCAGGGACAAGATGATGGTATACATGCAAATTTGTATCCAGCTCTTTTCACTTATCATTACAACAAAAATTCTTCTGTCATTGTTGGCTTTTGAGAAACATCCTTTGGTGTAGATATTTATTCAATTAGAGGGACAATAATATTATATTTTTGTTGGAAATTTAAATGATTTTAATTTTTTGATATTACAGGTAGTACTTTTATCAATATCATACATAAGGCCTTTTCAGTTTTCTTTTGATAGATTTCTAAAAGTGGAATTGTAAAGTCAAATGCATTTATAAGACTCTGGATAGATATTCTCAACTTATTTTTCAAAATGGTTACATTGTAGAATCTGAAAATGCTCATGTCAGCACACTTCAGAAATACTATTTCTGTATCTCTCTAGGAAAGACGGCATAGTAAATTGGCATGATTAAAGCATTATTGCTCTATGTTGACATGTGCATATGTGTGGCAGGAGTGTGTGTGTTTGTCTGTCTTTCTGTCTGCTATTTATTCTGGATCTTCAGTGGGAATTTGGTGTACCCAGTTTTTAAGTGTGACTGGCTTCTGATTTATTTTGTGTCTTTTTTGTTTTCCTTCTTTACCTCACAATCTTCTTCATACTGTCCCTCTCGTTAAGAATGACTGGGTTTTTCAGGAGATTGGCAACATTTTCTTTTCCATCTGAAAGTCAGGAAAGTGTATCATAATCACATCCTAAGAGCAACATGGATAAAACCATTGCAGGCAGTGAAAATGTGTGATGAATAATATCCAGGGTTCTCTGGTAAGCTCTTTTAATATGTCTTCTAAGTTTATAGGACATTTCTTTAGGAAAACTTTTTTTAGTGGCTTAGTCCCATGCTGTACTGGGTTTTACCTATCAATCTAGATATTCTCAGTTGTTAGTGTCAGAAACACAACCCAAACAGGGAAAATATTGGCTCAAGGGACATAGAAGTTCCAGAATTATAGCTACTTTAAATGAAATGACTGGAGGCTTGGACCATCCGTTGGGTGCCAGTTTTCCTCTCTGCCAGCCTCCCTGGTTCTGCCTCTGCCTCCACTGTCTGCCCTCTTGCAGTGGGGTTCCAACTGCATATTTCTGTCTGTCTAGTGGGAAAAGAAAGATTCCTAATCTCTGATAGCTCAAAATGAGGGTTGGGAATTGTGTCCTTATTAGTTCTTATTGGCTTCCCTTGGGTCATAAACCCAACCCAGAACCGATTCCTAAACAAAGATGAGCAAAACGAACTGATAGGCTTAGCTTTGGGTGTTGTGTCTTCCCTTGGACTGTAAGTGCAGTGGAAGGGATCCCAGACAAAAATCAGGAGTTGTTGCAGAAGGGCATACCTGGAAACCATGTGTATTATAACTCTTATAGTTTTGCTTTCTAAAGCCAAGTTTCCCCCAATAAACTATAAACCCCAGGATCACAGGGACAATGTCTGTTTTGTTAATGCCAAGCTACAAGCGTTGCTCTTAGCGAGCACTCAATAAGCATTTGTTGAATGAATGAGTAGGACCAGTTGATTAATATCTCTCAATTTAATATCCTGGTATTTTTGATAACTGAAATTGTGGCAGTGGTAGATGCTGTGATACTTAAAAATAGTCTTTACAAATTATTAAAATTTTAAAAAGTTGTAAAAAGACCTCCCTCCTGTTGCCATGTAAAAAGTTGGTAACTTCGTGGTAACTTGACCTGTGTTGCAGTTTAAAATTCCAGCCTTCACTCCCTTAGCAGTGTTTGTACTCAGGAAGCTTATCCTCGGTGACTTTTATCTTCTTTTCAGCTCTAATAGTACACAACATCTAATCATGGTCAATTAATACATGATGGCTTCCTTCAGGACTCCAGATGCTGAAATTACTGCTCAGAGCTGAGAGTGACTTTCCCAACATGCAACATCCGTAGACAAAGCAAATGTTAAGATCCCTGAGAGCCGATATTGCAAGAATGGGAAATTGAACAATTCCATGGCCAATGAAAAGAAGACTGGCAACTTTATATTACAAAAGGGAACATGGAATGTGACTAAGTGTGGTGTTAAACATTAAAATGACACCATCAAGAAGGACAAAAAGCACCAACAATAAGAATAAAGGGGGACAAAAATTTGGGCAATTTTTTTCTTCCCCCTCTCCTCCAGTATTTGAGGCCTGATGTGATCCAGTCAATTCCTTTATCCACCTGGGCTGTCTTATAGACCTCTTTGATGTTTTCCCTGCTGGCACTGAGGATGCTGCTGTAGTGCTGGAAAGGGCTTACTCTCGTTCACCAGTTCCCTCCCGGTTAGAACGGCTGTCCTTCCTACATATTAAGATCATGTCCCAGGAATTGCCAAGCACTGAACTTTCATTTGTATGCTGACTGATCAATATGTCTGACATGAATATAAGAGAGAATGAACATCTCCATTCCAGGTATTCAGTGGTAAACAATGGTGGACAAATTTTCAAAAAACTGTGGGGAGGAGAGATTTCCCTTGGGCTTGGAAGGATAATAGAGGTCTATGCAGCCCAGAAAAGAGCAGGCAGGGATACATTGCTTAGAGTGTTGTGGGAGGCAGGACTGCAGCTTTTGGGAGCCTTGGCTATATAAAATATTTCCATTCCCTGAAATAGCTAGATCTGAAGAGGGTCAACCAAGCTGAGACAAGGCTCTTCTTTGCTAAACCAGAGGAGGTCTCCTTGCCTGTTGGCAGTACTTAAGGTACTGGGACTGCTTTGCCACAGCTGTGTGAGTATGTGTGTGTATGTATGTGTGTGTGCTTTGCATGTGTGTGTGCCCCCACTGATGACTGAGTTTGAATTCTCCCCACTATGGTATTATTTTGGGTACAGATGAGTGTTTAGAGCTGCAGTGAAGTGGTTTGCCTTTATAAACTCTTTGTTATATTACTGCTTTTATTTCTATTAGAAAAACACAATTCAATAATAACATTGATGTTTATGGCAGAAAGCCCAAAAATATAGGGGAGAAAAAAGAAGAATGCAGAAATGACTTTTTATTTTATTTTATTTTATTTGAGACAGTTTTGCTCTTGTTGCCCAGGCTGGAGTGCAATGGCCTGATCTCGGCTCATGGCAACTGCCGCCTTCCGGGTTCAAGCAATTCTCCTGCCTCAGCCTTCTGAGTAGCTGGGATTACAGGCATGTGCCACCAAGCCCGGCCAATTTTGTATTTTTAGTAGAGACGGGGTTTCTCCACGTTGGCTAGGCTGGTCTCGAACTCCCGACCTCAGGTGATCAGTCTGCCTCGGCCTCCCAAAGTGCTGGATTACAGGCGTGAGCCACCGCATCCGGCCTAGAAATGGCTTTTATTCCACCACTCAGAGATAATCACTATCTGTATTTTGATATATATTTTCCCCTCCTCTTTCTCTTCTTTTTCTCCTTCCCTTCCTAAAGCAAAATGATACTGGACATACTAGCCTTTGTTTTTTTTTTGTTTTTGTTTTTGTTTTTTTAAAAAAATGTGGCTTTTACACACACACATCCACACATGCACACACACACAATCACCTTATATATTTGTGGTGATAACTTTTTAAGTTGTTAAATATTCTTCTACAATACTATTTTTGGTGATTATAAAATGTTACACAATTCATTCAACAAGTTCTCCATTGTTGAACATGATTATTAGTTCAGATTTTTGCTGTTACAAATATCTCTCAGATAAGAAATGTGTAAATCTGTTTGTGCATCCATTAATTAATTTTGAAGACAGCCATCATTTCACAAACTTTAGAATTTACAGGCCTGTAATGTCTCATGATTTCTAGTGGTTTGTTGATCCCAGTTTGGGAATACATTTCATTGAATACATTCCTGAAAGGGGGCATTGATAGTTCAAAAGGGACCCAAAATGGTAAAGTTTTCCACAGTACTCCAGAGAACCGCTTTGCAACGTGCAAAGCTGCGGAATTGTGTGGTTCCAGGATTCTGTGTTCGGGTTCTCTTTCTGGGTGACTTGCTGCAGCACAGGCCATTCTACTCTAGATGGCGATGTTTCATTAGGTTAAAAACCTGTTCTGCCTTGGAACAGATGCATAACCATCGTTTTCTCAATTGTCTGTGTATCCACTAACAGTTAGAAGAGAGACAACAATGGGAATACAGTAGTCACGTAACTTTCATCTATAAGGCATTATTTATTCAAGGTTGAGAATCAACAAGTCCTACACTGGCGTTCGCCCTTTGTGACATTAATCTTAGGAAAGGAGTAACTATTTAAAAGCATGCAGGGATGTTGCAGATCTTGAAAAGATGAAAATAAACCCCAATCCATGAAGTTCTTGTCTTAACCCTTACCCTTGCACACTTACTCTCAATTTCTCAGGTCAACCTGGCAGGGGGACACCCTCATTTTCCCTCCTTATCCCATAATTCTCCAGTGGAATTTCTGTCTCTGGGTTCCTTCGGATTTGCGGGCATGGGAATATTCACTGTTCTGAAGACAGGTCTGGTGTTGTGTCCTGCAAACCTCTCACCCATTTCTCTTCCTGTAGCCAGCCTCTCTCCTACATAAACAGAACAGGATTCGAATCTGAATACAAAAGCTTCTGGATGTGTGGCCACCCTTCAGGCAGCCCAAAGCCTCCTTATAGCACTGAAGAAACACTTTTGAGAGACATAGGTAGGAACCTTGTCACTCTTTTGGGCTGATCACTGTGAGAAAATTCTACAAAGACTTAGTTCATCTGGCAAACTCCTGTGCATCGTTTAAGACTCAATTCAACTCATATCTCATCATCTGCAGAGCACCTCCTAAATCCAGAGACAGTAGATTTTTCCTTTGTGCTCTCAAACATGTTGATTCATTCTTTTTTCAAATGTATTTATTGAGTGCTCACTATAGTTGCTGTATACCTCAAGCAAGACAGACAGGGCTTCTGCTTTTGATAGTTCAGAACTAAATGAAATGCCATTTAATTACTAACAACATTTTTGACAAGCATCATGAAGGACAAGTACAGGTGTTTTAAATTCTTGTGGAATTTAAATACCTACAGAATTTAAAACAATGTAGTTTGGGAAGCCAAGAAAGACCAGAAGTTAATGAGGTGACGGCAGAAAGGCAAGAGAGTCATGCAGGAAGGAAAGCCATGCACACAGGGCCCCAGGAGGGAGGAATTGAGTACATGTGAGAAACAGGGTTGGCCCAAGATGGTCAGTGCCTAATGGAGAGGGGCATGAGACGAGGCTAGAGATAATCTCCCACAGCCTAGAGGCTGTACTATGGACTTTGCATTTATCTAAGAGCATTTGGGAAACTATGCAGAGGTTTAAAATAAGAAAGTGATGGGGTCCAATTTGAGTTAGAGAAGCTCACTCTGGCAGGTATGTGGAGAATAGTTCAGTGTACAGATGCTGGGAGACTAGTTGGGAAGCTATGCCACCTGCCAGGCATAAGGTTTTAGTGCTGGTAGAGATAAAAGGGATGGTTTTGAGATATATGTAGGAGAAAGAGGAGCCATGAGGTAGTAACTAGTTATATGAAGAATGAGGGGGAGGGAATAATCAAGGGTGGCACCCAAGCCTGTGGCCTCAGTAAGTAATTGAGTTTATTAAGACCATGGGCAACTGGAAGAGAAGCAGATATGGGCACTATTTCATGAGGTCAGTTTTGGATGAGTAGCATGGAGATGTCTGAGAAATATCCAAGTAGTATTGTCAAATATATAGATTTGGGGTCTGGAAGAAAGTCAGGTAGGAAAGTTGTCCTCAAAGTGTGATCCCTAGAGCAGCAGTGTCACCTGGGAACTTATTAGAGATGAAAGTTTCTGATTCACTGGAATCAGAAGTGGGAGCAGAGCCCAGCAATCTGTTAACAAGTTCCCCAGATGATTCTGATTCATGCTAAAGTTCGAGAATTACTGGCATATATCTCCAACATTTAGAAGCTGTGTAGAAGAGGATGGGTAATCAAAGAATCCCAGGCAATGATGAGAGTTGTAGGAGGAAAGCTGAGGAAGTATAGAGTCACGGAAGCCAAACGAGAGAGAGAGGTCAACTGTGTGGAGGACTGCTGTGAGGTCAAATAAAATGAAGACTGACATGGGTCCACTGGCTTAACAGTTGGTGGTCATAGCTTCAGCAATTGTGGGGGAACAGTGGAGCAAGCAGCCTGTTGAATGTGCATTAAGGAAGGAGAGGAAGATAGAGAAATGGGGGTGGTACATTTCTCTCTGATAAACCTGTCTTCGAACAGGAAATGAAAGGTGGGTGGTAATTTGACAGAAAATGTGAGGTTGGACATTTTTATAAAGAATGTATGCTTTCTAAGCAAACGTATAGAAAAGTGCACAAATCACAATTATGAAGGTCAACTCAGACAAGTTGGTGACCAAACTCAATCACAAAAATGGAGAGTGACAGAACATGGTGTCCTTCACCTGGAGCACAGCCCTCCTCTGCGTACAGCTACACCATTCCAAGCCAACTCTCTACAGATTGTTGGAGAACAGGGACAGGTGCATTAGATGACTCTTCTGCCTGTAGGATCCACTCAGCACCTGGTAATGCTGGCTGGTAGTCACCTGAGCCCTTCACCTGAAACGTATCTCTTTCCCCCGAGGAAGCGTGTGAGACTCAGGATGGGATCCCTACCTTTACCTTCAGGGTTAGATCCTAATTAGTTTAAATTAATCATTGGTAATATCATCTTCCTCGTCAACGATTGGCTCAGTGCCCAGGCCTTAGCCAATCAGGGCAATTTTCACTGGTACAGGAGTGGACAAGCGAACTAAGTTGAACCAATTAGAATGAAGGATAAGGCTTTTACTCCATGATTGGGGGTGAAAGATACTCACTACACCAGAGGAGACAAAGGAAGCGCATTGCTGTTATTGCTGTTCACGGCCTTCTTTCAACAGTAAGGGAAGCTAGTTTGAAGATAAACTATGCAAAAGAAAGTAAAACAAGAGACGTGCAGCGAAATGGTGCCAGAGCCGTGATGCGACTACAATCCAGAGTTCTCACAATCTCTTAACTTCCAGCTGTCGGCGATAAATGTGATTATTTCGGCCAGTTTGGTTCAGATTTTCTGTTCCTTGAAGCTGAAGGCGTCCTGACACAGGTAGGTATCACCGTTCTCCCGAGTACATAGATAAGTAAAGTAAGACTTATAGAGGTGAAGTCACTTGCTAGCTGTACGTTTGAACTCAGAACTTCTGATTTCTAAGCCCACAATCTTATCTGTTAGCCATCATGCCTCCAGCTAAGGCTGTGTGCCCTCTCTTTCATTCCTTAGGAAGATTTATTTCTCAGGAGGCTGCTTGCATCTCCATACAAGTAAACTTCTACTGGTCTGTGTTCATCACGGACACAGCAAAAAACAGATGACATACTTGGGTAGGGTAATTAAAGAGCACTTAATAAGGAATCTTTTACAAAAGAGTGGGCAGGGTTAAGGGAAACCAAAAAAGGCCAACGAAACTCCCCAGGGTTAACAATAGACAAGGTTCATTCCTACTGTTAAATCCAAAGAAGGGAATCAAGAGTGAGGAACTGGGGGACAATTCAGGGATACTGCAGAGAGCTACACCTCTGAACCTGGGAGAGGGTCACTTTTTAGAGTTAAGGTTTTCAGTGGAGCATTGCAACCATGGCCCAACCTGTGAGAAGACGGTAAGGGAGTCTGGGTCATTAGTATTTTGATTGTTTTATTTTCTCACCCTTCAGTCTCCTGTTGGTCTCCCTTGAGAAGCCAGTGGGCAAAGGGTTTGGATGATGCAGTCCATAGAGAAGGGAACAGAGCAGGAAGAAGAGTGGAGAATAGATATGGAAGATATCCAGCACGAGGAAACTCTCATTTTCCACCAGTTTCCCTGACTTGCCTGATGTTGGTTAGCCTGGGAAGTGGACTCTGAAAATGAGATTAGCTTGCAGAATATTTCATGTGAAATGTCTTTGCTGTCAACCCCCATGAAAGGAAGGGAAGGAAGCAGGATTGGGCAGAGAGAGGATGAGCTGCAACATGGTCCCAAAAAAGCTCAGTCTTATGGGAAGCTCTAGGCCTGGGATGGCCTTTCAGGGTTCTCCGGAGTTGGGGTCTAGGAATTTTATAGGCCTCAGCTGATCACTGATTGGATGTAGACTGTTTTGAGTATTCGGGTATCATTGTCAACTCAGACTCTGTCAACAGTCCTTAACATGTTTCAGTTTCCCTTGTTCAACTCCACAGTTTCCTAATCAATTGCATACGTCTCTTTGAAAGGAGACTGGAGGAATCATTCCCAGCGTACTTGCCATGGTATTGCTGGGTTCTTCCTCCTGGAAACCTAACTACTTTTTCCATCCATGGGTTCTGATTCTGAAACCTAGCTTAGGTCTAGAAGCTGAGAAAAGGATTGTGACTTTGCACTGAGATGGCAGCTTTCAGATTCCTGATTAACCATCTTGAATTTCTTTTGATTGTACAGCTTAAGTGCCCTTATTGCTTGCTCATCTAGTTTGCCTCTAGCAAAGCTGTTTTCTGTTAACCATCTCTATGGGTCATCATGCTACCTTTTGCTGACACTCATTCCAATACTTTCCTCCACCCAGTCTCCTGGGTAAGTGCTGATGCATGGCCTTGATTGTTTCAAGGACCTAACATGCCCACTGTTAATAGTGAGCTCATTTCTACATCTGCCTTGGCCTATGTAGAGCCACCACAAACCACCTTAGTAATGCTGTTGCCCCTCTCGCTAGACACCCATTATTGCTTTAGTAAATGGCATATCCTTCAGCCCACTTGTGAAATTATCTGGTGAATTTTTCTGGCCTTTCATAGTATATTTTGATGTATTTATTTCTTGAGTCTTTCAATCCTTTCTTCCATTGTCTGGTAGTAATTCTTGTATTTCTCATTTAGTATGAGTCAGCTTATCAGTATGTTTTCATCATTTCAAAGGGTTCTTGCCAGAGCATTAGAGGCTGTATTATAAGAAACTACTCCTATATCAAACTCTTACTCAAATTTGTTTTACCCATCTTGATCTAGGACACCGAGATTCCTACTTACACTTTCTGGGTACAAGTGTACCATACAGTTACTTTAGGATAAAGTACCTCTCCTTTTAGCATGTTCCCAACTGAATTATGTTGTGACTTAACCATATTTATTTGTCAAGTGACCAGTAGAGAAGGTGAGGGAAAATCCTGAGGGGGCACGTGTTCTTTTGTGTGGGTGAGATCTGTGAATGATCCTCAAGCAAGGAAGAGTGCTAGCCCTTAACTGGGAA
Organism: Rhinopithecus roxellana; assembly: GCF_007565055.1. Taxonomy (NCBI): domain Eukaryota; kingdom Metazoa; phylum Chordata; class Mammalia; order Primates; family Cercopithecidae; genus Rhinopithecus; species Rhinopithecus roxellana. The sequence goes on along the minus strand of NC_044553.1, from coordinate 90,942,734 downwards.
AATTGGGCCAATTCTGCAGGCATAGAGAATTTACGGCAGTCTGGTGATTCAAGATTTGAGTCCATTAACTTAGATGTCCCCATACCATATGTTAGCCTCCTATTCTTTTCAAATCAAAATCAGGGCCCTGACTGTGGCACAGCTGATCTTCCTTGGTTGGGAGTTTAATCTTCTAGAAAACCTGACTGTTCCTTGGTGGGATGCACAGCTTTTCCTGCCCTACTGCTGAGGAGATAACCTCTTTACTTGTTACCATGGAAGTACTCACTCTTTTTGTATTTAGCTTTTAATTGCCAATGTATCCTTCCCAACTTTTTGTTATTTTTTTTAGAGCATCAGCAGGTGGCAGTAGCTACCCTATTTCACTGTCCTCATGGTTGCTCTTTCTCCATTTTTCCTCAAAATCTAGCCAATGCATTCCCTTCCACTGGAAAAGTGTCAACAATTATCCTATTATCTTGTGCCAGAAGATACGTGTGTTGCCTCTAGCGTCAGAGATGGGGTAGATGGCCCATTGCCAGCAGGTGGCAGGAAATCCGCATGAAAATTCTTACCTTGATGTTTGTTTTCTCACTCCTAAGGACAATTGCCACAGATTGGGTTCCCTCTGGGAAGCCAACTTTAAGATAGAGAAAGGCATGCAGGAGCTTATTAGAGAATGTTTTTGGTAATGCTCTTGGGATGAATTGTTGTGGATAGTAAGGAAGCAGGAGGAGAAGTTGCATCCTAAGTAGAGCCAATAGAGATCTCTACTGATGCCATAGGCTGCTCTGAAGCTGACATGCCCCTTGTCCTAAGGTGTGGTGAGGAGATTGGGCCTTTATGGCTCCGTGTTTATCAGTCTTTGGGTATGGGATGCCCTGGAAGGTGGTCTGATGTTAGGTAAAACACTTTTTTTTTTTTTTTTTAAAGCTAATTCAAATCTCCAGACAGGGTTGATAGCTGCACTCCCAGCAGCTCAGGAAGCAAGTCCTTCATTCTTGAAAGACGATCTGGATGACCCAGTAGAGCATCCTCCACATACAAATACATCTAAATTCTTAGGGTGAACAAGCTTAAGTTGGGATGAAAATGAATGACCTGGGAATGTGAGCAACGTAAGTGCAGTGGTTTTTGTTTTGTGCATTGCTCTTGTCCTAGCACCTAGAACAGTGCCTGACATATAGTATTAGCACCAGAAATATTTATTGAACAAATGCTCGTCACTCTAAGATTCATAGATTCTGACATGGTATGTAGTGTGTCTTCCTACCTCTTTGGTAAGAACTATTTCTTTTGCGCACATTTCTATTGCCATAGTCTGTGATTCAAGTTCAATCCCCTGCATATTGATGTTAGTGAATTAATATTTACCAACTGATGTTAAAATGGAAAACAATCTGATGTTTTTCCTGTTTTCTGAGATTATGTGGATCATTGAGTCATCAGTGTTATTCCTGACTCATAATTTTTTTCTTGAAAATTACTGGGTGGCATGTAATTCATTTGTATGCATTTGGCTGAGGGTTTTTTTTTCTTTTCCTTTTTTTTTTTTTTTTTGTAGAGCTGATGATGCAGCCACAATGGAAAAAATCTAACTTTTGTCTTGGTCTTAAAATATCTGACCTCTTCAGAAGTGTTTTGGGCAAGCCAAATACTCACACTCATCTAAAGAGAAGATAAATACGCAAATTGGCATAGAACATCTTTCCCTGCTAGATATTGTCAAATTAACAAGGTAATGCAGTAAGAAGTGAAAATCCCTCAGGAAGCAATATTAAAAAAATCCTTTTACATTTATTATACTTCAAGTTCTGGGATACATGTGCAGAATGTGCAGTTTTGTTACATAGGTATACATGTGCCATGGTGGTTTGCTGTACCCATCAAACTGTCATCTAGATTTTAAGCCCCGCATGCATTAGGTATTTGTCCTAATATTCTCCTACCCCTTGCCCTCCACCCCCACGGCAGGCCCCAGTGTGTGATGTTCCCCTCCCTGTGTCCATGTGTTTTCATTGTTCAATTCCCACTTATGAGTGAGACCAGAATTACTGTCAATGTGTCCCATTAAAATATCCTACCTATTTATAATCTTACAAAAAAATCCTTTTACAAATATCTGTCATGTAATGAAAGTGGCACCTACCTATTCTCCTATTTTTCTTGTTTATACTATGAATAGCTACTATAGATAAATATACATACGTATGTGAATCTGCGTTGTTTAAAAATAGTTTATGGACTATAAGTTATTGTTATGACAATTTACATAGATTTTTAGATTTAAATTCTTCTGGAAAATCAGATGATTTTATATTACTCATCTTGTTCACTCACATGCTCATCCTGTAGAACTAAATGTCTTAATGGGTAGCAAAATTCATAAATATCACAGTATAACTATAGAATACACCTTCCAATAATTTAATAAGTAAAAGAGTAGCATCTGATATTTATGAAGTGCTGCTCATGTGCCAGACATGGTGCTGAATATCTGTCATCATTCTGTATGACGCTCACAGGCATCCCATCCTGACTCCAAAGTCCATATTCCCAGCGTGTACCTGTGTTCCCTTCCAGTGGTGCATTGGCTTGTCTTGAGAGCTGTTTTTCACTGCCTCATGTATTAGTCTGTTCTCCTGCTGCTGCTGATGTCTTTATTCATGAGACTGGGAAGAAAGAGGTTTAATTGGACTTATGGTTCCACATGGCTGGGGATGTCTCAGAATCATGGTGGGAGGTGAAAGGCACTTCTTACATGGCAGAGGCAAGAGAAAATGAGGAAGAAACAAAAGTGGAAGCCCCGGATAAACCCATCAGATCTCGTGAGACTTATTAACTGCCACGATAATAGCAGAGGAACGACCTGCCCCCAAGATTCAGTTACCTCCCCCGGGGTCCCTCCCATAACACGTGGGAATTCTGGGATATATAATTTAAATTGAGACTTGGGTGGGGACACAGGCAAACCATATCACCACAGCTCACTGAATTCACTGACAGCCACCACTAATAAGGTCATGAAAAGAGCCTTTCGAGTCCGATGCTGTGATTCTTTCACATTAGGTACATTAATTTGGGTCATTGTATGAAATTATAGTCTACCAAGATTCAGCCAAAGAAGCAATAGAAAACATTGAGGGTGGTTGCAGGATTTATAGTTAGCTGAATAGCTCTGTCAGCCTATGCTTTTAAATCTCTGTGCATGGTGTTCCTTAAGCTCTAACATGGCCTACCATGTCCCACTCCATTCTGATCTTACAAAATCTACTCACTCTTAAAGTTTCATTTCAAACATTCCTTCCTGTTTCAGTGACACTTTTTGAATTACCAGGCTGAGTGAAGCACTTGCCTATGCTCAGTTCTCATTCTCTCCTTCCTCCTCCACTCCTCCTCTCTCTATAGTGTGTGTATATATCACTATGACAGAATTTATAGGAATTATTTGTAGACATAATAGATTATGATACTTAAGGGTATTATCTGGGTCTTTTAATCATTGACTTCCTTGGACTTTGCACAGTATCTTGCAAAATTGTTAGTGAATGAGTAAATGCAAGAATAGACAGAAGTTTGGAGAATACTAGGACTGGAAAGGACATGTAGGCAAAAATAGCCATTTCAGTATAAAAAGCTAGGGCATGTGTCTTAGTTATCAGTGCACACAGACTGGATGTGCCACAAAAATACTTCTCTCCATCCCAGGAAGGACTCTTGCCCATGGTGGTAGCCTTTTGATACTTGCTATTCTGGATTGGAACAGAAACCCCTTTTCTTTAGTAGTTCATGTGTACCATGTACAAAATACCAGTTAGTTTCACTCTTTTGTCAGTTACTTCTCCAGTTGCTTTAGTGAATTAATGTCACTGTGAACTTGTAAATGCTACCTCATTGTAGAATTTGCCATTTGCTGCAAACCTTTAAAGAACAGAAAATTTCTTGCTTTCTAGTGCCCCTTTAAATACCTTTAGTACATTCTTCCTCTTTTAAATATGATCAGGTCTTTAATAGCCATATGTATCTTCTCTTCCTTCTACTATTAAACACGTGCCCACCAAAAGAAGAAGCAACTTATTCTAACCTTCCCAGTCCATACTTATGTGTGAGCTTCAAGGGAAAATCTTCACAAACCCCTTTTCTAATTTCTCATGTGATTAGATTATTCCTGCTTCACAATTTTTTTTTTTAAATAATATAATTGGGAGAAGAGGAAGAACAGGAAGATGGGAAGAATTTTTGAAAAGTGGAAGCATCTTAACAGGGTCACAATCAATATGGTGTCACAATTGGATTTCTACCAGGACATGAGGATATAGGGACTGTGTGCTAATCAATGAGATGGAGAGAAAACTGTGAAGCTCTTGCTTTTTCTTCCACAGAAGTAGTTTTTCCTCGGCATCTCTCCTCTGTGTTCTCTGAAAGAAACAATGCTGGATCTGAGATTAAGTCTCCCTTTGTCTTCACCTCTAGCAAGCGCACTGTGACATGTGGCAGCTCAGCTCTGATATGCAGGGACCGAAGGGCAGTTTCTGAGGGATTCTTCTGTGATGTGCAGGACAGTCTTTGAGGTGATTAACTGCACTCTATTTGGGTTAGCAAAGAAATGCTAGCCTGAGATTTCCTCAGTTCTGTCACAGGTCAAGAGTCTTCACCAACCAAGTTTGAACAATTCATTAGTGGATGCTTTTGACTTCACACTCTCAAATTGGAAATTCTTGCTCAGTCTAAATTGATACTGAGTTTTCCCTTTCCCTGCATTATTTTAAATGAACAGACAGGATGACCTGTCTTCTTAACCATACCAGCTCTTCTTTATGATAAAGATAATAACTCAGAATCTGGCATTTCCCCCATTTCCAGTAACTGACTTTGGTAGAAACATTACTATAGCCATAGAAAGTAAATTTTAATAAGGGGTTTACTATAAAAATATGTAAGGATTCAGGCTGAATGTGATAAAGTGGTAGGTGACCCTGAGAACTGTTATATGGTAAAGTTTAATAATTTGGGAATAAAATGTTCTTATTGATCATGTTTCTTCAAGTGAGCTGAGAAGGGGTTTATTTTATGTAGAAAGCAATGTCTGGACAAATTGTCAAGCTATTCATATTGAGACTGAAGCTATGCAGTTAATGTTTTTTGGCCCTACTTTTTTTTAAAATTTTGATGTCACTCTGATCAATTTCCATGATGCTCGCTGGGTCAGAAATTCACTGTTTTCTACAGGAACATTAAGATTTATCAATCTGATCACCTTAAAATTGAATTTGGGTCAAATATACAGCTAAAGAAAGACAAGTGTAACATACTGCATACAGACGTAGGAATAGACTTGTTTTAGTATTTTTCTACAAATTTTAATAAATTGAAAGTTGGGATTTTAGGCCAGGTGTAGTGGCTCACACCTGTAATCACAGCACTTTGGGAGGACAAGGCAGGAGGATCACGTGAGGCCAGGAGTTTGAGATCTGCTTGGCTAACATGGTGAAACCCCATCTTTACTAAGAATAAAAAAAAATTAGCCAGGTGCTGTGGCATACACCTGTAGTCCCAGCTACTCTGGAGGCTGAGGCAGGATAATTGCCTGAGCCTGGGAGACAGAAGTTGCGGGGAGCTGAGATTGTGCCACTGCATTCCAGCGTGGGTGACACAGCAAGATCCTGTCTCTGGAAAAAAAAAAAAAAAAAAAAAAAAAAGTTGATTTATGAAGAGAACAGCTCAATTTCAGTTGAGATTGAAAGAGACCTTGGGATGATCAATGTTTATTTTCCTTAACAGGCTTAAGTACACTGAAAAAAAACACATTGTAAATAATACCTACAATTACAATATGATCCTTTCTCATTAACATGAGAGAAACCCTTCCCTAGAGGAAATGTCGCCATCCTAGTTTTCTGCATATGCCGTTTCTTGTCATGGTCATCTGTGCCTGTCCCCATTTTCTCCTGTTTGCCTTCTGGTTTGAGGTAGCTGATGGTCAGCAGGTCCCCTGTTTGGATCAGGTTATATACCAACTCCAGAGCATGATCAGTTTTCCTGTCTGCAGTTGTTCAAGGTTTAAACTCTAAATTTAGTTGTTACCAACTGTGTGTCTGTATTGGGATATAAAGCTGGGGATTTCAAATCACTTCCTTTCTGATTCTATAAAATGCTTAACATAGCTACTGCTTACAAAATTTCCATGCTGCAGAGGTGGACAGGCTTTATAAGTCTCTATTGTTTTTGGAGGAGGTGGGGATGACTTTTCTGTGGAGTATATCTACAGCAGTTTCTCCCACTGCTGAAAGCCTGACACTAGTTTATTTCTGTTTTCCTCTATCAGTTTGCCTAACTAACAGCAGCAGTTAAAATACCCATTTGCTGCTACTTGGGTTTTGCTCTTTACCAGTTTATGTGTCTTATGATTTCTGATTCACAAATTGACATGAAACAGATCTCCTATGAGGCACGTGGTAGGAAATAATATGGAGGTGGTTCTACAGACTGCTCCACACTGACAACTAGAACAGGTTCCAGGAGCCACTTAACCATTAGTTACTATGAAGTCATTGGAACCTCAGGAGAAAATTTAATTTATTCTCTGATTATCTGATTACTGGTAGCTAGCAGAAAGGGGTATGATGGAGATACAAGAATATACAGGCATGCACAATTTGTTGAGTGCTTATGTGTATCAGATACCATTCTGCTTTACATATTTTAAAATATCTGTTTCCATTGAAATAATAATGGAATATTACAGTGCACCCTTACACTTTCTTTTTATTTTATTTTATTTTATTTTATTTTATTTTATTATAATACTTTAAGTTCTAGGGTACATGTGCATAACGTGCAGGTTTGTTACATATGTATACTTGTGCCATGTTGGTGTGCTGCACCCATCAACTCGTCAGCACCCATCAATTTGTCATTTATATCAGGTATAATTCCCAATGCAATCCCTCCCCCCTCCCCCGTCCCCATGATAGGCCCCAATGTGTGATGTTCCCCTTCCCGAGTCCAAGTGATCTCATTGTTCAGTTCCCACCTATGAGTGAGAACATGCGGTGTTTGGTTTTCTGTTCTTGTGATAGTTTGCTAAGAATGATGGTTTCCAGCTGCATCCATGTCCCTACAAAGGACGCAAACTCATCCTTTTTTATGGCTGCATATATTCCATGGTGTATATGTGCCACATTTTCTTAATCCAGTCTGTCACAGATGGACATTTGGGTTGATTCCAAGTCTTTGCTATTGTGAATAGTGCCGCAATAAACATACGTGTGCATGTGTCTTTATAGCAGCATGATTTATAATCCTTTGGGTATATACCCAGTAGTGGGATGGCTGGGTCATATGGTACATCTAGTTCTAGATCCTTGAGGAATCGCCATACTGTTTTCCATAATGGTTGAACTAGTTTACAATCCCACCAACAGTGTAAAAGTGTTCCTATTTCTCCACATCCTCTCCAGCACCTGTTGTTTCCTGACTTTTGAATGATGGTCATTCTAACTGGTGTGAGATGGTATCTCATTGTGGTTTTGATTTGCATCTCTCTGATGGCCAGTGATGATGAGCATTTTTTCATGTGTCTGTTGGCTGTGTGAATGTCTTCTTTTGAGAAATGTCTGTTCATATCCTTTGCCCACTTTTTGATGGGGTTGTTTGTTTTTTTCTTGTAAATTTGTTTGAGTTCTTTGTAGATTCTGGATATTAGCCCTTTGTCAGATGAGTAGATTGCAAAAATTTTCTCCCATTCTGTAGGTTGCCTGTTCACTCTGATGGTAGTTTCTTTTGCTGTGCAGAAGCTCTTTAGTTTAATTAGATTCCGTTTGTCAATTTTGGCTTTTGTTGCCGTTGCTTTTGGTGTTTTAGACATGAAGTCCTTGCCCATGCCTATGTCCTGAATGGTACTACCTAGGTTTTCTTCTAGGGTTTTTATGGTTTTAGGTCTAACATTTAAGTCTCTAATCCATCTTGAATTAATTTTCGTATAAGGAGTAAGGAAAGGATCCAGTTTCAGCTTTCTACTTGTGGCTAGCCAATTTTCCCGGCACCATTTATTAAATATGGAATCCTTTCCCCATTGCTTGTTTCTCTCAGGTTTGTCAAAGATCAGATGGCTGTAGATGTGTGGTATTATTTCTGAGGACTCTGTTCTGTTCCATTGGTCCATATCTCTGTTTTGGTACCAGTATCATGCTGTTTTGGTTACTGTAGCCTTGTAGTATAGTTTGAAGTCAGGTAGCGTGATGCCTCCAGCTTTGTTCTTATGACTTAGGATTGTCTTGGCAATGCGGGCTGTTTTTTGGTTCCATATGAACTTTAAAGCCGTTTTTTCCAGTTCTGTGAAGAAACTCATTGGTAGCTTGATGGGGATGGCATTGAATCTATAAATAACCTTGGGCAGTATGGCCATTTTCACGATATTGATTCTTCCTATCCATGAGCATGGTATGTTCTTCCATTTGTTAGTGTCCTCTTTTATTTCACTGAGCAGTGGTTTGTAGTTCTCCTTGAAGAAGTCCTTTACATCCCTTGTAAGTTGGATTCCTAGGTATTTTATTCTCTTTGAAGCAATTGTGAATGGAAGTTCATTCCTGATTTGGCTCTCTGTTTGTCTGTTACTGGTGTGTAAGAATGCTTGTGATTTTTGCACATTAATTTTGTATCCTGAGACTTTGCTGAAGTTGCTTATCAGCTTAAGGAGATTTTGGGCTGAGACGATGGGGTTTTCTAAATATACAATCATGTCATCTGCAAACAGGGACAATTTGACTTCTTCTTTTCCTAACTGGATACCCTTTATTTCTTTCTCTTGCCTGATAGCCCTAGCCAGAACTTCCAACACTATGTTGAATAGGAGTGGTGAGAGAGGGCATCCCTGTCTTGTGCCAGTTTTCAAAGGGAATTTTTCCAGTTTTTGCCCATTCAGTATGATATTGGCTGTGGGTTTGTCATAAATAGCTCTTATTATTTTGAGGTACGTTCCATCAATACTGAATTTATTGAGCGTTTTTAGCATGAAGGGCTGTTGAATTTTGTCAAAAGCCTTTTCTGCATCTATTGAGATAATCATGTGGTTCTTGTCTTTGGTTCTGTTTATATGCTGGATTACGTTTATTGATTTGCAAATGTTGAACCAGCCTTGCATCCCAGGGATGAAGCCCATTTGATCATGGTGGATAAGCTTTTTGATGTGCTGCTGAATCCGGTTTGCCAGTATTTTATTGAGAATTTTTGCATCGATGTTCATCAGGGATATTGGTCTAAAATTCTCTTTTTTTGTTGTGTCTCTGCCAGGCTTTGGTATCAGGATGATGTTGGCCTCATAAAATGAGTTAGGGAGGATTCCCTCTTTTTCTATTGATTGGAATAGTTTCAGAAGGAATGGTACCAGCTCCTCCTTGTACCTCTGGTAGAATTCAGCTGTGAATCCATCTGGTCCTGGACTTTTTTTGGTTGGTAGGCTATTAATTATTGCCTCAATTTCAGAGCCTGCTATTGGTCTATTCAGGGATTCAACTTCTTCCTGGTTTAGTCTGGGAAGAGTGTAAGTGTCCAGGAAATTATCCATTTCTTCTAGATTTTCTAGTTGATTTGCGTAGAGGTGTTTATAGTATTCTCTGATGGTAGTTTGTATTTCTGTGGGGTCGGTGGTGATATCCCCTTTATCATTTTTTATTGCGTCTATTTGATTCTTCTCTCTTTTCTTCTTTATTAGTCTTGCTAGCGGTCTGTCAATTTTGTTGATTTTTTCAAAAAACCAACTCCTGGATTCATTGATTTTTTGGAGGGATTTTTGTGTCTCTATCTCCTTCAGTTCTGCTCTGATCTTTGTTATTTCTTGCCTTCTGCTGGCTTTTGAATGTGTTTGCTCTTGCTTCTCCAGTTCTTTTAATTGTGATGTTAGAGTGTCAATTTTAGATCTTTCCAGCTTTCTCTTGTGGGCATTTAGTGCTATAAATTTCCCTCTACACACTGCTTTAAATGTGTCCCAGAGATTCTGGTATGTTGTATCTTTGTTCTCATTGGTTTCAAAGAACATCTTTATTTCTGCCTTCATTTCGTTATGTACCCAGTAGTCAATCAGGAGCAGGTTGTTCAGTTTCCATGTAGTTGAGCGGTTTTGATTGAGTTTCTTAGTCCTGAGTTCTAGTTTGATTGCACTGTGGTCTGAGAGACAGTTTGTTATAATTTCTGTTCTTGTACATTTGCTGAGGAGTGCTTTACTTCCAATTATGTGGTCAATTTTGGAATAAGTGCGATGTGGTGCTGAGAAGAATGTATATTCTGTTGATTTGGGGTGGAGAGTTCTATAGATGTCTATCAGGTCCGCTTGGTGCAGAGATGAGTTCAATTCCTGGATATCCTTGTTAACTTTCTGTCTTGTTGATCTGTCTAATGTTGACAGTGGAGTGTTGAAGTCTCCCATTATTATTGTATGGGAGTCTAAGTCTCTTTGTAAGTCTCTAAGGACTTGCTTTATGAATCTGGGTGCTCCTGTATTGGTTGCATATATATTTAGGATAATTAGCTCTTCCTGTTGAATTGATCCCTTTACCATTATGTAATGGCCTTCTTTGTCTCTTTTGATCATTGATGGTTTAAAGTCCATTTTATCAGAGACTAGGATTGCAACCCCTGCTTTTTTTTTGTTCTCCATTTGCTTGGTAGATCTTCCTCCATCCCTTTATTTTGAGCCTATGTATGTCTCTGCATGTGAGATGGGTCTCCTGAATACAGCAGACTGATGGGTCTTGACTCTTTATCCAGTTTGCCAGTCTGTGTCTTTTAATTGGAGCATTTAGTTCATTAACATTTAAGGTTAATATTGTTATGTGTGAACTTGATCCTGCCATTATGATATTAACTGGTTATTTTGCTCGTTAGTTGATGCAGTTTCTTCCTAGCCTCGATGGTCTTTACATTTTGGCATGTTTTTGCAATGGCTGGTACCGGTTGTTCCTTTCCATGTTTAGGGCTTCCTTCAGGGTCTCTTGTAAGGCAGGCCTGGTGGTGACAAAATCTCTAAGCATTTGCTTATCTGTAAAGGATTTTATTTCTCCTTCACTGATGAAACTTAGTTTGGCTGGATATGAAATTCTGGGTTGAAAATTCTTTTCTTTAAGAACGTTGAATATTGGCCCCCACTCTCTTCTGGCTTGTAGAGTTTCTGCCGAGAGATCTGCTGTTAGTCTGATGGGCTTCCCTTTGTGGGTAACCCGACCTTTCTCTCTGGCTGCCCTTAAGATTCTTTCCTTTATTTCAACTTTGGTGAATCTGGCAATTATGTGTCTTGGAGTTGCTCTTCTCGAGGAGTATCTTTGTGGAGTTCTCTGTATTTCCTGAATTTGAATGTTGGCCTGCCCTACTAGGTTGGGGAAGTTCTCCTGGGTGATATCCTGAAGAGTGTTTTCCAACTTGGTTCCATTTTCCCCCTCACTTTCAGGCACCCCAATCAGACGTAGATTTGGTCTTTTTACATAATCCCATACTTCTTGCAGGCTTTGTTCATTTCTTTTTCTTCTTTTTTCTTTTGGTTTCTCTTCTCGCTTCATTTCATTCATTTGATCCTCAATCGCTGATACTCTTTCTTCCAGTTGATCGAGTCGGTTACTGAAGCTTGTGGATTTGTCACGTATTTCTCGTGTCATGGTTTTCATCTCTGTCATTTCATTTATGACCTTGTCTGCATTAATTCTAGCAATCAATTCTTCCACTCTTTTTTCAAGATTTTTAGTTTCTTTGCGCTGGGTACGTAATTCCTCCTTTAGCTCTGAGAAGTTTGATGGACTGAAGCCTTCTTCTCTCATCTCGTCAAAGTCATTCTCTGACCAGCTTTGATCCGTTGCTGGCAATGAGCTGCGCTCCTTTGCAGGGGGAGATGTGCTCTTATTTCTTGAATTTCCAGCTTTTCTGCCCTGCTTCTTCCCCATCTTCCTGGTTTTATCTGCCTCTGGTCTTTGATGATGGTGACGTACTGATGGGGTTTTGGTATAGGTGTTCTTCCTGTTTGATAGTTTTCCTTCTAATAGTCAGGACCCTCAGCTGTAGGTCTGTTGGAGATTGCTTGAGGTCCACTCCAGACCCTGTTTGCCTGGGTATCAGCAGCAGAGGTTGCAGAAAGTAGAATATTGCTGAGCAGCGAATGTACCTGTCTGATTCTTCCTTTGGAAGCTTCCTCTCAGGGGTGTACTCCACCCTGTGAGGTGTGGGGTGTCAGACTGCCCCTAGTGGGGGATGTCTCCCAGTTAGGCTATCAGGGGTCAGGGACCCACTTGAGCAGGCAGTCTGTCTGTTCTCAGATCTCAACCTCCGTGTTGGCAGATCCACTGCTCTCTTCACAGCTGTCAGACAGAGTCGTTCGCGTCTACACAGGCCTCTGCTGCTTCCCCTTTTGTTGTTTAGTTGTGCCCTGTCCCCAGAGGTGGAGTCTACAGAGACAGGCAGGTTTCCTTGAGCTGCTGTGAGCTCCACCCAGTTCGGGCTTCCCATGGGCTTTGTTTACCTACTTAAGCCTCAGCAATGGCAGGCGCCCCTCCCCCAGCCTCGCTGCTGCTGTTTTGGTTAGATCGCAGACTGCTGTGCTAGCAATGAGGGAGGCTCCGTGGCCATGGGACCCTCCCGGCCAGGTGTGGGTATAATCTCCTGGTGTGCCCGTTTGCTTAAAGCACAGTATTGGGGTGGTAATTACCCGATTTTCCAGGTGTTGTGTGTCTCAGTTCCCCTGGCTAGGAAAAGGGATTCCCTTCCCCCTTGCACTTCCCAGGCGAGGCAATGCCTCGCCCTGCTTCAGCTCTCACTGGTCGGGCTGCAGCAGCTGACCAGCACAAATTGTCCGGCACTCCCCAGTGAGATGACCCCAGTACCTCAGCTGAAAATGCAGAAATCTCCGGTCTTCTGTGTCGCTCGCGCTGGGAGTTGGATACTGGAGCTGTTCCTATTCAGCCATCTTGCTCCGCCCCCCCTGCTTTGAATCCACCCTTATACTTTCAAAGTGTTTTCTTGTGTGAAGTAGATGATATTACTATTATTTTATAAGCAAAAATATAGGCACAGAGAAGTCAAGTAATTCATCTAAGGCATTACATAATTACTAAAAGATAAAGCCAGAATCAGATCCTAGGCAGTCAAGTTCAAAGCATGTCTTAATGACCACACTTATCAGCTATCCCATTCAATTTAGGAAACCCAATTATGTAGGGTGGGAGGCTTTACATCAGCAATTGAGGTAAACACTTACACATTTGATACCTGATGGCATTTTGCTTTTTAACCAGTTTGTGAGTTTTATGTTTTACACTGGTCCTTTTGCATGCTCTTCCTCCTCTTTCAAGTCCTTAGAAAGGATTTAATGTGGCCGGGTGTGGTGGTCCACGCCTGTAATCCAAGCACTTTGGGAGGCCGAGGTGGGCAGATCACGAGGTCAGGAGATCAGGACCATCCTGGCTAACACGGTGAAACCCTGTCTCTACTAAAGATACAAAAGAAATTAGCTGGGTGTGGTGGTAGGCACCTGTAGTCCCAGCTACTTGAGAGGCTGAGGCAGGAGAATGGCATGAACGAGGAGGTGGAGCTTGCAGTGAGCCAAGATCGTGCCACTGCACTCCAGCCTGGGTGACAGAGCAAGACTCCATCTCAAAAAAAAAAAAAAAAAAAATATTTAATGTATTTAGAAGAGATGACACACATGAAAAAACATTCCATGCTCTTGAATAAGAAATCTCTATCGTTAAAATGGCCTTACTGTCCAAAGCAATGTACAAATTCAATGCTATTCTCATTAAACTACCATTCACATTCTTCACAGAACTAGAGAAAACTATTTTAAAATTTATATGGTATCAGAAAAGAGCCCAAATAGCCAATGCAATCCTAAGCAAAAAGAACAAAGCTGGAGGCATCGTGCTACCCAACTTCAAACTATCCTGCAGCGCTACGGTAACCAAAACAGCATGATACTGGTACACAAAAAGACATGTTGACCAATGGAACAGAACAGAGAACCCAGAAATAAGGTCACACACCTACAAACCATCTGATCTTCAACAAACCTTACAAAAACAATGGGGAAAGGATTCCTTATTCAATAAATGGTGCTGGGAGAACTGGCTAGCCATATGCAAAAAGTTGAAGCTGGACCTCTTCCTTATATACAAAAATTAAGATGGGTTAAAGACTTAAATGAAAGTTATGAAAGCCCTGGAAGACAACCTAGGCAATACCTTTCAGGATATAGGCACAAGAAAAGATTTTATGACAAGGATGCCAAAAGCAAATGCTACGAAAGCAAGCATTGACAAATGGGATCTAATTAAACTAAAGAGCTGCTACACAGCAAGAGAAACTATCAGCAGAGTAAACAACCTACAGAATGGGAAAAAAATTTGCAAACTGCATCTGACAAAGTTCTGATACCCAGCATCCAAAAGGAACTTAAATGTACACGAAGAAAAACAATCCCATTAATAAATGAACAAACATTTGAAGAACAGACATTTTTCAAGACATACATGGAGCCAACAATCAATCATCTGAAAAAAGTCTCAACATCACCAATCATCAGAGAAGTGCAAATCAAAACTACAATGAGGTACCATTTCACAACAGTCAGAATGGCTATTAAGCCAGAACATGACACATGCTGGTGAGGTGGTGGAGAAAAATACTTTTACACAGTTGGAGGGAGTGTAAATTAGTTCAACCATTGTGGAAGAGAGGGTGGCAATTCTCAAAGACCTAAAGACAAATACCATTTGACCCAGAAATCCCATTACTGGATACATACCCACAGGAATATAAATCGTTCTATTATAAAGACACACGTGTGTGCATTTTTATTGCAGCATGCTTCACAATAGCAAAAATATTGAATCAACCTAAATGCCCATCAATGATAGACTGGATAAAGAAAATATGGTACATATACACCATGGAATACTATGCAGCCATAAAAATGAGATAATGTCCTTTGCGGGAACATGGATAGAGTTGGAGGCCATTGTATTAGTCCATTCTCATGCTGCTATAAAGAACTGCCCAAGACTGGGTAGTTTACAAAGGAAGAGGTTTAATTGACTCACAGTTCCACATGGCTAGGCAGACCTCCCATGGAGGGAGGAAACTTAAAATCATAGCAGAAGGGGAAGCAAACATGTCCTCCTTCACATGGCAGCAGGAAGGAGAATGAGAGCCAAGGAAAGGGGGAAGCTCCTTATGAAACCATCAGATCTTGTGAGAACTTACTATCATGAGAATAGCATGGGGGAAATCGCCTCCATGATTCAATTACCTCCTCCTGAGTCCCTCTCATGACACTTGGGGATTATGGGAACTACAAGATGAGACTTGATTGAGGATACAGCCAAACCATATCAGCCGTTATCCTTAGCAGTCTAACACAGGAACAGAAAACCAAGTACTGCATGTTCTCACTTAAAAGTGGGAACTAAATGATGACACATGGACACAAAGAGGGGACCAATGCACACTGGGGTTTATCAGAGGGTAGAGGGTGAGAGGAGGGAGGGGATCAGAGAAAATAACTAATGGATACTATGCTTAATATCTGGGTGATAAAATAATCTCTACAACAAACCCCCATGACCTTTACCTATGTTGACAAACCGGCACATCCTGCACAGGTACCCCTGAATTTAGAAGTTAGAAGACTATAATGAAAAAATGTCCCTGACCTCATCTGATACTGCTGGGTCCACAGATACGACGGAAACAAACACAAAAGGCTAGGGATCATGAGGAAAGTGGTAAAGATAACCCCTATTTCATAGATTTCTTTAGGACCGGCTCCTGTGTGCCACATTTGTTTCTAATCAAAATGAGAGACATGACTAGAACATGCATCTTCCTTGGGTAGCTAATAATAATTTCAACATGTCACAGGCCAAGCTCTATTTTTTTTTTGGAAGATGCAAAGATATTTTAGGCAATATCTTTGCTCTCAATTTTTCACTGCTCTGCTCTCTGTCCTTTCATGAAATACATTTAAATTCAGCATGGGCAGGAGTCTCAGTCTTTTTGTCTCCTTCCCTAGATTAGGGTGCAGAAGGTTCACAATAAATGCTTGTGAGATACATGCTTGATGGCCCCATGGTTCAGTTCTGGTATGAGTGAGTGGAAGAGTCTGGGTTCCTGGTGATGTCCCAAAACACCAAATGCCTGGAGCCCAGCTGCTGTCCTCTTGTTAGCAAGGACGAATATGCAACAGCAGGTGGCAGCAAACCTTTGCATTTGCTCTTCTCTAGCTAGCGATAAGTGTCTCAGCCAAAGTGTGTTATGGCTCACAGGTGTCCTGCTTTTTCCACTTGGTGCCTTTTGGATCTAATTTGCTGAGAAATGCAGCTCCATGAACAATATCCTCATCACCTCTTTCAGAATAAACTAGATTTCAGTAGAAGGAGTTGAATTTGAATTAAAGTGAGCCAATCTGCCTTGCCAGCTGTTGCCCTTGCAGGCTTTGTGTGCCAGTAATGGCAGCCACCTGGGGAGATGCCCTTCCTGGGAAAGAACTGCTGCTGCAATTGTGCCCTTTGCCTCAGCAGTGCATTAAAAACTGTCTTGCAGAGAAGGGGACTGGGAGGTATGACCGGATGACTATACATTGAGGTGGCCTAGGATAGTCTATCTTATGTCTGATAGGCCAAAACATTTAGCAATAGTGTCCCCTTACACTCTCAAAGTGTTCTTGCTTGAATGGAGGCTAAGTTGTATGGTCATGAGTGGCCTCGTGTTTCCACCTGGGTCCTCAGCTGTGTAAGAAGGGAATTGAAAGGAATCTGAAGCAATTGCCTTGATCAGTATCTGAGATTTGAGAGGTGAGAGGTAGAAGCAGGAAGGTGGGATTCATGAAGGAGAACTTTGGGGCTTAGGGGGACTGTTTTTCTTCCCTTGTCCTCTGAAGGTGGATGGCTCTGTGGCCAAGTTGCAAAGGGAGTGGTACATTTACCCAGTGCTCCAATAGGCTCCAGAAACTTCCTTTTCCTTCTGAAGACATCCTAGGTTTCATACTTCACATCTACAGAAATGTACTTTCTAATGGGGTGTATTTGGCCACTAGGTAGCTTTTAGGCAAGGGCCCCGCTGAACCCAATTAGAACACATACAGAAAATTCCCATGGTAAATTGACACTAGACACTGGAGGTGAGCAGTAGTGTGTGGGTGGTGGCTGGTCAGGGGCAGGGTCAAAGGGAGGAGGATCTAGTTTTGGCAGGAACCTGAGCTAGCTTCAGGACCCTAAGAAAACCCACTTGTACATGGCGGGTGATGTTCTAAGAGGTGGTGTAGCATAGTGGCTAATATGGTCCACTTTGAAGGTAGAAAATAGTAAGTTGGCTTCAGACTCTGACATTTCTTCATTGTGTGAACATGGATAAACGTTCAACTTCTCAGTGTCCTCATTTCTAAAATGGGTCTAGTAATGCCCACATTCATAGTACAGTACTCTACACATGGTAAATCATGAATAAATTATTATAGATGATTTCATAGGAAAACTAAAATATCTGTGGTTATTCTTTTTCCATATATGTAAAATTAAGGGTCTTTATACCTACTTATTTTAGTTTTTGATGAAGACACATAATAGTTATTTCCATAATTAATGTCAAAGAGAAATAGTTCTAAACCTAGGAATTAAAACTTGGACATTGGCCCTGGCTCTGCCATTAACTAATTATATCACCTTTTACAGGTTGCTTAACTTCTGCAGGCTTTACTCCTTTATGTGGGTGAGAAGTATAGGGCCTGATGCTTGCTTCCGTGCCTTAGATTTCCCAAGATTTGCCTTTAGACAGTGTAGTACAGTGCTCTATCCCCTACATTGGCTGGTTGGTTGAGTCTCTTAGAGGCCGAGGTTTGAAAGGCTGGGGTCAGAGGCTTGATTCCACAATGGCCTAGTTACATTTCAAGGTTGTTTCAAGTTATGTCTCTGACTTCAGCCATATATTCTGTGAGCATAAAGAAGGGCACTTTCACAAATATGGGGTATTCAACCATGCCATCATGACTACTACAGCAGACAAAATGATGAAGGGGTCACCTATGCTGAAGGTCAATCAAGTTGCCCAAGTGTGAAAAGAACAGTATCGTCTTCCAGGGACCCTTTACCATGGTGGTCACCTCCTGCTAATTACTGCCTGTTTTATAACAATTCGCTAAAATAAGTCATATGGAAATTTGATTAAATTTTAGGATCTCGAATTGGCTTAAAATAATTCTCTTATTAATGGCAAGGTACTTGTTGGAAGAAACGAAATACATCAGAAACAAGATTTATGACCACTTAAGAAATCTGTTAAAAGTTTTTTTAATGGACTCCAGCTCTTGGTGCGATTTGCATGCTATTGGAATGCAGAGATGGTGAATCAGAGCCTAAATTCAGGCTCCCAGCAGATCGAGGTGGGAGAGCTTTTAACTAGAATTAGAACTGTCTCTTCCAAGAGACTTTCTGTAGGCAGGAAGTCATTTGCCCAAGGTATTGGTTCTCCTGCTGTGGTGTTGGTGACAGTCCTTTAGGGCTCTGCAAGAGGGACCTTAACTTGGGTAGTTAATGAGCCAAAGGCCTTCTGTCTGACAATATTTTCCAAGGATCTATCTTTCTCTGAATGCAGCAGTTTTCCTCTCTTTAATAAGGATGATCTGATTTACGAAACAATAAAAAACAGTAAATCAAGACCAAAAGGTAAGACTCTCTGCCCTCATGATTAATGAACCCAAAGGTTGGTGTCCATACAGATCCTTCTGATCCTAATATCCTACAGTAGAAGATAGCACAGTCTCCACGTTTGGGGCAATATTTTTATTATGTGTTAGGATCAAATCTGTAGAAGCTCCAAGCTCTGAAAAGATTATTGTACCCACTGCTTGTCATGTAATTTAAAATAATAGAATAATTTTCTAAACGAAAAAGTTAAAAGTTAAACAAGATAAACAGTTATGACTTTTTGATTATTCTGATAATGTTTTTGTAATGCCACATATCAAATTACTTGAGTAATTACTTTCCTTATTGTTCTCTTCCCCGTCTGTGCCCCTGCATTGCTGGTACAGTGCTGGTGGATGTTTTCACCTGTTCCTTGTGTAACAGCACTTCCCACTGCCAGTGAAGTATTTCTTCAAATGTGGTTCTGGGGTCCCCTGAGTTAGCTCGCGTGCAGAGCATAGTAAATGAACATTCCAGGGGACCTCAGGCTCGTTTCAGATCTAACTCATCAGAATCTCTGGGATTGCAGTTAGCTGATTAATGAGTTCCCCAGGTGATGCATGTACAAAAATAAAGCTTATGAAGCACACTTAGAATGTTCTAGTGCAGATACTCTATGGCTCTTATAATCATTAAGGAGCATCTTAAAAAGCAGGACCACTCATAGTTTCTGCTGATTTATATATACTGGGAGAGACCTCTGGGATGTCTACATGAGAAAAGTTCCATTGCAATTTTATTGAGAATCATATGCTAGACCAGTACAGTTCAACAGAAACATAATGTCAGTCACACCTATATTGTACAGTTTCCTGGTAGATACATTTAAAAAGTGAAGTGCAACAAGTAAAATTAATTTTGAAAATATTTTAACTTTAAACCAATATAACATCATTTCACATATAATCAATATAAAATTATGGAGAGGCATTACATTCTTTTTTCATATTAAGTCTTTGAATCTAGGTGTGTAGTTTACAGTTGCAGCACATTTCAGGTTGAGGTAACTGCATTTCAAGTGCTCAGTAGCGACATGTGAGTGGTTACTGAATTGCATAGTGCATCCCGAGACAGTCTCTCACTTCATCTGGATAGTGCTGGAACTGGGATGTTTCAAAAAAGCTATTTTATCTGTGATCTCAGTCACCTTTGATTTCCTAAATATACTTACATAATTAAAAAACCTATAATCCTTTTCTTTTCCTTTTCCATTGCTCCCATCTTAGTTCAGGCTGCACTTACCCTACACCATCACTTCATTCTAGGCTACTGAGAGCTTTTCTCCTACTTCTACTTTCTCTTCAATTCATCTTGCCTTATAAAGTTTCCATTGTTCTTACAACATAATTTTCATCATAACACACTTTTCTGGACCATAACATTTTTAGGCTATAAACACAGAATTGCAAGTTGGAAAGTTTAACACTTGTTAATATTAACTATTATTGGTATAATCTACTTTTACAAAGTAGATTCACATATTACATGTACTTTGTCCAATCCTCTGATGCAGTTACTATTATGTTCATTCTATAGATGATAGAAGGCTTATAATGACAACCCTAGGATAACAAAGGCAGTGAAGAACAGAGCTGGTCTTAAATTCAGGTATTTGATGCCACATTCTAAGGTCCTCTGTTGCATCGCCTAATTCTGCATTCCGTAACATAGAGCAGAAAACCTTTGATTGTTCACCCCTAAAAGATCAGCTACTGACAAACTTCTAATAATGGAAGGTGACTACATTTAGAAGCAGCCAATTTCTTTGTTGAAAGCTGACTTTTAGAGAGCTCTGTGTCATTCAAAGTTCAAACTTTGCAGCTGGATTCTCAACATCCTCCATAATCTAGCACTAACCTTCATTATCAACATTTCCCACTTCTCCTCTTCAACCATATGGTATATTCCACATTGTGATCCACATTCCGTCATTTCCCTGGCCATCCCATTCACGTTCACTGTCTTCTACTTCCTTTTCTTAGTGCAGAATGGCATCCATCCTCCAGTGACCAGCTGTGAGCCCTCCCTGTCTGCAGGAAAGCCTCCTTTCCTTGAATCTGGTACCATGCTACCGTCTCCCTGTTTACTGCTTACAGAAGGTCTTGGATTCATTTTATTTTTGTTCCATTATTGTAGCAGAGGACCAAATTCTTGCAAGTGTTGATGATAGAAATCCCCTTTGATAAGATTTGGCTCTGTCTCTCCACCCAAATCTCATCTTGAATTGTGTGTGTATATGGGGGGTACTTGGTGGGGGATAATTTGAATCAGGGAGGTGGTTTTCCCCTTACTGTTCTCATGGTAGTGAATAAGTCTCATGAGATGTATTGGTTGTATCAGGGGTTTGTGCTTTTGCATCTTCTTCATTTTTTCTTGCTGCTGCCATGTAAGAAGTGCCTTTCACCTCCTGCATGATTCTGAGGCCTCCCCAACCATGTGGAACTATAAATTCAACGGAAACTCTTTTTCTTCCCAGTCTTGGATACGTCTTTATCAGCAGCATGAAAATGGACTACTAAACCCTTCAAGTCCACCTAGAGACTGAGACCTTGGATAACATCTTGACAAGTTAGTGATATCCCTTTACTGCTAGATATTCTCATGGTGTCTACTTTTGTCCTCGAAAGGCCACTTAAAACTTCATAAATCACTGTTCTGAAGATGAACAGTTGGTTTCCATGAGCCTGAAGGGAGTTGTGAATGGTGAAGGTGTCTGAGGAGACTGGGACCTGAGTTAGGTTTAGGTGTTACATAACTAACTGCACAGATCAGTCATTGTACACCATGACAAGTCTGTGACACAATGCAGCCTGCTGAATGGCTGTCACAGGGCCACCAAACTGGGTTTGGTGAGATCAGTGAGCTCTGGGAATGGTTCTCTGGAGGAAATTGTCCAGCGTAGCAGTTGGAAATGGTTTGCCCTGTCTCTTCAGGGAAAGTGCAGAAACCATGAGGTTTGTGATACCTGAGTAGACAACTGGTTCACTCAACACACAGTGCCTCTGGAGATAGGGAGAGTGGGGATCACTAAAAGAGAAGTTCCAAAGTGGGGAAAAGCCCCAAAACACTGAGAGGCCATTTTTTGTAGCAATTTTATCTTCCACTGCATGTAATTAAACTAATAACCCTTTACTCTGCACTGACCATTACGGGGCATTATGGGATATACGAAAAAAGAATGTTCTCTACTTGCCTCCACCCCAGGAGACTTGTGGAATAGCTGCACACAGAGAGAAGTCTGAACACTGCCGGAGGGATGGCATGAGGAGGGAAGTGAACAGCCACTGGTGTTTGGAACAGTTCAGAGTAAGGTGGTTGGTCGGGAATTTGTAGATGTGGAAACTAAATTTTAGATACATTCATGGAGGATTTATCTACCTTCTGAGCGACTCACTTGAGCTTTGAAGGAGAACCTTTAAGAGAAGGTGACAGGAATGGCAAGTTTAGTGGGCTTACTCTGTCTGAGGATAATGGAAGAAAAAGCACTAGTGCTATGGCTTGAACGCCCTTTACTTGGCTTGCCTGCCTTATGGAGCAAGAGCAAACAGGGACTATAGACTCCTCCTGGGGTCTTCGTCTGAATCACAAATGCTGGAGCACATTCTTCAAGGTGAAGAAATCTACCCTCTCTGGAAGTCTCCTTTAAGGTAGAGTGTTATTACATCTCATGATACCACAGGGCACAATTCCATCTACTGGCATTCTGCAATTGCTCTTCCTATCGATAACCTTCATCCATTCCATTATTTTAAACCTTTATTGCAATCTACTGCTCAATTCTTAAGGAAAGAACTCCTGAATGACGGCAACCTGCGGGTGATTGGGGTGCAGAATCTTGAATGGTGGGGGAAAGGGAAGGCATTGTTGGTGCTTTGTATCCACAAATCCCCTACCTCACAAACTCACAAATTTCAAAGTTTCTCATGTTTCTAGGGAGCAGCACTTTTATCTCTAACTTGACGGATCATTGGTGGCCCTTGATAAACTTTGTGAACTAGAAACTACTCCTCTCATATGACCTATTCTGAAAATCCTAAGCCAGAGCCCATCCCCTTTACCTTACCGTACCAGATGCCCCTCTGGAAAAAACATGATTGCTCCTCTAAACTCCATTACACTTTATGAGGAATCACTGTTGTGAGCAAGACCACTTAGATTCTCATGGTGATACTTATCTTACTTCCTCTTAGTCCATGCTGGTCACACCTGGAAGGTAAGTTCTCCTCTGTTTTGCTTTTCCTCTCTTGTAGTGCCTGGCACAAGTTCTTTGCATGCAGTGGGAGATGCAGTGTGCAAATGGCCATGGTAAAGTGATTAGGAGATGAGTTTTAATCTTGACACTGGTACCACACCTCAGGTAGAAATATACTATGTATCAACCTGTGCATTTGCGTCTGTATTTCCCTACTAATGAAATGAGATGCTACTGTTCATTTCAGCTGTGAAATTCTGTAACTCCATAGCTACTTTCATACCTGTTCAAATGCAATGTTAGATGCTGGTAACATGAAAATAATGGATGAGCAGTTTAACTATATTAAAAATAAACATGGTTAAGAGTGCTCACAAGTGCAGGATTTAAAAGTGCCGGTTCTAAAGTCAGACTGTTTGGGTTCGGAACCTGGTATCATTACTGACTTGGTGTGTACCTTCTCTATTTCTCAGTTTATTTAACTTTTCTCATCTAGAAAATAGTGATAATAATGCTGTTTATCTCATAGAGTTGTTGTGAGAATTAAGTGAGTTAATTTGGGCACAGTGTTTTTAACAGTCTGGCACATGGTGTGTCCAACAAATGTTGGTTATTAGAATTGTGGGCCGGGTGCGGTGGCTCACGCCTGTAATCCCAGCACTTTGGGAGGCCGAGGCAGGTGGATCACGAGGTTAGGAGATGGAGATCGTCCTGGCTAACATGGTGAAACCCCGTCTCTACTAAAAATACAAGAAATTACCCGGGCGAGGTGGCGGGCACCTGTAGTCCCAGCTACTCAGGAGGCTGAGGCAGGAGAATGGCGTGAATCTGGGAGGTGGAGCTTGCAGTGAGCAGAGATGGCGCCACTGCACTTCAGCCTGGGTGACAGAGCGAGACTCTGCCTCAAAAAAAAAAAAAAAAAAAAAAAAGTGATGATTTCTCCTATAGCTCAAGTTTTTAGTCTCTGCAAAGTAAAAGACTTAGAGAGGAGAAGCCGCCCCTTTCGGATGTGGTGTGGATTTATTTCCAGGTGCACGTGTTTATCACCTGTCTTGGTAACTCTCTAGGGTGCCCGTTAGTGTTTTCCAGTTGGTTAGTGTGTCTCTCTTCTTCCAATAGCAAGATAGGTGTTTCAAATTCCTAGGGCTTCTATCAGCACACATGAGGAGGCTTCTGTCCCTTGGCGAGCACTGGCTTGTTTGTAAGTCTACAAACAGCACTGTGTGTCTGTCTGCACCTCTAGATTTACCTCCATTCTTCACCCTGATTTTTGCCCCTAGCAGGCTGACCTGTAAGGATGCCCTGGCTCCTGTGCCTTCTACATTCTGGTTAGAGTCAAAGGCAGGTGCAGGGAGGCAGTCAGATAGCAAGAGGAGAGCAATGATATAGGATTATCTCCCCCAGTCCAACACATTCCTTTTCTTCTGGGCTGCAGTCTGGCAGGGGCTGTATTCCTCTACTGAATGCCACAGCTCCTCTCAAGTGACTCTTGTCTGACAACTTCCTGCTGGGTTCCAGTGGTTGCTCTTTCTCTTGCCCCTTCAGATCTGAAGGACTCCTCAGTTTTCTAGTTCTAAGTACTGCCACTTACCTGTTCCCTTATCTCTTGCCACATCTTCGTAGTTCCTTTATTGAAAGTTCTTCAGCTATCCTCTTTGAGCACACTATTTCCTAGCTGGTCCATATTGACCTTGAGAAGGTTGATACTTCCCCACCTACTTACTGTTGGGAAGAAAGTGGAATATTTTAATTTGCTCCTGCAATGTCAATACAGAATTGGCCCTTTCAAAGTCCAGGGCCATAAGATATGAAGAGCATTGCTTGAACAGCAGGACATGAATGTTCTACATGGCTAAATACAATGATCTCCAGTGTGAAAACCCAAATGGTAAAAGATGAACTCAAAGGATTGGAGTGAACACAGGTTTTATTACAACTCTTAGAACACTCTGGGTTATAAAAGAACTTACATTCTTTAACATTATTCTGTTGTATTGATACTAACATTTAGTGCCTATTGGATGGCAGGGCCAGGAATAAAATGTCTAAGTTAAGCTAGTGGGGATGATTGAGTTTATGGCCAGGGACTAGATTGGAGAGAGAGCCATGACAATAGCCTAACACTGGCAAGACAGTGACCCAAGTACTCTAGACTTGGATGTTTTTGATAGGTTCTTTGGAAAAATCTCTTCTTGGTCATTAAGAAAGTTTGAAAGGCTTTAGGGGTTTAATTAGATAAAATTTAGCAGAAGGCAATATAACATAGTTACCCATAGAAAAGAGGGCAATGGTTTATAAGAGCTTGACTCTGGCTCACATTTGAGAGACAAGAAAACATAAATCCTTCAGTCAGATCCTTTTATGGGAACCACTTTCCTGATAGATTAGTTTATGTAAAAACTCCAGTAAAGAATAGCACAGAGACCTCTGTTTGTGTTTGATGATTTTACTGTTAGGGTTTTATTACTTGGTTCATGTTCCCGAGGACGTGAACTGGTCCATGAAGGATATATTTGTGAGGTTGAAGTCACATGTGGTTTATTTTACTTTTGCAATTTTGCAATTTGGATCTATATTTCAACCCCCAATTTTCTAATTTGGGGTCTACATTTCAATGAAAAAGAGATTAAATCTCTTTTCCTCTGTGTTTGTGGATCTCTCTGGGCTCCACCCTTAAAATTAGCATCATGGTTCTCATGGCAACTAACATACCTGGAAGATGGCAAGAAAGGAAAAGGACTAAATAAAATATAATGACGCTGCATCTGATAAGCAGGAATTAATTATGAACTTGAACAAAGGGTTGTACAGCAAGTGGTTGGGGAGATGGGTATTAAGCACATAAGGTCTTCGGTTTAAGACCTCTGTAATTCACTTACCGTTTCATTACGTTGTTTATTCAGCAGTCCCCAAACCACTGCTAGTTTTCTTTTCCCTCTCACCTCTTGGCTTCAATAGAGAACATCATTGGGATCAGGACTGTGCATAGTTCAGGATGAGTTTACCTCTACAGCGTGCATTTTGTAAGATGTCCCCAAAGTCATATGGACCCTCGGTTATAGTCTTCATCTGTGCAGACTGCTATAACAGCGTACCATAGACTGAGTGATTTAAACAGCAGAAACTGATTTCTCTCAGTTATGGAGGCTGGGAAATTCAGGAGCAAGGTGCTGGCTGATTTGATGCCTGGTGAGGGTCCTCTTCCTGCTTGTTGATGGCCGCCTTCTTGCTGTGTCTTCTCATGGTACAGCAAGAGATCTCCTGTCTCCTCTTATTTTTCTAAGTATATGAATTCTATCATGCAGGATCTACCTTCATGACCTAATCTAATCCTAATTACTTTCCAGAGATCCTGCCTCCAAATACTACCATATTGGGGATTAGGACTTCAACATATGGAGGGAACACAAACGTCTAGTCCATTGCATTCTGTTCCTGGACCTCTATAATTTATGTCCTTCTCACTTGCAAAATACATTTATTCCATTCAAACAGCCCAAAAGTCTTAATTCATTCCAGTGTTAATTCTAAAATCCAGAGTCTTATCTAAATATCATCTAAATCATATATGGAAGAGACTTGAGGTATGATTAATCCTGAGGCAAAATTCCTCTCCATCCTGTGAAATCAGACAAATTATGTGTTTTCAAAATGTAATGGTCGGACAGGCATGAGAAAGGCATTCCCATTCCATAGGGGAGGAAGACACAGGAAGGAAGGGGTGACAGGTCCAAAGCAAGTCCTAAACCTAGCAAGGCAAACTCCACAAGATTTTAAGGCTTTGGAATAAAATCTTTGGTCCAGTTCTCTGCCCTTTAGACCCACTGGGGATGACAATGGACTCTGTCCTTGAATGAACTTGGATCAGGCTCCTCTGAGTCCTCTTTCTGACTAAGCCCTGGCTTTGGGCTCTGTCCTTGGCCCGCTTAATTCAGTTTCAGTAAGAACCCTGATGAGTCAGTTCGATGCAAATCTCTCACCTTTGTTATCTTACCACTTTCCCCTGACTTCAGTGAGAGTCCTGTTAGGCAGCTTAGCCAGAATCCCCCCATAGCCTTGATGTGTCCTCTTAGAAATCCACTGACGTCCCCACCATCACACCTGCTCCTTGACTGTAAATCCCTACTTGTTCTTGTTGTATACAGAATTGAGCCTAATCTCTCTCCCTTTCAAGCCCCCTATCTCTCTCTACTGCCAAGCCCCATAGCAGTGATCTCTTTTGAATAGAATCTTTAACAAGTCATTAACAGGTGTCTAATTTTTTTTTTTCCTTTAACAGTTATGGCTTCCACAACTCAGGATCAGATTCATTGGTGAGTCCAGATTTTGAGCTACTACTCTGAATGGCGGTCCACTGAGGCATGGTAGGGCAGTTTCATTCTTATAATTAA
Organism: Rhinopithecus roxellana; assembly: GCF_007565055.1. NCBI lineage: Eukaryota > Metazoa > Chordata > Mammalia > Primates > Cercopithecidae > Rhinopithecus > Rhinopithecus roxellana. The sequence continues at coordinate 90,915,459 of NC_044553.1, read as the reverse complement.
AGGTAGTTCCTGGGCTGAAAGTTCTTCCTGGCTCCTTATTTTGAGTGGGGTTCACTCCCTGACTCTTGGGCTGAAAAGTTTTGTCCTGGATCCTTGTGTGGCTTCTCTGTTCTGTTTGATTCCACTTCTTTCATGGGAACTTCTCAGTCACCAAAACTTGCCTTCTTGAACTCAGTGTCAGATTTGGAACTTTGATAGCATCTTTGGGAAACATGATCTCCCCAAACTGGCTCCTCTAGGACCCCTCCCTTCACATCACCTTCACTCTTCCTTCCTCCTTTTACCACATTTTGTCTTCCCTTCCGCTCCTTTGTGTCCTTGGATAGTGTTTTTTCAAGCCCCTATATCCTCCACCCCTCTGCTTGTTTCTGCCAGGCCTTTCCGTTCCCAGTTCAGCTACTCAGCTCCCTATAGCCCCTGAAATTTTAGCCCCCTGACCCACTGTGGGACTCTCAAGGAACTCAGACCCCCAAAAGGAACTACCTGAGGCTGAAAAGAAAAAAAGATAATTAGAAACAGCTGGATAAGGCTTTGGATACACCCAGACAGCTTTGATGTCCCCTCAGTGCCTTGTCTAAAATGTAGTTTATTACCTCGATAAGATTACAGATCATAGCAAAAGGAAATCTTAAGTCAAGCTACCAATGAGTTTCTTCACAGAATTGGAAAAAACTGCTTTAAAGTTCATATGGAACCAAAAAAGAGCCCACATTGCCAAGACAATCCTAAGTCAAAAGAACAAAGCTGGAGGCATCACGCTACCTGATTTCAAACTATACTACAAGACTACAGTAACCAAAACAGCATGGTCCTGGTACCAAAACAGAGATATAGACCAATGGAATAGAACAGAGTCCTCAGAAATAATACCACACATCTACAGCCATCTGATCTTTGACAAACCTGAGAGAAACAAGCAATGGGGAAAGGATTCCATATTTAATAAATGGTGCCGGGAAAATTGGCTAGCCATAAGTAGAAAGCTGAAACTGGATCATTTCCTTACTCCTTATACGAAAATTAATTCAAGATGGATTAGAAACTTAAATGTTAGACCTAAAACCATAAAAACCCTAGAATAAAACCTAGGTAATACCATTCAGGACATAGGCATGGGCAAGGACTTCATGTCTAAAACATCAAAAGCAATGGCAACAAAAGCCAAAATTGACAAATGGGATCTAATTAAACTAAAGAGCTTCTGCACAGCAAAAGAAATTACCATCAGAATGAACAGGCAACCTACAGAATGGGAGAAAATTTTTGCAATCTACTCATCTGACAAAGGGCTAATATCCAGAACCTACAAAGAACTCAAACAAATATACAAGAAAAAAACAACCCCATCAAAAAGTGGGCAAAGGATACGAACAGACATTTCTCAAAAGAAGACATGCGTACAGCCAACAGACACATGAAAAAATGCTCATCATCACTCGCCATTAGAGAAATGCAAATCAAAACCACAATGAGATACCATCTCACACCAGTTAGAATGGCAATCATTAAAAAAATCAGGAAACAACAGGTACTGGAGAGGATGTGGAGAAATAGGAACACTTTTACACTGTTGGTGGGATTGTAAACTAGTTCAACCATTATGGAAAACAGTATGGCGATTCCTCAAGGATCTAGAACTAGAAGTACCATATGACCCAGTCATCCCATTACTGGGTATATACCCAAAGGATTATAAATCATGCTGCTATAAAGACACATGCACACGTATGTTCATTGCGGCACTATTCACAATAGCAAAGACTTGGAATCAACCCAAATGTCCATCTGTGACAGACTGGATTAAGAAAATGTGGCACATATACACCATGGAATACTATGCAGCCATAAAAAAGGATGAGTTCATGTCCTTTGTAGGGACATGGATGCAGCTGGAAACCCATCATTCTCAGCAAACTATCGCAAGAACAGAAAACCAAACACCGCATGTTCTCACTCATAGGTGGGAACTGAACAATGAGATCACTTGGACTCGGGAAGGGGAACATCACACACCGGGGCCTATCATGGGGAGGGGGGAGGGGGGAGGGAATGCATTGGGAGTTATATCTGATGTAAATGACGAGTTGATGGGTGCTGACGAGTTGAGGGGTGCAGCACACCAACACGGCACAAGTATACATATGTAGCAAACTTGCACGTTATGCACATGTGCCCTAGAACTTTAAGTATAATAATAAAAAAATTATATAAAAAAATTACAGATCATAGCAAAAGGAAATCTTAAGTCTCCGTAAATATTGGTAAAAGTGCTCACCCTCATACTGAGCAGGTAACCTTAAATTTTTCCATCTGTTACAAACGCAATTTGGATAAAACTATAAAATGGAGCAAAAAGTGAAAAACAACTCATGTAAACTGTTGAGTTTTTGTTTTTATGCCTGACTGAGGGCTAAAATTTTAAAATAAAACCACAGATCTCAATTTGTACCTTGTCTTTGTGTGTATATGTATGTATATTATCATGTATATTTCCCTGCTTCTACATATTATTACCAAGTTTATAAAATCCCTTAAAGTAGTTCTGTTCTACTTGGCTTAGAAAGAAATAAGTGCTCATATAACTTGTCTTCCCAAACTCCCAGAAATGCAGCAACCAACTAAAATGTATTTCAAATTCACATGGGTTGGGTAAATATTTCCTAAAAAAGGGGCTAGTTTAATAGTATTGGTTTAATAAAAACAGCTGTATATTCTGAGTTAGCATTAAATATAATATGAACATATATTATTATTTACTTGGGCCTGCTAGTCATATGAAGTTAAAAAATACTTAGCAGGGAAATAACTGGAGATGATTGCCAACCCTGTTCAATGTTATGTGTCTATCTAAAAATACATTTCTAAAAATCTTTTTGGTGACTTGAATCCTTTAGAGTTATGCTAAGTTAGATATTAAGAGTCTGTATCATTTCTAAACAAATGTACTTTTGAAACAAAAGAACTAAAACATGCTTTGCTAAGTACAAGTTTACGTTTGTCTTCTTATTTATATATGATATATACAGAGAGGCTAATTATATTTGAGCTTGTTAATAAACACGTTCTTTTTTGCCACCTTGAGAATTTGTATTATGAAACAGCATATGCCTATAAAATGGTGAGGTGGTGTTTTCATAAAGTTTGCTAGTCTTTCAGAGAACACTGTTGTGTGACTGGTAGTTCACAATCATCTACTCCTAGTTTCTCTACTTAAAGGTTTACTGATGGTTTAAAATTATAATCAATATATGGGAATAAGGCTACTAAAATCATAAGAGAAACAACTCTGCATGCAAAGTCTACAAGAAAAGTAGGATATATTTTTTGATAAAACTATACAAGGTATAAAGGATGTGTTTTTGTTAAGGAAAAAAGTAATTTTTTTTTGTGAAGTAGAATGGCTGGTTATTCTAGAATGAGAGAGGGAAATGTATGGAAAAAACCTCTAAATCAGAATGAATACAGAAAGTTGTAGAAGGTTTGCAGAGAAGTAATTTTACGTGTAGTAGAGCCAGCTAAGGGGTAAATGCATTTATTTAATAAATTGTTTTTTAAAAATGAACTCAATATTAAAAGTACAGTGATATAAACCTAGAATTTTGGTGTCTTTCTGTCAAAAATGACAACATTCTCGTGGATTATTGATCTCTTGTTAACAAGAAACTGTAAAAAGGTTTTACCTTATCTTTCAAATGATCTGCCTAGGAAACAAAGATTCTGTGTTTTATCAGAATATTTTCTTGTGATTTATGTTCACCTTTACCATGTCCTCGATTATTTAAGAGAACTGAGATGTTTCACTTTTAAAAGAGCTAAGTTATTTTTTGTATTTTTGGCAATTGTGCGTTCCTGAAATCATATCCTAAATGAAATATTATTTTCAAACTGATCTTGAGGTTTTCCAGAGGCCCCCCTCTGGAAAATCTCAAAATATTTGTTCTTTCACTTTGTAGAAAAAGACATGTTAAAGATAATTTCATTCGTTGATACATTGAATTTCATGTAAAGCATTGTCATATAAGGAAAGATATTAATATTTCCTAAATTATGTTTGCATGGGTAAATATTAATATAAATATTTCAGAAATTATATGAAATTTCTAACCTTTGTCAATGTCCTTACTTTCCATGATATGTCCTAGTATTCATTGTAATTTCACTTATTATTTTAAAATGTTATATACCACAGAAACAAATTCCCTTGTCAATTGTGCCATTTTAATAATCTCACTGGATTTTTAAAAAGCAATTTTAAGTTTACAGCCACATGAAAGGAAAAAGATATTTCTCACATACTCCCTACTCCCACACATGCATCTCCTGTCCCATTACCAACATCCCCCGGCAGAGTGGTGCATTTGTTACAGTTGAACCTACATTGACATATCATAATCACCTAGAGTCCACAGTTCACATTAGGGTTCACTGTTGATGTATATTCTAAGGGTTTGGACAAATGTGTACTGACATATCCACCATTATAGTATTGTAGGGAGTAGTTTTACTGCTCTAAAAATTCTGTGTTCTCAGGAATAGAAAACCAAACACCGCATGTTCTCACTCATAAGTGGGAGTTGAACAATGAGAACACATGGACACAGGGAGGGAGGGGAACCTCACGCACCAGGGCCTGTTGACCGAGGAGCAGTCAGTGGAAGGGGAGGGAGAGCATTAGGACAAATACCTAATGCATGTGGGGCTTAAAACCTTAGATGACAGGTTGATCAGTGAAGCAAACCACTATGGCACCTGCACATTCTGCACATGTATCCCAGAACTTAAAGTAAAAACAAAACAAAACAGCATTTCTAACCTCCCCCCATAAAAAAATAAATCCTGTGTTCTGCCTGTTTATCACTTTCTACCCCCTAACTCTTGGCAACTACTGATTTTTTTTTACTATCTCTGTAGTTTCACCTTTTCCAGAATATAATATGGTTGCAATTATACAGTATGCAGCCTTTTCAGAGTGGTTTCTTATGTTTAGTAATATGTGTTTAAACTTCCTCCATGTTTTTTCATGACTTGATGCCTCATTTTCAGCACTGAGTAATATTTCATTTTCTGTATGTACCACGGTTTATGTATTCACCTATTGAAGTACATCTTGGTTGCTTCCAAGTTTTGTCAATTATGAACAAAGCTGCTATAAAAATCCATGTGTAGCTTTTTATATGGATATAAGTTTTTATTTCCTTTGAGTAAATGCCAAGGAGCGCAATTGCTGGATCATATAGTAATAGTATGTTTAGTTTTGTGAGAAATTGGTACACAGTCTTCCAGAGTAGCCTTACCTTTTTCCATTCTCACCAGTAATGTATGGCAATTCCTGTTGCTCCATACCATCAATAGCTTTTGGTGTTGTCAGTGTTGTGAATTTTGGTCATTCCAATAGGTGTATGGTGGTATGTTATTATTTTAATTTGCATTTCTCTGACGTGTGATATGGAACATCTTTTCATATGCTTATTTGCCATCTGTATATCCTCTTTGATGGGGTGTCAAGATCTCTGTTCTATTTTTTAATTGGGTTTTTTTTTTTACTGTTGAGTTTTGAGTCCTTTTATATATTTTGGGTAACAGTTTTTTAAAAATCAGATGTGTCTTTTGCAAATGTTTTCTCCTCATCTATGGCTTATTTTGTTCTATTCATACTGTATTTTGCAGAGAAGTTTTTAATTTTAATAAAGTCCAGCTTATCAATGATTTCTTTCATAGATCATACCTTTCATGCTATATCTAAAAAGTCATTATAATACCCAAGGTCATATAGGTTTTCCCCTATGTTATCTTTGAATTTTATAGTTCTGCCTTTTATATTTAGTTCCATGGTCCATTTTAAATTAATTATTACAAAGGGTATAATATCTGTGTCTAGATTCATATTTTTTGTAGGTAGACGTCCAGTTGCTTAGCCCTGCTTATGGAAAAGACTATCTTTTCTGTACTGTGTTACCCTCGCTCCTTTGTCAAAGATTAGTTGACTAGGTTAATGTGGGTCTATTTCTGGGCTCTCTATTCTGTTCCACTGATATATTCTTCTACTATATATCAGTCTATTCTTTCACTAATACCACACTGTCTTGATTACTATGGCTTTACAATAAATCTTGGAGTTGGATATTGTCAGTCTTCCAACTTTATTGTTCTCTTTCAATATTGTGTTGGCTATTCTGAGTCTTTTGCCTCCCCATATAAACTTTAGAATCAGTTTGTCAATACTGTATCCACAAAATAACTTTCTTGGATTTTGATTGGCATTGCACAGAATCTATAGATCATGTTGGAAAGTACTGACCCCTTGACAATATTAAGTTTTCCTACCCACAATTATGGAGCATCTCTTTTTATTTAGTTTGTTCTTGATTTCTTTAGTCACTTTTGTAGTTTTCCTCATACAGATCTTGCACATATTTTGTTAGATTTATTCCTAAGTATTTCATTTTTATGAGATGCTACTGTAAATGGTATTGTGTTTTATTATAAAAGTGATTTTTTGTATACTAATCTTTTATTCTGCAACTTTGCTATAATTGCTTATTCCAGAATTCTTTTGGATTTTCTACATAGATGATTATGTCATCTGCAGACAAAATAGGCCTATGGCTTCCTCCCCTATCAGTATTCCTTTTGTTTTCTTGTCTTATTTCATTAGTTAAGACTTCCAGTGTGATGTTAAAAACTAGTGATGGCTGAGACCCTGTCTCAAAAAAAAAAAATTTGCCAAATAGACACAGTCCTCTCAAAAAGGAGTTGGCAGAATAACACCCCTTCCTACTACATATCCTCAGAACCTGTGCATTTGTTAGGTTGCAAAACAAAAGGGAAATAAGGTGGCTAATCCGCTGACCTTAAAACAAGCAGAGGATCCTGCCTTACTAGGTGGGCCCAATGTAATCACAAAGATCCCTCAATGTGGAAGAGGAAGGCAAAAAAGAGTCCGTGTCAAAGATACTTTTAAGAAAGACTTGACTAGACGCTGCTGGTTTTGAAGATGGGAAGGAAAGGGTCAGAAGCCAAGGAGTGTGTGTGCCGTCTAGAAACTGGAAATGGCAAGAAAGTAGATTCTCGCTAAGAGACTCCTGAAAGGAGTGCAGCCCTGTTGACACCTTAATTTTAGTCCAGTGAGACCAGGTGGACTTTAATCCAATAGAACTTTCAGATGATAACATGTTTTAAGCTGCTAAAGTTGTGGCAATTTATTAAAGTAACAAAATAGAAAACCTAATATAGGTCTCATGTAGAAGTTCCCATCATTTTTATTTTCTGCAGTTCTGGCTTACATCTTATTTCTCCACCCTTCCTAATGGTACACTTCATGCCATGCAGACCAGGGTTTTCAGAGACTGGCTTATTGATTTAGTAATGGACTGGGGGAAATAGCACACACAAGGACATACAATATCTAAACCTCTGTGTGGGCCACATTACAAGATTCAGAATCACCTGTGGTATAATGGGTACCCCACCTCATGTGAAAGCCCAAGTTCAGGTTAATGTGAGAGCATTAATAATTCACTGGCCTAGGCCTGGGAACTAATGCTGTCTGATACGTTCAGCCTCAAAGGAGAAGAAATGACTTGAAGGACATAATTTGTGAGTTTGCCATTTTTTTTTCAATTTAAAGAGCATCACACAGTAAAACGAGTAGATGAAATAATTTTAATGAAAATAATTTTATGAAATAAAGGCCATTTGGGAGTATTTGAGCAACACCTCAAAACAAACAAACAAAAAACTAGTGATGAGAGGAGACATCCTTTCCTTGCTCCTGATTTTAGTAAGAACACTTCCAGTTTGTAAACATTTAGTATGAGGTTAACTATAGCTTTTTTTGTAGATACTCTTCAAGTTGAGAAATTGCCATCTATTCTTAGTTTACTGAGTTTTTTTTTTTTGTCATGAATGGTATTGGCATTTGTCAAATGCTTTCTGCATCTATTGATGTGATCATGTGATTTTTATTTTCTAGCCTTTATATGTAATGTATTGATATGTAATTAATTGATTTTCAATGTTGAACCAGCCTTTTATACCTGAGATAAATTATGGTATATAATTTTTCTTTCCTTAGTCTGGCTAGAGGCCTATCAATTTTATTAATCTTTTTAATCTTAACCTAGCTTTTGGCTTCAGTGATTTTCTGTATTTCCAGTTTTATTGATTTCTGCTCTAACTTTATTTTCTGTTTACTTTGAGTTTAATTTGCTGTTTCCAGTTTCTTAAGATAAAAACATAGATCATTGATTTTAGATCTTTCTTATTTTCCAATACATGAAGAAAATGCTATAAAATTTCCTCTAAGCACTTCTTTCACTGCCTCTCACCAAATTTGATGTTGTATTCTAATTTTCAATAAATTCAAAATACTTAAAAATTTCTCTTAAGATTCTTTTGTGACTCATGTGTTATTCAGAAATGTGCTTAGCCTCCACATATTTTGGGATTTTCCAGTTCTTTCTGTTACTGATTTCTAGTTTAATTTCATTTTGATCTGAGAACAGACATAATTTCTCTTCTCTTAAATCTGTTAAGGTGGGATTTGTGACCCAGAATGTGGTCTACCTCGGTGAATGTTTCACGCGAGCTTGAGAAGAAAGTATATTCTGCTGTTGTTGGATGAAGTAATATCTAGGTGTCAATTATATATAACTGATTGATGGTATTCTTGAGTTCAATTGTATCCTTCTTGCTGGATCTATCCATTTCTAATAGAGGAATCTCAAACTCTTCACCTATAATAGTGGATTCTTCTGTTTCTTTTTGCAGTTCTATTAATTTTTTTGCCTTTTGTTTGTTCCTATTTTTATGTTCCACTTTTTTTTTTTTTTTTGCGTTTTGTGGTTCTAATTGAGCAGTTTGTGTAATTCAATTTTATTTAGTTTGCCAATTATACACACACACACACACACACACACACACACACACACACACATATATTTTACCTTTTTTGAGTGGTTATATAGTTTGGAATATACATGTACAACTAATCCCAGTCCACTGTCAAATAACACTATACTACTTCAAGGGAAGTGTTAGCAGCTTATAATAAAATTCCAATTTCTCTCTCCCATCCCTTTTATCATTGCTGTCATTCGTTTCACTTATATATGTATACATAGCATACATATACATAAAAAATAAACATATATAATCAGATACATTATTATTACCTTGAACAAATTTATCCATTAGATTAAGGATAAGGAAAATACAAGTTTTTATTTTATTTCTTCTTCCATGTGCTTCATTTATGTAGAGCTCAGTTTTTTTTTTTTTTTTTTTTTTTTTGAGATGGAGTCTCGCTCTGTCACCCAGGCTGAGGTGCAGTGGCCGGATCTCAGCTCACTGCAAGCTCTGCATCCCGGGTTTATGCCATTCTCCTGCCTCAGCCTCCCGAGTAGCTGGGACTACAGGCGCCCGCCACCTTGCCCGGCTAGTTTTTTGTATTTTTTAGTAGAGACGGGGTTTCACCGTGTTAGCCAGGATGGTCTCGATCTCCTGATCTCATGATTCGCCCATCTTGGCCTCCCAAAGTGCTGGGATTGCAGGCTTGAGCCACCACACCCTGCCTAGAGTTCAGTTTTTGACCTATATTGTATTGCTTTCTTTAAAGAACTACTTTTAACATTTCTTGCAAGGCAGATCCACTGGCAACAAGTTCTCTCAATTTTTGTTTGAGAAAATCTTTTTCTCCTTCACTTCTGAAGGATAATTTCACAGGATGTGCAGAATTCTAGGTTGATGTTTTTTTTTTTTTTTTTTTTTTATCAACACTTTAAATCACTCTTTTTGCCTGCATGATTTCTGAGAAGTCAGATATAATTCTGATCATTAGTCCTCTGTAGGTAAGATGCTTTTTCTCTCTGGCTTCTTTTGGGATTGTTTTCTGTATCTTTGCTTTTCTGTAGTTTGATAGGTATAGGGTTTTCTTGTTTATGTTTTATGTTTTTTTGGTCATTTATCCTGTTTGATTTACTCTGAGCTTCCCAAATCTGTGGTTTAGTGTCTGGCATTAACTTGGGGGAAATGTCCAGTGATTATTGTTTCAAATATTTCTCCTGTTCCTTTCTTTCTTGTAGTTATCCCACAGTTCTTGGATATTCTATTTTTTTCTTTTCTTTTTTCCTTCTTTCTCTTTGCTTTTCAGTTTTGGAGTTTTCTATTGATATATTCTCAATTTTAGAGATTCTTCCTTGAGCTGTGTCCAGTATACTAAGCCCATCTGTCTTAGTCTGTTTTTGCTACCGTAACAAACTACCACTGATATGGTTTGGCTGTGTCCCCACCCAAATCTCATCTTAAATTGTAGTTCCCATAATCCCCACATGTCCTGGGAAGAAACTTGTGGGAGTAATTGAATCACGGGGTCAATTGCCCTGTGCTGTTCTCATGATAGTGCGTGAGTTCTCACAAGATCTGATGATTTTATAAGGAGCTTTACCCTACTTCGTTCTGGACTTCTCTTTCCTGCTGCCATGTGAAGAAGGACATGTTTACTTCCCCTTCTGCCATTATTGTAAGTTTCCTGAGGCCTTCCCAGCCACACAGAAATGTGAGTCAAACTTTTCTCATTTATAAATTAGCCAGTCTCAGGTAGTTATTTATATTAATAGCAGCGTGAGAATGGACTAATAGAACCACAGATAGGGTAATTTATAATGAACAGAAATTTATTGGCTTACAGTTCTGGAGGCTGGAATCTAGCCTCCAGAGGGGCTGGCATCTAGGTAGAACTTTCTCACTGTGTTGTGCCATGGTAGAAGGGCAAAGATAGGGTGAGAAAGAGAGCCAGGGGGGATAAAGTCTTTTTTTTTTTTTTTAAATAAGGCAACCCTCCTGTAATAATAAATGCACTCACAATAATGGCATTAATCCATTCATGAGGGCAGAACCCTCATTACCCAAATACCTCCCATCAGGGCCCACCTCCTAAAACCTCCACATTAGTGATCAAGTTCCAACACATAAACTTTGGGGGATACATTCAAATCATATCATGCCACCCATGGACCCCCAAATTTATGTGCTGCTTATATGCAAAATACATTTAGTCCATCCCAGTAACCCCAGAGTCTTACCTTAGTCTAGCATCAACTCAAAAGTCCAAGTCCAAAGCCTCATCTAAATCAGATATGGGTGAAACTTGAGACATGACTCATCATGAGGCAAATTTTCCTCCATCTGTGGCCCTGTGAAAGAAAAACAAGTCCTCTACTTCCAAAATACAGTGGTAGGACAGCCATAAGATAAATGTTCCCATTCTAAAAGTGAGAAATAGGTTTCAAAAAGTGGTGAGGGATAACTAGTCTCAAGTAAGTTCAAAACCCAGCCAGGCAAACAAAACTAAACCCTGAGTCTTGGAAATAATCATCTTTGACTCCATGTCCTACTTTCCAGACATATGAGGGTAGGGCTTGGGCTACCAAGGCCTCAGGCAGCCCTGCCCCATGGCTTTGCTGAGTTCAGCCCATGTAGGAGCTCTCATGGATTGGAGTCTTTCGCCTTCAGCTCTCCCAGGCTGTGCTATATGCTGCTAACTCTACAGTTCTGGGTTCTCTGTGGCAGCTCTGACTGCACAGTTCCACTGGGCATTACCCTACTTGGGGATCACTGTGGTAGCTCCACCTCTGCAACAAGTTTCTACCTGGGCCCCCAGGCTGTCTGATACATTCTTTGAAGTCTAGGTGAATGCTGCCATGGCCCCACACCCTATATATACTGCAAGCCTAAAAAATTGGGACCACATGAATACCATCAAGGTTTACTGCTTGTACTTTATGGAGCAGAGGTCTGAGTTGCACCCAGGCCTGCTTGAGCCACAGCTGGAGCATCTGAAGAGGATTATGCTGGGATGTGGGAGCAGAGACTTGAGGCATCCCAGGGAAGCAAGCCTATGGAGGGTGCCTCTGGCCTGTCGCTCAAAACCATTCTGCCTTCCAAAGCTCTGGGCCTGTGATGGGAAGGGCAGCCTCAAATATTTCCAAGTGCCTTTAGGGCCATTCTGTCATTATCTAGATGAATACCACCTGGAATTTTTTCTAGCCATACTGATCCCTTTATCAAGCATCACTTAGCTGGATCCTTGTAAGTTTTGTTGTTCTTTATGTGACAAGGCTGCAAATCTTAAAAATCTGTTTGTTTTCCTTTTAATTATAAATACCATCTTTAAATAATTTCTCTTCTCTCTTATTTTACTCTAGGCAGTTAAAAGAAGCCACAGAACCCCTTCATATTTTACATAGAGGTTTCTTTTGCCAGATATTCTAGTTCAGTGATCTTAAACTTTGCCTTCCACCAAGCCCTAGGACATGAACATGTTCCAGCCAAGTTCTCGGCCACTTTATAACAAGAATAGGCTTTACTCCAGTTTCCAAGAAGATATTCCTCATTGTTATCTGAGACCTCATCAGAATGGCCTTTACTGTTTATATATATACCAACATTCTAATCATGACCACTTGAAAGTAATCTCTAGGAACTTAAATATTTTCCCTACAGCTTTTCTTTTTTTCTGAACCCTCCCCAGAATCACCTTTAATGTTCCTTTTATGAAAATATAGGCTTTTCCCAGCATTTCCTAGAAAACTGTTTCAGCCTTTACTCATTACCCAGTTCCAAAGCCACCTCCACATTTTCGTGTATTTGTTATAACAACAACTTCAATTCTTGGTACCAATTTTTAGTACTAGCCCATTTTTGCTGCTATAACAGAATACCACGGACAAGGTAATGAACAAAACCCTATTGGCTCATGGTTCTGGAGGCTGGGAAGCCCAAGACTGAGGGGCTGGCATCTTTCAAAGCCTGTTTTTTTTGTAATCCCATAGCAGAAGGGCAAAGAGAGAGTGAGAGAAAGTGAACAAGGGAGCCAAACTCATCTTTTTATAAGAACCCAGTCCTGTGATAATGAACCCACTTCCACAATAATGGCATTAATCCATTCATGAGGGCAGAGCTCTTACCCCTCACTAGGCCCCATCTCCCACACCTCTACATTAGAGATCAATTTTCTAACATATAAACTTTGAGGGGACGCATTCAAACTATAGCACCATCAAAGGCATTCTTAATTTCTCTCTTTGATCTTTAACATTTTAAAGTTGTTTTCCTATGATTTCTGTCTCTCTTACTACACTGCCAATCTGTTCTTGCATGCTGTCCACTTTATCCTTTAGGGTTTTTTTTAGCATATTAAATGAGTTATTTCAAATTCCTGGTCTGCTAGTTCCTACATCTATGCCATGTCTGATTCTGATGCTCTCTCTTCAACTTGTTTTTCAGCTCTTAATTTGTTTAGTAAACTTTATAGTCAGACACCATGTAATGAATAAAAGAAACTGCTGTAAATAGGCTAGGCCTTATTAATATGGTGGTAAGGTGTGGGAAGAGGAGAAGCATTCTATGATCTGATGATTAGGTCTCAGTCTTTGGTGATCATTTGCTTCTAGACTGAATTTCACGAATGCTTCTCAGACCATACCTGCCTTAGGTGGGACAGAATGGCTAGAGCAGGCTGATTATTTCCCTTCCACGTGGTGTATTTTTATTACTTTGTGCTGAAAACTTACTGGTCCTTTGAAGTTCTGTAGTCCATATATAGGGAACCCCTTTTTCTTTTCCGTTAAGCAGTCTCTAACTCTCAACAATTTGCATTTTATACCTTTGTAAATAAAAATGAAGCATTTATTTCTCTCTCTACCTGATCCCTCTATAATTTGAATATTCTTTATGGTAATGTAGTTTGCATAAGTTTAATAAGAACATGTTATTCTTGTAACATAATTGGAAACATTTGTTATCTAGGTTTTGACTGAAATGTCATATTTGAGTATGATGTACCTGGAATCAGTTATGATCAGACCATTTTAATAAACTGAGGATGACTTAAGGAATGAATGCTTATACAGCCCTCTTGGAAAAGCTGTTCTGATACTTGGATTATAAGGTTCCCAATCTTACAGTTCAGTCCTTTCCTGATCAGTCATTTCCTGGTTGGCCTAGGAAACGTGGGATATTTTGGAGACCTCAAGAAGAAATGAATTCACTCAAATCTAGTTATGGCAGGCACAGTCTAATGGCAAGTTCTTGGCTTTATTTCCTAGCCTTGAGAGGCTTTTTTGAAAGTCTAATATGAGATTCCTTATTAAACATTCCAGTGAATCTGACTTAAAAAGGGTCCTGTGCAGTCAATCTCTATTATTGCTGCTCTTACATAATCTGGCCAAGTTTAATGAGACCAGACTTATTTTACGAAGAAAAGTAGCCTTATTTTGATTAACTTTAATCAAAATGGGGAATGACCGTAGAAAGATATTTTATCTTTTAGTGGAAAACTATAGTCCATCCTTGTGGGTATTCATTGCCTTTGGGCTATTTCTCACCTCTTGATGTGCTTTTTTTTTTTTTTTTTTTTTTTTTTTTTCCTATTTCTAACCTGGACAGGATCAATTATTTTAGTTTTCTCCAATATCTGGCTACAACTCTCTAATGTTTCCAATTTTTCTCCCACTCTTCTGACATGGCACCATTGAGAACTAAAACCTGATTGCCCTGATCCTTATTTGGACTATCTAAAGAAGCCCTGTGAGCTAAAACCGAACACTTTCATGCTGTTCTAAAAAAAAAAAAAAAAAAAAAAAAAAAAAAATCCATGACACTGATGTCTATGCCATCACAAAAGTATTCAAAAAGCCAACTAGGAAATCTGCTGGACTGCCTCTGCAATCTTCACTCTATTATCTAAAGATACTTTAAGTCCAATGTGTATAAATCTTCTTGACTGGCTTCTCTACTGTGAAGTCTTAACAGAGAGTTCCACTGGTCCTTAATAAACAAAAGTGTCTGAATGAGAAATGGACTTACATTGTTCAAAGAAAAGAAGACTATCTCTTTTTCCCTTGAACGACAGGGAGGTTTGACAGAGTCTCTCCTTGACCAAACTTGAGACAGGGTCCTACTCTTTTTGATCTGGTCTTGACCTTGGGCTCTGTCCCTGGGCCAGTTAGTTCAGTTTTAGCAAGAATTCTGATGAGTCAGTTCAGTAAAAAGTCCTCATTCTTGATATCTTATCACTCTGGTCTGCCTTCAGCAAGAAACCTGTCGAGCAGTTTAGCTAGAATGCCCCATAGCCTTATGTTTTCTCTTAGTAATCCACTGACCCCCACCCTAAACCTACTCCTTAGTTATACATTTTCACTTGTCCTTGTTGTTTTCAGAATTGAACCTGATCTCTCTCCCCTACTGAAAAGCCCCCATTGCAGTGGTCCTTTTTGAATAAAGTCTTCCATATTGTCTCTAACAAATGAACACACTAGGATGGAGATCCTGCCTTCAAAACTATACCAGATCAGGGTTGTCTTTTCAGAGCTATGCTAGTTGGAGATCCTATTCCCAGAGCTCTGCCAGGTAGGGGTCATGACTCCAAGGCTTCTGGTAACTGTGCCTCAGTAGCTTTGTCACCCCAAACTGTGGGGCTGTCTGATGCCCCTATTCCTTTGAAATGTGGAGGCAGTCCTGATTATCTCTGAATTATCTTCAGTATAAATCTTCCCTTATTTTCTTTTTTTTCCCTTTCTCTCTCTCTCTCTCTTTTTTTTTTCTGAGATGGAATCTTGCTCTGTCACCTAGGCTGGAGTGAAGTGGTATAATCTCGGCTCACTGTAACCTCAGCCTCCCAGGTTCACACCATTCTCCTGCCTCAGCCTCCCAAGTGGCTGGGACTACAGGCGCCCACCACCACGCCTGGCTAGTTTTTTGTATTTTTAGTAGAGATGGGGTTTCATCGTGTTAGCCAGGATGGTCTTGATCTCCTGACCTCGTGATCCGCCCACCTCGGCCTCCCAAAGTGCTGGGATTACAGGTGTGAGCCATCGTGCCCCGCCAAATCTTCTCTTAATTTCAAACACTGCACATTTGTGGCCATAGTATTCCATAGTTCTGTCTTATAAAATTAAGATATTTGACAGTCTTTCTTCATTCTGTCCTATCTCCATTCCCTTCAGTTAAAACTGGCAGTGTTCCTGCTGAGTGGCTAACCAGGATAGTGGTTCACACATGCAGTAATCTCCTTATTAAATGATCATGAAGCCCGTGCTCTTAGAGTTCTTTTCTGAACATGTGTTCTCATTTTTAAAAATACAGATAGGCTGAGAATTTTCCAGGTCTTTAAGTTCTGGTTTCTTTTTGTTCAACAATTCCTTCTCCCTCTACGTGCCTCTTCCCAAACACATATTTGACGATCAATTCCATCTTCAATTCATTTGGCTTCTTGCGTTTAACAATAAGCTGTTAGGAGGAACCAAACCACCACTTCAACACTTTGCTTAGAAATCTCCTCAGCTAAATATAAAATTTCATTATTTCCAAATTTCACCTTTTCACGAAACATTAGAACATGAACAATTCAGCCAACTTCTTTGCTACTTTATAAAAAAGGATCACCATTCCTCCAGTTTCCAATAACATGTTGCTAATTTTTGTCTGAGATATTATCAGAATGGCTTTTACTATCTATATTTCTACCAATATTTTGTTCATGAGCATTTATGTATTCTCAAAGAAAATAGAGACTTTTTATTTCTAGCTGTCTTTCTTTCCAAGCCTTCACAAGAATGACCTTTGAAACTCCCTTCATGGCAATACTGACTTTTTCCATCATGTACCTCCAAATTCATCCAGCCTCTACTCATTTCCCAGTTCCAAAACTGCTTGCACATTTTTTAGGTGTTATAGCAGCACCCTACCTCTCACTACCAATTTCTGTCTTAGTTTGGGCTGCTATAAAAATTACCATAGACTGACAAACATTTATTTCTCATGATTCTGAAGGCCAGAAGTCTGAGGTCAGGGTGACACATGGTCAGGTTCTTAGGGAGGGCCCTCTTCCTGGTTATATCCTGACTTGACCTTTCCTTAGTAAGTGCACACAGACAGAGGGGATCTTGTGTCTCCTCTTCTTTTTATAAGGGTGTTAATTCCATCATGGGGAGCTCTACCTTTTGACTTAATTTAACCATAATGACCTCCCAATGGCCCTACCTCCAAATACCATCACATGAGAATTAGAGTTTCAACATACGAATTTTGGGGAAACATATCTGATCCATAAGTTACCTTTTAAATATGAGCTCTAGACTTCTGCTGTTTATATTCCATATCTGGTTTGTTATAATTTACTTATTTGTTTTGTCTCGTACAGAAATAGCAAAAGTAGGATTTGTTCTCTTAAGAGCAAGGCTTGTGTATTTCCTACTGAGAAGTTTGCCAGCTTCCTCCTTCTTCAGTTTTATCCCCTAAATGGGTGAAAACCAGACAATAAAAACTGGCCACTGTTGAACAGGGTATTCAGAGTTCCTGAAGAAAAATGTTTTGCATCCCAACAAGCCTGAGATCCAGACAATCTAGACCCAGGCTTTAGAATCAATCTACAAAATAAGGAGAGCTGACTCAATGATTTTGCACTTACTATATGTCAACCTGCTTTTCCTTACTATGTCAATATCTGCTAATTTGAAGTTTATCAACTCCCCTTTTCATTCAAGGGCATAGAAAATCTGCCAACTCAATCTGCATACCTTCCTTATTGTTTCTAATAGAATTCCCAAACCTTCAGTAATTAAGAACAAGTAACATTTCTAAAACAATTTGGGGACTGACATAGGGTTGCTACCTTTTTAGTTTGCAAAATGAGGACATTAAAAAGAGAATCAACTAATATTATGTTTTATGAAATTACATTTAATGAAAAATTTTTATACCAAAAAATTTGGAGGGACTAAGGTTAGACTAAGTAATTTTTCCAATAATTCTTTCAAACCTTACTCAACAAATCACACTCCCCACCTCCACATTCACATACATCTGATTTTTTCACTTTGTTCTGGGCCTGGGAAATTTTGTCATGAATCATCAGTAGGATAAATTGCTCTGTTTGGGATACTCTATTCCATCATGCTCTTTGCTGTTTACTGTCTTACTAAAGATAGATCGCTCACTTTGTTTCAATCAGTTTTGAAAATGTCTCATTTGGGAGAAAACTCAAAACAAGGCCTTAGTCTTACTACCATAACCTCTAGTTCCTGACACAGTGCCTGGCACATAGAAGGTACTCAAAAAATTCTTGTTGAATGAATGAAGGGCATAAACTTGTCCATTTTCTTGTCCCTAACTCTGCCTGTTTGGGCAAGTGGTGACTTAGTGGTTTAGTTATCTGTGGTTGTCACCTATTTCTGTTCCGTTATGTGCAAAAACAGCTTAAGAAGTGAATTTCTGTTTGGGTTGAGGACCATGCTACATGATGTGGTAATACATTCTTCTGTCAGATTGGAGCCTTGCTGTTAGGTAATTTCCACACTTCACCATCACCTATGCTTGGCTAACATCCAGACTTGATCTCCAATTCTGGCAGCTAATGTGGTCTTGTTTATTTATATTCTCTCTCAGATGACTCAAGTTTCAAAGTGAATAGTCCTTTATAGTAATATTTATGAACAAATTGCATGACGTGGATAAAACTGGGAAACTCTTCTAGCCTACTGCATATTCATAGAGGAGAAAGGTATAAATCATCACTGACTGTTGCTCTTATTTGAATGTTTAATCAGCTTTTACAAATCATTTAGTATTTACCATTTCAGATTGTTTCCCTTGGGTCAATGATGGTTAATTGCTCTAAAATGTTTTTTAGTACGTATTCCACCCTGTTCACATTTTTTGTTTTAACATCAAGGGAGCTTAACATATATAGTGGGTGGTGATAACTTAGGGAAGAAAAAAAAAAAAACATAGAATACAATTTTGAAATTTGGAAAGAATTCTGGAAGAAATTAGATTATAAAAGATCACCCTAATTAGGTTATTACTAATTTGGACCAACACACCATCAAAAAGATGAGAAAATAGACACAAAAAGGTTAATGATCCCTCTCTGCCAACTTTACAGAGCTAGTTGTGATGGTGAGGACTAGAATGCAAGTAAGACCAAACACTCTAGGTGAACAACTTATTCCCCTAGTATTGTCTATCCACACCTGGACTCTCTCCCTGCCCTTCTCACATACTCCTTCTGTTATCTGATTGGTAAGTTGAGGAAATAAGCTACACACGTTTGGGCTGTCATTCCTCTCACTTTTCTTCTCTGTGACATTTGCCTGCCTGCAGAGAGCAAGCAATCTTTTTTTTTTTTTTTTTTTTTATTTTTATTGAGTACTAACAGTGTGAATATTATACAACTATTTATTTTATATAAGTAACATGTACAGAAATACGGGATCAGCTCCCACTTAATTTCAGGTCAAGATATTTTTTTTTTATTTTTTATTTTTTATTATACTTTAAGTTCTAGGGTACATGTGCATAACATGCAGGTTTGTTACATATGTATACTTATGCCATGTTGGTGTGCTGCACCCATCAACTCGTCAGCACCCATCAATTCATCATTTATATCATGTATAACTCCCGAATGCAATCCCTCCCTCCTCCCCCCTCCCCATGATAGGCCCCAGTGTGTGATGCTCCCCTTCCTGAGTCCAAGTGATCTCATTGTTCAGTTTCCACCTATGAGTGAGAACATGCGGTGTTTGGTTTTCTCTTCTTGTGATAGTTTCCTAAGAATGATGGTTTCCAGCTGCATCCATGTCCCTACAAAGGATGCAAACTCATCCTTTTTTATGGCTGCATAGTATTCCATGGTGTATATGTGCCACATTTTCTTAATCCAGTCTGTCACAGATGGACATTTGGGTTGATTCCAAGTCTTTGCTATTGTGAATAGTGCTGCAATAAACATACGTGTGCATGTATCTTTGTAGTAGAATAATTCATAATCCTTTGGGTATATACCCAGTAGTGGGATGGCTGGGTCATATGGTACATCTAGTTCTAGATCCTTGAGGAATTGCCATACTGTTTTCCATAATGGTTGAACTAGTTTACAATCCCACCAACAGTGTAAAAGTGTTCCTATTTCTCCACATCCTCTCCAACACCTGTTGTTTCCTGACTTCTTAATGATTGCCATTCTAACTGGTGTGAGATGGTATCTCATTGTGGTTTTGATTTGCATTTCTCTGATGGTGAGTGACGATGAGCATTTTTTCATGTGTCTGTTGGCTGTATGAATATCTTCTTTTGAGAAATGTCTGTTCATATCCTTTCCCCACTTTTTGATGGGGTTGTTTGTTTTTTTCTTGTATATTTGTTTGAGTTCTTTGTAGATTCTGGATATTAGCCCTTTGTCAGATGAGTAGGTTGCAAAAATTTTCTCCCATTCTGTAGGTTGCCTGTTCACTCTGATGGTAGTTTCTTTTGCTGTGCAGAAGCTCTTTAGTTTAATTAGATCCCATTTGTCAATTTTGGCTTTTGCTGCCGTTGCTTTTGGTGTTTTAGACATGAAGTCCTTGCCCATGCCTATGTCCTGAATGGTACTACCTAGATTTTCTTCTAGGGTTTTTATGGTATTAGGTCTAACATTTAAGTCTCTAATCCATCTTGAATTAATCTTCGTGTAAGGGGTAAGGAAAGGATCCAGTTTCAGCTTTCTACTTATGGCTAGCCAATTTTCCCAGCACCATTTATTAAATAGGGAATCCTTTCCCCATTTCTTGTTTCTCTCAGGTTTGTCAAAGATCAGATGGCTGTAGATGTGCGGTATTATTTCTGAGGACTCTGTTCTGTTCCATTGGTCTATATCTCTGTTTTGGTACCAGTACCATGCTGTTTTGGTTACTGTAGCCTTGTAGTATAGTTTGAAGTCAGGTAGCGTGACGCCTCCAGCTTTGTCCTTTTGACTTAGGATTGTCTTGGCAATGCGGGCTCTTTTTTGGTTCCATATGAACTTTAAAGCAGTTTTTTCCAATTCTGTGAAGAAACTCATTGGTAGCTTGATGGGGATGGCATTGAATCTATAAATAACCTTGGGCAGTATGGCCATTTTCACGATATTGATTCTTCCTATCCATGAGCATGGTATGTTCTTCCATTTGTTTGTGTCCTCTTTGATTTCACTGAGCAGTGGTTTGTAGTTCTCCTTGAAGAGGTCCTTTACATCCCTTGTAATTTGGATTCCTAGGTATTTTATTCTCTTTGAAGCAATTGTGAATGGAAGTTCATTCCTGATTTGGCTCTCTGCTTGTCTGTTACTGGTGTATAAGAATGCTTGTGATTTTTGCACATTAATTTTGTATCCTGAGACGTTGCTGAAGTTGCTTATCAGCTTAAGGAGATTTTGGGCTGAGATGATGGGGTTTTCTAAATATACAATCATGTCATCTGCAAACAGGGACAATTTGACTTCTTCTTTTCCTAACTGGATACCCTTGATTTCTTTCTCTTGCCTGATTGCCCTCGCCAGAACTTCCAAGACTATGTTGAATAGGAGTGGTGAGAGAGGGCATCCCTGTCTTGTACCAGTTTTCAAAGGGAATTTTTCCAGTTTTTGCCCATTCAGAATGATATTAGCTGTGGGTTTGTCATAAATAGCTCTTATCACTTTGAGGTACGTTCCATAAATACCGAATTTATTGAGCGTTTTTAGCATGAAGGGCTGTTGAATTTTGTCAAAAGCCTTTTCTGCATCTATTGAGATAATCATGTGGTTCTTGTCTTTGGTTCTGTTTATATACTGGATTACATTTATTGATTTGCGAATGTTGAACCAGCCTTGCATCCCAGGGATGAAGCCCACTTGATCATGGTGGATAAGCTTTTTGATGTGCTGCTGAATCCGGTTTGCCAGTATTTTATTGAGAATTTTTGCATCGATGTTCATCAGGGATATTGGTCTAAAATTCTCTTTTTTTGTTGTGTCTCTGCCAGGCTTTGGTATCAGGATGATGTTGGCCTCATAAAATGAGTTAGGGAGGATTCCCTCTTTTTCTATTGATTGGAATAGTTTCAGAAGGAATGGTACCAGCTCCTCCTTGTACCTCTGGTAGAATTCAGCTGTGAATCCATCTGGTCCTGGACTTTTTTTGGTGGGTAGGCTATTAATTGTTGCCTCAATTTCAGAGCCTGCTATTGGTCTATTCAGGGATTCAACTTCTTCCTGGTTTAGTCTTGGGAGAGTGTAAGTGTCCAGGAAATTATCCATTTCCTCTAGATTTTCTAGTTGATTTGCGTAGAGGCGTTTATAGCATTCTCTGATGGTTGTTTGTATTTCTGTGGGGTCGATGGTGATATCCCGTTTATCATTTTTTATTGCATCTATTTGATTCCTCTCTCTTTTCTTCCTTATTAGTCTTGCTAGCGGTCTGTCAATTTTGTTGATCTTTTCAAAAAACCAACTCCTGGATTCATTGATTTTTTTGGAGGGTTTTTTGTGTCTCTATCTCCTTCAGTTCTGCTCTGATCTTCGTTATTTCTTGCCTTCTGCTAGCTTTTGAATGTGTTTGCTCTTGCCTCTCTAGTTCTTTTAATTGTGATGTTAGAGTGTGAATTTTAGATCTTTCCTGCTTTCTCTTGTGGGCATTTAGTGCTATAAATTTCCCTCTACACACTGCTTTAAATGTGTCCCAGAGATTCTGGTATGTTGTATCTTTGTTCTCATTGGTTTCAAAGAACATCTTTATTTCTGCTTTCATTTCGCTATGTACCCAGTAGTCATTCAGGAGCAGGTTGTTCAGTTTCCATGTAGTTGAGCGGTTTTGATTGAGTTTCTTAGTCCTGAGTTCTAGTTTGATTGCACTGTGGTCTGAGAGACAGTTTGTTATAATTTCTGTTCTTTTACATTTGCTGAGGAGTGCTTTACTTCCAATTATGTGGTCAATTTTGGAATAAGTGCGATGTGGTGCTGAGAAGAATGTATATTCTGTTGATTTGGGGTGGAGAGTTCTATAGATGTCTATTAGGTCCACTTGGTGCAGAGATGAGTTCAATTCCTGGATATCCTTGTTAACTTTCTGTCTTGTTGATCTGTCTAATGTTGACAGTGAAGTGTTGAAGTCTCCCATTATTATTGTATGGGAGTCTAAGTCTCTTTGTAAGTCTCTAAGGACTTGCTTTATGAATCTGGGTGCTCCTGTATTGGGTGCATATATATTTAGGAGAGTTAGGTCTTCCTGTTGAATTGATCCCTTTACCATTATGTAATGGCCTTCTTTGTCTCTTTTGATCTTTGATGGTTTAAAGTCTGTTTTATCAGAGACTAGGATTGCAACCCCTGCTTTTTTTTGTTCTCCATTTGCTTGGTAGATCTTCCTCCATCCCTTTATTTTGAGCCTATGTATGTCTCTGCATGTGAGATGGGTCTCCTGAATACAGCAGACTGATGGGTCTTGACTCTTTATCCAGTTTGCCAGTCTGTGTCTTTTAATTGGAGCATTTAGTTCATTACATTTAAGGTTAATATGGTTATGTGTGAACTTGATCCTGCCATTATGATATTAACTGGTTATTTTGCTCGTTAGTTGATGCAGTTTCTTCCTAGCCTCGATGGTCTTTACATTTTGGCATGTTTTTGCAATGGCTGGTACCGGTTGTTCCTTTCCATGTTTAGGGCTTCCTTCAGGGTCTCTTGTAAGGCAGGCCTGGTGGTGACAGAATCTCTAAGCATTTGCTTATCTGTAAAGGATTTTATTTCTCCTTCACTGATGAAACTTAGTTTGGCTGGATATGAAATTCTGGGTTGAAAATTCTTTTCTTTAAGAATGTTGAATATTGGCCCCCACTCTCTTCTGGCTTGTAGAGTTTCTGCCGAGAGATCTGCTGTTAGTCTGATGGGCTTCCCTTTGTGGGTAACCCGACCTTTCTCTCTGGCTGCCCTTAAGATTTTTTCCTTCATTTCAACTTTGGTGAATCTGGCAATTATGTGTCTTGGAGTTGCTCTTCTCGAGGAGTATCTTTGTGGAGTTCTCTGTATTTCCTGAATTTGAATGTTGGCCTGCCCTACTAGGTTGGGGAAGTTCTCCTGGATGATATCCTGAAGAGTGTTTTCCAACTTGGTTCCATTTTCCCCCTCACTTTCAGGCGCCCCAATCAGACGTAGATTTGGTCTTTTTACATAATCCCATACTTCTTGCAGGCTTTGTTCATTTCTTTTTCTTCTTTTTTCTTTTTGTTTCTCTTCTCACTTCATTTCATTCATTTGATCCTCAATCGCTGATACTCTTTCTTCCAGTTGATCGAGTCGGTTACTGAAGCTTGTGCATTTGTCACGTATTTCTCGTGTCATGGTTTTCATCTCTGTCATTTCGTTTATGATCTTCTCTGCATTAATGAGTCTAGCTGTCAATTCTTCCACTCTTTTTTCAAGATTTTTAGTTTCTTTGCGCTGGATACGTAATTCCTCCTTTAGCTCTGAGAAGTTTGATGGACTGAAGCCTTCTTCTCTCATCTCGTCAAAGTCATTCTCTGACCAGCTTTGATCAGTTGCTGGCGATGGGCTGCGCTCCTTTGCAGGGGGAGATGTGCTCTTATTTTTTGAATTTCCAGCTTTTCTGCCCTGCTGCTTCCCCATCTTTGTGGTTTTATCTGTCTCTGGTCTTTGATGATGGTGACGTACTGATGGGGATTTGGTATAGGTGTCCTTCCTGTTTGATGGTTTTCCTTCTGACAGTCAGAAGGACTGTCTGTTGGTCTGTTGGAGATTGCTTGAGGTCCACTCCAGACCCTGTTTGCCTGGGTATCAGCAGCAGAGGTTGCCGAGGATAGAATATTGCTGAACAGCGAGTGTACCTGTCTGATTCTTCCTTTGGAAGTTTCCTCTCAGGGGTGTACTCCACCCTGTGAGGTGTGGGGTGTCAGACTGCCCCTAGTGGGGGATGTCTCCCAGCTAGGCTACTCAGGGATCAGGGACCCACCTGAGCAGGCAGTCTGTCCATTCTCAGATCTCAACCTCCACGTTGGGAGATCCACGGCTCTCCCCAAAGCTGTCAGACAGAGTCGTTCGCGTCTGCACCGGCCCCCGCTGCTTCCCCTGTTGGTCTTCAGCTGTGCCCTGTCCCCAGAGGTCGAGAGCAAGCAATCTGATGTGCTCCTCTGTGCTGTAGACTTATCAGGGTACCCACAACATAAGCAGTTTCACAAGTACTGCCTATGTCTGTGAAGGGCTAATTTTGGGGTACATTGTCAGGAAGCCCAATTGTAGCCCACACCTAAGCCTTGTTCTTCAACAGTTCTATCAAAAATAAATCTGGCATTTTGATTTTCATCTTTTCAGCTTCTCAATCATTCTAGTTATTAAACACAGGTAAGGAATAATAATAATGCTATTTATTAGATACCTATAAGCCCTAAGATAAATCTGTGGTCTTGTGAAAGAACAGTAATACTTAGCATGGTGGTTAAAAACAGATACCTCAGACATATTGCCCCAAATGCCAGCATCAGAGGATCAGCCAGAAACAGCTGTAGCCATTTTTTCCCCATCTCTCTGTCTCTGGGCAGCTTTGCAGGTCACCAGCATGTTGAGAAGAGATGTCTGCCTTCAAAGCTCTGGGCTCACCTAATGTCCAACTACCAGCGAATACTGTAGCATGCAGTCACATGGGGGCAGTTTGGTGTGCGAGCAGGAAAAAAACACTCCTCCCTATCTTGCGTGTACTGCTGTCTGTCTACAGCTGTGAGGACTTCTGAAGAACTTCATTTGCTGTGATTGTAACCCTTTCCCAGTGGACTATCTAGAGAAGATTTCTCACACATACACCCTCCCTTCTACACACACAGTTTGTCTACAGAGATACGGAAAACTCCGGCATTGTTAGCATTCTATTCAATTACTGATGCCATATCATTCCTTATACCTTTCCTACTTAGAAATTCAGACAAATCAGAAAGTAGGCTTACTACAAACAAACCATTTCAGCAAATGAATAAGAGCTGGAAAAGTGTGGAGTATCATGACTGCCAGTTTCAAAAGAAGGTCTTTTTAGAGCTATTTCTCAAGTTTGAAGACTTCCCTAAACACCTTTCAAATTCCCTAACTCTGAAATAATAACAATTAAATGTTTGAAATAGCTTTGTTATTTTGTGTAATTAAAGATGCAATATATGTGTACTGGAAGAAAATCATAAAGTGCATCAGCATAAAGCAAATAAAGGTAATTAGTCACCATACAGATAGTCAGTGATCACATACTGATGTATTTTTCTAGACATACACATTCATTTTAAAGAGCTCATTCCACACAGGTGCTTTCATAACCTGTTTTTTTTTCTGTGACCCAATTTTAATGCTTATCCTGATGGACAACCTCAAGTGCATTTCTGTGTATCAAGATACAGCTGGAAGTAGGCAGCCACAGAATTAGTGTTTCTTAAAAAGAGGCTCAGCCTCTGGTTTTTTAACAAAGCCCACTCAGTGTATGGTGACAGGGGAGCTAAGTCTCAGGATGAGAATCACTGAAGCAAATACTAATTTGGGCAAGATAGAAAAAGGGGTGTTGTTAGAGGAGCTGTCCTCTCAAAGATAATTAAATCTTTCCAGAAGTTAATCTGGCCCACCAGCATAATACCTGAGATGGAAAACTTTACTTTCATTGTCACCGAACAGCTGTCAAATACAAGTGATAAGAAGGTGGAGAAAATGAGTGATAATTGGAGTTTGAGGTTCTGTATGGTAAGTTTCAGTGACAGGGCTGGCATTACTCTGGAACTCCCTCATCAGCAGATGGGATCTTCCAGTGCACGCACCAACCAGTTGCTTCCTGCAGCTTTCATCACAAACATGGCTGTGGCACAAAGTGAAAACACACAGCTCTGGCTGCTTCAGAACCCTGGCCAATGACAGCTATGCTAGAGTTAGAAATACTGCTTTGGTCTGAATGTTTGTGTTTCCTCAAAACTCTTATGTTGAAATCTAACCCCCAGGGCAGTAGTGTTATTTAGGTCATGAGGCTGGAACCATCATGAATGGGATTCGTGCCCTTATAAAATAGGCCTGAGAGAACACCTTCCACCATGTGAAGACACAGTGAAAAGGTGCCCTCGTTGAGGAAGCAGGCCCTCACCAAACATGCGCTGCTGCCGTGATCTTGGACTTCCCAGCCTCAAGAACTGTGAAAAATGTCTGCTGTTGATAAATTACTCAAAGGTGTTTTGTTATAGCAGCCCAAATGGACTAAGGAAAATACCAGACACAACCCCTTTAATGAAAGTGTCCAAAGTGGTTTCTTTCCCCTTAAACTATTGACTGATATAGTACAAGGAAGAATGTACAAGTAGTTTTGTAAAAATAATACATTTTCCTGATTCTTTGTAAGTGAATAGACAAAACAACTGGAAGCTTGGCTGAAATTAATTTAAAAAAAATTTCAAAAGCTTGCTTCATATTATATCCAGAAATAAATGGAATCATTTTAACTGCTATTTTAACTATAACATATATATGGTAAAAAATGAAACATCATGGAAAGGTTATAAAATGAAAAGTAATTCCTCCTTTCTCACTGATGACAAGCCACATAGGTAAACATTATTGTTTCTCGTGAATACTTGAAAAAACCTAATTATGCTGTCTTGCATTTTTTTAACTTTAGTACCCTTTGAGATGGCTCCCTTTTACTCTAGTATCATTTCATCAAATATTGCTTCGGATTTTTAAATGTACTTGTTGGTGGGGGGGAGCATTGGACACATCTGCACACCCCACCTTAACTATTATCTTTTAACATGCTTTGTTCTCTCTTGTCCTTGGGCAAATCCTAGAGTTTTGACCCTTTTTGTTGTAAGAATAGTACCCCACTGGTAACTAAGACTTGATTTCAAGTATTAAAATTCCTACCAAATGCTAAAAGGTTGAGTCTCACACCCAATTCATAGCCTCTTTTCTCTCTTCCAATTGTGGGCCATACTCACAACTGGGACCCACTGGGGGAAGAGGATGTAATCTAGTCTTCAATTTTTCTGTATTTCTTCTGCCTCCCATTTTAGTACTTACAGAAGAGAGGAAATCAGATGCAAGGCACAAAAATCCTTACTTATTTAGTCCTATAATTAAGGTCCTCTCTTGACTGATACCTGGCCCAAAGAAGCCCTCCGTTGCAGGTGTCCAAGTGCTGGTTCTTTGAGACGCTTGTCTGGGTTCTCACAGACCAGAACTCCCTTACATTGGTGATGCATATACCAGCTGAGATTAACTGTGTATCTGTCCATTGTTCCTTGCCCTCTCTTAGCTCTTGTCCTGCAGTAACTCTTTTTCAGGGTTTAGCCTTCTATCTGCTGAAGGTAGATGATGAGATGATGATCTTTCATCATCTCAGCATTATGTTAGTGCTGTGGAAATATGTTTTTTTTTTGTTTGTTTGTTTTTGAGATGGAGTTTCACTCTTGTTGCCCAGGCTGGAGGACAATGGCACAATCTCAGCTCACCACAACCTCCACCTCCCATGTTCAATCGATTCTCCTGCCTCAGCCTCCTGAGTAGCTGGGATTACAGGCATGTGCCACCATGCCCGGCTAATTGTATTTTTAGTAGAGACGAGGTTTCTCCATGTTGGTCAGGCTGGTCTTGAACTCCTGATCTCAGGTGATCTGCCCACCTAGGCCTCCCAAAGTGCTGAGATTACAGGCATGGGCCACCATGCCTGGCTGGCAGCTTTTCTTTAGTATAAATTTATTGTTACCTTCAATATTGAGTCCTTGGCAAAATTCTTCAACAAAAAGAAGAGTCATACTCAAGTATCAAGTTACATAATTTTTCAAGGTCAAAATACACCTGAGTTCCTATGTGAGCTCTACCATGTATTCACTTGGGCAAGTTACTTCATTTTCTCTCCATGTCTCTCTCTCTTTTTTTTCTTCAGCTTTTATTTTAAGTTCAGGGGGTACATGTACAGGTTTGTTACATGGGTAAATTGCATTATGCTGGGGTTCGGTGTACAATGATTTCATGCCCCAAGTAGTGAGCATGGTGCCTGACAGGTAGTTTTTCAATCTTCCTCCTCCTCCCACCCTCCCCTCTCAAGTAGGCTCTGGTGTCTATTGTTCCCATCTTTGTGTCCATGCATACTCAATGTTTAGCTCCCACTTATAAGTGAGAACATGTGCTATTTGGTTTTCTGTTCCCGTGTTAATTTGCTTAGGATAATGACCTCCAGCTACATCCATATTGCTGCAAAGAACAGGATTCCATTTTTTAAATGGCTATATAGTATTTCATGTGTATATGTACCACATTTAAAAAATCCAGTCCACTATTGATGGGCATCTAGGTTGATTCCATGTCTCTGCTATTGTGAATAGTACAACAGTGAACATGTGAGTGCATGTGTCTTTTTGGTAGAATGATTAACATTCCTTTGGGTATGTGCCTCGTAATGTGATGACTGGGTTGAATAGTAGTTCTAAGTTGTTTGAGAAATATTCAGACTGCTTTCCGTGTGGTTGAACTAATTTACATTCCCAGCCAGCAGTGTATAAGCATTCTCTTTCCTAAACAACCTTGCCAGCACCTGTTATTTTTTGACTTTTAAATAATTGCATTCTGACTGGTGTGAAACGGTATCTCACTGGGGTTTTGATTTGCATTTTTCTAACGATTAGTGATATTGAGCATTTTTTTTCATGTACTTGTTGGCTGCATATATGTTGTCTTTTGAGAATTCTCTGTTTATGTCCTTATCCCGTTTTTTAATGGGGCTGTTTATTGTTTGCCTGTTGATTTGTGTAAGTACCTTATAGATTTTGGGTGTTAGAGTTTTGTCAGATGCATAGTTTGTAAATATTTTATCCCATACTGTAGGTTATCTGTTCTTACTGATAATAGTTATTTTGCTGTGCAGAAGCTCTTTAGCTTAGTTACACTCACCTATTTTGGTTTCGTTGTAATTGCTTTTGGAGACTTCATTGTGAAATCTTTGGCAAGGCCTATGTCCAAAATGGATTTCCTTGGTTTCCTTCTAGGGTTTTCATAGTTTTAGGTCTTACATTTAAGTCTTTAATTCATTTGAGTTGATTTTTTATAAGATGAAAGGGTCCAGTTTTAATCTTCTGCATATGGCTAGCCAATTATTCCAGCACCATCTATTGAATCCAGGGAGTCATTTCCCCATTGTTTGTTATCGTCAACTTTGTTGAAGATCAGATGGCTGTAGGTGTACCGCTTTATTTCTAGATTCTTTAACCTGTTTCATTAGCCCATGTGTCTGTTTTTGTACCAGTATAATACTGTTTTGGTTACTGCAGACTTGTACTATAGTTTGAAGTCTGATAGTGTGATGCCTCTGGCTTTATTCTTCCTGCTTAAAATTGCTGTGGCTATTTGGGCTCTTTTTTGGTTCCATAAGAATTTAAAGTAATTTTTTTTCTAATTCTGTGAAGAATGCCATTTGTAGTTTGATAGGAATAGCATTGAATCTATAAATTTTTTGTGGGCAGCACAGCCATTTTAACAATATTGATTATTTCTATCCATGAGCATGACATATTTTTTCATTTTTGTCATCTCTGATTTTTTTTTATGTTTTGAAATTTTCATGTGGACATCTTTCACCTATCCAATTAGACTTATTCCTAGCTATTTTATTCTTATTGTAGTTATTGTGAATGGGATTACATTTTTGATTTGGCTCTCAGCTTGGGTGTTTTTGTAGTTTTGAAATGCTACTCATTTTTGTACCTTGATTTTGTATTGTGAAACTTTACTAAAGCTATTTATCAGAACTAGGAGTCTTTGGGAAGAGACTGTGGAATTTTCTAGGTATAGAATCATAGTGTATATGAAGAGAAATAGTTTTAGTTCTTCTCCTTTTATTTGGATGCCTTTTATTTCTTTCTCTTGCCTGATTACTTTGGCTAGGACTTCCAGTGCTATGTTGATTAGGAGTGATGACAGTGGGCACATTTGCCTTGCTTTGGTTCTCAAGGGGAATGCTTTTAGCTTTTGCCCATTCAGTATGATGCTGGGTGTTGGTTTGTAATAGGTGGCTCTTATAATTTTGAAGTATGTTCATTTGATGCCCAGTTTGAGGTTTTTTTTTTTTTTTTTTTTTTTTTAACATGAAGGGATGTTGTATATTATCAAAGGCCTTCTCTGCATCTATTGAGATAATTATGTGGTTTTTGTTTTTAGTTCTGTTTATGTGATGAATCACATTTATTGACTTGCATGTGTTGAACCAATCTTGCATCCCATGAATAAAGCCTACTAGATTATGGTAGATTAGCTTTTTGATGTGTTGCTGGATTGGGGTTTCTGGTGTTTTATTGAGGATTTTTACATCTATCTTCATCAGGTATATTAGCCTGAAGTTTTCTTTTTTTCATGTCTCTCCCCCATATTTTGGTATCAGAATGATACTGATCTAATAGAATGAGTCAGGGAGGAGTACCCTCT
Organism: Rhinopithecus roxellana; assembly: GCF_007565055.1. Classification (NCBI taxonomy): domain Eukaryota; kingdom Metazoa; phylum Chordata; class Mammalia; order Primates; family Cercopithecidae; genus Rhinopithecus; species Rhinopithecus roxellana. Next base: position 90,884,186 of record NC_044553.1, on the reverse strand, counting down.
TTTTGCTTTTTTTGGAAATAATTTCAGTAGAATTGATGTCGGCTCTACTTTGTACATGTGTTAGAATTTGGCTGTGAATCTGTCTAATCCAGAGGTTTACCTAGTTGGTAGTTTTTCTGTTCCTGATTCAAGAACTGGTTTTTAGACTGCCCAGGGTTTCAATTTCTTCCTGGTTCAATTTTTGGAGGTTGTATGTTTCTAGGAATTTATCCATTTCTTGTAGGTTTTCTAGTTTGCCTGCATAGAGGTGTACATAATAGTCTCTGAGAGTTTTTTTTTTTTGTATTTCTGTGGGATTGGTGTTAATGTTACTTTTGTCATTTCTCATTGTTTTTATCTGGGTCTTCTTTTTTCTTTATTAGCCTAGCTATCAGTCTATCAATCTTGTTCTTTCAAATAATCAACGTTTGGTTTAGTTCTTTTGTAGAGATTTTCATATATCAATTTTGTTTTGTTAAGCTCTGATTTTGCTTATTTTCTTTTGCTAGCTTTTGGGTTGATTGCTCTTGCTTTTCTAGTTCTTTTAGGTGGTATGTTAGTTTATTAATTTGAGATCATTTTACCTTCTTAATGAAGGTGTTTCATGCTGCAAACTTTCCTCTTAATACTGTTTCAGTTGTGTCCCAGAGGTTTTGGTATGTTGTATCTTTGTTTTTATTAGTTTCAAAGAATTTTTTGATTTCTGCCTTAATTTCATTCTTTAATGAAAAGTCATTCAGGAGAAATTTGTTTAATTTCATGTAATTGTCTAGTGTTGAGAGATCTTCTTGGTATTGATTGCTATTTTTATTGCACTGTGGTCCAAGAGTGTGGTTGGTATGATTCGGTTATTTTGAATTTGTCAAGAATTGCTTTCTGTTCTAACATGTAGTTGATCCTAGAGTATGTGCTGTGTGCAGGTGAGAAAAATGCATATTCTATTGTTTCAGGTAGGGGATTCTATAGATGTCTGTTAGTTCCATTTGTGAAGTATCAAGTTTAGGTCCAGAATATCTTTATTAGTTTTCTACCTCAGTGATCAGCCTAACATTGTCATTGGGGTGTTGGAGCCTCCAAATATTATTGTGTGGTTATCTAAGTGTCTTTGTAGGTCTCTAAGAACTTGTTTTATGAATCTAGTGCTCTAATGTTGGGAGCATATATATTTAGGATAGTTAAGTCTTCTTGTTGAATTGAACCCTTTATGTAATGTCCCTTTTTGATTATTGTTGGCTTAATGTCTGTTTTGTTTGAAACAAGAACAGCATCCCCTGCTCTTTTTGTTTTCCATTTGCTTGATAGATCTTTCTCCATCCTTTCACTTTGAGCCTATGAGTGTCATTGAATGTGAGATGGATCTCTTGAAGACAGCATAAAATTGGGTCTTGATTCTTTATCTAACTTGCCACTCTGTGCCTTTTAAGTGAAGCATTTAGTCCATTTATGTTTAAGGCCAATATTGATATGTGAGAATTTTATCCTGTATCATGTTGTTAGCTGGTTATTATGTGGACTCAATTATATAGTTGAGTTACAGTGTCAGGGGGATATGTACTTATGTGTGTTTTTGTGGTGGCAGGTATCAATCTTTTGTTTCTATATTTAGCATTCCCTTAAGGTCCTCATGTAAGGCAGGTCTGGTGGTAACATATTTCCTTAGCATTTGCTTGTTTAAAAGGGATTTTATATCTCCTTTGCTTACCAAACTTAGTTTGGCAGGATATGAAATTCTTAATTGGTGTTTCTTATCTTTAAGGATGCTAAATGTAGGCCCCCAATCTCTTCTGGTTTATAAGGGTTCTGCTGAAAGGTTCACAGTTAGCCTGATGAGGTTCCATTTTTGGGTGATCTGATCCATCTCTCTTGCTGACTGTAACATTTTTTCTTTCACATTGACCAGGGAATATCTAATGACTGTTTCTTGGGAATGGTCATCTTATATAGTATCTCACAGGGATTCTCTGCATTTTCTGAATTTGAACATAAACCTCTCTAGTGAGTTGGGACATTTTTGTGGACATTATCCTTAACTATGTTTTCCAATTTGCTTGGTCTCACTGCATCTCTTTCAGGAATGCTAGTGAGTTGTAGGTTTGGTCTCTTTACATAATCCCATATTTCTCAGAGGTTTCATTCTTTTTAAAATTCTTTTTTCTTTATTTTTATCTGCATTGATTCAAAGGAGCAGCCTTTGAGCTCTGAGGTTCTTTCCTCAGCTTGGTCTATTCTGTTATTATTTTCAATTGCATTATGAAATAGGAAATTCTTCATTTCCAGAAGTTCAGTGTGGTTCTTTCTTAAAATGGTTATATCATCTTTCAACTCTCAGATCATTGTATAGCTTTCTTTAGATTGTATTTCAACTTTCTGTATCTTGTTGAGCTCCCTTGCCATCCAGATTCTGAATTCTATGGCTGTCATTTCAGCCATTTCAATCTGATTAAGAACTATTGCTGAAGAACTAGCGCAGTCAATTACAGGTAAGAGGTAACTCTAGCTTTTAGCATTGCCAGAATTCTTGGGCTGGTTCTTTCTCATCTGTGTGGGCTAATGTTTCTTTGACCTTTGAAATTGCTGTATTTTGGATGGGGATTTTTGCTTTTACATTCTTTGATGGCCTTGATGGTTTGACTCTGGTATAAGTTGGGTTTAGTTGATTGACTTCATTTCTAGATGCTTTCAGGGGGCCAAAGCTCAGCTCAGCATTCCAAGGCTGTGTGCTCTAACCTTGAGGGGTTGGGACCAGGCCCATGACTTTGTCCTCTGGCTTCTGAGGGTAGAACACCTGCTGTGCTGGAAGGGCTCAGGTATTCCCAGTCTGCTGGCAATGACCTTGTGACTGGGGCTGCAAGCAAAAGCACTTTGGTGGGGTGGCAATGGGGTTGTGTGCATATGTACCTGTGGGACAGCAGAGGGAGGCTGTGGCTAGTGTGCACTGGCATGGGAAGGCTGTAGGTGGGTGCATTTTGGTGGAAGTCTGTCTGCAAAAGTGTTCTAATGGGTACGTGGAGGCTGCTAGTGAAAGAGTTACAGGGGTAGCTACAGTCAAGCATTTCACTGGGGCAGCTGAGGGTGCATTGCAAGTGGGTGAGGCCAGGCAGGGAGCCTGGGAGAAGCCGGCGGACAGCGGCATTTGGATCAGATTGGCCCTATCCCATGAGCAAGACAGTCCTACTCTCTTTAGTTCTGGCAGCTAACAAAGACCAAAGCCACCTACAATAGTATGATGAGGCTTGGCAGATGAGCACCCATGTTTGCGCTCCCCTGCAGCTATTCCTGCACCAAACCTGGACTCCGTGCAGACTAGGGTTCTGTCTCTGCAACTCTCCAGGCAGTTTTCCCTGTCAACTCAAATGTCTAGTTCGGTTGTGGGGTCTCCTGAGGCTAGGATCCTGGAGGTCTCTGACAAGAGTTGGTCACTTCATGCCTGTTTCATCTCTGACAGGAGTTGGTCACTTCATGCCTGTTTCACTCACCCCTTCTTTAGGAGCTGCTCAGGACCAGGAATTAGTTCTGGTGCTCAGCAAGCCCGTGTAGAAATCCCAGCTTCTTCCCGGGATCTGAGTCCTCCTTCTGTCCACTCTCAGTGCCTTCTTTCCAAGATCTCTTTGAAGTGTGCTGGTTTACTTGATGGTCTGGTCTCTCTAAGTGGGAGAAGCTCTTCCTGGCTACATTGAGTTGGCCATTTTTTTCTCATTTATAAAACAGGACTAATGTTAATTACCTCACAGGACTGTTGTGGGGATTACAACATAATGCCTGATGCTTAATGAGAACTCAATACAATGTGGCTAACAGTGTGATCTTAATGGTTATAAAGGATATAATTGATAAGAACAATGGCATAAAAACCTTTGAGATGGGAGTGGCCAGTTGTGAAAGTCCTGTCAAATTGATATACAAGAATATGTTTGGAAAAAAGTAGAAATAAACAATGGCCTTGGATCCCAAAGTAACTTGGTTCTGGGGGCTTCTCCAGCTTCCTCTGCCAGCCAGTGGCTGATACCAAGAGGAAATGAAAGATTTTTTTCTCCTTGGGGTAAGGGAATATAGCACGTTTTTTCTTTTTGATTGTTATTATTACATAATGAAAATCTTACAAGTTGAAATGGCCTTTCTTACGCTGTGATAAAAATGGCTTCCTTATATCTTTGTATAAGGGAAACAATGTGATCGAATTTGATGAGAAAGAGAAGAAAATAGAGGGGTAGTGATAATTCAGATAGCAGTTAGTCTTTTTTGCTCATATTTACACAGCACCTTAGGACAGTGTTTTAAGTGCTCAGGCTGAGATGATTTATTGCCAGCCCTAATCCCAAACATTCACCTTTCTTCTAAGAGCTCTCACTGTTTGGAAAGGGAATGAGTTGTTGCTACTTGCAGAAAAAGAGCAATTGAACAAACCAAAGGCAGTATTTTCCAACTCTTTAGTTTACCCTCTGGAAGATGAAAATATTGTTAGAGTGGACACTGGAAGTCCTCATCTGCCATGTGCATGGAATATTAGAGAATATTATTCAAGCAACAATTGGTAGAACAGAAAAAGGCTAAAAGAGATTACCTTCAACAAAGCTTTCCTTGATCCCACCTTATCCCACTCACATCCTCCAGAGGTATCTCTCTTGCTTCTAAGAGTCATGGCAATTCATCCCTCTCTCAAGCCACTTAATTTTAGTCTGACTAGGTTATTTATTTGTCATTTGCTAGGCCTATAAGGTAGGAAAGGTACTTGTCTTATATGTTCTCTTTTTGGAACCTGTGTGTTCCAGGTCATATCAGCACATAACACCAAAAAATCTCACGGTTTTGTTTTTCTATGCAGCAAAACTTTGTTTTATTTCACTGTGTCTATGAAAACAAAATTAAATAACTCGACAACCTAAATTATTTCTTGCAGGTTCCTATTAGAAAGAAAAGAAGTGTGTTTAGTAGTAAATTTCAGAACATTATACTTAAAGTCTATTCTTGAGATCTGGGAGCCATTTTTGCTTCTGAAAGAAGTGAGTGTGCTCAGAGGCAAGATTATATTATACTATAAAAGTCAGCAGGCTACTTTTCTTCCTTGGCTGCAGATTGTTGGGAGAACCTTGCCTATGTGTCCATAAAAATGTCTTCAAACTCAGGTGCCTTAACATCCCTACATTTGTTCCTCAATGAATTCATTCAATATATGGTTTTTGAGGATTCACAAAATGCAATATCTTAATCCACTCTTTTTCCTTCCTTCAGTAGACTTGGTATACTCTTCCAGTGATCTTTGATTGCACAAAGGGAGGTATGGATCCTAGCTTTCTCTTAACGTCAACTCTCCACGACTGAGAAAGCACCATTGAGTAAACATGGCAGGTTCTGTGCCAGTGAGCCATGGTCTGGCAGCCACAAAAACCATTCATCAGCTGTTCAGTCCCATAACTACTTACTGAGTACAAAATCTTGAGAATGGTAAAAAAAAGTTGAGTAAGACAGTGCCCTTTCTATAGGGTGGGGGTGATTGAGTCTGTGGCATCAGGTGTGTGTTTGTGTGTACATGTGTGTGAGAGTGTGATTGTGATTTATTGTTCATCTACCTCAACTTATTAGACTTTCAGCACCTTGGAAACTAGTCTGTGTCTTTAAAAACTTTTATTTTCTTGTAATCCCAGCACTTTGGGAGGACCGAGGTGGGCTGATCACAAGGTCAGGAGATTGAGACCACGGTGAAACCGCGTCTCTACTAAAAATACAAGAAAAAAAAATTAGCTGGGCATGGTGGTGGGCACCTATAGTCCCAGCTACTTGGGAGGCTGAGGCAGGAGAATGGCGTGAACCCAGGAGGCAGAGCTTGCGGTGAGCCGAGATCGCGCCACTGCACTCGAGCCTGGGTGACAGAGTGAGACTCCGTCTCACACGAAAAACAAAAAACAAAAAAAAAACCACTTTTATTTTTTATATGACCAAGCAGGAAAATTGACCTTCTTGGGATATACAGTTCTGTGAATATTAATACAGGTATAGTTTTGTGATTTGTGTAACTTCCACGTTTGTGTAACTTCCTATTCTCCAGCAACCACCAATCTGTTTTCTATCTATAGTTATTTTACAGAATGTTATAGAAACAGAATTGTAAAGTATGTAACTTTTCAAAACTGGCTTCTTTAGCCCAGGGCGATGACTTTAGGATTTATTCATGTTGTTACATGTATCAGTAGTTCTTTCCTTTCTCTTGCTGAGTAGCATTCTGTTGTATGGGCCTAACAGTGTATTTATCCATTCAACCATTGAAAGACATTTGTTTTTCATCTTTTGGTGATTGTGAACAGAGATGCTGTAAACATTTATGTGCAAGTTTTAGTGTGAGCATGTTTTTATTTTTCCATGGTGAATGCTATGAGTGGACTGCTGAATCGTATATACGTGTATGTTTACCTCTATAAGAAATTACCAAGCTATTTTCTAGAGGGTCTGTACCATTTTGCATTTCCTCAGGCAGACATATGATGGTTCCAATTGCTCTGTATCCTTATCAGCACCTAGTATTCTGTCAGTACTTTTCATTTTGGCCATTCTAATTAGTGTATAGTGATAGCTCATTATTGTTTTGTTTTCCCAGAATGTCTAGTGATGTTGGACATCTTGTTATGGGCTTATTTGCCTTCTTTGAATAATCTTTGGTAAAGCCTTATGCCTGTTTTTAAATCGGGTGGTTTATTTTGTTATGGAGCTTTGAGAATTCTTTGCATATTAGGATACAGATCCTTTGAAAATGTGATTTGAAAAATTCTTCCGAGTTGGTATTTTGTCTTTGAAGTCTCTTATCTGTCATTGGCAGGGAAAATTTTTTTATTTTGATGGAGTTCAGTTAATGAATTTTTTCTTTTCTGGATTGTGCCTTTGCTGTCATGTCTAAAATCTCTTTTCCTAAGGTCAGATTGTAAAGATTTTTTTCCCTGGTTTTCTTCTAAAAGTTTTATAACTACATTTTATATTTAAATATGTAATCCATTCTAAATTTTTGTGTAATTTCATGAATTTTTATATAACTTTACATATTTATTTTGTATAATTTTCTGTCCATTTTCCCATCTGTCCTTTCTTTGCTTTATTGTACTGGCTAGGATCGTGGGTATAATGTTAAATAAAAGTTGTGATAGTAGACATTATTCTCTGATCTTAGGTGGGAAGTATTCAGTATTTCACCATTAAGGATGATGTTAGGGTATAGGGTCAAGGTTTATTTTATGTTTTTGCATATGGGTTATCAATTGTTTTAGAACAATTTTTTGAAAAGATTGTTATTTCTACTGAATTCCCTTTGCATCTATTAAAAATCATTATTTTTCTGGCCATATGTCTGGGGTTTTACTTCTAGACTCTATTCCATTAATCTATGTGTTCATCTTTTCACCAGTCTTACACTTTGTGATTATTGTAGCTTTATTTTGTAATGTTAAAATTGGATAGCATGAGTCTTCCAAGTTTATTCTTTTTTATTCAAAATTGTGGTTCCCTTGCCTTTCCATAGACATTTTAGCATCAGCTCGCCTAATTCTATGTCATAAATCTTGCTAGGGATTTTATTGGGATTGCAGGAAATCTAAAATTGATGCAGAAGAGAGACTTGAGATCTTTCCTGTGCTGTTTTCCAATCCACAAACATGGTATTTTTATCAATTTATTTAGGTGTCCTTTTGAATTCTTTCATCAGCATTTTATTGTTTTTAACATACAGTTTCTGTCCATGTTTTGTTAGATTTAAACCAAAATATTACATATTTTCAGAACTATTGTAAATTGTATTGTTTTAGCTTTCTTTTTCCAATTATTCATTACTATTATATTACTTTTCTATTGCTGTTGTAACAAATTGCCACACACTTAGTGGCTTTAAACAATACATATTTGTTATCTTACTATTTATTCTGTAGGTAAGAAATCCAACTGGAGTCTCACTGGGCTAAAATTAAAATGGTTAGCAGGGCTGTTTCTTTCTGAAGGCTCTGGGGAAGAATCCTTGCCTGTTTTAGATTCTAGAAGTTAACCACATTTCTTGGCTCATGGCCTCCTCCTTCCATCTGCAAAATCAAAAATGTCAGGTGAAGTTCTCTGACTTCCATCCATGCAAGGATTATAGGTAAGAATATTTTGCAATTTTAAGGAATTATGCAATTTTATTGGGTCCACCTGGATAATCCAGGATAATCTATTTCAAGGCCCATAACCTTAGTAATATCCACAAAGCCATTTTGCCATGTAAAGTAATATATTAACAGGTTCTGGGAATATTGCAGTATTGTCGTGAATATCTTTGGAAGGGCATTATTCTGCCTAGCACAGCAAATATATAGAAATATGGTTGATATCTTAATGTTGGCCTTGTATCCTGTGATCTTGTTAAACACAATTTTTTAGTTGCAGGGTTTTACCTGCTAGATATATGGGATTGCATACATGATTATGTTATCAGTGTTTGAAGAGTGTTTTATTTGTTCATTTTCATTTTATATGACTCTCTTCCCTCTGTTCTTCTGCCCATTATCCCATCTGTCCTTTCTTTCCTTTAATGTACTGATGAAAATTTTGAGTACAATGTTGAATAAAAGTTATGATAGTGGACATTATTGCCTGATCTTAGAAAGCATTCAGTATTTCACCATTGAGAATGATGCTAGCTCTAGGTTTTTGCAGATGCCTTTTATGCCTTGTTTAAGGGTTCTTAATCATAAATGGATGTTGAATTTTGTCAAATGCTCTTTTTTTCTGCACCAATTGATAGAATCATTCTATGTTTATTTAGAATTTGATGTAATGGATTATATTAATTGAGTTTGTATGTTGAACCAACCTTGCATTCCCAGAATAAATACCACTTCATCCTGTTATATGATTACTTTATATATTGCTAGAGTAAAATTACTTCTTTTTAAAGAAGTTTTACATGTATGTTTATGAGGGATATTTGGTCTATTGTTTTCTTTCTCTAACATTGTCTTTGTCTGGTTTCAGTAGCAGGACTAACTTGACCTTATAATATTCATTGGGAAGTACTGCTTTTCTTATATTATTTGGAAGAGTGTATGCAGAATTTGTGTTAATTCTGTCTTAAATATTTGATAAAATCTTAAGTAAAATCATAGGGCCTGGAGGTGACTCTTTTGGGAGCTTTTAAATTATAGATTCAATTTATTTAATAGTTGTAGAACTTTTCAGATTATGTTTAGTTTGAGTAAGTTTCTGGTTCTTGAGGAATTGTCAATTGCATATTCTTTTATTGTCATTTTAATATCTCTGGGCTTTGTAATAATATCTGTTTTATTCCTGATATTGGTTGTGCCTTTTCTCTCTTTAAAATCTGTTAGTCTTGCTAAAGGTTTACCAAGAAATAAAAGGCATCTGTATAGGAAAGGATGAAATAAAAGTTTCTCTGCTGATGATGTGATCACATATATAGACAACTCTGAAGACTCTACCAAAAATTATTAGAATGGGTAAACAAAATTATTAAAGTTGCAGGTAATGAAAACATCATAGAAAGATCAGTAACATTTCCATATATTCCATACTAATGGACTATCCAAAAATTAATAATCCCATGGTGTCAAAAAATGCTTAGCAGAAAATTTAACCAAGGAGATGAAAGATCTGTACACAGAAAACTATAAAAGCTTGATGGAGGAAATTGAAGAAACAAAAGTAAAAGGTATCTCATGATCGTGGATTGTAAGATTAATATTGTTAAAATAGCCATACTACTCAAAGGAATCTATGGATTCAGTGTAATTTCTGTCAAAATTTCATATTGTTTTTCACAGAATAGAAAAAAAAATCTTAAAGTGTGTGTGAAACCAGAAGAGACTTCAAATAACCAAAGCAATCTTCAGCAGAAAAAGAAAAACAAAAACAAAACTTGGAGGCGTCTTACTCCCTGATTTCAAAATATATTATAAAATGACTTAAAATCAAAACACCATGGAACTGACATAAAAACAGACATGTAGACCAATAGAACAGGAAAGAAAGCCCAGAAATAAATCCAAGTATATAAGGGCAATTGGTTTTCAACAAAGATGCCACGATAAAGATGGCACAAATGTACCAAATAACACACAATGGGGAAAGGACAATTTCTTCAGTGAATGATGCTGGGAAAACTGGATATCCAAATTGATATGGTTTGGCTCTGTGTCCCTACCCAAATCTCATCTTGTAGCTCCCATGTTTCCCACGTGTTGTGGGAGGGACCCAGTGGGAGATGATTGAATCATGGGGGCAAGTCTTTTCCATTGCTATTCTCTTGATAGTGAATGGTTCTCATGAGATTTGATGGTTTTAAAAGGGGAGTTTCTCTCTGCAAGCTCTCTCTTTGCCTGTAGCCATCCATGTAAGATGTGACTTGCTCCTCCTTGCCTTCCACCATTACCTTGAGTCTTCCCCATCCACGTGGAATTGTAAGTCCATTAAACCTCTTTCTTTTGTACATTTCCCAGTCTTGGGTATATCTTTATTAACAGTGTGAGAATGGACCAATACAATAAATTGGTACCAGGAGAGTGGGGTATTGCTGAAAAGATACCTGAAAATGTGGAAGTGACTTTGGATCTGGGTAAAAGGCAGAGGTCAGAACAGTTTGGAGGGCTCAGAAGAAGACAGGAAAATGTGGGAAAGTTTGGAACTTCCTAAAGACTTGTTGAGTGGTTTTGACAAAAATGCTGATAGTGACATGAACAATAAGGTCTCAGGTAGAGATGAGGAACTTATTAGGAACTGGAGCAAAGGTGACTCTTGTTATGTTTTAGCAAATAGACTGGGGGCATTTTGTTCCTGCCCTAGAGATTTGTGGAACTTTGAACTTGAGAGAGATGATTCAGGGTATCTGGCGGAAGAAATTTCTAAGCAGCAAAGCTTTCAAGATATGACTTGGGTGCTGTTAAAGGCATTAAGTTTTATAAAAGAAGCAGAGCATAAAAGTTTGGAAAATTTGCAGCCTGACAATGCAATAGAAAAGAAAATCCCATCTTCTGAGGAAAAATTCAAGCTGACTGCAGAAATTTGCCTAAGTTATGAGGAGCTGAATATTAATCCCCAAGACAATGGGGAAAACATCTCCAGAGTATGTCAGAGACCTCTGTGGCAGCTTCTCACATCACAGGCTTGAAGACCTAGGAGGAAAAAAATGGTTCCATGGCCTGGACCCAGGGTCCCCATACTGTGTGAAGCCTAGGGACTTGGTGCCCTGCATCCCAGCTGCTCTAGCCGTGGCTGAAAGGGGCTAACACAGAGCTCTAACCATGGCTTCAGAGGAGGCAAGCCTCAAGCCTTGGCAACTTTCATGTGGTATTGAGCCTGTGAGTGCACAGAAGTCAAGAATTGAAGTTTGGGAACCTCTGCCTACATTTCAGAAGATGTATTGAAATGCCTGGATGCCCAGGAAGAAGTTTGCTGTAGGGGCAGGGTCCTCATGGAGAACCTCTTGTAGGGCAGTGTGGAAGGGAAATGTGGGGTGGGAGTCCCTACACAGAGTCCCTACTGAGGCACTGCCTAGTAGAGCTGTAAGAAGAGGGCCACCATTCTCCAGACCCCAGAATGGTAGATACACTGACAGCTTGCACTGTGCACCTGGAAAAGCTGTAGACACTCAATGCCAGCTCATGAAGGCAGCCAGGAGGGAAGCTGTACCCTAAAAGCCACAGGGGCAGAGCTGCCCAAGACCATGGAAATCCTCCTCTTGCATCAGAGTGACCTGGATGTGAGACATGGAATCAAAGGAGATCATTTTGGAGCTTTAAGATTTGACTGTCCTCCTGGATTTTGGATTCTCATGGGGCCTGTAGCCCCTTTGTTTTGGCCAATTTCTCCCATTTGGAATGGCTGTATTTACTCAATGCCTGTAGCCCCATTGTATCTAGGAAGTAAATAACTTGCTTTTGATTTTACAGGCTCATAGGTGGAAGGGACTTGTCTTGGATGAGACTTTGGACTGTGGACTTTTGAGTTATTGCTGAAATAAGTTGAGACTTTGGGGGACTGATGGGGAGGCCTGATTCATTTTGAAATGTGAAGATATGAAATTTGGGAGGGACTGGAGTGGAATGATATGGTTTGGTTATATGTCCCCACCCAAATCTCATTTGTAGCTCCCATAATTCCCACATGTTGTGGGAGGGACCTGGTGGGAGATTGAATCATGAGGGCAAGTCTTTCCTGTGCTTTTCTCATGATAGTGAATGGATCTCATGAGATCTGATAGTTTTAAAAATGAGAGTTTCTCTGAACAAGCTCTCTACATTCTGCCAGCCATGTAAGATGTGACTTGCTCCTCCTTGCCTTCTGTCACGATTGTGAGGCTTCACAGCCCCGTGGAACTGTAAGTCCATGAAACCTCTTTCTTTTGTAAATTGCCTAGTCTCAGGTATGTCTTTATTAGCAGTGTGAGAATGAACTGATACACACATGCAGAAGAATAAACTTGGATGCTTATTCCACGTGCTACATACAAATCAACTAAAAATAGATAAGACTTAAATGTGAGAGCTGAAACTCTAAAGCTACTCAGGAAAACATAGGGGAATTACTCTGTTTTATGGTTTAGGGAAATGCCAGGCTATTCCCCAAAGCAGTTGTACCATTTTACTTTCCCACCAGCAGTGAGATTCTGATGTTGCTATACCTTCATCAACACTTGTTATTATCTGGCTTTTTAATTCTAGCCATTCTAGTGGCATCTCATTGTGGTTTTAATTTGCATTTTCCTGATAATTAATGATTTCAAGCCTCTTTTCATGTGCTTATTGGCCACTTGTATATATTCCATAGAGAAATGTCTATTCAGATCCCTTCCTCAGTTTTTATTGGTTTGTCTTATTATTTAGTTGTGATATTGCTTTATATATTCTAGATGTAAGTTCCTTATCAGATATATAATATGAAAATATCTTCTCCCATTCCATAAATTAGCTTTTCACTTTCATGATGCTGTCCTTTGAAGCACAAAATTTTTTAATTTTGATGAAGTTGTATTTATTTTTCCTTTTGTTGCTCATGCTTTTCATTATCTAAGAATCTTTTACTAAATTCAAGGTCTTATGGATTTATCCCTATGTATTTTTTTCTCAGAGTTTTATAGTTTTAGCTATTACATTTAGTTCTTTGGTTTATTTTCAGTTAATTTTTCTATATATGGTTTGAGAAAAAGGTTCAACTTCATTCTTTTGCACACTTGCAAATACAAGTGTCCCAGAACCATTCATTCAGGAATCTCTTTTTTCCCCCATTGGATAGTCTTGGCAACCCAATAAAAATCATTTGACATATATATACACACACACACACATACACACACACACACATACATATACACACATATATATGGTTTATTTCTGGACTCTCAATTCTATTTCATTGGTCTATATGCCTCTGTTACTTCTGAGAATTTACTTGAGTACTTTTTCACACAGGCTTATGGCAACATGCTCCTTTGGGTAAGTTTCTCTGGCCTCTCTGTTTTGCTGCCCTACCGCATACTAGGTCAGCATGCTCCACTGAGACAGAAGCTCTTTTGGGTGTGGCTGTCTTTCACAATGACTCCCTCTCTTATCCTGATACTGTGGCTTTCCAAATTATAATTACTACCCTATTCAACCCCAATCTCAGGCCTTTTACTTAACTGGTTTCCTTTGTTCATTCTTCAAGATAATTTCCTGAGTGAACAAGCATTTCTACTTCATGGGGAATACCTTATCTCCAAATACAGGGTACGATTTGCTCTTGTAGCCCTGTTAAATCAGTCACAAAACAGTCTGACGTTGTTTCATTCCTTTTATCATACAACTTGGTAAGAAACACCTTTTTTGTCTTCTGTATATATTTGTATTTTAGTAAAACCATCCTATGAAGGACATCCAGGAATAATGACTTAGAGGGCTCTGGAGTAGTAATCTTCAAGTCCAAGATGGCACCTGTCAGTGGGGCTCAAGGTAAAGAGTCAGCTAACCCCACTAGTTTTCCTATTCTTGAGAGAGAATATTTGGATGGGTCATCTCGATTTGTCCTTCCCCATGCTGGTCTGCATTTTATACCTGAGCATTATTGACAGTCATTCCATGACTAGAAGACAGCATTCTAGCAAGTTTGGGGCTGTTTGATGCTTAGCTAGCAGAAAGAAAATTGCCCATAGTGGTCAACTTACTTCAGCTCCTATCATTGCTTTCAGGCATTATATTGGGGCTTGCACTTTTTGTCATTTCAGTATGCTAAGCTAATTGATAAGCTTTCTCCCTCATGTCTCTTAGTTTGACTGCACACTGAGCAAGATTCCTTACATTTTCACTCTCTTCAATTTGCTGATGCAGAACTAATAGGTAGTCAACATTCCTGCCCAAATACTTAAAGAAACATGGTGTTAATGGTAGGTTGTACATAATGGTTTCATCCTTAGTTGCAGTTTAGAAGTGAGGCGAAAATGTAACATTCTACTACTAACCTTGTTCACAGCACTTTCTGCATCACTTTTAACATTTGGTTGACTCAGCTTTGGAGCTCACTGGAAGTAAGTTTAGACATTGGGTTCCAGCCAATCAGTTACCGCAAGAAGCAACTGTCACTCAAAGCCTCTTTCTTTCTCTGAGAGTATTTTAGCATGAAATCTATTTATTGAGCAGCACTTCTCCCATAATATCTGGGTTATTTTGAGTGATGGTGATTCCTGATGGGAAAAGTTTGTGCACAAAGGATGAAGCAATCACATGCTTCCCTGTTACCAGTCCCAGGGACCAGAAATTTATAAACGTGGATTCTATGGACTTGCCAGCTTAGCTTGCAGTTAAGCTGCCTGACTGACAATGTTTTCACGTGAAAAACATGCCATTATGTATTTTAGCACCCCCACCCCCACCCCAGAAGATGCTGAATAGGCCTTCAGGAGCAAACCCAGGGTTTATAATGGGCTTTGCAGACCTGGCATGATCTGCCATTCATAGTTTTTATTTCTGTCAGTCTCCATCCTTGGAGGTCTCATCTCCTCTGGAAGCTAGCACTTGCTGATGTTACCTATCCCCCTACTCGACTCCCACATTCAAGGGCCCAGCATTGACAAATGACTTTTTTTTTCTTTTTTCTTCTCACTTCCTTACATGTCTAAGTCCTGGATATCCTCCAATGCTCAGTTCAAATCCCTCAAATCTGAGTTCTTCCATGAATCATGCCGTGCTCTGTGCCATGGCACTGTGTGAATCTGAGAAAGGAGAAGGCCCACTATTGGAACTATTTTCAATCCTCTACTTTCTTTTATCTTTACCTCAAACCAGTTGATACCATTTTCCTTAACCACACACAACAAACTTGAAGCAGTCCGAACTATACTATAGTACTTCATCTATATTCCTACTGTAATTTTCTTTTCTTCACAAAACAATAAACTCTTTGAGAATGCTCGTCTTTCAGTTCCTTGAAACAACTTGCTCAAGCAGCATTAATACCTAACTAGTTAATATTCATTGTCTTATTAGAAATGAAGACAGAGATTAGGCAAAATATCCCAAATTGGCTTAGAAATCATAATTCTTGGCCAGGTGTGGTGGTTCATGCCTGTAATCCCAGCACTTTGGGAGGTCAAGGTGAGAGGATCACCTGAGGTCAGGAGTTCAAGACCAGCCTGACCAATGTGGTGAAACCCTGTCTGTACTAAAAATACAAAAATTAGCCAGGCCTGGTGGCAGTTGCCTATAATCCCAGCTACTCAGGAGACTGAGGCAGGAGAATCACTTGAACCCAGGAGGAGAGGTTGTGGTGAGCCAAAGTCATGCCATTGCACTCCAGCCTGGGTGACAAGAGTGAAACACTGTCTCAAAAAAAAACCAAAAACCAAAAAACACACACAAAAAAACACTACTCAGTATTTTGCAAAGAACTACATATACTTAGTAAAGTAAGTGTATGCTCAGCAAATATTTGGTTGAATGTACCAACAAGCAGAAATTATTTCATGTGGCATGAGTATATACAGAACAAGTAACATTTTCACATTTAAGTCTGATAGCTGTGTTTTGTGGTCTTTCATCTCATACCTGTCCTCAGACTATAGGATTGACTTTTTGACCACTTCAGAGCTGAATAAATTAGAAAATGGTATTCTGCAATTTTGGGGTTTTATTAGAAAGTTGTGCTATTGTTAAATATTCAAAGTTTTCTGGAGTCAAAAGTCAGTTTCTTAGTAAATGAAATATTTTGTAATTCTCCTTGGGGTATTTTTGTAGTACATTTTCATTGAACAATTTGCAGTAATTAATATCAACAAATTAGGTAAATAAAAATATTTACTAATCTTTGCACTGTGCTTACATGAGAAGCTGGTGAAATGTATAGGAGTGAACAACATCATTTATTTTTGTATAACTAGGTGTTAGACTCTTTAGCAGATTACTCTGTTCTTCAATTTGGGATGTTGATGAATGGGATGTTGGTAGTTCTTTAAGTTGGACTATCAAATATTTATGTTAAATGCTAAAGATTCCTGATATTGATACTTTTCCTATGTAATGGAAAGGATTACAAGATTGACATAGTGACTTCAAAATGTTCTTAGAAACTTTTAGATAGTAACATTATGAAGTTCCGTAAGGTTCTTTCAGGAAATACTTTCTTTTAATTTTAATAAGGTTTAATTAACCCAAATAGATGTTAGTTGAATAAGACAAATTTTATAATTTTAACCCGAATAGATTTTGGCTGAATTAACCCAAACAGATTTTGGTTGAATGACACAGATTTTATAATTTTGAATACTTTTATCAGCTTATATTTATACTTGAAATTCAATATTAAAAAACTTGGAGTAGTTGAAAGTCTGTGGCTTACCATTTGACAGTAAAGAATAAAGGGTTGTAACAATTTCTCTAAAACAAAAAAGGGATACCTATTCCTTCATTTGGTAATTCCAACCTTATGGAAAGTTGATGACTTAAAACCTAAACTGTCTTTCACTTAATAGCTAAGATTAATGAGTGAGTTCTACTGTCAGCAAAATATGTTTTGCCTCTTGCTGACTCTGCAACCTGCATCTACTTTTGGATACCATGACAGCAACAACAGAAAAACGATTTCATCAGGCCTTTAAAACTGGGCAATATAGACACACAAATATGTAGTTTGCAGATAATGATAATTTTCCTGAGCTGTGTGAGGGTCATCTAATGCCTTTCCTTTTCAGGGCTTATTGTTCTGTAGGAATTATAATAGAAAAAAATAGGATCAAAGGGGTGAGGAGTGGTGGGGAGGAGAAAAATAGTTTTAGATTTGGTACTTTTCTGGTGAGCATAGGGTTAAAAAATAAGCTAGCTTTGCTTTTAGTAAATATCTCTTACTGTCTCCAGTGAAATCAAACTGCTATCAGTGAGTTTTCCTAGAAAGAGACTAACAAAGAGGTTTATCTAACCTCTTTCTAGTTTTCCTAGAAAGAGGTTAGATAAATGAAAGAGCCTAAATTTTGAGGTAGCCAAAATATATTTGATTCCAGTTTGGCCATTAACTACTAGTGTGAACTTGGATTGGATCTTTGGACATTTTGAGCTTTAGTTTCCTTATATATATGAAATGAGGATGAACGCATCATCTTTCACCCCAAATTTGCTTGGAGCACTGCCATTCACCTCCTAGGCTAAGAGCCTTTAATCCTTTTTATTCCATAAATCCAGTGTGTTCATCATGAATTCTTGGTTCACATTGCTGATGTCTTTGTTCTTTTACAATCATTGGGTGCTTAGACTTCTGCAATAGGCTTCTAGTCACTCTGCCTCTAGCAGCTCAGATGCTGCCTCCTCAAGGAAGACCCCTGTGACCTCCTCATGTACTTTACCCTGTCTCCTCTGACTTTGTCTAAAACTTGCAGGGGCATCTCTTATAGCATACTCCGTTCTCTTCAGCAAGGTCTACGTCATAGTCATCTTTCAGCCTGGGTCTTAGGTGTCTGAGACACTCTGGGAGTCCAGTTAATATTTGTTGAATAAGTCAGTGAGTGAATAACATCAATTTGGTGGGTGATTGTAATCTATGACAAAAAACCAGGAATTTAATAAATGGCATGTATTATCAATATGATTACTACTATTTTTATTCTCTGAAAAAGTTTGTAAATGGTTAGCATGTTTTCACAGGGCTTGATGCTAATTATTATAGGTGATATATTAACCCAGATATCAGTGCCACCAATTAGTGAATCAACCTCTAAACTGGGATTATCAAATTAGTTGTTTCCTGATTTAAGCAACAGTCCTTTTCAACTCAGATCATAATGGGGAAGCAGGGACACAGAAGATACAAATACAACCAGGGTGCGGAAAAAACATTCACATGGGGTCTGGGTTCAGATAATTCTGAGATATAGCAGATGAAAGATTTCACCAGCTCTCTGGTAGGCAAGGGCCCAGGCTAATATCACAACCAGCCTTATATTGTATGGGTAAATTCATAACTTCATGGTTTAGAAAAATGTGTGTGGTATATTCTGCAGGGTAAAATGATTCATTTGCAGTAAAATTTTCTGCTAATATAAAGCCTAGCAAATGAGTACCCATGCCAGGATCATTAACTTTAGTTTAAGGGATCAGCTGGCGTGTGCAGCCAATATTCTGATGTTCAGAGAGGAAGAACTAACAGAGCATCATCCCTTACAGTCTGCTGCCCAGACAAGATATAATCTTCCTTGAAGTGCTAATCATATGACAGCCTGAGGATTGGACTGTCCTACATATTTAATAGATTCTATGTATAAACTGACAGAAAGGGTATGATGGTGATGTGAATATAGAGATTTAAATGATCTAAAATGTGTACTTCCAATCTTTGTTGTTTCTTTCTGAATAGTGTCAAGCATTTAACATTACTGTGCATAAATCCCCTCATTCAAGTTAGAAGAAATTTGAACAGCTCAGGAAAAATGGTTCTGGTATTCTGACTTTACCAGAAACGTCTTTTTAAGAGTTGCTAACTGGTATTGGAAATCTCTGTGAAACTGACTTGACTGCTTTCCTCCCTTGGATTGGCTGTTGTGCAGAATGTCACCCTCCACTGATGAGGGCAGATCTTACACACTTGTCCTCTGCCATCACTCTGACCACAGAGGCTCTGGTACCAAAGTTGAAGGCAGAGTGGGAGAATGAGATAAAACTCATGACTCCAGAGTATTCTGTGGAAGAGATTCCTTTGAAAACAAATTTCCTCACTTGATCTTGTTTTCCTCTAATTCCTGTAATTTGTCTCTTTCTTCTGAAAAACAAAAACAACAATTTCTTCAACTCAAAGTCCTGGCTGCCAGTTAATTAGTATCTGACTGAAATGGCCTTCAGGGACATCTAGAAGGTCAAGGAATGATTTGAAGCTTTTGGGTCAATTTTTAAAGTATTATCTGAACCCCAGGGCTCTTCAGTGAATATACAAATAATTATTTCTTTGAACATGAGAATGTTTAATACTGGAGAAAATATAGTAAAACATGCAACTTTATCCACTGATGGTCCAAGTGCTAATAGAATAGAACTGATGTCTTTTTGGAAAGCACTTTGTTAGCATGACTCAAGAGTAATAAAATGTTTATACCCTTTGGCTCAATAATTCTCTTTTAAAATTTTTTCCCCTATTTTTGTTGAAAAATGATCAATACAAACCATTTTCCTTTTAAGTTTACTTTTCTCTATTGTTATTGAAAATGATCCAATAATTTGAATTCTGAGACCCTGTCTTAAGAAATATTTTAAAGAAAGAATAATCTTGATACATAAAGGTGTTCAGCAAGGTATTATTTAGGGTATTGAACACATAATCAACCTAGATGTACAGTTATAGTATGTTAATTAAAATGACTGTATACTGATTACAGAGTTAATTAACATCGATGAGCATTTTGTTAAGAATCAAGATGGTTATACAAAGGCATATACAATATTATTAAAATTGGGCAAAATTTATGCACACCACATAGCTAGGATAGTTTGCTGTTCCCTTGAAGTGAACCTTAGCATAGGGTCATCTTCAGAAATAACAACAAAAAACCTGAGAAAAATCTCAAAAAGAATGAATGTAAATCACTTTTTTGTGTATGTGTTCTCTTGGAAAACATTAAAGGGGATTTTTTTCATAACACACATCTAATCTACTTAAAGTTTCTCTTTTTGTTCCATTGCCCCAGTGTCTCAGTTATTGGAGAATGAAAGTTGCCCAACTACTCCCTCTTTCCCCAGGACTCATCCTTAATTTCCACTGGAATGGTTCTGGTCTTTTTCACTCTTTCCCCCTCCTCATTTACATCTTCCTCCTTTGATCTTCCTAGAGAGTAAGTTTTGCTGTTTCCAGTGTAAATCACTCAACTCTTTCTACTCCTTCATCTTCTCAACTGCCTAATTCTGCATGACAAAAGTCGAGAAACAGAGTGAGCAAAGAGAAAAGAAACCTCAGTGCGCTGGTCACAGGCATTGAGAGATTGTGAATACTAAATATACTATTTTTTCCCTGTCCCACATGTTTTCAGAAAAGCCTGGATCACATATGCCAGAATGTTTTAATTGGGATTTTGGGTAGTTTCAATCTTCTTTTGACTTGTCTGTTTTCTAAAATGTTTATATTTAATATGTACTTTTTTAGCCATTAAAGGAAAAGACTTTAAAAAGAATCTTACCTATAATTAAAAAAAATTTTCTCTCCATGGGGAAAAATAGAATAGTAAATTATTACTTTTTTCCTAACTTTATTGAGGTATGATTGATAAATAAAAATTGCATTTATTTATTTATTTTAAAAAAAGAATCTTACCTCCAAACTTCTAAGCAGAATAAAGAAGGATAAAACAAATAAATAAAATTAGTAGGTATGAGATAGTTAAATTACTAAGAATGAGTCTGGAGAAGAGATGTGGGATAGATACAGAAAATAAACTACATGCAATAAATCATTTTTTCCAAATGATAATTATTTAACATTATGATGTAGATGTTATTTTAATAGAATTCTCAGGCTCATTTATTTCCACATCTTTAGGCCAGAATGTTCCCACATTATTCCAGATAAATGTGAAGTTCCTGTTTTAGAAGATCCCCACCAGGAAATTAGTCTCCTAGGATTATGTCTAATACTTTACCAGGGATAAGAATGTATATCCAGAGTAAATTTTCTGGATTTAATGGAGATGAGAGGCAGCTGTATAATGATTATCCTTCATGCCTTTGGCTAACACTGATCACTTTTTTTTTTCATTCTGATGGTTAAATTGCTACAACTCTTTTAAAATCTTTCCTCTAAGGATCTCTACGTCCTTCTTTGGTACCTTCACATTTGCTCTGGATTCTCCCAACATTTTCACTGGATCTGAATCAGTGGAAGCTGAGTCTTTTCCTTGTTCCTGATTGCTACTCCCAACATTATTTCATGGTACAAAAGTATGGTGGTTCTTCTCTCCCACAAATGTACTGTAATGGTGTTAGAAAAATAATAGTAGCAGTGATGATAATATGTGATCTTAATACCAGTTCTACAAAATATTTGCTATCATTGTTTCCATTTTGCTGATGGGGAAATTGAGGCTTAGTATAGTTAACTGGTGGGCAAGGTCACCCTGCTGGGAAGAACCAGACTGAGACAAAGGTGGGTTTCACTCCAGAACTCCAGAAGTTAATACTCACTTAATTTATACCACAACCCTATAAGGAAAGTATTTAAGACATAATAAATGTAACACAAGCAACACGTGTTAGAAAAGTGCCTGTTGCACAGAGAACTAAGCAAGCTATTGATACAGTTAAGAGGAAGCATCCTCTGAAAGCTGCATTCAGGAGAAAACACAGGAGAAGACGACCATGTATTCCCATCTCAACTCCTGTTCAATTTCTGCCTTGAAAACTACAGAGAATGGTGATTCAAATTTTAAATAGCTATAAAGCCACTCTAAGCTAAATGATATTCCTCAAAATTTCTTCTCAAGTAGTAGGAAAGCATAAATGTTACAGGTTCAGTTTTCTTGCTTGGGAGAGGGAAGGTGGTGAAGCAAGTCAGTGCAGCAGATGTCATTGATACAACTTGAACCACTTTTTGCTTTGGAGAAGACAAATGCAAACAGGGTGACATAAACTATGTATATATTCTGTGTGTGTGACAACCTAACCTGTATTTATATTCATGATAGCAAGTTAATTTGAAGATATATTCACTGTGGTCCATAAACAAGGCTTTATCAACACATCCTTAGAAAAGTAAATATTTTCTTCATTATTCTCTGGGTCTCTTGTAGACAAACACACACACACACACACAGCAGAGTGCTGGGTTCCCACTGAGGAAAAAGATTTTATTAATAAGTATGACCAAAATCATTATGGTGCTGCCATGCACATAGATCTTGTGTGCATGTGTTTGTGTGTATGTGTATACATACCCACAGGAAGTCCAGAGAAAAATGAAAAAACTTTGCTCTTCTCGAAATGTAATGAGATGAAGCATGCTCTTCTTCAATGCCTGTGGCTGTTTCAGAATTAATCCCTCTGCCTCACATTCCACCTTCTCTGAATCTTTAGCATTGCCTCCCTGGCATTCAGGGCTTCCTGTCGTGGCTCCTTGATGAAGTCTGCCCTCCCATGCATAGTCTTATATTGTGAATTTCTGCTTTTCTTCATCTTCCCCATCTTCATCATTTCTCTATTCTGTATTCTGTTCTCTTAGAATCATCCATGGTACCTCACTGACATCAGATTAAGCAAATAAAACTTCAGGATGCCAGTTAAACTTGAATTTCAGGTAAATGGAAAATTATTTTTCAGTTTAAGCATGTCCCAGGCAATATTTGAGACATATCTATATAAAGTAGTCTTTATTGTTTATATGAAATTCAAATTTAACTGGCTGTTGATGGAAATGAGAGTAAAGGAGATTCTTGCAATTTAGTGAAGAAAGCTCAGCTGAATTGTGTTCTATTGTTACATGGAAAGAAGAGCTCATAGTTATGAACTTGTGGATGTTTAGCTGATGGAATCTCAGCAAAGTGTTGAAGGTATAGCTTGGTTTCTTCTTGCTTTCTTAGAGTGAAATGTGACAGAAAAGAGACAGATTGGAGGAAGTCCTCTCAGCAGAAACAGAGCTAGGACTTGGGTACTTGGGAAATTCTCAGCCTACCCAGATTGAAAAAAAAAATGCTACAATCAGGAGATTTGCAGTCAGTAAGTTGTGCTCTGGAGAGAAAGTCAAGATTATGGCTGGACAACTTTTCACTTGCTCCTTGTAGGGATCAAAGGTCCGAGAATTGAATCACATTATGTCTTATAGTACATGAATCCCCTAAACCATTTGAGGAGAAGTGAAAAATAGAGATGAGATTATCCAGGAAAGATCTTTGAAGGAGCATCTTGTCTAATGGAGTAAGTCCTTGGAACATACATGGAAAACCCACACCATCCTTGAGGATATTGTATCATCAGAAACACTGCCAGTTTGGGCTAAAACTGACAGGAAGAAATGAAAGAAGGCTGTCAGGCTCCAAAAATTCTACATGCAGGAAACAGGTTTATAAATTACTCAGTTGTAAAGATGTTCTGCCTTTTGTCCAAAAGGAAGGATGACCCAGATGACAGAACTCTTAGACAAAAGGGCTGTTTTATGTCCAAAGAATGGAGGTGTGGACAGGGGGACAAAGTGTAAGACTCAGAAGATTATTCCTAGACTTCTAAACCTAACAAATTTCTTTCCATATGGATCTCAATATTGCTCAGGACCAGTAATTCTTTTCTTCCTTCTATCCCAACCCCTTCTCCCCCTTTAAATGGAAATTATTGTAACTCCCTATGTCCGTCCCGTCATTGTATTTTGGAATCACATTGCTTGTTTTCTAGTTTTAGAGGTCAAATGGGGATAATTTTTGCCCCAATTGATCACACCAAGAGTTTCACCCATATGTTATTTAAGGAATGAGATTTAGAACTTCTTGGTCAGTGAATTTAGATGGCATTTTTGAACTGGATTGATATCGTAGTGGCCTGAGACTTCTGGGAATGTTGGGATTGGGGGAATGTCTTTTGCATGTAGAATGGATATGAATCTTTAGGGACCAGAGAATAAACTGTAGTAGGCTGAACAATGGCTCTTAAAGTAGTCCATGTGTCAGACCCCAGAATGTGAATATTTTGCCTTACATGGCAGAAGGGACTGGCAGATGTAACCAAATTAAATATCTTGAAATGAGATTATTTTAGATTATCCACCTGGACCCATATAATCACAAGGGTCCTTATAACAAAGAAGATGAAAGGATGGAAGCAGAGGTCAGAGAGAGTAGAGAAGATACCATGCTGCTGGCTTTAAAGATGGAGGAAGGGCCGGCCTGGGAGTCGAGGACTATGAGATGGCCTCTGGCAGCTAGAAATGACAAGGAAACATTCTCCCCTAGAGTTTCTGGAAAGCATACAGCCCTTAAGTTCTGTTTTGGACTTCTAACCTTCAGAACTATAAGATAATAAATTTATATTGTTTTAAGCCACTAAGTTTATAGTAATTTGTTACAACAGCAATAGGAAACTAACATGCCTGGTGTCCTGTATTATACCTGGTAACAGCTAATTTCATTAGATATGTATTATGGACCAAAGCCTTATATACATTAGCATACTTAATTATTTCAATAATTTTGTGAAGTAGTGACCGTTTTACAGATAAGAAAAATGAAACTCATTGCTGATAGTAGCAAAATTTAATTTGAACTCAGCTCTGAGGAACTAGAACTAACTTCCTTTTTTCTTCCTCCCTTCCTCTTTCCCTTCTCTTGTCATCATCATTATTTATAATGACTGATATGCTTTGACTGTCCCCCCCCAAATTTCACCTTGAATTCCTAAGTGTTGTGGGAGGGACCTGGTGGGAGGTAATTGAATCATGGTGGCAGGTATTTTCCATGCCGTTGTTGTGATAGCAAGTAAGTTTCATGAGATCTGATGGTTCTATAAAGGGGAGTTTCCCTATACAAGCTCTCTCTTTGCCTGCCACCATCCACATAAGACGTGACTTGCCCCTCCTTGCCTTCTGCCATGATTGTGGGGTTTCGCCAGCTGTGTGGAACTGTGAGTTCTCCATTAATCCTCTCTTCTTTGTAAATCGCCCAGCCTCAGGCATGTCTTTATCAGTAGCATGAAAATGGACTAATACAGTAAATTGGCACCAGTAGAGTGGGGTGTTACTGAAAAGGTATCTGAAAATGTGAAAATGACTTTGAAACTGGGTAACAGCAGGCGTTGGAACAGTTTGGAGGGCTCAGAAGAAAATAGGAAAATGTGGAGAAGATTGGAACTTCCTAGATACTTGTTGAATGGCTTTGCCCAAAATGCTGGTAGTAACATGGACAATAAAGTCCAGGCTGAGGTGGTCTTAGATGGAAATGAGGAACTTGTTGGGAACTGGAGCAAAGGTGAATCTTGTTATGTTTTAGCAAACAGACTGGCAGCATTTTGCCTCTGCCCTAGAGATATGTTGAACTTTGAACTTGAGAGAGAAGATTTAGGGTATCTGGCAGAAGAAATTTCCAAGCAACAAAGCATTCAAGAGGTGACTTGGGTGCTGTTAAAGGCATTAAGTTTTATAAAAGAAGCAGAGCATAAAAGTTTGGAAAATTTGCTACCTGATAATGTGATAGAAAAAAATCCCGGAATAGGAACAGCTCCAGTCTCCAACTCCCAGCACGAGCGACACAGAAGACCGGTGATTTCTGCATTTTCAACTGAGGTACTGGGGTCATCTCACTGGGGAGTGCCGGACAATTGGTGCTGGTCAGCTGCTGCAGCCCGACCAGCGAGAGCTGAAGCACGGCGAGGCATTGCCTCGCCTGGGAAGCGCAAGGGGGAAGGGAATCCCTTTTCCTAGCCAGGGGAACTGAGACACACAACACCTGGAAAATCGGGTAATTCCCACCCCAATACTGTGCTTTAAGCAAACGGGCACACCAGGAGATTATACCCACACCTGGCCGGGAGGGTCCCATGGCCACGGAGCCTCCCTCATTGCTAGCACAGCAGTCTGCGATCTAACCAAAACAGCAGCAGCGAGGCTGGGGGAGGGGCGCCCACCATTCCTGAGGCTTAAGTAGGTAAACAAAGCCGCTGGGAAGATCGAACTGGGTGGAGCTCACAGCAGCTCAAGGAAAACCTGCCTGTCTCTGTAGACTCCACCTCTGGGGACAGGGCACAGCTAAACAACAAAAGGGGAAGCAGCAGAGGCCTGTGCAGACACGAACGACTCTGTCTGACAGCTTTGAAGAGAGCAGTGGATCTCCCCACACGGAGGTTGAGATCTGAGAATGGACAGACTGCCTGCTCAAGTGGGTCCCTGACCCCTGAGTAGCCTAACTGGGAGACATCCCCCACTAGGGGCAGTCTGACACCCCACACCTCACAGGGTGGAGTACAACCCTGAGAGGAAGCTTCCAAAGTAAGAATCAGACAGGTACAGTCACTGTTCAGCAATATTCTATCTTCTGCAACCTCTGCTGCTGATACCCAGGCAAACAGGGTCTGGAGTGGACCTCAAGCAATCCCCAACAGACCTACAGCTGAGGGTCCTGACTATTAGAAGGAAAACTATCAAACAGGAAGAACACCTATACCAAAACCCCATCAGTACGTTGCCATCATCAAAGACCAGAGGCAGATAAAACCAGGAAGATGGGGAAGAAGCAGGGCAGAAAAGCTGGAAATTCAAGAAATAAGAGCACATCTCCCCCTGCAAAGGAGTGCAGCTCATCGCCAGCAATGGATCAAAGCTGGTCAGAGAATGACTTTGACGAGATGAGAGAAGAAGGCTTCAGTCCATCAAACTTCTCAGAGCTAAAGGAGGAATTACGTACCCAGCTCGAAGAAACTAAAAATCTTGAAAAAAGAGTGGAAGAATTGATAGCTAGAATAATTAATGCAGAGAAGGTCATAAATGAAATGACAGAGATGAAAACCATGACACGAGAAATACGTGACAAATCCACAAGCTTCAGTAACTGACTTGATCAACTGGAAGAAAGAGTATCAGCGATTGAGGATCAAATGAATGAAATGAAGCGAGAAGAGAAACCAAAAGAAAAAAGTAGAAAAAGAAATGAACAAAGCCTGCAAGAAGTATGGGATTATGTAAAAAGACCAAATCTACGTCTGATTGGGGTGCCTGAAAGTGAGGGGAAAATGGAACCAAGTTGGAAAACACTCTTCAATATATCATCCAGGAGAACTTCCCCAACCTAGTAGGGCAGGCCAACATTCAAATTCAGGAAATACAGAGAACACCACAAAGATACTCCTCAGGAAGAGCAACTCCAAGACACATAATTGCCAGATTCACCAAAGTTGAAATGAAGGAAAAAATGTTAAGGGCAGCCAGAGAGAAAGGTCGGGTTACCCACAAAGGGAAGCCCATCAGACTAACAGCAGATCTCTCGGCAGAAACTCTACAAGCCAGAAGAGAGTGGGGGCCAATATTCAACGTTCTTAAAGAAAAGAATTTTCAACCCAGAATTTCATATCCAGCCAAACTAAGTTTCATCAGTGAAGGAGAAATAAAATCCTTTACAGATAAGCAAATGCTTAGAGATTTTGTCACCACCAGGCCTGCCTTACAAGAGACCCTGAAGGAAGCCCTAAACATGGAAAGGAACAACCGGTACCAGCCATTGCAAAAACATGCCAAAATGTAAAGACTATCGAGACTAGGAAGAAACTGCATCAACTAACTGAGCAAAATAACCGGTTAATATCATAATGGCAAGATCAAGTTCACACATAACAATATTAACCTTAAATGTTAATGGACTAAATGCTCCAATTAAAAGACACAGACTGGCAAGCTGGATAAAGAGTCAAGACCCATCAGTCTGCTGTATTCAGGAGACTCATCTCACATGCAGAGACATACATAGGCTCAAAATAAAGGGATGGAGGAAGATCTAGCAAGCAAACGGAGAACAAAAAAAAGCAGGGGTTGCAATCCTAGTCTCTGATAAAACAGACTTTAAACCATCAAAGATCAAAAGAGACAAGGCCATTACATAATGGTAAAGGGATCAATTCAACAGGAAGAGCTAACTATCCTAAATATATATGCACCCAATACAGGAGCACCCAGATTCATAAAGCAAGTCCTTAGAGCCTTACAAAGAGACTTAGACTCCCATACAATAATAATGGGAGACTTCAACACTCCACTGTCAACATTAGACAGATCAACGAGACAGAAAGTTAACAAGGATATCCAGGAATTGAACTCACCTCTGCAGCAAGCGGACCTAATAGACATCTATAGAACTCTCCACCCCAAATCAACAGAATATACATTCTTCTCAGCTCTACACTTGCACTTATTCCAAAATTGACCACATAATTGGAAGTAAAGCACTCCTCAGCAAATGTAAAAGAACAGATATTATAACAAACTGTCTCTCAGACCACAGTGCAATCAAACTAGAACTCAGGACTAAGAAACTCAATCAAAACTGCTCAACTACATGGAAACTGAACAACCTGCTCCTGAATGACTACTGGGTACATAATGAAATGAAGGCAGAAATAAAGATGTTCTTTGAAACCAATGAGAACAAAGATACAACATACCAGAATCTCTGGGACACATTTGAAGCAGTGTGTAGAGGGAAATTTATAGCATTAAATGCCCACAAGAGAAAGCTGGAAAGATCTAAAATTGACACTCTAACATCACAATTGAAAGAACTGGAGAAGCAAGAGCAAACACATTCAAAAGCCAGCAGAAGGCAAGAAATAACTAAGATCAGAGCAGAACTGAAGGAGACAGAGACACAAAAAACCCTCCAAAAAATCAATGAATCCAGGAGTTGGTTTTTTGAAAAGATCAACAAAATTGATAGACCACTAGCAAGACTAATAAAGAAGAAAAGAGAGAAGAATCAAGTAGACGCAATAAAAAATGATAAAGGGGATATCACCACGGACCCCACAGAAATACAAACTACCATCAGAGAATACTATAAACACCTCTACGCAAATCAACTAGAAAATCTAGAAGAAATGGATAATTTGCTGGACACTTACACTCTCCCAAGACTAAACCAGGAAGAAGTTGAATCCCTGAATAGACCAATAGCAGGCTCTGAAATTGAGGCAATAATTAATAGCTTACCAACCAAAAAAAGCCCAGGACCAGATGGATTCACAGCTGAATTCTACCAGAGGTACAAGGAGGAGCTGGTACCATTCCTTCTGAAACTATTCCAATCAATAGAAAAAGAGGGAATCCTCCCTAACTCATTTTATGAGGCCAACATCATTCTGATACCAAAGCCTGGCAGAGACACAACAAAAAAAGAGAATTTTAGACCAATATCCCTGATGAACATCGATGCAAAAATCCTCAATAAAATACTGGCAAACCGGATTCAGCAGCACATCAAAAAGCTTATCCACCATGATCAAGTGGGCTTCATCCCTGGGATGCAAGGCTGGGTCAACTTTCGCAAATCAATAAACGTAATCCAGCATATAAACAGAACCAAAGACAAGAACCACATGATTATCTCAATAGATGCAGAAAAGGCTTTTGACAAAACTCAACAGCCCTTCATGCTAAAAACGCTCAATAAATTCGGTATTGATGGAACGTACCTCAAAATAATAAGAGCTATTTATGACAAACCCACAGCCAATATCATACTGAATGGGCAAAAACTGGAAAAATTCCCTTTGAAAACTGGCACAAGACAGGGATGCCCTCTCTCACCACTCCTATTCAACATAGTGTTGGAAGTTCTGGCTAGGGCAATCAGGCAAGAGAAAGAAATCAAGGGTATCCAGTTAGGAAAAGAAGAAGTCAAATTGTCCCTGTTTGCAGATGACATGATTGTATATTTAGAAAACCCCATTGTCTCAGCCCAAAATCTCCTTAAGCTGATAAGCAACTTCAGCAAAGTCTCAGGATACAAAATTAATGTGCAAAAATCACAAGCATTCTTACACACCAGTAACAGACAAACAGAGAGCCAAATCATGAATGAACTTCCATTCACAATTGCTTCAAAGAGAATAAAATACCTAGGAATCCAAGTTACAAGGGATGTAAAGGACCTCTTCAAGGAGAACTACAAACCACTGCTCGGTGAAATAAAAGAGGACACTAACAAATGGAAGAACATACCATGCTCATGGATAGGAAGAATCAATATCAGTGAAAATGGCCATACTGCCCAAGGTTATTTATAGATTCAATGCCATCCCCATCAAGCTACCAAGGAGTTTCTTCACAGAATTGGAAAAAACGGCTTTAAAGTTCATATGGAACCAAAAAAGAGCCTGCATTGCCAAGACAATCCTAAGTCATAAGAACAAAGCTGGAGGCGTCACACTACCTGACTTCAAACTATACTACAAGGCTACAGTAACCAAAACAGCATGGTCCTCGTACCAAAACAGAGATATAGACCAATGGAACAGAACAGAGTCCTCAGAAATAATACCACACATCTACAGCCATCTGATCTTTGACAAACCTGATAGAAACAAGCAATGGGGAAAGGATTCCCTATTTAATAAATGGTGCTGGGAAAATTGGCTAGCCATAAGTAGAAAGCTGAAACTGGATCCTTTCCTTACTCCTTATACGAAAATTAATTCAAGATGGATTAGAGACTTAAATGTTAGACCTAATACCATAAACCCCTAGAAGAAAACATATGTAGTACCATTCAGGACATAGGCATGGGCAAGGACTTCATGTCTAAAACACCAAAAGCAATGGCAGCAAAAGCCAAAATTGACAAATGGGATCTAATTAAACTAAAGAGCTTCTGCACAGCAAAAGAAACTACCATCAGAGTGAACAGGCAACCTACAGAATGGGAGAAAATTTTTGCAATCTACTCATCTGACAAAGGGCTAATATCCAGAATCTACAAAGAACTCAAACAAATTTACAAGAAAAAAACAAACAACCGCATCAAAAATTGGGCAAAGCATATGAACAGGCATTTCTCAAAAGAAGACATTCATACAGCCAAGAGACACATGAAAAAATGCTCATCATCACTGGCCATCAGAGAAATGCAAATCAAAACCACAATGAGATACCATCTCACACCAGTTAGAATGGCTATCATTAAAAAGTCAGGAAACAACAGGTGCTGGAGAGGATGTGGAGAAATAGGAACACTTTTACACTGTTGGTGGGATTGTAAACTAGTTCAACCATTATGGAAAACAGTATGGCGATTCCTCAAGGATCTAGAACTAGATGTACCATATGACCCAGCCATCCCACTACTGGGTATATACCCAAAGGATTATAAATCATGCTGCTATAAAGACACATGCACACGTATGTTTATTGCGGCACTATTCACAATAGCAAAGACTTGGAATCAACCCAAATGTCCATCTGTGACAGACTGGATTAAGAAAATGTGGCACATATACACCATGGAATACTATGCAGCCATAAAAAAGGATGAATTTGCGTCCTTTGTAGGGACATGGATGCAGCTGGAAACCATCATTCTTAGCAAACTATCGCAAGAACAGAAAACCAAACACCGCATGTTCTCACTCATAGGTGGGAACTGAACAATGAGATCACTTGGACTCGGGAAGGGGAACATCACACATCAGGGCCTATCATGGGGAGAGGGGAGGGGGGAGGGATTGCATTGGGAGTTATTCCTGATATAAATGACGAATTGATGGGTGCTGACGAGTTGATGGGTGCAGCACACCAACATGGCACAAGTATACATATGTAACAAACCTGCACGTTATGCACATGTACCCTAGAACTTAAGGTATAATAAAATAAAAAATAAAAAAAAATAGAAAAAAAAAGAAAAAAAAAAGAAAACAAATCCCATTTTCTGAGGAGAAATTCAAGCCAGCTGCAGAAATTTGCATAAGTAATGAGCTGAATGTTAATCCCCAAGACAATTGGGAAAATGTCTCTGGGGCATGTCAGAGGTCTTCATGCCAGCCCCTCCCATAACAGGCTCAGAGATTTAGAAGGAAAAAATGGTTTCATGGGCCAGACCCAGTGTCCCTCTGCTGCTGTATGCAGTCTAAGGACTTGGGGCCCTGCATCCCAGCCACTCCAGCCATGACTAAAAGGGGTCAGGGTACAGCTCAGGCTGTTGCTTCAGAGGGTGCAAGCCTCAAGCCTTGGCATCTTCCACGTGGTGTTGAGCCTGTGGGTGCACAGAAGTCAAGAATTGAGGTTTGGGAACTTCCACCTAGATATCAGAAGATATATTGAGAAAGACCTCGATGCCCAAGGAGAAGTTTACCACAGGGGCGGGGCCCTCATGGAGAACCTCTGCTAGTACAGCATGGAAGGGAAATGTGGGGTCAAAACCCCCACACAGAGTCCCTGCTGGGGCACCACCTAGTGGAGCTGTGAGAAGAGGGCCACTTTCCTCCAGATCCCAGAATGGTAGATCCACTGACAGCTTGCACTGTGCACCTGGAAAAGCTAGGGACACTCAATGACAGCCC
This sequence comes from Rhinopithecus roxellana, assembly GCF_007565055.1. Classification (NCBI taxonomy): domain Eukaryota; kingdom Metazoa; phylum Chordata; class Mammalia; order Primates; family Cercopithecidae; genus Rhinopithecus; species Rhinopithecus roxellana. The sequence goes on along the minus strand of NC_044553.1, from coordinate 90,851,739 downwards.
ATGAAAGCAGCCAGGAGTAGGACTATACCCTGCAAAACCACAGGGGAGGAGCTGCCCAAGTCTTAGGAGCTCACCTCTTGCATCAGTGTGACCTGATGTGAGACATGGAGTCAAAGGAGATCATTTTGGAGCTTTAAGATTGACTGCCGCACTGGATTTCAAACATGCATGGGGCCTGTTTGTTTTGGCCAATTTCTCCTATGTGGAATGGCTGTATTTGCCCAATGCCTGTACCCTCATTGTAGGTAGGAAGTAACTAGCTTGTCTTTAATTTTACAGGCTCATAGGCAGAAGGGACTTGCCTTGTCTCAGATGAGACATTGGACTGTGGACTTTTGAGTTAATGCTGAAATGAGTTAAGACTGTGTGGGAGACTGTTGTGAAGGCATGATTGATTTTGAAATGTGAAGACATGAGATTTTGGAGGGGCCAGGGATGGAATAATATGGTTTGGCTGTGTCTTCACCTAATCTCATCTTGTAGCTCTCATAATTCCTATGTGTTGTGGGAGGGACCTGGTGGGAGGTAGTTGGATCATGGGGACAGGTCTTTCCTGTGCTGTCCTCGTGATAGTGAATGGGTCTCATAAGATCTGATACTTCTCTAAGGGAGAGTTTCCCGGTACAAGCTCTCTCTTTTGCCTGCCAGCATCCATGTAAGATGTGACTTGCTCCTCCTTGCCTTCCACCATGCTTGTGAAGCTTCCCTAGCCACGTGGAACTGTGAGTTCTCCATTAAAATTATTTTCTTTGTAAGTTGCCCAGTCTCAGGTATGCTTTTATCAGCAGCATGAAAATGGACTAATACAATGACGATTTTATCTATGAAGAATCTATTTCTGGGGAAAAGTATGTTCTTGATCCAATGAGTTCAATGTTTCCTCTATGGATAGAGATACCTCTGATTATGGAATATCTTACAGATTCTAATTTAAACAATATTCAGATATAAACTAATAGTCTTCTGAATAAGGTTTCCACTGCATTCAAAATGAATATTAAAAATACTATACTTCATAGATAAACCACATGTTCTTCAATGCCAAAATGTTCTGGTTTACTCTGCAAGTAAAGAAAAGGATCCAAGTGTTATAAATTTCAACAAATGAGCCAAAACAATTAGTTTCCTTAGATGATTAAATAACATAATAAGCCAAAAATGTTCCACAATCAGGCTTGTAGAGAAGCAAATTCTCTGTTTTTATTAGCAGCTTACTTGCAGATCTTTACTTCAGCTAATGAACATTCTAATAGCTCAAGGGAAAAACAACTCAAATGCTGCAAACTCAGACCACTGCTAACCAAGGAGCCAGTGATTAAATGGGGTTGGCCAACTGCACATACTGCTTCTCATTTTCAATCTGAAGTAATTCCACTACTCTCTCCGTATGGCCCAAACTCCGACTAAAATCCTGTAAGTGCTGTGTTGGAAGAAAATCCCACAGAGGGCTTCCCGCAGACTGGAGATATTATCTGCCCATGTATCTGCCAGTTGACCAGCAAAGAACATCTGGCAGGGCAGCTGGAGGGATGTCACATGCAAGCTAGCAGGGGGCCAGAAACAGCTTACTGGGCACCAAGAGGGAAGGGCCATGGCAACTGGCAAAGTGCATACTATACATTTTACCAGAGCAAATTTGTTGTGAATACTTCATCATTTTTCAAAGGCAGGCAGGTTTTCCCTTCTTCCTAGTTCCTTTTGCTGTATCAATTAATTATGAAAAGCACTGAGCACAGTGCTTGGGAATTAAGTGCTCAACAAACACTAGTTATCATTACTTTTTGCTGTGTTATTATTACAACAGGACCGTTCCCTCCCTGCATGGTCACTGAATGTCCCAGAATTCAGCTGCATGGTTGAATTGTGAGCTTTAATGGGAGGTCATGAAACCAGGTAGTTAATGGGTCAGTGAGTGTTTATACTGTTGTGTGTTATTTAGGCAGCACATTTTTGTTTGAAATAGTCAAAACTATCTTTGTGGTGGCATCTCAATGAAGGAGGAAGGAGGAATTTGTATCTGGTAGGTGTGTTTACTTTGAAAAGTTGACCACCAGATCACAGACCACTGGGACAGCCCCTGTTATGACAAGGATAAGTCTTTTCCGCTTCTCTCTGAGAACTATTATTAGCAGAACTGGAAAGGGTTAACTTTTTCATCTAAAACAAGTGATTAAAAGAACCTACTGCAGACCTGGAGATGTGGGGATAATTATAAAGCTAATGTTTTCTTTCCCATTGGAAACATCTGGATAAATGGTAGCTATGGGATTTCTTTTCACCCTGCACCTTCCACAGATTCAGTGCCTTTATGTGAGTGAGACTGCATTATTTGCAACAGACAAGTAAAGCAGGACTGCTCTTTTCTCTTTTTGGGAAATGGTTTTGAATTTGATGTTCTGGAATCTACTAGGAACATGTCAGGTCCCTATTAAGAATATGTACAAAGACAAAATTGGGTAGATGTAATCAACTAGCCATGGTTCCAAACTTAGGGGTGCATGAGAATTATGCAGGGGGAAGATGATGGGGTTGGGATGATTATGTGTGTGTGGGGGGGGGGCGGGGAGATGGGGGTTGTTTAAAATGCAGATTCCTGGGTTCCACTCTAGAAAATCTGATTTTATAGGTTTGGGAAGGGACACTAGGAATTTGCACTTTAACATACAGACTTGTAAGGAGACAAGGAGCCTGTGGGCCAAGAGGCTGAACACTTAGGGAAATGGCTTGGGTGACATAGAAAGATTTGACACTAGGAAATAAAACTACTGTATAGAACTCTGAAGAGGCCGAGGACCTAGAGAGATATCATGTAATAAATATTATGTTGATACTAGAACGCCTTCACCCTTGTTGTAAAGTTCAGTGCTTATGAGACAGTATAGCTCAGGGCACTTCATGGGCTCTGGGTTCGATTCCCAGGCCGCACCATTTACAAGCTGGGTAACTTTGGGTTCAGTGCCTCAGTTTCCTAAGCTGTAAAGTGAGGATAGTCATAGCATCTACTTTATAATGTGGTGATGTACTAATAATACTAGCTAGCAATGATAGGGATTACATGTAGAGAAAAATTATGTGAGGTCCTTTACATAGATGGACTCATTTAATACTTACAAAACCCTAACAGGATGCGCAGTTGTTTCTAATTGGAAAAATGAGGTTAACAGTTGACTTAAAGTCACATGATTAGAGAATGGCAAGGCTGGGTATCAGATCTGCAGTGCCCGCCTTCATTACCTCCCTTGCTATCCTGCAATAAAACATGAGCTCCTCTTCCTCCTCCTATCATATAGCTCCAGATGAGCCAGCATTAGTTCCCGTTAAGTAAAATGTCATTTTGTTAGCTGAAAAAAGTGAATTCTGCATGTATACCCAGGCCTGGGCTATAATGCAGGAGAGAGAAAGCAGTGTTATGATTGCTAAGCAGTAGTTTCAGCCCGGCTCTGTACCTAAGTGCTCCAGGGTCAGCTGTCCGAGAGAAGGTGTGGTTGGCTGTGGCTCAGCTTAACCTTTTTCACTGGTGGGCTTAGCTTTTCTAAAGTAAAAGGGGCTGAGTCACCTTTGCACCCACACCTCCCCCAGTGGCAGCAGCACGGCAAAGTTCTTGCCAGCAACAAGCATGGTCTTCTCCTTTTGAGGCCCTGGAGCTCAGTGGGATGAAGCTGAGTACACTCTATTCCTTGGCTGGTGCTGCCATAAGTACCATGGACAGGGTGGCATAAACAATAGAAATGCATTTTCTCACAGTTCTGGAACTTCCCCCTCCAAGATCAAGGTGTTGGCAACATTGGTTTCTTCTGAGGCCTCTCTCCTTAGCTTGCATATGGCTATCTTCTCTCTGTGACTTCACGTGGGCTTTCCTCTGTGTGCACTTGTATCCCGATCTCCTCTTCTTAGAAGGACACCAGTCACACTGGATTAGGGCCGACCTTTAATTACCTTTTGTAAAGGTCCTGTCTCCAAATATAGTCACATTGTTAGGTACTGGGGGTTGAGACTTCAACATATGAATTTTGGGAGGACATAATTCAGCTCAAAATAGGCCTGAATAACTGTAGTAGCTACTAATTATTGAATGTGCCAGGTCTGCACTCAACATGTTTTAGATATTGTCACATTTAATCCTCAAAGTAAACTTCCACTTACTTTTAGGGGCAGCTCCCCTGCTGGGCCCACCATCATGGGGACATCCCCTTTACTGTATGTCCCTCTCTTCACTTGTGCAGAGATTGGCCACTGGATGCTTGGTGATAAGGTGTCATGAAGCTGTCCTTCCATTGCCCAACTGTGTGTCTGGTCTCTGACGAGGCTGTGGCTTCAGGACTCCTGGCACTCTTTCTTGTTTTGCCACATGTCCTAGCAGTGCTTGTGCCCTGCTAGGGACACAATCTCTCTCTCTCTCTGTGTGTGTGTTTTGCTTGCCTGATTTTCTGTCACCAGATTGCTCCAGGAGCAGTGATGCTCTTAATTAAGCTGAGATCTGAGGTGCTTAAAATGCAAAATTCACAGGCAAGCTGGCTAATGCCTGAGGCTGGAAAAGGATGCTCTTAACTTTCAGAACCCTAGACGCATCACACCATAAAAATGCCTTCATTCCTATGGAGCTAGCTCACAGGACGAAAGAGTGAGATCCATCTGCAGTGAGGAGAGTTTATGATGAGTTAGACGTCTCTGTGTCTTCTGCAAGCCATCTGGGACCTTAGGGGTTGCATTTAGCAATGAGGAGAGGCCACAAGGGGTCTCTTGGTATACCTCCCCTACCACATGAGGGTAGCCTCAACTCGTGAGAGGATGACCAATGAGCTAATGAAGAAATTCCCAGGCAAGGAAGTTCTGGTTCTTAGAAAAGATGGGAGACCAAGAGCCCAGCCGCGGACTCAGAGATCACAAATACATAAGGGGAGGTTGCAGCTGGCCTGGAAAAACTTGAGATTAGGTAGGACTGGTCTTTAGTACTCACCTCCCATTGTTCAACACACAGGTTGAACTTCTTCCCTTCGACACAACTTCGCTTTGACTTCTCCATTTAGGACACGTGGAGAAGGAACTTGGAGTTTTCAGATATGGTCCTATCATTCAGCTCTTGTCACTCAAGTCCCCACTCATCCCCCTTTATTGCTGAGCAGATGTCTGTAAGTACCAACATCACTTCTGCTCCTCCTTCTCTTTCCTTGCTCCTTGGAAATGCTACATGTGTTTTCTCATCTGTGTCTAGACTCTCTGGAGCTACTTAAATACATATCCGTGCTCATAGGGTATTGACAAGAAAAGAACTCCAGGCCCCTCTGATCCCTTTGTTGTGAATCCAAAACAGAGCTCCCAAGTTGAGTGAGGTCTGTAGGAGGGCAGGGCGCAGGAACTCTGGTACAACAGTGGGGGGAGTTCCGGTTACCCCACAGTTCTCTATTTAGCTTCTGCTCATATCCAGTTGAACTGGACTTGGCATGACCTTTGCTTATATATAAGGTGGTGTTGTGCCTGCTAAGATAAAGCTGCATCTGCTTGGCAGGCCAACTATAAAAAACAAACAAACAAAAAGGCACCCACTTTGGAAAGCCTGCTTAGTCCTGCCCAGATAGTTGCTTGGCTTGCAGACAGTAGTAGAGTTCCCACTACTGTCCACATGGACTGGGTGCTCTTGTGCAGAGCACAACCTGTATGACAGTTCAGGGCAGTGCTGGATCTAGCTCTCAGTGCAGATAGAGGGGCTATGAGTCCATTTATTTCCTCCATTATGCCCCATCTGTGTCCTGGATCCCCAAATAGTGCTCTCTCAGCTTCTCTTCCTTTTCAGCCCAGCTGAAAGCCTTTTGCACCTCTTGGGTGCTGGAACTCAAACCCAGGCTTGGTTATTTTGAAAGTTCTGGTGATTAGGTGACTTTGGTCTGCTAGATGGATGGTTAGAATGTGATGGGAATGCAGATCTTTTGCATTTATTGTCGCCGGAACCTGACTGTGTGAGCAGGAAAACCAGCCACAGCATCTCAATGACAATATTCGTACAATTTGTGCAGCAATTATTTTCCAATCAGGTTGTGCAGGGAGTGTGACATGCAGCTTGTCTTCTTGCAGGGAAGGGTAGAACACCAAGTCACTGCCCAGTTCTGAGTAATTTCAGCCCCGAGCTCAGTCTAACCATGTGCTGCTGATCAACCTGATACCAGAACATTGTGTCTCCTGCCTGCTTCATTATTTTCCAGAGATGTCAGGTGCTGGCCTGGTAGCCTTTGACCCCACTCATCCAACTCATGTTTTGCAATAGACGTTGACTGGTAAAGAAGCACTTCTCTCTCACTAAAACCCTTTCCTGAGTCAAAACTGCTTATTGTTCCCAGTGTCCTGGATACACCTGCAGACGTGCAGTGACACAGCCAGCTTGAAAAAACTGTAAAGCACATCATGTGTGTCTTTTGGGTCTTCCTCACCCTTACAGCAGTCATCTTTCTCTGCCTCCTAGGACTCCTCTCCCTTCTCCTTGTACCAGTCTAAATCATTTTCTTATTCTTCCCCATGGACAAACTGATCTCAAACAGGGAATTATCAAACAAACCAAGTGTTAACTGACAATGACTTAAGCTTTACTTCTTCACAGGGTGCTGGCATTTTAAATGGGGATTTGCCCCAAATGAATAAGGTCATAACCATTAAAAGAGAGGTGGTATTCTTCCGGCACTTTACAAAATCAGGGTGCCTCTATTCTAAGTAGGCCTACTTACTGGTACTTAAAAATAAGTAATGAGGTGGAAATTTCAGGACACCAATAGACCTACAGGCCAGTCAGATTGTACCGAATGACATTTGACTCTCTGTTCAGACAGTGCACACTGTTCATACAGTTTCATGCATCTTTCTGTTCTCTGTTGCTTTTTATGCGGTATCAATCTTTTCACAATTTGAACAAATCTCAACCCTGCAAATGCTTGTGTTCAAGGTGGATGAGGAAGGTTAGTTCACAAGCAGCCACTTGTTCACTGTGCTCTCCACCTTTCTGTGTAGTCCTCTGAGACGGATAGCTTTGTCCATAAGGACAGGGTGATCTCATTTTCAGCATGTTTAACTCTGGACATGTTTTCTGTTCTTTAGCAGCACATTAAACATCAGGCTGACACAGGTTAGAACTGAGATTTTGCACAGAAAATTTACAAGCATCTCCTTTTTTTTCTTTTGGCAATGATGTGAAATTTGTCTTTCTGAAGTAAATGGGTTTACCAGATCTTGATGAACTTTACTTGGCTTGAGAACAACGCTTAAGAGTCACTATTCTTTGATTTTTTTCCCCCAAGCAAGAGCAGTAGTTTACTAACATTTTAGTTGTTAAGAGGAGGAAGAAGATTATATAGAAGGAAATTCAATTAAGTGTCTGTTAAAGTGAATAGAGTCTTTGATTTGGATGGGGGCCTCTGCCAAACCTCCTTTATTTAACAATATATCCATAATTTTGTTTATTAAATTGAAAGCCTACAATGTGCCAAGTCATACATGACAAGTTGTGGTTATAAAGATGGAGACAATGCATTTTCTACTGTCAAGGAGCTTGTTTGTTACTGCAAAAGATGAGTAGTCTACATGTCTGTGCTTCAGCTTCCCTAGGTATAAAATGGGGGTAACAGCAAAACTACACTTTGGGCTGCTATGATGATTAAATAAGGTGAGATTGTAAAGCAATCAGGACATTTCCTGGCACATATTAAGTGCTTTATGCGTGTTTCAACAAAATACAAGATAAAACATGTGTAAGAACATAGACTGAGAATGTGCACATACACATGGGTGCCAGGAAAATGCTCCAGAAGGCATCAAAAGTTTAGAAGGGGAGAGTGTGATGGTTGGGGCTGGCTTCACTCATGGAAGTGTGGAGACTTTATCTGGGTGTTGAATGATGAGTAAGGGTTCAGTATATAGAGAGATAGGGTGTTTCCAAGAAAAGAAAGAGCACAACTGTTGTTAACTCAAACAGCTCTGTCTAGAACATTCTGCCCAGAAGCCTTCCCTGACCACCTGCTCATCCCACTGGATTAGTTCAGATCAGGCACTCTACAGCACTTGGTACAGGCCTCCTTCTCATCATTACCTCAACATTTTCTAGCCAGTTTCCTCTAATATTTATTCAGCAGCATATATTGAGTACCAGCTTTGTGTCAGGCCTTGCACTGGGCTGTCTGTTCTCAGGAACTCCTAGAAAAATAACAGGTTTGGCCAGGTTTCTTGGCTCATGGCTGTAATCCCAGCACTTTGGGAAGCCAAGGCAGGCAGATCATGAGGTAAGGAGTTTCAGACCAGCCTGGCCAATATGGTGAAACCCCCTCTCTACTAAAAATAAAAAAAATTAGCTGGGCATGGTGGTGCATGCCTGTAGCCCCAGCTACTCAGGAAGCTGGGGAAGAAGAATTGCTTGAATCCAGGGGGTGGAGGTTGCAGTGAGCCGAGATTGTGGCACTGCACTCCAGCCTGGGTGACAGAGTGAGACTCCGTCTCAAAAAATATATAGGAACACTTTTACACTGTTGGTGGGACTGTAAACTAGTTCAACTATTGTGGAAAACAGTGTGGCGTTTCCTCAAGGATCTAGAACTAGAAATACCATTTGACCCAGCCATCCCATTACTGGGGATATATCCAGAGGATTATAAGTCATGCTGCTATAAAGACACATGGACACGTATGTTCATTGCGGCACTATTCACAATAGCAAAGACTTGGAATCAACCCACATGTCCATCAGTGATAGACTGGATTAAGAAAAGGTGGCACATATACACCATGGAATACTATGCAGCCGTAAAAAAGGATGAGTTCATGTCCTTTGTAGGGACATGGATACAGCTGGAAACCATCATTCTCAGCAAACTATCACAAGAACAGAAAGCCAAATACTGCATGTTCTCACTCATAGGTAGGAATTGAACAATGAAATCACTTGGACACAGGAAGGGGAACATCACACACCGTAATCCTATTGTGGGGAGAGGGGAGGGGAGAGGGATAGCATTAGGAAATATACCTAATGTAAATGATGAGTTAATGGGTACAGCACACCAACATGGCACATGTATACATATGTAACAAACCTGCACGTTGTGCACATGTACCCTAGAATGTAAAGTGTAATTAAAAAAAACAAGAAAGAAAAAAAATGCTTTCTCTCGGGCACCAGGAGTTCCCATAGCACATTGCTTGGCTCAGTATAGCAGTTTAAAAGAACATTTTTGTGTCTTTATAACAGCATGACTTATAATCCTTTGGGTATATACCCAGTAATGGGATGGCTGGGTCAAATGGTGTTTCTAGTTCTAGATCCTTGAGGAAACGCCACACTGTTTTCCACAATGGTTGACCTAGTTTACAGTCCCACCAACAGTGTAAAAGTGTTCCTATTTCTCCACATCCTCTCCAGCACCTGTTGTTTCCTGACTTTTTAATGATTTCCATTCTAACTGGTGTGAGATGGTATCTCACTGTGGTTTTGATTTGCATTTCTCTGATGGCGAGTGATGATGAGCATTTTTTCATGTATCTGTTGGCTGTATGAATGTCTTCTTTTGAGAAGTGTCTGTTCATATCCTTTGCCCTCTTTTTGATGGGGTTGTTTTTTTCTTGTAAATTTGATTGAGTTCTTTGTAGATTCTGGATATTAGCCCTTTGTCAGATGAGTAGATTGCAAAAGTTTTCTCCCATTCTGTAGGTTCCCTGTTCATTTTGATGATAGTTTCTTTTGCCGTGCAGAAGCTCTTTAGTTTAATTAGATCCCATTTGTCAATTTTGGCTTTTGTTGCTGTTGCTTTATCTGAGTGTGACCTATCTTCTCTTCTGCCTTCCTTTCCTTCTTTCCTTCCATGCCTTCCACCATCCTTTCTTCTCTCTATAGCTTTTTGTTGTTGTTGCTGAGGAGTCTCAAATTATTGGGACATAAACACAAAATAATCTTTTACTCCCAACAGCTAACCTCAACTGTAGCTTACTGATCCTTCAGAACATTAAAATCTGATTCCATAACTTTTGGGGCATGTTTACCAAAAAAGTTTCATTCAGTTTTTTTTTAAAAGGCTTATTCTGTGTATTTAAAAACTGAAATTTCATATTTAGTTCAAAGCCACCCTCCTTTCCCCATTTCAGACTAGATTTTCATTACTACCCTTGTTCACACTCCCCTCACCCCCAACCTTCCATCTGCTTTTATTCTGAGGTTGGGCTGGCTGGAGAGACAGCGTGGTGTGGCATCTGCACTCTCCTTTGTGGTCATGACCAGCCAGTGTTCAAGCTCTTGTCTTGATGTGGACAGGTGGGGACAGCTTCCCTGGGCACTGGTGCTTCCCTGAGGGTCTGTGGCATCATGTGAGTGTTCATGAGCAGCAGCATCATACCACATCCCTCTGACATGCACTCTTCTTTGTACCACTGTGAGCTCCCCATCTCATCTAGTCTTCATGGCTATCACATGTGGGATCTGTTGCTAGGAAGTGATTTGGCTTCTGTAACTTTCAGGATCTCAGGGAGCAGGAACTTAGGGAAGAGACCCATACCATATAACCGTCCCAAGCTTGTAACATGCCTGGTGGTTTGGCAAAGATTCAAGCACAGAAGGATTGAATATTTCAGTATTCCTGTCTTTCGGGTCCCCTAAAACTCAAGTGATTATTCTCAGAGCCTCTCTTGGCTTTATTGTGCATTTATCATCTCATGGGAAGGTCAGAAGAGGAGAGGTTTCTCTTTTCCCAAACTCTAAATTTCAAAAAGACTAGCTATCTACATCCGGTTGCCTTCTTATGTACTGGGGTAGTGAAATATTGGGGTGATCATGTTATGCAGGTTCTGTTTAACAAGCTTCTATTATCAAGCCCCACTGGTGGAAAGTGGCTGCCCTGGCAGCCTATAGTTCTCTCAACCTTGAATATAGAGTACCCAGAATGCTTTCTGGGGAAACAGAAAAATCCCCCTTTCACCTAACAGGATCCTAATAGAGATTCATTCATTCATCACCTATTCCTTAGGCTAAGCATTGTCCTAAACACTGGCAATAGAGCAATAGTTCCTATTCTCACAGTGTTTATGCTTTAGTGGGGAGATGTCAACAGATAGAATATGGTAGAGATGTACTGAGAACAAAAGGAGAGGTTCCAGGGTACAGGGGATGGAAGCCAGGAAAAAGATTCAGAGGAGATTGCCAGAGGTGAGGCTGATAGAACGACCAAATCTTGAAGGGTGTTGGCATGGCAGACAAGGTAAATAGGGCATTCCTGGCACAGGAAATGACACTCACTAAGTTTCAGAAGCTTGATAGTGTCACTTAGTCAAGGAAATGGAAGGAAATCCATATAATCCAGGGGTGGATGTTCCAAGGGAAATGGCAAGGATGCAGCAGCAGAGGGAAGCAGGTGAGAACAAGTTCATAGAGGGCCTTGGCCACTATACTTAGTTACCAAGAGCCCTAGAAGAAGCTAGGGGTGGCAAGAATGGTGATCACATGTTACATGATCAGATGTGTATTTTCCAAAGATCTCTGACAGAGCTAAGGAGAGTGGAACCAGTTTTTGTATGAGTAGGTGGATGGTGATAAACACTGGAAGCAAGAACACCAATAAGGTGATTTTCATAATTTGCTTAGGAAATTACAGTTTGTGCACAAACGCAGCAATGGTAAGGATGGAGAGAAGGAAATGAACGTGAGAGATACTGATTTCTTTTCAGACAGAATTGACCCAATTCAGTGACTGAGTGTAGAGAGAGGAGAGGGGCCTGTGAGAGCTCTCAGATTTCTGGGCTGGGTCATGAATGTTGTGGTGGTGTTCATGGGGAAAGGATATCAAGTCGAGAAACTCATTTGGAAGGAAAGGTGATTTCAGTTTTGGATGTTTTGGATTTGAAAAACCTGTGGCATGTGGACGGGGGGAGGGGGATGTTGAATAAACTGATTCAAAGGAGAGGGAAGAGGGCTGAAGACACAGAAATAGGTGGGATAGTGCATCGGTGCCTGCTGATGGCTTCACACCAGCTGCCTGGGGACTAACAGAGATGAATGAGACCTAGACTATTTATTTTATGGATAAATTCACATGACCTTTTAGAAACATTTGTAAGATTATGACAAATATACTGACAAGTAAAGAAAAAAGTCTTCGGTTAGGCTACTTGTTTTGAGTTTTGGTTCCAAAGTCATGGTCTGAGGTAGCGAATGACATCTCAGGGTCCCTTCCCATATGAGGATTGCAGGAGGCCTGGTGAACAAAGGGAGGTATTTTTAAGTGAAGCTCTATCCTACAATTACAACTGTAGGACAGGAGAGAAATCAGAATTTGAGCTGAGATAGCATTTTTCCCCTCCCCTTCGATTTCAGCTTTCATTGAATTTGGAAATCATATATTTCTTTATCTGGGTCAAGGACTTGAGCAGAACAGGCTAAGTGAGCTCAGTGCAAAACAGCATGTTCAGGTGTTTGCATTAATCCTCTCAAATCACTCACCTGAAGAAAGTAGAAAGAAACGACAAAAATAAAATTCTTCTTAACAGATGGTTATCTTTTTGCCCCCTCTTTTTACTTTAAACTTAGCTACTACAATCATTCTGAAACCATGCTTCTTTGGTAAGTGGATAACTGGCATTAATGACTTTGTGGTCAAAGCTATTGAATTCTCTGCTTCCCCAGAATCCAAACTTCCTGGGAAAAGTATCAGATATTCTCAGGATTTCAGTTTCTTTCAGTTGTTCACAACCTGGTAAATACACTGTAAGTAGAACAATCCTTTACCAGTATATAAGCCAAGCAAAACAGTTTAATTAATTAATAATTCTATGTTTAATTTTATAGAAAAATCTTAGGATTCTAACAGATAAATCAGCATAGGACATAAACATTCATTTTTCAGAAAAAAAAATTTAGATAAGAATATAGGAAAACTTCCATACATACCCAGTCATCAGAGGCTTAAAATATAAACAAAATTTAAGATGCATTTAAAATCATACTAAATTACAAAAGCATTTTTTAAAATGATAAATCCCAGTCCTGGGAAGTATTTGATGAAATGTTTTCACCATTATTCTCTAGTGGCAATATAAATGTTGGCAGAATGGTTTTGTAAGTAACAAAATAGGGTACTTTAAAAGCTATAAAAATGTTCACACTATTTGACTTAGCAATCCCACTCTGGGTGTTATTTTCAGAAAATACTCTGGAAGAAATATAAAATCCACATACTAGAAATTGTCACTGTTGTGATAACTGTCAGGAGCAATTGGAAAAAGCCACAAGGCCCTAAATGAATCCAAATTTGACTTAGCAAATTATGGTACTTGACTCAATATAAAGTTGAAAATTAGGAAGATTTATAATTGTTAAGACAATATAGAAACCAGGAAACTGGTTACAGATACTTAAGGAATAAAAAAAAGACATGTGAAGAAATTTTGTTTTACCTTGTAATTGCAACCACCAAACAACAACAAAAAACTTTTACTGTCTGTTTCTCTTTGACTGGAATGTGCGCGCTTCACAGCTAGAAACTCTCTGTCCTAGTCACCATATTTCTCCAGCGCTCAGTGAATGTCTGCCAAATTGAATCTAATCTGTGCAAATCAAATATGTACAAATGGAATGGGTAGGGAATTTAAAGGAACTTTTTACTGAAAAATTTTCTAATGCCACTTCATATGTGCCATCATATGAGACACAAAGATATAAAATATTTTCTCAAGATTTTAAGGATAAAATGATTTTTGGGAAAGGTACATTTCATGATAGTATCATATATTTTATAGGAAATATATTTTTCTTATATATTTTATGGGAAATATATTTGTTCATATACATGTACTAGAGCTTAGGAGACCATCATATGTCATGTTATGAGTATGATCATGTATATTCTAGTCCCAAAAAAGTGTAAAATCATAGTTATTTGTACATAGTTGTTTGTGTACAGCAAATATATTGTGTGTTGGGTAGTCACAGGCAACAAAATACAATACATTAACTGGTAAATGAAGTTTTATATCATGTGGTTCTATAAAATCAGATATTGGTAACACATAGCAGAAAATTACGTTAACTTATGAAAAGCAAACTAAGTTAAATGAGTACATTTAATGAAGCCTACTATATTGCATATATTACATGATGCCAAAACTAATATATCACAAATACTGGTGCAAAGTAAATGGAAACATAAAATAAATTTCCATGAATTCCTATGCAGAAGTGCTTAGTACCTGTTCAGGGTTTCTCAGCCTATGTGCTGTTGACATTTTTGGGCTGGATAAATCTGTCATGTGGTAGAAGTGCGGGGCTGTTTTGTGCCTTGTAGGATGTTTAGCAGCATTCCTGGGCTCTATTCATTAGAGGCCAGTAGCAACTTCGCCCAAATATGACAACTAAAAGTGTCTCCAGACATTGCCAAATATCCCTTGGGAGGCAAAATCACTCCCTGTAATAACCAGGGATCTCCAGAGAAATAGAACCAATAGGATACCTACCTATCTACCTACCTATGAGGTGATTTACTGTGTGAATTGGCTCACATGACAAGGGAGGCTAAGGAGTCTTGTGATATGCTGTCTGCAAGGTAGAAAACCAGGAAAGCCAGTGTTGTGATTCAGTCTGAATTAAAAGGCACAAGAACCAGAGTAGGCAATGGTAAAAGTCTAAGTCTGAGTTTGAAGGCCCAGGAACTAGGAGCACTGATGCCCAGAAGCAGGGTAAGATGGATGGCTCAACTCCAACAGAGAGAGCAAATTTGCCTTACACTGCCATTTTGTTCTATCTGGACTCCTAGTGGATTGGATGAGCCTACCCACATTGATGAACTTAATCTTGTTTACTCAGTCCAAAGATTCGAATGCTAAGCTCTTCCAGAAACACCCTCACAGACTGCTATGGTTTGAATGTTTTTGTTCCTCCAAAATTCATGTTGACACATAATTCCTAATACAGCAGTATTAAGAGGTGGGGGCTTTATGAAGTGATTAGGCCATGAGGACTTTGCAGCCCTCTTGAATAGCATTAGTGACTCTACAAAAGTGCTTTAGTGACTTCATTCACTCCATGCCTTCCACCACGTGAGGACACAGCAACAAGGCACCATCTTGTAAGCAAAGAGCAAGTCCTTACTAGATACTGCATCTGGTGGCACTTTGATCTTGGACTTCCCAGCCTCCAGAACTGTGAGAAATACATTTGTATTCTTTGTAAGTTACCCAGTCTAAGATATTTTGTTATAGCAGCATGAACTAACACAGAGCACAGACAAATATTATTATATGAGAACATAATAAAAATAGAAAAAAATTGAATGAATTTAAATAGAAATATTATAGCAGTGCCTTCATTACTTTTAACCTACCAATTATATAGTAGAAAAATATTTAGATCTAACATGTTCTGGATATGTTTCCAATCTCTGTCTCATGTCAGATGGTTGGCTCTATTTTTTGTTAAGAAAGTTGGTGTTAGAACATGAACTTCACAGGGGTGATGTTTGTGTTTTGCTTTTAGTTTATTCTAGTTCTAACCTTAAGTGCTTGGATATAATATAACTTTGATTCTTCCCTCATCCACTTTCCTCCTCCTATTTCTCTTCCTCCTCCTCCTCCCTTTCTCTCTCTCTCTCTCTGTCTTGTGTATGGGTAGAAAAATGCATCTTATATTCTTGTAAATATTATAATTTTAAAAATGTGATTAAATAATGAATTTATCTACTTTTAACTTCCACAGTGTACGTGAAGATGCTTTTCTGTCTGTAGACACTTGAGTATCTTTCTTGCAGACCTTCAGCCTTGAGAGACCACCTAGCCTGTGGAGGTCATAGCACTGTCAGAAAACATAGACTTTGAAGTCAGCTAGGCATGTTTGGAAGCTTTGTTTGTGAAATAAATTAGCCAAGTATTGTTAGAAAACTTTTTAATCTCTGAGTCTCACTTATCATAAAAATGGGGTTAATAATGCTGCATTATAGGGTGGTTTGGGAGAGCCAAAGGATGATTCTCCTGAAACACCTGGTATTGTACCCAGGCATATAGTGGGCAGTTATGTTAATTACCTTCACATCTCCTTTCTTTTATGAAATATTGCAGGTCATAGAGCACCAGAGCTTTGAAAACAGCCATACCCTGTTGTATTAGCTTGCTAAAGCTGCCATAACAAAATATCGCAGACGGGTGGCTTAAATGCCAAGTTAATTTACTCAGGGTTCTTGAGGCTGGGAGCCTGAGATCAAGGAGCCAGCAGGGTTGGTTCTTTCTGAGGCTTCTTTCCCTGGCTTGTAGGTGGCCATCCTTTCCCTGTGTCTGTGTGTCATCTTCCTCTGTCCATGTCTTTGTCCATTTCTTTTTTCTTGTAAGGACACCGGTCATAGTAGACTGAGGCCCACCCTAATCATGTAACTGTAACTGAAATGATCCTCTTTAACCCATTTATATTGGAGGTTGCAGTTTTTTGAATTGCAGTCATGTGTGAAAAATCAGACTTTGGTGATGACTTTGAGTAGTAGGACATAAATAACTCCCACATGCTTAGTGTTCCAGTAATGGAACACTAGGCCTAAATGGGTTTTAAAGACCCCATCTCCAAATACGGTCACTGTATTAGTCTGCTCTCATGCTGCTAATAAAGACATACTCAAGACTGGGTAATTTATAAAGGAAAGAAGTTTAATTGACTCACAGTTCCACATGGTTGGGGAGGCCTCACAATCATGGCTAAAGGTGAACAAAGTCACATCTTACATGGTGGCAGGGAAGAGAGCTTGTGCAGGGGAATTCCCATGTATAAAACCATCAGATCTTGTGATACCCATTCACTACCACGAGAACAGTATGGGGGAAACTACCCCATGATTGAACTATCTCCACCTGGCCCCACCCTGGACACATGGGGATTATTACAATTTAAGGTGAGATTCAGGTGGGGACACAGCCAAACCATATCAGTCACATTCTGAGGTTCTCTGGAGATCTGGATGTCAACATACAAATTTTGGGGAAGACAAATTTCAGCCCATGCCCTGCCCTCCTCCTCATGTTGAACTTTAGAGAAGTGCTCCAAAAAGAAACTCTGCTGGGACTCTGATAAACCCACATTAACAATACCTCATCATTCACTATTAGTTGCTTTTTCCTATGTGCTCTAACAGTTTTGGCAGTAATTGCAAAAGCACACACTTAGCTGACATGTGTTTAGTGAATATGCTACTGATCATACCGTTTATTCTTTTAATCTTTTACTCACACAGTGGGTCTGTCCACAAATATCTACTGAGAATGCACTGTGTCCTAGGCACTACACTAGGCCTTTAGAGATGAGAAGAACACAATGTATTTGCTTTTGGGAGCTCAGAGTCATGAGAGAGAGAAGGAGGGAGAGAGAGAGAGAGGCTCAGACAATTCTGAAATAATGTAGTTGTGCAAGAGAGAAATAAAAGATATATCAAATTGAAATAATTACAGTGTTACACTAACATTATAAATGAAGTTGTGAAATTTCCTGTGCAGGGTGAGACTGAGAGTTAAGGGTTAGGTTTTGAGAACTACAGTTCAGCCACTCCTTATCCACCTCCTAAAATAAAGCTAATCTTAGACTATCAGTTTGCTTATCATAAGGATGAAAGTCTGAAGTTTAGACAATTAGGAAATTGGACTAATCTCTATACCAAGTAAATAAACTGAACTTTTATACTTTTTTTCCCTCAAGATGGAGTTTCCCTCTTGTTGCCCAGGCTGGAGTGCAATGGTGCAGTCTCGGCTCACTGCAACCTCCGTCTCCCAGGTTCAAGTGATTCTCCTGCCTCAGCCTTCCAAGTAGCTGGGATTACAGGTGCCCACCACCACACCTGGCTAATTTTTATATTTTTAGTAGAGATGGGGTTTCACCATGTTGCCTAGGCTGGTCTTGAATTCCTGACCTCAGACGATTTGCCCACTTTGGCCTCCCAAAGTGCTGGGATTACAGGTGTGAGCCACCACATCTGGCAAACTTTTATAATTATAAAGAGGTAATGTATACTTATAAGTTTATGTTAAATTTATAGGTAATAGAACTATAGATGCAAGATCTTGTACTCTTGAAGCCATATGTCAAATACAAAAGTGCTGAAATACTAAAAAAATCCCCAAATACTAAATATAAATACTAAAAATGTGTTAAAGATGTTGAGATGCAGAATTGCAAGAGTGCTGGAAGGCAGCAAGAATAAAGTCAACATTGAATCTTGGATGCTCTAAGCCAGCCAAATTGCCAGGCAGCTTTGGTTCTATGGGCTTTAGGTAGTGGGGATTTTGAGGGGATCTGGTTCAGAGGTATCAGATGTTATGCACTGTTGGTCACCTTTTGGGAACTACTAGGTAGTAGTCCCTAAGAAAGACTCAAAGAGTGAACTATAGTGGGTTCCTAGAGGACAAACGGGAGAATACTAGAGTAACCAAGAGTAAAAAGATTTCTGTGGATGTTTGCAGGGGAGGAAGGAGTGGGTATCTGCCATAGCCACTGTCTTCAGTGGCTTCTATTAAGATTGCAGATATGGGTAAAGATTCGATTTCAAATGAGTTTTTAAGAGCTCTGTTTTACCACTTTTTTTTTTTTTTTTTTTTTCCCTGAGACAAAGTCTCACTCTGTCGCCCAGGCTGGAGTGTGGTGGCATGATCTCAGCTCACTGCGATCTCTGCCTCCTGGGTTCAAGTGATTCTCCTACCTCAGCCTCCTGAGTAGCTGGGAACAGAGGCATACACCACCACGCCCGACTAATTTTTATAGATTTTGTAGAGACGGAGTTTTGCCGTGTTGGCCAGGCTGGTCTTGAACTCCTGACCTCAAGTGATCCGCCCACCTTGGCCTCCCAAATGCTGGCGTTACGGGCATAAGCCATTGTGCCCGGCCTTCCTATGTCATTGAAAAGAGCCTGCTGATATTTTCCCTGAGAACTGGGAAGTTCTGATGAATTGTGAATGTTTCTGGATGCAGTACTTATTGGAAAACTCCACAATTATCAGTAATTGTTATCTATAAAACCAGCTGTAGTCCACTCCAACTGAAAATGTCTTTAAGCTCACCGTTTGAATTGATCTACTTCTGAGTGACGGACAGAGATGCCTAGGTCTACTCTTCTACCTTTCCTGAGACGTCCCTGGGTAGGGAAATCAGTTTCTATTTAAGTACAGCATCTGGAAGGAGGTAACGTACAGGATGGTATTGGGGGATCAGCGTGAGGAGGGTACTGTCCTTGGCCTGCTTCATTATTACTATGGACATTGGGTGTTATTCCCATGGGATGGTACTAAGACAGTAGTTGTTTAATTATGATGCTCTGAAGCTGAGTGGATGTTTGCAAAATATTTTGAGTACCTTGGAAAAGTGGCATTATTTGTGTGTAAAATATTACTAAATGTATTGTTTGCCAAATAATTCAGAGAAAGGTTCAGCTGACTTTCTTTGGTTTGCTGATTTAGAAGCTTTTTCTTCAAAGTAGAAGTAATGATCTTTTTGCTTAAATGTAGCTCTGGGCACAGTTACAAAATTTCAGCATGTTTTTGGCCTCTATTACTCTACATCAGCTATTCAGCAATTTGGCTTTTTTGTTGTCGTTGTTGTTGTTTATTCCTAATGCAAAGTGTTATTTGTTAAACATTATTCCTGCTAGTAAAATATGGTCATTTTTAGTGATTTTGCTACAGGAGCTAAAAACGGCTTTGCTGATGTTTAAGTAGATGGTTGAAGAGGGGAGCTGATATTTTGTATTTTGATAAATGTTAGTTGAATAAAAGAAAGCAAGTAAGTAGGAGAATTTTATCTCTTGTGTATGGGAATGTTATATTTTCTGTTTATACCTATATCTGGTAATGCTCCTTAATAACACTAATATGCAATTTATAGTTTAAGCTATAAAACATAGCATATTCTTTCTCTCTTTCCCTCCTTCCTTTTCCTTCCACAGATAATTTTTAAAGTACCAATTATATGTAAGATACTTCCTGGCATCATTCAGATAATGTCTGCTCTTCTTATGAGATACATGTAGTCATTTATTTTTAAATAGGGAAACTCAAATTTTATGGCTTAATCAGTGGATGAGTCAATAGTTATTGAACAAACTGTATCACTAATATTCTGAAGAAATATATTTCACATATTGATCTTGGGATTTATAAACTTAATGGAGAGCCATGAAAATGTCATAAATACATCCATAAATAAAATCAGTCTTGGAGAGATAAGTGTAGTAGAAGCAATGTGATATAGAGGACTTATTGACTACCTCATTCCAATGATTCTTCAAAGGATAAAAGTATCTGATTTTTTGCCCTGGGATCCAGGTGGTAGTTCTGCTTATTTTGAGATAAAATAACTTATTTTCAACACTTCTATTTGCTTATGCATTCACATATATTTCTGTATTAAATATAGAATTAAATATCTTGCCATTAAATATCTCTCCATACAATTTGAAGTACATCACCTCGAATAATTTATCAAACTCCTACTCACCTACAAATGGACACTCCTATGTATCATATGAAGTACACTAAATGGACATATCTGTGTTCTGTAAATGTTCACATCTTTCATAATTGACCCCTAAAGATGTGATTAAGGCCTTCGCCAAGAAATGCTCAGGATATATAAAAGTGAAATCTTTTCCACATTATAATCTTATGCTGCATACATTTAAAATAGGTATTAAGGATCTACTAAAATGTAGGGAGACATTGGATTTTCATGTAGGATAATAAAAAGTCTTTGATTTCAAAGAGCTTTGAACTAATTTAGGAGAAGCAGGACCTACACACTTTAGAGGCGATCATTAGCAGGACCTACACACTTTAGAGGCGATCATTCAGAAGTGAAAATAACTATATGCAGCTTTGAGAAAAGAAATGTCACAAGACAGGATGATAAGGTTGTCAAAAGGGTGATCCAGAGAGGAGAGAGACTATGAGAGTTCAGAGCTGAGCTAGACACAGCACTGTGAAATGTCAGTGGGAAGATAGAGTTCTTCTGATCCTCAGAGGGTAACCATCATAGAAATAGTGCAGAGGAGTGGCGAAGGCTTCCAGGCAGAATGAATGATGTGAGCAGAATCGAGCAAGGCTAAAATATTAGCCAAGCTAGGAGAAGCCATTTTCTGGTGGAGAGTAGGTGGGAGAAAGTGAGATGGCAGATGAGGACCAGGTTGAGAAGAGCCTTGCAAAGTTAAGCAGGGAGTATTGTCTTTATTCTGCCAATGCCGGACAATCCTAATGATGATCATGAGCAGGGAAGTGACTGGCCACAAAGTGTAGGAACTTAATAATAAAAGTATTTTTGATTAAAAGCAAGCTTGAAGTAAAAGGTACCTTTTCATGTTTGTGGTTCCAAAGATGATAATTCAGAGTATTTTCCAGAGTGTGGCTTTTGCAGGCAACTTACGTTTCTCATTACTTGTGTTTTGGGATAGTTAATGTTTGGGATTGCCATTACTTATTTTTAATTCACCCCAAAGGATATTTTCCTATGTCCCTTTTCAGGTTAGCACATGGGCTAGGGAGAGAGTTAGTGCAAAGTCTATGCAAGAGGTTCATCGACTCTGAGAATATGTAACTATGTATGTATGTACTTATGTACATATGTGGTTATATATGTATGTATATAAGTATGTATGTACTAGCAGAGATCAACTTCTCCTGGCCCCATCCTTCTGTTCTCCATCTGGGTGGCTTAAAGAGCAGAAATTAATTTTCTCAGCTCTGGAGGATGGAAGTCCAAGACCAAGGTGTTAGAAGGTTGGTTTCTTCTGAGGCTTCTCTTGTTGGCTTGCAGATGGCAAACGTGCATGTGTACATACCACCCTGGTGTCTGTTCCTCATTTATGAGGACACCAGTCATATTGGAGTAGATCCCCTCCATCTAATGACCTCATTTAGCTTTAATTATCTTCTTGAAAGACCTATTTCTAAATACAGTCACATTCTAAGATACTGGGGGTTAGGGATTCAACATAGACATTTGAGGGGAACACAATTTCATAGCAGTTGTCTATATAAAATTTGCCTTGTTCATAACGAACAAAAAGAGAGAAAAAATCAAAACCATATTGTTTCCAGATATTGAGATTTATTTACTACTGTTCTCTTTCTGAAAATAAAAAGAGCCATTACTTATGTTTGATTCACCCTAAACTATAAATATATAGGCCATAAAGTGTCACTGTTTTATAAAGAACCAAGGAATGTTTCTCTTCCATACCATCCTGCTTAAATCCTCATAAGTGCTTGTTGTGAACTCATTTTCATTCACACTTCAGATGAAACTCTCAGCTACGAAATGCGGCAGCTAAAAACCTTCAGTTTCTCATTGGTCCCACAAAGCCTAACCTATGAACTACATTATCAAATAAACAAGTCTAGGCCTAGAGGAAATTGGCCCATTCTTAAGAAAACCCAGACTTTTAATTAAAATGGTAGTATAGTAGTTCCCCCTCCACCCTCTACCCTTATGTATGGTGTCAGTTACCCATGGTCAAGTGTGGTTCAAAAATAGTAAATGGACAACTCCAGAAAGACAAATTCATGTTTTAAATTGTGCCCTGTTCTGAGCAGTGGTGATGAAATCTCGCACTTCCCCACTCTCTCCCACATGGGACATGACTTGTCCCTTTGTCTGGCATTTCCACACTGTATATGCTACCTGCCCGCTAGTCACTTAGTATTCTTCTCAGTTATCAGATTCACTGTGGTGGCATTATAGTGCTTGTGTTGATGCAACCCTTATTTTACTGAATAATAGTCTCAATGTGCAATGTCTGCTGGCCATTCAGAAATGCCAAAGCGAAGGCGTCAATGAGGGTGAAAGTTTATCATAGGTAGGTATGCATAGGAAAACACAGTATGTATAGGATTTGGTACTGTCCCTGGTTTCAGGCATCCACTCAGAGTCTTAGAACACAACCCTGTGGATTTTCTGGGATGAGGGTGTTCCAGCGTGTCTCTAGGCTCTCAAAAATTTTTGCCATTACACATGTCAGATGTAGGTAATTTTAGGGAGAAATAGTAAAAACATCAATTACTATTGAAACTCCCACAGACTGATAAATGACAAAATATATTAAGCCTAACACAAATTTTTCAGTAAAATTGTTTTTCACAAATTTCTTCTAAGTCTAAAAGAGATGGCTTTACTTACCAGTACTGGATATGTATATTATGCTTCAATGTACTTGTTAGTTATTTGTTATTTCCCAAGATTATTTACTTGTGATTTATTCTTATTCATTGTGTGTATTTTTCATCATATCTTTGAAAATTGTACACATCCAATAATGCACCAAAACACTGAGCCATGATATCTGGTTATTGAACACGTGTTTTCTAGAATGCAACTGGTGATAGAAAGTGACAACTCATTGTCTTGCATTCAGCAAGGTTCCTTCATCTTTTTCATTGAGATGATTCAATGCTTATTGTAAAAAAACATAATTGAGAGTATACTAGATTTATTTCAGCAATTCTATACATAAAGTCCTTTTGAATTCTAGATAGTATTCTCTAAGTTGCATGTGTATAGTAAGATAATTTAAGCAATATACTTGAATCTTCACTTAGTATTGAGGCTTTACTATTCATGAAATATATAACCTGATTTAAAAAATATCAATGAATTTGATCATATCTTGGAACCTCATTTCACTCTCTCTGGTGTTGTCATGGCAACAGGAAAGCCAGGGTGCTATGGGGACTGTGATTTGAGACTTCTGCTGCAGTTATTCCTGTGTGTGGTCCAGAGAGAAAAAATAATGTGATGGTACTTGATTTTTAAAAATTATATTTAACATGCATTATGCTAATATAGCAGTCATGGAGGATTCACACTCTTAAAAATGCCCAGTTTTGTCTTTTTAACCATTAACTTGAGTTCAGGTTTACTTTTTCCTGTTTAAGTCCAGTTTAGTAACTATGAGAATTATTTTTGATATGAACAGTATATAGTTATTAGGTCTTGAAACAAATAGGATGGATAATATAAGATTCAAACAATTGAATTTACTAAATGGTTATGTTAAACATTTGAATTAATTACAAATGCTTTATAAAACTGTGAGATGAGCTTTGGTTATAAATCCTGCCCACCAATGATATGGGCAGCTCACGGTCTTAGTCCACATTACTGAGACCCTGTGCCTGCCTGTCTGTGGCTCCATGTCCAGTTTACATGATATGACAGCTTTCCTACTTTATATGTAAATTCTAGTAATTCCCTTTTACTTGTACCTTTACTTGATTCTTTCTTTGTTTTTCTTCCTTTACTCCATCCTCCTCCCTTCCCCATCCATCCTTTATCCTTCCCTCCCCCATCCATCCTCCCTCTCTCCATCCTCTTTCCATCCTCCCACCCTCTCTCCTTTTCCTTCCTCCCACCCTCTCTCCTTCCCCTTCCCTCCCTTCCCCTCCCATTCCCTTCCCTTCCCTTCTTTCTCTTCAGATGCTTTATTTGGGATATTTATTACATTAAATGTACTTGCTGCTCTGTATTGTCCAGCTGCAGGCTGCTTTTACTCTTCTAAGTAGGTTCAATTAGCTTCCCTTTGTCCTTGCCTTCATTCTCCTACCCCTCCCACTAACCTCTTCCCCAGTTTCCTCACTTAGCCCCAGGTGGCACAAACCCATAGGTCTCTGTGTCCAGTGGCCACTGCTTCTTCCTGCCAGGTCTTTGCTCAGAGTAGATGGAGTTCTTGTAAAATCTGGTGAGGAGCCTAAATACATGCAGCAGTATTATATGCAAAGGCCAGAGGCAGAGGGGAATAAAAAAAATAAACTGCATAGGAATGAGCAGGAATTATGAAGAAGGTCACTACGAAATAGAAAATTGATAGCACTCTGAGAATCATGTCTAGATTTCCAGGGAACTCTGACGAACATCAGGATTATGCACATTTAAGGTAGTAAAGATCAAATACTTAAATACATTTTAAACAAAGGTATGGTTGAGGCTGCAGTGAGCTGTAATTGTACCACTGCACTCGAACCCAGGTGACACAGTGAGACCCTGTCTTAAACAAAACAGAATACAAAGGTGTACCAAGGCGGCAAGAGCTAGGCTTATATGCATACATCTTTGCAATATTTATATTATTTTAGAAGTTCACCATATTTAGAATTTTTTAAAATTTAGCTCAAAACAAAAATATTTACCTACATTGATTCCCTGGGAGCGTCGTTCCAAATAAAGGCTAATTTGGAGTTCAAATGTATTGCAAATTAGAAGAACAGAAGAGAAAGATGGAAGCATTTTCTTGCCATGTGATATTAGTGTTTATAGGTTAAATTCCAGATCCTTTCTAGGATGAGACATTAAAAAGAATTATACACTAGGTGTAATTATGCACAAGGGTGCCACTTATGTCTTTATCACATCCTAGCCATTGATTGAAAGGATTTGTCTTCTTGTTCCCCTCATTAAATAAACTATAGACCATTGCTAACTCTGATTACTACTGAAGTCTTGTGTATTTAATTGCATGCTATATGCCTGCAGTGGGGCATTCAGAAGGACGTGACGACACAGTTGATTTGGATTCTATTTAGGTAACCCACACTACAGAATGCATTGAATGATAGATGTTTTCACGACAAACAATATGAGAAACTTAAGATTACTAAATGACTTGAATTCATACTAAATTCAACCCTATGCTGACACAATTAGGGCTGAACTGCAGACACACACTAAAAATGTCTGTTTTCCCAACTGGCACTTGTAAAGGATACAATAGATTTTCATCATTAAAATTATTAAGGTGACTACCAAAATATAAGTACTGCATTCTGGTCAACTGTCGTTTGCTGGAATGGAGTCATGGATAGAGGCTTTAATTCTATACCTTAAGTTTATATGACGTGGATGACGAGTCTCTAGAAGGTTTAAGACCACTGGGTCCAGAAACCTACTAACCATTACAGAGACAAGAATAGACTCAAGAGGGCACATGGTTGATGAAAGTATTATTGGAATAAATAAGCTCTTCACATTTGTGGGTCTCACAATGTTGGCTGTGAAGGCAAAGTCTCTGTCTCCTTTCCTTTCATGTGCTTCTATACAGCAAAGCCTAAGGATATGTAATGCCCTAGACAGAAAGAAGGTATTGCAAGCATTAAGTGTGAAAGTCACATCCACACTTCTATTTCACAATTAACGTGTATAACACTAAACTTATCCTTTAGACTTATATCACCCAATGTCTTTCCCATCTCAGTTACACCAGCTCCATCTGTTTAGTGGTTCAGGCCAAAACCACTTAGGGTTATGTGAGATTCCTCTCTGTATTTCTCACTCTATGTCTAGTTTATCAGGAAATCAAATTGATTCTAGCTTCAAAATGTATCAGACATCATACAGTTTCCCACTATCTCTATGGTGACTACCCGGGTTAGAAACATCATCATTTCCTGCCTGAAATCTGGCAAAGTTTCCATTCTTTTTTCTCCAGAATTTTAAAGAGTTTCACATGTGTTAGTGTTATTAGCTCTATATCTGTGAAGCATGCCACACATGTTCTCTCCTAGTATGTTATCTTTTGACATTTTATGCCATGTAAAAGTTTTCAAAAAAACTTTTGTGAATGACACAATGTATTCAAATTTATTAATGTTTTATTTTCTCTGGATTTGAGTTAAAGCTAGAAAATCTTTTCTTATCCCTAAGTTTTATAGGAAGAAAATAGTACCATATTTTCTTCTGGTACTTTTGTGGATTTATTTTTTACATTTAGATTCCTGACTCACTTGGTGTTTTTTCTTGTGTATTAAATGAGGTACGGATCTAACTGTCTTTTTCCAAGTATCAGTTCTCTTACCACTTATTAAGATATCCATCCTTGCCTCAGTGGTTTGAGGTTACCTTCATGTGTCATATACATTAAATAGGCACTTTGTTCTATTTCTGGATTTTTAATTCTTTCTCACTAGTCTATCTACTTATGTATACTTATGTACCAGTATCACTCTATTTTTATTATAAACATGTTTCAGTATTTTTTAAAGTCTGGTAGGATCAATGCCCTAGTAGTAGTTTTTCCTTTATAGGATTTTCCTGAATATTCCATATAAAATTTGTATTAACTTGCTTAGTCCAGATCCATCAAATGGCTTGCTGGCATTTTCCTTGGGGTTGCATTAAATTTATAACTTAGAACTGATACCTTTATAATGTTGAGTCATATTATCCAAGAACTAGAAATGTCTTTCCATTTCTTCAAGTCCAATATTATTTCTCAGGGGAGTTAAGTTTTCTTTATGTAAATTCATACATTTTTTTGTCAAAGTTATTCCTGGGTATCTTTTCTCCTTGTTGCTATTGGAAATAAAATTTCTTTGCCATTATATTCTCTGATAATCTTATATTGAAAACTATTTGTTTCTGCATGTTAATTTTATATGCTGCTAATGTATTGTATTTTTTTTTAGTTAGAATTATCATTGACTTTCTGGGTATATGGTCATTGACTACATCTTCAGCAAATAGCAGCAGTTTACTTTTTCTTTTCCAACACTGTGCCTCTTATTAATTTTACTCATCCGATTGCATAGGCCTCTAGTAAATGTTAAATGGTAGTAGAGTTAGTGGGTATCCACTAATTTTCTCAATATCAATTTTAAGAAAGTATATACCAAATTATATTTTGCCATATGATTTTTCCAAAAATGAATAGTATAATTCATTGAATTTGTTATACCTATGAAACTATTAAAAGTTTTCCTGTTTAGGTGTATTGTGTTATAATAATTTATTTTCTAAGATTGAGTCAATTTTATATTCCTGAAACAAATCCTATTTTGTCGTGGGATATTGTTTTTATATTATTGTGTTAGATTCTGTTTGCTAATGGTTTAAATTAAAACTTTTGTTTGTACAGACTTTATCGGGTTTAATTATCAATGTTATTCTTGTTCCATACTAATAATTAGAATTTTTTTTTATTTTCAGTGTTCTGGAACAAGTTATGGAGCATTGGTATTTTTGGTCATTAAATATTTGGTAGAACTGCCCTGTGAAGCCATCAGGGCCTGGTGCTTTTTTTGTGCTACAGCTCCTTGTTTCCTTTCTCTCTTCTATGGATATTTGTCTTTTTTTTCACTAATGGAACATTTTCATAAGCTGTATTTTCCTTAAAATCCATTTCATCTTGGTTTTCAAATTTATCTGCATAAAGCTCTGCGATACAATCCCTTATGATTTCAGAATATTTATTTTGTTTCAGTGGTTATTTCCTCTGGTCATTTCTTATTTTGTGTACTTGTACTTTCTCCCTATTTTTTAAATGAGTTTTCGGTTTCATTTTTAATATGATTTTGATTTATTACATTAAAATTTCAATTTATTACATTAATTTATTTTTTCTTTACTGTATTAATTTTTACTTTTATTTTTAGTATTTTCTTCTTTGTAAGTTCCTTTGACTTACGTCAATATCCTCTTTCTAATTTTTTGAGATAGTTTAATTATTTTAATTCTTACTTTTTGATTGATAAAAGTATTTAAGACTGAATTTTTCTATTCACTGTTTGAAACATATTCCAAAAATTTTGGTAGTAGTATTTTCATTATTATTTAAAAATAAATTCTGTAATTTTGTTTTCTAAGTTTTCTTTTCATCCAAGACTTGTTTACCAGATTTTATTTTTTTTTAATTTCAGAAGAATATTTTGTCTGTTTTGTTTATAATTTTTAAGTTTATTGCGTTGTGATCAGAGATTATTGTTTGTAACATTTCTACTTTTTATGGAACTTTGTAATGTTTTCATTGTGACCAAATATGCGACCAATTTTTGTAAATGTGTTTTGTGCACTTGAGAAGAAGATATATTCTCCATTATCAGGGTATGAATTTTGTATGTATTAATTAGATTCATCTTGTTGATTATTTGCTTAAATCTTTGTCCTTACTTTTTGTCCTCTTGATTTGTCTTACACTAAGAGTGTTGTGTTAAGGGTCTGCTATTTTTATTGTGTTTTTATATCCCCTTGAGTCTTTCATAATTTTACATGTAAAGGTAATTTCTATGTTATATCATACATTGATATACATAATAATTACAGATTTCTACCTCTGTTTTCGTATTTCCATTTGCCTGGTAGGCCTTTGCCCATTCCTTTATTTTCAACCTTTCTGGACCATTTTGTTTTGGATATGTCTTTATATATAGTATTTGGATTAGCTTTGTGGGACAGATTGGAAATAATTTTTCTTTGATTAAGTGGATTAAGTATTGTATTAGTCCATTTTCATACTGCTATAAAGAACTGCCAGAGACTGAGTAATTTATAAAGGAAAGAGAACTGATTCACAGTTCAGCATGGCTGAGGAAACCTCAGGAAACATAGTCATGGTGGAAGGCGAAGGTTAAACAATACACCTTCTTCACAAGGTGGCAGGAAGGAGAAGTACCCAGAGAAGTGGGAAGACCCCGTTATAAAACCATCTGGTCTCATGAGAACTCACTATGATGAAAACGGTGTAGGGGAAACTGCCCTCATGATCCAAGACCTCCACCTGGTCTTTCCCTTGACCTCTGGGGTTTATGGGGTTTAACGGAATTATAAATCAAGATGACACTTTGGGTGGGGACACGGTCAAACCATATCAAATATTCACTTTTTTCTCTGTTAATACATGTTTAATTAAGCATTTAGGCTAGTTATAGATTTGCAAAACAAAAGTTGCAAAGGTAGTACAGAGTTCCCATATAGCCCACAACCATATTATCATCTTACAGTAGCACATGGTACATTTATCACAATTAATGAACTAGTATAGATATGTCAGTGCTAGCAAGATTATCCAAATCTCTTTAGTTTTTTTAAAAATCTTTTTCTGTTGCAGAATACCATCCAGAATGTCATATACATTTAATATTCATGTTTCCTTACGTGCCTCTTGGCTGTGACTGTTTCTTAGATTACCTTGTTTTGCATGACTTCAACTCTTATAAGGGATAACTGTTAGGTATTTTTAGAACTTCCCTCAATTGGGATTCATATGATGATTATCTCACAATTAGTCTGGGGTTGTGGGTTGGGAGGAAGACCACAGATAAAAAGTACCATTCCTACCACATTCTGTCAAGGGTATATACTATCAACAT
Organism: Rhinopithecus roxellana; assembly: GCF_007565055.1. Classification (NCBI taxonomy): domain Eukaryota; kingdom Metazoa; phylum Chordata; class Mammalia; order Primates; family Cercopithecidae; genus Rhinopithecus; species Rhinopithecus roxellana. The sequence continues at coordinate 90,821,649 of NC_044553.1, read as the reverse complement.
AGCTTATCGTAGTTGATGTTGACCTTGACCGCCTATCTGAGGTAGTGTTTGTTAGGTTACTGTAAAGTTACATTATTCTGGCTTTTCCATACTGTACTCTTCAGAAAGAAGTTTATGTGTACAGTGTTCATGTAAGGAGTGAGTAATTATCTTCTTTAGGGTGGAGTGTAAATTATTTGGAATTTTTCTGTACAGGAAGTCTCTTCTCCCCTGTTTATTTTATTTATTTTTTTGATTGGTGGGGGACAGAATCTTGCTGTGTCACCCAGACTGGAGTGCAGTGGCATGATTTCAGCTCACTGCAACCTCCGCCTTCTGGGTTCAAGTGATTCTTGTGCCTCAGTCTCCCTAGTTGCTGGGACTCCAGGCACGTGCCACTATGCCCAGCTAATTTTTTGTATTTTTAGTAGAGACGGGGTTTCTCCATGTTGCTCAGGCTGGTCTTGAACTCCTGAGCTCAGGCAATCCTCCTGCATCGGCCTCCCAAAGTGCTAGGATTACAGGTGTGAGTCACTGCACCTGGCCTCCCCTGTTTATGCAATCAATTATTTATACCACTGTGGACTCTTGGATGCTTATTTTATACTCTGGTTGACAATCCAATACTACTTGATTTATTTTATTGCTCAAATTGTTCCATGTTTGGCCATTGAGAGCTTTCCAGGCCTATGTTCCTTTGACAAATCCTTATTATTATTGTTGTTAGTGTTATTAGCACTTTCTTTCTTTTTTGCATTAAAATGCATCTTAGGTTTATCTTAAGTATTTACCTGTCCTGGTCCTAGAACCAGCCATTTCTTCAAGAAGAGTTGTTTCTTTTTATTAAAGAACCATATTAGAAACCAAGATCTGGACTGTTACTACTGAAAGTCATTGCTTTTAGACTCTTTCAACTGACAGAGCAAGGAAGTTTATGTGTGTATAATAATCTGTGAATATACACATGCATACACATATTTCTATACTTAATCATCCATGTTTAAATTAAATAGAATATGAGTTCATACAGATATCTCCAATCCTAATCAGTTACCACAGGGATTATTCTGGTCTTCTTCCCTTGGATGTTTGCAACTCCTGCTTCAACAGTTAGAAATCTGACTTCCATATTCATTTGCCTAATTGTTCAATTCCAGTACACATAAATAGTGGCTTCAGAATTAATAACTTAAACCTCCATGGGAAATAACTTTATTAACTAAAGGACAGCACTTATGTACAGTACTTTTTGAATTTTTAGTCTTAGAAATTCCTCTTCTTTTCCACAGTTACTTAGGTCAGAACCATTTTCCATTCTTCAGTGAAGTTGTCTCATGTATTTGTAATACAGTTAGATTGTTTTGTCATTTGATGCATTCCATCCTGGGATTTCCTATCTCTTTTTTTATCATTTGTGTGTATTAAGTTTCATTCTTTTGTGCTGTATCCTTCTATGGTTTTCAGTTAATGCATAATGTCATGAATCTGCCACTATAGGAGCATCATACAGAGTAGTTTCACCAAATTAAAAAATTCCCTATGTTTTACTTAGTCAATCCAACCTCTAGCCCTCAAACACTTGTTACACTCCGTACGTTTGGAGAATTCCTTACATTTTCAGATTTGATAAGATTTAGATTCTATTTTCTCTCCACTCTTGACAGCTAGGATACAGGGTGCAATTTCATAGGTATTGAACGTTGAATTGGAAATTAGGGGCACAAAGAAGGGGGGCACTGTGAGTTACACATTCTGGCAAAAGTGGTGGCAGCTAAATACAATTTACAGAGGTAGCAATAACAGGCATTCAAGTAACATTTTCCGGGGTGTAAGATAAGATGGTTATGCTAGTTGTGCCCAGTGTAGGCAGTGGCCACGAGATCTCCAGCAGACTAATTTTAAGGTGTAACTGGGGACATTATTACTAGCTTTACAGCCTCTAAGTCTGATCTTCTGGCCCATTTTGAGATACTGAGAACTCAGAATATTTAATATATATATTATAGTAACATAGATAATTTCTATTAAGTTCTTTTTCAGCTCAAACTAGTAATTTCCATTGTTTGCAAATTAAGAAGCCTGACCACTTTTCTAAAATAGCCTCCTTACCTTTACTCTCTTCAAGAACTCATATTTTTCGAAACTTGCTACATGTTGGTCATAGTGCTAAGCATTTTTTAGGTACCATTTCAGTAAGCTCCTGGAAGATAAGTGCAGATTACTTTCTTAACCACTCACTGTGTGACCTCTCTAGGATCTATACATGATAAACGCTTGTGCTCATGGTGTATTATCTAGTAACTTTCATTCAATAGATATTGATGACATAGTAAAAAATTGGATAGGGATTTGTCTTAGTCCGCTTTGCCTTAGTCTTGTTTAAATGCCATAGACTGGGTGTTTAAACAATAGAGCTTTATTTTCTCATATTTCTGGAGGCTGGAAATCTAATATCAGAGTACTAGAATGGTGAGGATTCTCTTCCTGGCTTGCAGACAGCTGCCTTCTCATTGTGCCCTCACATGGCAGAGAGAACAAGCAGGCTCTCTGGTGTCTTTTCTTAAACAGGCACTACTCCCACTGAACCAGGGCCCCACCTTAATGACCTAATTAACTCCTGAAGGGGGCCCCCATCTCCAAATACAATCACATCGAGGGTTAGGGCTTCAATATGTGAACTTTGTTGGCAGGGGTGAGGGAGGCAGGACACAAAAATTCAGTTTATAACAGATTTTGGATATATGACATCTTGTGTTTTTTCCCTTTGGGTAGAGGCAGGAGAAAGTTAACCTATGAACTGAGATAGAAAATGAAATCTAATGGAAGGGGTCTTTGTTTGGGGAGGTAGTTTGGAAAAATGTGAGCAAAATAATACTGTTACTCAATTAAACAGCCAAAAAAAGCTTGCAAATTAGTGGAACTACAGAACAACAAATTATCTCAATCTTCTTTCCATTACTCAAATTATGAAAGTAAACTTTGTTACAAAAGGATTACCTGCAGAAATAATGCTATTATCTTTCCAACCGCTCCTTGTGGGTTTCTGTTTATTTTTGGTTTGCTCACCAGATACTCCTTTAGAAGACTCTGCAGATACATTAATCAAGGGTTTTGAAACTTCCTCAGGGAGAGTAGGAGGAAATGGGGGAAGGATTAAAACATCCATCCCTGTGCAATTTCTGCTGTTCATCCTACCTGCCTTTCCTGTGGGTTTTAACCCTCTCTTCTACTTGAAGATGGGGAATAGATAACATCCTCTGACCTATTATTTGAATTCATTATTTAGTTTGATTCCCACTCCTGGCTTCAATGTAGGGAACTAGAGAAGGGCAATGAGCAGAAATTAGGATTTGTTATCACCCATGGTTCTGCATTAATGAGGCAGGATTCTGGAGCTCTGAACTACCATTGGCCCAGGAGGGGAAAACAGCAGTGTCTCCTCACTGAGTGCGTTCTGGCAGCAGCTCTGCCAGCTCACAGTGTGTCACTCTTCCAGCCACCCCATGATGGTGGATCACAGTGAAAGCTGACAGAGAAAAAGGCATTTCAGATTTGAGTTGGAAAATGTTTAAGCATTCACTATTGTGTAGTGGTTAAAAGAGTGGGTTTTTCATTAAACCTCACTTCAAATCCCAACTAAGCTCCTTACTAATTATAAACAATTCTTTCACTACCCTAAGCCCCAGGCTTTCTTCAATAAATGTGGAATAATTCCTCCCTTGTTAGGGGTATTGTGAAAATTTGATCTGATAATGTATCATGGGGTACCTGGCGTGAAGTAGGCACTCAAACCCCATTCTTTCAAGGATGAATGAATGAACATATGTCAGGTGCTTAGTATACTAATTTGTACTTATTTGTGTTCAGTATATGGAAGCATTTGCAGGCTATCACTGGGGAAGAATCCTACCTCCTAGCTCTAGCTCATCTTCCTTGTACACACCCTCAAATGAAAGAAAAATTCATACATCTGATTTGCCAGATTCCAGCATGCCTACTGAACCCCCTAATTGTTACAAGAGAGAGAACCTGAGCACGCTTGCTTCTACTTCCTTTATTTCATGTTGCCAGGGTGGTAGGGGCCACTCTCTCCATGCCCCTCCTCTGTGTATCAAAAGGAGAAAGAATAGGTTTATTTTCGAAGCAAGTCAAGGACCCTTACTTTCAATGTGTTCCTTTTATGCTCCTAGAACATGATAAGATTCGAATGTTGGCTGGGGGTAAGAAGGAGGGCCTCAGGCTCCTTGATGAGGCCACATGTCCAACCTAGCTTTCCTTAGACCCTTAGGTTATTAGGTACTGGATATACCCGGACTATATGGAGGTTCCTTTATCTTGCCATCAGTTGAATTACCTAAATATATTAGCTTGAGCCACACAAAACTGTCAATAATTAAACATTTTTATCCACCAAACAGTGATTTCATAAAGCTTAATAAAACTAAAAAAAAAAATAAGCCACTTCAGACCAACTCCTAAAGCATGATGCAAATATTTACTAAACAGGTTTCTTCAGAAGACATGAGAGGCTCATTTTCACACAGAAGTATTCCCTATTAAACCCTTTTAAACCTTCCCAAAGTCCTGTCTTACTCAGACTGGCTGCTATAATAAAATACCATAGACCGGGTGGCCTAAACAATAAACATTTATTCCTCACAGTTCTAGAGGCTGAGAAGTACAAGAGCAAGGAGCTGGCAGATTTGGTGTCTGGTGAGGGCACTGATCCCATTAGGAGGGCCCCACACTCAAGATCTCATCTAACCATATTATTTCCCAATGGCCCTATCTCCAATACCTTCACTTTGGGGATTAGGGCTTCAATATGTGAATTGGATTGGGGGGATAAAATCATTCCATCCACAGCAAGTTCCATTGTTCCTCTTCCTTTGGCCCTCACTACCATCCCTTTTCTAGCCCACGCTTCAATTTTCCAACCCACTCCTCCCTCTCACTCTGGTATTAGGTTGTCTTTTCTTAAGTAGAACAATATGGTTTTCTTAGCTTCCTCATTTTTCTTCTCCATTTATCACCCCACTCAACACAATAAAGGTCTGGAAGCTACAAAAACAGTAAAATCTCCATCTCCTTTGAAGAGGAGGGGGGTTAGAATTGCAAATACTTATAATTTAATGTATTTCTCTAACACAGAAGAAAGTTCTCAGATAGAATTATAAGTGGCATTCTGTTTGCAGTAAACTTAGCTGGAGGGGATACAATAAACCATTACATATTCAAGGTGTAATGGGGATTTCAGTCTCTTACCAAGTCATCATTTTCTCCATTGTAGCATCAGACAGTTTGTGTTGTGAAACTTGTCATTAGCAAAATGAGAGAGCATGGCAGTGGGGTTCCTGTAAAATGATAAACTCATTTCTTTTTTGTGTTTAGTAAGTCTGAAAAAGAATCCAACAATTTTAGGACCAAAGAATATATTTGCATATGTGTATTCACAAAAACATGCCCTCCTATATGTATATATGTAAACATATAGGCTCACTGTTATGGACTAAATTTTGTCCCCCTAAAATTCATATGTTGAAGCCTTAACTCCTTATGTTACTGTATTTGGAGACAAAGTCCATAAGATAGTAATGATTAAATGAAGTTATAAGAATGGGGCCTTAATCCTGAAGGACTGGTATTCTCATAAGCAGAGGAAGAAATACCAGACCTCTCTCTCTCCTCTCCTCTCTAGGTATACACAGAGGAAAGGCCATGTGAGGACACAGTGAGAAGGTGACCATCTCTAAGCCAGAAAGACAAGTCTCACTATAAACCAACCTTGTTGGCTACTTGGTTTTGAATTTCTAGCCTCCAGACTGTGAGAAAATAAATTTGTTGTTTAAGGCACAAAAGTTTTGTTATGGCAGCTCTAGCAGACTAATACACTCACAGATCCCAAAACCTCAGTGGAGACAACACATTTTCTAGATTTGTAACATATGACAATAGGAAAGACTGGGAATCTATCAATGAAAGCTTCCAGCAATATAAGGAAGTCATTGCATGTGCTCCATTGTAGAAGTATGTGGTTAAAACATAGCTTCTGGCCAGGCACGGTGGCTCATGCCTGTAATTCCAGCACTTTGGGAGGCCAAGGCAGGTGGATCACAAGGTCAGGAGATCGAGACCATCCTGGCTAACACGGTGAAACTCCCGTCTCTACTAAAAGTACAAATACAAAATTAGCCAGGTGTGGTGGCAGGCGCCTGTAGTCCCACCTACTCGGGAGGCTGAAGGGGAAGACTGTCGTGAAGCTGGGAGGCGGAGCTTTCAGTGAGCTGAGATCGTGCCACTGCACTCCAGCCTGGGTGACAAAGCAAGACTTGGTCTCAAAAAAAACAAAAACAAAAACAAACAAACAAAAAACCACCAACAACAAAAACATAGCTTCTAAATCATCTTTTACAGGTATATAATACTGGTACTCATGCTGCCTGATTGGGGTAGGGAGTATGTGTATATGTGAGAAGGGTGCTGTAGCATTTCAGCTGGTACTTCTAGGGTGAATAGTGTAGCAGTCTGGACGGTTGTTCTGGACTTTAAAACTATTCTTACACCTGCCCAGCCCCACCCACTGGATAGACTTTGAGTACCCATGACTCCTGCTCTGGCCTCTATTTGATAGAATCCTTGCTGGTAGGTGACTTTGGCTTTGGTCAAGGAATCTGGATCTCCTACAGCTCTTAAAGATTTCCCTTTAGGACCCAGTAACTCTGTTAGTCTTTATCCTTTTCTGCTGGCCTGACTGGTGTGTCCTTTCCTGCATGTTTGCATGCTATTCTCCAGGAAAGCCCTGAATTCCACTTTGCCTTGTCCCTGTGGCTGGTGTGTACATATGGTCCAAATGCTGTCTGGGGGCAAAGCTCGGAGTTTAGGGAATTCTTGGAATATCAGAAGTCCCAGAAGAGTAACAGGATCTCAGTGTCAGAAATTTTCAAGAGAGCCTTCATCTGTTTTCTCTGTGGCCTGAGGCAAGGGAAGGGGAGTCTGTTAGTTTACACTGAGGGAGATTGTTATGAACAGAATGTTTGTCATTCTCTCAAAATCTGTATGTTGAAGCTCTAACCTAAATGTGATGGTGTTAGGAGGTGGTGCCTTTGGAAGGTAATTAGGTCATGAGTGTGGCACCCTCGTGGATGGGATTAGTGCCCTTTTAAGAAGAGACACTAAGAAACTTGCTCACTATCTGCTCTCTGCCATGTGAGAAATAAATGATGTTTAAGCCACCCAGTCTATGGTGTTCTGCTGTAGGAGCCTAAGCTAACTAAGGAAGGGCTCACATAAATAGATAGGAGTTACTTGGACATCAGCTTAAAGTATAGGAATTTGCCTATCCTCTTTAATAGTGACTCACTGCCCATTGGGTCTTCCAAGGTATATTTTTATTTCAAGTATTAGATACAACCATCCCTTTCTACCCATTTCTCTTTCCGCCCACTTCTTGGTAGAGCTGGCATTTAACATTGAGAGAAATGGGGACTTGGAAAAGGCATCACCTTTTGATGACTTTTTAGGTTGGTTTTATAATCTGAACCCTGATATATTCATTCTACAAATACTTGTTGAGCATCTAGTATATACCAGGTAATGTTCTGGGCACTTAGCAAATATCATGTGAGAATGTGAGAAAATGTTGAGCAGGGAAAGGAAGCCTGGGAGTACAAGAAGAAGGAGATGAGTTGCAGTTAAATATTGAGCGGTCAGGGTAGGTTTCTTTTAGAAGGTGACATTTGAGCGAAGAGTTGATGGGGAGTTGGCTATGTATCTATCATGATTAAGAGCATTCTGAGCAGAGGCAATATTAGGGCAACAAATCTGAGGAAGGAGTATATCTGATATGTGCAGAGTATAGTAATCAGGTTTCCATATCTGGAGTGAAGTCAGTGAGGTGTGGAGAGTAGAAGGAAAAGAAATGGGAGGAATTGGGGGATGGTGGCAGGGAGGGTAGTGAGCTAGATCATGCACGGCCACATGTATAGAATGTTGTAAGGACATTAGGTTTGAATATATAACAATCCCATATTGAACACGCTGACCCTTCTTTTCACCTTATCTTCTATAAATCTTGTTCTCACGGTGTAGTCCGTGGACCATTGCATTGAAATCACGTGAGAGCTGTATAGACATGCAGAAAATGAGGCCCCACCCTGGACCTACAAACAGAATCTAAATTTTAACTAGATTCCCTGGTGATGGGTATGTCCATTAGCATTTGAGAAACTGTTGTCTCTTTTTATCACTGTATTAGCAACAATTACATCCCTATCTTAAGATTATGAAAATGTGCCAATTCTGGAGAGTATGCTCTGGGTGAGGGGTTTGTTGTCCCCCGCTGCCCTGGCTACATCACTGTTTGCTTGAATATGGTTTGCACATTCATGGCAGAGATTTCTGCTGCTTCCTCCATGGCATGGTGTTGTGGCAGGGAGGCATGCACCCAACCAAGGAGAATATTTTCTAGTCTCCTTTGTATCTAAATGTGACTCATTAACTAGTTCTCATCAATGAACTATGGGTGGAAGTGATGTGTATTACTTTTGAGCCAGTAATTTTGAGATGAGGATAGGAATTCTCTACTTGTTTTCCCCCATCAATCAAAATGCGGCAAACTCTGAGGCCATAATGGATGGAGCAGACTCAAGATGAAAGCAAATTGGCTCCCGGAACCACTGTGTGAATCATACTGAGCTATTATGTGAATGATAAGTCATTGTTTATTGTGTAAAGTCACTGAAAATTTCAGGTTTGTTAAAGTGGATGGCATTATCCTAACTCAAAGATTTTCAGACTTTAGGAGACATCAGAATTACCTAGAGGGCTTGATAAAGAAAGACCTCGTTGTTTGATTCCACTTTCAGAATTTTGCATTCTGCAGGTCTGGGGTGAGGCCTGAAAATGTGAATTTCTAGCATGCTTCTTGGGGATGCTGATGTTGCTGGTTTGGGGACCTCACTTTGAAAACCACATCCCTAACTAAGAAAATGTCTTTGAGAGAGTGGGAAAACTCATGACCTCTAAGGATATGTCATTGACCCAAAAGCATGAAATGAAAATAAAGCCAATTTGCCCTAACAGAGACCACTGAGTGCTACTGTATTGGCTGCATCTCCCTGATGCTGCCATGTTCACTATAAAAACGGATACAGAAAAGAAAATTGACATTCATTAAGCTTAACTTTGGAGGGATGATTTAACTGATATTGGCATCTCTACTTTTTTAATTACTCCACCTTTTATTCTGTTCTTCCAGTTCCCTAGAAGAGAAAGCAGTTGATTTATGACCCTCAAAAAGCTGTTAGCCTAGGGTGGCCTTGTTTGCATCAGTGGGAATACAGCTGAGTCACTGAGACAAGAAGCCAGAGGATCCTCTGCCTCTCACAGGAGGGGAGGGACAGGCAGGGTCTTCTCCTAGCCTGACATTTAACAAATTATCCAGAAGTTTCACTGTCATTTAATGTTATAGAATAAATTTAAAGGATTTTTACTGTCTCCACTGGAATATTCTGGGCTAGGCTGAAATGAATTAACTTCATCACTTAGAAAAACTTGCTTTAGTTTTGGAAGGAGTTGGTGTAGGTTTTTCCAGATTGGACTTAGTCCTTTTAAGGTCCTCATATAAATTAAGCCCTGGAATTCTTCAGATAAATTTGTAATTTTATAGCATCTCTCTTCCAAAGTGCTATTATTAAATTATCATTCTGGATTGCTTCACTGACAGCTCCACTTCTTAAAATAGAGATCAGCTGTATTCCTGGACACTGGCATCAAATAGCTGACTTAGAAATGTTGGTTTCCAAATGGTCGCTTGTTTCTAACTACTATTTTTCTACTTTGAGTTCTCATGACACATGTTTCTTCTCTAAATATCTTTGTGCTCAGTACCTATACATAATGAGTACCATTTTCATTTGCTTCTCTGTTGCTAATTGGTGCTTGAACCTCCTTTTCCTACATGGGGTGTTTTTGCAGCTTTAAATCCTACTTCTAATCATTGTGATGTCAGGGCAGGTTTGGAATGGGCTTGCTTTGACATTGGCAATGCCCTCAGAAGAACTCAGATATAACCTGGCTGTGTTCCATCTTGAGAAATGCTAAAGAGGGTGGACTTCCTCCATTCTCTTCCTCCCGTTCTCCCTCCAATATTCATTTGCCACTTGCTCTATGCCAGGCTCTGGCTATTCACCATTGAACAATGGGGACACAATTATGGACCTTTTATTCTAGTGGAGGACAGAGACAATGAAACATTAAACAGAGAGATGGAGTTCAAATACAACTAATGTTCTGAAGAAGATAGAGTACAGTGCTACCTTAGAGGCAACTACTTTCTACTTTTTAAGTTGTTTCTTCAGGCTTTTATTTCTGTATATCTAAATATTGTTTAGTATTTTTAGATGTTTTGTCCATTATTGACTTTCTTTGGTTAGGTCTGCTTTTCTGCCTCGATTTTTTTACTCCACACTTCCCTTTTAACCAATTTGGATATATTTAAATATAGCTATATTAATATTATTACCATACACAGATAATCCCCTGCTCAAATGGTGTACTATGACTACTCCTACTTTTTAAACAATTTTCCCATCCCCTGAAGCTGTGTCATCTCTCTTTCTCCTGTGTGCATCTCTCTCTCCTTAGTGTGCTTAGTTTTGTATGTATACAATCATTAATTTTTCACAAGCTATGGAATTATGTTTTCTAAAAGATCAAATAAACCAGCTAACTTATCAGGTTGTTTTTCTTGGGGCCATACTTGAGGAATTCTCAGTCCTTCTTTTTAACCCTGGTCTGGTTGTTCTCTTGGCCTGCTACACAAGTGTTCTCTAGGACCTCTACCTATTTCTCTCTGTTTTCTAATAAGGTTAAGCATATCCTAGTGTAACTTCTTGAAAACCTAAACATGGGATAACTTTTTTTTTCTTTTTTTTGACATGGAGTCTTGCTCTGTCGCCAGGCTGGAGTGCAATGGCATGATCTTAGCTCACTGCACCCTCTGCCTCCCAGGTTCAAGCAATTTCCCTGCCTCAGTCTCCCAACTGGCTGGGACTACAGGTGCAGGCCACCATGCTCAGCTAATTTGTTTGTATTTTAGTGGATACTGGGTTTCACCATGTTGGTCACGATGGTCTCGATCTCCTGACCTCGTGATCACCTGCTTTGGTCTCCGAAAGGGCTGGGATTACAGGTGTGAGCCACTGCGCCAGCCAATGTTTTTAAGGTGTTGACCAGTTGAGAATGTCTTTATTCTACCCTCACAATGATTGATTTCTTGGCCAGGTAGATAATCAAGTTGGAAATAATGATTCTCAGAATGTTTCTGAAAATTTTGTTACATTTTTAATAACTGTCTTTTCCTCTTAAATTCATACATCATGCATATACTTTTACCTCAGTGTGTCAGTGAGATGAAACCATGTGTGCTTTTCGCAGTGATCTTCTTGTTTTCTCTCTTCATGTTTGCTTGGATACCTGGCTGTCTTGTCTACCAGTTTCGAAGTGTTTTTTTCCGTTGTTTCATTACTGCTGTGTTGCCCTTGTGGAGCTCTACTGACGTTTTTATTCCACTTCTTTTTTAGGTAACCTGTGATTTATTTACTGAATCTTCTCTTTCCCCCTGGTGTGCTGAAATTTAGTGATAATGTGGCTTGGTGTGATTTTTGTTTTTTGTGTCAATTCATTGGGTCAGGCACTTGTTGGGTGTCTTAAATTTGGAAATTCACATTCTTTATTCGGGAATTTTACCTGTATTTGCCCTTTGGTCATTTCCTTACATCTGTTTTCTGTTGTGTTTTGTTTTCTTCCTAAAACTTTTATAACTTAGTAGTTGGACCCTGGATTTTTTCTTTCCTTTTCTTGAGTTTCCTTAACTTTCTTCTATTTTTCTCCTTTTGTAGGAAATCCTTAATGTTATCTTTTGATCCTTCCAATGAATTTTAGTATTTTCTTATTCCCTATTCAATTTTTTAAAAGCATTCTTTCTTTATGGACTCAGTAGCTTTTCATTTCTTCAGGCTATTAAAATACTTTTAACAGCTTACCTTTTTTCTTTTTCATTCAAATTATGATCTTCATTCTTGTGTTTCTTTTGCTTTTTGTCTTTCACCCTAGAGACTTTCCTGAAATAGCTGTTGATCTTGATTCTACTTCTTTATTTAAGAGTAAGCCACTCTAAATTTAAAAAGATGTAAATACCCAGTGGTGGTGATGATACAGAGCAACAGGAATGATCTAGGATCATTTTGGGGAGAGCAAATTGGTACAACATCACTAGGAAAATGAGCTTGCACATAAATTTGAAAATATGCATAACCTCTGACCTGGTACTTCCACTTTGAGGTAAAAACCTAACAGAGATGCTTTGTACATGGGCCTGAAGAGAGACATACAACAACCCCCAAAGAACCAATAATAATAATACATAGAAAATGGAAGCAAGTGAGATGTCTACCAACATTAGAATAAAAATTTGTTCTTATAAGGGAGCATTATACAATAATGAAAAATAACGGTCTATAATTACCCATCACAACGTGGATACGTCTCACTAATGTTGAGCAAGAAATGCCTGAAACAATACACAATAGGTATCAATTGATGTCTACATAGGTCTTTACTATGTGATATTTCACTGAATAAATTCCATTTGTCTTAGGCACTGTTCTGTATGTATGTTATATTTTAAAATACAAATAGTTTAAGAAAGAATAATGAATTAAAAATATAGTTGCAAATTCTATATTCATGGTTGAAGCTGGATAACTTGTAGTCTTTACTGAAGGTCTAATGAGTAGGGATCCAGAAGTGTTCTGGCAGGGACCCCTACATGTCAATATCTGTTGGTCTTCCTCACCCCTCAGAACTATTTAATTATTCCAGAGAACAATTTACCAATCACTTCCTGAGGCAGTATTTGCCTGTCTGCCTGTGTTCCTAAGGCAGAGTGTAGAAGAGCAGTAGGGGGCTTATCATTCAGTGTGCCAATATTAACTCAATCTGCCTGGTTCCGGGAGGGTGCCTTCCCCACCCCAGTCCTCCCTGTGTTTGTAATATCCAGGGTTCAATTTCTCTACCAAATAAGTCCCATTTGTGGACAGGGAGGATGCCTGGGGATATGAGTTCTTCTTATATATATTTTCAAAATAAACATCTTGCTTTCAGCTCTTTGCTTCTCTTTCCTTTTCTGGAGAACAAGTTGCCACCATTTCTCAAGCTTTCTCGTGTTGGATGTTATGAAATACTGTTTCTTATCTGCAATCCTCCGGTGTGCATCGGACATTCAGATTTCTTAGATTCTATTTTTTTCTGTCCATTTTTCATCTTCTAAAACAGTTTTGTTTCCAATTTTACTTTTGTCTTTGTGGGATTATTACTACTATGGGTTGAATTGCATTTCAACCCCCCAATTCCCAATTTATATGTTGAAGTCCCAACCCAGCACCTCAGAGTACCTAAAGAGTCTTTACAGAGGTAATCAAGTTAAAATGAGGCCACTGGGTGGGTCCTAATCCAATGTGATTGGTGTCCTCACATAAAGGAGAAATTTGGACACGCAGACATGCATAAGGAGAAGACTATGCCAAGGAGAGAGGCCTGGAACTGATCCTGCCCTTGCAGCCCTCAGAAGGAACCAACCCTGTCAATACCTTAATTTTGGACTTCTGTTTCCAGAACTGTGAGACAATGCATTGCTGTTGTTTAGGCCACCCAGTTTGTGGTACTTTTTTACAGTAGCCCTAGGAAACTAAAAGGATGACTTCACAAATTTTTTATTATTACAGTTTCATTTTAGGAAGGAGCAGAGAAAACACTATGACAGGAAATTCTGCTAGACATTTTACATATATTATTTAGTGGAGGTATGACTCTCTTTATACATGATAAACTTTATAGAAAGAATAGATTGAGAATCTGAATTGAAGTATGCTCTATCCAAACTGTAGGGACCTTATTACCGCACTAACATCTCTCCAAGCTTATTTTTTCATCTTTAGAGTGTGTTGACATGAATCTTGCTTATGGATTTTGAAAGGCCAAAATAAAAGTTTCTTTGAAAGTATTTTATTTATTGTCAGTTATATCAATGTTAATTATACTTATTGTTTAGTATAGGAAAGAAGGAAGAAAAGCTGATATTTGTTGTTTTACTATATTCTTATATAGTTCAATTTTGATTTTCAAAATAGTCCTACTGAGGATTATAATTATTAAAATTTTAGAGAACACTGGCTCAGAAAGTGGTATAATTTCTCCTAGACTGTAAAGTCAGAAATTGGGCAGATAGCCCTCACATTAGAACTTGGGGGCCACTTTTGTCACTTCCTTTCTATTATATGCTCTGCAAGAAGAGAACCAAGTCACCTGGGCAGCAAGTGAACTGGATTCAGAGATACTCCAGAGAACAGACTGCTCCATTGTCTTAAGTGCCTTCCAGAGGCTCTGCTATTAGTTTGTGATGGTTTCACTGATCTGATGAGCTTCAGTGGTAGGTACTTTGATACTCCATGGGTCGTCCACAGATGAACAGTATCAGCATCACCTCAGGCAAAACTGCTAGCCTCTCCCCACGCTTCCTGAATCGGAACCTACATTTTAACAGGATTCTCCAGGTGATTTGGATGCACAATAAAGCTTGCAGAGACACTTAGGCTAACTCGTTAGGTGGGATGAGAGCTGAATTAATATCAATTGAACCTTGTTCTGCAGGAACCTCTCTTTCTTTGCTCATTGTCAGTTCTCTGTGGTTTCCTGTTTTCAGTAGATCTGTCACTGGTACTTTTCATTATCTTATTCTCTTTTACTCAATTCCTTCAGTGACTTACTAAGGTAACTATGCATAACCTCCCTTGAAAAAGTCCTTTCTGACAATATCCTCTGCACGGCAGCCCTCTCTAGCCACCAGACTCACCATTTTGTCGCATGCTGTATTTCTCTGAATGTTAAGCAGCACAAGTAATTGGGAGTCTCCCTTTCAGTTCACCACCTGCCATGTATGTGTATGAGAAGTTCTCATCTTAAACTCCACAGTCAACTCTCCTCATTAAAGCTCCTCCTAAAGGAGAAATAACCTGAATTCTTCACTATAAGGAATCTTAAATACAATTCTTGACAAACTGGAGCAGAGCTTGATATCCTTAAGTTCTCATTTCTTTTCATCTCTCTAGCTCAGGGTGTGGAAAATGGCACCTGTACCGTAATGTTTCTTGAATGATTAATTCCAAATAGTTGGGTATTTTTTTCTAACTCTTTTAATAAACTATGAGATACGATGGCATCTTCTTTAGCTGTGACTTCCCAGTGAATGTTTTCTGATTCAATAACTCTACATGAGTGGCCTCCAGTATTCATACAAAGATATCGATATGACATATCAAGGGCCACATGGAATTGCTTCATTTAGGTTTAGGACAAGTAGTTTATATGGCGTGGTGGAGGTAAACTGAATGTATTTTATGAGCCAAGTCTCCTTTTTATCAGGTAGTTCAATTCTGAATGACAAGAAAAGCTGTATTTAATGTGAGTTCTTATTTGGATCAGTTTCCTGGAAAGGTTACATGTACTCAAACGTTTGAATCTTCTGATGTTTAAATGCCTTTGCATCCCTTCCTCTATCTGAAGAATAAGAGATACAATACAGGCTGAGTTAGAAAATGATGAATCTACAAAGGGTCTTCAGGGATAGTGGAAGGCATATCTTATTTAATGAAGAATAGTTTTTAGTGCATTATTCATGGTCTCCAGCCCACCTCTAATAGCAGTACTTTATTAATGAGATTAAAACCATATATTTAAATTTCACCATTGTACAATTCTTCCCAAGTTCAGTTTCTGTCATGTATGTATGTATGTGTGTGTATATATATATATATATATATATATATATATATATAATGTGTGATTGAAAATTCTGTAGGTGAGAACCCACAGAACAAAGCTGAAGATTTATGAGGCTTTGGAATCCTTTCAGAAAGGATCAGGTGTTTGCGAAACATCTTAGTTTTATTTTTATGCTCTTCTCCAAAGCCTGTTTTAGGAAATTACATCTTGAAATTTAAGTGCAAATACAAAAGTAAAATCCTTTCTCCTTGAAACTGTATAATAAAACCTGGTACAGTTTTCATCAAAGGAAAATAACCAGAGGCAGGAACATAGGAGATTCAATGTGGACAGAAATAGAGCCCATAAAAAGAAATCCTGGTCTTAGGGTATTTGTTGGGAGATTTGATACTCTGAACCTGATATTTAAACAAAATTCTAGGCCTCTTAATTCTATGAATTTATGGCACATCCATTGTCACATCCTTTCTTTTTGATCTTTGTTAGGATCTCATGTGCCCAGTACTTCCACCCTCTACCTTCTCTCTGTCTGATTCCTGAACTCATCTGTTCCTCCTTCATTGCTACTTTCCCCACTTGGGTATGGCTTGGCTTCCCCCAGAATGTAAATAAGAGAATTAGTTTTAAGTTTTGCAAAACATACCCAGATTTCTTTCTGAGCTAAAATTTCACATTTCCAACTGGGAATCTAACTCCTATGGGGAAAACTGACACTTTTGCCTCTGGTGAAATTATGAAATTTTATGAATTTGCTACAGGCAAAGCTTGCTGTTTCTGCAGAACCTAAATATCTTTATTTTTTGGCATCAAAAACCAATGTTCATGATATTCTGCTAATAAAAAAAGTCCCTGCAATTTTTGTTTATTACAGTGTTGCAAATTTTTCTTAACAAGACTTTTGGAAGAACCCTTTCAAATGTCTCTATCCTCCCTTTCCAACATTTAGGGCAATGGACAGAATGGAGTCCTTTCTATATTTACTGAACACCTACTCTGTGCAATGCAGTGGTATTAATAGATTGTATTTCTTTAATTCTTTTATGGCAGTGACCTATTCTGTTTGGAAGAATGATCAATATATCATTTTCCTACATTTCTTCCTACCTAGCTTTGTAATTTTTTTCTTTTATCTTTTTATTTCTTGCACTATGAAAAGTGTATCACAATGACCTAATTAGTTTAGGTACAACTGAAGTGTGATCAGGCCTTTGGGGTGTTTGCTTTGTAACCTTGATTTTTATGGGTAGTCTAAAGACGTACTTGGATACCCAACAAGAAGTCAAGCCATGAACTATTGCTGAGACCTAAATGATGCCACATGTCTTTAGGAAATCTTCCTTTCTAGCCACACTCATCACAAACTCCAAAAAATTTATTTGGCATAGGTCTTACTTGAAGTTTTGTCTTAGCTTTAACATTTAAGCAGCATAGACTGCAACCAAGTTTTGGTTTAGCTTTATACTTAAGCAACATACCACCCCAAGTAATTTTTTGCCTAATCTTTCCTTCATTTCATTTTGAAATAAGGTTACAATGTAAATACCACTGGAACAGGCACCATAATATTATTGCTATTTTTAGGACTATGCAAGGGGGGTTTTTTTTGAGACAAGGTCTTGCTCTGTTACCCAGGCTGGAGTACAGTGGCATGATCATGGTTCACTGCAGCCTTGATCCTCCTGGGCTCAAGCAATCCTCCCACCTCAGCCTCCCCATTAACTATACCCCCCAACCCCTGGAGAGACAGGGTCTCTATGTTGCCCAGGCTGTTCTTCAACTACTAGGCTCAAGTAATCCACCCATCTCAGCCTCCCAAAGTGCTAGGATAACAGGTGTAAGCCACCAGGCCTCACCTCAAAGCTATTTTTAATTACTTCGTTAATCCTCATGGAAAACCTCTGCAGTAGGTGTGAGCCCCATTTCAGGTAAGTAAACTGAAGCCTAGATGAGTCAACTAACGTGTTCTGAGTCACACATTGAGGCATGGTAAAACTAGGATTTAAATACAGGCTTTCTGGTGCCAGTATTAACCAATGTCAGTACTTGCAAGTAGTGATTAAATTCTTTCTGATACAGATAACTTATACACCAGATGTATTTAAAATCCAGCTTTGTGGAGATTGTGAACAGGGAGGAAGGCAAAAGAATGAGACAACTACATTACCAAAGGGAAGAAGAGGATAATCAGAGAGGAAAAGGCCCAGGGTATAAAAGGTTTTCTGTTCAACATGTTTACTAGGACTGATCCTGGGCACAAGGCCAAGTGTTGTCTCTTGCTTGTTAAGAACAATTACCAATTATCCATGTGAATAGGCAAGTGGTGTAGCAAATTCAATAGAAATGATTTCGTATTCTTTTCCATTTTCTAGCACCTTTTGCTCATGTATCCTGTCTTCTAGAAGAACTAGAAAAGATAAAAATGTGTTTCTATTAAGAAGTTGTCAATCATGACAATGCAATGCCTGAATGACATGACAAAAGAAAAGATGGCAAACACCAGAGTTGTAGCTGATATGCAGACTGATTTATCATGCCAATTAGAAACTCTCATAAATCTAATGTTTTGGAAATGATTTATAGTTGAATTGTAATTCATTGATGGGATTTTTTTTTTCAAAAAAATACCTATGCGTTTTGTGTTTATGCATACGGTGAGATCCAAAGGTTGTTCTATTTGTTTTCCATCCCTGGGGTGAAATAGGTTTCTCCCAACCTCTGTCTTTATTCTTCAGCATTTACTTTTATGTGATTCGTTCTGTCTTTTCCACCTCACTCCCAGCATTTGCAAGTTTCCTATCTCTGAGCAGCAATTCTCTCATTAATGCTGCTATTCGATATCACCATTCTCTACTTATATTCTTGGAAGCTGTTAGAGCAGTTTGTACAGCTGTACCCTGTGTTTTCCAATCAAGAGAGGCTAGGGAATATACTAATGAGCTTTCCACATAAATCCAGTGAACACGCCCAGGTAAGGATCATGTGCCTTGAATTTCTATTTTCACTTCTTGACACAAGTTTGTTAGCCAGACAAATGTGTCAATTTGGGTATCATCAATGTTCGTACTGTACTTCCCTTGATTTTTGGATTTTATTTTCAAGTATTTTGCCAGAGGCAATTAAGGCAGAGCTTTGTTTTCGAAACAGTAGAGTATTCTGGCCAAAATTCTGCAGGATGAGAGTGCCAGGCACAGGGTTCCCAACTAAATGTATTTCTAACGAAAAGATAACAACTAGGCATACAAAATGGTCTTGAGAGGAGTGCCTGCCACAGAACCATCAGGCAGAGCTCATCCACCAGTCTGGAAGGGTTTCAGATCTCCCTGCACCTGTGTGCTCACAGAGTGGGAAGAGAACAAACTCTATGGCTGAGGACAAGGTAAAGGGGTGAGATAGAATGACTAAGAGACACTGTGGCAGGAGATAGAAAATCACCAACTGTTGTGGGTTTAGAGGACCAAGTTCAGAACCAACATTGCAAGGCATCAAACAGAAGAAAAGGGAAATACCAGTAATGTTACTAGTAAAGCAGAACTGGAGAAATTGGCTTGGATGTGAGGGTGCAGTGAACTTCCTAACACTGTTAGCATTCTTGACCTAAATCAAAATTAGATTCATATAACCAGTCACAGGCAGTACTGAACAACCTCAGGCCTCCTTCACAAAGGCAGAATTTGCCCCTGCAAGATTGCCACTATCGAGGAGCAGACTAGCTCTCTAAAGGAGGGAGGGGGAGGGTGGCTGGGCTGAACATGTCCAGTGTTTTCTCCCAAACTCATCCATCAGACCCGTTTCTCCTTTTTTGAAGGAGCGAGTAGGGAATGGAGAGAAAGATAAGGAATGTCATTTCAGCAGAGACTCTTCCACCGGGAGACAGGAGGCAAGATTGTGACACCAACTACAAGGCTTATTCATGACATAGTGACACCTTTTTAACTCTACTGTGAAGTCAAAACTACTTAGTATGGCACAGCTAACAAGACTGTAAAACATTTCACATCTGTAGCTGTTTCTAGTGTTTTCTGGTATCTCAGTCTCACCTTGTCCCCTCTCCTACTCAAAATCTCGTGTTCCAAACACACTGAACTACTTGCAGTGCTAGGAGCACCTTCATTTCCTTTGTTTGGAATGCGCTTCCTGTCTCCTTCTTCCCTGATACTTCCTCTCAGTCTGCCTACCTCACTTGCTCTTGGTAGCATGTCAGTGCTAGTCTTAATTGTCCTCTCCTTTGGAGAACCTTCTTTGATCTATGCCCAGTAATCCTTTGGAGTTCCCCTTATTCCTGTGGCAGATGCTGCTAGTTGTCAACCCAATTGTATTCCTCCACTTCTTCCTCATTTATTAGTAGAACATAGTGAGGCACAGCTAAAATACTTCTCTCTTCTACCTTCTTGGTAGGAGTGACTGACCCATTTCTGGCCCCTGAAATGTAGAAATTTCTAGACAGAGCTTCTGGGAAAACTTTTTGAAGGGAGAAGGGAGATGTTTGGCCACTATGCTTCTCGTTGCCTTCATCTCTTCCTCCTTTTTCCCCTAGAGTGTGAATAGGATGTATGGTTCTAGTTATGCCATTTTGTGACCAAGAAGATAAAAGCCATATCCTAAAAGATGATGGAATAAAAAACGAAAGACTTCGATGCCATGATTAGGATATGAAACAGTCCCTGGCCTAACTTATCCCCAGCTTTCTTGTTAATTGAGGCAAATCACTTCCTTTATCCTGAACCCACTATTAATTGGGGTTTCCTAACAAATTAATGCAACCAAATGTATTACTGACCAATGATCTACCTATCATGTGTTTCTAATTGCTGCTGATTTTTTGGTTTTCTTTTCTTTCTTTTTTTTTTTTTTAAGACAGAGTCTTGCTGTCACCTGGGCTGGAGGGCAGTCGTGTGATCTCGGTTCACTGCAACCTCTGCCTCCTGGGTTCTAAGCGATTCTCATGCCTCAGCCTCCCAAGTAGCTGAGATCACAGGCATGTGCCACCATGCCAGGCTAATTTTTGTATTTTTTGTAGAGATGAGGTTTCACCATGTTGGCCAGGCTGGTCTCAAACTCCTGACCTTAAATGATCTACCTACCTCGGCCTCCCAAAGTGCTGGGATTACAGGAGTGAGCCACAGCGCCTGGCTTATTTTTTAGTTTTCATAACTAGTTGGTGAACAATTGGCGATAAGGGATTATGCTGTGTTTATTTGTTTTTTCAGCACCAAGCATGCTCCCTAGCACATAGCACGCACTCCAAACATCTTTTTTGGAATCCATGATGTTTATAGTGTTACTACAAAAGCCAATTTTCTCTATGCTGGTGATCATAACTACAATTATTAATATTACACTTATCCATAAAACTAATAACTCTCAAGCAGCTGAGAATAATTCACTGCAATAAGATACGAATTTAAAATCATAAGATTGATTTTTTAATGTGTGGTCTGTTATCAACCTTACAATTTGATATAAAATCTATCACTGTTGAATCTAACAGGGAGAATATTGGCAGAAATTGCAGTAAATGAAAGAAAGATAAGATTCGGCTTATAATATTACATGTATTATTTGAATTGAATGAATTTGGACTTTTCTGGGGGAATTTGAGTAAGTTTAATTATTAGCTTTATATAGTGTTGATTACAGACATTCTCATGTCACCCCCACAGAAAAGTTAAATAAATGAACTCCTTTTCTGTTTGACAGTTGGTGCTATACACACATGTGGCATAAAATCTTGAGCCACATTTTAGGTTTATTTTCTTTGATCAGAGCTAGCAAACATGACACATAATTCATTTGGATAATGATGTCTCTGTTCAGCTGGTAGCAAATACAGCCTCAGGATTAATTACACATGAGTCTTTATCACACTGGACAAAGGTTACTCTTACAACATGTTCATGAAGGGCATGTTTGATGATTTAGTGAGGAGATCCATTTTCAATGAGGCCCTTAAGCAGGATGCTTTTCCTTTCAAGTTCATTCTTAGGGTACACAGAGCTGTTGAAGCCATCAGAGTATCAGGTTGCTGATCTCCACGGCACGTGCCTGAACAGAGGGAGCTCAGTGTAGAGGAACTGCTCCAGCACTACACAGGCATTCTTGGTATTACCTACTCAATAATCACGGATTGCACACTAAGCAAGTGCATAAGGACAGGCTTCGATGTAGTAATAGAGGCCCCAACATAAGAAACTGGTATCTCAATGAAGAGCATAGCTCACCTGGGGCAAGAATAATGAGAAACATACAAGTTAGATCAATATAGAGACAATTACCGTAGCCATGCTCCCTGAGTGGTGATGAGCTCCAATCTGATCTTTGAATCTATTCTAAATCCTTTTAGGTCACTTTATATAAAGTGCATATAATTAGACTTGCAATTCTCATTAGAGAAGGATAGATTGCTGTTCTCAACAAAGCCTTTAATTATATTTTAAAAGTTCCCTGTTAAAATCATTCTAGGTTCTTTGTGTAGGTACCTGGACCAAGTATCTCCTACATGATAATTAACACTAAAGTACAGAAGCCCAGTGTGGGGCAAATCAGGTGAGGATGTCATCTGGCATGAAGCCCACTTTTTAAATGTATGCTACAAATTACTAAAAACGTAGATTATTGTGAAATTATTGTTTATTTTTCTCCTAACCATTACTTTTGGTGAACCAATCCCAACACATATTACGATTCATAATAGCTCTAAAAATTTATAGCAATCTTAAATGAAATTGTTGAAAGGCTTCTTACAGAAGTATTTGAAACGTGATTCATTTTTTAAATTGAGACTAGAATTTTATTTTTTTCACCAACGGGGTGGAAAAAGGTAAAGGACAGTGATGGATGGCAATCTTTTCTGGAGTGTTTTACTTATCACTTCCCCTTGGCTATAAGTGATGGATAACATTTTAAGGGTTCTAATATTAATGGGTTAGAGTAAAAAAAAATCGAGTGTATTTATGCGTACATGTGGATTTCATGCTAAGATGGAAGTTGAATTACCATGCCCTTCTTATATACAGTGTCACTAAATATCATTTATTGCAGATCTGAATAACATTGACTAATTTTTGTCTTTCTGCTGAGAAATAACCGTGATCGTTGAAAATTGGATAGAATATCTGATGATTTAACTAGTTTAGAGTTGAAAAGCTACATGCTTGTTATTTTAGAGTGAGTTAGACAAGTATCTTTTTACACAAAGGATTATGCAAATAATAAAATGGGTTTTCCTCATTAGTCCTACTGACTTCGAGAGGAAATAATCAAGCATTCAGACTCATCCACATCAGTGTGCCATTGGGTCATTCTTTCAAGACACCTGGCCTACTTAGCAGGCCAAACAGGTATCCTAGGCAGTAACTACCTGGGCTTCTCCTTTCAGCTCCTGCCTTTCTGAAACAGATAATACACTGCTTCCCTGTTGCCTTGGAGCTGTCTCAGAAGTTGGGCTCTCTGCTCTCAAGTCAATGCCTTACTTGCCTCTTCTCTGTTTAGGCAACCCTTTTGAAACCTCCACTTTTGCAAATTCCTCCTTTATTTTTATTCCTGCACCTTCAGGGTAGCTTATGATGCCTTAATTAATGTTTTTATCTAGTCACAATTGTGACTGCTTTCCAGGGCCATGGTGGGAGGGGCATTTTATAAATAAAGTGATTATTCCCTCAAAATCAAACCCGGCAAGATTTAGCCTCCTTTGTGTGGGTCTGATGCTTTCTTAGAGGCATCCCCTTAGCCGAAATCCGCATCTGGCTGAGTACTTCCTTGCACTTGTGTGGGGGAGGGGTCAAATTGCACTGGAGTTGACTTGAGTTGGGTGACATCCTTAGCTTGCTGGTGGATGGTATCACAGCTGTTATTTGGAAGCTGCCTCAGTAGGGAAGCAATGGCCTTAAGCAGAAAAGAACAAATTGTACCAAAATGGAAAAATAGTACAACTGACAAATCTATTCAGCAGCAGAATGAATAGCCACAAAGCCTGAACTAGGTCATTGACAACCCACCTCACCTGGTTAGGATGGCCTCATGATTTTCTTTAATTTGTGCCATAGCAAGTTTTCAAATGCTGTTAGATACAGGTGACAGAGAGAAAGCATGGATTCATGGCTTCTCTGCTCCCCAGCAAAAGCACTACATCTCCCAAGCACAGCAATACAGGTTACAAGTCTGACAGGTTTCAGCAGCTCCAAAAATTGAATGTGGAAGCTACATTTTGAGAGATCACCATATTTCTTTTTGCTTTATTTTAGAACTGTGAAAATAATCTCAGCATCAGCACTCATCACTTACAGGAGGAAAAAGGCTTATGTCAGTGAATGTTGGCTACGTAATTGAGTTTGGTTTTTAATTATAAAGAAGGGTCATGGGACAGGGAAGTAACTGTCACTGGAGTGCCCCCTTCTCCATTGAGTTCTGCCCTTTTTGGCAAACACTGCATCCAGCACAAAGGCTCTAGCTGAGTTATTAATCATGTTTGTCAGGCAAGCTACAATAATCTGCTGCCTAGATACAAAGCAAAGTACGGAGTTGCAGGCAGGAAGCAATGATAGAACACTTGATACCTCTAACTTTCAGACTCTGATCCTGGTAAGGATTAATTTTTTTCATCTCCATTTAATTAAAGGGGGTAAAAATTAAAGGAAGCGATTTCAAAGATGTCTCATGCTCTCAGTTGTTCATGTTCTTGATTACAAAAAAATGGACAGCATGAAGGCTGGCAGAGCTGTTTGGATGTAGGGCACATCGCTCTGGGCTGCTGAAGAAAGAAGGGCCCAGGGCTTCCACAGATGAGTGGAGGGAGAATGTGTATCTGGATTTTCACATCTAATTCCCATCCCTTCTGTCTTTTGCTAAGCATAAGGAGGGGGCTCTGCTATTCTATCATACTCTATTTCCTGCAAATTGAGTCAAGGAGAAGAATATCAATTAATATGGTTAGGCTTTGTGTCCCCACCCAAATCTCATCTTGAACTGCAATCCCCAGGTATTGAGGGAGAGACCTGGTGGGTGGTGACTAGATCATAGGGATGGTTTCCCCCATGCTGTTCTTGTGATAGTGAGGGAGTTCTCATGAGATCTGATGGTTTTATAAATGGCATTTTCCCCCGGACTTTTCACTCTCTCTCTCTCACCTGCCACCATGTAAGACGTGCCTGCTTCCCCTTCTGCCATGATTGTAAGTTCCCTGAGGTCTCCCCAGCCATGTGGAACTGTGAGTCAATTAAACTTCTTTCTTTACAAATTACCCAGTCTTGGGTAGTATCTTTATAGCAGTGTGAAAATGGACTAATACAGCAACTAACCTACTGGCCATTAGGGATGACCTCATGGTAGGAGCAAAGTTTCTACATGTTCTCATCTTTGGGAAGGCAGATTACCTGTAATCCGATTTACAGCAAGCTGCTATAACTTCATGAGATCAAGGACTAAATAGTGAAATTAGTTAGTTAGTCTTAAGCCAGAAAAGTCTTAACTCCTGTGAAATGGTCTCAAAATGTTCATAGGATGCAATGCTTCTTTTGTGAGGAACATCTTTTTTTTTTTTTTTTTTTTTAGTGTGCTCATTTGAAAACTGATGCTGCAGGTGTTGAGGGCTAAATGGTAAAAAAAGTTTGGAGAATGCTCAATAAAGCAAACTTTTAAAACATTTAATGTTCTAACTAGCACATGGAAATGTGTGATATGAACCATTTTCTGTACATGACAAGTATCTCATGAGACACGGGTTAACAGGGCACACATTGAATAAAACTGTTCTAGAGAATGAACGTCCAAGAGCCTTAGAACATTTTTCCTCTTGTCTGTAGTCCAGTAATTTTGACTCTTTGGAGATGAAAATTCTACCCTTCTTTCTTATTTATAAATGGCTAACCATGTAGTGTTTTGACTCATATATTCTGACTATAAATACATGCCATTTTTCTGGCTACCTTACCTCTGAGTTTCCTTATTGATTCTGGAGAATCACCTGTTTTGTGGTTGTGAATGGGCCAGAGAGTGGGGTGGGGTGGGAAACCTCTCTTTGTCCCATAGCAGCAAGGTTTGGGCATATGAGAGTAGCTTAGCAAAATAAATGCTTCTGTCTGGGAGGGGTTGATTTTGAGCATGTGACAAAAAGAGGAAGGACAGGTGATATAGATTGGGGAAGCATCTAATAGTGGTGGTCCTGGAAACAAGCAGAAGTGACCATGTTTATTTTATTTTATTTTATTTTATTTTATTTTATTTTTTTTGAGACGGAGTCTCGCTCTGTCACCCAGGCTGGAGTGCAGTGGCCGGATCTCAGCTCACTGCAAGCTCCGCCTCCCGGGTTTACGCCATTCTCCTGCCTCAGCCTCCCAAGTAGCTGGGACTACAGGCGCCGCCACCTCGCCCGGCTAGTTTTTTGTCTTTTTTTTTTAGTAGAGACGGGGTTTCACCGTGTTAGCCAGGATGGTCTCGATCTCCTGACCTCGTGATCCGCCCGTCTCGGCCTCCCAAAGTGCTGGGATTACAGGCTTGAGCCACCGCGCCCGGCCTGTGACCATGTTTTTTCTAATCTCTGCCTCCTGTTTGTTTCTAAGCCGAACTGTCCTGAATCATATAACAAAATCCTTTCAATAAGTGCCCTTTTAAAATTGAGACAGTAGAGTTTGTTTCTTTGGGATACGAGCAAAAACTAGTTGAGATCTCTAACTATAGGTACCTGACATCTCTGCTCCAGACAAATGTAGTAGAAGAAAGTGCTATTTTCTTTAATGTTTCATGTTGTTTAAGGAGAATGAGTCTATTTGAGTTCTCTTAGCAAGAATGCATATGAGGAGGGTATTACCGGGGGCTTGCTGCTTTTTCAGTTTTTCCTTGTGAGTCTTAAACCTCTACTAGAAAAGGCCTAACTCTTATGGAATCCTCCAACTCTCAATTTAGTAAAGAATTTACAATGAGAAAAAAATATTTAGACTACATACCACGTACAGATACGTACATGCTTACGGTTACTTTGTGTTCAGGATAGAGACCACAGAGCTGAGTGGCCTTTGCCATAAGACCTGGATTCCAGGCTTGTATCTTCATTATCTTAATCAAATTACTTCTAGGTAAGAAAGGAAGATCTGATAATGAGTTCATTGTTTCAAAAATGTTAGAATTTTTACAATCAATTAAAACTGTTCAGTGGTACTATATGTTAATCCTGGATAAACTAAAGCTCAGCTTCTTGAAAATGAAATGAAATGTATAAATTAAATTAAAAGTTAAAGGTGGTACATAGCTTCATTCCCAAAAGAAGAGATAGGCCAGGTGATTATTTTGTGGTCCGAATGCTGCTAAACCCCAGGGTTCTGCGATAACATCTCAGGGGCAGCTTGGGGGTGGAGGTGGGAGGTTGGATTTGGTACAGAGGTTCAGGTCCACATTCCACAACTTCAACTAAGGCAGCTTTTCTTATTTCATAGAAGCTGGTTCATGACCTACATGTGGTTTTTAAAATTCTAGATAAGAGTTAATAGACACTAATGCCTTAGTTGTTAAAAAAAAACCCCAAAAAACTAAAAACTGAAATGTTTCAATATTTTTACTTACAGTGTTTTGATTTTTAATGTTCTCTACCTCTTTCCAAAATCTCATTTTAAAAAGGGAATTGTTGAAAAATTAAATATAGAATAGGAAATAGAATTGTGTTATATTTCAGTATTGTTGCTCTTCAAATGTGACACAATCTCGTAGTTAATCCTTTTTGTGATGATTTGATTTTCAAGGAAAAAAATGACAAAATTCTAGGCTTCATCAGCACCTCACCACACCCAGGGGGTTTACACTGAGTCCAGGATTGACAGGGGCAGCTACTTTGTGATTTGTGTCCTCTATATGAGCTGTACATGGAGCCAAGAAAAACAATCACTAGATTTTTTTTTAAGACAGTAGCTTCATTCACTTATCAACTAACCTACTGATGTTGTGATTGTCATCAATTCAGGTGAAGGGATATTTTCTGCAGCAGTTAGCTCCCAGTGACCATGCTGCTTGGAGTTAAGGGAGGTGGAGAGGAGAAAGCAGACTTTCCAGGATGTGCACAAGTCCTAAGCCTCAACTTGCTATTGCCTTGGCTGTGATTTTATTTTGTTTTCAAAATAAAAACAAAATATTTTTTTCACTATTACTCTCTCTTGTTTTTTTTTCTGTGTTTTTTTTTTTTTTTTTTTTTTTTTTTAGACAGAGTCTTGCGCTAACCCAGGCTGGAGTGCAGTGGTATGATCTCAGCTCACTGCAACCTCTGCCTCCAAGACTCAAGCGATTCTCCTGACTCAGCCTCTCCAGTAGCTGGGATTACAGGCACATGCCACCACACCTGGCTAATTTTTGTATTTTTAGTATAGAGGGGTTTCACCATGATGGCCAGGCTGGTAGGCTGGTCTTGAACTCCTGACTTGAAGTGATTCACTCACCTGGGCCTCCCAAAGCTGGAATTACAGGTGTGAGCCACCACACTCAGCCAAATTTTTAAGTTTATATAGATACACAATAGTTGTACATACTTATGGAGGACGTATAATATTTTGATACATGCATATAATGTATAATGATCGAATCTGGTTAATGAGCATATCCATTGCCTCAAACATTTATCATTTCTTTGTGTTGGAAACTTTCCAAATCGTCTAGCTAATTTGAAATGTATTAATACATTAAATTACTCTGAATTACAGTTGTTCTAGTGTGCTATGAAACACTAGAACTTATTCTATTTGACTGTATGTTTTTATTCACTAACCAAGCCCTCTTCACATCCCCCCTCTCTGTTATGCTTCAAAGCCTCTCTGGTCACCATCACTGTTCTCTATTAGATCTTTTTTTTTTTTTTTTTAGTTCTCATATATGAGAAATTACATATGATATTTATCTTTCTGTGCCTGGCTTATTTCACTCAGCATAATATCCTCCAGTTTGAGCCATGTTGCTACAAATGATAGGATTTCATTCTTTATTATGGTGGAATAATATTTCATTGTGTACATGTACCACATTTTCTTTATCTGTTCTTCTTTATGAGATCAGACTACTAACTCCACCAGGGCAGGGACTGTATCTGTTTTGTTCATTCTTGTGAGTCTATAACCTAGAACAGGTGTGGCACAGAGTACAGTAGACACTTAATTAGAATTAGATCAATGGACTTCCTCATCTGAAAGGTATTTTCCTTTCTCTTCTACCTGAACTTTAACTGACTTTAAGGCTGAGTTTTAATGCTTCTTCTGTGAGGCTTTCCTTATTCCATATAGACATTTGCTCCTATTAATTAATCTTTCTCTCAACTCAACTGTGGAAAATTCTCAAGAAATATTTTAGGCAGCTCTTATAATTTTGGTTCACTTGCTATTCAATTATTGTCTTTATATTAAACTTTTCAGGTTGTGTGATTTATCTCAATACCAGATTGCACATTTTGTGGGCACATACTATTTTACCTTCTCAGGTCACAATTACTTGGCAAATGGAAACTCCGCAAAATACTTGTTGGTGATGTTTTCACCCACCTGTAAAACTGTTTTCCAAATAGTCACATTCTGGCTGCATTGAGAGCAAGCATGGGCTTAGTTTTATTTTTAGTTGCTCAGTTTTGTGTTTTGAAAAATTTCTGTAAAAATCACCAAATTGTGTTTGACTAATAAGTATTTTTAGTTAAATGTTTTGAGTTAACATACTGTGATTTCAGGATTGTCTTTATTAGAATCTCTGTTACCTAATGAAGATTAAAACTAGACTGGAATCATAGCTTGTACAGAAGTCTGCAATGAGGTAATTCTCCAATTAGCAACAACAGTAAGAAAACAACAAACTGAATCATCCTTGCCAAGTCTGAAGAGATTACAGATTACCACATGGACAAAGAAAATGCTAAAAATAGATGGGCCCATTCCCATTGAGCTGCTGCATCAGAAAGCAAAAAGAAAATGCAGGAGGCAGAAGGAAACAGGGATGGGGGCAGGAGCTATCAAACCATGAAACTTCTGTGGAGGATCTTGTCCTCCATGGTCACAAACTTCCTTGACTAAATTTTGTCTTCCTTCTCAAACATTTCCCAAGCAGCATACTGTAGGCTATTTTGGGAAAATATTTTCACAAAATATCTAAACCTTATGTTTGCTGACAGGCTACAAAGTCTAGTTTCTAAGTAAGAAATTTTCATCTCACACTAGAACTTTCCAGTCCAACTGGCACTTCTACTTCCCCATGAATCCTGAAGACCAGATGGAATTGGGAACCTAATTTTGACTGAGCTTAAATCCAGCCTTAGGTATACTTTTAAAAATCTCCTATCAACATTCCACCGGTTTCTGATGTTTTCACTGGACTGGACTGGCTTCTCTTAGGAAAAACTGAAAAAGAAAAATCATGAAGGTGAGAGTCTGCTTTTAATGGATAGCAATATATAAGTAAATATAAGTAAAAATGATGCACCATCACCAGATGAATTTTCAGTCATGTATTAAAACTGATCATGAATACAAAAGTGTGTGAAGGTACTATAAAACACTACATGCATGGTGGTAACGTTACTGCTGGAATTAGCAAGCTTCCTGAGAACATACAGCTAAATGCATGTTGACTGCCTTGTTTTGATAAATATGCTGCCTTTTGCTTTCTGCTTAACCCTAGGGCTGGCCGATCTCTTTCTTTACCAAGAAATGTTGGCTAGTCAGATCTCACAAGTAAAATTCTATAGAGTTTCTCCATTGTACAAAACTAAAGTTTAGTTAGAAGATATGAAATACATTTTATGGCCCCTTTTCCTCTCAGAGTACCAAAGTCTGGATTATGATTCTTTGCTACTAGTTGATACTGAGAAATTAGAAGCAAAAAAAGAGGAAACATTTTCCCACTAAATGCTGGAACTCAAGGGGAGTTTCTCCAGGTCCAGTGATTGACTTGACTGTTCATTTGGATGTTCCTCTTGTCCCTGGTGGTACAAAAATACCAACCACCTGACAATTTTATCTGTATCTCAGTCTAGCCGGCTTAGAGAAGTTGACTGGTGAACTTTATGAGGCTAATACCTATATGCTATTCTTTCATAAATATAGATACTATCTTGGAGACTTAAGCTTTGTGGTAAAACTATAGATTTTTTTCAGACCTGAAAGCAATCTGAGTGGACCTTCAGTACAATCATTTCATTTGGTAGCTAATTAACAGCTTATATTAATATAACAAATGTAGTTCAATTTTCATTTATGGTATTTAATTTGAGGTAGACTGAGAAGACATGATTCTTCTTTTATACAGGGAAAGCATATTTAGCTTTCTTGACCTAAAATAAATTATAAGACTGCAGATTAGAGTCAGAACCAACTTTGGAACTGAAGTCCCCTACCTTGCAGGCCAATTATCTTCCTATACATAATTTACCCATGTTGCACCCCAAGAAAACACTTCTCTGGCCTTCATCTCAAAACTGGATTACAACCAGTTCACCTAGTTATCCACAGGCTCTCTGTAGAATTCTCCAACTTATGCAAGCTTAATATCCCAACCTCCAGAGAAAAAATATCATAAATTTCAAACTGAAGTATGAGCTTTCCTGTAAGCCCTTTCGTGATCTCTAGAAAAAGACTGGTAATTTTCTGTTACATGTTTCAGCCCAGAAGAAAATCCATTTCCTCAGATGCATCTTGGAAGCCTTCCTTTTAGTAGTTCATAAGGATTTCTATATTTCTTCATCAAATATGTGATCTGAGTAATATCAGTTCTATGCTTTCACTTTATTATCTCAGATAATTCTATTTAGAATATTTGCTAACTTGCTACTACAATAGATGTGCTTAGATGATCAGTAAATATATATACTACTCAGTGTCCGAAATGGTATTAAATAAGCACACATAGAATTAAAATAAATTCAGTTACCTCAGAGGTATCTTATCTTTTAAAGTTTTTGATGGCAGGATGTATTTCTAGTTTTTAAAAATCTCTTATAGTATTTGAAAAGTGTCTTGTACATAGTAGGTACTCAACAAATATCTGTTGATTTGAAATGCATGAAGCCTTACCTGTAGAGATAGTGGGGATTTATTGTGATTTTTTAGCAATATGACACATCAGGACTCAGTTCTTTCCTACAACTGCTTATTCCAGGGGTTCTCAGCAAGAAACAATTTTATCCCTTAGGGGACATTTGGCAATAGCTGGAGATATTTTTGGTTGACACATCTCGGGGGTGTGTGGTGGTAAGTGTAGGGTTGCTACTAGCCTCTATTCGTTAGAGACTGAGGATGCTGTAAATATCCTATAATGCACAGGACAGCCCCTGACAACAAAGTATTATTTGGCTCAAAATGTCAATAGTGACCAGACTAAAAACCTGGCTTCTGCAAGTCTCTCACTAAAACCCTTCTAAGTTTTTATTTAACATAATAGGATATTGTAAGTCTATTTTCAATGTTTGTTTCTTATTGGTAGTGAATTTTGTGTGAAATCTGGACGTCAACACAGCCACCGAAGCCATATATACTTATGCAGTCTTGCATCATTAACACTTTTTAATTGTGATTTTATGTGTTACCATGACATATGAAAGGGTAGAATGCAGGTCTGAAATGACTTCATGGGAAGATCAGTCATTTAAGTATCACTGTGAGAATTTGGACTGTTGACCTGCATGATTATACTATGAAAACTTGAATGAGACAGATTAAACATACTGGATAGTTAAGTATTATTTCATGTTGGAATTTTAGATCACCCACATAATTTGGATTGGGAATATACAAACCTGAATAAATAGAAGGAATTAACATTAGGATTTGAAAAGCTAATAGTAATATTTATGTAACATTAATATAACTGATACTTGATTTTGTATCCCAAGTTATGTCTACAGAATACAAAAGTTCTTTGCAACAGGACAATTTGAATGAGGGACTTAAGAGGAAGATAGCATGAGATGCACAAAGTTGGTTTGTGGATAGGCTAATACGTAATTTGTTGTCTAAATCAGGGCACCTTTGAATATAGGACACTATTAATAATTAAGCTAGGACAACATGCATAAATAAGGACTATTTGGGGGCAAATCAAGCCCGATCAATTGTTTACAAGACCACAATTATTAAAAACATGGAATTCTGGATACATTTTAAGATTTTGTTGTTTGCATATTTTATTTAAAAACATAACCCTTGCTTTAGATTTTACTAGGTTTAAAGTGGTACCATAGTGAAAAAAGTTTGAGAAAATGCTAGGTTGAATCAAGTATCTAAGATTTTTTTCCTACAGGCCTTGGAGAGTGTTGAATATGTTAATATACATGGGCAATTCTCCAAGAGAGAATAAATATTAAGCATTTTCCAAATGTATTTGACCATAAGAACATTTCTATGGATCATGAGTTTTTTTCAAGGGTAGAAGTCATACCTTCACCCTCTCTAGAACATAAATGATGCTGCTTAAAAGATGATAAATGATTAAGTACAAGGACAGGGAAAGTCATAGATGTACTGATGTCTCAATGAATCGGGGTGAAAGGAGACACGGAGACAAATAAGCAAAGTAGGAAGTTGATGCCCCTTGAAGGTTTCACTCAAGTATGAGCAAATACTGATAAATTCCGTCTTAGGCATGCTGGACTGTGTGGCAGAGCCTGTGTTTTGTCCTTCCCTGCCTCTCTTGTAACTTCCAGTTCTCCTGCTTTTGGATGCTCCAGTCTCATTTGACCTCCTTTGCCAGTGTCTAATCCCTGAAAACTTTGGCTTGCAGAAGTTATCAATCACCTAAGTAAGACATTAGGGAGGGGTGACTTACTTTTAGTACCCCAGGGTACTATCAGAAATGGAATAGAACCAGTTACCCATTTCCACCCTTTCAGACTCCTCTCATTTAATCCATTGCCTTTCACCTCCAAATTTGGAATAAATAATCAGTAAAAAAGGTCAAAGCCCCAATAAGCCCATGGTTTCAGTGAGGATGAATTTATATTACGATTCTTGTCATTTATGAGGAGAGGAAAAATCCTTTCCTTCAGAATTATTTACATATTCATTTAACAAGTATTTATTGAGAGCAAGTTGTATGCCAAGTACTGTATAAAGGTGGGGGAGGGGATCAAACAGGGACACAATCAAGACACAGTCATTGCCCACATATCTGGACATCTGAAAGCTTGCCTCAAAAACTGGGATAAGCCTTGTCACTGGGAAAGCTTTACCTCTTCATTTTATTCAAATGCTTGCACTAACAACCAGAAGTCTTATAAATTCTCCTGTGAAGGTTACAGGATGATATATTCTCTGTTTCATGGACTTTCCTTTCAGGCCAAGTTTTACAGTAATTTAACATTTATTTAGCACCACTGGCCTGGAGGTGGTACAGAAAATGGAAAATAATCACGGTTTCTGCCTTGTAGGCTTGCCATCTATTAAATATTATTTCCTCTCTTTCTAGCTGAAAGTTTAATGGCTTGAGGCCAAATATAACAAGGTCATTTAAAAAAAAAGTATTAATCAAGATATGTAACTTTAAAATTACCTACTCTTTCTCAGGACATTAATCTTATATATGTATTTATTGCTGTGGGCTAGCAATACATTGATGGAGGATTTCTCTAAGATACAAATTTCAAGGAAAATTTGCACACAAATTCAGTAATCTCTATATAACCCACTTCTCCATTTTCTGGAATCTGCTTATTTTATGAAAAGGGATTTCTTTTCACTAACAGAAACCAATTAGGCCAATGAGTCAGGATTTGTATTCTATATTTGATACCTCAAAAGAAATTTTAAAAATTTCTATGGATACATAATAGTTGTACATATTTGTAAGGTTCATGTGATATTTTGGTACAAGCATACAATGTGTAATAATCAAATCTGGATAATTGGAATATATATAACTTCAAACATTTATTATTTCTTTGTGTTGGGAACATTCCAAATCTTTTCTTCTGGCTATTTTGAAATATACATCATATTATATTATTACCAACTGTAGTCACCCTATTGTGCTATTGGGCACTAGAACTTGTATCTGTGTATTTGTCCCCATCAACCAACCTCTCTTTATTCCCTCATCCCCACTACCATTCTCAGCCTGGTAATCTATATTCTATTCACTATCTCCTTGAGATCAACTTTTTTTTTTTTTCCTCTACAATGTATGAGTGAGAATGTGTGAGATATATCTTTCTGTGCCTGACTGATTTTACTTAATATAATGTCCTCCAGTTCCATCCGTGTTACTGCAAATGACAGGATCTCATTCTTTTCATTTGTGGTAGGATAGTATTCCACTGTGTATGTTTACCACACTTTCTTCATTCATCTGTTGATAGACACTTAGGTTGAATCCATATCTTGCCTACTGTGAAGAGTGCTGTTCATCAGAACAAGGGAGTACAGATATCTCTTTGACATACTGATTAAGGGTGAGGACAAATTCCTGCAAAGTCAGGTTTGTGACAATTCACACTCTGAAAGTATTCCTTACTCCGGAAGAACTGGCTTGTTAAATGAGGGCTGACTGACTTCTGCAGGAGTTACATCTTTCCGTCTCCTTTCCTGTGTCCTTCCTAAGTCTCCACCCTTCCTCACCCATCGCTCTGCGTCTTGAGCTTGACAGCTTCATTCTCTGTGTTGAGATATTTCTTTTTGACACACTCAGCTGTCAGAAAAATCAGTGTCCCAATCTACAGGAAGTGGATTGAAGGAGGTCATGCAATATTATTTTTCATTTTCTTGGATGACATTTCATATCTCTTTTTACTTCAGTTTCTTGGATCCCGGGCATTTGTACAGTGTTTTGCAGATTTTAAAACAATGTTACCATTCATTATTCTATATATTCTTTCCAACGAACCAGTTAGGCAGATAGAAAAAGCTTTCTTCATCCCCATTTAGCAAACGAAAGACCTGGCGCTTAGAGCATTTATGAGTCATTAAAAGTTACATGTTACAAAATAGAGCTGGGACAGGAGCCTGGGCCTTTTTTCATATCAAGGCAATGCCCATGATTATTAATTATAAAATTCAGTATGGTTTGTGGTTTACAAAAATTTACTCAATTCCATAATTCCTTATATTACAGGGTAGCAACTATGTATGGTTTGGTATATACCCTTCCAGAGATTTTTGTGAGGATACTTGTAAGTGCTTCACACGCACACATAGTTTAAAACATTTAAAATGGCACTATGTTATGAATATTATTTTCTTCCATACTGTTTCTATTTAATAATAAATCCCTGATATTTCTCTGTAAGACTGTACAGAGGGCAGCCATTCTTTTTAACTGCTACAGAATATTTTGTACAGTGAATATAACATAGTTTATTTAACCAGTCCCCTATTAAGGGACATTAATACCTTTTCAAATGCTGCTGTTAAAAACAAGACTAGGCCGGACAGGGTGGCTCACGCCTGTAATCCCAGCACTTTGGGAGGCCGAGACGGGCAGACCACGAGGTCAGGAGATCGAGACCATCCTGGCTAACACGGTGAAACCCCGTCTCCACTAAAAATACAAAAAAAAAAAAAAAAAAAAAAAAAAAAAATTAGCCGCGCGCGGTGGCGGGCGCCTGTAGCCCCAGCTACTCGGGAGGCTGAGGCAGGAGAATTGCGTGAACCTGGGAGGCGGAGCTTGCAGTGAGCCGCGATCGTGCCGTTTCACTCCAGCCTGGGCGACAGAGCGAGTCTCGGTCTCACAAATAAAATAAAATAAAACAAAAAATAATAAAGATAAAAACAAGGCTAGAATTTGCAGCCTTCCATTACATGTTGGGGAAAAGAGTGAATGTTCATATAGAATGGGTTTCAAAAAGCATATATATACACATTCAATATTTTAATAGATTTTTTTCTGAATTGATCTCCCAAAAGGCTTCAAAAATTTACATTACCACTGAAGGTATGGAGTCCTAATTTCTACATACCCTGGTCAATATTAAATAGAATCAATTTCTGCTTTTAAGTGTGCTACCTTCCACTTTGAATTTATTTATGTTCTATGTTCTTTAGTTGAATATTTAATCTATTTCTGATCTTCTTATTCTCTAGTAAGTACATTTATGTATACGCAATTTCCTCTGAACACCAATTAAAGTACACCCTATAGATTTTTGCCCGTAGGTTGAGATATAATCACAAATTTTTCTGTAGCTTCTAATTCCTATATTGATTGCCTTTAAAACACTTTATATAGAAGGTTTCAGCTTTTAATTGTATAGATTTTTGTGTTCAATTATGTTAAAGTAGTCTTCTTTGCAGTAAGAAAATATGGCTTCTGGTTTTTAGAATTTATTGTTCTTTCTTGATCATCTCGTAGTCAATTTCAGTAAATGTTAAAAACATTTTAAGAATGAATATGTAATCTCAATTTTGTAGACAAACCCCAACATGTTAGTAGTAGCGATTAAGATTCATTCAAGTCTTCCACTATGCTGGGAACTTGTCGTTTCTGTGTTTCTAACAGATTTTGCTTTGTATTTATGTCAACGCTGTGCTGTTAGATGCATGATATTTAATGACATATTTCTTGGGAAATAACTCTTTCCTCTGCTTTAAGGATTGTTTACCTCAAATAGACTATACATGCTTTTGATATTGCCACTCTCGTTTGTTTTTTGTTACTCTTTGACAGGTGCGTGATCTGCCTATCACCGTTTTTCACCCACACGAGGATTTTGTTTTATATTATTTGCATGTGTCTTTTGTAAATGACATATAGCTAATTTTTAAAACCCAATCCAAGAATCACTGCTTTTGAATGAATGATAGGGTCATTTACTGTAATCACCTGTAATAACTTACATAATTGATATTATTTCTGACATCTATTTCTATTTTTAATGTTTCCTAGTATTTTCTTTAGCTGTAATAATAGGTTTTTTCTATTTTTCCCCCTTCTAATGTTTATATGGCATATTTTCATTTATTCCTTGTGTTTACTAATACATTTTAAACAAGCATTATAAAATATTATTTTATAAGCATAGATAATTGATGAAGTTTTTTGATCTCTTCTTAAGAGTACAACATTCTTAGCACTGTGTATTTTCCCTTTCCACATCCTGTGTATTCTGTTTCCTTGAAGACACTGAAATTTAAACTTTAGATTGTTTTTATTGTTATTTTTATTTTGGTTCTAATTTCTTAGAAATAATTTCTTAACAATTGCCTTAAATTTCACAACTCTATTTTCAGCAGTTATTTAGAATTATCTACATTTTCTGTTGTTCAAAAATTTATTGTTACGTCTAGTTTTTCAGTTTTGTTTGTTTGTTTGTTTGTTTGTTTTTTGCTTGTTTGGTTGAAACCCATCCTCATAATTCTTTCAGAAAGATTTGTTGGTGGCTACAGTTTTGAGCTCGTTTCAAAAATGTTTTTATTTTGCTCTCACACTTGAATGCCTGTTGCTCCACAACAAATGACCACTACACTCAGTGGCTTAAAACAACAATTTTTAAAAATAGTTTCTGTGGGTCAGAAACCCGGGTAAAAATTTTTCTGGTTGTCCCTGGCTCAGTCGGTCAAAGTTGCAGGGAAACTGGTGTCTAGGCCTGTGGTCAATCTGAAGGCATCACCAAGGACTAGATCAAATTCCCAGTTCACTTAAGTGATTGTTGATAGGATTCAGCTCCGTGCAGGCTATTGGCTGGAGGCCTCCCTCCTTTCTATGCCACACAGGCTTTTCCATAGGGCATCTCGCAACATGGAAGCTGGTTTCCTGCAGAGGTAGGGAGTGGGAGAGGAAAAGAGAGTTCCCTCAAGACAGAATACAAAGTCTTTTAATTCCTGAATCTCAAAAGTGACATCCCATTGCTGCTTCTGTATTCTATTTGTTTAAAGTAATTCACTAAATCCAGCTCACACTCAGGGGTTGAGGGGAATCACAGAAGAGTATGAATACCAGAAAGTGGAGATAATTAAGGCCATTTTAGAGACTGCCTACTATTTTAGGTTCAACACTATTTTTTCTTGGTACTTTGAAGACATAAACTCACTGTCTTGTAGTATCCATTTTGTGTGTGGGTGTGTGTGCGTATGTGGGGGGGTGGGGGGACCCGCAAATAGTAAGACTTTAGTCTATCTAATTTTTTTTTTTTTTTTTTTTTTTTTTTTTGAGACGGAGTCTCGCTCTGTCGCCCAGGCTGGAGTGCAGTGGCCGGATCTCAGCTCACTGCAAGCTCCGCTTCCCGGGTTTACGCCATTCTCCTGCCTCAGCCTCCCGAGTAGCTGGGACTACAGGCGCCCGCCATCTCGCCCGGCTAGTTTTTTTTTTTGTGTGTGTGTATTTTAGTAGAGACGGGGTTTCACCATGTTAGCCAGGATGGTCTCGATCTCCTGACCTCGTGATCCGCCCGTCTCGGCCTCCCAAAGTGCTGGGATTACAGGCTTGAGCCACTGCGCCCGGCCAGTCTATCTAATTTTTATTCCTTTACAGGTAACCTATTTTCCTCTAGATAAGCTTATACCTTCTTTTTATATTTAGAATTCTGAAATTCCACTGGGATATTTCTAGCTGTCATATTTTCTCATTTATAATCTTTTAATATTCCCTTTAAATATTGAGCTGCAAGTTTTTATATAGCTTAAATATATTTTAATATGTTATTTCTTCTCCCTGGTTTCCCTGTGGTTGGCTTCTGGAAATCTTAAAAGGGATATTAGAACTTCTATATTTATCTTTTATTATATTTTTTATTTGCTCTTCCAGATTTTTAAAAATTTAAATCTTTTAACATTTTTTGTGGGTACATAGTAAATGTATACATGTATGGAGTACATGAAATGTCAAAACATGATACAGGCATGCAATGCAAAATAAGCACGTCATGGGGAATGGGGTATCCGTCCTCTCAAGCACTTAACCTTTGAGTTACAAACAATCCAGTCACACTCTTTATCTTAAAATGCACAATTAAGTTATTATTGACTATAGTCACCCTATTGTGTTATCAGATAGTAGCTCTTACTCATCCTTTCTATTTTTTTTTTTTTTTTTACCCATTTACCATCCCCACATACTCCCTCTTCACATCACCCTTCCCAACCTCTGGTAACCATTCTTCTACTCTTTATGTCCATGAGTTCAATTATTTTGATTTCTAGGTCACATAAATAATTGAGAATATGTGATATTTCTCAATTATTTGTATTTGTATTTCTGTGCCTGGCTTATTTCACTTAACATAATGATCTTTAGTTCCATCCATGTTGTTGCAAATGACTGGACCTCATTCTTTTGTTATGGCTGAATAGTACTCCACTGTGTATATGTAGCACATTTTCTTTATTCATTCATCTGTTGATGGACACTTACATTACTTCCAAATCTTATCCATTGTAAACAGTGCTGCAGCAAACACATGAGTGCAGATATCTCTTCAATATGCTGATTTCCTTTCTTTTCAGTATATACCTGCCAGTACTATTGCTGGATCATATGGCAGCTCTACTTTTAGTTTTTTGAGGAACCTCCAAACTGTTTTCCATAGTGGTTATACTAATTTACATTCTCACCAACAGTTTACAATGGTTACCTTTTCTCTACATCCTCACTAGCGTTTGTTATTGCCTGTACTTTAGATATAAGCTATTTTAACTAGGTGAGATGCTATTTCATTGCAGTTTTGATTTGCATTTCTCTGATGCTCAATGATGTTGAGCACCTTTCATAATGCCTGTTTGCCATTTGTATGTCTTCTTTTGAGAAATGTCTATTCAAATCTTTTGTCTATTTTTTGATTGAATTATTAGATTTTTTTCCTATAGAATTGTTTGAGTTCCTTATATATTCTGGTTATTAACCCCTTGCCAGATGGGTAGTTTGCACATATTTTCTCCTGTTCTGTGAGTTGTCTCTTTACTTTGTTGATGGTATTCTTTGCTTTGCAGGAGGTTTTTAACTTGATGTGATTCATTTGTTCATTTTTGCCTTGGTTGCCTGTGCTTGTGGGGTATTACACAAGAAATCTTTGCCCGGACCAATGTCCTGCAGATTTTTCCCCATGTTTTCTTGCAGTAATTTCGTAGTTTGAGGTCTTAGATTTAAGTCTTTAATCCATTTTGATTTTATTTTTGTATATGGGATAGATAGGGGTCTAGTTTCATTCTTTCATATATGGATATTCAGTTTTCTCCGTACCGTCTGGGAAAACTGAATTTATAGAAGAGACTGTCTTGTTTCCAGTGTATGTTATTGGCACCTTTGTCAAAAATGAGTTCACTGTAGCTGTGCGAATTTGTTTCTGGGTTCTCTATTCTGTTCTGTTGGTCTATGAGTCTGTTTTTATGTCAGTACCACCCTGTTTTGGTTATTTTTATATCTCTGTTACATAATTTGAAGTCAAGTAATGTTTTTCATCTAGTTTTGTTCTTTTTGCTAGGTTAGTTTTGGCTATTCTGGGTCTTTTGTGGTTCTACATAAATTTTAGAATTGACTTGTTTTTCTATTTATGTGAAGAATGTCATTGGTATTTTGATAGGAGTTGCATTGAATCTGTGGATTGCTTTGGGTAGCATGTACATTTTAACAACATTGAGTCTTCCAATCCATGAACATGGAATATCTTTCCATTTTTTATGTCCCCTTCATTTTCCTTCATCAATGTTTTATAGTTTTCATTATAGAGTCTTTCACTTCTTTGGTTAAATTCCTAGGTATTTAATTTTATGTGTGGCTGTTGTAAATGGAATTACTTTTTAAATTTCTTTTTCACATTGTTCACTGTTGGCATATAGAAATGCTACTGATTTTTGAATGTTGATTTTGTATCCTGTAACTTTACAAATTTATCACTTCTAATAGACTTTCTGTGGAATCTTTAGGTTTTCCAGATTTTTCATTTTTGCCCCAGGGATCATATTTTGAGTAAATATTTCAACTTGATTTTCTAGTTCATTAATTTGATTCTAAATTGTGTCCATTCTGCTATTTTGCACATCTATTTATTTCCTTAATTTGAAAATGCTTGGAATAAAAATATTATGTCTATAGGCTCACTGGAACATAATCTTATCATTAACTAGGAGCAATGGTTAGAAATAGCTGATTTAGTATTCATGGTAACTTTATAAAACATAATCTATGGTAAATAATGAGAGCTGACTATACTTCAAAGGAACTTAGTTTTGGAAAGGAGAAATAAGAAACATTAACTTTCAAGTGACAAAGAGGAGCAAG
Organism: Rhinopithecus roxellana; assembly: GCF_007565055.1. Classification (NCBI taxonomy): domain Eukaryota; kingdom Metazoa; phylum Chordata; class Mammalia; order Primates; family Cercopithecidae; genus Rhinopithecus; species Rhinopithecus roxellana. The sequence continues at coordinate 90,779,688 of NC_044553.1, read as the reverse complement.
GGGAACACCTGCCTACCTCCTATTCCTGAAGTATTTCTTGGGAAATTGTCAGAAGGCATGGTCTTAGGAGACTTTCAGGTTTTTGTTTTGTTTTGTTTTGTTTTGTTTTATCAAACAAACAAGGGAGTAAAGGGCATATTCAGAGAGGAGACTCAGGTTGCAAGGGAGTTTGTTATTCCATATCAGGAGCACCAAAAGGCACAGTGAACAATTTTGGAAGGAAAGGAGATGAAGGTATTATTAACCCAGCCCTTTAGGGTATGTGCACTACAGTTTGGGTGGGGAGTTGGATTAGTGAATGGCTTGGTTAACTTAGAGTTTTGGAAGTGACCAGGCAAATAGGAATGTGAGGCATCGTGAAAGATTAGTTTGGTAGTTTATTAGAGAAAGGGGGATAGTTGACACTGTCTTCTGAAACTGGTCATGCTATAGCTGTGGGTCAGTAGTAGCTGAGTCTGAGGTTCTGATGTTATAGTTAGTCTAGGGTTACGTCTGAACTTTCACTTTTCTTCAGATTTTCCTCTTTTGATGCTATGGGATTAAGGGTTTTTTCTCCCCATCTCTGTGTGGCTTAATTATTGATTTTCCTCATCTTTTATACAGATTTCTGTAAGTCATAATATTATGGTCTGTCTGGTAGTGGTAGTGTTAGGCCAGGTTCCAAACTATCTGCTTTTATTTTTATTCTTACATTTTCTTTGTTCTTTTAGTGGTTCTTTGGGAAGAAGGAGAGTGTGCTAGGCCTTGGACAAACTTTATACCATTTCTATTAAAGCCTTTCCCCCCTCCATTACCATATTTAAAAAGTTGAAACATCAAGAGAGGAAATATTATTGAAGTATTTTAAACATTGACAGAAGAAAAGTAGAGTTCATTTTCTGCCTTTTGTACAAGAGGGTACCTGTCATACTTGCTATGTTGATATGGGGACATGCATTTTAAATATTAATATCACTATCTATTAAATTGTAATATTGAAGTCTATCAAGTGCCATTCCTTTGGCAATGTGGATAAATGTGCATTAGCTACACCTTTAACATTTATCCTGCTACCTTCCGACCATCAAGTTCTTCAGAATGCTCAAAATCATTCTAATCAATTCTTGCAATGAGGGAAGTTTCATTAATGGACTTACTACAATACTAATGAGAAATTAACCACTTGCTACTATCTTTTAATGAGAGAGAGTTACTACTTAATTTCAGGAAGTGTTCTACCACTTTTCTTTGCTGCTATGAAGCTACCTCTAAAATTTTAAACAGACTTTTCCCTATGACAAGAAGCTGCTGAGGCAAAGTACTTTTAGAAAAAGGTATTTGACTTCCAACAGGGAAGGGAAAATGAAGGAGGTATAAGAATCAAAAGTACATATAGCAAGCAGAGGGCAAATTATTGAGCAAAGCTAAGGCCCAGGACTGTTTCCGAATAATAGAGATGGGCTTTTCTAAATTGCTCTCCCTGAGACTTAGCACTAGAAACAATGTTTTGATAATGTTTTAAATAATAAATTACAAAGTTTTCTTTTTTCTTTTTTGTATACAAAAGAAAGAGTCCACTTTCATAATGTGGAATTGATTATATCTCAGGCATGAAAGTGCATTTCTGCATTTTCTACAGTATTGTCCAATGCGAAAAGTAGACACATTTAGTGTCATTAGAGTTCTTTCTAATGTTGTCTTCATACTTTCATATACCAATTACCTTTAGAATTAAGAAAGAATATCATCACATTCTTTCTTAAGCAGGTTCTATTTCGAGAGAGATCTTGACATAGTCTGAATGTTTGTGTCCCCCCAAAAGCATACATTGAAATCCTAAACCCCAATATGATTGTTTTAGGAGATACAAGGCAATTAGGTCATGGAGGTGGAGCCCTTATGAATGGGATTAGTGCCCTTATAAAAGACACCCTCACTCGTTCTTATCATGTGCATACAACACTGAGAAGGTGCCATCTATGAACCAGAAAGTGGGTCCTCAACAGACAGCAAATCTTAAATCTTACAAGTTTTATCCACCAGAACTGTGGGAAATAAATTGTATTGTTTGTAAGCCACCCAGTTTATGGTATTTTGTTATAGCAACCTGAATGGACTATGACAGAACTTTTAAAAGATAAGATAAGTACTAAAATAAACCAGGACCTACTGCATTCATGTAGGTTGTCTTCTGCTTTTATTATGTATATATTTCCATTCATGTCATTAAATATTCGCTGATATAGTTTCTTTTAAAATTTCTATTGTAAAACCAAAACCATTTTCAGTCATAGTTACAAGTCGTAGGCTGATAGTTTTGCTTCAATAATCATGTTTTCTTCCTCTCCTTCTCTCTCTCTTTAGATCTTGATGATCATTTTGTTTTCCATATTTGCTATGTGGATTACAGTTTGTTTGTTCTTATTTTCAGGGTTATGAAGGACACAGACAGTTTTTCTGTCTCTTCTTAACTGTTCTGATAACAGTTTCAATGAACTAAAGTTTCTCTTGGTTATGAGTTATATTTTTCAGTTCCACATGTTGTTTGTTTATTTTGTTAGATACTGGACATTGTAAATGTTACTTTGTTTTATGTTTAGATTTTGATATCTTCCTTTAAAAAATGTAGTTCTCTTCTAGACTGTAGGTAATTTACTTTTCCTGTCAAGGCTTATTTTTGAGCTTTGTTACAGTGGGTAACAAAAACTACAAAGTAAACAAAGTAAAGTTAACCTTTAGTCCTAAAGGGTAGTTTTAGACTAAAAGAGTAGTTTAGCCCTACTTCTAAGACATAGACTTTTGGCGAGGATCTCTGTTTAGTGCCTTAGGTATTTATTAAGGCCTCTCTTCTGGTTGGTCAGAATTTGAATTTCTCTTACCCCTGTGAAAGCTCTCACAATTTTTCAGCATGTAACTTCTTTCCTTTTTAGCACATAACTTCCTTCTAGCTGTCTTTCCCTGGTAGTACCACTGTTTATAGTTTACAAGGCACATTCATGTCTGGTGCTTCAATCCTCAATCTTCCCTATTATTCAGTATTATTTCCTCTACTCTTTTCTCCTAGATTCTCACATTTGTGAAATTCCTAAATTCTGTGGAGTTGACATCTGCATTATTCTCATACCCAGCCTTTCGTTTTCATGCCCATTATCACTACCTTAGTCAAACCCTTACAATCTGTCACCCAAACAGGCAGCAGTGTTTATGCAACACTGCAGAATTAATATTTTTATAAAAGGAAGTTATGATCAGATCTCCTCTGGTCAAAAAGCTTCACCTTTTCTGTATTGCTTATCAAATAGTGTCCACACTTAACAGCCTGCTGTATATTTAAACTCCCCCCAACTGGGCTCTCTAATCTCCCTGAACATGTCTCATGTGGATCCATTTGTGTACTTTTTCCCATGCTGTTTCCTCTGTCTAGACTGGCATTCTCTAATCTCTTTAGATCTGATTCATTTAAGATTTTTTTTTTAATATAAGCTACTCCACGAAAAATTTACTAACTTCCTCAAACAAATAAGATCTCTTCTGACTTTGCACCCCAACAGCACTGTACTTACTATTCTACTGACTCTTGGATTTTCTGTTTCTGTTAAGTATTTGTGTATTTATTTCCACTGCTAGGCTGAAGGACCTGCATTTGGGGATTGGTTCTCACTTATCAAGAAGCTCCATTTTAACCTAGCAGGATAATATAGGTAACTCCAAAAGAAGTCACTTTAAATATGTTTTTGGATGAAGGTTAACAATATAAATAAATATAAATGCATTTGTAGAACAAGTACTTTTGCAAAAACATACTGAACAAAGTCAATTTTTTCACATCTAATTTTTATCTTCTTTACCATAGTATGACTACAGCCTATAAGGCTGCATAATAAAACCGTGTTCTCAAACAGCCTCACATATTTAGCAATGTGTAGGCTTTATTAGTCTGCCAGAAATATGATCAAGTGACAAGAGTTGACACCTACAAGTCCCACAGGTGGACGTGAGGAAGGTGGCTGCCATCCATACACAGTGCACTTCACCATGGCCCCCTTTCTCTGCATTACATTCTTCCTAGTGTTTTCTCACTTACGTTTTTCTTGTGCTTTCAGTTCATTCTTGCCATGATGTCTACCAATGCTTTTAATAGCTGAAAATACAAATATTATTTGTAAAACATTTAGCCAGTATGATCTACCTCGTTAAATTTGTTAAACATATAATCATATGTCTTCATAAGTCCAATTAATTACTAAAGGCTTCACCACTCCTTTTTAAATACAAATATATTTATTTAAACTGAGAACAGGGCAGGGAGTAGTGGTGGGAAGAAAGGATCCTTGCAAGAGATGGGCCTGGAGTTTGAGCTCTAAATTTACTGCTGGTCACCCTCATCACAGGTAGCCCATTTGCCATGTGGTCATGTCACCCCTTTTCTTCCAACCATACTTTGTCCTTACTTGACTGTGCTCTCAGCAGGTGAGTTTGTCTGTCCTGGCCACTGAGTTCAGACATTGAATTGGACAATGTTTTCCCCTTTTTTCTGTACATTAAATTTTAAGTTGACAGATAACCATATATATTTATGAGATATAATGTGATGTTTCCATACATGTACACCTTGTGGAATAATCAAATCAGGCTAATTAACATATCCATCACTTCACATACTTCTTTGTGGTGAGAACATTTAAAATCCAATCTTTGAGTAATTTTGAAAAACACGTTATTATTAACTGTAGTCACCATACTGTGTATTAGATCACAAGAGCTTATCCCTTTTGTCTAACTGAAACTTTGCATCCTTTGACCAACATTTCCCCTTTCACTAATTCTTCCCCAACCCAACCTGTGGTAACCATTGTACTCTCTGATTCTATGCGTTCAACTTTTTAAAATTCCACATATAAATGAAGTCGTGGGATTTGCCTCTATGTACCTGACTTACTTCACTTAGCATAGTGTCTTCTAGATTTATCCATATTGTTGGAAATTATAGAATTTCTTTCTTTATAAATGCTGAATAGTATTCCATTGTGTGTGTGTCTATATATGTGTATACATACGCAACATACATCTATACATACACACCATATTTTAAAAAATCCGTTCGTCTGTTGATGGGCACTGCAGTTGTTTCCATGTCTTGGCTATTGTGAATAATACTGCGACGAACATGGGTTTACTTACTCTCTCTTTTTTTTGGAGACAGAGCCTTGCTCTTTCACCAGGCTGGAGTACAGTGGCATGATCTCGGCTCACCGCAACCTCCAACTCTCTGGTTCAAGCTATTCTCCTGCCTCAGTCTCCCAAGTGACTGGGATTACAGACACGCACCACTACGCCCAGCTAATTTTTGTATTTTTAGTAGAGACGGTTTCACCATGTGTGCCAGGATGGTCTCCATTTCCTGATCTCATGATCCACCTGCTTGGCTTCCCAAAGTGCTGGGATTACAGGCGTGGGCCACCATGCCTGGCCAGGTTCACCTACTCTTAATGGAAAGAAGTCAGTCTGGAGGACTGAGTTGTCCAAAAATAATTAGGGCATGGGTAGAAGAAATAGACACATGTTAATAATTCTTTTTATAGCTTCTGTTGTTTCTCATGCCATGTAGTCTTACTATAAAAAGCTGGTCTTTTACAAACAACTCTGCAGCTATGTCCTTGCTGGTTAAGGCCTACATAGATTTTATGCACATGTGACTCCTGGGCTTTAAGGTTACACTGCCTTGCTAGCACTTGTAAGCTGATACACCTTTTATATTCAAACCATGTTGTGTGAACATATAGTATCTGAACCAGTTTTCCCTAACACATTGAGGTCATCACATCCATCTTTTGCGAGGGAACGTAGAGTCAGAATATCTAGAAGTTACCAAGAAATGTAGGTCACATCTGGAGAAGGTGGGAGAAGCTGCGTGAAGTTTCGGTAAGAGGTCTTCTGTGAGAGCTCTATGCACAGAGCTTTCTCTTGGATGTTTTATTAAATTGGAGCCACATAGCTCTATGTGAGCCCATCTCCACTTCAAAGAACCACCCATAGGTAGTTGCCTCTCTCATTAGTCCTCATTAATCTTACTCTCATTACTCTCATATCTCACATTTAGAAAGATGAAATTGCTCTTTTTTTTTTTTTGAAAACTGATGCTAGTAATAATGAGAGTTCAAAATGAACATTTACTGAGTTCCAGGTGCTGGGCCAAATTTTGTATATGTGTGATCTAATTTAATCCTTAACACTACCCTACAAGATAGACCTTATCTCCATTTTACAGAAGGGGAAATCAACACAGAGAATTTCGCTGACTCACCCAAGTTTATATAAAAGTATTAGTAGGCTGCAGACTTGGGTGAACCAAACTCTGTCTTAGTTTAGAGTTTATTTTTTCAATCCTCAACTTTTTAAAATATTTTGAGGAGAGATCTTAAGTTCAGAATTAAGAAGGACTTGTGGCTTCTCATCATGTTAGGATAGACCTTCATTAATATAAGCATTCAGAGACTGCCTTTAAGCAATTCTCATTAGGGGTCTAATGAAACATTTTGAGCTGTTCCTGAAGTTGATGATGCTATCCCTTGTTCAATAGTGTAATTGATAGTGGCTGAGCACAGATGAGTCAGCCTTCCTCATTGCTTCTACAAACTTATTACAAGCTCGTTAGTGTCAAGTTAGCTGTGGACTAAACAATGTCTCATCCTCCATCACAATACCACAGAGAGGACATGAGGGTCAAGATCTATGCTCTTCAGAAGAGCTTTCTAGGGTGACTCTCATGACCGGGTGAAGGAGCACAGTATATGGTGGCTGCAGGAGGAACTAATTAAATACTTGGATGTGGTAAAAAGAAGAACTTTCAAAGCAGAGGAAGAATGAATTTTAGAATGGATATGTAGAGTGGCAATTAAAAGAGGCTGTACTCTTGTGGTCATCAAATTAGGAAGTACAGAGGTAATATAAGGGTGTAAAGGGCAGGGCACGGTGGCTCATGCCTGTAATTCCAGCACTGTGGGAGGCCAAGGTGGGTGAATCACTGGAGGTCAGAAGTTTGAGACCAGCCTGGCCAAAATGGTGAAAACCCATCTCTACTAAAAAAATACAAAAAAAAAAAAAAAAAAAAAAAAAAAAAAGCCAGGCATGGTGGCAGGCACCTGTAGTCCCAGCTGCTTGGGAGGCTGAGGATATAGAATCATTTGCACCTGAGAAACACAGGTAGCAGTGAACCAAGATCACGCCACTGCACTCCAGCCTGGGCAACAGAGCAAGACTCTGCCTAAAACAGAAACAAAACCAAAAATAAATAAATAAATAAATAAAAGTAGAAAAGAAAATATCAAAAGAAGGAAAGCTTGGAATATGCATTAATATTTAGCTTCTTTTCAAATCCGAAGAACATGCTTATTTTGGAATACAGTTATGTGTTGCTTACTGATGGGGATACGTACTGAGAAATGGTGTAAGTAGGAGATTTCATCATTGTGTGAACACCACAGAGTGTACTTACACACACCTAGATGGGATAGCCTACTATTCACCTAGGCTGTGTGGTGTAGCCTAGTGCTCCCAGGCTATAAACCTGTATAGCATGTTATGGTACTAAATACTGTAGACAGTTATAACAACAGGAAGGATTTGTGTATTTAACCACAAAAGGTACAGTTAAAACTACAGTATGCAAGATAAAAAATGTTTCACTTGTATGGGACACTTACCATGAATAGAGCTTGAAGGACTGGAAGTTTCTTTGGTGAGTCAATGAATGAGTGGTGAGTGAATGCGAAGGCCTAGAACATTACTGCGCACTACTCCAGGCTTTATAAACACTGTACATTTAGGCCTACCCTAAATTTATAAAACCTTTTTCTTTAATAATAAATAAAGCTTAGCTTGCTGTAACTTTTTTACTTTATAAAATTTTAAGTTGTAACTATTTTACTTTTTTGTAATACTTAGCTTAAAACACAGGCCAGATGCAGTGGCTCATGCCTGTAATCCAAGCACTTTAGGAGGCCAAGGTGGATGGATCACTTGAGGCCAGGAGTTCAAGACCACTCTGGCCATGGTGGTGAAACCCTGTCTCTATTAAAAATACAAAAATTAGCTGGGCATGGTGGCATGTGCCTGTAATCCCAGTCACTATAGATGCTGAGTCAGGAGAATGGCTTGAACCCAGGAGGCGGAGCTTGCAGTGAGCCGAGATCGCACCACTGTACTCCAGCCTGGGCAACACAGTGAGACTCCGTCTCAAAAACAAACAAAAAAACCACAACCATATTGTACAACTGTACCAAAGTATTTTTCTTTATGCATTTATTCTATAAGCTTTTTTGTATTTTTAAAAAATTATATACTTTCTTTACTTAAATTTTTTTTTGTTAAAAATCTAAGACCCAAACACACATTAGCCTAGGCCTACATAGGGTCAGGATCATCAATATCACTGTCTTCCACTTCCACATCTTGTCCCACTGGAATGTCTTCATAGGCGACAATGCATGGAGTTGTTATTTCCTATAACAACAATACCTTTTCCTGGAATACCTCCTGAAGAACCTGACAAGGCTTTTTTCCAGTTTACTTTTTGTTTTTTATTAAGTAGAAGGAGGTCGCCCTAAAATAATGATAAAAATATAGTAAATATATAAACCAGTAACATAATCACTTATTATCATTATATATGCTATACATAATTGTATGTGCTATAATGTATACAACTGGCAACAGGGTAGGTTTGTTTACAGCAGCATCAGCACAAACGTGAGTGATGTATTGCACTGCATCATTATGATGGTTATACCATCACTAGGCAATAGGATTTTGTTTTTGCTCTATTATAATCTTATGGAACCACTGACACACTTATGGTCCATCATTAACCATAGCATCATTATGTGGTACATGACTAAAGAAATGGAAGGAATGGCAGGGATATGAGAAGAAAAAGGGAGGTTAGTAAAAAGGCTGAGGGGAAAAAAGAATTTGAAGCATAGCCCTATAATAAGTAGATGAATTTTGTTAATAACATTGGTTCCAGTGGCAGGGCTGTTTGCAGTGTGCAAGATTCCTTCACACACAGGACTATTTGATTTTCACTGCCGGTCTATCAAATAAGGAAGGCAGAAAGTCTTAGCCACATTTTCAATGTAAAATATAAATGTGAAATGGAAAAATGGAGAGACTGGAGCTAAGAGAGGGTAGAAGAATTTTCATTAGGTCATATAGCTATACTTCTTCAGATGCTGTGGTTCACCAGCTCATTTTTTTTTCCTCAGATATTCTAGAAATTTCATTTTCTGTACTGTTAATGGAGTTCATCTCCCTTTACCAATGCAAATCCACACTAATGCTTGGGAATCAAAACAAAATTAAGAAGAAGAATGTTAGAGTCTATGATGAAATATAAAAGATTAGCTGGACTGGAGTTTACGTACTTAAGACCCATGACCCAAAGTAACATGCTCTCTGTAGTTTCTTCCATGCTATGGTGAAATAATTCATGGAAATGTTAGCTTGGCTGAATTCGTTTAATACAAAAGGTCATTATTTTGTTTACAAAAAGTGTCTGGTACTGTTGTAAATGTTTACAGTATATTGTAATGAGATTGCAATGTTCACATTTCTCTACTTGTAAGTACAGTCTAAGGCCTATTAAATAGCCTTATTATTATTATTATTATTTTGACCAGGGCATTTTATTGTCCTGTGTGTCTTCAGGCATAGCCATTAAATGGGAACTACTGCTTCATTTAAAAACTGGGAAGAGCAGGGGTGTCCAATCTTTTGGCTTCCCTGGGCCACATTGGAAGAAAGAGGATTGTCTCGGGCCACATATAAAATGCACTAACACTAACAATAACTAATGAGCTAAAAGAAAAAAAAAATCTCTTAATGTTTTAAGAAAGTTTACGAATTTGTGTTGGACTGCATTCAAAGCCATCCTGGGTGGCATGTGGCCCACGGTTCACAGGTTGGACAAGCTTGGGCTAGAGGTTGTGATAATCAGTAGAGCTAGGATGAAGTCAAGGCTGACGAGGGTGCTCAGGACTCCAGGGAGCCAGGCTTAAGGGTGGACTGGAAATTCAGATGCTCACAGTCATGCTTGCCTGCGGTGCCCTTTCCCAAAGTTTGGTAATCACATGTCTTGAAGGCTGCAGTAGAGAACAACTCCCAGGTGATATTCATTACCTTAAAGTGCTAGAATTTGACAGAGATCTTCTACTCTAGAAATTGTCCTGAAATTTCCATAAACAATGAGATTTGAGAGCTGGAGAGGGTAGCACAGGGAGAACTACAGTGAGTGATGTAGAGCTGATTCTGGGCCGTGTAATTGGACTGCAATTTGCATAAACAACTCTTAGAGCAACATCTGCCATGCCTTTGGGTAAGTGACATCTTTTTGCCCATATTATTGTTGGACTGAAGGCAAGGAAAACAAATGAAAGTCTGAATGGTGTGACATTTCTGGCAGCGCTTATGAGCTTCATCCTGCCTGCACATATTTAAAGGGAACTCATGCAAATTATTTCCAAGTCAGGCGTGATTCAATGTGACAGAACCCCCAGAAACCTCCACCCCATCAAGCAACTTTCCCTTTTCCCTGCAGAGAGCATTACCGTTTTGCCTCATGTTTCTGTCTCAGCATTTAAATTCTGATACTAATTCCGCTGATCGGTCCTGAGTTCAATTCTGTATTCTGAATTATATCCTGAATATGTGTCGTGCACTCACTGGTGGTGTTATTGCTAATGATAAACATGATGGGGATCTGTTTGGACAGGGATTCTCAGCCATCTTCTTATCAGAAACAGCCAATTAATGAGCTCAGGAACTGGAGTGCAAGAGATAGTGGGGCTGACAGATCCAATAGGTGTGGTGAGGAATGTGATGGAAAGAAGGCTACAGAGACCTACCTGAGGCAGTCCTTACAGAGGCTGGCTGCGAGGGAATCCTGAGATGTCACCAAGTTTGGATTAGAAATCTTTTAGTTGGATGTATGGCAGTGCTTCGATTTCAAATTAGAAAGTTTTCCATCTGCAAGTTCAAAAGTGGCCTCATTCCTTTTTACTTAATAAATTTTAAATTACACATTATGTGTACAATGATAATTATGTGTATAATAGTTGTACATATTTATAAGGTACATGTGCTATTTTGATATAAATGTATGACGTGTAGTGATCAAACTGGGATAACTGGGGCATCCATCGTTTCTTTGTATTAGGAACATTCTAATTCCTATTCTTTTAGCCATTTTGAAACATACAGTAAATTATTACTAACCAATATAGATGAAAGTGTTTTAAGGAGAGGAGTGTCATCATTCATAGCAAGGTCTCAGCTGCCTGCTGGTTGGTGTCTGTGGCTATAGCACATGTTTTTGGCCATGTTGGTGCAAAACACTTGAATTCTCATGTGAAAGGAAATAATAGGATGTGATGAAGTCAGAGGTGTTCTAGTTGGGCTTCTCACTGTCCTGGTTGGGGATGACATGGTCGTCTTCAAAGAGATCTATGATCATTAAAACCTCTACCGTGACCAAACCTCTAAATCTAAAGGAATTTGTCCTGCTTGGTTTTGAACTTGCTCAGGACCCATTACCCCTTTCTTTCTGATTTCACCCTTTTGGAATAGAAAGGTCTGTCGAATGCCTTGTCCCACCCATTGTATTTTGAAAGAAGATAACGTGTTGCCTTGTTACACAGGTTCACAGCTAAAAAGGAATTTGCTTCAGGATGAATCATAGCTCCAGCCTCACCCATACTTGATTTAGATGATATTTTCAGCAGACTTTTGCTGAAATGGGTTCAGACTTCAGGTCTGTTGGGATGTGGTTAATGTATTTTGCATGTAAAAAGAACATGAATTTGGTGTGAGGAGGGCAGAGGATAGGGCGTTATGGGCTGGATTTTGTCCCTTAAAAAATTTATATGTTGAAGTCCTTACCCTCAGTTCCTCAGAATGCGACTGTATTTAGATATAGGGTCTTTAAAGAGGTAATTCTTTTATATTTTATCATTTCTATTTACATAAAAAGAAGCCCCAGAGTAGAACTACCTTTGGTCCTGAGCTGAGGATTACTTAGGCATGAGCCTCAAAAAACCACACGTGTGTGTGCACATGCACACCCCCACCCCACTACAATGGGGTATATTGAAGGGACACGGGCCAGCTGGAAGAGCTCCCAGTGGTCACAGCTGGGATAATTTGAGTGACAAAATAAATAAAGGAGCATTGGATTATAACTCAAAGTATAAAATATCTACAAGTTCATACTGAAATAAAAAATTGTTACATAAATGAGGGAGAATAGAGAAAGATCTCCTGTAGAAGAATTACAAATAATTTATAGATATACTCTGGCCACAAGAAAATGGAACATAACTTCCCACTCCTTAAGTGTAGATTGTGCATAGTGAATTCCCTCCATAGAATAGAGTACGGAAAGGGGAAAAAATAACTTGACAGTGGAGAAGCCTGATAAATACTGCGTTAGCCACATAATCAAGGTTAACATAAACAGTGATAGGTTATACTAGTATTATGTGCCCTTTATATAATGTGATGAGAATGGCAGTACACCACTGGAATCTTCCAAAAACTCACAAGCTCAGTCAAACTATAAGACAATATCAGACAAATCCAAAATGTGGGAAATTCTTCAAAATATTGAGCAGTCCTTTTACTAGGTTGGTGCACAAGCAATTGCGGTTTTGCACCAACCTAGTAAAAACTGGTGAGGTTATCAAAAACAAGAAAAATATGAGAAACTGTCACAGCCAAGAGGAGCCAAAGAAGACATGAAGAAGACATGACAATGTAATACGGTATCCTGGGTGGGATCCTGGAGCAGCAAAAGAAACTAGGTAAAACCTAAGCAGATCTGAATTAAATATGGGCTAAAGTTAATAGTGTATCAATATTAGTTTATTAATCATGATAAATGTACTAGATTAATGTAAATAGTTAATAATAGGGGAAGTTGGGTTAAGGTATATGGGAACTGCACTAGCTTCACGTTTGTTTAATGTCAAAGTATTCTAAAACCAAAAGTTTATTTAAAAAATCAAAACAGAAAGTTAAAACAGAAGATTTTGTCTTTAAAATAATTATTGTGGTAAAAGCACTTAATATCAGGTCTATCCTCTGAAATTTTTTAATTTTATTTTTAAATTGACCAATGATTAATATGTGTTCATAAAGTACCTAGTGATGTTTTGATACATACAATCTATAGTGATCAGATCAGGGTAATTGGTATATCTATCATCTTAAACATTTATCATTTCTTTGTGTTGGGCACCTCCAATATGCTCCTTCTGGCTATTTGAAACTATATATTATTGTTAACTATAGTCATCCTGAGTGGTACAGCACACCAGAACTTACGTCTCCTATCTAGCTGTAATTTTGTATCCTGACCTCTGAAATTTATAGTATACAAATGATGTTGACTATAGGTACAAAGTTGTACAGCAGACTTATATTTTATTTATCTTGCTTAACTGGAACTTTATGCCTTTTCCTATTAACTCCCCATTTCCCCCTCCCCACAACCCCCAGCAACCACAATTCTACTCTTTGACTCTATGAATTAGACTATTTTAGATACTTAATATAAGTGGAATCATGCAGCATGTGACTTTCTGTGACTGGCTTGTTCCATTTAGTGTAATATCCTCAAGCTTCATCCATATTGTCACATATTGCAGAATTTTCTTTTTTAAGGCTGAATAATATTCCATTGTATGTATATATTACATTATCTTCATTCATCAGTCAGTCGACACTTAGGTTGTTTCCACATCATGGCTATTGTGAATACTGGGAATACATGGGAATGTCAATATAACTTCAAGATACTAATTTCTGTTCTTTTGTATAAATATTCAGAGTGGGATTGCTGGATCATATAGTAGTTCTTTTTTAAATTTTTTGATAACTCTCCTTACTGTTTCCAAATGGGTGCACTATCATACATTCCCACCAACAAGGATGTGCAAGGGTTCCCTTTTCTGTACATCCTCACCAACAATTATTACCTTTTTAAAAATAATAACCATTCTAACAGGCACGAGATGATATCTCACTGTGATTTTGACTTGCATTTTCCTGGTGTCTAGTGATGTTCAGCATTTTTTCTTATATGTGTTGAACACTTGTATGTCTTCTTTGGGAAAATGTTTATTCACCTTTTCTGATCATTTTCTTCATTCCATAGGTTGCCTTTTCATTCTACTGCTTATTTATTTGGCTGTGCAGAAGCATGTTAGGTTGATGTAATCCCATTTATTTATTTTTGGTTTTGCTGCCTGTGCTTTTGATTATATATCCATAAAATAATTGCTAAGGCCAATGTCCGAAAGCATTTCCTCTATGTTCTAGGGGTTTGAAAGTTTCAAGTCTTGTGTTTAAGTCTTCGTTTTGAGTTGAGTTGATTTTTGTGTCTGTGTAAGATAAGGGTGCAATTTCATTCTTTTGCATCCAGTTTCCTTAGCACCTCTTATGGAAGAGACTGTCTTCTCCCCATGTGTATTTTTGACAATCTTGTCCAAAGATGAGTTGAATATGTATGTATTGATTTATTTCTGGGTTCTCTATTCTGTTTCATTGAGATACATACACCCACACATATGCATACACACATACACATAGGTGTATACCTATATACCCATAAATACATGCATATCTATGTCTATCTTTATGCCAGTACCATACTGTTTTGATTACTATGACTTTGTAATATATTTTGAAGTTGGGCAGTATAATGCTTCCAGCTTTGTTTTTTCTCAAGATTGCTTGGTCAATTAATAGTCTTTTGTAGTTTCATATGAATTTTGTACTTGTTTTATCTATTTCTGTAAAATATACCATTAGAATTTTGGTAGGGTTTCTTTGGATCTATACATGTTGCTTTAGGTACTGTGTACATTTTAACAATATTAAGAGTTTCAATCCATGAACACAGAATGTCTTAGTATTTGTGACCTGTTTACCTGTTTAATTTCTTTCATCAGTGTTTTGCAGTTTTCGTTATACAAGTCTTTCACTTCTTTTTTTTTTTTTTTTGCTTTTTTTTTTTTTTTTTTTTTTTTTTTTTTTTTTTTTTTTATTATGCTTTAAGTTCTAGGGTACATGTGCATAACGTGCAGGTTTGTTACATATGTATACTTATGCCATGTTGGTGTGCTGCACCCATCAACTCGTCAGCACCCATCAATTCATCATTTATATCATGTATAACTCCCCAGTGCAATCCCTCCCTCCTCCCCCCTCCCCCCTCCCCATGATAGGCCCCAGTGCGTGATGTTCCCCTTCCCGAGTCCAAGTGATGTCATTGTTCAGTTCCCACCTATGAGTGAGAACATGCGGTGTTTGGTTTTCTCTTCTTGTGATAGTTTGCTAAGAATGATGGTTTCCAGCTGCATCCATGTCCCTACAAAGGACGCAAACTCATCCTTTTTTATGGCTGCATAGTATTCCATGGTGTATATGTGCCACATTTTCTTAATCCAGTCTGTCACAGATGGACATTTGGGTTGATTCCAAGTCTTTGCTATTGTGAATAGTGCCGCAATAAACATACGTGTACATGTGTCTTTGTAGTAGAATAATTTATAATCCTTTGGGTATATACCCAGTAGTGGGATGGCTGAGTCATATGGTACATCTAGTTCTAGATCCTTGAGGAATTGCCATACTGTTTTCCATAATGGTTGAACTAGTTTACAATCCCACCAACAGTGTAAAAGTGTTCCTATTTCTCCACATCCTCTCCAACACCTGTTGTTTCCTGACTTCTTAATGATTGCCATTCTAACTGGTGTGAGATGGTATCTCATTGTGGTTTTGATTTGCATTTCTCTGATGGCGAGTGACGATGAGCATTTTTTCATGTGTCTGTTGGCTGTATGAATATCTTCTTTTGAGAAATGTCTGTTCATATCCTTTCCCCACTTTTTGATGGGGTTGTTTGTTTTTTTCTCGTATATTTGTTTGAGTTCTTTGTAGATTCTGGATATTAGCCCTTTGTCAGATGAGTAGGTTGCAAAAATTTTCTCCCATTCTGTAGGTTGCCTATTCACTCTGATGGTAGTTTCTTTTGCTGTGCAAAAGCTCTTTAGTTTAATTAGATCCCATTTGTCAATTTTGGCTTTTGTTGCCGTTGCTTTTGGTGTTTTAGACATGAAGTCCTTGCCCATGCCTATGTCCTGAATGGTACTACCTAGATTTTCTTCTAGGGTTTTTATGGTATTAGGTCTAACATTTAAGTCTCTAATCCATCTTGAATTAATCTTCGTATAAGGGGTAAGGAAAGGATCCAGTTTCAGCTTTCTACTTATGGCTAGCCAATTTTCCCAGCACCATTTATTAAATAGGGAATCCTTTCCCCATTTCTTGTTTCTCTCAGGTTTGTCAAAGATCAGATGGCTGTAGATGTGCGGTATTATTTCTGAGGACTCTGTTCTGTTCCATTGGTCTATATCTCTGTTTTGGTACCAGTACCATGCTGTTTTGGTTACTGTAGCCTTGTAGTATAGTTTGAAGTCAGGTAGCGTGACGCCTCCAGCTTTGTCCTTTTGACTTAGGATTGTCTTGGCAATGCGGGCTCTTTTTTGGTTCCATATGAACTTTAAAGCAGTTTTTTCCAATTCTGTGAAGAAACTCATTGGTAGCTTGATGGGGATGGCATTGAATCTATAAATAACCTTGGGCAGTATGGCCATTTTCACGATATTGATTCTTCCTATCCATGAGCATGGTATGTTCTTCCATTTGTTTGTGTCCTCTTTTATTTCACTGAGCAGTGGTTTGTAGTTCTCCTTGAAGAGGTCCTTTACATCCCTTGTAAGCTGGATTCCTAGGTATTTTATTCTCTTTGAAGCAATTGTGAATGGAAGTTCATTCCTGATTTGGCTCTCTGCTTGTCTGTTACTGGTGTATAAGAATGCTTGTGATTTTTGCACATTAATTTTGTATCCTGAGACTTTGCTGAAGTTGCTTATCAGCTTAAGGAGATTTTGGGCTGAGACGATGGGGTTTTCTAAATATACAATCATGTCATCTGCAAACAGGGACAATTTGACTTCTTCTTTTCCTAACTGGATACCCTTGATTTCTTTCTCTTGCCTGATTGCCCTAGCCAGAACTTCCAACACTATGTTGAATAGGAGTGGTGAGAGAGGGCATCCCTGTCTTGTGCCAGTTTTCAAAGGGAATTTTTCCAGTTTTTGCCCATTCAGTATGATATTAGCTGTGGGTTTGTCATAAATGGCTCTTATTATTTTGAGATACGTTCCATCAATACCGAATTTATTGAGCGTTTTTAGCATGAAGGGCTGTTGAATTTTGTCAAAAGCCTTTTCTGCATCTATTGAGACAATCATGTGGTTCTTGTCTTTGGTTCTGTTTATATGCTGGATTACGTTTATTGATTTGCGAATGTTGAACCAGCCTTGCATCCCAGGGATGAAGCCCACTTGATCATGGTGGATAAGCTTTTTGATGTGCTGCTGAATCCGGTTTGCCAGTATTTTATTGAGAATTTTTGCATCGATGTTCATCAGGGATATTGGTCTAAAATTCTCTTTTTTTGTTGTGTCTCTGCCAGGCTTTGGTATCAGGATGATGTTGGCCTCATAAAATGAGTTCGGGAGGATTCCCTCTTTTTCTATTGATTGGAATAGTTTCAGAAGGAATGGTACCAGCTCCTCCTTGTACCTCTGGTAGAATTCAGCTGTGAATCCATCTGGTCCTGGACTTTTTTTGGTGGGTAGGCTATTAATTGTTGCCTCAATTTCAGAGCCTGCTATTGGTCTATTCAGGGATTCAACTTCTTCCTGGTTTAGCCTTGGGAGAGTGTAAGTGTCCAGGAAATTATCCATTTCTTCTAGATTTTCTAGTTGATTTGCGTAGAGGCGTTTATAGTATTCTCTGATGGTAGTTTGTATTTCTGTGGGGTCAGTGGTGATATCCCCTTTATCATTTTTTATTGCATCTATTTGATTCCTCTCTCTTTTCTTCTTTATTAGTCTTGCTAGCGGTCTGTCAATTTTGTTGATCTTTTCAAAAAACCAACTCCTGGATTCATTGATTTTTTGGAGGGTTTTTTGTGTCTCTATCTCCTTCAGTTCGGCTCTGATCTTAGTTATTTCTTGCCTTGTGCTAGCTTTTGAATGTGTTTGCTCTTGCCTCTCTAGTTCTTTTAATTGTGATGTTAGAGTGTCAATTTTAGATCTTTCCTGCTTTCTCTTGTGGGCATTTAGTGCTATAAATTTCCCTCTACACACTGCTTTAAATGTGTCCCAGAGATTCTGGTATGTTGTATCTTTGTTCTCATTGGTTTCAAAGAACATCTTTATTTCCGCTTTCATTTCGTTATGTACCCAGTAGTCATTCAGGAGCAGGTTGTTCAGTTTCCATGTAGTGGAGCGGTTTTGATTGAGTTTCTTAGTCCTGAGTTCTAGTTTGATTGCACTGTGGTCTGAGAGACAGTTTGTTATAATTTCTGTTCTTTTACATTTGCTGAGGAGTGCTTTACTTCCAATTATGTGGTCAATTTTGGAATAAGTGCGATGTGGTGCTGAGAAGAATGTATATTCTGTTGATTTGGGGTGGAGAGTTCTATAGATGTCTATTAGGTCCGCTTGGTGCAGAGATGAGTTCAATTCCTGGATATCCTTGTTAACTTTCTGTCTCGTTGATCTGTCTAATGTTGACAGTGGAGTGTTGAAGTCTCCCATTATTATTGTATGGGAGTCTAAGTCTCTTTGTAAGTCCCTAAGGACTTGCTTTATGAATCTGGGTGCTCCTGTATTGGGTGCATATATATTTAGGAGAGTTAGCTCTTCCTGTTGAATTGATCCCTTTACCATTATGTAATGGCCTTCTTTGTCTCTTTTGATCTTTGATGGTTTAAAGTCTGTTTTATCAGAGACAAGGATTGCAACCCCTGCTTTTTTTTGTTCTCCATTTGCTTGGTAGATCTTCCTCCATCCCTTTATTTTGAGCCTATGTATGTCTCTGCATGTGAGATGGGTCTCCTGAATACAGCAGACTGATGGGTCTTGACTCTTTATCCAGTTTGCCAGTCTGTGTCTTTTAATTGGAGCATTTAGTCCATTAACATTTAAGGTTAATATTGTTATGTGTGAACTTGATCCTGCCATTATGATATTAACTGGTTATTTTGCTCGTTAGTTGATGCAGTTTCTTCCTAGCCTCGATGGTCTTTACATTTTGGCATGTTTTTGCAATGGCTGGTACCGGTTGTTCCTTTCCATGTTTAGGGCTTCCTTCAGGGTCTCTTGTAAGGCAGGCCTGGTGGTGACAAAATCTCTAAGCATTTGCTTATCTGTAAAGGATTTTATTTCTCCTTCACTTATGAAACTTAGTTTGGCTGGATATGAAATTCTGGGTTGAAAATTCTTTTCTTTAAGAACGTTGAATATTGGCCCCCACTCTCTTCTGGCTTGTAGAGTTTCTGCCGAGAGATCTGCTGTTAGTCTGATGGGCTTCCCTTTGTGGGTAACCCGACCTTTCTCTCTGGCTGCCCTTAAGATTTTTTCCTTCATTTCAACTTTGGTGAATCTGGCAATTATGTGTCTTGGAGTTGCTCTTCTGGAGGAGTATCTTTGTGGCGTTCTCTGTATTTCCTGAATTTGAATGTTGGCCTGCCCTACTAGGTTGGGGAAGTTCTCCTGGATGATTTCCTGAAGAGTGTTTTCCAACTTGGTTCCATTTTCCCCCTCACTTTCAGGCACCCCAATCAGGCGTAGATTTGGTCTTTTTACGTAATCCCATACTTCTTGCAGGCTTTGCTCATTTCTTTTTCTTCTTTTTTCTTTTGGTTTCTCTTCTCGCTTCATTTCATTCATTTGATCTTCAATCGCTGATACTCTTTCTTCCAGTTGATCTAGTCGGTTACTGAAGCTTTTGCATTTGTCACGTATTTCTCGTGTCATGGTTTTCATCTCTGTCATTTCGTTTATGATCTTCTCTGCATTAATTAGTCTAGCTGTCAATTCTTCCACTCTTTTTTCAAGATTTTTAGTTTCTTTGCGTTGGGTACGTAATTCCTCCTTTAGCTCTGATAAGTTTGATGGACTGAAGCCTTCTTCTGTCCTCTCGTCCAAGTCATTCTCTGACCAGCTTTGATCCGTTGCTGGCGATGGGCTGCGCTCCTTTGCAGGGGGAGATGCGCTCTTATTTTTTGAATTTCCAGCTTTTCTGCCCTGCTTCTTCCCCATCTTTGTGGTTTTATCTGTCTCTGGTCTTTGATGGTGGTGACGTACTGATGGGGTTTTGGTATAGGTGTCCTTCCTGTTTGATAGTTTTCCTTCTGACAGTCAGAAGGACTGTCTGTTGGTCTGTTGGAGATTGCTTGAGGTCCACTCCAGACCCTGTTTGCCTGGGTATCAGCAGCAGAGGTTGCCGAAGATAGAATATTGCTGAACAGCGAGTGTACCTGTCTGATTCTTCCTTTGGAAGTTTCCTCTCAGGGCTGTACTCCACCCTGTGAGGTGTGGGGTGTCAGACTGCCCCTAGTGGGGGATTTCTCCCAGCTAGGCTACTCAGGGGTCTGGGACACACCTGAGCAGGCAGTCTGTCCGTTTTCAGATCTCAACCTCCGCGTTGGGAGATCCACGGCTCTCCCCAAAGCTGTCAGACAGAGTCGTTCGCGTCTGCACCGGCTTCCACTACTTCCCCTGTTGGTCTTCGTCTTTCACTTCTTTAATTAAGTTTATCTTACTCTTTTTGTTGCTATTGTAAATTGGATTGTTCTCCAATTTTTTACAGATAGTTTGTTAATGTATAGAAATGCAACTGATTTCTACATTGATTTTTGTATCCTTCAACTTCACTGAATTCTTCGATTAGTTCTAAGAGCTCCCCCCCCCGCCCCCGCCCAATGTAGTCTTTAGGGTTTTCTACATAGAAGATCATGCTGTCTTTAGATAGGGACAATTTTCTTTCCTTTCTAATTTGTATGACTTTTATTTCTCTTCCTTGTACTTGCTAGGACTTCCAGTGCTATCTTGAATAGAAGTGGTAAGAGTGGACATCCTTGCCTTGTTCTTAATCTTGGAGGCAAAGCTTTTAGTTTTTCACCATTGAGTTTGATGTTAACTCTGAGATTTTCCTAGATAGTTTTTACTATGTTGAGATAATTTTGTTGGAAGTTGCTATGCTGAAAGGTGTTAAATTTTGTCAATGCATTTTATATCTTTTGAGTTGCTCATGTAATTCTTATCCTTCATTCTGTTAATGGGCATATCACATTAATTAAATTTCATAAGTTGAACCATCCTTGCATTCCAGGTATGAATCTCACTATGACATAATGTATGGTCCTTTTAATGTTATTGAATTCAGTTTGTTAGTATTTTGTTTATGATTTTTGAATCTGCTTATCAAAGACATTGGCCTGTAGTTTTCTTTTCTTGTGGTGTTTTTGTCTGGTTTTGGTATCAGAGTAATTCTGATCTCATAAAAATATTGGAAGTGGCTTCTCTTTAATTTTTTTTGAAGAGTTTAAGAAGGATTGACATTAATTCTTCTTTAAAGGTTTGGTAGAATTTACCAGTGAAGCCATTAGGTCCTGGTTTTTCTTGGTTGGGAGGTATTTTATTATAATCAAATCTTCATAATAGTTATAGTCCTGTTCCAACTTTCTATTTCTTCATGATTTAGTCTTGATAGGTTGTGTGTTTCCAGAAATCTATTCATTTCTTTAAAAGGTTATCCAATTTGTTGAAGTATAATTGTTCATGGAATCCATTTTGATCCTTTTCATTTCTGTGGGGTAATGTCTCATTCAGTTTTACATTTTATTTAAGTCC
Source organism: Rhinopithecus roxellana (assembly GCF_007565055.1). NCBI lineage: Eukaryota > Metazoa > Chordata > Mammalia > Primates > Cercopithecidae > Rhinopithecus > Rhinopithecus roxellana. Next base: position 90,757,879 of record NC_044553.1, on the reverse strand, counting down.
TCTTTTTTCCTAGTCTACCAAAGTTTTGTCCATTTTATTTACCTTTTTAAAACACCAATTTTTAGTTTCAGTGATTTTGTTTTTCCTTTTTGTGTTTTGTGTATATCTGTGTTAATATTTGTTATTTCCTTTCTTCTGCTGTGAGCATAGTTCTTTTTCTAGTTTCTTTTGTGTAAAGTTAGGTTGTTTAATTGAAAATTTTATTTATTATTTCAATAGTTTTTTGGAAACAGGTTTTTTTTTTGTTGTTGTTGTTACATGAGTAAGTTCTTCAATGGTAATTTCTGAGATTTTGGTGCACCCATCACCCAAGCTGTGTATACTGTACCCAGTGTGTAGTTTTTTATCCCTCACACCAGTTTCCTCTGAATCTCCAAAGTCCCTTACATCACTCTTGTGCCACTGCATCCTTATAGCTTAGCTCCCACTTGTGACAATATATGATGTTTGGTTTTCCATTCTTGAGTTACTTCACTTAGAATGATGGTTTCCAACTCCATTCAGGTTGAAGTAAATGCCATTATTTCATTCCTTTTTATGCCTGAATAGTATTCCATGGTGTATATATGTATGTATGTGTGTGTGTGTGTGTGTGTGTATATATATATATGTATATGTATATGTATATATACACCACATTTTCTTTATCCATTCATTGGTCGATGGGCATTTCAGCCGGTTCCATATTTTTGCAATTGTGAATTGTGCTGCTATAAATGTGCATGCGAAATGTCCTTTTTATATAATGACTGTTTTTCCCTCTGTGTAGATACCCAGTAGTGGGATTGCTGTATCAAATGGTAGTTCTACTTTTAATTCTTTAAGGAATCTCCATGCTATTTTCCACAGTGGTTGTACTAGTTTACATTCCTACCAGCATGTAAAAGTGTTCCTTTTCTACCACATTGATGCCAACATCTATTATTTCTTGATTTTTTAATTACAATCATTCTTGCAGGAGTAAGGCAGTAGAGCAATGTGATTTTCTCTATTAGTGATGTTGAGTATTTTTTGTTTGTTGGCCATTTTTTTATCTTCTTTTGAGAATAGACTATTCATGTTCTTAGCCCACTTTTTGATGAGATTACTTGTTTTTTTTGTTGCTGACTTGTTTGCGTTCCTTGTAGATTCTGGCTATCAGGCCTTTGTCAGATGATAGTTGTGAATATTTTCTCCCACTCTATGGATTGGCTGCTTACTCTGCTGATTATTTCTTTTGCTGTGCAGAAGCTTTTTTGTTTAATTGCATCTCATCTATTTATCTTTGTTTTTGCCGCATTTGCTTTTGGGTTCTTGGTCATGAACTCTTTGCCTAACCCAATGTCTAGAAGAGTTTTCTTCTAGAAATTTTATAGTTTCTGGTCTTAGATATAAGTGTTCGATCCACCTCAAGTTGATTTTTGTAAAATTTTCTTCGTTTTTAATGTAGGCATTTATCTCAGTAAACTTTCCTCTTAATGTTTTTGCTGCGCCGCACACGTTTGATATTTTTGTTTTCTTTTGGGTATTTTTTTCTAATTTCCATTTTGATTTTTTCTTTAACTCAATAGTTCTTCAAGGATGTGTTTAATTTCCACATATTTGAAGATTTTTCAGTTTTCCTTTTGGGATAGCTACTTCTAGTTTTATTCCATTGTGGCCGTAAAAATATAATTTCAACCTTAAATTTTTTAAGACTTGTTTTGTGACATGTGATCTTTCATGGAGAAGGATCCATGTGCAGTTGAGATGAATATGCATTCTGCTGCTATTGGGTGGAATGTTCTGTATATGTACATTCAGTCCATTTGGTGTATAGTGTTGTTTAAATCTTCTGCTTCCTTACTGATCTTCTGTCTGGATGTTCTATTGAAAGTAGAGTATTGACGTCTTCTACTATTATCGCATCACTCTATATTTTTCCTTTCATATCTGTCAAGGTTTCCTTTAGTAGATTTTCTGATGTTGAGTACATATATGTTGTTCTGTCTTCCTAGTGCATTTACTCTTTTCTCATAAAATATCCTTCTTTCTGTATCCTGCAACAGTCTTTTAGTTAAACTAAATTTTGTTTTTTATATATATAGCCACTCCTGCTCTCTTTCGGTTAGCATTTGCATAAAATTTTGCATAAAATAGGTTTTTTTTTCATTATCTTTTCATTTTTAGCCTTTGTGCATCCTTAAATCTAAAATGGGTTTGTTTTACACAACATAAAATTTAGCCTTGGTTTTTACTAAAAAAAAAAAAAAATTAAATCATCCTATGTCTTTTGATTGAGGAGTTTAATCCATTTACATTTAAAGTATTTACTGATAGGAAAGTATTTGTTGTTGCCATTTAGTTAGTTTTTTTTTTTCTGTATTCCTTTTTTCTGCTGTCTTTCATTGTTTGTTGATTTTTTTGTGATTATATGCTTTGATTTCTTTCTTTTCTCTTTTGTGTAAGTTCTTTTTTTTTTTTCATTTTTTTATTGGTACTTTGTTTTCGTGGTTATCTTGCATTTTACATAAAATATCTTATAATAGTTTATTTTAAGTTGATAACAACTTCATTTCAATTGCATCCAACCTCTGTGGTTCAACTTTTACCCACACATTTTATTATAACAATCTGTATTTATTCATATGTCTTTTAATATATTTTAGTTATATTTCTAATACTTTTATCTTTTAAATGTATGCTGAAATTGAGAATGACTTACCTACCACTACTACCATAATATGGTACTTCTTTGTATATTTCTATATATTTACCTTTACCAGTGAATTTCATACTTTCTATGCCATCATTTTGTTCTTTACATGTTAACTTGAAGAACTTCCATTAGAATTGCTTGTAAGGCAGGTCTAGTGGTGATGAACTCCCTCAGCTTTTGTTTGCCTGGAAAAGTCTTCATCCCTTTTTTCTTCTGTCTGAGAGTTTGTCAGACATAGTATGTTTGGTTGACAGGGTCTTTCTTGATCTTTTTTTTTTTCTTTTAGCATTTTAAAATTATGTCTTTGACTTTTGACCATTTGATTTAATGTGTTTTGCTGTGAATTTTTTTAGTTCCTCTTATTTGGTGTCCTTTGGGGTATTTGGATCTGAAGTCCATTTTCCTCCCTAATTTGTGCAGTTTTCAGCCATTATTTATTTAAATACATTTTTTTATCCTTTGTCTTCTCCTCTGGAATTCACCTAATGCATATATTGGTCCACTTGGTGTATAATAATTTTATCAGGCTTTTTTTACTCTTTCGTATTCTTTTTCCTCTCTAACTGAATTATTTCCAGTGACTTATCCTATAGGATTTATCTTATTTCTTTCTTTGGAACATCTTTGACTGCTTCTTTATTCCCTTGATTCTCTGTGTTGATGTCTGGGCATTAGACAAAACAGGCACCTCACTCAGTCTCACAGACTTGTACGGAGAAGATCCCCATCAATTAGCTCAGCCAGAGATTTCAGGAGCCTCTATTCTTTTTCTCCCCAGGGAAAAGTAAACAGTTGTGGGTTTTTCCTGCTTTCTCTGTTCTCTGCCAAGGGCAAGGAGAATCCATGGTTTCTATCAGCCCATGCTGCCATTTTTATTCTCCTCTGTGTGGCTGGAATGTGCCAGACCTGTAAGAGCTCAAAAACTGGCAAGAAACATGCTAGTTCTTTGGGCAGCCCTAGAGAAGGTGGGGTATTGGTTACACAAATTAGCTCTTACCCTCTCTAGGGGAGAGCTGAAAGCTGGGATTTTCATCTGTTCTCTTTGTTCTAAGCAGCAGGGAGGATCATTGGCATTTACCAGCTCAATCTGCTGCCTCTGTTCTCTCCCAGGTAGCTGGACACTGTTGGACCAATCAGAGTTTCAATACTGGCAAGAGAAAAGCCAGTCCTCTGGGGAAAGATGAAGCACTGGACATACAAACTAACTACTTTCAACCCCTGGATGTATCTAGGAGGTAGGGTGTCTCTTTCTGATCATATGGTACTGCACTGGGGAAGAGTCTCTGATAAGAGGACTGTTCTGAATCTCCTTTGGCCTGAGTGAGTGTTTTCGTATTTGACCAAGTTGCAGGAACCTTTTAATTCATTTTCTCTTTCTCACAAAGGGAATTTGTCCATATATCGTTGGTGAATTCAGTTTGTTTTTGGGGTGGAGGGTCCAGAGCTTCCTACTCCATGATCTTGTTCACATGTCTTTCCAAAAGATGATGTCTCAGTGTTCAAGTAAGTATTAAATCATAACTTCTGTCATATCACTAAACTCAAACAGCATAATTGAGCTTTGTATACAAAATGTTATGGAGTTGAGCCCTTTGTAAAGCTTTAAAATTTAAAATAATAGTAATATATTTATCCACAGACTAAAGAAATCAAAGGAAGTAACACAAGTACCTATAATGGAAAAACCACAGTCCTCTGCCCTCATGGAATCTTTCTTGCTCTCTAGGAGGACTGCTTTTAATTAATGTTTTTGGGTTTATATCCATGTCTGCGACTTTATTTTACTTTTTCTTTCACAGATCAAGAAAAGGTTCACTTACATTTTCAGCTCTTCTTATGCCTTCCTTTCTATATGTGTTGATCATTATTTCTAGTTCCTTGGATATTTTGCATTGAAACTTGAGGTGGTACACATATATATTTATGTATTGCTTTATTTCTTCAATCTCTACTTAGTCAGGGAATGTGTTTAATCTTTGATTTTTTTTTTCAGCACTCCTCCTTTTCCCACCTCTTTTTGCTATCAATGTACTATATTTGTTGACTTTTAAAATTAATCAAGTAATACATGACCTATTTTATTTATTTATTTATTTATTTATTTATTTATTAATTTATTTATTTATTTATTTATTTATTTTGAGACGGAGTCTTGTTCTGTCACCCAGGCTGGAGTGCAGTGGCGTGATCTCAGCTCACTGCAACCTCCACCTCCCAGGTTCATGCCATTCCCGTGCCTCAGCCTCCCGAGTAGCTGGGACTACAGGTGCCCACCACCACACCCAGCTATTTTTTTGTATTTTTAGTAGAGATGGGGTTTCACCATGATAACCAGGGTGGTTTTGATCTTCTGACCTTGTAATCCGCCTGCCTTGGCCTCCCTAAGTGCTGGGATTAAAGGTGTGAGCCACTGTGCCCGGCCATACATGACCTCAATTATTTATATTTAATATAAAACTTTGGGTGTTTTAATTTTTTTCTATGGTTCTTTAACTTTTTATGTTACTCTGTAACTCATTTTTTTTACATGGAATAGTATGTTTTAGGTACTTGTCTAACTTACTGAATATGGAACTATAAATTTTTTCCTGCTCTAGTAAATATGGCATGCTTATATGGTGGTGTTTCCCAGTTGACAAATATTTATGTCACTTTCATTTTTTAGTTATAAAAATGCTGCAGTTAACACTAGCATACAGAGTCTTTTGCATTTGTGTACATGTTTTTCACAGATATGAAAAATGGAATAGCTGAGGCATGGATCAAGCAAGGGTAAGCACATATTAAGTTGTTAACAGATATTGGCAAATTTTATTTGTTTATATTTTGTTAAGAAACTTTTGTTTATGTTCATGAACATTTTGCCTATGTTTAAATCATTTTTTGACTGTTCTGGGCCTACTGCAGCAGAGGTAGTAATTTAACTTTTCAAATTGGTTGGTAAGGAGGCTGTGAGTAGACTTCTATTGTTATATGTTGTCTCCCCATTGGCAATTGGTGTATTCAGTCTCACTGTCCTCCCTCTGTGTCATTGTCTCATTTCTGAGAGATTGACTCATACAGGGAATGCTGAAAATCAAGATCTTTGCCACTTAAGAGTTGTTCAGTTTTCTCCTTAGTCATTGGAATTGTAGATCTTGTTTTTTTGTTGTTATGTCACCATGGTGATCATTTAGTTGGAGAACAGCTGTACAGAAGCATTTAAAACTCTGAATAGAGTGCACCAAACCAGCATCATGATCACTATGAGGAAAATAAAAACAATAGTTTCTCTGGGATTTCAGAACCAGGAACTCTAATTGCCTAACTCAGACTAAAAGAGAAAATCCTGTAGGCCATGAAGTTTAACCTTAGCCAAGTAGCTTTTCCCTACCTTGTCTTTTTCATTCATTCAGATACAGCAAGAAGTGTTTGCAGTGGGACAGGCATCATCATTACTAGCCAACAAGAAAATCTTAAGCAATGTGACTGTACATCAGTACTTATGCCCAATACATTGAGACTGATCTGTATTCCATTTAGGGAAGAAGTAGAATCATTAGTAACTTATGACAGAGTTAGTGATGAGTTCCTTACAGTGTTTTTTTCTATTTTTCTGATTCCTATTTTGGGGAATACTGCTATGATCATTTGCATAAATGACGAGTTAATAATTCCCCCAGGTTGAGTGCCCAAATAATCAAGGATGACCCTGTTTTGAAACTTGTGTCTGAGTTAGGATTTCCAGCATTGGTGATTTATAGAATAAAGTCTCTGTATACAGACAGATCTTGCAATAGTTTTCCTTAAGTGCATGAAATGTTAGTCTGGGGCAAACAGAACCATCCTGGAAAAAGGTAGTATCCAATGGCTTCATGAAGAACCAGGAAAATAACTAGTTGTTAATAACATGAGGTCATAACTGAGGTCTTATGTTAGCTAGGTTATATATTTAAATCTTTACTATTATTATTATTATTATACTTTAAGTTCTAGGGTACATGTGCATAACGTGCAGGTTTGTTACATACGTATACTTGTGCCATGTTGGTGTGCTGCACCCATCAACTCATCAGCACCCATCAACTTGTCATTTACATCAGGTATAACTCCCAATGTAATCCCTTCCCCATCCCCCCTCCCCATGATAGGCCCCGGTGTGTGATGTTCCCCTTCCGGAGTCCAAGTGATCTCATTGTTCAGTTCCCACCTATGAGTGAGAACATGCGGTGTTTGGTTTTCTGTTCTTGTGATAATTTGCTGAGAATGATGGTTTCCAGCTGCATCCATTCCCTACAAAGGACACAAACTCATCCTTTTTTATGGCTGCATAGTATTCCATGGTGTATATGTGCCACATTTTCTTAATCCAGTCTGTCACAGATGGACATGTGGGTTGATTCCAAGTCTTTGCTGTTGTGAATAGTGCTGCAATGAACATACGTGTGCATGTGTCTTTATAGCAGCATGATTTATAATCCTTTGGGTATATCCCCAGTAATGGGATGGCTGTGTCATATGGTACATCTAGTTCTAGATCCTTGAGGAATCGCCATACTGTTTTCCATAATGGTTGAACTAGTTTACAATCCCACCAACAGTGTAAAAGTGTTCCTATTTCTCCACATCCTCTCCAGCACCTGTTGTTTCCTGACTTTTTAATGATTGCCATTCTAACTGGTGTGAATCTTTGAGTTTCTTCCTGGTGACAAGCAATTTGTCCACTGCTCTAGAAAGATTTTTGAGAATTACCTGTGATATGATCAATAGATTGTAATAATTGGTGCTTTGGGAAAGAGGAACACTAGCAAAATAATAGGTTGATTTTTAGAAAAGTCATTTGTCTACATAGGTGTAATTTATTCTGCTTTTTATAATAATTACATAATGATAGCATTATTTGGCTGTAATTCCTTTTGGTTTCATTTGATGAAAACAGAATTATCCAGAGGGTTTTATAATTGGGGTCTGGTGATGAAAGGTATATCCAGCATTTGGTAAATTGGCAGTGGCTACTCTTTGGAATAATTTAAGAGTGGCATTAGACATTAGAATTAGTATGTTCTGACCTAGCCATTACAATACAGAAAGAGAGGGTTATTGTGGGTGTAAACAACCAGATATTCATAAAATAATAAGAATTATAACCAATCAGATGGAAAATTAAACAGGAGTCTGAGTCTGATGTCTTGGGCAGAAGTCCACTAAACAAGGTCCTCTGCTTGTTTCAGAGGTCATCCGTCTAATTCAAAATATCAGATGCTTCTAGAAGATCTTTGAGAAACCTGAATTTGAGGCTATTGGAATTATGTTCTAATTCTATAGAGTTCTGGATTGTTAGCTGTGAAACATGACTTGGGTTTCACTATACTGTTGTTAACAATACTAACAGTACTTCCAACAGAGTTCAAGAGTAATTTTTCTCTGATTTTTTTTTCAAGTAGATGAAATCTCCAGTTGAAGAGCATATAGAGGCTGTTTAAGAGGATGTGGGAGGGCAGCCTTAATCTATTGGTGATAGCTATAGTACGTGTGTCTCTTGCAGTTCTTTGCCATGTCTCTGTGCAGAAGGGAGGAGTCTAATAACAGGATGAATTCCCTAAACATATGGTGTATTGTGAGACCTAAACTTTCAAGTGTTGCTTTCATATTTTTGAGCCTTACAGGGCCCTAAAAGCCTAGGTCTGTATTCCCCTGTTCTTGCCAGGCATACTCTCCGAGTAGAGGGAAAGGACCCCCACTTGGCTGATTTTCCTATTAGCTGATCAAACTGCAGCCCCCCTAATTCTCAACTTAATGAGTTTCACCTCCTTGCCAGCCTATGAAATTATTCAAACCAGTCATAGCCTCCTGTAAGAACCAAGGGTCACCTAATGCTCTTATCACTTCGAAGCCTGCTTGCCACAGTCCCTACTGTTTCACTCTATTCCCAAGCACAGTTCAGCCCCCATGTGGCCCTGGTGGCATCCTCATTCTCTCAGGCTATGAGTATATGTGACTAATAAAGTGCTACAATTTTTATCCTTCCAGTGCTGGGTATTATGTGTTCAGCCATCTCATACTATTTGGGGTGAGAACTCCCTCCTTCACCGATGGGATGAAAAAGAGGTGATCAGAACATATGGGCCTTCTAGTTACCAGTTTGTGGTTGGTAACTGTGTATCCCTGAGGGACATTAGGGATAGTGGGAGTAACATGAGTAAGGGTGCTTAAGGGTTTCTGGGAGTTTGGCAAATTTTAAGGATGCCATTATTTTTTTCAAACTTTGTAGATGATTGTGGTTAATAAGAGTAGTGTAATTTTTGCATACAAAGTGAATCATTACAGAGTCCTTTTATGATGATTCCTGTAAAGTATGAGCCTCAGTCACTTGATACAAAAGTTGGTATGCCCCAGGTTGGAAACACAAAATCAGTTAGACTTTTAGTGACTGTGAGGGCTATAGCTTTTGGGCAAGTAAGAAAGCTACAATAATACCTAGAACCTGTTCTTGAGGATGGAAGCTGGATAAGATCCACCTGAAGGCATTCAAAGGACCCTTACAACTTCCTCAGCACTTTCTCTGGTGTTATGTTGTTAACAGGTGATACATAACACAACAAATAATCTTGCCTGTCTTTTTAATGTTTCCCCAGAAGTGTTGATTTAGGACAATAACCAATTTGTCTGCACTATGATGAGTAGTTTCATGAAGAGATTTAGCTGACATTCATTTGAAATTATCTGATGCTACCAAATGGCCATCTTGAGAGACCCAGATATTATCAAAGTGAGGGTCCAACCAAATTTTTTCCATTTTTTCCTTTTCAGAATCAGAGGCCGAGCATTTATATGTTATAAACAACCTCTTTGTTGTTTATTTACATTTATTTTAGGTTCAGGGTTACATGTGCAGGTTTGTTATATAGGTAAATTGCATGTCATGGGGATTTGGTGTACAGATTATTTTGTCACCCAGGTAATAAGCATAGTACTCAATAGGTAGTTTTTTGAATGTCACCCTCTTTTCTCCTTCTACCTTCAAGTAGGGCCTGTTTTCTTTTCTTCCCTTCTTTGTGTCTATATGTACTCAATATTTAACTCCCACTTATGGGAACGTGTGGTGTTTGATTTTCTGTTCCTGGGTTACTTTGCTTAGAATAATGGCCTTCAGATGTATGTTGCTGCAAAGGACATGATCTCATTCTTTTTTGTGACTGCATAGAATTCCATGCTGTATGTGTACCATATTTTCTATATCAAATCTACTGTTGATGGGCATTAAGGTGATCTCATGTGTTTGCTATTGTGCATAGTGTTATGATGAACATGCACATGCCTGTGTTTTCATGGTAGAGCAATTTATATTCCTTGGAGTATATACCCAGTAATGAGATTACTGGGGTTGAATGGTAGTTCTGCTTAGAGTTAATTGAGCCATTGCCAAACTGCTTTGCACAATGGCTGAACTAATTTACACTCCCACCAGCAATCTATAAGTGTTCCCTTTTCTCCATAGCCTCACCAGCATATATATATATGTATATGTATGTGTGTATATACATATACATATATATACACACATATATAGCATATATATGTATATATAGCATATATGTGTATATATTTATGTGTGTATATATATGTATATTTTTTACTTTAAAAAAATAGCCCTCTGACTGGTTTGAGATGGTATCTCATTGTGGTTTTGATATGCATTTCTCTAACGGTTAGTGATGTTGAATATTTTTTCACATTTGTTGGCCACATGTGTGTCTATTGAAAAGTGTTCATGTACTTCGCCCACTTTGTAATGTGGATTTTTGCTCGTGAATTTAAGTTCTCTATAGGTTCTGAATATTAGACCTTTGTCAGATACATAGTTTGCAAATATTTTCTCCCGTTCTGCAGGTTGTCTGTTTACTTTGTTGATAGCTTATTTTGCTAAGCAGAAACTCTTTAGTTAAATTAGGTCCCACTTGTCAATTTTTGCTTTTGTTACAGTTGATTTTGGCATCTTTGTCATGAAATCTTTGCCAGGTCTTATGTCTGGAATGGTATTTCCTAGATTATCTTCCAGGGTTTTTATAGTTTTAGGTTTTATAGTGAAGTCTTTAATCTGTCTTGAGTTGACTTTTGTATGTGGTGTAAGGAAGGAGTATAGTGTCAATCTTCTGCATATGCTAGGCAGTTATCCCAGCACCTTTATTGAGTAGGCAATCATTTCCTCATTGCTTGCTTTTGTCAACTGCATTGAAGATCAGATGGGTGTATGTGTGTGAAATTATTTCTGGGCTCTCTATTCTGTTCCAGTGGTCTCTGTGTCTGTTTTTGAACCAGTTCCATGTTGTTTTGGTTTCTGTAGCCTTGGAGTATAGTTTGAAGTTGAGTAATGTGATGTGTCCAGTTTATTCTTTCTGCTTAGGATTGCCTTGGCTATTTGGGCTTCTTTTTGGTTCCACATGAAGTTTAAAATAGCTTTTTCTAATTCTGTGAAGAATGTCATTGGTATTTTGAAAGGAATAACATTGAATATGTAAATTGGTTTGGCTAATATGGCCATTTAAATAGTATTAATTTTTCCTGTCTGTGAGCATGGAATGTTTTTCCATTTGTTTGTGTCATCTCTGATTTCTTTGAGCAGTGTTTTGTAATTTGCACTGTAGAGGTCCTTTGCCTCTCTGGTTAGCTGTATTCCTAGGTATTTTATTCTTTTTGTGGCTATTGTGAATAGGATTGCACTCTTGATTTGGTCATCAGCTTGTGTGTTGGTGGTGTATAGGAATGCTACTAATTTTGTACATTGTTGTTTACCATTGAACTTTTCTGGAGTTGTTTATCAGATCAAGGAGTTTTTAGGCAGAGAATATGGATATTTATAGATATAGAATAATATAATCTGTAAACAGGGATGGCTTGACTTCCTCTCTTCCTATTTGGATGTCTTTTATTTCTTTCTCTTGCCTGTTTTTTGCTGACCAGAACTTTTAGTACTTTGTTGAATAGGACTGATGAGAGAGGGCATCCTTGTCTTGTTCCAATTTTCAAAGGGACTGTTTGCAGCTTTTCTCAATCAGTATGGTGTTGGCTATGGGTCTGTCATAGAAGATGACTCTTATTATTTTGTGGTATGTTCCTTCAATACCTTGTTTATTGAGCGTTTTTAACATGAAGAGAGATAGACTTTTATCAAAAGCCTTTTCTGCATCTATTGAGATAATCATGTGACTCTTTTTTCAGTTCTGTTTACGTGATGAATCAAGTTTATTAATATGCATATGTTGGATCAACTTTCCGGCCTAGGGATAAAGCCTACTTGATAGCAGTGGATTAGCTCTTTGATGTGCTGCTGGTTTTGGTTTGCAAGTATTTTGTTGAGGAATTTTGCATCCATGTTAATCCAGGATATTGGCCTGAAGTTTTGTTTTTTTTGTGTGTGTGTGACTCTGTCAGGTTTTTGGTGGTATCAGGATGATGCTGACCTCATAGAATAACTTAGGAAGGAGTCCCTCCTCCTTAATTTTTTGAAGTCATTTCAGTAGAAATGGTACCAGCTCTTGTTTATGTATCTGGTGCAAGTCAGCTGTGAACCCACCTTGTTCTGGGTTTCGGGTTGGTAGGCTTTCTATTACTGATTCAATTTGGGGTCTTGTTATTGGCCTGTTTGGGGATTTAATCTTGGGAGGTTGTATGTTTCCAGGAATTTATTCATTTTGTCTAGGCTTTCTAGCTCATATGCATAGAGGTGTTGGAAGCAGTCTCTGAAGATTTTTTGTTTCTATGTAGAGTCAATGGTAACATCTCCTTTGTCATTTCTGACTGCGTTTTGGATCTTTTTTTTTTTTTTCCTTTGTCAGTCTTGCTAGTGGTCTATGTATCTTATGAATTCTTTCAAAAAAACCAATACCTGGATTCGTTGATCTTCTGTATGATTTTTCACAGCTCAGTCTCCTTCAGTTCAGCTCTGATTTTGGTTATTTCTTGTCTTCTGCTAGCCTTAGAGTTGGTTTGCTTTTGTTTCTCGAGTTCCTAGTTGTGATGTTAGGCTGTTACTTTGAGATCTTTCTAACTTTTTGATGTGGATGTTTAGTGCTAAAGACTTCTCTCATAATACTGCTTTAGCTGTGTCCCAGAGATTCTGGTATGTTGTATCTTTTTTCTCATTAGTTTCAAAGAACATCTTGATTTCTGCCTTAATTTCATTATTTACCCAAAAATCACTCAGAAGCAGATTGTTTAGTTTCCATGTAATTGTATGACTTTGAGCAATTTTCTTAGTATTGATTTCTATTTTTATTGCACTATGGTCCAAGGGTGTGGTTGGTATGATTTTTTAAATTTGAGGATTGTTTTATGTCCAGTTGTGTGGTCAACCTTAGAGTACGTGTCATGTGCAGAGAGAAGAATGTCTACCTCGTTGTTATCCCTCCAGAGATTCATACTTTAGGGATTTAGTTAGAATTATTACCTCGAGGCTGCCTTTCTGGCACAATAACCTGCTAGAGTATGTCTTTTAGCTTTTTTCTTTGTCTTTATCTTTTTCTTTTTTTTGCATGGGCCTCAACTTTTATAATAGCTATTTGTCTAGGAAGTGAGAATGCAACTAAACGTTCTGTAACTTGTCCTTTCTTTACAAGTGGATGTCCAAACCCCAATTGTTTTCAAAGCCTCCCCACATGTTAGTTTAGAAGCATACCTGTTGTCTGTATATATATTGACTCTCTGGTCTTTGGTTTATTGAGAAGCTCTTTATCATGTATAACAAGTAATCAAGTTTTGCCATCTGAGATGAGTTTATTCCAGGTAGAGATCTATATTTTAAAGGATAGCTTAAGTAAGTGATAGCGTATTCTTCTTGATAGTTTCTCATTTAATTTTTGAGTCACGATCCAACAACAACTAATATTAGGTTAGGATTCAAACCACATGAGTCTCTAATAAATCTAAGTAAGTTACAGAAAGTTCCTTAGCTGAAGTAAGTTGATTAAGAGGTTCCCTGCCTTTTGGTAGGGTCAGGGGAGTGGCATGATTCAGCTGTGAACAGTATGTGAAACAGAGTAGCAGCATCTCAGTGGAGGTTGATGGCTGGATGAGAGTGTTGCATGCCCTCAGTTGCTAGTAATGTCTGTATTAATGAAGAACTGTTAAATTATGTGGGGGAACCTAGAGCTAGTCCAACAGAAGCTGCAGCATTTTTTTTTTCTTTTTTGAGACGGAGTCTCGCTCTGTCGCCCAGGCTGGAGTTCAGGGGTGCGATCTCGGCTCACTGCAAACTCCGCCTCCTGGGTTCACGCCATTCTCCTGCCTCAGCCTCCCGAGTAGCTGGGACTACAGGTGCCCACCACCACGCCTGGCTAATTTTTTGTATTTTTAGTAGAGATGGGGTTTCACCATGTTAGCCAGGATGGTCTCGATCTCCTGACCTTATGATCTGCCCACCTTGGCCTCCCAGAGTTCTGGGATTACAGGCGTGAGCCACCGTGCCTGGCCACTGCAGTAATTTTTACAGTCTATTTCTCTAAGACCACAGGGTTAAGACTTTGCAACTGGGTCTCGGATGTTTTAGTAAGAGATGGGTTTTTGATCGGTCTCATAAGTGAAACCTACAAGAGATTGTCTATATGGCTTATATACAAATGGACAAAAGGGTGTTTTATAGTTAGGGATGCCTATGGAAGAGGGGGGTCTATTGAAAAGTCTTCTGGCTGGGTGCAGTGCCTCACGCCTGTAATCCCAGCACTTTAGGAGGCCGAGGTGAGTGGATCATGAGGTCGGGAGTTCGAGACCAGCCTGACCAACATGGAGAAACCCTGTCTCTACTTAAAATACAAAAAAAAAAAAAAATTAGCCAGGCATGGTGGCACATACCTGTGATCCCAGATACTCAGGAGGCTGAGGCAGGAGAATTGCTTGAATCCGGGAGGTGGAGGTTGCGGTGAGCTGAGATGCGCCATTGCCCTCCAGCCTGGGCAACAAGAGCAAAACTCCATCTCAAAGAAGAAAGAAAAAAAGGAAAGCCTTCTATAGGTTATGAAAGGCTTTCTTTCTCATGCTTGAGTTCCTATTGAGAACTTAATCCATAAATAGGTAGCAATCTCAGAAAAAAATAATTGACCCCGCTATTTGCAAAACCCAATTAAGCATGGAAATCTTAATTGTTATTTTGTGAGGTGTCTAGGAAAAGTTTGTATTGTGTTTTGCCTATTAGGATATAGTGATAATCCATTCTAAGTCTTTCCCTAAATAGTGCATTGGGTTTTTATGACATTATGGTTTACCTTTTGAAACTCTGTTGTTGTTCTGCTAGGGCTAAGTGCAAGTAGATGGAATTGTTTTTACAGATTTCTTTTTGTGTTGTTCTCTAAACAAAGTGGGAGATTCACTACTTATTATATCAGAAACTGAATCACAAGGGAAATTTAGGTCTTTGAAGCTTCTATTGAGGACCTGAGACAAATGGGAGGGGCTTCATGAACCCTGAGGACATGATCAATTCGTATATATTGTTGTTCTCTGCAGATAAAGAAAAGAAGGTATTGACTGTCTTGGTATAGGGGTACACAGAGCAAAGATCAATTAATATGGTGAAGCAAGTGGTTTGAGGTAGATTTGATGATAGGTATGTAATCGATTTAAGTACTACAGTAAATGAAGGGATAATAATTTTGTTGATGGCCATGAGATTTCAAACAAACTATTATCCTTGTCCTTTTGGTTCCTTTAATGTCAGGGAGGGAAAGTTACAAGGGTATTGTAGAGTATGAGAAGGTCTTTGGATATATGGCCTTCAACTATAGGTGTGAGTCCACTGCTTCTGGCTTCTAGGAATATTGGGGAAATGTAGGTAACAATTTTGCAGGGTCTACCTGAATTTTAACAGGTTTTATTCTAGTTTACCTATGTCAGTGGAATTTTTAGCCCATAGAGTGAGGTACAGTGCCAGTACTTCTATTTTTGACATGCATTAAATATAATAGGGCAAAGATATGCCCAGAACAGACACAACTTGATTATGAACAGAGGAGTCCTCTGGAACATCCATAAATAGTCCCACTGGTGTAGGTTTAATATTACAATTCCATTTGCAAAATAAGTCTTTCCCTATTAAACTTGCAGTTGTGGTATCACAAAGCAGGGAGGAATGTCTTTTAATCAAGGGCTCTAGGGTTAGAGTTAAGGGCTGGGAGATAGAGAAAATCTGTGTTATCAGGAATACCTACCCCTTATTTGGCATGTTTATGCCCAAGAAGAGATTGCACAAAGGTGTCAGCATTTAGCTGTAGAAAGAATAGCACTTCCATCTCCCAGGAATTAATGAGGTTAATCTCTATATTTATAGTTAACTCATTTTGAGTGTTTAATTGTAAGACAAGATATCGGGTTATGTTTTTCCTTCCTTGGAGCACTCTAGTTGATGTAAACTGAGGTATTTTGTTTTAATTTGGTTTTTATTTTGTCAGATGGAACGATATCTTTTGCAGTACCCCTTCTGTTTACAATATCTATAAATATCCTTGTTAATAAGTGTTTGGCTGGGAATTGGGCCGCTTGACTGTTAGATCTGCAGTGCCATAATGTTATTTTGGGTTCTATTTTTATTTTTGTTTTACAGCTCTTCCAAAATGTTCTGTCAGGAGTTGTATGTGAATCACCATGCTGAACATAATATAAATGAGCAAATATAAAGTGAAAAAGACACCATATCTGTTTCCTGGGACCTTAAATATCTAATAGATGCATTGTAAACCTTAATTTGGATTAAAATTTCCCTATAAGACTTTTTTATTTAATTCGAGGAAATGCATAATGGATACATAGATTGGGACCTTGATCAAGTTAGATTAAGCTCTAACGGTAGGTAAACAGGTCCAGTGATCAGAAAGCGAGTCATACATTTAATGTAAATGAGCATGTCTTTGATATAAAACAGCTTATTGGGACCATAATATGTGCACTGTCAGGTGCATCTACTTACATATTTTTTTTTTTACAAAGTATTTCGTGCTTTAAATCTTCCTTTATTTCAGTGGTTTGTATTCATGGGTAATTTTGCTCCCTGGGTGACGTCTGGCAACGTCTGGAGGCATTTTTGGTATCACAGCTAGGGGCAGAGGGATTCTACTGATATCTGGAAGGTAGAGGCCAGGGATTCTGCAATGCACAGGACTCCTTCCCCTACCCCCTAATAAAGAATTATCCAGTCCAAAATATCAATAGTGCTAAGGTTGAAAAGCCCTTCTTTGTTTAGCAAAGGTGATGGAATTCTGAAAGCAAATTCCTCAATCACCTATTTGTCAATGCCACAAGGATGGCTTGTTAGTTACTTAATTTCATACAACTGAGAGTGAGGGCTGGGCTGAGTGAGTCAAAGGGACCAGGAGTGGCATGAGGTGGGAAGATGGAAATGACTTCAACTCTAATTTATTAACAGATATTTAATTCTTTGAAATGGAGAACAGCTACTCAGTAGGACCCAGGTTACCATGGTAGCATGTGACTTCAATCACTCCTGATTAATTTCTAGTAATTACAATAAATGGTGAGCTCCTCTTAAATCTCTTGTCAAGACTGAGAGAAACAGCATCAAATGAACCATTCTAAGAAGCAGAGTCTGATGTATTCAATTTTAAAATCTGGAGTTTGTTTTAATCCTGTGCCTGACTCAGAAATGGCAATACTGTGGCTCTACACTGTGAGACTCCTTTCCATATGCTGCTGATAAAATGATTACCATTGGCATCTCTCAACCATCTGCTCCTGGAATTCCAGATTGTAAAGGTGAAATTGACTTAGCGTTGCATCAAGGATACTGGAGATTGTTTTGTCTTTTGCATTCTATTAGTGTGCTGCTCATGTTTATTTTAAGCAGCTGAAACAGTCGCAAATAATCGTGCTAAATTTTCGATGCCTATGTATTGTGTATATTTATAACAGATTGTCAAATCCTGATAGGTGCTTACGTCTTTGGTAGTGAGAGGTTGTTTTCATTTTAAAATGTTTAATTTATTGTTCAGATGTTTCAACAACTCAGGAAATAAAACATGTACAACTATCTCTTTAATCAAATATATTCATTTTTAAATGTTCCATTCCAGTGTTGTTTATATAAATATATGAACTAATACAATTTTGTATTATTCTTTTGCACCTACTCATAAAAAATTGGACTTTTTCCTTAGTTATAATCATTATTTTACACCTAAGGTGTTTCTTGAGTAGAATTTCTAAATTCTTCAGGGAAAATGCAAACAGTATTTGCTTCCAGTATGGAGCACTGGGTTGCCTCTTCTGAGTGAGGGTGAGATCCAAGCCGGCACTCCATCCTACAGCATCGTTTACTGTACACCTCCCAACGCGTCTTATGGGGACCTGAGAGAGGAGCTTGGCAAACTGACTGTTTTTGTTAAACATACTTTCAGAAATTTTTATAATTTCTTAGACATGTACTGAGTGTCCATTCTGTAACAGGCTCTGTGCTGTCATGAATACACAGGTGAACAAAAGAGATGTACATGGGCCCTGTTGTTTTGTTTACATTCTGGTGTGATAAAAGTGTGGGGCTGTGAGGGTGGATAAGCAGGATGCTCTGGAAGAATGCAACAAGAGCTCTGACTTATTCTCAGGGAAGTAGGGTAACAGTCATGACCCTCACTCCTCAGAGCTAGATAAAGTAGCTGTGGATGTGCACCCACAGATCCTGCCCTGGCTTTTGTCCCTGTTCTAATTATACCACTGGTAAATAACCAGAATTTATTTTTTTTATTTTCCTTTCCCTACATTCTCGCCATCTGCAAATTTCAGTTTCTGCAAATTTTGCCCCCTCAATTTCTGATCATTCCAACTCCTTGGAAAGGTCAGAGATTTACTGTTCCCACTACAGAAAGCTCTCTGACAGAGAACCTGGCTTAGATGGCCTATTAAATGTATCAGAGATCCCGAGGCAACAAAATATTGTTAATTCAGACTTTATGAGTGTCTTAGCTGTTATAACAGAGTGTCGTAAACTAGGTGACTTATAAACAACAGAGATTTATTTCCCAGAGTCCTGGAGGCTGGGAGTGGGAGATCAGAGTGCCAGCATGGTCGGGCTCTGGAGACAGTAAGTGAGGGGTGTCTGGCTTACTCAGCCCGCATCTCTCAACCCCTCACGGGTAGGGGTGCATGCAGGTGAGCGTGTGCAGGAGCCGGGCAAGTGCTTCTGGGCACCAGCAGGAGCAAGACTCAGTGCGGGCCCATGGCAGCATCTGGGAGGGGATTATCTGTGCCCCCTGAAGCCTCAGAGGGTGTATGTTACTGTGTGCTCTTTCAGCTTTGCCTTCCAGGGACGACTTAAGTGTTCAACAGCTCAGTGGGCCCTCTATCTTTTTGTGTGAGGCAGTTGCTCTCTGTCAGGGAGGAGAGAGGGTCAGTGTGACAGCCTTAGTGGTCCTATGGTACTGGAGCTCATTTTCTGTGTCCGGGAAAAATCAGATTGCACAAATGAAATGAAGGATAGGAAACGCAGGGGATTTTACTGCTGATGGAAGTGGCTATCAGCTGGAAAGGGGATGGTGTGGGAAGGCATTCTTCCCCTGAAGTCCTGCCGTCAAGCCATCCCTCTGAAGTCAAGCCGCTGCTTTCTGACATTCAGCTGCTGCTTCTCTTCTCCCTGTCTCTGCTCTCTGCCAGTGGAGCCTGAGTCTTTATGGGTGCAGGATGGGTGGTGGGGTTGACCAGGGTTGGTTTTGGAAAATGCAACATGTGACTGGGAAAACGGATATAAAGTTCTCTCTTTGGGGCCTCAGTTTCAGGCTTGAGGGTGGGGATTCGCCAGAGACCCTGCCCTTTTCTGCTTAGAATTTTCCTGCCTCCTGTCCCTATCAGTTCCATTTATAAGGGCACAAGTCCCATTCTGATCTCATGACTTAATTACCTACTAAAGGCCCGCTCCCCCCCCCCTGCTTCTTAATACCATCACATTGAGGGTTAAGATTTCAATATATAAATTTTGGGGGTACACATTCAGTTCATAGCATGTGTGATGACTGCATCTTGGTACACTCTGTTTTTAAACATGGACCTGAAAGGTCTATTAACATAGTCAACTTTCTTATGAAAAACCTTTCGCATAACTGGAACGTTTATATACAAATATTCACAGTTTTAGGTCTTAGTCATTAAAGCACACCCATAGGACTCTAGAGAAGATGCCTCTGCTGCCCTAGTCATTACCTCTCAATCCAGCTCTAATTTCAGCTACAGTACCTGTTTAAATTAACTTCATGCTGACAGCCTCTCATCTCAAGTGCTTAGTGCATTTTCATACTCGCTGCTGCAGAGCTTTCTCTGAAACCAGAAGAATCTGACATCTCCTCCCCTGTCTTATTCTCCCAATATCCTGACCGTCCTTTCTTGAGAGCAATTCCCTCAAAAAACCACCAGCACGCAATACCTGGTCCCAGGCTCTGCTTTTAGGAGGTTTCGAAATGAAGATGGCTCTCAACTTGGAATTTCATTGTGTACTTGCTTGTGTGAAAAAAAATAACAATTTAAAATATTTTCTTTGATATGTTTAAGGTTCAGAATTTTTCATAGCTTCAGCCTGACCTTACCTAAATGCATCTAATTATTTCAGTTATTAATATATTTGACTTTGAGACTTCCTGGAATTCATAGGAAGAAAGCCTGCTTGTTTTGTTCTGTTTCGATTTTTCTTCTCTTAACCGACTGTAGACTCATCCTCTCTTAGTTGGAGACATGGGCTGATTTTAGAACTTTTATGAACTAAATAATCTTCATCTAAAAAAAAAATGAAAACAGCAATGGAAGTGTGGTCATTAAATTTGACAGCTTATTATAAGTGATTCTCAGCTTGGCCAGCTGCCCTTCATAAGGCAAAGGCACTCTCAGCTGTTGCTATGGATAGATTTATGGAAACTGATTCAATGTGAATATTCACACATTATTCTCTAGGGGTGAATATGAACTCTATCTGAAGTTCAAAGCCAATACAAATCTGAAATTTCTAAGCCTTCTTTCTTTCATTTATATATGTAATTGCTGGTCTTCAAGAAAAAGGGGATATAGGTAACAAACTTGTTATATGGACGTGGTGTATTATTTTTGGTCAGGAACATATTTGAACCTGGAAAGAACAGATATATAAATCAAATTGAATTTCTATGCTCTTCATATTTCTACAGGACCCTTTGTTTTTACCTGACTCTTACATAGTTTAACAGCCAGTGTCTTCCAATCCTACCATAAACTCAGGAAAGGCTAGTTAGTGCCATCTAATGACTGCTGATGTGCTTATGTTATTCTCTTAAAGGTATCTGGAGTCTGTTAAATATTGTCTCTTAAAGTCCCATTCAGATGGCTTCACTGTAAGCAAGAGGTGACTAAAATTAAATAGAATTTAGCCAGAGGTTTCCATGCCAAGATAATCTTTTCTGTGTTTCTCATCTGTTATGTACCGTGATTCAGAAAGTAAGCATAACTGGGTATCGATTAAGGGTAGGTTTCATTGGGAAAGTAGAAACTCCTATAAACAAAGAGTGAGCAAGAGAAAAAACTAATAAGCCCACACCACCAGCCCCCATCTCCTCATCTCCTCACAGTGAGGCGTGTTGTGGCCAGGGCTCTATAGGATTTGCTCTGTGACTCTGTTGCATGGGGTGAGACCTCAGTCATCCCTCCTTCAAACCCTCAGTCACTATATGTGCAAGCATTCCTTGTTGGAAAGGCAGTAGACTCCTTGATGTATGAAGTCTGCATATGAGGATCTGGAATTTACAGGAGTAGACCATAGCCACACAATCCCCAGAGACCTTGAGGCTCAGGGGAAATTGTAATCACTTTTCTGGAAGTAGAATGACTCCAGAACTCTGGGAAGCTGAGTCTGTGTGCATCCCCCTGGACTGGGAGCAGGGCCAATCCAGACCCAGTTAGCTCTTTGTCTGGGACATCCAGGGATCTTTCACGGGGTGACTCTTGCACAAGTCTGCTTTATCAGATTTATCAGAAGAACTAGATCAAAGAAAAGAAGAAAAGTCTGCCTCAAATTCAAAAGTTTTTTTCCACCTTATTAAGCAATAAAGGAAGAAAAGGGCACCCATTTAGCTAATCAGTTCAGCTAAGTCAATCTTGGCAGTCACCAGGGTGACAATTGTCATAGTTACATTTTTGCAAATATGTTCTGACACTCACAATTTAACCAAGGTCGATATCTGTGGTTTACTTTACCTGACATTCATATAGATATTTCAGCTGCTTTTTTCTGGTTAGTTTTTGCATGGCCTATTTTTCTCCACCCTTTTCCTTTTAGGCTGTCTGTGCTGTTGTGGGTCTCTTGTAAAGAGCATTAATTGGGTCTGCTTTTTTAATCCAGTGTGACAAGATTGTTCTTATGATTGATGTATTTAGACCATTCACATTTAAAATAATTATTGATATATTTGAATTAAAATATACTATATTACTAGTTTTTTATTTTCTATTTTTTATTTTTTCTTCTTTTTCTGTCTTAGAATAACAGAGCTTTTATGATTTTATCTGTTTTGTAAACATAAGATTTTACCTCTTTTTGAAATTACATTTAGTGATTGCTCTAGGCCTTACAATATACTTTTAAAATTAATCTGAGTCTACCTTTAAAAATAAGCATAAGGCTGGGTGCAGTAACTCACACCTGTAATCCAAGCACTTTGGGAGGCTAAGGGAAGTGGATTGCTTCAGCCTGGAGGTTTGAGACCGGCCTGGGCAACATGGCAAAACATCATTTCTACAAATAATACAAAAAAATTAGCTGGGCATGGTGGTGCATGCCTGTAGTCCCAACTACTTGGGAGGCTGAAGTAGGAGGATGACTTGAGCCCGGGAGGTGGACTCTTCAGTGAGCCAAGATCATGCCACTGTACTCCAGCTTGGCAACAGGGTGACCTGTCTCTCTCTCTCTCTCTCCGTGTGTGTGTGTGTATCTATGTATATATAATATGTATATATGCATACATATATATGCATAGATGTATATCTACATATCTATAAATATGTATATATGTGTATATAGCTATATCTCTATGTATATTTGTGTATATATATACACATATATAAAGATGTCCATATATATCTATATAAATATATATATTACCCCATTACTTATATTGTCAGGTATTTTCAACAGTGTTATTATCAGTTTCTCCCTCCTACCCTTTGTGCTATTGTTTTCATATATATTGCTTTTATATATGCTATAATTATACAATAGTGTTACAATTTTATTTGAAACAGTTATCTTTTAGAGCAATTGTATGTTTGAAATGATTTTTATTTTATGTTTATTTGTTCCATTTCCAGTGTTCTTTATTTCTTTGTGAAGATTCATATTTCAGATTGATCCAAGTTTCTAATCTAAGTTGTTCTGCTTGAAGAAATTCTTTTAACATTTTTTGCAGGATAGGTCTGTTATTAATAAATTTCTTTAGTCTTTGTTTTGCAGACATTTTTATTTCTCCTTTATTTATTTTATTTTATTATTTTTGAGACAGGGTCACCCTGTCACTTTGTCACCCAGGCTGGAGTGCAGTGGTGTGATCTCAGCTCACTGCAGCCTCAACCTCTTGGGCTCAAGATATCTTCCTACCTCAGTCTCCCAAGTAGCTGGGACTACAGGTGTGCACCACTGTACCAGCTACTTTTTTGTAGACATGGAGTTTCACCGTGTTGCCCAGGCTGGTCTCAAGTTTCCGAGCTCGAGTGATCCACCTGCCTCAGCCTCCCAAACTGCTGGGATTACAGGTGTGAGCCATCATGCCCAGCCTCTTCTTTACTTCTGAAAAATGTTTTTGCTGGTCTAGAATTCTGGGTTGGGAGACTTTTTTCCTTTTAGCACTGTTAAAGACTCTTCATTGTCTTAATGCATAGTTTCTGACAATAAATGCACTGTAATCTTTAATCTTGTTCCTCTGTAGGAAATGTCTTTGTCCTACAGCTGCCATCAAGATTTTCTCTTTGTCTTTGAATATTTCATGAGTTTGAATATTTCTTCATTTGTATTTGGCATTATTTAAGATTTTTGAATTTGTGGTTTAATATATGTCATTAATATTGAAAAATTCTTAACTATTTATTTCTTAAAATATGTATCCTGACTTGTTGTGTCTCTCACTGCTCCTTGCAAGATTTCAATTACATGTTAGTTCTTTTTATTCCTGTTTGAGTAATTTCTGTTGATTTATCTTCAATGTCACTGAATTTTTTGGCTGTGTTTATTCTACTCATGGGACTTCAAAAGCATTCTTTATCTCTCTTACTGTGTTTTTTTATTTCTAGTAATTCTATTTGATTCTGTCTTATGGTTGCCATCACTCTGCTGAAATTGCCCACGTGATATTACCTGTTGTCTACCTTGCCCATTAGAGGCTTCAACATATTAATTACAGTTTTTTAAAATCCCCTGTTTGATAGTTCCAACATCTGTGTCATATGATAATTGCTTTGTCTCTTACAGGTGTGTTTTTCTTGCCTTCCCATGCTTCACAATTTTTGAAAAAAGGTGGATAACTTGTATAGAGCGGTAGATACTAAGGTAAATATTTTTTATGCTTGCAGATCAGCCCACCTTTCCTTCCGTAAACCTTAAGTATAGGGGTTTGTGTTCATCTAGATAGGAGTTAGACTGGATTTGAGGTTTCTGTTGCTATGGTTACCACAGACTTAAATTTTTTTAAGTGATATTTTGTGTTTAGGTGTTAGGCTGGTGTGTAAGAGATTATTTTTCTAATTTCTGCTCATCCTTTGGGTCTTTGGGCTATTTTCCAGACAGAATATTTCTCTTGGTCTTCTCCCATCTGTATCCCACTGTCATTTTTACTTTACACTTTCTTAGCCTGCTGGTAAAGAGTAGACAGCTGGTTCTCTGTTCTGATTAAGTCCTGTCTTCTGCAATTATAGTGTCCCTGAGTTTCAGAAGTTTTGTCTTCACAAGTGTTCCTGATCTTCTTCCAGATCTAGCCCTGTATCTGTCCCTTCCCCAGTAGTTGAGTTTCATTTGTTTCTTTTTCTCAGCTTCAGTGGGCTTCTACCAGTGCCCTAATACAATATTTTTTCTTGGCCTCTCCCCCATAGATGTAGACTTTTTTTTCCATATTGGAGATAGGAGAAGCTGGTCTGGAAATGTTTCAGCAGTGTTGCTGTTCTTCCTCAACCAGCACTGGGAGGGAATTTTTTGTAAGAATCTTCCCATAATTTTCATTTGAATGTGTGCAGGAGTTCGTGGAGGGATAAGTCTGTAAGCGCTAATACCTCTCAGTTTGTAGTTCCCAGCAGCTTTATACTGTCACTCCAACCCACGAACCACTTTTAGTAAATCATTTAAAATTCTATTGGAATTATTCTCTCTGTCTTATATGGTATTTGTGTATATCTGCCCCAGGAGAAGTAAGTGTGGAGGTCCTGTTTCTTCTGTAGGTGCCCGTCTCTTTGGATCTTTGGTTAGTTGCTTACTCTGTTACATCAGTTCTGTAGTGTAATCAAAATGATTTGTTACAGAGCAGTTAGTCCAGGTTTTTATTTGTTGTTAGTGTGGGAGTAATGCTGTTTCCAGCTGTCCATATCTCTGCACTGAAGCTGAATTCTGCAATGTCTATTGGAGAGTAGTGTTAAGTTTCCCAAATTCATGGATTGGAACACTCAACATAGAAAAGACGTCTCTTCTCCCCGAGATGATCTATAGATTTATGTAATTCCTATCTAGTAAGGAGTTTTCGGACATAATACAAGCTAATTCTAAAATTAAATGAAAATACAAAAGACTAAAATAACTAAAACAGTATCGAAAAAGAATAAAGTAGGTGCTATCACTCTATCCAATGTTAAGGCTTATTATAGATACATTAATCAAGAAATTATGGTATTGAAAGCTGGATAAACACACAGATCAATTGGACAAAACAGATAACCCAAAACAGACCCACACAATTATGCCCAGTGGATTTTTTTTTTACAATCACATAAAAGCAGTTCAATGGAGGAAGAATAAATTTTTCAATAGATGATGCTGGGAAAATTGGGTATCTATAGACAAAACAAAACAAAACAAATCCTGTCCCAAATGTCATATCTTATGCAAAACTTAACTGAAAATGGATCATGGGCTTATATGTAAAATAAACCAAACATTCTATAGAAAAAAATGGTAGAAATTCTTCAGTCCTGAAGGCTAGCCAAAGAGTTTTTAAATGTGACACCAAAAGCACAATCCATTAAGAAAAAAATCAAGAAACTAGACCTCATCAAAAGTGGCTCTTTTCTTCTGTGAAAGAAGCTGTGAAGAAGAAAAAGGGAAAGTAGACTTAAATAAAATACTTTCAATTCATATGTTCAGCAGAGACTTTGTATTTAGAATATGTAAAGAAATCTCAAAACTGAACAGTTAAAAAAATTAATTAGAAAATGAGGAGAGACATGAAAAAAAATTTCACCAAAGAGGGCATTTAGATTACATATAAGCACATGAAAAAATATTCAATACTATCCATTAGGAAAATACAAATTCAAGCCATGATGAGCTACCACTACATACCTGTTAGAATGGTAAAATGAAAAATAGTGATGACACCAAATGCTGGCCATAATTTGGAGAAACCAGATCCACTCATACATTACTGATGGGGATGCAAAGTGGTACAGTCATTCTGGAAAATAGTTTGACAGATTCTTATAAAACTAATTATAAATTTTTAATTTGACTCAGTAGTTGTACTGTTGGGTTTTTAGCTAAGAGAAACGATAACTTGTGTTCATAGAGAAACCTGTATTTGAACGTTTGTAGCAGTTTTATTCACAATGGTCCCAACTAGAAACCACTGCAATGTTCTTTAACTGGCGAATGCTTAAACTAAGGGAGTTTAAGCACGGAATATTATGAAGGGGTGACAAGGAATAAATTATTGTTATACCCAACAGCCTAAATAAATGTCTCAGAGATTATGATGAAGAAAAACAAAAGCTAATCTCAGAAAGTTTTATACTCTGATTTCATTTGCATACCCTTATTTAAATTATAGAATTATGGAAACAGAGAAATTGTTAGTGTTTACCAGGTGTTAGGAATGAGGGTTAAAGGTTGGTGTGGACATAGAAGGATAAAAAGAAGCTTCGTGGTGATGGAACAATTCTGCATCATTATTGTAGTAGTGTTAACATGAAGTTACACGTGACAGAATTATATACAGCTACACATACATACAGGAAAATGAGTGCACGTAAAACTCTTGATCTAAAGGATTGGTGGATTCTTTCAGTGTCAATTTCCCCATTTTTGATATTACATTGTAGCTAAGCAAATTGGGTTAAGCACATCCAACAAATTGCGGGAAGGGTACGTGTGACTTCTCTGTACGTTTTTTGCAACTTCCTGTGAATCTGTGGTTATTGCAAAATAAAAAGTTTAAGAAATAGTCCCCAAAGAGTACATGGATTATTATTTTCCTATCTACTAACCATTGTATATAATTTTAATCGTGAAACAAATAATCTAAAAGATTATTTGCCTTGAAAAGCTAGGACTTGAAGATATGACAGGTTTATTACCATATAAATCGTGATCTAGGCCAGGCGTGGTGACTCACACCTGTAATCCCAGCACTTTTGGAGGCCAAGGCAGGCGGATCACGAGGTCAAGAGATTGAGACCATCCTGGCCAACATGGTGAAACCCTATCTCTACTAAAAATACAAAAATTAGCTAGGTGTGGTGGTGTGCACCTGCAGTCCCAGATAGTCCCGGCTACTCAGGAGGCTGAGGCAGGAGACTTGCTTGAACCCGGGAGGCAGAGGTTTCAGTGAGCTGAGATTGTGCCACTGCAGTCCAACCTGGTGACAGAGTGAGACTCCGTGACCCCCCCCCCCAAAAAAAATTAAATTAAATAAAAAATAAATAGTGATCTAAGATAGTTTGCAAAAAGAAAAATTATATGAGTAGTCAAAAGTGTAGGAAACTCAAAAGAAATATTTCTACAGGGCTAATTGGTAGATCTGAGTATTTCAGCCAAAAGATACCTTGTACAATGATAGCTAAATCAAAAGGTTATTTTGGGGGTGGGGGTGGGGTGGCTGGGGCCTAAAAAATTATTTTGAAATAAAGTTTTGGGATTATAAATATGTTCTATGCTTTATAAACTGGTTAGAACTTTTAGAGAAAATAAGCATTGGTTAAAAAACAAAACTAAGGCAAACATTTTAAAATGACAATTTATACATATTAGTTAAAATATAATTCTACTTATCACTTAATTTCATGCTTCTGATAATCTCTAAATAATAGTACGTCGCCAGATAGACAGTTTTTTGAGGATAAGTCTATAGCTTTTATATACTTTATGTGGTCTAAAAAACTCAAACACACATTTATTAAGAACTTCCTAAATAAACTTTTGTTCACTTTTGAATGTAACTTTTAAACAATCATAAAGTTGTCATTTGTATCCCTATTGTGCAGAAAAGAGAACTGAGACTCAGAGATGCCTTGCCCAGTGTCACGTAGCTAATAAGCAATGGATTCAGGATTCAAATCCTAGTCTGATTACAAAGTAATTTTCTTTTCATTACAACACTGACTTTTTTTTCCCCTTATTTACTGCAGAACCCTTCACAGTGCTCATCAGATAGAAAGCACCCAGTGGTACTCATTGATTAATGAGTACCATGAATTTAATCTTCAAGTGCAATTATTTCAGTAATGTGAGTTACTTGGCCTACGGGTTATGGCCATTGCCAGCACAGCAATAAAGTATAAATGTATCGGGCTTTTTTTCTCAAAGCGTGTCAAAACTATAGTCTGTAAGTCAACTGTGATTACCGCATCCTGGGATTTTCTTGCACAAACCAGCTCACTAACAACCTGTGTAAATTGGAAATCTTTCTACCAGAGGCAGAAATTAATCCACAGAATCCTTTTTTGGGCATAGTTTTCCCTGTGAAGAGCTGTCCTGCAAACCTCAGGTGTTTGGTAGCATATGAACTGATCCAACATCTCATTGAAAATGATTGAGCACTCTCAGTGCCAGCTTAATTGCAGGCTAAGGCTGTTTCTCCCCCATTTGTGTGTGAAGGGCTAGTACTGAATAGTGACTCGGAGGCAGCTGGGGCAGGAGCACTAAGGGTGAGTGATCAGCGTGGTAGCAAAGGGTCTCCACTGGGTTTACACACGTGGTAGCAAAGGGTCTCCACTGGGTTTACACACGGGCACAGCAGCAACTTTCTAACTGAACTTACTGTGTGGGCAAATTAATCACTGTGACAGGTTCCCACTAATCTGTTTGATTGAACTGTCATTTCAGCAGGACCACTTTACTGTCTATGTCGTGAGTACAACCATGGTCCCAAGTACAGCAGGTCCTCAAATAACCTGAGGAAAAAAATGAATTCTTGGCCAGGGCCAGTGTCTGTGTGGAGTTTGCATGTTCTTCCCAGTCTGTGTGGGTTTCCTCCCACTACTCCGGTTTCCTCTCACATCCCAAAGGCGTGCACATTAAGTTCATTGTTGTGTCCAATGGTCCCAATCTGAATGAGTGTGGGTGGGTGTGAGTGTGCCCTGCAATGAGATGGCAGCCCGTCCGGGGCTGCTTCCCGCCTGTGCCCTCAGCTGCTAGGATAGGCTCTGGCCACCCTTGACTCTGAACTGCAATAAGGGGAGAAGTCATTATCTTGTTTTTTGTTAATCTTTCTTAAAAATGTATGGCTAGCTCATGTTTATTTCAATGTTTAATGGTAAAAGTGTTTGTGGTCTTTACTTAGAAGTTTAGTGATTTTTTTTGCAACCAGAAATGTGCCTTAGGAACGTAACTCTTGTTTATATCAAATAACCCATGGTAAAATTGGTTTTGTTATATGTCATTTAGCTTAAAGTCACAGTTTCCAAGAACCTGTCAACTACATTAAAGACTTACTGTACCACTTTTCCCAAAGGTAGACATGCTCATGAGTATCTGCACCACTGACAGCTGGCCAATTGCTGTAATGTATATTGCATATGTATTTCCGATGAACACAGTGAGCATATGCCTGTGTCTCCCTTTCCCAAAAAGAGTATTGCATATTAATAGTTTTAAAGGAAGAACTGTTCGTTGAAAAAGGCTAAGAGGATTAAAAAACACCCCAACTCAGCAATCCAATTCAGCAAATATTAAATGCCTAATATCTGCCAGGCACAGAAATACATGCTAAAGATAAGTGTTTGTAAAGGACAGATGTGAATTCTTTACTCACAAAGTTTATATTCAGCCTACCAAGGTGTGCTTTCTCTCTTCTGGTTTTTCTTTTGTTCTCTCCTAGGACTAAAATTTAGAGAAGGGAACTTTCAAAGAAAACAGTAGTTTCTAAATGGGGAGGCAGTATTTGCCCACTGCTTCAGCCTACCCATTTTAGACTCAAGCCGATATGAATATGAAATGTGACTCCCTCATTTGCAAGCTCTGCCATCTTAGTCAAGAATATTAAGCCCTCTGAATTTTAGCCTTTTAATAAATAAAGATTATGATGCTAATTTAAGAATAGTTCAAAGAGTAGAAGTGGGGATTATACAAGAGTATAGAAATAAAATGCTTAGCCCAGTGTGTCTAGCATGTATAGTAAGTATTCAATAAATGTTAGTAATTATTAGGTTCAAATGATTCCTTCCTGTGTGCTTTGGCACAGTAAGGTCATTTATGCCAAAGGGGGTGCCAAATGCCTTTCTTGATGCTATCTGCTGCCTCTGTGTTGCATAGCACAATCTTTTTCCTTGAGCGCTCCCTACTGTGTAAGCTGTAAATCATGTACAGGCAATCATTGCAGAAAATAGGTGTGAACAGTTCAATATTTATGCTATTTAACTAACAGCCTCCTCTTCTGAAGCACTTTAGCTGTCACACAGTTTGATTCAAAAATAATTGATGGAAGTGAAGAATCAAATGATTCTTTCTTTTCATCCTTAATTAAATATTAAAGACGAAGCCTGACTGATGGCAAGAGATGGTTGCTTTTGGCCTGGACTTCAATGTTAAGGAGAAAAAAAATCAAAATCAAAAAGAAAAAAAAAAAATCAAAGGTTTGAAAAATGGTGCCAATGAGGAAGTTGAGCCTGCATTTCAAAGGTCTATGAACAGCTCATTGATTCATTGGGTGGAAAAGTGTTACTTTTAATTTACTTTTTATCTTGGTGAATAAACACTTATAAATTTGGAATTATTGCAGTTTCTTTGTAAATAGCTTTATTGAGGCATAATTGACATACAAAAAACTGCACACATAAAAATTGCACAATTTGATAAGTTTAGGCATATATATACACACCCTTACAACTATCATTGCACTGAAGATTTGAAACACATATACCATGAGAAAATACTTCTTCCTGCCCCTTAGTAATCCTGCCTTTCCTTCTCTGTCCCTCCTCTTTAAATACCAGCTAACCTACTTTCTGATAGATTAGTTTGTATTTGTTAGAATTTTATATAAATAAAATCAATGTGCATGTCTGGATTTAAAAAATTCAACATAATTACTTTGAGAGTTACGCATGTGTGTACTGATATTTTCTTTTCATTGCTATATAAAATTCCTCATATGGATGTGCTACAAATTACCTGTGAGTAGCCCCCTATTGATCAATATTTGTTTCCAGTTTCTGGCTGTTACAAATAAAGCTTCTTTGAATATGCATATACAAGTGATAAAATGTAACCATGTTTTCATTTCCATTAGGCAAAGTCTTAAGAGTTGAATGGCTAGTTCATATGGCAGGTGGCTGTTTAACTTTATAAGAAACAGCCAAATTATTTTCCAGATTGAAAGTAGCATTTTACATTTGAACCAGCAGTGTATAAGAATCCTAGTTCCTCCACATCCTTGTCAAACTTGTATGATCAGTATTCTCAGTTTTAGCTATTCTAATAGGTGTGTAATGGTATCTCATTGCAATTTCAATTAGCATTTTCCTATTGCTAAAGATATTGAGCTTAGTATCCATTCATCCAATCTTCTTTGGTGAAGTATGCGATCATATATTTTGCTCATAATATTATTGGCTTGTTTGTTTTCTTTGAGTTTTTAGAGTTTTAAAAAACATATATTTTGGGTACAAGTTCTTTGTGATTTCTAAGTATTACCTCCCTGTCGGTGGATTATTTTCATTCTCTTAAAAGTATTTCTCACAGAGCAATTTTATTTTTTACGTTTAATAAAGTCCAATCATTTGAATTTTAAAAATATGAATTATGCTTTTGTTGCTGTGTCTAAAAACTCATCACCGAACACAAAGTCACAGATTTTCTCCTATGTTTTTATCTAGAAGTTTTAGAATTTAAAATTTTACTTTATGGTCGGGTGCGGTGGCTCACGCCTGTAATCTCAGCACTTTGGGAGGCCAAGGTGGGCAGATCACCTGAGGTTGGGAGTTCAAGACCAGCTGGGCCAACATGGCAAAACCCCATCTCTACTAAAAATGCAAAGATTCACCAGGCGTGGTGATAGGCACCTGTAATCCCAGTTACTTGGGAGGGTGAGACAAGAGAATCGCTTGATCCCGGGAGGTGGAGATTGCAGTGAGCTGAGATTGGGCCATTGCACTCCAGCCTGGGGGACAAGAGCGAGACTTTGTCTAAAAAATTTTTTTTTTTTACTTTTAGATATGATATATTTTGAGGCAATTTGTGTTAGGTATACATTGAGGTTTTACATTTTGTATGATATGTCTAATTGTTGGAACACAGTTTGAAAAAAATGATCCTGAATCTTTTCAGTTAAGGCTATCCTTAATTGCCTTTGCACCTTTGTCAGCTGTCAATACGTTGATGATATTTGTGTGACTCTATTTCCAGGCTCTCTGTTATTTTCCATTGGTGTATTTTTCTAACCTTTCACCAACAACACTCTCTCTTGATTATTGCAAGCTCTTTGTATTAAGTTTTGAAATTGGAGATGGTGAGTCCTCTCATGTTGTTTTTATCTTTATTTCAGAATTGAATTGGCTATTCTAGTTTATTTGCTTTTTCAAATAGACTTTAGAATTAGCATGTTGATACCTACAAATAAGCTTGGAGGAATTTTGATCAGTATTACAATAAATATATTCTTAAATTGGAGAGAGGTCACATTAATACTATGGAGCCGTCTAAACCAAGAATATGATATATATCTCCATTTCTTTGGGAAGACATTTCTTTAATCAGTGTTTTATAATATTCAACATAATTATGCACGTCTTATTAGATTTATACCTAAGTACTTTGTTTTATTTGATGCTTTTATTCCTGAACATTAACTTTTATCCATTTTGTGTTTTTTATATTTAAAGTTCATTCGAGTGTTTCATTGCAACTGTAGAGGGATATGATGGGCTGTTGTATATCAACCTTTGATATGGTTTGGCTCTGTGTTCCCACCCGTATCTCATCTTGAATTGTAACCCCTGGCAGGTGAGTGGATCATGGGTGCAGTTTCCCCCCTGCTGTTCTTGTTGGTAGTGAGGGAGATCTCATGAGAGGTGATGGTTTAAATGTGGGAGTTTCCCCTGCATGCTCTCTCACTCTCTGTTGCCACCATGAGAATATGTGTCTTACTCCTCCTTCACCTTCTACCTTGATTGTAAGTTTCCTGAGGCCTCCCCAGCCATACAGAACTCTGAGGCAATTAAACCTCTTTCCTTTATAAATTGCCCAGTCTCAGGTATTTTTTTATAGCACTTTGAAAACAGAAAATTGGTACCAGTAGAGTGGGGTACTGCTATGAAGATAATCTGCAAATGTGGAAGTGACTTTGGAACTGGGTAACAGACAGAGATTGGAACAGTTTGGAGGGCTCAGAAGAAGATAGGAAGACATGGGAAAATTTGGGACTTCCCGGAGACTTGTTGAATGGTTTTGACCCACATGCTGATAATGATATGGACAATGAAGTCTGGGTTGATGTGGTCTCAGATGGAGAAGAGGAACTTACCGGGAACTGGAGTAAAGGTCTCTCATGCTATGTTTTAGCAAAGAGACTGGCGGCATTTTGCCCCTGCCCTAGAGATCTGTGGAACTTTGAACTTGAGAGAGATGATTTAGGATACCTGGCAGAAGAAATTTCTAAGCAGCAAAGTCTTCAAGAAGTGACCTGGCTTTTCCTGAAAGCATACAGTTATATGCACTCACAAAGAGATGGTTTGAAACAGGAACTTACGTTTAAAGGGGAAGAAGAGTGTAAAAGTTTAGAAAATTTGCACTCCAGCCTGGGGAACAAGAGCAAGACTTTGTTTAAAAGTTTTTTTTTTACTTTTAGATATGATATATTTTGAGGCAATTTGTGTGACATATATTCTGAGGTTTTATATTTTATATAATATGTCTTATTGTTGGAACACAGTTTGAAAAAAATGATCCTTAATCTTTTCAGTTAAGGCTATCCTTAATTGAATTGCCATGTGCTGGAAAAGAAAAACCCATTTTCTGGGATGGAATTCAAGCCTGCTGAAGAAATTTGCATGAGTAAGGAGGAGCTGAATGTTAATCACCAAGACAATGGGTACAATGTTTCCAGGGCATTTCAGTGATCTTCAAGGCAGCCCCTTCCATCATAGGTTTGGAAGACTAGGAAAGAAAAATGGTTCCATGGGCCAGGGCCAGGGCCCAGCTGCTCTCTGCAGCCTCAGAACTTATTGCCTTGCATCCCAGGCACTCCAGCTCCAGCCATGGCTAACAGGGGCCAATGTACAGTTCAGGCTGTTGCTTCAGAGAGTGCAAGTCTCAAGACTGGCAGTTTCCACGTGGTGCTGGGCCTTCGTGTGCACAAAAGACAAGAGTTGAGATTTGAGAACCTCTGCCTGGATTTCAGAAGACGTATGGAAATGCCTGGATGCCCAGGCAGAAGTCTGCTGCAGGGGTGGAGCCCTCAGAGAAAACCTCTAATAGTACAATGTGAGGTTGGAGCCCCCACACAGAGTCCCCACTAGGGCACTGCCTACTGGAGCTGTGAGAAGAGGACTATCATCCTCCAGGCCCCAGAATGGTAGATTCATCAACAGCTTGCACCATGTGCCTGGAAATGTCACAGACACTGAATGCTATTCTGGGAAAGCAGCCACCGTGGCTGTACCCTGCAGAGTCACAGGGGTGGAGCTGTACCAGACCTTGGGAGCTTACCCCTTGCATCAGCATGCTCTTGATGTGAAATATGAAGTAAAAGGAGATCATTTTATAGCTTTAGATTTAATGAGTGCCTTGGTGGGTTTTGGACTTGCATGGGGCCTTTGGCCACTTTGTTTTTGCCAATTTCTCCCATTTGGAACAGGAGCATTTACCCAATACCTGTACTCCCATTGAATCTTGGCAGTGACTAACTTGTTTTTTATGTTATAGGCTCATAAGTGGAAGCAACAAGGGACTATTTGCTTTGTCTCAGATGAGACTCTGGACTTGGATTTTTGGTTTATTGCTTGAATGAGTTAAGACTTTGGGGGACTGTTGGGAAGGCATCATTGGTTTTGGAATGTGAAAAGGACATGAGATTTCGGAGGGGCCAGGGGAAGAATAATATGGTTTGGCTCTGTGTCCCCACCCAAATTTCATCTTGAAGGATAATCCCCAAATGTTGAAGGAGGGACCTGGTGGAAGGTGATTGGATCATGGGAGCAGTTACCCCCATGCTGTTTTCATGATAGTGAGAACCCATGAGATGTGATGGCTTAAATGTGGCATTTTCCCCTGTGCTGTCTCTCCTGCCCCCATGAGAAGACATGCCTTGCTTCCCCTTTATCTTCTGCCATGATTATAAGTTTACTGAGGCCTCCTAGCCATACAGAACTGAGTCAATTTAAACTCTTTCCATTATAAACTACCCATTCTCAGATATTTCTTTATAGCAGTGTGAAAATAGACTATTTTATAGTCTTTTTTATAGCAGTGTGAAAATAGACAACCTTGTTTCCTGTTTGCTTGCCAAACTCATTTATTAGCTCTAGAAGTTTTCTTATAGATTCTTTCAGATTTTCTAAGTAGAAAATCACATTGTCTCTAAATACTCTCACTTTTTTTCTTTCTAATCTGTGTGCCTTCTGTTTGTTTATTTTTGTCTTATTGCCTGAGGTGGAACTTCTAATACGGTTTTGGAGAAAATTGGTGAGAACAAACGTACTTGTCTTTTCCTAATCTTAGAGGGTAAACATTCAGTATAATCTTTTCTTTATGCTTTTCACTGTTATTCTTTGTTAGGCTAAAAAGTTTATTTTTGTATCCTTAATTTGCCAACAGATGTGATAAAAAAAAATTGAATTTTGGAAAATGCATTTGTTGTATCCACCAATGCAATTATTTGGTTTTTGTTATGTAGTGTGTTAATTTAGTGAATAACTTTGGTTGAATTTGGAAAAATGGTCCAAACTTTTATTCCTAAGAGGAACCTCAATTGATCATGATGAACCATCCTTTTTATATATTGTTATATCTGATTTGCTAATATTTTGTTGAGCATTGTCATGTCTGTGTTTATGAGAGATATTTGTTGATAGCTTTATCTTCTTGTAGTGGATTTGGTTTTCATGTTGGAGTAATGCTGGCCTAGTAAAATGAATTAGAGAGTGTTATCTCCTCTTTTCTAGAATAGATTAATAGAATTTTAGCTATTTCCTGCTTAAATGTTTTAAAGATTTTATCAATGAAACCAACTCTGCCTGTAGTTTTCTTTTTTGGAAGATATATAACTACAAATTTGATTTCTCTATGATCATATAGCTTATTTATTCTCCAGTGAATTATGATGAAATAGTAATGGTTTACATTATATAAATTATTGAAAATATAGTTATTTAATAACTGTGTTCAATTTATTGATCTAAATTATTGGATATAATTATTTGAAATATTCTCTTATTATCCTTTTCATTTCTATGGGCTGAATCATAATGTCTCCTCTTTTATTCCTGATACAGATAATTTTTTCTTGGTTAGCCTGGTTAGAGGTTTATCAATTTTATTGAACTTTTCAAAGAACCAGCTTTACTTTCATTGGTTTTCTGTATTGGTTTTCTGGTTTTTACTTTATTGACATCTTTTCTAATTTTCTTTATTTCCTTTCTTCTACTTGTTTTAGATTTAATTTTTTCTTATTTTTCTCATTTCTTGAAGTATAAGCTTAGGTTACTGATTTTAGATTTTCTTTCTTTTCTAATATATATATATATATATATATATATATATATATATATATATATATATATTAGATGGTATGGATTTCCTTCTAAGTATTGTCTCAGATGCACCACAAAAATGTTGATATGTTGTAAATAATCTCATTAAAAAGTGAGCGGAGGACATAAACAGACACTGCTCAAAAGAAGACATACAAGTGGCCAGCAAACATACGAAACAATACTCAACATCACTAATCATTCAGAGAAATGAAAATCAAAACCACAGTGAAATTCCACCTTATACCACTCAGAATGTCTGTTATTAAAAAGCCAAAAAATAACATGTTGAGAAGGTTGCAGAGAAAAGGGAACACCTATACACTATTGGTGGGAAGGTAAATTAGCTTAGCCACTGTGGAAAGCAGTTTGAAGATTTTTTTTTTTTTTTTTTTTTTTTTTTGAGATGGAGTTTTGCTCTTGTCGCTCAGGCTAGAGTGCAATGGTGCAATCTCAGCTCACTGCAACCTCCATCTCCTGGGTTCAAGTGATTCTCCTGCCTCAGCCTCTCAAGTAGCTGGGATTACAGGCATGCACCACTACACCTGACTAATTTTTGTATTTTTAGTGGAGATGGCATTTCACCTTGTTGGCCAGGCTGGTCTTGATCTCCTGACCGCAGGTGATCCACCCACCTTGGTCTCCCAAAGTGCTGGGATTACAGGTGTGAGCCACCATGCCCAGCTGCAGTTTGGAGATTTTTTTAAAGAACTTACAACTACTATTCAACCCATCAATCCCATTTTTATGTATAAACCCAAAGGAAAATACATTCTTCTATCAAAAAGACACATGCATTTATATGTTTATTGCAGCACTATTCATGAAAGCAAAGACATGGAATCAATCAGACTTTCCCATCAATGGTGGGTTGGATAAACAAAATGTGGTACCTTTATACTGTGGAATACTACCTAGCCACAAAAAATGAAATCATATCCTTGGCAGCAAGAAAGATGAAGGGCCATTATCCAAAGCAAATTACAGCAAGAACAGAAAACCAAATACTACATGTTCTCAATTATAAGTGGGAGCTTAACATTTGATACATGTGGAAATAAAGGTAAGAACAGTAGACACTGGGGACTATTAGAGGACAGAGAGGAAGGGTGGGTATGGGCTGAAAAACAACCTATTGGGTGCTATGTTCATTACCTGGATGACAAGATTGATTGTACACCAAACCTCAGTGTTATGCAACATATCCATGTAATAAACTTGTACATATACCCCTTGAATCTAAAATAAAAGTAGAAATTTTTTTAAAAGATGAAAAAGCATTTAAAAAAATTCATATGTTTTATATTTATTTTCATTTGTATCAAAATATTTTTATTTATTTTATTTATTTATTTTGAGACAGAGTCTTGCTCAGCTGCCCAGGCTGGAGTGCAGTGGCATGATCTCGGTTCATTGCAAGCTCTGCCTCCTGGATTCACACCATTCTCCTGACTCAGCCTCCTGAGGAGCTGGGACTACAGGCGCTTGCCACCGCGCCTGGCTAATTTTTTTTTTTTTTTTTTTTTTTTTGTATTTTTAGTAGAGACAGAGTTTCAACATGTTAGCCAGTATGGTCTGGATCTCCTGACCTCATCATCCAAAGTGCTGGGATTACAGGCGGGAGCCACCATGCCCAGCTCAAAATATTTTTTAAAATGTCCTTTGGTCTTCTGCCAAAACTTGGGAGGTTTCCCACGATAATTTCATTAAATAGGTTTTCTATGACTTTTCCTATCTCTAAAACGATCTCTTATTCTTCTGGGACTCCTAAATTTCAAATATTGGTTTGTTTGATGGTGCCCCATATGTCTTTTAGGCTTTCTTCATTCTTTTTTACTTTTTTTCTGGCTGAGTGATTTCAAAAACTCTTTTTAAGTTCAGAATTTTTTTTTCTTTTACTTGATCTAATAGATTGTTGAAACTCTCAATTGTATATTTTGTTTCATTCTTTGGGATTGTTCAGTTTCAGCCTATTTGTTCAGGTTTTTTTCCCCTTATAATTCCCATCTCTTTGTTGAATTTCTCATTCAAATAATGAATTGTTTTCCTGATATTTTTTATAGAACACTGTCTATCCGTGTTCTCTTATATATTGCTGAGTCTCCTTAAGATCATTAGTTTGAATTCCTTTTCAGGAATTTCACAGATTTTCTTTGCTTTGGGATCTGTTATTGGAGAATCGTGTTCTTTTGGAAGTGTCGTGTTTTCTTGCTTTTTACGTTTCCTGTGTCCTTACAATAATATATGCACATCTGGTATGACAGTTGCTTTTTCCAATTTTATGAAATAGCTTACATAGGGACTTTTTCCGTAGGTGTATCTATAATGTTGGTTGGGTAGGGTACTTTGGCTTTAGTTCTAGATAGGCACTATAGTACAATTTCTGTATAATGTAGTCAACTTCTTGGGCTATAATCAATGTCAGCAAAATCTGTGAGTTCCTCAGTGGCTTAGGTGGTGATTGTTTATGGACACTATAGTGAGGTTTTGGTGAGGACCCGGGTTCCAGGTGGGTCAGTCTTCAAGCCCCTGGGTGGTGTACATGGGCACAGGCTGACAGCAGTGAGCCTTCGTGGGTTGGTCCTTGGGCCTCTAGGTGCGGTGTGTGGGCGTTGCTGTTAGTGGTTGCTGACCAGATGGGCAGGTCCTTCAGCTCCTGGGCACCACATGCAGGCATCAGTTGTTGTGGTGACCTTGGGTGGGCCAATGCTTGGGCCCCCAGACAGTGTACATGAGCACTGGCAGCAGTAGGCCTGGTAGGACAGTCCTCAGGCCCCTGGGTAGAACATGGGTATCGTGGTGGTAGAAGCAGCCCAGGTGGGCCTGGTTTTAGGTTCCTGATGGTGTGTATGAATGTGCCATGGCCCTTCTGTTAGAAGGGGTGGGGTCTCTATTGGTGATGGGGTCACTTTTGGTGGTGCTGGCCCCAGCTAGGTGGCTCTCATGCTCTGGGAAGTGCACGTTTTGGCTTTTTGTGTGCTGGGGGCAGCCTCTCTGATGCATTTGATGTACTGTTTCCCAGGCTATAGGACATCGTGTGGGTTTGGATGCTAGAGATGTGGCTGCACTGCTGGGTCCCCCTGATGTCGCAATGCTACAGCCCTCTGAATGGATATTAGGAGATGACAGCAGGGTTCCAGGAATGTGGAGATGCAGAGATTATCTAATTATCTTTTAAAACACTTAAAAATGAAAACATAATATATTTTAATATTACTTTTATTTTAAACATTGTTGAAGGTCTTTATTTTTTATAGATTCAAACTTCTGCCCCATTTAATTTTCCTTCTGGATGACAAATTTTCACTAATACCTTAAAGCATAAATTTCAAAACATAAATCTCAGGGGTAGAAAATCTTCTTTCTTTAATTTTCTAAAATAATTTTTTGCAGTCATTTCTGAAAGATATTTTCACTGGTTATAGAATTCTTTGCATACACAGTTGTCCCTCAGTATACACATAGGATTGGTTCCAGAACTTCCCGGGTACCAAAATCTGTGTATACTCAAGTCTTGCATTTGACCCTGCAATATGCATGTATACAAAAATTTGGTCCTTCATATACGTAGATTTTGTATCTCACGAATACTGTATTTTTGATTCACATTTGGTTAAAAATCATCTGTGCATGAGAGGATCCAGACAATTTAAATCCATGTTGTTCAAGAGTCAACTGTGGTTTTCTTCCAGTACCCTAAGGAAATCCCTCCTTTGTCTTCTGGTTTGCACAGTTTCTGACAAATATGCATAATTATAAATTTTATTCCTTCTAATACGTATTTTCGCCTCTGTCTTCAAGATTTTCTCTGTAGCTTTGGTTTTAGTGTTTCTAATATGATATGTCTAAATGTGTTTCTTTAGGCTTCTATTGTTTCTGGCCTTCTATGAGCTTTTTGGAGCTGTGGTTTTATGTCATTCATTACTTTTCAAAAATTCTCTGTGATTTTTTTCCTTCAATAATTCCTTCCTTCCTGACATTTCAGTTATACATGTTATTTTACATGATATTATCCCACACCTTTAGATGATTTCTTCTTTTTAATTAACACTTTTTGTTTTTCTCTGTGTTTCAGTTTGAGTAGTTTGTACGGACCTGTCTTAAAGTTCACAAGTTCTTTCCTTGGCTATGTCAATCCTACTGATGATCCTAAGAAGGAACTCTCTCAGTAACCACGTCATCATCATCTCTATTCTACCCTTTTTTATAGTGTCAGCTTTTTGATAAAATTTTCTGTTTGTTCATCCATTTTGTGTACTCTTTCCACTAGAATGTTTAGCATATTAATCATACTTATTTCAAATAGACTATCCTATAGTTCCATCATCTTGTTGAACAATTCTGCTATTAAGAGACTCTGGTGCATTCTTTAGTATGTCAATTGCATTTTTCAACTCTAGATTTTCTGCTTGATTTTTAAAAACTGCTTCAATATTTTTGTTAGATTTTTATTTCTCTGTCTTATCTTGAATTTGTTTGAGTTTCCTCAAAACAACCATTTTACATTCTTTGTGTGAAAGGTAACATAGTTTTGTTTCTCTGGAATTGGTCTCTGGTATTTTATTTGGTACATTTGGTGAGGCTATGTTGTCCTGGTCCTGATGCTTGTAAATGTTTGTTGGTGTCTGGGGATTGAAGAGTTATGTATTTATTGTTTCCAAGTCTGAGCTTGTTTGTACCTATTCTTCTTGAGAAGACTTTTCAGGTATTCAAAGGTACATTTGTGATCTAAGTTTTTGATCACTACAGCCATAACTGCATCAGGGGGCAATTCAAATCCAAAAATGCTGTGGTTTCTGTACACTTATAGAGGTACTACCTTTATGGTTTTGCATAAAGTCTGGAGGAATTCTCTGGATGACCAGAAAGAGACTGTTGTTCAACCATACCTGCATCAGGGGGCCCTCCAAACCCAGCAAAGCTGTGGTTTTTGTACACTTGTAGAGGTACTACCTTCATAGTCTGGAATGAAGTCTCAAAGCACTCTCTAGGTTACCAGGAAGAGACTCTTGTTCTCTTCCCTTACTGTCTCCTAAACAAACAGAGTCTCTTTCTCTCTGTGCTGGGCTACCTGAAGCTGGGGGAGGGGTGACACAAGCATTCCTGTGGCCACTACCACCGGTACTGCGCTGGGTCTGACCTGAAGCCAGCACAGTACTGGGTCTCTTCCAAGGCCCACTGTAAACACTATCTGGCTACCACTTATGTTTGTTCATGGTTCTAGCACTCTATAATCAACAGGTGGTGAAGCCATCCAGGCTTGTGTCCTTCTCTTCAGAGCAGCAATTTCCACCCCCAGCCCTGGGCAGGCCTAGAGATACCATGTGGGAGGCAGGGCCTAGAGTCAGAAATCTTGGAAATCCACCTTATGCTCTATTCTACTGTGGCTGGGATGGAACCCAAGACAAACTCTTTCCCTCCTTTTCCTCCCATTTCCATAGGCAGAGGAGTCTTTCCCCGTGGCTGCCACCAACACAGCCCTGTGGGGAATATTGCAAGGCTACCACCAACATTCAGTCAAGGACCAGGAGCTCTTCAGTCAGCTCATGGTGAATGATGCCAGGCCTGGGACTCACCCTTCAGGGGAGTGGATTCCAATTTATCCCAGGGCAGAGCAGGTCTAGAAATGACATCCAAGAGCTAAGGCCTGGAATCAGGGACCTCAAGAGCCCACTTGGTGCTCCATCCCACTGTAGCTATGCTGGTACCTAAGGTGTAAGACAAAGCCCCTTTTACTCTTCCCTCTGCTTTTCTCAAGCAGAAGGAGTATGTCCTCCTAGTTACCACAGCTGTGAATGTGCTGGGTCTTACCTGATGCCAGGACCTCTTAGGTCTCACCCAAGACCCGTACCTACCACTGGCTGATTATTTAGGGCCCAAGGACTCTTTAGTCTGCAGGTAATGAATCCTGCCAGAACTGGGTCCTTACCTTCAAGTCAGCTTCCTCCTAGCCCAGGATGTGTCTGTCAATGTTGTCTAGGAACTAGGGCCTGGAATAGGAGCCTCAGGACTCTGCCCAGTGCTCTATCCTACTGTGCCTGAGCTGGCACATAAGTTGCAAGTCAAGGTCCTCTTTACTCTTCCCTCCCAAGTAGAAAGGAATGAGTCTTTTTCAGAGCTACAAGCTGCCCTGCTTGGGATTAGGGGAAGGGTGATGCAAACACTCCCTTGGCCTCCACTGCTGATGTCTCACTAAGTCATGTTCCCCCCTTCCCTCACCAAGTACACTGGCTCTGAGCCCAATACAGCACTAGAACTTGCCTAGGAGTTACAGTCTTTGTGGTCACCCTTTCATTTGTGGAGGACCATAGAACACTTTAGCCCACAGTGGTGAGGCTTGCCAGAATTCAAGTTCCAACCGCAGGGTTGGGCGATTCCTCTCTGGCCAGGGCTAGTTGAAATGCTCCCTCTGTGGGTGCTGGCTGAGTTCTTCCCTGTGTTGCTTTCTGTTGTTACAGGGCAGTACTGAGTTCCAGTGCAAAGTCTCACAATCACTGTGCTCTTCCCCTGACAACAGCACAGATTCTCCACACCACATGGCCACGGCCAGCGGATATGGGAGGGGTGGCAACCAAAATTCAAGACTGTCTTTCCTACCCTCTCCAGTGCCTCTTTCAGTGATATGAAGTTAAAACCAGGAGCTGTGATCACTCAGTTGATTTTTTGTTGTTATGAAGGTGCTTTTTTTGTGTAGACAGTTGTTCAATTTGGTGTTCCTGTCAGGAGGACAGTTGGTGGAGGCTTCTAATTGGCCATCTTGCTCCCTAGTTTCATCAGTTGCATCATCTGTGTTTTCCTGCAGATTACTTCAGTTTGTTTTCCTTTCTTTTGTTTATCTCATTTGTAATTGAATTTGGATATCTGTATAGAAAGTAGTGACATAAATAGCCTCACTTTTTTTTTTTTCTGGTAGACCATTAGTGTTGGAAGTTGGATTAGTCTTATCAGGAATGTGTTATGCTTATGATTTGTTATTTATATTTTTTTCAGCGCCTCACTGGATTCAAATTCCACTAATGTTACTGTGTGCTTAGGGTGGGAGGTTGGGTGAAGAAGGGTTTCTCAATGTTGCTGCTCACCTCTCAGTTTTTAGCATTTCCTATGAAGATGCAACATGAAGGGACTCAGTCTCTAGGCTTTTGTCCCTCTTCCATGATAGACTTCTCTTGCTTATTGCTTGATGATGGCTAGTCTGGCAGTGTAGTAAGAGGATTCGGTTTTCTTTTTCAAGCTTTAGTCATAAGCAGGTCTTGTTTGCCTTCGTCTCAGGGATGGAACTTTCTCAGTGACCCTCTCCTGTTTTCTTTAGACGTCAAACTCTGCCCTATGTCTTTGTTGTCTTGTATGGGTAAGAATTTCCTATTCTTCCTCCAGTGTTAGGACATCTCTAATGTTATTGTTGTATTAATACAATCATGGGCATAGGATGACTTCTGGACCCTCTCTTAGTGGTAGTGTTTTCCCCTCCTTAACCTTTCCTCACTTGTAATATATTCTGGGGTATGCAGAGTTTGCTATTCTAACTTAGGCTTTTTATTTGGCTTCAGGAAAAAAATGACAGCATTTCCAAAATTTCCCACAGTGGCTTCTACTCTCTTTTAGATTTCTATGTGTACCCAGTGGATATATACAAGGGAAAAAAAAGCCTGAATATCTGCAACTGTCTTCTTTTTTCCTTTAACTTCCAGAGGTCCTATATTCTCACACAAGCTTACACTCAGCCTTTAGCAATTTATTAACTTTTTTACCTGATTCTTCTTACCTGCTTTCATGGCACCCAGAGCCTGCAGTGCTCAGCTACCAATAAGCCAGTGCTTACTCCACATCTCTTCCCAGGGGAGCTCATTTTTTCGTAGTTTTAGTCTAGTTTGTCATTTTTCAACTACAG
This sequence comes from Rhinopithecus roxellana, assembly GCF_007565055.1. NCBI lineage: Eukaryota > Metazoa > Chordata > Mammalia > Primates > Cercopithecidae > Rhinopithecus > Rhinopithecus roxellana. Next base: position 90,713,177 of record NC_044553.1, on the reverse strand, counting down.
TGCTCTGTTGAGTATTTAAAATTTACAATTTTCTAATTTAGCCAGATGTGTTTTGGGTAAGTGGTTGTGACACTCTTCAGCTTTCTCAATCCTATGTAAAAATTTTTTCTCATATTTAAAAAAATTAGTGATAACAAAATAATAGATTTTTATGTGCCACAAATTTTATCAGCAGTAGTAATAGATGGCATCTAGTTAGTGCCCAAAGGGCACAAAGAACTCTGCTAAGTGTTTTGCGTACATTATCTCATTTAGTAGTCACCCCCCCCATTACTTACAAGGTAGGCAATATTAAAATTCATAGGTAAGACCCTTATGACTGAGAATTGTAGTGTAGCTTGCCCATGGTTACATAGTAGTTAGGTAGACCCAGCATTTCAGTCTAGTTCAGTCCTACTATTCTGCTGTAAAATTCAATAACTGCCTAAAATATACTAAACTAATGAATGCCATTCATAAAATATTGCTTAATTCATGATAAATATACATAAGGCAATATTTTTTCTATATTGGCCTAAAGGGAACCAAGAAGCTAATTTATACATTCACACCCATTATTTTTTTAATAAGAGAGTCGGAGTGGTAGGACAGGTGGGTATCAAACAACGTTAGAAACAGATTTCAACAATTTATTCATTAAATGGAACAGAATGTAATGGAGAGTCCTTTAACTAAAGAGATAGAAAGTATATTACTGATTATACTGAATACAATAAATAGCACTGGTATAGTAGAATCTTATCAGATCATCATCTTCTCGAATTACTGAACTGCAGAGTTCAGCACTACCTAGATACTTTGAATAGCAGGGGCAGGAAGACTTTATTATTATCATAATACTATATTACATTGACCTTTTCTTAAATCAAATTGTGTTCCCTTCTAAATGAAGAAGCTAATGCACTAGTATAAGAGCAGCAGAGTTCCCCAGGGTTACTGCTAATGTCTTTATTTTTGTCCTCATGTGAATACATTGTGTTTTAACTCTGCTGTCCTGATTTTACCTTTACAGATGCATGGTTGAGATTGTGTTCAGTTGACTGAAAGATCAGACTTATTCTTCCAAATGCTAATAGAATCATTTCAAATCAACTATATTTGGGGAAAAATTCTCTTCTTAAAATGAAAACTATCACAAGTCCGTATCAAGACTTCCCCAGTTGATGTACAAATTTTTGTTTTGTTTCCCCCTTTGTCATTGGAATCATGATACTTCCAGTTAGTTGGTTTAAAAAAAAATCTTGGCATAATTGTTTCCCCCTTCCTTCTTAATCCATATATACATGCTTGAAGAGACAGCATAAAATAATGAAAAAAATTGTTGGCTTTGTCTCTTGCTGCTTATAGGACTTTCTCTTTGCCTGTAATTTTTGGAAGTTTGATTATAATGTTCTGGGGTAGTCTTATTTGGAGTGAATCTTACCACAGACCTTTGGGTAACAATTCCAGTCTGTATTCATTTAGAAGTATGACCTTGGGCAGCTGAAGTGACTGGAATATTGGAGGGGAATTATATGGCATCTCCTAAGATCCCTTTCAACTCAGAATTTGAATGACATAAGATTTCTGTTGCTTTGAAACCAACATTTGTGTTTATTATACTGTAACCATATTCTGTTCTCTATCTTCCACATTTCCTGTGGATCATTTTATGTTTGACGAGAGTAGATTTCCGAGTTCTGCATTAGAAAGAGACATCACAAATCCTCTTAGAGAAAAGTTAAATTCTCTCAAAACCTAACTACTGGAGGGTGGGAGGCAAGAAATATGACCGTTGGCAAAATTGTTGGCCCCTGATCTTTTTCATTACACTAACATAAAAAGTCTGCAGAGTCATGGATTTTGGTATTTCAGAAAACTAGTATCTTGCAATCCTCAAGAATCATAATTTGGGATGGTGGCTCAGGTCAATGTCTACTGCACTTAAAGAATTTCTGATTAAAGTTCAGAAAAAGTGAAATGAAAAACCTGGAGGTAATAAATCCATATCTGCTTTGGGAGCAAACTTGCTACAAATAAATCGTAAGCCTTTGATTAGAGAAAGCATATGTAAGTATTCGACAGTTTTTAAATACCAGTGTTCCTTTCCCAAAGCAATCTGCTGGTACAAGTGTAGGTGAAGCTGCTATAATTGTTTGGGCTAGAATTTGTTACAGCTAGAAAGTCATATGACCTCCCCAAAGGCCGCTGAGGTTGTTAGTCAGTCGTATTAGAGAGCAGATATACCCTGGGTCAACATTTGGATGTTCTTGAAGAAAATGCATTGTAGAATGAGCCTGCATCTTAGAGGTAGTCCTGTAAGGAGTCTAACTGGTATACCTGGCTAATTTAAATAATGCAGGCTCTCTCAGCCTATCCCGAAATTAACATAAGGTTTCTGTTGCTTTAAAACCAACATTTGTGTTTATTATACTGTAACCATATTCTGTTCTCTATCTTCCACATTTCCTGTGGATCATTTTATGTTTGGCAAGAGAGTCGATTTCAGAGTTCTGCATTAGAAAGAGGTATTAGAGTCTTGCTGCGTCTCCTCCTTCTTTAGAGACTCTTGCTGAGTCTCCTGGACTGACTTTGGCTAGCAGTGATGTCCATGCAGAATACTCCAGCACTCACTCTGTTTCACCCCTTAGCATGCTTGCCAACCCTCTTCTCTCAACTTCTAAGAAGATCAGATATCCTACGAGCTCTTGGACTTTGGTCTGTACTATTCGTATTAGGGCATTGTAGAAGATTGGGATATTGGAATGTTGCTGCCACACTGATTCTCAGTGACCTGACTCACTCATGGGGGAGACTGATATTATTTGGATATTTGTGCCTTCAAAATCTCATGTTGAAATGTGACCCCCCAGTGTTGGAGGTGGGGCCTAGTGGGAGGTGTTTGGTGGATTCCTCATTAAGGGCTTGGTGCCCTCCTCACAGTAATTAGTGACCTCTCACTCTATTAGTCCTTGGGAGATCTGATTGATAGAAAAGCCTGGCACCTCCTCCTCTCTCTGTTGCTTCCTTTCTTACCATGTGACACTCTGGCTCCCCTTGCCTTCCACCATAAGTAAAAGCTTCCTGAAACCTTACCAGAAACCAGATGTTGGTGCCGTGCTTCTGGTACAACCTGCAGAACTGAGCCAAATAAACCTCTTTTCTTTATAAATTAACCAGCTTCAGGTGTTTCTTCATAGCAATGCAAAATGGAGTAATCCAAGGACCTGGGAAAAGTTCAATGCTCTGGGCCAGTGGTGGTCCATTTCCTGACCTGGACATTGAGTTTCGCACAGAGGTCAGAGCTCTTATCTATTCCCACTACTGCTGCCTCAGGTGTATAGCACCTTAGGGTGGCACGGGTGGTAGCAGGTACCCTTTATCTGCCACTGCTGGCATCAGGGTAATCACTCCTTCTTCAGTATCCATGTCACATGTAAGGCATTTTCTTGGGGAAACTGTAGCCATCTGTCTCTGAGGAATTCTGAAACTAGAGCTCCACAATGCCAATTTCTTGCCACCAACTAGTGTCTTGACACTGTGCCCTGTCAGGTGAGTCCTTAAGCCTTGCTAGATGCCGATGAGGGACAGCCATTTCCCATGTGAATGAGCTGCTCTTCTTTCACCTTGTCTATCTTCTCACTGGTGACAGTGTATGGAAAGCAGGAGTGTTATAGATGTTGAAAAAAAACCATATGCTAGGAATATAGTGATTACAGCTAAGCAGTTTAAGAGAAGGCGTGGTTAGAAAATGTGTTATTCTGTCTTATGCTATACAATTCTGAATGGTGAATTTAACATGATCAGGAAACAATCATTCATTTACATTTTCCTTTATACTCTAAGATTTGCATTTGTGCTATCAATGAAGCACAGTAACAACCATGAGAGTTATTGGAAGCAAATATCCACAGGTGTCATGATAAAATGGGGCAGCCTCATGAGTAAATGGTATTACCAACATTAACTAAATTGTATTAGGGATGCTGATCAGGCAAGAAAATCTTGTTTCAATACAAACAGCTCCTGAAGAGCCATGGTGTCATGGGTTACTAGCATTGCTATCTTCTTCGTACAGTGGGAGGTAGAAAATTAGTCTGGACCAGCACATTTGACAATAAAGAACATGAAGAAATGGTTTCTGGACCCGAAGAGAAAGAGGTGGTATATAGACACTAAGAGGAATCTCTTTGTGCCCTGAATGGACAGTAAACACATACAGAGCACTACTTCTCTGCTTATAATTCTAAAATAAATTATACTTCACAAGGACCTATTGGGACTCTGAAAAAATGTTTGCCTGAGGCCCCGTGTGCCCTACGGGTGTCCTTAGAGAATGACCAAAGCAGGTAAGTTTCCTTTATAAACTTCTGTCATTAACATAAAAAGATAAAGGGGGAGCATGAAGAAATATCTATTCCTCCTCAGTAAAATACATAAAGTGAGAAGTTAGTGGAATGTAAATAAGGCAAGGTGTTGTGTATTGTTTCAGTGGCAGCACAGTGGAGGCCATTGTGAAATGGACATAGATAAAAGTGAGCAGAATGCTTACGCATGTGTGCAGCTGAAAGAATGTCAAAAGTGATACAGGATAAATCTATGCAGATCATTCAGGGCACCCCTTTCTCAAGGACCATGTTGAGAAAATGAGAATGCATAAGATTGATCTCCTCCCCGTGTACCTTTTATCACCTTTGCATAAGAAAAATTTCATAATCATGAAAATAGTTATATATTATTCAGCTAGGGCAGTTCCATAATTTAAAGTACTAAGTTGTTTTGTTGTTCCAGAAGTTTGTGCTCATATACTGAAACCTATATATACTTTATTTTTTTCTTTTCAGATAGGGTCTCACTCTGTTGTCCAGGCTGGAGTACAGTGGCACGATCTTGGCTCACTGCAACATCTGCCCCCTGGGCCCAAGTGATCCTCCTACCTTAGCCTACTGAGTAGCTGGAACTACTTGCACGCACCACCATGCCCGGCTAATTTTTGTATTTTTTGTTTGTAGAGACATGATTTTGCCATATTCCCCAGGCTAGTCTTGAACTCCTAGGCTCAAGCCATCCACCCACCTCAGCCTCATAAAGTGCTGGGATTAGAGGTGTGCCTGCCCAAAAGCAGTAATTTAAAAAATGAATAAAAGAGATGCCCTGTTTGCTGGTAGTTAGATAACAAATGGCCTAAGATATATTGATATCTTTATTCTTTTAGTTCTTTGTATTATGGAATTTTTTCTTTCTGATGTTTTTACTCATTTCTATGCAAAATTAACATCCAGAGAGCCAGTATCTAAAATTAAGAGGAAATTGCCTTGCTATAGTATTATTGAAATAATTGCAAGTTACAGGACAAAAGAAAGCATTTTCTTAATTATGCTTATTATTGTAAATAAAATTCATCAGGCTGGTATATTACTTAGAATAATGCATTTACAATAAAATTTAGGTGCTATAGGAATAATTCACATGGAAATGCAAATATTTTAGTTAGTCAGATATAGAAGCAAGGCATGAACTACATTGTTATACTAGCTTAAAAAGTTAAAAGCCATAAAATCATCATCTGTTTCTTTGACCATCTTTTAAAAGAAACATCTAAAAGAGATAACCTAATAGGACATGTTGGTGATGCTACTTAAACAATCTCAGAAAGACTTACTAGATGTTTAAAAGAATAAATCAGCTAGGTGCAGTGCCTCATACCTGTAATCCCAGCAATTTGGGAGGCCGAAGTCGGCGGATCACCTGAGGTCAGGAGTTCAAGACCAGCCTGGCCAACATGGCGAAACTATGTCTCTACTAAAAACATGAGAATTAGCCAGGCGTGGTGGTGCTTGCTTGTAATCCCAGCTAGTCAGGAGGCTGAGGCAGGAGAATCGCTTGAACCCGGGAAGTGGAGGTTGCAGTGAGCCAAGATTGTGCCATTGTATTCCAGCTTGGGCAACAAGAGTGAAACTCCATCTCAATAAATAAATAAATAAATCTACATTTATTTCATTTGTTGTATGTATCCATTAGGTAAAAATTAGAAAAAAAACAATTGAATTTGAATGAGATATAAATCTTTCCACAGCTCAATATTCCAATCCTTTACCTATATAGGTACATATTTGATGAATGGAGACATATTTATTATGCATGTTATATTTTGCATACAGTTGCAGCCTGCTTTTTCACTCATCATATCACATATTTCCATGTAAATGATATTCGTGTATTATCTAGATTATTGTCTTCAGTGTTTTCTAGAGTTGTACCATATGAGGGTACTGCAATTTATTTAATTATTCCCCTATTCTGGGAAATGTGGGTTGTTGATAACACTGTGATGAACACGATTGAAAACTTATCTGTGTGCACTTGCTTGATATTTTCTTAGGATAAAAGGAGTAGAATCATTGGGTCAAGGGGTAAAAACGTTTTACATATTATTATATTGTCCTGCAGAAATGCTATTTGCTGTGCTTTTCTTCAGCAAAGGGATATCAAAGGGTTTTTGAATGCCTAAGTAATCATTTTGTTTTACCGACTTGCATCACAAAATCCTTTATGCTCTGTTTCTATTTGTGTTTAATCAATAATGACTTCTAAACTTTGATGTTTAGGTGACTTTGTTTTGATTTATGTTATAATCTGGAAACATACACATTTATACAAAAGGGAGGAAATCTTTAATCCTTTGTTAAAACAACTAAATTTTTTTGTAATGAAAATAACCTACCCTGATTAATTTTATTTGCAAATGCCAATATTGGCATTAAGATATCTTTGTAGAAAAGTTTTATTGATATTCTGCTTTTCCCAATTGGGTTTATAACAACTAGCATCTATATTTTTATTTTAAAAATCTTGATAATGGATACTCAATTTTTATTAGTGTTTGCATATGAGTATCACATTTCTACTGTTTTAAAATTTTAATAATACACTACCCTAGACTTCATTATTTCATCCTTCTGTATCATCCCTCTAAAAGCATGTCTCAAAGGCTTAAAATTCATGGAAAGTTTGTTTCGTTATTCCACTGAAACTTACAGTTGTTTATTCAATTTCAGAACAAGAGCCCAAGATGCATTTTTCTTACCCGTTAAACTTTTTTTTTCTATTTTAGAAAATTTATAAAAACAAAATTAGCAGCAGGTTTGAAAATTCCATAACAGTACCATCTGTTCAAGGAAATGAGAAACATACTTCAAAAATAACTTTCCAAGCCGTGGTTCAAAGATACGTGGATTCTGGGATTTCCATTATTAGTTTTAGCTTTTTCCATTTCCCAGAAGCATTTTCTAAGAAGTTACTTCAGTTACTGGGAATTACTGGGAATGACTCAGATTTGCTGTTGTTATTTTGCTTTGAAACAACTTTTTATTATTAGAAAAAATTGATACAGTTTGAGTATTTCTTATCTGAAAGGGTTGAGACTGGAAGTGTTTTGAATTTCAAATTTTTTTCAAATTTTGGGATGTTTGCATATACATAAATACATAATTTATGTATACATAAATACCTTGGGCATGGAACCCAAGTCTAAATGCAAAATTCATTTATGCCTTATACACATGGCCCAAAGGTAAGTTTATACAGTATTTTTTAATACTTTTGTGCATAGAACAAAGTTTGTATATTTTGAACCATCAGAAAACATAGTCCTGGTTTGAAGGAACAGATGACACCATAAATTGAAAGTTTCACAAAAACTATTTCAATATAGCTATACACACACACTTCCAAAGTATGTAAACATTGAAGTTTTTAACCTTCACTCAAGCTAATTAAGTATATTTAGAAGGACATTAAATCATTTTAAGTAAATGAAAACTACCTATAAATACATTAAATCATGAGATGATACAGAAAAGAAAGAAAAGTATTGCAGATTTAATAATGGCATGTGATTCATTTCCGTGAATTTCAAATAATACACTCCAAATTTGCACACACAAGTTATTAAATATATGGTAAATTTTCATTTGTGCTGGTGACAGCAAAGGTGGTTACCAGTTCTTGAGCATATTCTAGGCAATTTTCTGAATGATACACTTGTAATTACAACACTGTGTTAAATCATGTAACGCTTGGTCCCCTGGCATCCCTGCAGTGCTGGTGGTATCAGTTTGAATTACTACATTTAGAAATGTAAGGCTGCTGTTTTACTAATTGAAACTGCTTCTGTGATAAGCTTAGAGGAAAAAAAGCTATGCTGATTCACAAAAGAAAGACCTTTACATGACAAAATACTTTGACATAGTGAAGTGTATAGAAGAGTAAAGTATAACGTGAAAAAGCTTCACTCTGGTAGCCTCTCCTGTAGTTACGTTAGCATAGCAATACTGAACGCTCATACAATGCTTTTAGAGGTTTTATTCATTTTAATACAGGACAAATCAATGGAAGATATTTTTCTACTATGAAATGCTGAATACTAGAGATTTTAGAAAAAAATTCAGTAGTAAAAATTATTATGTTTTTACTTTGTAACTTATCAAGATTAAAAATAAGCTTCTCCATTTGTTTTGTTCTTTTACTTTGTATATAACTAGCACATATGGTCAGGCCTTGAGAAAGCAGCATATTTGGGAGAGAGGAATCACTTTGTTTCTGCTATATAGTAACTAACAAATAAGCAATCACATTTCTTGGCTGATTGTCTTTTTGATGTACCATTTCTGTGATGTTAATAAACATGCATAAAAGTTTACAGTGAAACCAGTTTACAGTGAACCCCATTTTTTTGTGAATTGGCATTGAATTTATGAGAGCTGCCAGAATGTATCAATGTGTTCATTTTTCGTCTGTTTAATATTGCACTTTTCATAAAAGCTAGGAATAGTGTTGGATGTGTGACATCTATTTTCAGCCATGACTCACTGATTTCATCAGCATATTAAGGTCAACATTCTGAGGCTAAGAGAAAACAGACTTAGATGTAGAGGAAATACACACTAACTTCTGACGAGATTGCAAATTAATATAAATACTACATATGACATTTAGTACTTTTTCCTATTAGAATGTCATTTATTATACTTATCCCAGCTCTTCCACTTGTTAGCAGTTTGGCCTTGGGAAAGCTACCAAACCCCTCTATGCTATAATTTTGTTTTAAACTGTAAAATGGGTATAATAATATTTATTCCATGGTTATTGTGAGGATGAACTGAGATAATACAAGTAAACTGGAAAAGTAAGCAATCTATAAATGTTAGCTTTTGTTTTGTGCCTTGAATAAAAGTGAAGTTCAATTACTGTTTTTAAAGTACATTGCTGTGGGAAACTGGCAGAAATTTTTTCTTGCTTCATAAAGAATATTTGTGCCTGTGTAATTGTATTAGTCTGAGTTCTTCAGGGAAACATAACCATAGAACATCTATCTATATGTATGCATTAGGTTAGTACAAAAGTAATTGCAGTTCTTGCCATTAGAAGTAACGGCAAGAACTGCAATTACTTTTGCACCAACCTAATATATATGCACATGCCATCACAGTGACTGTTCATAATTATTCTAGGGCTCTAAGGTAAGCACATAAAGGCAGTTTTTGTATTTATTTGAAGTTTTTATTTATCTTAGAATGTACAGGCTTTCATTGGCAGAGAAGCCCCAGTTTGTCCAGCACAAACAGAATTTCTTTGGAACTTGTAATTATTCCCTACTGAAGCTGGTCTGTAGTAATCGAGAATGTTGTCCACAAGAAGAGAAAGTGGAGATGAGAAGCTGAGAGAGAAACGGTTTGGGTGGCAGCAAGTCACTGGTTCTAGACTTTGCCCACTATACCCATCACTTCTGGGTGATATGAACTAGTCATTTTCCCTCTTTCTCTAAGCATATTTGCATTTTTTCCTGTAACTTACAACCAAAGGAGTAATGACTAATAGAATGAATTCTATTATATCTTAGGGCGGTATTTAACCCCAGAGTTTTAGGAAACACAGCTCATCACATAAGCTTTGGGTATCTTTATAGAGATTAGAGTTATCATGTTAATGCATTCCCTCATTCTCTTGACCTTGAAAAGGCAATAAATCTGGCTCCTCCCTCACTAACATTCTGTGTCCTACATTTGATCTTAAAGTTCTATACCTGCTATGTCAATCAAAAACCGTTTAAACGATTTAGTAATAAGAACATTTTAAAACCCTACTTGCTTTCTCTTTGACCTTTTTTCTCTTTTCTTCTCTTCTGCCAATCACAAATCTGCTTCTATCTGTATGTAGAAAGAGTCCAAAATAAAGCAACCTTAATTTAAATTTCATGGAGAAGACTGAGGATCCACAAACAGTGCTTTTTATGGTGACAGTATACCTAGTGGAGTGTAATAAAATTTCTTTCTCAGGAGAATATTGATAGATATTACATGCAGATAAAATAAAATGATTGCTTTTAACTGACTGTTGGAGAAAACAAGTAAAAATGATGAAACAAATATGCAATAAGGTAGGGGATAAAAAAGAGAATAAGAGTAGAAATTACACATTGCAATTCTTAATATATGAGAACAGGATAGAGTGATTATTTTTTAAAAGTCCCTGCGTACCAGGTAGAGTATTCATTTACCACAAGCAGGTGGTCATGTGATTTAGAACAGTGAACTTGCCCAAGAATTCCCATGATCTCTTTCCACATGATAGATGAACTAGAACCTGAAGATCAGAGTATGAAGCTGAAGATCAGAGAAGTATGCCTTCTAAATATCAGCCGAAGTTGCCTTTCCTCCATATCGTTAAGTTCTTTCCAGTGATGAAACCCCGTAGGAAGCCTCAAGGGGACATAGGTTTTGGAAACATAGATTTGCAACTTTCCCAATTACAGTAAAAGAAAGATTGAAAGGAAACATGAAAATTTCAAATAGGAATCAATGAGAGAACCAGAACTATCTCAAATGGGATAGGGGAGGGAGTAGGCACAGATAACCATTACCAGAAATTGGAAACTGGGGAGTAGAAAGGCAAGACGAATACCTCTACCACTATGCCTAGACAATTTCTATACAGCTTATAAAAACTGAAACACAGAAAAAAAAATTCCTTAGTCCTTATAACAACAAGTAAATTAACAGTGTTTTGAAGAAGAAAGAAGTCAAAAAGGAAAAAGTGATGAATAAAATGTAATCAGTTTTCTTATAAAGTTGCTGACATTACTACATGGAGACTCCAGTTTGATTGTCTTTGGAGCAACACCAAGCCTGTGGGTTACCCAGATATATGGTCTCTGAAAGGTCACCCTGGACAGCACCCAGTTGACCATGTGATCTATGAAGAGATAGTCTTTATGGGATGTGGTTGGGTGCAGTGTTGATTCTTTTTCCAAACTCAGATGCCCTTCCAGAGAGAGCACGTTTCTGGATTTAAGAAACAAGTAGTGACACGGACCATCCTACCATAGACAGTGAGAAGTAGCACACTTTTTTTTAGCCTTCACACATCTCAGTTCAACCACAATAGATCAATGTGTTAGCAGTTGAAGAATCAGGATTCTCTTTTCTTGATGAAGAAAGTACAATAGAGAGAGTTAGGTGAGAGTTACTGGAAAGGCACAAGCCATAGCCTTGTGGGAGAAGTACTCCTCTGAAATCTCTCCCAGTTTTTTCACGAACTCCAAAATAGCACTAAAGAACAGGGAGAAGTCAAAGATCAAATTAAGCTGTCTGCATGGGGTCGACAGGAGCACAAGGTAGGCAGTCAACTTGACAACCTTGGCGAATAGAAACAAGAATTTCAAATCCATCTTTGGTCAAAATCATGATATGAATGAAACTTCTTTCTGGGATCCTTCATACTATAGTATCCTTTTAATAATTCCGCATTCAGTATCTAAAACCCTTAAACATAATTTATCTTGAAGGTAAGACATAAAAATGAAGATTGAATTAATGATAGGAGTTGGGACAATAAAAACTAATTTATGAATAGTTTATTTTCCTGCTAAAGACTACAGAAATTGATTTTAAAAATAGAATAAAATAAAAATGTCCAAGTGGTTACATTTTTAAAATAAAACTTGTAGAAAGTTCGCATGTGAGAGTTCACATTTTAAGTTCAAAACTTAAAACATTAATACCTTGCAACTCAGCTGAAGGTGAAAAATTACGTTACATAGGAAGGGCTATGACATTTGTTTTTCTTCTCAGTGGGGAAATCTGGCTTCTGGTGGAACCCCACTAAGGGGGGTTACTCCTGAATACAACCTGTAACCATCACCACAGGGTACACTGATAAAAGGTGGCATGGAAACACATAAATAGATGGAATCATTTCCAGGGTAGAAAGTAAAACAAAATAATGACTTTATTATTAGTCTTTTAGAGGGGAATAAAAAAAGTGATAAAGAGTCTTACTTGAAAAGAGCAAGTAAATAATTAAAGAATAAGAATTCTTGACTAATAGTAATAAATTTGGTTCTTGCTGGCCAAATGGACTTATCATCAAAGCCTAGGAGAAACCATTCAGAAGATAAACATTTCTGTTAGCTGAGGACTTTCTTCAGAAACTTAAAAAACAAAATGTTTATGTAGGAATGCTACTATGTATAATTAACTCATGGTATATGTAAATATTTTTAAGTTAATTGTGTATTTACCAATCTTGGAGATGTTTTAGTAACTGTTAATGAGACCTTATGTTGTTGATGGAGTTACCATTTAGAGAACTAATCTAGGCATAATAATGGGAAGACATATGATTAAAGGAGTCAAGATTCTGGCACCTAGAGTAGTACAAGATATGAACAATATCCTTTACAAAATATGTCTTATCAAAGCTTATTTCCATCTGAGAGTGATAGCATTTTGCCACTTTAAGAAGGAGCTCATTATATCATCAGTAAAAGTTGATTATTGATATCTATTCACTGCAACCTCTGCCTCTCGGGTTCAAGCAATTCTCATACCTCAGCCTCTGGAGTAGCTGGGATTACAGGCACACACCACCACGTACAGCCAATTTTCGTGTTTTTCATAGAGATATGGTTTCACCATGTTGAGGCTGAACTCCTGACCTCAAGTGATCTGCTCACCTCGGCCTCCCAAGGTGCTGGGATTATAGGCGTGAGCCACCACACCGGACCTTCTCATCACGTCTTAAACCAAAGGTCTGGAACTGCTGAATGTGCATTTCCAAATTTTAATTGAACTTGAATCAACAAATTACCACCGAGAAGCGGGGTGGGGGACTTCTAGAGGTAAACGTAGTATTACAGTTAGTGATGAAAGACTGAATGAGTTATTTCCCTTTAAGATTGAGAACAAGACAAGAATATCTATTCTTACTATTTTTATTCAACATGGTACTGAAATTCTAAGCCAGCACAATAATGCAAGAAAAATAATTTAAAAGGACACAGAGTGAAAAAAGATATAAAACTGTTTATATTTGCAGACATATAATTGCACAGAATTTCCTGAGGAATCTACAAAAAATCCTAGAACTAATAAATGAGTTCAGTATGGTCACAGGATGAAAGAAGAACACACAAAAAATCAGTTATATTTCTATATACTAAAAATGAAAGAGAGAAATTCAAATTAAAAACTCCAATGCTATTTATTGCTCCAAATAAATACTTAGCTCTAAATCTAACAAAATATGTGCAAGATCTGTAGGTTGAATTACAAAATAATGAAGGAATCATTGAAAACCAGTTGGAAGAGCTTTCTGTATACATGGATTGGAAGGCACAGCATAATAAAGATGGCAATTCTCCCCAAATTGACGTATAGGATTAGAACAATTGCTATAGAACTCCAAAAGCTTTTACTAGACATGAAAATGCTTATTTTAAGGTTTGTGTGGAAGGGCAAAGGGCTTGGAATAGCTAACACAATACTGAAAGAAATGAAAATAATCCCTCTACCCAATATTAAGGCTTACAACATAGCCATACTAATCAGGAGATTGTGGTATTGGCAGAGGGATAGATACACAGATCAATGAAACACAAGAGAGAGCCCAGAAATATACCCACACATTTGTGCCCTAGTGATTTTTCTTTAATAAAGGCACAAAAGCAATTCGATAGAGAAACCACAGCCTTTTCAACAATGCTGCGGAAGTGATTGGATATCTGTAGGCAAAAAATAAAAAAGAATAAATAAAACAAACATATAAAACATTTTCAAAATGTTTTTGAAACCTTCTAAACCTCCCACCTTACTCAAAAATTAAGTCAAATAACTCAAAATGGATCATGGACTTAAATGTGAAATGTAAAAGTTAAAACATTTTTAGAAAAAACCCCAGAAAATTTGCAGGACTTAAAGCTAGGTGAAGAGCTTCTATATTTGGCACAAAAGCATCATGATCCATTAAAAGAAAGACAATTTGGACCTCATCAAAAGTAAAACTTGAAGGAAACTGTGAAGGGGATGAAGACACCAGGTGCAGACTCAAAGAAAATAATCGCAATCTACATATCCAACAAAGACCTTGTATCTAGAATATATTAAAGAATTATCACAATACAATGGTTTAAAAAACAATTGAGGTAGAAAACGAACAAAAGACATGAAAAGACCTTTCACTTAAGAGGACATAGAGATGGCAAATAAATACATGAAAAAATCATTAACCATTAGGGAAATGCAAATTTAAACCAAATTATGATGTCACTACACATCTTTATAATGGCTAAAATGAAAAAGCTATAACACCAATACTGGCAAAGACGTGGAGAAACTAAGTTACTCATACATTGCTGATGTCAACATAAAATGTTATTATTACTCTGAAAAATAGTTTGTTAGTTTCTTATAAAACTAAACCTACAATTACCCTATGACTCTGCAATTAGACTCTTAAGCTTTTATCCATAAAAACAAAAACATCATCACACAAAAATCTGCACATGAACGTTCATAGCAGTTTTATTAATGATAGTCAATACTTGGAAACAATACAAATGCCCTTAAATGGTGAATGAGAAAACTGCAGTATATACATACCATGGGTTGTTAGGCATCCACATAAAGGAATGAATTCTTGATATCTACAATAACCTGCAAAAATTGCCAAGGAGGTTTGAGTTTAAAGTCAGTCTCAAAAGATTATATTACAGTATGATTTCATTTATATAACATTGTTGAAATAACAAAATTATAGAGATGGAGAACAAGTTAGTGATTGCAAGGGTTTAGGGATATAGAGAGGGTAGTAAGTGTAGTATTAAAGAGGTAGTAAGAAGGAGCTTTGCAGTGATGAAACAGTTCTTTTGATGACAGTGGTGGTTACACAAAGCTACATACATGATAAAATTGCACAGAATTACATAGCCACATGTGTATGTGCACAGATGAGTGCATGCACATACAGAAATAAATACTCGTAAACCTTGTGAAGCCTGAATAAGATTGCTGGGTTTAATAATGTCAGTTTCCTAGTTCGATAGCTCTATAAGGTATACCACTGGGGGAGACTAGGTGAAGGGTGCATAGGACCTCTCTGTACATTTTTTAAGACAAATTCTTGTGAATATGTAATTATTTCAAAATCATAAGTTAATGAAATTTTTCAAAGATTATATGCATTATTCTCCAATTCTGGTAAGTGTTGCATACAGTTTAAATCATGAAACAAATAGGTAATATAATCAAACAGCATTTGCCTTTAAAAGCTAGAGGGGTCCAAAGATGTGATAGGCTTATTGTGGTGTAAATAGTCATATAGCATACCTTGCATTGAGAAAAATTATATGAATAATCAAAAGGCAAAGAAAAGGCAAACTTCTCTGAAAGGTGAATTAGCAGATACAAGTACTTTAGCTGAAATGAGAACCTAAGCACTCTGTCATGCTAGCTGAATTAAAACTCTATTTTAAAGTCTAGCTGTGGGATAATAAATTGTTAAATACTTTGTATACTAAGCATGGAGAGAATAAGGACTGGATTTTATTTTATTTTATTTTATTTATTATTTTTTGAGATGGAGTTTCACTCTTGCTGCCCAGGTTGGAGTGCAATGCCATAATCTTGGCTCACTGCAACCTCTGCCTCCTGGGTTCAAGTGATTCTCCTGCCTCAGCCTCCCAAGTAGCTGAGATTACAGGCATGTGCCATCATGCCCAGCTAATTTTGTACTTTTAGTACAGACGGGGTTGCACCATGTTAGTCCGGCTGGTCTCGAATTCCTGACCTCAGGTGATCTGCCCACCTCGGCCTTCCAAAGTGCTGGGATTACATGCATGAGCCACTGTGCCTGGCCAGGACTGATTTTCAAAACAAAACTAAAGCAAGCAGTTCAAAATGTGTTTGATAATTTTTAGGTATTAGGTAAAATGCAGTTCCACTCAACACTTGGTTTCATACATATGATGATCTCTAAATAATATTCTCTGTTTAGATATAGTGATGGTTTCTTGAGTGTGAGCCCATAGCTTTTATATATTTTTTACATGGCCTAAAAACCTTTCAACCCCAATTTAAGACCTTACTAAATAACAGATACTTTTTTCTGCAGTCTTGAATATCATCTTTAAATAGTCCTAGAAGATTGTCAGTAGTATTCTCGTTGTGCAGATTAGAGAACTAAGGCTCAGAGGTTAGATGCCTTGCCCAGTGTCCACACAATTAACAATAAGTGGTAGATTCAGGAATAAAACTCTAGTTTTATTCTAGTCTGATTCCACAACACACTTCCTTTTTTCTTTCCTCTATTTCCTACAGAGTCTGCCTCTGGGGGCTGTGAGTGAGAAGGCTGCCAATAATACTTAGTAAGCATAACTCATATAACCATGAATTTCAACTTCAGGTGCAATTGGTTACACAATGTGAATATCCTGATCAATGGCTCCATACCTATGCCATAGTAATAATGAGATACATATGCATCATGCTATTTTCTCAAAGCATGTCATGTCATGCTATAGTCAACTGTGATATCCACATTCTGGGATTTTCTTATAGGAGCCAGCTTACTAACAAGTAGTACACAATGAAACTCTTTCTCCTAGAAACAGACGTGAACCCACAGGGTCGCTTTAGGGTATGGCTTTCCTAATGTCAGTGACCTGGTTTACTATTACTCTACAGTGTTTGTAAGATGTTAACTTTGGAAGTGGCCAAGTAAAGGACACACTGGACTTCCTGTACATTTCTCTGCAATGGCCCTCAGATTCTGTAATTATTGTGAAGTAAAAGTTACAAAACCAACTATTGTTGGGCACATAATTGAACTCAGGTCAGTTATCTGAATATGTTTTTTCATACTAAATGTGACACTAGACTATGTGTTTTAGTTTCACATAAGTGATACAGATGAGAAACGCTTCCATGATATGGAAGAGACTATTGAGAGGTTACAGTTACGAGGGGGGACCAGGTTTCATGAAAAACTGAGATACTTGAGTTAGACCTTGAAGAGTATCATTTTTCTTAGCACATTAGTGTTAAGAAAGGTAAGAATGATTAGATAAGAGTGGGAGCAAATAAAAAGGGGAGGAAATGAGTGTGGCAGGCAGAACAGAAATGGACGAGGGTATCAGCTTATGAGAAGCCGGGAGAGACAAGGAGGGCTCGGCCTGTTCCTAAATTGTCATGAGAAGTCAGTGGAGATGGGAAGGCCCCAATTCAGGACTTCTGGAGGAAAAGCTCCCCTGTTCCATATTGAAAAGATCATCCTATTGTCTTTTCTTTTTTTTAGGAAAAAGTGATAAAGTTGTAATTGTTGTTACTGCCTGGGTTCACCTCTCACCTCCACTTGTTACTAGCTGAGTGGCTTGTACAAGTTTTGACAATTCCTAAACCTCAATTTCCATATCTGTAAAATTATGGTAATATTATTTCCTCAAAGAATCATTGTAACCACAAATAACTTAACAAATGTTGGGATGATTGCTTTAAAAATGTTCAATTAATGGAGATGGGATTGATGATAATGATAATGATTCCTTTCTCCCCAATAACTACATTTATTTGTGATGGGAGTACAACATTTCTGAATTGAGGAACTGCCATATTAAGACACGGGTCTGCCATAAAATGTGAGATATTATTAAAATCTTGGTGTTATTGTGGTTCTCTCTCCTTTCTTGGACCAGCCATACTTTGGTTTCTTTTTCCCAGACAATACACACATTGCACTTAGTTCTTGTCCCGTTTTTGACCTGCTTCATTGCTGCTAGGTAGTTTCATGCACTAACACTTCCATGGATCCACAAAGATTACTGCTTTTAATTAAGACATTGGTCGGTGATTAGGACTTCTTGGTATAATCAAATCACAAACAAAATTTGACCTACTTAATAGGCTCATGGTGAGTGTATTAGTTAAGATTATTTGTTCCTAGCTATATAAATACAGCCGACTGATTTAAACCAAGGGAAATGTATTGCTAGAATATTACATGGCTCCTTGGATCATAAGGAAAGTGGGGACAGAGAATAAGAAAACAGGTAGAAAGGAAATGAGGTGGATGGCAGTCCAATCCCTTGCCAAGGCTATACCAGAGTGTCAGTCCAATGAAGCCACTGCTACTCTGGTACAGATCACCGCTTGCCACCTCCTGTGCTACTATCCCTGGATACTACTGCAGACATGTCTTCTATGACGGCCCCAGCCATTAGATGTCTCTACCCAGTCATGACAACAGAAAATAATTCTTCATTACCACTGTTTCTAAATTACAAATTCCATATTAAAATCCTAGCAGGATGTAGCCATATCCGAGCCCAAGTTTAGTGCTCAAGCACTAGCTGCAGAAAGGGCTGGCAAAGTGAGAAACTTCGGCAGCTTCTATGGTAAGAAGTAGCCTATGTCCTCCACAAGTTTCACAAGATAGAGAATTGCCTAAACTTATGATGGAGTAAAAGGCTGGGAAGTCTAAAATTGGTAAATTTCCACCTAGAAAGGTAGAAAGGGGAGGCCTATGGGAGGGCAGTGATTCTTAAAATCAGAGCGTATTAGTGGTTGTTCTTATTTTTATCTATGTAATGAGTCTGCTTCTCTTGTACTTTGTTTCTTTACAATATTCCTAAGGAGTCTCGTTATGACCTCAATAACACAGTTGATAAATTAGGTTTTTTCAGTTGGTTGTTCATAGCTAGATTTTCAGCTCTTACTCTGTCTCTTTTCTATCCCTAGTATTTGTATAGAATGAAATATGAGGAGCAATTGAAGCAGAAATTGATGGATGGAATTCCAAGTAGGAAGGAGCTGAGTTCAGATGCCAGCTCTGTCACTATCTAGTTGTGTGATTGGCAACATCATTTAATCTTTCTAGACCTTAGTTTTCTTCTCTGTAAGATGGGGGATATTATTACCCAATTTGAAAACTGATCCAAAGTTGAAAAGATTGCTTTTAAATTAATCTGGTAGAATGCCTAGCATAAAATAAAATACTAGATAACTAAGAAATGATAACATTTTTGTTATTTTTTTCTTCCTCTCTTAGAGAGTCATTGGCTACAAGGACTTCAGTGTATCTGCAATGCGTACAAATATTTTCTTTTTCTTGTTTCTCCTTCATTCCCTCCTAGTTCCATTGTTTGCTGTGATAGCTACTGAGCTTTGTTTGATTAGCTGCAGTAGTCAGACATCCAGAAAGATTGTAGTCTGCCATCCAGAAGATTGATCCTTTCTGTTGGACAAGGATGAAGCCATTCATAGCACTTGGGAGGTCTTTCTTGGAAAAACAAAACAAAACAACAAAAAAGGAAAATAAGTAAAGATTGGGAAGGGATATGTCTTGTAGCTCTGCTAGTGAGCGGCACATCACCAATAGAGCTGAACAAAACTAGCAATATGTTACCATTGAATCTGGTAACATTTTATCTAGAGGAATGCACTACACAAATCCTTGCACCTCTGTAATGCGCAACTACATTCCTGGAAAGCTGAATGGCAACCTGAAACTCTCTTCTCTGTTTACCCACGTAAACCTGTCCAAGGGAACTCAGGTCTCAGCAGCTTATTTTCTTATTAATAAAAGCACAGAGTGATGAAATTAACATATGTATCAACAGAAGCACAGATTGCATAAAGAGATCAGAATTCTCTCAGGATGATTCTGCCCATTAAGATAACTGCAGGGCATAATATTTCATTATGTGCATTCTAATTGAGGAAATAAAAAAATATTCCATTTTCTCTATTTTTGATACCAGCATTTGGGAATATTGAGACAATTTAGAATAAGCTCTGACTTGTATAGACTTGAAAAGAAAATGAAATTTGTTTTTAAGCACTTACACATTGAATAGTAGCTCTTAGAAAATTTGTTAACTTGGGTCATATTTACATTCTTATTGCCAACCCAGTGATTCACTACTTAGGATGAATTTATGGTCCTTTCATTACTTGCAGTTATTTGGGTCTTAAACTAAGAAAGACAGTACCTAAACATAGAAAGTGTGTGCAAATGCGCCTGTATATGAATTTTAGTTTGTAGTTGTAATGGAATTTCTAACTGAACGTGAAAACTGGAGTTCTTAGGGCACAGGATTTAATCTAACAAATAATTATCTTTCTCAATAGTACCATAAAGAGAATCCTAATTAATGTGCTAATAGCTACTCCCTGTTTACAGGGCATTATCTCAGGTCTTGAGCTGTAACAAATATACATGAAAATTAATGCTCACAGAGCAGAGAAAGAATACATTTAATTGCTAGAACTATGCCTGTGGGACATTTCAATCAGAGACAGCACAAGAAGGGAATCTTAAAAAGTTATCTCCTTGAAGTCCAAGCCTAAAATGAGCTATTCCTTATAAAATAATTTACTGTTTTGTTATCTACAGATATAACCCAGAAGTCATCCCCATTTCCTCCTGGAATTAAATAACCTTGGAATTTTACTCATTAGGGACCCTGGAGGTCACTAGTCCAATCTATATCTTAGATATGAGTCCTTGACAAATGGTTGTTTAATCACTATTGGATCTATCTGGTGTTAGGAAGCTCACTAGCTCTTAAAGCAAACTTTCCCAGTTTAACAGTCTGACAATGAGCATGTATTGTTCTAAATTATTTTCTTGAAATGTAGCCTGATATTTCTTTGTTCTAGCTTCTGAAGCCATTTAGAAGAAGCATAGACTCTTTATCCATAGTAGCCCTTCAGTTTTAAATTGAAATATATAAACATGTTTCTCCCATATTTTCAAACCACATATTTCCATCTTTTTCAAATGTTACTAGTATATTCTGGTTTTCTAGAATTAAAATGTCATGGGGCCTTCATTTCCAACAATGTTGGCTTAGGTAAACTTGCTATTGAAAGCAACTAATCATTTTGGAGGGGAAAATTGAAATATTTTCCAAAACAGGTCAAAATACTAACAATATGATCAGACCAGAGGTTGAGAACCTAGAAAGGTCAGTAAAATACTTGGACAGCTTTTACCTGGGGGTCACTTGTCAATGCATAATACACAGGCTGAGACACTAGGCCATATTTCTTGTGACCCTCAAATGGATAGGGGGACAAAATCCAGGATCTGGGACTCAACAATGGTACAGATTCTAGTAAATATCCTTTGTTTGGCTTTAAGATCTCTCATTTAAAAATAAGGGTGGACTAGAAATAAACAAACCCTAGGATGGTATAAAAGCCCTGCTTCACGTCATCTGGGTTCCCTAGAATCTTAAGACTTTAACATATATAAAGATGATCCTGAACTGTTAGTTCCCCAAGCATCTGACTGAGGCAAATGAAAAATATCCCCTGTCGGAAAACATTATCATTTTATAATTCAAATTATTTCTACAAATAACTTCTCAAATGCAGTCTTTAATGACTAGTTAAAAATAACTAGGCACACGAGAAGACAAGACAACAGGTGCAAAAACCTACAAAAGAAAAACAGACAACAGAAACATAGAGATTAGAAATATTGGAATTATCCAGTCTGTCATTGATGGACATTTGGGTTGGTTCCAAGTCTTTGCTATTGTAAATAGAGGTGCAGTAAACATATGTGTGCATGTGTCTTTATAGTAGAATGATTTATAATCCTTTGGGTATATACCCAGTAATGGGATTGCTGGGTCAAATGGTATTTCTGGTTCTAGGTCCTTGAGGAATTGCCACACTGTCTTTCACAATGGTTGGACTGATGTACCCTCCCACCAACAGTGTAAAGCATTCCTATTTCTCCACAGCCTCACCAGCACTTGTTGTTTCCTGACTTTTTAATGATGGCCATTCGAACTGTTGTGAGATGGTATTGTGGTTTTGATTTGCATTTCTCTAATGACCAGTGATGATGAGCTTTTTTTTATATGTTTGTTGGCCACATAAATGTCTTCTCTTAAGAAGTGTCTGTTCATAACCTTCACCCACTTTTTGATGGGGTTGTATCTTTCTTGTAAATTCAGCAAACTCACACAGGAACAGAAAACCAAACACTGCATGTTCTCACTCATAAGTGGGAGTTGAACAATGAGAACACACGGACAAAGGAAGGGGAACATCACAAACCAGGGCCTGTCGGGGCATGGGGGGCAAGGAAGGGGAGAGCATTAAGACAAACTCCTAATGCACACAGGGCGTAAAACCTAGATGACCAGTTGATAGGTGCAGCAAACCACCATGGCACATGTATAACTATGTAACAAACCTGCATGCTCTGCACATGTATCCCAGAACTTAAATTAAAAACCAAAAAACATAAACCAAAAAAGAAATATTAGAATTATCAGACATAGATTGTAAAACCAATGTCCTTACTAAGTAAAAGCAGATAAAAGCAAAGTATAAAAATATCACGGAACTAGAAACTATAAAAAGTGATATATACTGTATTTTAAAAAGAAACAAAAATAAATTCTGAACTGTAAAAACAGGAGGACATTAAAAGAGTTATTATAACTATATCCCTTATGTTCAAGAAGACAGAAAAAAGGATAAACATGTTAAGGCAATATGTAAAAGAATAAAGACCCAAATAGAACATCTAGAGATGAAATATCCATTCTGTGGCTTCTTGGTTCCTACACTCATGCCTCATGCCTGCTTAGGGATACAGAACCACGAAAAGGTATCTTAATTTAATGATTGTGCTACAACTTAAAGGATGAAACTCAGCCCTTCAGTGTTGCCTCTGAGCTAGTATCTCAGCTGTCCTTTAAGAATGCCATTTCAGTGCTCTGTGAGACTTTTACTGAGTGGTATAGTATATGACATAAATAGTGGGCCCTATGATAGGTGTAATCCTATGACAGCCCACTCTCACATGTCCTTTTTTTGTAAAGTGGGTCACCTGGTCAGATGCTATGCTGTGAGATTTCATGCCTGTGGATTGGGCATTCTCTAAACCCTCAGATGGTGGTACTGACTGAGGCTTTGCAGGCAGGAAAGGAAAACATGTGCCTGAAGTTCGCACCTACCACTGTTAAGATGAACCATTGGCCTTTCTAGGATAGATGAGGCCTGAAGTAGTCAACTTGTCACTAAATCATCAGTTGGTCTCCTCTAGGAATTTTGACGTATTGAAGGGTCAGCATTGGTCTCTGTTAATAACAGGTAGGATATTCAGAAACTACAGATAGTGGATCTGCTTTAGTAAATAAGAGTCTATACCACTGGCTCCGCACATAGACTTTGTCTCTGCTACCATGACTACTACTTTCATATTACAGTTCTAAGGTAACAACGTTAACATTAACCAGCCAAGACATTTTGTCTATTTGGTTTTTCAGTGCCTTTTCCACGTGGATGCTTTATTTTTATTTTTATTTTTTTTTATTATACTTTAAGTTCTAGGGTACATGTGCATAACGTGCAGGTTTGTTACATATGTATATTTGTGCCATGTTGGTGTGCTGCACCCATCAACTCGTCAGCACCCATCAATTCATCATTTATATCAGGTATAACTCCCCAGTGCAATCCTTCCCCCCTCCCCCCTCCCCATAATAGGCCCCGGTGTGTGATGTTCCCCTTCCCGAGTCCAAGTGATCTCATTGTTCAGTTCCCACCTATGAGTGAGAACATGCGGTGTTTGGTTTTCTCTTCTTGTGATAGTTTGCTAAGAATGATGGTTTCCAGCTGCATCCATGTCCCTACAAAGGACGCAAACTCATCCTTTTTTATGGCTGCATAGTATTCCATGGTGTATATGTGCCACATTTTCTTAATCCAGTCTGTCACAGATGGACATTTGGGTTGATTCCAAGTCTTTGCTATTGTGAATAGTGCTGCAATAAAACATACGTGTGCATGTGTCTTTGTAGTAGAATAATTTATAATCCTTTGGGTAGATACCCAGTAGTGGGATGGCTGGGTCATATGGTACATCTACTTCTAGATCCTTGAGGAACTGCCATACTGTTTTCCATAATGGTTGAACTAGTTTACAATCCCACCAACAGTGTAAAAGTGTTCCTATTTCTCCACCTCCTCTCTAGCACCTGTTGTTTCCTGACTTTTGAATGATGGCCATTCTAACTGGTGTGAGATGGTATCTCATTGTGGTTTTGATTTGCATTTCTCTGATGGCGAGTGATGATGAGCATTTTTTCATGTGTCTGTTGGCTGTATGAATGTCTTATTTTGAGAAATGTCTGTTCATATCCTTTGCCCACTTTTTGATGGGGTTGTTTGTTTTTTTCTTGTATATTTGTTTGAGTTCTTTGTAGATTCTGGATATTAGCCCTTTGTCAGATGAGTAGATTGCAAAAATTTTCTCCCATTCTGTAGGTGGCCCGTTCACTCTGATGGTAGTTTCTTTTGCTGTGCAGAAGCTCTTTAGTTTAATTAGATCCCATTTGTCAATTTTGGCTTTTGCTGCTGTTGCTTTTGGTGTTTTAGACATGAAGTCCTTGCCCATGCCTATGTCCTGAATGGTACTACCTAGATTTTCTTCTAGGGTTTTTATGGTATTAGGTCTAACATTTAAGTCTCTAATCCATCTTGAATTAATCTTCGTATGAGGAGTAAGGAAAGGATCCAATTTCAGCTTTCTACTTATGGCTAGCCAATTTTCCCAGCACTATTTATTAAATAGGGAATCCTTTCCCCATTTCTTGTTTCTCTCAGGTTTGTCAAAGATCAGATGGCTGTAGATGTGTGGTATTATTTCTGAGGACTCTGTTCTGTTCCATTGGTCTATAGCTCTGTTTTGGTACCAGTACCATGCTGTTTTGGTTACTGTAGCCTTGTAGTATAGTTTGAAGTCAGGTAGCGTGACGCCTCCAGCTTTGTCCTTTTGACTTAGGATTGTCTTGGCAATGCGGGCTCTTTTTTGGTTCCATATGAACTTTAAAGCAGTTTTTTTCCAATTCTGTGAAGAAACTCATTGGTAGCTTGATGCGGATGGCATTGAATCTATAAATAACCTTGGGCAGTATGGCCATTTTCACGATATTGATTCTTCCTATCCATGAGCATGGTATGTTCTTCCATTTGTTTGTGTCCTCTTTGATTTCACTGAGCAGTGGTTTGTAGTTCTCCTTGAAGAGGTCCTTTACATCCCTTGTAAGTTGGATTCCTAGGTATTTTATTCTCTTTGAAGCAATTGTGAATGGAAGTTCATTCCTGACTTGGCTCTCTGCTTGTCTGTTACTGGTGTATAAGAATGCTTGTGATTTTTGCACATTAATTTTGTATCCTGAGACTTTGCTAAAGTTGCTTATCAGCTTAAGGAGATTTTGGGCTGAGACGATGGGGTTTTCTAAATATACACTCATGTCATCTGCAAACAGGGACAATTTGACTTCTTCTTTTCCTAACTGGATACCCTATGATTTCTTTCTCTTGCCTGATTGCCCTAGCCAGGACTTCCAATACTATGTTGAATAGGAGTGGTGAGAGAGGGCATCCCTGTCTTGTACCAGTTTTCAAAGG
The DNA here is from genome assembly GCF_007565055.1 of Rhinopithecus roxellana. NCBI lineage: Eukaryota > Metazoa > Chordata > Mammalia > Primates > Cercopithecidae > Rhinopithecus > Rhinopithecus roxellana. The sequence goes on along the minus strand of NC_044553.1, from coordinate 90,687,426 downwards.
GAATTTTTCCAGTTTTTGCCCATTCAGTGTGATATTAGCTGTGGGTTTGTCATAAATAGCTCTTATTATTTTGAGGTACGTTCCATCAATACTGAATTTATTGAGCGTTTTTAGCATGAAGGGCTGTTGAATTTTGTCAAAAGCCTTTTCTGCATCTATTGAGATAATCATGTGGTTCTTGACTTTGGTTCTGTTTATATGCTGGATTACGTTTATTGATTTGCGAATGTTGAACCAGCCTTGCATCCCAGGGATGAAGCCCACTTGATCATGGTGGATAAGCTTTTTGATGTGCTGCTGAATCCGGTTTGCCAGTATTTTATTGAGGATTTTTGCATCGATGTTCATCAGGGATATTGGTCTAAAATTCTCTTTTTTTGTTGTGTCTCTGCCAGGCTTTGGTATCAGGATGATGTTGGCCTCATAAAATGAGTTAGGGAGGATTCCCTCTTTTTCTATTGATTGGAATAGTTTCAGAAGGAATGGTACCAGCTCCTCCTTGTACCTCTGGTAGAATTCAGCTGTGAATCCATCTGGTCCTGGACTTTTTTTGGTGGGTAGGCTATTAATTGTTGCCTCAATTTCAGAGCCTGCTATTGGTCTATTCAGGGATTCAACTCCTTCCTGGTTTAGTCTTGGAAGAGTGTAAGTGTCCAGGAAATTATCCATTTCTTCTAGATTTTCTAGTTGATTTGCGTAGAGGTGTTTATAGTATTCTCTGATGGTAGTTTGTATTTCTGTGGGGTTGGTGGTGATATCCCCTTTATCATTTTTTATTGCATCTATTTGATTCCTCTCTCTTTTCTTCTTTATTAGTCTTGCTAGCGGTCTGTCAATTTTGTTGATCTTTTCAAAAAACCAACTCCTGGATTCATTGATTTTTTGGAGGGTTTTTTGTGTCTCTATCTCCTTCAGTTCTGCTCTGATCTTAGTCATTTCTTGCCTTGTGCTAGCTTTTGAATGTGTTTGCTCTTGCCTCTCTAGTTCTTTTAATTGTGATGTTAGAGTGTCAATTTTAGATCTTTCCAGCTTTCTCTTGTGGGCATTTAGTGCTATAAATTTCCCTCTACACACTGCTTTAAATGTGTCCCAGAGATTCTGGCATGTTGTACCTTTGTTCTCATTGGTTTCAAAGAACATCTTTATATCTGCCTTCATTTCGTTATGTACCCAGTAGTCATTCAGGAGCAGGTTATTCAGTGTCCATGTAGTTGAGCGGTTTTGATTGAGTTTCTTAGTCCTGAGTTCTAGTTTGATTGCACTGTGGTCTGAGAGATAGTTTGTTATAATTTCTGTTCTTTTACATTTGCTGAGGAGTGCTTTACTTCCAATTATGTGGTCAATTTTGGAATAAGTGCGATGTGGTGCTGAGAAGAATGTATATTGTGTTGATTTGGGGTGGAGAGTTCTATAGATGTCTATTAGGTCCGCTTGGTGCAGAGATGAGTTCAATTCCTGGATATCCTTGTTAACTTTCTGTCTCGTTGATCTGTCTAATGTTGACAGTGGAGTGTTGAAGTCTCCCATTATTATTGTATGGGAGTCTAAGTCTCTTTGTAAGTCTCTAAGGACTTGCTTTATGAATCTGGGTGCTCCTGTATTGGGTGCATATATATTTAGGATAGTTAGCTCTTCCTGTTGAATTGATCCCTTTACCACTATGTAATGGCCTTCTTTGTCTCTTTTGATCTTTGATGCTTTAAAGTCTGTTTTATCAGAGACTAGGATTGCAACCCCTGCTTTTTTTTGTTCTCCATTTGCTTGGTAGATCTTCCTCCATCCCTTTATTTTGAGCCTATGTATGTCTCTGCATGTGAGATGGGTCTCCTGAATACAGCAGACTGATGGGTCTTGACTCTTTATCCAGTTTGCCAGTCTGTGTCTTTTAATTGGAGCATTTAGTCCATTTACATCTAAGGTTAATATTGTTATGTGTGAACTTGATCCTGCCATTATGATATTAACTGGTTATTTTGCTCGTTAGTTGATGCAGTTTCTTCCTAGCCTCGATGGTCTTTACATTTTGGCATGTTTTTGCAATGGCTGCTACCGGTTGTTCCTTTCCATGTTTAGGGCTTCCTTCAGGGTCTCTTGTAAGGCAGGCCTGGTGGTGACAAAATCTCTAAGCATTTGCTTATCTGTAAAGGATTTTATTTCTCCTTCACTGATGAAACTTAGTTTGGCTGGATATGAAATTCTGGGTTGAAAATTCTTTTCTTTAAGAACGTTGAATATTGGCCCCCACTCTCTTCTGGCTTGTAGAGTTTCTGCCGAGAGATCTGCTGTTAGTCTGATGGGCTTCCCTTTGTGGGTAACCCGACCTTTCTCTCTGGCTGCCCTTAAGATTTTTTCCTTCATTTCAACTTTGGTGAATCTGGCAATTATGTGTCTTGGAGTTGCTCTTCTGGAGGAGTATCTTTGTGGCGTTCTCTGTATTTCCTGAATTTGAATGTTGGCCTGCCCTACTAGGTTGGGGAAGTTCTCCTGGATGATATCCTGAAGAGTGTTTTCCAACTTGGATCCATTTTACCCCTCACTTTCAGGCACCCCAATCAGACGTAGATTTGGTCTTTGTACATAATCCCATACTTCTTGTAGACTTTGTTCATTTCTTTTTCTTCTTTTTTCTTTTGGTTTCTCTTCTCGCTTCATTTCATTCATTTGATCCTCAATCACTGATACTCTTTCTTCCAGTTGATCAAGTCGGTTACTGAAGCTTGTGTATTTGTCATGTATTTCTCGTGTCATGGTTTTCATCTCTGTCATTTCGTTTATGACCTTCTCTGCATTAATTAGTCTAGCTGTCAATTCTTCCACTCTTTTTTCAAGATTTTTAGTTTCTTTGAGCTGGGTACGTAATTCCTCCTTTAGCTCTGAGAAGTTTGATGGACTAAAGCCTTCTTCTCTCATCTCGTCAAAGTCATTCTCTGACCAGCTTTGATCCGTTGCTGGCCATGGGCTGCGCCCCTTTCCAGGGGGAGATGCGCTCTTAGTTTTTGAATTTCCAGCTTTTCTGCCCTGCTTTTTCCCCATCTTTGTGGTTTTATCTGTCTCTGGTCTTTGATGATGGTGACGTACTGATGTGATTTTGGTATAGGTGTCCTTCCTGTTTGATAGTTTTCCTTCTGACAGTCAGGACCCTCAGCTATACGTCTGTTGGAGATTGCTTGATGTCCACTCCAGACCCTGTTTGCCTGGGTATCAGCAGCAGAGTTTGCAGAAGATAGAATTTCGCTGAACAGCGAGTGTACCTGTCTGATTCTTACTTTGGAAGCTTCCTCTCAGGGGTGTACTCCACCCTGTGAGGTGTGGGGTGTCAGACTGCCCCTAGTGGGGGATGTCTCCCAGTGAGGCTACTCAGAGGTCAGTGACCCACTTGAGCAGGCAGTCTGTCCGTTCTCAGATCTCAACCTCTGTGTTGGGAGATCCACTGCTCTCTTCAAGGCTGTCAGACAGAGTCGTTCACGTCTGCTTAGGCCTCTGCTCCTTCCCCTGTTGTTTTTTTAGCTGAGCCCTGCCCCCAGAGGTGGAGTCTATAGAGACAGGCAGGTTTCCTTGAGCTGCTGTGAGCTCCACCCAGTTCAAGCTTCCCAGTGGCTTTGTTTACCTACTTAAGCCTCAGCAATGGCAGGCGCCCCTCCCCCAGCCTCGCTGCTGCCTTGCGGTTGGATCGCCGCAGACTGCTGTGTTAACAATGAGGGAGGCTCCGTGGGCGTGGGACCCTCCCGGCCAGGTGAGGGATATATTCTTCTGGTGTGCCCGTTTGCTTAGAGCGCGGTATTGGGGTGGGAGTTACCCAATTTTCCAGGTGTTGTGTGTCTCAGTTCCCCTGGCTAGGAAAAGGGATTCCCTTCCCCCTTGCGCTTCCCAGGTGAGGCGATGCCTCGCCCTGCTTCAGCTCTCGCTGGTCAGGCTGCAGCAACTGACCAGCACTGATTGTCCGGCACTCCCTAGTGAGATGACCCCAGTACCTCAGTTGAAGATGCAGAAATCACCGGTCTTCTGTGTCGCTCGCGCTGGGAGTTGGAGACTGGAGCTGTTCCTATTCGGCCATCTTGCTCCCCTCCCCGCCACGTGGATGCTTTCTAGTATATGTTAATGACTTTGTGCCTGGTACTCTCTGTTTGCCCATGCACTTCTAGTGCACAACTCCTTGACTTCAGTCATGTAGTGCTTTCCCTTCCAGACCTCTGATCATTCATTCAGGCCATTGACTGCTGAATGGAAATCACTATATATTTTCACTGTGGGCCACTTCTTAACCAGGTGCACTGTTAACGGGTCTGTCCATCAGAGAGATTTTTATCTCTACAGTCTTTCAAGACCACCCATGAGTAGGACTTTAATGCAGCCACTTCCATTTTTAGTTTGTGTCCACTCATTAAGCCAGCCAATTATAAGCTAAGCTTGGGCTTTTTCTTCCTTGTCCTTTAATGAATCAAATAGGATTACAACCCCCAACCAAATCAGCCAAAGGTATGAGTTGGGGAAGGGATATTTGTGTTTCCATGTCAGGTGATACGGGTTCTGTGTATCTGTTAATGTTGCTCTGTCATGTCCTCTGGTCCTCCTTGGGTTCAATCCCATGGTTATATTTCTGTCTTATGGAAGTCTGCACTAGGACCATCTCATTTTGTGATTTGGTGGGTCTGACAGAACCTAGCTCATGACAGACAGTTTTAGACTCATGAACACCTGGTGCTCCATGATCAAGTATTTCATCTCTATGCTAGCATTAAACTAGCACACTAAAAATTGTTCTTCGAAAGGCATGTCATTTTATGACTTGCTGCAGAATCTTAATGTCCTTCTTGGGTGGTATGCCTTCTGTATCTTCTCATGGCAATGCAGCTTTCTTTTGGGTCTGTGGCTTCACACAGTTTATTCATCCCAGCATGTCCATGTCCCTCAACTTCTTTATTGTTTTCTTCACTATCTGACAGTGCAACTCAGTTGTCTCCACTTCACTTAGCATTGTTTTTTCCAGGCTTCTAATTGCCACTTTAACAATAAGTTTGCTTGATCTCCTAGAATTCCTGCCCCAGGGGATGACCTGAGAAAGTGCCTTTTCAAGTCGATGAATTCTTGCTTGTTCCATCTTATATTCTGACTCTGCTGATCAAGCACCCGCAAAATGCAATCCCAGGAACCCTCACCTGGTTCCTTCCAGTACATGCTATCTAATTCTTACACCTATTTCGGCATACAGCCTTTTCCTTCCTTATCATGTCTAATATATCCAGCTCAATTATGCTTGGATTTAACCGAATTATTGGACTGGCTGTCAGAAAAGCAGATGGAGGTAGCACCTAAGGTGAACATTTATTGCTTTGCATGGAGGGGGCTTCTGTAATATCTTCTAATGGAGGAGTAATGCTAGTTCTTATCCGAAAAAAGCACTCTGCCAGGCTTATGGGTCTAGGGTATTCTACACAGCCAGCTTCTTTGGAGGCATCCCCTCTCACATCCCCATCCTTTCTGAGTTCCAGGCTTTCCCATGCAAGACCCCAACAGATTCATCTTCACTGAGAATTCAAATGTCTTTTTTTGTGACTCTGTCAGATTATCAGTCTGCTGCTTACCTCTGGTCTTCTGTGAGAGATAAAATCATTCTTCTAGGCTCTAAAGAGGCTCTCTTGTTAGAGATTAATTGTTTTCAGTGGCCTTCAGTTTCTCATTATCTCTCTACATAGAGACAGTACAACATTGCAATAACCAGCCAACTCTATTGTTATCGTAGGCATTGCCTACATGTTGCCCATTGCCCTGCATTGCCCCCATCTCTTTCAGATGCTTGAAACATCTCACCTGCAAAATCACGGAGAAAGGCATGACTGCTGCACTAGGATGTTTCCTTGGTGACCACCAGTGAAATCTTCAGCAATTGAGTTGTCTGCTTGTGCCAGAGACTACTCTACCCTGTTCAGGATGATGTCCTTCTCACTCTTTGGACATTGAATGGCCTTAGCATGAAGGTAGAAGATGATCCAGGGGAGCACCAGCTGGGGCCATCAGCCAGTGAAGCTCTTTGCAGCACAAGAGCTGACTAGTGCATTTCCATGGCTGCTGTATAAGATAATATGAAATTGTTTAAATATGTCCTATTCTTATTACCATTGCCACAGGATATAATCTGTCCTAGTCCAGTTTACAGCTTGCAGATATTCTTTAATCATCTCTTTATCTACAATGAACTTTAAATCCTTCTACATTTTTTAACATATTTCAGAATGGAGAACATTCTCTTTGAAGAAAAAAAAAATGTTGTTTTTGTCTTTTTATTCATTCACCTCTTATATTCCCTCTCCCTTACCTGTATTTATTCCGGATAGTGGTGGTTGCCGCTACGATATTGTGGCATTGTGGTTATTGTTCTCTCTATTTCTCTCTTTTGAGAGAGAGAGACAGAGAGACAGAAACATTTTTTTTTTTATTATTATTAAAACAATGGGTCTGAGAATTGAGGGAAAAGAAGAAAAAGTTGACAGTATAACTTGGCTGTCATCTTAAATCTTCTTTTTGAGGGACTCTTCTTCTTCTTCTTTTTTTTCTTTCTTGAGATGTTTGAAATGGAGTTTCACTCTTGTTGCCCAGGCTGGAGCGCAATGGCATGATCTAGGCTCACTGCAACCTCTGACTCCCTGGTTCAAGCGATTCTGCTGCCTCAGCCTCCAGAGTAGCTGGGATTACAGGCATAAACCACCATGCCCGGCTAATTTTGTATTTTTAGTAGAGATGGGGTATCTCCATGTTGGTCAGGCTGGTCGAGGAACTCTTCTTAATACTCACATAAGCTAACAGGACTATCATAATGTCAGTATCAAAATAAAACAAGAGAAATTTCACTCAGTGGCCAGACAATCTACCATTCAATCCTAAGAGGTAACAGGAATTGGAACAGCCAGAAAAGACCAGAAAACATTTAAAATAAAGACAAAGTTGGGGTTGGGAGTGCAGACTAAAGCATTGAAGGTTTTAGGTGATAAATATTTCCATCAAAAGAAACACTTAACTTTATAAAAGCATGCCACAAATTATTATTCACTATGGGTGGCAAGATTCAAAAGCATGGGAGCAATTACATTTTCCTCCGAGTGTATTGTATGTATAACCTGATACAGGAAGCCAGAAAAGTAGATACTTCCGAATTCTAAAAATTTTAGAATATCAGAAATATACCAGTCTGATATAGCCTATGTTATGACATTTCACATTTTAGCTTTAATTAACCTTTGTTTCACTTCTATAAAATTGCTTATCTCAAATTTCAAGGGCTTTTAAACTTCACTTTCAGATACCAATTGCTTAAGGCCATTTATTAGTTTGTTTGGATAATTGCTGTGTGGTGGGGCTGGTTGAACTACTTGATAGGCAGCTATTTCTATGTCAATTTCTATAAGAACATTGACCACTTTAAAATTTCAAATTTAATACTTTGAAAGAAGAGAAAAATAGAATCAGGACCCATGGCTGCTGATGTGCCATTTAACAAAATTTCTCGAAAGATGTTAGCTAATTCATGAGTGATGCTTTTGGACTCCTGAAATGTTCTCATATTCCACTGAGACTATCATCCTTTCTCATAATGCCTTATATGACTCTTCCCTGGTCCAACTGACTGATTTTAGAGTACATTAACCCACTTTTAAAAATTAAACCCAGGAGAAAAGTACAGCTTGCCTCAATTCCTCATGTCACCCAAGAGGACAAAAGGGTAGATTGGGTGAGGAATCCTCCCAACAAAACACATGAAGCCTGGGCCAAATGGAAGATAAAAATAGCTACAACCAATGCCAAGAGATTATCATAATACGTTTGCACAGCTTGTGAGCTAAATCCTTAGTGGGCAAGATCCATGTTGTATGCTTGTCTTACACAACTTCTGGTTGATTCAGAATTGTTTTTAAAGTGAGCCATGAATCTTGGTGGGTATTTTTAGAAGCATTTCTATCAGTTCTAACAAGACCAAAGTCACCTATTCAACCCACTTAGAGGCAGCAGAAAGTTTTTGCCCTTTGCCGTGGGGCTTACCCTAAGATCTAGTGTCTCCCCAAAGTGTATTCTCAGACACAAAGGGAACTAGAGGAAATAGCAGTCATTTCTCAGTGTGAGTCGTACCTACATGGAGCACTTTTTATTTGTAGTACATCATTTGCATTATCTTCTTAAAGAGCAGCAAAATGCAATGACATGGCATGTTTCTGCCTCAGGTAATATGTATTTTTTTTAAATAAGATGAGTCAGCTGGGTGTGGTGGCTCACACCTGTAATCCCAGCACTTTGGGAGGCCAAGGCAGGTGAATCAAGGTCAGGAGTTCGAGACCAGCCTGGCCAACATGGTGAAGCCCTGTCTCTACTAAATATACAAAAATTAGCCTGGTGTGGTGCTGCGTGTAATCCCAGCTACTCTGGAGGCTGAGGGAGGAGAATTGCTTGAACCCAGGAGGTGGAGGTTGCTGTGAGCTGAGATTGTGCCACTGCCTCCCAGCCTGGGGGACAGAGTGAGACTCTGTCTTGGAAAAAAAATAAAAAAGAAAAAGAAAAAAATAAGATGAGTCAATTTCCATATGGCAGTTACTTTATTTACATTAGGTCCCTGTTAGATGATCTGGCTATTTAATTTTTTATTGATACATCAGAGTTGTATATATTTTTGGGATACTTTTGGTATTTTGATACGTATATACAATGTTTAATGGTCAAATCAGGGTAACTGGGATATCCGTCACCTCAAACATATATCCTTTGAATTGGGAACATTACAATTCTTCTCTTCTAGCTATTTTGAAATATACAGTAAATTATTGTTAACTATAATTTCCCTACACTGTTAGAATAGTAGAACTTCTGAGTAATCTTTGTTTTCATATAACTAAGAGTTAATATATTTTTTATAGAAATACAAACTTATTTTAAAAGGTGAAGAAAAATTATTCTCTTGGGCTAAACAAGTCAGAGGGCCAGCAGTGAATTTATCTAGGCAGTAGGGAGATCAGGAGGATTAGCATAATATGCTAATAAGGGATGCTCCACTTCCTTGGTCTTGGAGACTTGTTGCTAAGCAATACCCACTACAGCAGTGTAAAAGATATGGAAACATAATTCAGTTATAGAAACAATAAAAGCCCTTACATCTTCAAAGGAGGTTGCAATAATACATAATTTCAGACCAAAACCACTCTGGAGCTCACATGAGGGTTGCAGAGCAGTAGCAAATTATTCAGATTTATGAAGGGGTTGTGTGAGATTAGCAAAAACTTGATGGAAAATTGGGTTAAGCCTCACTGCCATTCATCACTCCTCTACAGCAGGACAATAACCATAAGCACAATGACATTACAAGGAACCAAAAGTACACAAGAGATTTATTTCACCAATATGATGCTATTAGATCAAAACTAGATTTAAAGTTCCTATTTTGAAGGTAGGATATTTCATTCACTTAAAATTGTTTCTAAAGTTAACAGGCATTTTCTACTAAAAGAACAATATTAAAGACCAAATAATTTCAAAATTTCAACTTTATATACATAAACATATCTCTCTTAAGCAATAAATATTTTGGGCACATAACCTAAAATATTAGAATTCTATCTGAGTTAATTTTTAGGACTAGTTTTTTTTTTTATTATTAAGTGTACTTGGTTTGGATAGTAAGTAATTTGGCGGCTGAACTGTGAATTCTTTTTAATGCATTTATAATATCATAAATTATAACCAAGAGTGATAAGTTTTTAAAGAGGGATTAGTCTCTGAAGGAGGATATATTGGCATTTCTAGTCATGCAGGTTTATTTTAATGGTGTTGAGAAAATATGAGGTATATTGTCATCACAAAGGCATTCTCTCTTGATTCTGTTGCTCAGATTCAAACATGACCCTTTCCGAGACAACTGAATTTTAAAGTCCTTACTACATGAGAAAGATCCATTTATAATTTCATATATGTATTACATTTGCCTGTAAATTCATCCCTCTGTGTAAGACTGGCCCTTGTTAGGGTTATTGACTGTTTCAGATATCTGGGGCAGCAGGGGACTACTGTCCAAACTATTCTAGAAATGTTTGATGAGCATCTTAACTCTATTAAGCAATAATTTGATGAAGTAACAGGTGTGCTTTTGTACTTCTACCCATGTGCATCCCCATTCATGCCCAAAGACATGACATTGCCATTCCGTTTGTCTCAGAGGAGAGCTGTCCGGATTAGACACTTCTAGTACCTATAATAAAATGTATGAGTTCACTTGAAAGGAATATTTAAGGAGGATTAGTAGATCAGCCAGCACTCTACCGATCACCCAGGCTAGGTGGAGCCCTCCAAGCTGGAGGAACTGCAGGAGAGTTCAAAGAAGAGGCAGAGGTTCACACTGAAGTTTGTTCTCACAGACTAGAGACAGTTCTGGTTGAAGGAGATTCATTTAAAAATGCATACAAGTTGGGGACCTGAAAGTGGTGGAGACTTGGGTCTCGCCAGGCTCACCAGATCTCTAGTAAAAAGTAACCTCATTGAGTATCTCTCGTAAATGGCTGCCGTGTGTCTTTAGGAGAAGAGTGAGGCTTTTTACTGATGTTTCTGAGTCCTCTGCCTCAGAAAGACATGGGCATGCAGTGAAATCTTTCCTGTGCTCCTGGGAAGGGTACAGAAGGGCTGAAGGAGAGGCAGCAGCTCTGAGGAATCCCATGGTAGAATCAAAAAGAGAGCAGAGTGGTATACATGATCTCATGACCTGAAGTTGTGGTGAGACCTAGGAGGGTAGGGGCCATGACTGAAATCCATCCGGGATGTCTGTGCTCAGTGGGGAGCCTTAGTGCCTGCCCAAGAGTTAAAGACCACTAACACCTCTGCAGCTGAAGGAGGCAGTATTGCCCTATTTTGAGCATTTTCAGCTCTGTAGTCTATACACAGGGAAATAAGTTACTTTTTCTTCAGTGACTACTCCAGCTTTGCCAGGCCAATTAGCACTTCCTCAAAGGCAGAGCTTTTAAATGACATGTTGAGAAGTTTGTATAACTTCCCGGTCAAGCAATTCTAAACTTTTAATTTCATATTCTATTCCAAGCTGCTTCTCTACCCCAGCCTCCATCACCTATGCAAATCTTGTCGTAAGGGAGAGGAATGCGATCTGCTTTCTTATTCCTCCTGCCAACCCAGGATTTTAAAGTAGAAAGGGAGCAATGTTTAGGCTAAGACCATCTATCTCCTTTTTGAATTCCCTTTCTTCTTTCATTTTCCTTCATTTCTTTCTTTCCTCCTTTCTCTCTTCCTTTCTTTTCTCCTCCTTTTCTTCCTCCTTTCCTTCTTCAGTTCCTCCTTCCGTTTCCTTCATTCTTTCCTTTTTTCCTCTTTTTCCCCTTTTTTCCTTTTTTTCATTCATTTTCTTCCTTCTCTTTTGCTTCTTCCCTTATATTTTCTTCCCTCCTCCATCTGTTCTTTCTTCCAATAACCTTTTTATTGTTAAATATAACAAAAGTCATCTTAAGTCCTGCTTTGCAAGGACAGTCCTGGGTTATGCCTGCCGTTTCAAGCTGTGCCCCACCCATTTTTACTATCAAGGGTACATGAGATTGAATGGCTCATTACACAGTCATGCTAAGTGTAATAGCATGTGAACCAAATGTATATTATCCCAAGATAACATTTATGTAGCTTCCATAGGTCCAGAAATAGCATGCTGCCAGTATTCAGGAAACTTTCTTCAATTCCTCTCCAAATCACTACCAAAGGTAACCACTATTCTTATTTGCAACACTATGCTAGGTTTTAAAAATTTTATGAAACTATTCTTTTGTGAGATTCATTAATGTTGCTGAGTGCAGCTAGAATTTGTTTTCATTTTGGTATAATATTCCATTAAAAAATTCATCCTACCGTTAAAGGTAGTTGGACAGTTTCTAGTTTTAGAGTATTATGAATAATGCTGGTAGTGTAGCAGGACGAGCCACAGACAAAACTCCTCAGAAACTGAAATAAAGAAGGAAGGGGTTTATTCGGCTGGGGGCATCGGCAAGACTTCTGTCTCAAGAGCCGAGCTCCGTGAGCAAGCAATTCCTGTCACTTTTAAGGGCTCACAACTCTAAGGGGGTGCATGTGAGAGGGTCGTGATTGATTGAGCAAGCAAGGGGGTACATGACTGGGGGCTGCATGCACTGGTAATTAGATCGGAACAAAACAAGATAGGGATTTTTCACAGTGCATTTCTATACAATGTCTGTAATCTATAGAAAACATAACCAATTAGGTCAGGGGTTGATCTTTAACTACCAGGCCCAGGGTGAGGCGCCGGGCTGTCTGCCTGTGGATTTCATTTCTACCTTTTAGTTTTTACTTCTTTCTTTGGAGGCAGAAATTGGGCAAGAGACAATATGAGGGGTGGTCTCCTCCCTTATTAGGAACATTTATATACATATCTTTTGGTATATACATTTCTTTTAGGTAAAAACCAAAGACAGGAGGTACTCAAATAAAGTATGGACATATCTAGAATTGAATGTTAAACTGTTTTCCAAAGTGCATGCTGGTATATAATAATATGGCTGATTTTTTTTGTATGGATATAGTTTTATTTCCCAAAATAACCGTTTGTAAATTTTTAAATTTACAGATGAGAAAACTGAGACTTAGAAATGTTACATTTCATGTTGTAGCTCAGACACCTAATAGGTAGTGGAGACAGGTGTTGTGCTAACTATTCTATTATAAAGGACTCATACTTAACTTTAGGGTTTAATCGCTCTCATATATTGAAAATACTGCTAGTTGCCACTCCTCCACATATTCTCCCTGTCTTTCTAAGCAGCAGAATCCCAATTTTCTCCAGGAAGCAAAGACTGTGTTTTCTAGTCTCATGCAACTAAGGGTGTTCAATTAGATACAAGCAAAAAGTTTAGGTGAGAAAACTGGGAAGGGCAATTAAAAGGACTGACTCTTAGGAGTCACATTCTTTTGTCCTTCTCCACTTCCTTCTTCTTCCTGCCCCAAACCTAGAGGCAATGGTTGGAGTTTCAGCAACCATTCTGGACTATGAGGATGCCCTTGAAGATGGATTTGTCTATTTCTCCTTTCAGTTCTATCAGCTTTGCTTCATGTATTTTGAAGCTATTTTATAAGATAATCATATGGGATTGTTATGACCTCTTGGTGAATTTACACCCCTTATCGTGGTGAAATGAACCTTTATGCCTGATGTATTAGTTTCCTAAGACTGCTGTAACAAATTACCATAAACTGGGTGGCTTTAAACAGCAAATTTATTTTCTCACAGGTCTAGAGGTTAGAAGTCAGCAATCAAGGTGTTGGCAGGGTCCCTTTCCCTTTCAAGGCTGAAGATAAGAATTATTCCATGCCTCTTCTGTCTTCTGGTTGTTCCCAATGATACTTGGTGTTCTTTTGTTCTTTATCTTATGACAGCATAACTGCAATCTCTGCCTCTGTATTCACATAGAATTTTCCTTTTGCCTCTGTCCATATTCCCCTCTTTTTATAAGAACACCAGTCAAATTGATTTTAGGGCTTTTTCTAATTCAGTATGACTTCATCTTAAGTTGAGTAAATCTGCAAAGACCCTATTTCCAAGTGGGTGTAAATTTTGGATGAGCATTAATTTTTTTTTTTTTTTTTTGAGACAGAGTCTTGCTCTGTCACCAGACTGGAGTGCAGTGGTGTGATCTTGGCTCACTGCAACCTCCGCCTCCTGGGTTCAAGCGATTCTCCTGCCTCAGCCTCCCAAGTAGCTGGGATTACAGGCATGAGCCACCACGCCCAGCTAATTTTTCTATTTTTAGTAGAGATGGGGTTTCACCATGTTGACCAGTATGGTCTCAATCTCTTGACCTTGTGATCTGCCCGCTTCGGCCTCCCAAAGTGCTGGGATTACAGGCATGAACCACCGCGCCCAGCAGGTGAGCATTAATTTTTAAGAGACGTTACTCAACCCAGGACATCTGGTAATATCCTTTGACTGAAACTCATTTTCTCTTATGTTAATATAGCCAATCTAGTTTTATTTTTACTTGTGTTCATATGGGATATCTTTTTCCATTCTTTTACTTTTAACCTATATTTGTTTTTATATTTAAAGAATCTTTCTTATAGACATTATATAGTTGGATCTTGCTTTTTTAAATATCCAAGTAGATAATTTCTGGTTTTTTTTAATTAGAGTATTTGGACTGTTCACATTTAATGTAATTCCTAATATGGTTAGATTTAAATTTATCATCTTTCTAGTCATTTTCTATTTGTATTCCATCTTTTCTCTGTTCTCCCTTTCTCATTTCTCCTGCCTCTATTGTTTACATTTTTGACTCCATTTTAATTCTTTTCTCAACTTATTAACTATAACTCTTTGTTTTATTATTTTGTTGGTTGCTCTGTTGTTTATGGTATACTTATTTATTAAATTTTTTTTTTTTTTTTTTTTTTTTTTTTTTTTAGATGGAGTCTCACTCTGTTGCCCAGGCTGGAGTGCAGTGGCATGATCTCAGCTTACTGTAACCTCTACCTCCTGGGATCCAGCAATCCCCCTTCCTCAGCCTCCCAAGTAGCTGGGATTATGTACTACCACACCTGGCTAATTTTTGTATTTTTAATAGAGACGGGGTTTCACCATATTGGCTAGGCTGGTCTCAAACTCCTGACTTCAAGTGATCCAACCACCTCAACCTCCCAAATATGGTATATATTTTAAACTTATTACAGTCTATATTAAAGTGGCATTTTATTCACATATACAAACACTTTAAGCTAGCATACTTTCTTTACTTTCTCCTTCTTCCTACCTCTGCCCCTGACCTTCCTGCTATTGGTTTTTGTATATCTTACTTATACCTATGTAATAGGCCCCAGAATAAATTGTTAATTTTGTTTGAACATTAAGTTATCACTTAAAGAGATTTAAAACAGTAAGACAGGCATATTTATCATTTTACCCACATGGTTACCATTTCTAATGTTCTGTGTAAATAAATATTTCTAGTTGGTTTCATTTTCCTTCTACCTGAAAGACTTGCTTAATCATTTCTTATAGTATAGGCTTATTGATGATAAATCATTTCAATTTATTTTTGCATGAGAAAATATTTATTTCACTTAGGTTTTTAAAGGATATTTTCTGTGGATATAGAATTCTATATTTTTATATCAATACTTTAAAGATGTTACTCTTCCATCTGCTCATTTGCATTATTTCTTATGGGAAATAGTAGAATACCCTTATCTTTGTTCCCCTCTATGTAAAGTATGTTTCTATCTGGCTGCTTTTAAGATTTTCTCTTTATTACTGTTTTTGAGCATTTTGACAGTGATGCATCTAGAAAAATTTCTTCAGCTTAGGCTTTCTTCAGTTTTTGAGTTGGTTGACCCTTTCAGAGGTCAACAGTTTAGAGTTGTTGCTGCATGTTTCTCTGTGGGTTTATAGTACTCATCAAATTTGAAAAATGTTTGGCCATTATTGCTTCAAATAATTTTTCTTTTCCCCTCATCTCTCTCCTTCCTCTCTGAGACTCCTATTACCTCAAAACCTACCTGAATTGCTCCACAGCTTACTGATGCTAGACTTATTTTTTAAATTCTGTTTTTTTCTGTAATGTTTAATCTGTCATTAATCTCCAGTGTATTTTACATTTTAGTTTTCATGTGTAGAAATTCAGTGTGGATCTTTTGTATATTTTTCATGATTCTCTTTTATTTTTTAGTATATTTAATGCAACTATAATAACTTATTTAATGTTACCTATCAATTCTAACATTTATGTCAATTTTAAGTCTGCTTCTATTGATTGATTTTTCTTATCTTCATGAGTTATATTTTTCTGCTTATTTGCATGCCTGGTAATTTTTCTTTCCAGACATTATATATTTTACCTTGCTGGGTGCCAGATATTTCGTATTCTTATAAATAATCTTGAGATTTGTTATGGAATGTAGTTTAGGTACTTAGAAACAATTTGATCCTGTATTAATCATTCTTAGATTTGTTAGGTCGGAAAGAAGCAATGCTCAGTCAAGGCCTACCACAAAAGCAATGCCTTTCTGTGTGCTCTGCCCAGTACTTTGTGAATCATAAACTTTTACAGTCTTGCTGGTAGTAATTGGCCCATTTCCAGTCCTCTGTGAATTCTAGACCCTATTACCTCTAATTATTTTGTGTTCTTTCTCCAGCCTTAGGGGTATTCCTCACATACAGGTGCTGATCAACAATCAGGTAAATACTTAAAGGGTTTCTGTACAAATCTCTGTAGTTACCTCTTTGTGTAGCTCTCTCCTTTCCAGTCAATCCTGCAATACTGTCTGTCTTATTCTACTCAAATATCATCTCTGTGTTGGTATTCAGGGGGTTGGCTGGGTACCTCCTGAAGTTTCGTTTTCCTTTACTATGGCCTGGAAACTCTCCGACGGCAGTAAGTCAGATAAATTGTAGGACTCGGTTCATTAATTCCTATTTCTCAGGGGTCATTCTTTCATTGCATGATGTTCAGTGTCTTGAAAACGGTTGTTCTATATATTTTATCCTGTTTATTTATGTCAGGCAGGAGAGGAAATTCAGTGCCTGCCACTCCATCTTGGCAAGAAGTAAAATTCATTTTGATATATTTAAAATATTGACATCGCATCTAGCAATCTTGTTAGACTCACTGATTATAACATTTTAGATGGATTCTGTAGCATTTTAAACATATACAATCACATCATTCACAAATATACACAGTTCTATTTCTTTCTTTTTCCTTTGTCAAGGACCCACCCCCTCCTACTTCACGGAGAAAATACAGTCCCCAAGGCAGGGTATCAAGGTGATGGCCTTATAAAATGTGTTTGGAAGTATTTTTTCTAGCTCTATTTTTGGAAGAGTTTAAGATGTGTTGGTAATAATTCTTTGAATATTTGAGAGAAGTCAGCCATAAAGCAATCTGATCTGGATTTTCTTTTATTGGAAGGCTTTAATTACTTTCTCAGCCTTTTTATTTGTTTTTAGTCTTTTCAGGCTTTCCATTTTTTCATGATTCAATAATGGTAGGTTGTATTTTTCTACAAATTTATCCATTTTCTCTAGGTTATTTAATTCATGACATGTAATTGTTCATAACAATCCATTATGAACCTTTTTCTTTCTGAGACATCTTTTGTAATGTCTCCACTTTCATTTGTAATTTTACTTACTTGAGCTTTCTCTGTTTTTATTTTAGTTACTCTAAGTAAGAGTTTGTTGATTTTGTCAATTTTTTCCAAGTGTCAACTTTTGGTTTTATTGATCTTTTTTTGTTCTCTATTTGATTTATTTCTGTTGTGATCTTTATTTTGTCCTTCCTTCTGCTAACATTGGGTTTAGTTTGATCTTTTTTTTTTTCTAGCTCCTTAAGACATAATGTTAGTCTACTTATTTGGACTATTTCTTTCTTTTTTTTTTTTTTTAATGGAGGCATTTATTGCTATAAGCCCTTCCCTTAGACCTGTATTGATGCATCCCATAGGTTTTCATATACTGGATTTTCATTGTCATTTATCTCAGATTTTAAATTTTTCCTTTTGATTTCTTCCTTGAACGATTGGTTGTTCCAGGAGCATGTTGTTTAATTTCCACATATTTGTAAATTTTCTGAGATTATTCCTGTTATTGATTTCTAGTTTCACACCATTGTGCTGAGAAATACTACTAGATATTATTTCAGTCTTCTTGAATTTGTTAAGACTTGTTTTGTGGCCTAATGCATGGTCTATCCCGGAAAATGTTCCATGTGTACTGGAGAAGAGTGCATGCTCTGCTGTTCAATTAAAAATTCTACGTATGTCTGTTAGGTCCATTTGATCTAAAGTGCATTTTAAGTCCAGTATTTTCTTGTTAATTTACTATCTTGCTAATCTATTAATTGTTGAACACGGGATAAGGAAGTCTCCCCTGTTATTATATTGTTCTCTATTTCTTTTTTACGTTCATTAATATTTGCTTTATAAATTTAGGTGCTCCAACGTTGGGTGCATATATATTTACAATTGTTATGTCCTCTTGATGAGTTGACACTTTTATCATTACAAAATAAACTTCTTTGTCTCTTGTAACAGTTTTTGACTTGAGGTCTAAGTTTATCTGATGTAAGTATAGCTACCCCTGCTCTCTTTTGTAGGGTACTGTTTTCCATCCTTTCATATTTTAGCCTATGTATGCTCTTAAAGCTAAAGTGGGTCTCTTCTAGGTAGCATATAGTTAGGTCTTTTATAATCCATTTAGCCACTCTATGTTTTTTGATTGGAGAGTTTCATCTATTTACATTCAATAATTTACTACTGCCATTTTGTTAATTATTTTCTGGTTGTTTTGTAGCTCCTTCTTTTTTCATCTCTCATTGTCTACTGTTGTGATTTGGTTATTTTTTGCAGTGCTAAGTTTTTATTCCTTTCTATCATTTATCTGCTGTCATTTCGTTTTGTTTTCTGTTTGGTTTTGGCTTTGTGGTTATCACAGGGCTTACATAAAACATCTTATAGCTATTTCAAGCTGTTAGCTAGTTAGCGTCAATCACATCACATTCTCTAAACTTTGTTGCCTCCCGTTATTTATATTTTTATTTTCAACATCTACTTTTTTATGTTGTATATTTCTTACCAACTTACTGCAGCTATAGTTACTTTTGACCATTTTGACTTTTAAACTTCATACTAGACATTCGAAAGGTTTGCACACCACCATTAGAATAATAAAGTATTCCACATTTGATTATGAATTTACCTCTATCAGTGAGTTTTATACTTTCATGTTTTTATCATAGTAATTATCATTTTTTTTTTCCAATTAAAGCACTCCCTTAAGCATTTGTTCTAAGGCATGTGTAGTGGTGATGGATTCCCTCAGCTTTTGCTTCTCTGTAAAATACTTTCTCTTTCATTTCTGAAAAACAGATTTGGTGGGTATAATATTTTTGCCTGGCAGTTCTTTTTTTTTTCTTTGAGCACTTTAAATATATCATTACGTTTTCTCCTGGCTTGCAAGGTTTCAGCTGAGACATCCAGTGATAGTCTAATGGGGATTTCATTGTATGTCTCTTGACAGTTTTCTTGTTCTGATTTTAAAATTCTCTGTCTTTGACTTTTTTATTGTAATATGCCTAAGTAAGGAGCTCTTTGGGTTGAACGTGCTTGGGACATTTGAGCTTCATGGATTTGCTTGTTTGTATATCTCCCAAAATTGAGGAAGTTTTCAGCAATTATTTAATTAACTAAGCTTTCTATGCATTTCTCTGTCTCTTCTCCATCTGAAACTCTTATAATGTTAAATTTTATTCACTTAATGTTGTCTAATCATTTTCGTAGGTTTCCTTTCTTTCTCTTCTTTAGTTTGCTGTTGAAGCTCTCATTTGTATTTTTTATTTTATTCATTGATATCTTCAGCTTTGACTTTTGTCTGGTTATTTTTTGTGACATATTTTCTCTTGATTGAATTTCTCATTCAGATAGTGAATTATTTTCTTGATTTCATTGAATTATCTACCTGTATTCTCCTGTATCTTGCTGAGCTTCCTTGAGATCATTATTTTAAGTTCCTTTTCAGGTAATTCATAAGTTTCCATTTATTTGGTGTCAGTTACTTGCAAATTATTGTGTTCTTTTAGTGGCGTCATGTTTCCTTCCTTTTTCTTCTTTATTATGATCCTGTGTTGATGTCTGCACATCTGATAGAGCAGTTGACTCTTCAGTTATATATTTCTGGCTTTTATAGGGAAAGACTTTTATGTGCAAATGAGTTGGAACTAAGATGTCAGTTGGACAGAGTGTGTTGGCTCTGGGTTCAGGTGGGTATGATATAGTCTACACACATGTTCTTCAGTTGTGATCAATATCAGTGATGACAGCAGGCACCTCAGTGGTCTGGGCTTCAGATGAATGTGGCAAGGGTGGTTGCAGAGTTGGTTGTTAGGGTTCATAGTGGCAAACTTTTTAGGAGTGTTTTATTTTCTTCCCTCATAGTGGGAGACTTAGCTGATGGGGTCTTCATTGGTGTTGCGTCTGACATGGGCCACAGGCAGCTCAGAAGCACTATGTTCTAGGGTACAGGTGCTCAGAGTGACTGTGGAGCTGGTATGCTGGACTCAGTGCTCTGTTGAACTATTGTAGCACCTTTGATATGAATGTTTACTCTCTGAGGCACAGTGGATGCAGCTCTCCCACCAAGCTGAGGACTGTGACTCTAAAGGCACTCTCCAGTAGCTCAGCCCCAGGGGACAGAGATGTAACTGTGACTCTGATCCTCAAGCACTCGCACAACTCCAGGAAAGGAGTAGTGTTTCACAGGTTCAGGCCTCAGGAAGACTGCAATCCAGGTCCTGGAGTCAGCAGAGCTCAGTGGCAACTTGGGCACAAGAAAAAGGAGATATTGCATAGTGGTGACTGGACCCTGGAGCAGTGGGACACAATAGTGGCCCAAGCTCTGTATATCCTGTCGCAGCAGCAGCAAGGACCCAGGAATGGTAGAAAAGCTGTGGCTTGGGCCCTAGGTGATACAGAACACTGTAAGGATGGCGCCATTCCCCAAGGAGATGGGATATCTTAGCAACTCAAACTCTGGAAAGCTGGTTCTGATCTAGGGAGGTGAGGCACCGTGGATCTTTGGCCCAGAGGGTGAAGAAGCACAGCTCAGGAAGGCTGTATTTCCTTGGTGGGGCAGGGTGCTCTGTCAGCTCAAGCACAAGGAAGGCATGGCTGTTGTACTGAACTGATGCTCCAATTCTGGGAGAGGAAGAATCAGGTGGGGCCCTGGGTTGGTTCAGGTTCTAGAGGATAAGGTTGCTATGCAGGCTTGGGTGTGGTTTCTCTCTTGCACACATGACCCTGGTACCCAGGGAGAGCAGAGTGCCACACTGGGCTCCCCTCTTCATCTGGAACTCCAGTTTCAGGAGGATGAGGCACCAGGTTGGCTCAGACACTAGGGGGCACAGTTGCTCCACTGGCTCAGGCATGGATTCTCTGCTGAGCCAGAGCACTTGGTCCCTGAGAGGCAGGACACCCCATGTGCCAAGATTGCAGCTGCTTCCTTGGGGAGAAGTTCCAATTTCCTGAGCACAGGGCACCAGCTTAGTTCAGGTGCCAAGGGTATGTAGCTACTGTGGTAAATCCATTATATCTTACTCACTGGGCTGAAGGGTATGGTCCCTGAGGGGCAGGGTGCTGTGTTGGCTATGCACCGTGGTCACAGCTACTCTGAAGTAGTGATTGATTCCTGTGGAGCAGGCGTTAGGTTGGTTTGAGCACCAGGGAGCACAGCTGCTTTGCTAGGCCTAGTCTTTGAGTAGCTGGGGTTGGGGGGAACAGCAACTGGAATCAGGGAGGTGGAGTGCTTCCTATGCAGCTTATTTGAAGGTGGTAGGGGGCTACAGAAGCTCAGCGAGGAAGTGGTATCCTACCATGTGTGTGAAAGTGGTGCAATGATGTCAGAGCCTCTGAGACAGAGGGATACAGTGACTACTGGCCCCCAGAACAGGACACATTCTAGCAGTAGCTCTGGTTTTAAGATGCTGCAGTGCAGTAGCAGTTTGGTTCACAGGGTGCAAGGCACACCATAGGCTCATCTGGAGTAATGCCTCCTTGTGAATTCTATGCAACTCCCTTAGCTGGGCTCAGGGTCTGCAAGGGCTGCAGGATCCTTTAGTAATGAAGACTGTGAGTGTCCTCTACAGTGATGGAGGCTGCTAGGGGCCTTCTGCTTATCTTTTCCTTGCAAGGAGAAGTCCTTCCTAGTCCCAAGCTCATCTCAACTGAGGAGGAAGAGGGTATGGTGAATACATGGGGTTTCTTTCTCTTCTGAATGTAGCCATCCTGAGTTTCTGTGCTCCACAGAATTTCTGCCACTTCCTTGCTGTTCTCCAGCACTCTCCTTCAGTCACTCTGGTTGAAACATAGTTGCTTATTCATTGTTTGGGTCCTTTTTTGTTGGCGGACAAGTGTTAGGCACCTCTAGTGAGCAGTCTTGCTGACATCACTCTCTGTAGCATTTAATAATGGAAAATTTAATTTATTTGTAGAATTATGCCTGTCCTACATCTTCTTTCTCTTATCTTTCTAAACTGATTATTTGAGTATTGGACATCTCGGACTGAATCACTAATCTTTGCTCTCTTATTCTTCACCTCTTCTTATTGCTGTTTCTATTTCTAAGAAATTTCCTTAAAATTATTTTCTACTGAATTTCTCATTAATAGTAACTTTTAAGTCCTCTTTTGTATTTTCTTGGAATATTTGATTATAAAGCTTCTTGAAACTGCCATTGCAAAATTATAACTGAGACAGTGAAAGAGATCTTACCTAAGCAACTCTATCTTACTTCTAACCTCCAAGCTGTCCGTGTGCATACCTGGGTGAAGGCTGAACTAACTTTGAGAGGAACTTAGTTTATAGTTTAAAACAAAGACAATAACAGTCCTTTCCCAAAACAAACCTCCTTGCCTGGGGACTAGACTGCCTTTGTGGGACTAGACTGCCTTTGTAGGTCTAACAAATTAGCCACAGGTTTCGAAATTATGGTTTAAGAGTCATGTAGCTGGAGGCTACAAGATTCTGATGCTCCCTAAATTGCTCCTAAGATCAGTGCTTGAGATATTTTGCAGACCCTGAACTTGATGGGTCAGCTGGCATCACCCATATTGATAAACTGGCTCATCTGATCTGTGGCCCCCACCCAGGAACTAACTCAGCACAAGAGGAGAGCTTCAACTCCCTATGATTTCTTCTCCGACCCAACCAGTCAGCACTCTCGACTCACTGGCCGCCTTCTACCCACAAAATTTTAAAAACTGATCCCCCAATGCTTGGGGAGACTGATTTGAATAACAATAAAACTCTGGTCTCCCATACAGCTGACTGCCTACCCTTTCTCTATTGCAATTTCCCCATCTTGATAAATCAGCTCTGTCTAGGCAGCAGGCAAGGTGAACCCATTGGGTAGTTACACTCTTATTCTTATTTTAATTTATTTTTAGCATTTTAAAAAATATTGTTTGATTGCCCTGCCCATTACATCTAATTCATTTTTGTGCATATGTTTGTTTCTATCTTTGTTTTTCACATTAGAGTCTTTTCTCAAACATTGGATGACTTGAATTGAAGGGTACTGATATGGTTTGGCTCTGTGTGTCTCTACCCAAATCTCATGTCAAATTGTAATCCCCATAATCCCCACATGTCAAGGGTAGGACCACACAGAGGTAACTGAACCACAGAGGCAGATTCCCCTATGCTGTTCTTGTGATAGTAAGTGAGTCTCAGGAGATCTGATGGCTTGATAAGCATCTGGCATTTCCCCTACTTGGACTCACCCTGTCCTGCTGCCCTGTGAAGGTGCCTGCTTCTACTTTACTTTCTGCCATATTGTAAGTTTCCTGATGTCTCCCCAGCCATGCGTAACTGTGAGTCAATTAAATCTCTTTTCTTTATAAATTACGTAGTCAAGTTTATTTCTTCATAGCAGTGTGAAAACTGGCTGATATAGTCACTCAAAAGCGGATGGGAGGCCCCATTTGCTTGCTCAGGACTTATAAATTTGTTGGTTGCTTTGCAGGGTGAATCGCCAGTTGTCAGTATCTCTAGCCCATTTCTTTTGCACTGATTGGCACCTCCAAAGGTGAATCATCTAACATCCTCAGACAAGGATATTACCGCCCACATTCTCAGAACAGTTTATTACAAGAGAAGTGGATAACTCAACATTCAGAATATAGGATTTCAATTAATCTTCTGTGTTTAGTGCAGTCACCACTCAACTGTGCTTTTGGTCTCCACATTCAGTCTCTGGTTCATTGTAGACAGTGATTAAATTTCCAGTCTTCTGCCAAGAAGACACAGGAGCAGCAGCCCAATTATATGTGTGACAGAGTCTGAGTTCTAACGGCTTTTCTCACAGACTTAGAGCTTGTGTTCCTGGTTTGAGCTCTACCTCTAACACGAACTTTTAGAAATATTGAACACCTCTAATTATGGGTTATTCTGCTGCATGAGGTAGCTCATCTTTAGGCTTCCCTCACTGCCACCATATGTTTCAAAAAATTTCTGGTCTTCAAGTTGAGTTATAACTCCTTCCTTTTCTTTACTGCTTTTAAGATTTATTGTTGTAATCTCCTCTCTCATCCTCCTTAACTTTGTGAATTTATGCTTCTTTTTTTTTTTTTTTTTGAGACGGAGTCTCGCTCTGTCGCCCAGGCTGGAGTGCAGTGGCCGGCTCTCAGCTCACTGCAAGCTCCGCCTCCCGGGTTTACACCATTCTCCTGCCTCAGCCTCCCGAGTAGCTGGGACTACAGGCGCCCGCCTCGTCGCCCGGCTAGTTTTTTGTATTTTTAAGTAGAGACAGGGTTTCACCGTATTAGCCAGGATGGTCTCGATCTCCTGACCTCGTGATCCGCCCGTCTCGGCCTCCCAAAGTGCTGGGATTACAGGCTTGAGCCACCGCGCCCAGCCGAATTTATGCTTCTTAAAATTTCCTTTACTGTAGTATTTTTATACAATGAAGTATGATATAGCAATAAGAATGCTATTTTTATAGCATTTGATCTATAATTAATATAATTAATATGGAGGAAAATAAGCCAGATACAAAAGAATTCATACTCCATTATTTCTTTCAAAACAGGAAAAATGAAAAATGAATCTGGAAAAATGGATCTATGTTGTTGGATGTCAGGGTAACAAACACATTTGGAGTGACTGTAGTGATTTGCAATGGGATGAGGGAGTTCTTGGGATGCTTAGAAGGTTCTGTTTCTTGCTCTGTTTGCTGGTTACACATACATGTTCAGTGTTGAAAATTCATCAAGCTTTATCCTTACGATGTGTGCCTTGTTTTGTGTGAATTACATATACGGTTTATTTCAAACTTTTAAAAGTTATCTACTGCCATTTTAGTAAGTTCTGGAACACAGTAAAAGTCAATGCATAGATTGCATCTGTGATTTTTAACCTAAAGTTCCACATTTGCACAGTATTTCTTCCTAATTTACTATGTGTCTATTACTAAAATACCTTTTGTTTTACCTGGGGACATATTTAGAAAAGTCATGAAGCAAAGTTAACTATGCATTTCATATTTATATTCCTCTCAGTCTCCAGCAACATATTCTGCTTATGCAGCAGGTTAACAATGTGATATGCTTATGTGAAAAGGGTCTTCTTTCTAGCAATCAGGAAACTAGTTTGTTCCTAGAAAAAATCTTTTGATCTAACTTCATTGTAGGCATGACCTCTTCTAAATTTAGTTTGGTTTACCCCATGAACATTTATTTTCTTTAGATAAAAACTGAATTTCTACTGTAATCCCAGTGCTGTATCATTACAAAGTGTTCAAACGAATCTATTGTGCAAACACATTTATAAATAGTTTTAAATGAAGGTAAAATGTAATAAAATACTAAACCCTGTAACTTTTTAGGCAAGTCTGTCCTGAATGTCTCTCCTTTTTTTCATTACTCTGCCATATACAACTGTACTTGAAACTGCCTTTTCAAACATTATAACAGTGACAAAATGATGACAGTGAAAGAGATCTGATCTAAGCAAACCCCCATCTTGCCTGTAACCTTTAAACTGCCCATTAATTATTCCTGGGCTTGAACTAAGCTAACTTTGGGAGACATTTATAGTTTAAATGATAATAGCCCTTCCCCCAAACTAAATAGCCTTTGTAAAGCTAATGAAAGACCACCATGATAGGAGAATGAAGAGCCTGAGTGTAGGCATAAATGCTTACCAGCTGTTATTCCAGAGGTCACAAGATTTGCAACTCCCCAATCACTCCTGCAGATAACATCACTATTGTGCAACCTAAGATTGACTTTCTCAGGTATCTCTTCAGGTTTTTGCATGGGATGGCTCCATCTGTGGGTTCCGTGGCCCTACCCAGAAGCTGACTCCTTGGCCCCCCAAACTATCCTTGAAAAACCCTAGCCTCTGAATTTTCAGGGAGACAGATTTAAGTCATAACTCTATCTTCTACCTGGTGTGACCAGCCTCTAATATCCTTTTCATCTTTTCTTTATTATTATTATACTTCAAGTTCTGGGATACATGTGCTGAATGTGCAGTTTTGTTACATAGGTATATGTGAACCATGGTGGTTTGCTGCACTCATCAACCCATCACCGACATTAGGTATTTCTCCTAATGCTATCCCTCCCCTAGCCCACCACCCCCTGACAGGCCCCGGTGTGTGATGTTCCCCTCCCTGTGTCCATGTGTTCTCATTGTTCAGCTCTTACTTACGAGTGAGAACATGTGGTGTTTGGTTTTCTGTTCTTGTGATAGTTTGGTGAGAATGATGGTTTCCAGCTTCTTCCATGTCCCTGCAAAGGACATGAACTCATCTTTTTTATGGCTGCATCGTATTCCATGGTGTATATGTGCCACATTTTCTTTATCCAGTCAATTACTGATGGACATTTGGGTTGGTTCCAAGTCTTTGCTATTGTGAATAGTGCTGCAATAAACATGCATGTGCATGTGTCTTTATAGTAGAATGATTTATAATCCTTTGGGTATATACCCAGTAATGGGATTGCTGAGGTAAATGGTATTTCTGGTTCTAGATCCTTGAGGAATTGCCACACCATCTCCCACAATGGTTGAACTAATTTACACTCCCACCAACAGTGTAAAAGTGTTCTATTTCTCCACATCCTCTCCAGCATCTGTTGTTTCCTGACTTTTTAATGATCGCCATTCTAACTGGTGTGAGATGGTATGTCATTGTGGTTTTGATTTCCATTTCTCTGATGGCGAGTGATGATGAGCTTGTTTTCCATATGTTTGTTGGCTGCATAAAATGTCTTCATTTGACAAGTATCAGTTCATATCCTTCATCCACTTTTTGATGGGTTTTTTCTTGTAAATTTGTTTAAGTTCTTTGTAGATTCTGGATATTAGCCCTTTGTCAGACGGATAGATTGCAAAAATTTTCTCCCATTCTGTAAGTTGCCTGTTCACTCTGATGGTAGTTTCTTTTGCTGTGCAGAAGCTCTTTAGTTTAATTAGATCCCATTTGTCAATTTTGGCTTTTGTTGCCATTGCTTTTGGTGTTTTAGACATGAAGTCTTTGCCCATGCCTATGTCCTGAATGGTATTGCTTAGGTTTTCTTCTAAGATTTTTTTTTTTTTTTTTGAGACGGAGTCCTGCTCTGTTGCCCAGGCTGAAGTGCAGTGGTGCAATCTCGGCTCACTGCAACCTCCGCCTCCCAGGTTCAAGCAATTCTCCTGCCTCAGCCTCCTGAGTAGCTGGGATTACAGGTGTGCGCCACTATACCCAGCTAATTTTTTGTATTTTTAGTAGAACTCCTGACCTCATGATCCACCTGCCTCAGTCTCCCAAAGTGCTGGGATTACAGGCGTGAGCCATCACAGCTGACTTTCTTCTAGGATTTTTATGGTTTTAGGTCTTCAGTTTAAGCCTTTAATCCACGTTGAGTTAATTTTTGTATAAAGTGTAAGGAAGGACTCCAGTTTCAGTTTTCTGCAAATGACTAACCAGTTTTCCCAACACTATTTATTAAATAAAGAGTCCTTTCCCCATTGCTTGTTTGCGTCAGGTTTGTCAAAGGTCAGATGGTTATAGATGTGTGGTGTTATTTCTGAGGACTCTGTTCTGTTCCACTGGTCTATATATCTGTTTCAGTACCCGTACCATGCTGTTTTGGTTACTGTAGCCTTGTAGTGTAGTGTGAAGTCAGGTAACATGATGCCTCCAGGTTTGTTCTTTTTGCTTAGGATCATCTTGGCCATGCAGGCTCTTTTTTCGTTCCATATGAAATTTAAAGTAGTTTTTTTTTTTTTTTTTTTTTTTTTTTTCCATTTCTGTGAAGAAAGCGAATGGTAGCTTGATGGGGATAAAATTGAATCTATAAACTACTTTGGGCAGTATGGCCACTTTCACGATATTGATTCTTTCTATCCATGAACATGGAATGTTTTTCCATTTGTTTGTGTCCTCTCTTATTTTCTTGAGCAGTGGCTTTGTAGTTCTCCTTGAAGAGGTCCTTCATGTCCCTTGTAAGTTGGATTCCTAGGTATTTTATTCTCTTAGTAGCAATTGTGAATAGGAGTTCACTCATGATTTGGCTCTCTGCTTGTCTGTTATTGGTGTATAGGAATGCTTGTGATTTTTGCCATTGAATTTGTATCTTGAGACTTTGCGGAAGTTGTTTATCAGCTTAAGGAGATTTTGGGCTGAGACAGTGGAGTTTTCTAAATATACAATCATGTCATCAACAGAGACAATTTTACTTCCTCTTTTCCTATTTGAATGCCCTTTATCTCTTTCTCTTGCTTGATTGCCCTGGTCAGAACTTCCAATACTATGTTGAATAGGAATGGCGAGAGAGGGCATCCTTGTCTTGTGCTGGTTTTTCAAAGGGAATGCTTTGAGTTTTTGCTCATTCAGTATGAACTTTTTCTTTATTGCAATGCCATGGTATCCGTGAATTGGCTTTGTCTGTGCAGTGGGCAGGAAGAACACATCAAGCAGTTATATCTTCAGTCTTCTCAAGGTCATAAACAAAAATCAAGCCTTTTTTTTCTAAAATTTCTTAACTCTGTAATATCTTTCCTTACACTGTTTGCTTCTGCTTTGCCAGTTTCTCTAAATTTGGGCTGGTCAATTTGATTTCTACTTTTGGATGTCAAACTAC